>NC_082684.1:164552238-165957431 GCF_949987515.2 Delphinus delphis
CCATAATTATGATGGTGATAAAACAATGCCTGCTTATGTGTGCTGAATAAATAATGTTTACAGCTCAAGAATCTTTTAATTCCAATTAAATGCCATCAAAGAAAAGCCACTTTTCCTACTGCAACGCCTTTCCCCCAATTATCTTGTTTTGTTGCAATATTTTCCTATGAGACACCAGGGCCTCTCACAATTGATCCTGAACGTAGAAAAAAAAAATCTGAGAAAGTAGTGTTCAATGTTGGTGTATCAAATAATACACAAACCTCAAGACCCACAATTTATTTGGATTACCCCAATTTTTGTTTATTTCCCATCAGGGCCAAACGTGTAGAAACCTAAGTGATGACACTCAGTGTTGAGGCCTACCTATGGGCTGCTGAAGCCACACTGAAATTCTGAGCACCCATGAGGGGAGAAGGGAAAGATAAGGCATGTGGGGCCTGATGGTCTCTGGAAAGGAAATCCTCTGGTTCTGTTCCCCTGGCTTCAGCCCAAATCCTTCTAGGAGCACTGGAGCCAATCACTGTCTTCCACTGCTGCAGCTACTGGGCGCACACAAAAAAGCGGGAGATCAAAAAACCCCAAGTTCACATTTATGGATACACAAGGATCATTTCGTATTCATGACTTCAACAAATCACATCATAATCAGATTTAAACAGGGTTTGGGCAGGAATGCCCACCAGGCTGGACACTAAACACTGACATGTATAACACGCTAACCAGAAAAGTCACTTGCTAAATTTTGGAATCATAGATTTAAAATTGTCTTTCAACTTAAAAAATCTCACTTTTTGCTTTTGAGGCCAATTTTTACACTAATTCATTTCAAGCAAGCGCCCCTCTTCAAGTCATTCCGCAACGTTATAATTCAAATTTCTCTTTGCTTCCTTTCTCAGTTCCAGTAGTGTTTTGAAAAAACACATGGCATAGCAAACGTTATGGAAAACCCACTCGTTCCGTTAAATGTCCATACAAACCTGCCTTGTTACTCCATCTGTCTAAGCAGCACATTGCTAAGAAGAAACTTACACACACACACACTTTCCTCGAAGAAATATCTAATATTTCTTGGCAAATTCTATTTGGTGATGTGGTACAAAAATACACTGGTAAAAAATTTGAAGGGATACATAAGTTTTCTGGATACTTGCGGGCCCCTTTCCTTTTGAAAGTTTAGAGCTCCAATACCCTCAGTTCTACTGGCAGAATTAGGATGGACTTAGAGGGTCCTAAACGTGACCGATTCACTAAGGCGGGGGGCTACAGCTTGCAGCAACGTGCTCGGCAACTTAATCCTACGCTAAAAGAGGGCAGAGAACGAAAAAGAATGGAATACAAACTCTCCCGACATTCGTAGTTACTTTCAAGGTGGATTGTGTATTTTAAGGCTGATGGGAACGTCTGGTTTTGGGAGCAAAAAGAAGAGAAGGTAAGTGTTTGTCCTTGTATCCACCAGTTCGTAGAGAAACAATGAAAGAACAAAGGGAACCACTTCTCCATCTGAACATTTTCTGAATATCCCTCCGTTTCAAGCCAGAAAGCTTGCGAGAGAATTCGCTTTACTCTACCGTAAGCAGTTGTTGCTAGGCTTGCTGAACTAAGAAAGAGAAAGAAGTTGATCGGCAGTGTAAATATAGACTAAATAATAATAATAAAGGCTCGCTGTGGCTAATCTCCACAGCTCCAGTCGCAACAACTTAGAGCAGAAGTTGCTAAATGCAGGAAGGGAAAGCCCAAGGAAGAACCTTTACAGATTTCAAACTCAGTCACTTAAATAGCCTTACTTGCTTTTTGAAATGATTTCTGCGCACAAAATATGTAGGTTACTGTCTATGGGAAAAAAGAGCGGCATACTGTTTAGCTCGAAAAATGTTCTCTATTGCTATGTGGAAAAAAATTTTTCTAAAGGAAAGGGGATTCAAGAATTGACACTACTGTTTGCTGGTAGAAGAAATGGCAGCAGCGGTGGCTGGGAAAGGAGAGAGAGTCGTATTTAAATGTGTTTGCTTTGGGGTATGGTGGTTATCGGCAAGTCTGCCTTTGTGGGTCTGTGTGGCTGAATGAGTAAGTGACCGAGTGCAGTCGGCATTATATAAATGGATCGGTGTGTGGGGGCAGCCCCCACAGCCGACGAGCACGTGAAACACACATTTTTTTACTGCCCCCCAAGCGGCGACCAAGCCCCTCTCCACCCCACCCCCAAATCCGTATATTACCTGCCCAGTTACAGTGACACATGTTTATGTTTATAGTCCTGGTTTGTAGTAGTGTCAAGAGCCGCAGCAAGAGAAGGGGGAGGAGAGAAGAGAGGGAGGAGTAAATGCAACCACCCCCACTTGTTGTTAAAGCAAATTTACTGCGTTATTGCAAGCCCGGTACGGGGGGCTGGGAAGTGAGTTGAGAGGAAGGGTAGAGTTGGGTAGTGTGTTGGTGGTGGAAGGGGGGTGGGTGGGTGGGGTTAGGAGATACGGGATGGAGCTCCTCTGCTCCAGCGGCCCGGGAAAAGCAGCGCGGTCAATAGGGGAGCATGCTGGCGCGGTCGAAAACAAAAAGGTTCCTCCTGCTCGCTGCGTTCACGTGGGGGGGATCTGCACGCAGGGCTCCAGGGCCCTGACCTCTGACCCCGGCTCCTCTCCGCGCTCTCCCGGTGCCGCGCGGCCACTTTTTACCCAGGATCCCTCGCGCGGGCCGCGCTCGTGCCGAGCTCGAGTCCTTCTTAATCCTCCATTCCCCGATTTCCATCCCCTCCCCCTCCCGCCGCCAGCCCCGGGGGAGGATTCTCCGGCAGGGAACCCCCGCCCCACCCCCACCCCGAGAGCCCAGGCCTAGGCGGCCGCAGTCTGACCGGGTGGGGCGGGGAGTGCAGAGCCGGCCTCCCCTGCCGGGCCGGGCCTGCGGGGGAGGGGAGGGAAGGGGAAAGGGAAGGGGGGAGGGGATCTGAGAGGAGGGGGCCCGGAGGCCCGGCCCCGCTGCCCTGCGGCGGCCTGGACCTGTTGACTGCTATTGGTCCACCTCGTCCTGCGCCCTCTCCCTGCCCGCCGCAGTCCCGGTCCTTCTGCGGAAACGTGGGGAGGAAATAAGGATGGCTGTTCTCTCCGCCTCCCTCCAACTTTAGTTTTTTCTTAGGGGATGAGAAAGCAAAGTAATCTCATCCGCTGCGCCATCCTTTCTCATAAAGTACCGTCATGCGCGGGCCCGCCGCCCTCCCGGCCCCCGCTATTTAAAACCTTCTCTCTTTCCCAGACTAGCTCCCCTGCCCGGAGCCCGAGGGCCCTCGACGCCCCCGCTGCGCCTCCCCCCGCCTGGCCTGGCTTCGTCTCCAGCGAATTGTGTTGCTTTTCTTCCCTAGAAGCTTACTCGTCCACGTTCCACTTTTTTACCATCCCAGGAGGCGTAAGATAAAACCTCTGATTTGCTGCGTGCTGCCGGACACATTCTCTGCCCTCTCATCAAAATGCACTTGATGGAGAGTTTAAAATAACAATATTTAAAGGAGGAAATAAAAAGAGAAGAGAGTTCTTTTGCCAGGTTAGACGACATAAATGCGTTAAAATTAAAAAAAAAACGTATTTAGAGTTAAAGGTTTTATGGGATTTGCTGTAGTTCCGTCTAGGTTTTGGATTTCCTGAGGGAATCTTTTCCTGAGGGAAATAGCAAATGGAAATTAAGGTGGAAGTGAGACATCTCAACCACTTCCGAAAATAAAGGAGAAATTTAGAAAATATATTAAGGAAATAGCGGGAAGGCGGCCGCAGCGAAAGCTGGAGTAGCCGAAGGCAGCGCCTCGGTGTCTCAGTCGGAGAAAGGAGGGACAGCCCGGGGACGGGAAGGAGGCGCGCGGCGGCGGGGCGAGCGGCGGGCCGGGCCGCAGCGCTCGGGAGGAAGGCTGAGGCCGGCAGTGAGAGCGCGAAACCGCGGGCGGGGAGGGCCGCGGTGGGCGGGGGCGGCCGGGCGCGCGGCCGGCGCCGCCGAGGAAGCGGGAGCCGGGTCCCGCTCGCCCGGACGCCCCCATTGTTCGGCCGTCGTGCGGCAGTTCGCCGAGTGCGTCCTTCCCGAGGGAGGGGTCCCCCGGCCCGACTCGGCCCCCACCCCCACCTCCCCGAACTGCAACGCTTGGGCCGGGTCGGGTCGGCGCGGCAAGTTTTATGATCAGTGTCGGCCGGCGAGGGGTTCCCAACTCCAGACCGCGTAGGAAGGAGGCTTTACAACGTGCCGCTAAATTGGAGGAAGCTGGGCAAGGCTGCGACTCACACACGAAAAGAAGAGGGAAAGCAGCATAGATATGTTTGCAAAGTGATAAGTAGATAGAGACAAATGTGGGCGATTTTTTTTTCTGGATCTGGAAAGTTAGAGCCCATCATATCCTATTTTAAATCTCTTTAAATGTATGGATTCGAAAATGAATGTCGGGATTCAAAGGAGTTCGGAAAAGCACGTTTCGCTGTCTCTATTTGTTATTGTTCAGCTCTTTGTTGTATACAAGGAGTCTAATTTTAAAAGGCTGGGTTGAGCTACCCCTAACAAAAACAGGCTTGGTTTCTTAACGTGAAATGCATTTTCAAAATAACAGTGAAATTCAAAAGGGAAAAACGTGTCATTAGCTTTTATACCACGTTTTAGAAAGAAATAATTGTAAGCAACCTACGAAACTCTGCCTGTTTTCCTTTGTGAGGCATGTGGAAAAAATATTTCTGGCAAGCATCACAGTTTTAAAAAATGAAGATTTCCAACAAGTGCTCGCGAATCTTGAAGACAAGACCAAAGTCATCGTGCGTGAAAACTCATGGAGAAATAATTTCAGTCCTTTTGCCCAAACCTTACTGGGGCAAGACAGTAATTTCGACTTAGATTGATAATAGACTTTGCGGAAATTCCTTCTAAAATGCCCATTACTAGTCTGTGTATTATACAGCACTGGTTTCCCAAGGTGGATTTTTAAAAACCAATTAGAATTGATCTCTAGTGGAATATTATATTTACACGTCATCTTGAAAACATCATTTGACAAGAGTTTTGAATTACCAGAAAGAAGTTAACAGATGATATTCATAAACAGCCTCTGTTTGAAAAGAACCCTTAAGAGTCAGTTAAAGGTAGTGGTGGTTGTGATTTTGCATTTGAAATGCTATAGAAGTGGTTTGCATTTTAACACTTTCATTTTGCGGATCTTCCTAAACTTGCATTTCCTCACGGAAATCATTCAGTTATTTCGAGATATAGGGAGAAATTCTTATATAAGAAATCATTTGAGGTGTAACTATGGAAAGGTTTGAACGGAAAAAAAATTGGTGTTGAAATTAGATATTCTCAATCTGTTCATTCCTCCCACACTCATCCTCCCATCGTCCCCCTCCCCAACTACTTGGATTCAATTTACATTTTTTATTTATAAGGCTTTGGATGTTTAGAATAGCTTTATAAGTTTATCTGCTATGTAGTTGATTGCAGAAGGTGAATCTTTTTACATCTTTTAGTGTTTCAGGCATTTGGGGGTTTTATTTAAATTAAAAAAAAATATGTTGCAAGTCATGATATACTTGTGAGAAAAACAACAAATGGGCGGAAAAAAAGGGCATGAATGGGGGTGGGGATGGAGAGGGACAAGAAGCGTTCCAGGTCAGTCTTTGTAATACCTTTCTTTAGTTTTCTGTCATTATATTTTCCACTTCTGCTTGCATCAAAGATCATTGCTTTTTAAATTGGGGTAAATTGCCACCATATAAAAATTACCTACAGTTTGGCTGTTACGCGCCACAGTAAAGACTGACAAAAAGTGATCGGAGGCTTGTGTGTTTAATTCGCCAGGAATGTTAAGCTTCATAAGATGCACCCTATGGGGCCATGGTGGTATTTGGCACTGTTACTGTACAATTCCAAGAGGTAAATATACACATTATAGATTTAAAAAATCTAAGATGTACTAGGCAAACAGTTTATTGATTGAAGGAATAAAAAAATGAATTTGTCAACCTCATTCTTTCTGGGACACAATGCAGTTAATTAACATATTCTAGGGCTTGTTTCTGGATTTGGTAAGCAGTGGCCCCTTTCAGAGAGGAAAACATTTAAATCTTAAAAAGTAGTCTTCTTTGGTCCAAATAGTATTTAGCAATTCAGTTTAATTTCTGATTCTTCTTTTTTTTCAGTCCAAGATATGTTTCATTTCTTGCAAGGTTCTCTTCCATTTCAAAAACTGATTTTCCTCTTTTCCATGTCCAGAATCTTTTCACTTGGATAACCTTATTGTATCCTATAAACAGACACTTAAATATGTCACTTTAATCACACTTTAATTATAACAGAAATGCAAATCTTCAGTGTCAGTAAAAAAATGGGAACATGGACCTTACACTCCTGCCCTTACATTATATTGATGATACTCTGAAAAGTCTAAAGTGTAACACCTTTAAGTATTATTGCATCATGGAAAAAAATAGCCCAGTTCTGAAATGTTATTGGGGTTTGTGTAACGCCTAGAGGATCTAAAGGCATCTTTTAGATATTATTTTTCTGTTGGTAATTACACGGTGTTTTACCCAAAAATGTAAATATAACCAATGCATATCAATTTTATAGCAAAAGGCGTGGCTCTGAAGCCAAACACAGGATTAACCAAACTAAACCCTTTAAAGTAAATATTAGGCCTTGATTCTTAAAAAGATTTTAAAATTTAAATTACATACAATTTAAATTTCAGAATTACCTAACTAAACTTTTTAACAATTAAGTGTATGCAACAATAATATTAATTATGATTGATTCTAAGTTAGAGTCTGTTTTGTAAGAAAATGACTTTTACATGGAGAGGTGGTTAACAGTTGAGGGCTATTTAAATACAGACAATTCTAAATTACCCGGTAAATAAAAACTCTTCACCTATATTAATTTCAACTATTGAAAATCTTTAAAGCCAATTTATCTGAAAATTTCCTAATCATTACTTAGAAATTTTAGTTCAGGTGTACATACAAAATAAAGCCTTGCTTTACTCTGAAGAATAAAGCTCAGACAGCAATTAACTTTTAAACACCAATACTGTACATTAAATGAATATTTATTGTGGGCCTACTACGTGCAGGACACTTGCTAGGCGGTATGGTGAGTTTAAAAAAATCACCTAGTAAGATTAATATGCTTCGTTAAATGGAATTTTCCAAAAGCCATTAACGGAATATCAACTGAAAATATAATTGAAATGAATACCTTTTAATGAAATTTCTGATAGTGCTCCATGATATAGGTGCCATGCATGGGTTTGTACCTATAAAGACACAATACTCACTTATTGTGAGATAAATAACAAAACTAGTATCACAAATACCTCAATATTTTAATCATACTAGTATAAACATATGGCTCATAAACTTTTCATGTAAGAGGTAAGAAACCTTGGATACCAAATGAGCAAAACAAAATTTTATTCAGAGATTCCTTTAGAAGAGGGCGTATCTTAAAGTTTGTGCAGATCATAAGGAATTGCCTTATTGCTTTTTCCAACTAATTTATTTAGAAAGAAAATTATAGTTTCTGATGAGGTTTAGTAGATGAATGAATTCTGATAATTGCTTTTTGTTTAAAAACCTAGGTATCAGAGCCAATACAGAATTTTAAACACTTTATGGAAGTTAAGAATCTGAGTTAAGGAAAGTGCATCTAGTCTTAACATTATAGAAATATACCTCAATTTCTATACCTCATTAAAGAAATATACTTCAACAATGGGTATAATAGACTAAACATAACAGGCAAATAGCAGAAGGCAAATAAAACTTCAATTTAAAAAGGAGATAAATATAAGCAATATTAACCTAGGAACCAAGTTTGGTTTTAAATATTTCGTTCGTAAGTATCTACTAATGTAAATGATTATGGAAAAGCAAATCCAAAAATTTGGTGCCCAGGATGAGGAATAAAGAAAATTATAAGAAGATATATTACCCATACAGGAAGAAAATATAGTTTCCCATTATAGTAGGGTTAGAGGTTACATCATAAAATACTTTACTTGAGTTTTTTGTGGTTTGCCTCAGATGATTAGTTCAGAGAAACAGATGAGCCATTACTGAGTTAGCTGCTGTTGTTATGTGAGGAAGTATACTGGGACCACAGGCTTTTGTTTTATTCTACAGGTACTAGGTGTACTTTTACAAAGAATATTTTGAGAATGTGGAATCAGATTTAAAGGATAACATTATTTTAAGATTGAAATTGTACTTTTCTATGAAGTTATTCTATAAATCCCATGAACTTTTTTTTTTTTTAACATTACCATGTGTTGTTAAAAACTTGCTCGAACTTTAACGATTCTGGCACTTTTTAAGTTGTATCCATTCTGAGTTATGAGAATTAGCATAATCAGCCAATCATACACATACATATAGCACAAAGGACAAATATAACTTGCTCACTGCTGTATTTCCTGTATCTAGTAAATATTCCCTGGCTCACAGTAAATGTTCCATAAATATTTACTGAATGAATAATTAATTGTATCTCTGAACTATTTTGTAATGTCTGTTATTCTTATCACCTAATATTTTTTAGAAATATATTAAATATTATACTTCTGATATATAACATAAGAAAAAGTTCTATATCTGGTACATGAGTTAAAATTAGAATGACCTATTTAGCTCATTATGTTTTTTCTTACAGTTTTCATAACATTTAATATGTTAAATATCAGTTTTAAATAATTTGACTTATATTTTGTCAACATTTATATGTACATCTTTAATAAAATTTCTTCTTCAGATACTATTATTTATATATAGGCCTGTTCTTAAGATATAGTGTATTTTCTCTATTTTTCTAAATTTCAAAAATGTATTACAAATGATGAACTTTTTTGTTTTGTTTTGGAAACACTAAGCGTTTACCTACATTTCTTCTATTAAGTGTTACAGGATAGGGTAAAGTACCCATCTTTCTTTACATATAAATTAATTCCATCACAAGAACTAAGCTCCAATGCATTAAAAATAAAATGAATGTATTTTAAAATAATTTATTTCATTAAGGTTCGACTGCAGTGTTTAGCAAGGGAAATTTCACATTAATTTTAACTAAAAATTACTCTTCATTAAGAGTGTGAACCTGATCAGGAATTGGATGTTGAACTGGTATCCCTTGTAAAGGGGTAAAGATAAGATATACAGTAGAGATACACAAAACAATATAGATTTGTTTGAACACGGTTTTAGTTTTAAAAATATTAGTGGTATTTTAAGAACATCATTATTATATGTTTGGAAATTTATTATTACCATACCCTCCAAAAGAAGTTGCATTTTATAAGTATGTAATCTTGTAGTCACCTTTTTAAAATGCACTAATATAACTAAATTCTCATTTTTTGGTCTCTTTAGTGTACATTTTTCCCCTATCTTACACTTCTAGATTTGCATTACTGTAGCCATCTCACTTCGCTTTTAGAATGTTTGAATATATTTGCTGATATATGCTTGCATTGTAGTATATCTATTATAATTCTTAAATAGATTTCTAGCAATTAATTTGCAATAGAAAAAGCAGCCATGCCACCAATTTTTTTTTTCTTTATGAGAACACTTGGAATGCTTTTAGAACTTAAACCATTATCTTTTGGTGACTGACTAGGAGAACTTGGGTTCCTTCATCTTTTAGCATTTTATATAACTGCATTTCCCAGATCCCCACATTATATTGCTAATTCCTGATAAACAGTCATTTTGTACCTGTAAGGTATTTATCAAAGTCATGAATTCGCCTTGTAACTATGCTTGTCATTTAAACAATCTATCTATATTCCTATTTCATGCTAAACTTTTTTGGCCTAAAATCAATATTGGACTAAAAAGGATACATAGGGGGTAGGGCAACAGCGGAAGATTTCACAGCTCAAAACTGCTCAATATCCAGCTAATTATTCAGATAGGCCTGATCCATTTTCTATTTGTATGTGAGTGAGCTCCCATCTTCCTGCCACTTAAGTGGCCTTAATAAAAAATTGACAAATTTTCAAGAGTAAATTTGGAGTACAGAGCCAGATCAGAGAAATCCTCAATTGAAAGGACTCCACTGTCACATGGTGTTAGAGATCATTTGGTGCCTGACTAGAACTTGGGTTCCCTCAAACTGCGATTTCCTGATCCTCACATTATATTGCTAATTCCTGATTAACAACCGTTTGTACTCCTACACAGCAAGTTGCGGGTAGCATAGGTGTTCCCTCTTCGAATACAACCCAACCTAGGCTTTTGACCCTGTCTGTGATGCACTTTCAGTTGTCACTGGGCCCAGTGTGGTGTGTAAACGGGCAGCCGACTTGGTGGCACTTCCACTGGGTGAACTTTGGGTAGAGTCCAGGATGTGAACTTAATGGGTGTAAAGGCTTCGGCACTACAGTGAAGTTCGCGCGGCCAACTGCAGGAAGCCATGCTTCATTGCACCCTTCATGGAAGTTGGCCGACTTGCCCAACCCTTGTTACCCACGGGCCAGTTGTTGAGGAAAAGGCCTGCAGGTAGGTTCTCAGATGCCCGCTGGGAGTCCCCTCCACCTACTCAGACAAAACTCGTCCTCCCTGCCGGTCCTCGGAATCCTCCCTTCCCACCCTCCCTCCCGCCGAGGCCTCTTCGCGACGTGCACACGCAGCCCGCGCGGCCGGCACTGCAGAAGACGGCCGCAACGTCCCCGCTCCCGCGTGCGCGCCCCCGCGCCCTCCAGTTGGCTTGTTCCGGCCTCGGCGCGCCACGGGCTCCCCTCGCCCCCTCCCCCTCAGCACACCTCGGCGGCTGCGAGCGGCGCGGGGGAGGGGAAGGGGCCGGGAGGCAGGCCCGGGCTGCGGGCCGGACGCGGCGACGCGCACGCAGGCCTCGCCTCTCCCGGGCCTTTTCCCTCACGCCGGTCGCCGGGCGGGCGCGCACGCCGAGTGACGCTCGGAGGAGGAAGCGCAACCCCCTTCCCCTCCCTCGCTGCCCCTGGCCCAGCGGGAGCCCCCCCAGTGCGCCTGTGCGGAGGCCTACTTGATTATGTGTGCCCTCTCCGGGCTCCAGCGTTAGCCGCCGGGTGGAGGTGGGGAGGGAAGAAGACGAGGAGGAGGAGGCGGAGGAGGCGGTGGAGGGGAGGTGGGGGGAGTCAGCAAGGACATGGCTCCTGACTCCTGTGCGGAACGTGAGTGACTGAGCGGCAAAGCCCGAGTGAGCGAGCGGCCGAGCGGCGGGCGGGGGCCGGGGCGCCGGGAAGGGAGCGGGGGCGCGGGGGACTGGGCGGGGGGAAGCACTCATTGGCTTGCATGTGTTTTTTAATGGTCCCCCCCAACTCCCTCTTAGATGGTCTCTAGCGACCGGCCCGTGTCACTGGAGGACGAGGTCTCCCATAGTATGAAGGAGATGATTGGAGGCTGTTGCGTTTGCTCAGACGAGAGAGGCTGGGCCGAGAACCCGCTGGTTTATTGCGACGGGCACGGCTGCAGCGTCGCGGTGCATCAAGGTAAACACCCAACCGCCCTCCGGGCCGAACCCGGCCTCTCCCAACCGTCACCACTTCCCCCACCTTGGCAGCAACTGCCAGTTCCCCTCCCGCCCCTCCCCCCGCCCCGCCCCCGCCCCCGCCCCGTTCTGCGGCCGGGGATTGACTCGGAGGGTCGGCGGCGGGGCGGAAGGGGTGTGGGCTGCGCATGTGGGAGAAAGTGTGTGTGGCCTGGACTGTCATGTGATGCTGCGTTCACTCTCAAGTGTCATTCGGCCGCCGCCTGCGCCCGGAGCCGCGGGTCTGCGGACTCTCGGAGGCGGGGGTCGGCGGCGAGGGGGTGTCGGGGCCCGGGCGCGCGCCCCTCGGCCGTGGCCCCGCGGCTGTGGGTTCGGGTTGGGGAGTGGGGAGCCCCCTCCCCCTCCCGCCGCGCCGTCTGCCGCAGTGTCTGGAGACTTCCTGTACCATGGAGTCGGGCTCGGGAGCGCGGCGCGCGGCGCCGGGGCGGATCCGGAGCTCGGGGGTCTGCCCTGCCGCTTTAGATTTGGGGGGGGAGGGCGCCGGCTGCCGCACCCCAAGCTTTCTGGCCGAGACCTTGCTGCCGCTCCTGCGGACTGGAGCTTCCCGCGGAGAAGAGGCGGAAGGCCGTCGCCGCAGTCGCGCCGCCGCGGGCGCGGCTGGGCTGAGCTGCTCGGGGTGGTGGATGAGGCTGTTGAGTGGCCTCATCGGGCCCCTTCCTCAGCTTCAGTGACTGGACAGAAGAGGAGGTGGTGGCGCCGCCAGTGACTCGGGGAGCATCTTAGTTTGTGACTGGGTGTTTCCATTGGGTGAGTTTTGGGGATATACAGAAAAGCCGAGGACACTAGTTAAGGTAGTTTTCTGGCCGTTTGAAGGTTCTGACTTTTTTCATTTCACGTGGTAAGGAATTGAGGCTGAAAATTTGGGGGCCGAAAAACAGGTCACTTTTTTTGGTGGCTGTTGTACTCCCCTTGTTGTGCACCAACCCGGCCCCCCTTCCCGTTTCTAAATCTGGCGTTGAGTGAGGCAGAGATTCAGTAGTGTATCGGGCGCTACTAAACGAGAGAAAGCCTGAGCGTAAGGGACTAAACTGTATTCTTTATAGAACGGAATCTCAGAACTGGGAAGGCGGACTTAGGAGATAGTGAGTAACCGAACTTGAGCATGCATGTATCCCCAGTTCTTTTAAAGAAGGGCGGAGTTGCACACCTTACTCTTCTAAGGAGTGAAAACCATGTGTATTAAAACTAGGTACTGATTGTAAGGTCTCAGAACTGGTATAGTGTATTTCCGTTATAGTGTTCATTGGCACTTGTAGAGAGGTATTTCTTATGAATTGGATGATAAATGATGCTAAGTAGTCTCATCTCCCAATTTAGAAGGTGTTCATTTAAGTGTTAAAATTTCTTTTTTAGAAGTATTTCTGAATTAAAATATAAGTTTTTGGGCTGTGATGCTGTATTTCTTGGCTGATAGAATATTTTTACTCCGATACATTTTAAAAGGGATTAGAAGTTTAGCTTTTGGAGTTTTAAAAATTTGTGCTGATTTTATATTCTTTAAGTGCTTTCCAATATTTGATATATTTTCAAATTACCTCTGAGCAAGCTCATTCAAGAGAATGTCAGTTGGATATTAGTGTTTTAAGGTTTTTGGAAAATGTTAAGTTTTGAGTTAGGTAAATGTTAATATAAAAACAGTTTTGTACGCAACTAGACTGTGATTTGGATGTGTGATATACAGATCACTTGTTGGAACATTATATGTTGGAAATAAACGTGTAGTTTACTTTTTTTTTCTGACGGGTTTATTGAGATGTAACTCACATGCCATACAATTAACCCACTTAAAGTGTACAATTCACTGGTTTTTAGTATATTCACAGTTTTGGATTTGTTACTACAGTCAATTTTAGAACATTTTCATCACCCTAATAAGAAACCTTGAACCTGTTAACAGTTATTCTCCATTTCTTCCTAACTCCCCCAGTCCTAGACAACCAGTAATGTACCTTCTGTCTCTATAGACAGATGGACAAATGTCTATTCTGGACATTTCATTTAAATAGAAGCATTTTACTTTTAACATTACATTTCATTTTCTTTCCTGCAATGTCTTGTTTGTTTTGAAAGGTGATTTGGAAATAATTTTCACTTTCATGTATCTAAAATGCTTGCTATTTAAATTTCAGGATATAGGAATGAATTAATTAATTTGAGTTATTCTATGTAAAGAAAAATGTTAAATTTTATCTAATATTTTTTCTGTTATAAGAATAAAATTTGTGTTTATACTTTTTAATTGAAATAGAATAGAAAAAGATTATTTTTCTAGTATTTAGTTAAAATGTCACAATTTTAACTAGGTGATAAATTATAAACATAAATATATCATGTTTAAGTTCTTTACAAAGCAGGTGGTTTATGTGAATAGTTTCAGAGGTAATTACTTTAATAGGGCTTTGAAAGGGTATTTGATTTTACATAATTATTCAAATCTTAACTTACTTTAAAACATTTATTTCCCAACAGCTTGCTATGGCATTGTTCAAGTACCCACTGGACCATGGTTTTGCAGGAAATGTGAATCTCAGGAGAGAGCAGCCAGAGTGGTAAGGACTGTTTATCAAAAACATTAAAATACTTCAGTGAGTAGCTTAGGATGCTACACACTCATGTTTCAGTTTGAAGGGTTTTCAGTCTTTTGTTCAAATATTGAATTTGGGCCAAATATTGACTTACAGTTTTAAACTGGTTTTATAAGATCTGAAAAACAAATTGAATCACATAAGTATATACTGATGGATATTTAGAACAGGTAAAATATAAAGTTGTATTTGGGCTTTCTTAGCCGTGCCTACTGGTTTGAGGGTTAAATTGGCTAATCATAGTTGGAATATAATGGCAGTAGGACATAAGTAAGTTAAATTGAGATAATTTTGCTAGGTTCTGTTTACTGAGTTAAAAAAAAGTGTTTAATGATTCATATTTCTTTTTACTATATCTATACAGGTAAAGTTTAACTTTGCTCAGTATTTTCAGACATTCAGTCCCTTTGGCAAAGCAACATAAAAATCTTCCTTTTTTTGACTTGGCTGGCTAACCTTCCTTCTGAACACTTCTGTAAACCTTCTGTAAGAATGAGGGAGGAATGTTTATTCTTTGTGGCCAAAATCATTTTTCCAGTTGAACTTCTGGAAATATGAGGGAGAAAAAGATTTAATCTTCATTAATCACATGAAAGTATTACCATTTGCAGTGTGATAGTTTCTTCCTTTTGTTGTTGACTAGAGTATGTGACAGAAGGTAGAAAACAAATATTTCAACTTCTTTACCTACATGGATAGTATGAACAGAAGCTTTTATTTTTGTCTGGGCAATTTTTGATCAGAAATAATGGCTGAGTAGCTTATATAGGATTGTGAAACTCAGAGCAATATTCTGTTGATGTGTTTTCTTTGTGTGTGGGAATGCACTGTACCAGAGTTTCAGCTATTCTAGTGTTACAGAAATGGGAACTGGCAAGTGGAGGATGAAATTAATAATGAAAATTTTAGGACTTAAAGTATGTATAGGTTTACTCTGTCTTTTTTCCTCTTTGTAGCATGTTATGGTTTGGGGTTGATGGGTCACCAAGCAAAAGAAGTTATGCTTTAATTTGTTAGTAAACACTGACAGTAAGGTGAGGCTCTTCCAGGGGATGTCACAGTAGATACATGGCCAGAGAAAGATTAGAAAATAGGAAAGTGGGTATCAAGAGAGGGAGGATAAAGAGTTGAATGGGGAGTGGTAAAATGGCAGCATTATTTGCCTCAAATGCCACTTGTTGCCTGTTTCTATTTCTTTTTCTTCTCTGAGGTCATGGTCAGGATATTTAGGTGAATAAAGTATTTATCTTAAAAGATATATAAAGGTATATTGGAGGACCCATTTTATTTTAGCTTTATTTGGTAGGATGGTGGGGGTCGTTAATGAAAGAAGAGGCACAGAGTCTTCTAAATTCCTGTAGTGTACAATTATACAAGGTAGGATTGTTTGTAAAAAACAAAAACTCATTCCAAGCTTAAATAAGGAAAGAAAGGGCATTTTGTTATAAGGGTATAGTAGCCAAGAAACCTAACCTGAAAATGTACCCATGAATTAGAACGGGAATGGAATTAGTTTTAATATTATTTCTGCTTTTCTCTGTGTGTCTGCTTCATTCTTTTCTTTTCTGCAGATTTTCTCTGCTACTTACTCCAAAAATCAATAGTTAACTTTTTTGATTGTTTACCATTTGTCAGATACTGTGCTGAATGTTCTATACCAATTATTTTCTTTACCTATCAAATATATGAGGTAGATATTCTGTTACTTTCATTTCATAGATAAAGATATCGTACTTTTAAGAGAAATACATATCTAGTTGGAGTCTGGGCTGTGATGAAGCTCTCAACCAAGGTGTTGTATATTGCCTCCTGTGGTGAAAGATGGCCATACTTCAGCTCTTAATATTTTCTGTCTCCTGTCTCAAGAGGCTAAATTGCAGTGTGAATTTCATGTTCCTCTTGGGGGAAAAAAAACTGTCTTGGCTTGTCTAGTTCTGGACCAGTTAGCTAGCCATGGCTAGACAATAGGGTTGAGTTGCTCAAACACAGGGAGATCTCTGTGGGTTTGGGATAGCTCACTTTTCAGAAGAGGGGGAATTATGAACTGGTGGTACCTTGACAGATACTGAGGAGTAAAAATCCAGAACAAATAAAGTATTTTTAGACAAGTTTGGTTGTATATAGAATGGCTTTGAAAGGGGAGGTTAGAAACTGAAAGTCTTAGGATGCTGTTACTATAAAAATGTGAGAGTAGAAAGGGAGGGAGTAGAAAGAAAGAGGGAGCGTTTTGAAGGAGGAAATGACAAATGGATGTGGGGTGAAGGAAAGGGAATAATCAGAGATGATTCTGAGATGTCAAGGTTGAGCACTCTGGAATGGTGATACCATTAACAGTAGCAAAGGAAGGAGAGCAAATTTGAAGAGTAAGGAAAGTTGTTTTGGGCATGTTGGTTTTGATGCCGCTAGGATTTTTCATTGGAAATTTAGGGTTAAAGTAATGAGGACAAGTTAGAGTTGGAGCTGCATAGAAGGAAGATTGGGAAACAAGTGACATTTTTTGTTAGAGAAAAGAAGAGTGAAGACAGAACTACGGTGAATGTTCACATTTGGGAGAGTAAGAACGAGTTTCCAAGGATGGATAATGAACTGTCAGGAAAGGAGAACCTGCAGGGTCCAGTAGCAACAAAGACAGTTTTTTTTTTTTTTTTTAATATTAACATTGTATACCCATTTTATTTTTTATTTTATTTTTATTTTTATTTTTTTTGCGGTACATGGGCCTCTCACTGTTGTGGCCTCTCCCGTTGCGGAGCACAGGCTCCGGACGCGCAGGCTCAGCAGCCATGGCTCACGGGCCCAGCCGCTCCGTGGCATGTGGGATCTTCCTGGACCGGGGCACGAACCCGCGTCCCCCGCATCGGCAGGCGGCCTCTCAACCACTGTGACACCAGGGAAGACCCCCATTTTATTTTTAATTTGTTTTTTAAATTAATTTATTTTTGACTGTGTTGAGTCTTCGTTGCTGCGCACGGGCTTTCTCTAGTTGTGGCGAGCAGGGGCTACTCTTTGTTGTGGTGCGGGGACTTCTCATTCTGGTGGCTTTTCTTGTTGCGGAGCACAGGCTCCAGGTGCGCGGGCTTCAGTAGTCATGGCGCGCAGGCTGTAGAGCGCAGGCTCAGTAGTTGTACACGGGCTTAGTTACTCCGTGGCACGTGGGATCTTCCCGGACCAGGGCTCGAACCTGTGTTGCCTGCATTGGCAGGTGGATTCTTAGCTGCTGCGCCACCAGGGAGGTCCACAATTATTTTTTTTAAGAAAGAGTTTTTGATAGTGACATTGCTGCCAAGGATGCTGAAGGACTAAGATAAGTACTTGAGACAGCAATTGTAGTTCTCTGGTTTGGGCAGAACCCTCATGATAGGGCATCGAAAAGAGTAAGGATTGCAGGGTTAGATTGAATGTTGAAAATAAGGAAAGAGGAAAATAAAAATAGATGGGGAATTGAGGGAAAGTTTGGTTGGTTTTTAAGGGAAGCTCTTTGTTAGGCATTCATTGTTCGGAAAAAACACTCGAATTGCTTTATTCACCTCAAGTGAATAAGAGTTTTTTTTAAAAATTAATTTATTTTTGGCTGCGTTGGGTCTTGGTTCCTGTGCGCAGGCTTTCTCTAGTTGCAGCAAGTGGGGGCTACTGTTCGTTGTGGTGCAAAGGCTTCTCATTGGGTGGCTTCTCTTGTTGTGGAGCACGGGCTCTAGGGTGCGCAGGCTTCAGTAGTTGTGGCGCGTGGGCTCTAGAGCACAGGCTTAGTAGTTGTGGCACACGGGTTTAGTTGCTGCACGGCATGTGGGATCTTCCCGGACCAGGGATCGAACCCGTGTCCCCTGCATTGGAAGGTGGATTCCCAACCACTGTGCCACCAGGGAAGCCCAAGAATTTTTATTGAAATATTTTCATTAGACTTCATTGTTTACTAACTGCTGTCACAGTGTTTAGAGGTTTTGTTTTTAAAAATAAATTTATTTATTTTTGTCCGCATTGGGTCTTCGTTGCTGAGCGTGGGCTTTCCCCTAGTTGCGGTGAGCGGGGGCTGCTCTTCCTTGTGGTCCGCAGGCTTCTCATTGCGGTGGCTTCTCTTGTTGCGGAGCACGGGCTCTAGGCATGCGGGCTGCAGTAGTTGTGGCTCGTGGGCTCTAGAGCACAGGCTCAGTAGTTGTGGTGCACAGGATTAGTTGCTCTGCGGCATGTGGGATCTTCCTGGACCAGGGCTCGAACCCTCGTCCCCTGCATTGGCTGACGGATTCTTAACCACTGCAACACCAGGTCAGTCCCAAGGTTAGAGGTTAAAACACTCATTGATGACTGTTTTTTTTTTTTTCTTTAATAAATTTATTTATTTATTTTTGGCTGCATTGGGTCTTTGTTGCTGTGCGTGGGTTTTCTCTAGTGCGGTTTTCTCTAGTTGCGGGCTTCATACTCTTTGTTGCTATGCGCAGGCTTCTTATTGCGGTGGCTTCTCTTGTTGGGGAGCGTGGATTCTAGGCGTGCAGGCTTCAGTAGTTGTGGTGCGCGGGCTCTGTAGTTGTGGCTCGCTGGCTCTAGAGCGCCGACTCAGTAGTTGTGGCGCATGGGCTTAGTTGTTCCGTGGCATGTGGGATCTTCCTGGGTCAGGGATCAAACCCATGTCCCCTGCATTGGCAGGTGGATTCTTAACCACTGTGCCACCAGGGAAGTTCTGATGACTGTTTTTGTATTTAATGTGTATGTGTTCTTTTTTTTTTAAATTAACATTTTTAAAAAGTAAATTTATTTTATTTATTTTTGGCTGTGATGGGTCTTCATTGATGCGCATGGGCTTTCTCTAGTTGCGGGGGGGGGCTACTCTTCATTGCGTCACGTGGGCGTCTCATTGCAGTGGATTCTCTTGTTACAGAGCACGGGCTCTAGGCACGCAGGCTTCAGTAGTTGTGGCACATGGGCGTAGTTGCTCCACGGCATGTGGGATCTTCCTGGATTAGGGATCAAACCCATGTCTCCTGCATTGGCAGGTGGATTCTTAACCACTGTGATACCAGGGAAATTCTGATGACTGTTTTTGTGTTTACTGTGTATCTGTTCGTAACTACCACAGGCTGAAGAGATTTATTAGAAATTTTACCTACTTATACAATTTTAATGAGATACAGAGAGAGGATATTTTATTTAATTAATTTATTTATTTATTTTTGCGGTACGTGGGCCTCTCACTGTTGCGGCCTCTCCCGCTGCGGATCACAGGCTCCAGATGCGCAGACTCAGCGGCCATGGCTCATGGGCCTAGCCGCTCCGTGGCATGTGGGATATTCCTGGACCGGGGCGCGAACCCTTGTCCTCTGCATTGGCAGGCGGACTCTCAACCACTGCGCCACCAGGGAAGCCCGAGAGAGGATATTTTAGATATTTAATTATTCTGCTTGGAAAATGTGTTGACAGTGCATTGTGTAATAAATAAAATGGCTAAAAGCTCATTAAGTATTTGCATTGTTTAGGTCTTGCTCTTCTTGCTCTAAATGAAAGATGATTCCTTTCCTCCAGGAGGTGAGCTGTAACTTTCTTCTATTGCTCTGCCTCTCTTTATTTCAGTTCTTCCTGGCTTTTTACATTGTTCGGGAGGAACCACTGGATGGACTCAAAACCAGGGCTTTAGGGATTGATCTAGGGATGCACTATTTTATTTTTAAATTTTTTTCTTATTGAGATACATAATGCAAATAAATTACTATAAATCTGTAAAACCATATGAAATACACTTAATCACAGTAAGTATATTTAGATTTAATTCTACAAATTAAAATTATATTAATATGCATTTGATTATCACGAGTAGTTCTGAGCAGTATAAAACATAAAATGACCATCTGTGTGTTCCCTACCCAGAATGAACAAATGTCCATTCTTCATATTTGCTTCAAATCTTCCCTTCTGCTTAAAAAGAACAATAAATTAAAAAATTAAGTTGAAGTACTATTTGTATTCTCCCCAGTCTGGGTCAGCCATTACCCTTTTAATGTCTGTGGAGCCAGTCTCTCTCTCTGTTTTTCTTGCCAGTTTTATTGAGCTATAATTGATATGTAACACCAGAATGTTTAAGGTGTACAACGTAATGATTTGATATACGTATGTATTGCAAAATGATTACCACAGAGGGTTTAGTTAACATCCATCACCTCACCTATTTGCAAATTGTTTTTTCTTTTGATGAGAACTTTTAAGATTTATTCTTAGCAGCTTTCAAATACACAATACAGTGTTGTTAACTACAGTCACCATGCTGTACATTACATCCCCAGAGCTCCCTTATCTTATAACCGGAAGTTTGTGCCTTTTGACCACGTTCACCCATTTCCCCCAACCCACTACCCACTGCATCTGGCAACCACCAATCTGTTCTCTGTTTCTGAGTTTGGCTTTTTTAGGTTCCATATATAAGTGAGATCATATAGTATTTGTTTTTTCTGTCTGACTTGTTTCATTTAGCATAATGCCTTCAGGGTCCATCTATGTTGTCACAGATGGCAGAATTTCCTTGTTTTTAAGACTGAGTAATAGTCCGTTGTATATATATACCACCATCTATGTTTTACTCCTTCTTATTACACGCATATATCCATACACACCACCAACTAGTGTATTATTTTACAGGAATGGTAAATTCTATATGTGTTCTGTGATTTGTGACATAGCTACTTGTGACATCACTACACTGATATATATTGATCTAGTTCGTTCTTTTTATCTGCTTTTTAGTATTCTGTCACAGAATGTACTGTAATTTATTTAATTCCTTTATTGATTGTCATTTAGGTTTCCAGTTTTTCATAACCACAAATAGTGCTGCAGTGAACATCCTTGTAAATATAGTGAAGCTTGGTTTTTTAAAAAAATGTAGTCTAAGAATCTGTATTAACATGGTCTACAGATTATTTGTTTACATTTATAGTAATGACTGATACATTTGGGCTTCTTAAATTTTTATTTTGTGTTATCTATTTTGTGTTATCTATTTTTGTGTTATCTATTTACCATGCTTATTTTTTTTCCTCTTTATTTTCTTCAGTTGGAGTGATTATTCTTTATTCTTCTTTTAAAAAATCTGGTCTGATTTGGAGGTTATATGTTCCATTTCTTTTCTTTTAGTGATTGCCCTTAATATTTTAATGTGCATACTTTATATTTTTTCTGTGAGTCTAAGATTAATCTTTTTCTTAAAAAATTAATTAATTAATTTTGGCTGCACTGGGTCTTTGTTTCTGTGCATGGGGCTTTCTTTAGTTGCAGTGAGCGGGGGCTACTCTTAGTTGCGTTGCGCGGGCTTCTCGTTGCAGTGACTTCTCTTGTTGCGTGCAGAGCACAGGCTCTAGGTGCACGGGCTTCAGTAGTTGTGGTGCACGGGCTTAGTTGCTCCGAGGCACATGAGATCTTCCTGGGTCAGGGCTCGAACCTGTGTCCCGTGCATTGGCAGGCGGATTCTTAACCACTGTGCCACCAGGGAAGCCCTAAGATTAATCTTTGTACTCCTTTTGAACAAAACCAAGGACCTTAGGACACCTTATGTTCACTCTCTTTATCTTGCAAAATCAGTGTTATTGTTGTTTACATTTTAATTCCACCTTATTTTTTTTTTAAAGAATCAATTTTATTTAGTTATTTATTTTTGGTTGCTTTGGGTCTTTGTTGTTACACGTGGGTTTTCTGCAGTTGTGGCGAGCGGGGGCTACTCTTTGTTGCGATGCATGGGCCTCTCATTGTGGTGGCTTCTTGTTGCAGAGCACGGGTTCTAGGAGCACGGACTTCAGTAGTTGTGGCACGTGGGCTCAGTAGTTGTGGCTCATGGCCTCTAGAGTGCAGTCTCAGTAGTTATGGTGCACAAGCTTAGTTGCTCCACGGCATGTGGGATCTTCCCAGACCAGGGATCCAACGCATGTCCCCTGCATTGGCAGGTGTATTTTTAACCACTGCGTCACCAGGGAAGTCCCTATTATAGTCTTAAGGAGTATATTTATTTATTTGAATATTTAAAACATAACTTATTTTGGCCTCTTGCCTTCTGAGACGGCCCACGCTCTGTCTATGGAGTGGGTTTCTGCCTGAATAAAACCTTCTTTCACCTTAAAAAAAAAAACTTTATTAAGAAAGAAGTATTCATTATTTATTTATTTTGGCTGTGCCAAGTCTTAGTTGTGGCATGCGGGATCTTCAGTGTGGCATGCGGGCTTCTTGGTCATGGCCAAAACGTACTTTTTATAAAAATAAATTTATTTATTTATTTATTTATTTATGGCTGCGTTGGGTCTTCATTGCTGCGCGTGGACTCTCTCTAGTTGAGGCGAGTGGGGGCTTCTCTTTGCTGTGGTGCACGTGCTTCTCATTGCAGTGGCTTCTCTTGTTGCAGAGCATGGGCTCTAGGCATATGGGCTTCAGTAGTTGCGGCACGTGGGCTCAGTAGTTGTGGCTCGTGGGCTCCAGAGTGCAGGCTTAGTAGTTGCGGCGTCTGGGCTTAGTTCATCTGCGGCATGTGGGATCTTCCCGGACCAGGGCTCGAACCCGTGTCCCCTGCATTGGCAGGCAGATTCTTAACCGCTGCACCACCAGGGAAGTCCCCAAAACATACTTACTTTAAAATTTCTCAGAGATTCTGGAATTCTTTCATGTTTTTTGTTTTTTAACTGTGGTGGTAGATGTCTTCACATACTTTGTAATTTTTGACTGTGAGCTAATCGTTGTTTTCTTTCTTGGGATTCCTGGTCCTCTAACCTGGGTTTGTGGAGGTGTCACTGAGGGAAGTTTTTGCATTTGCTCTGTAACTGTTAAGAATTGCTTTTGGCTGCTAGTAACAAAGACCAGATTACAGATTAATCTGGCTTCTACAGATTAGCAATTTACAAATTTACTGATTTCTTATTTGAAAGGAGTTGAGAAACTCCTTTGAAGCTTTTATGATAGCTCTGTGAGGTCTTTATTTATTTAGTCTGCACCACATGGCATGCGGGATCCTAGTTCCCTGACCAGGGATTGAACCTGTTCCCCCTGTAGTGGAAGCACGGAGTCCTAACCACTGGACCACCAGGGAAGTCCCTCTGTGAAATCTTTAGGGATCAGACTTTCTTTCTTTCTACTATACCAACCTTAGCAGATAGTTTTCATTTTCAGCATTGTTCTACGGTCACAGCATGACAGTCATTGTGACTGCAGAGAGGTGTTCCAGGCAGAAAGAAGGGAGGGCAAGGTTGAAAGTGGTTCTCCTCCCAGCTGAGTTATCCTCTTGAATGAATTTTCTCTAGTCTTAGTGGTCCAGTCCATGTTTTTTCGAGATAGATTCCCCTTCGGTAGGATTGGCCTTTTCCATTTCCTGTCCTTACACAGCACATCTAGGGTCTGTGCTGGTGTCATAGTCAATCCCAGCCTCTAAGGTATATATTAGATCAGGTATCTTCATTGACTGCCTCAGCTTGAACTAATGTTGATTCTTTTAGCTTTTAAGTTCTTTTTTATTTGTACCACAAGAAGATTTACCTTTATCTACATAATTAAAAATTTGTTTTCCAATTTATTTATCTTATATACCTCTGACTTAAGAGTACAAGAAGCCAGGATGGGGCGTCTTCAGTGGCAGTCTAAAAAAGGTATTGTGGGGCTTCCCTGGTGGCACAGTGGTTGAGAGTCCGCCTGCTGATTCAGGGGACATGGGTTCATGCCCCGGTCCGGGAGGATCCCACATGCTGCGGAGTGGCTGGGCCCGTGGGCCATGGCCGCTGAGCCTGCGTGTCTGGAGCCTGTGCTCCGCGCAGGTATTGTAGGGGCTTCCTACAGGTATTGTAGGGGCTTCCCTCGTGGTGCAGTGGTTAACGTAGGGACATGGGTTTGAGTCCTGGCCCTGGAAGATCCCACATGCCGAGGAGCAACTAAGCCTGTGTACCACAACTACTGAGCCTGCACTCTAGAGCCTGCGAGCCACAAATACTGAGCCCGTGTGCCACAACTACTGAAGCCCGTGCGCCTAGAGCCTGTGCTCTGCAACAAGAGAAGCCACTGTGATGAGAAGCCTGCACACCACAGTGAAGAGTAGCCCCTGCTTGCTGCAACAAGAGAAAAGCCTGCGTGCAGCAACGAAGACCCAATACAGCCAAAAATTAAAAAAAAAAAATTATATATAACTTTTTTCGTTTTATTCCTGTACGAGCTTTTTAGCCTGTATGCTTTATTTATTTAAAATTTTGTTTTTGATGTGGACCACTTTTAAAGTCTTTATTGAATTTGTTACAGTATTGCTTCAGTTCTATGTTTTGGTTTTCTGGTCATGAGGCATGTGGGATCTTATCTCCCTGACCAGGAATCGAACCTGCACCCCCTTGCATTGTAAGGCGAAGTCTTAACCACTGGACTGCCAGGGAAGTCCCAGCCTATATACTTTAAATAGAATGCTTTCAAAGTTTAACATTTGCTAACGTTTTTTTCACTTACTGATGATTCATGTCTACTCTTTGCTTTTAAATTCAGTGTAGCATCCTGAGTTCCTATAGCTTTGAAAGAGGTGATTTTAAAAAGTTAACAGATTTAGTGCTTACCACCATACATAAAATAGCAAATAGCCAATTTCCGTTGTCTCACTTCTTGAATTCCTTTCTTTTACTGTGAGAAAAACTTAGCATAACAGCTGACATGAAGTAGGTGTTTAGTACTTGCTTGTATCCTTTTCTAACCTGCCTACATAACTAGTAAGAGAAATGAAAACATTGGGTACATTGATACATTGCCCATTGTACCTATTTATTCCATTTTTTGTTTAGATTTAACTTTTATGTTTATCAAAGTGAAAAATGCACAGTCAGTAGTACCAAAAGATTCTTTTGCACACACAGTAAAACAGTACCTTGCTGCTTGACTCTTGACCTTGCTGCTTGACTACTCTTGACGTAGAAGCAGCTATTCTTTTTTTTTAAAAATAAATTTATTTATTTATTTTTATTTATTTATTTTTGGTGGCACTGGGTCTTCATTGCTGTGCGTGGGCTTTCTCTAGTTGTGGCGAGCAGGGACCAATCTTTGTTGTGATGTGCGGGCTTCTCATCGCGGTGTCTTGTTGTGGAGCACAGGCTCTAGGCACGTGGGCTTCAGTAGTTACAGCACGCAGGCTTAGTAGTTGTGGTGCATGGGCTTAGTTGCTCTGTGGCATGTGGGATCTTCCCGGACCAGGGCTTGAACCCGTGTCCCCTGCATTGGCAGGTGGATTCTTAATCACCGTGCCATGAGGGAAGCCTGAAGCAGCTATTCTTGACATATCAGTTTTAGATGTTGTCTTTCAGTATATCACAAATTTTGGTTAAGTCAGGAGTATTAAACAGAAAATTTTACGTTATTATGACTATTTAAGTATTTTGTTCATTTCTGAGCCAAAAGCATACTAAGATTGTTTTCTTTTTAAATTTTTTTTCCCTGGGATTAATAATTGTCTTGTATTTTCATTTTCCTTGTGTTCTTTATTTAAGGCTAAATCTTTGCATACTTTCTAGTCACTTCATGTAATTTTCCACTTGTTTAATGAATCAGGTAGTCTATAAATTCAATTTTCTATACATTATAAAATTCCAAAAAGGAAAAAAGTTTTACCATCTTACTTGATGGATAGTTTGCCTGAGTATGGAATTCTTTCTTGGTTGGAAATAAGTTTCCTTCAAAATTTTGAAGGTATTTCTCCATTACTTTTTAGCTGTCAGTGTTTCTTTTAAGAAGACCAGTGAAGTTCTGATTTCTAATCCTTTATATGTGATTGTTCTCTCTGGATTTGGTGTGTTTTCTGTGGCCAGTTTACCAGCTATTTCTCATGGTAGTTAGTGTACTGTCCCTCACTCATTGTACTGGGCACACAGTGGCCCTTTCAATTTGGTAAATCGTGTTAGGGAACATGAGTTGAGTTAAGGGAGAATTTTTTGGAATTATTTTTGACAGTTCCTCAGTTCTATTATCATTGTTTGCTTTTTCTGTATTTTTCTTTATTTGGATGTTGGACCTTTTGAACTGATCTTGCATTTAAGTTAATCTATTTCTTTCTGTTTTGCTTTCTGAGGCAGTTTCTTACTTTATTTTCCATTCTTTCACTTAAATTTCTAAATTCTATTATACTTTTAATTTCCAGAGGCTCTTTTATGCTTTCTGAATGTTTATTTTTTATCCTCTGCTTTTGTTTCTTAAGTGCAATATTTTCTCTTAATTCTCTGAGGATGTTAACCAGATGGTTGTTTTTGTTTTGTTTCAGTGTTCTGAAGTTTTCTTCTGCTCCTGGGACTCTTTTCCTCAGAGTTCCTTTGTACCATTTGTTTTGGCCTGTCTTGTTACGGACTTTGCTTACAAATCTAGTGACTGGTAGCCGTACATTTGAATTTAAGACAAGCTCCTAATGAGGTGACTGGAAGTTCTGTGTGTGTGGCAGAAATTGTTGGCAGATTGGCTTCATTATAGGTGTCTAGCTGGGTTCTTTTATTGGGATGCCACCAACTGGTTAGTTTATTCAGAGAAAAATCCTCCAGTCAGCTGTTTGGGATTCACAACCTGGTTACCAGTATTCCTTGAGGCATTGGTTGCTGGAATTTCACGATCTAGAACTAGATTTTTCAGTATGCCTTTGCTCAGATGTCTCCAGGTCCAGATTTCCTTTTGCTTACCCTTTGTGCAGTTTTCTCGGCTGTGGGAGAGAGAGTTACCTGGTAGTGTGTAGAGAAGGGATTGTGTGGGGGGGGTGTTGATTATCTTTCCGGTTTTATCTTATCCCTCGTCGTGTTTTGAGCCCTACTTGAACCCGTCCCTCTCAGGGGCATGCACCACCACTGTGATGTGGCGCCTGAGGTCCCTCAGCTGGGGCGCCGTGTGGCCCGAGACGTGTTGCTTTTGGACTTGCCTTACTGCAGCAGCCTTTTCTCATCTGCTAAGTCATTTGCTACTCTTTTCCTTTTAGCTTCCAAAGTTTTAGAACTGTTGTCTTTCTTTATGTTTGTTTCCCTTTTGTGATTTGTGATTTTGCCCTTTTTATGTCATTCAGTGGAAGGAGAGGAGTTAGTTTTCAAGTGGAATTAACTGCCTGTTCTCATGATGTAGTCTTTTCCCACTTCTTCCAGGGTCTTGTTTTTCCTTTTAGTCTGTCCTTTTTACTTGATTTTTTCCCACGCAGCTCACAGTCGTTTTTCAATCTTCCCATGGATTTTACTTTCCCTTTACATTTTTCACCTTTTACTTGCAGGCTTCCTGGAAGAATAAAACCATTAGTTGTTATCTCTGCTTCTTCAACTGCCTACTGTGGTCTAGCCTTCCAGTTGTGCTTAATGATTAAGGTGTAACTTAATCGTATTGTTTTTTTTTTTTTTTGGTCGCACTGCGTGGCATGCAGGATCTTAGTTCCCTGACCAGGCATTGAACCCGTGCCCCCTGCAGTGGAAGCAAGGAGTCTTAACAACCACTGGGCTGCTAGAGAAGTTCCTTACTTGTCATTTTAAGCAGTAGCATATGAAATCAGCATTTGCTGTAACATTCTCATTATGGACACTGTCCGTTTTGTCTTTCAGTGACCCTTATATGAAAATCCATGTACAAGAGATTCTTTTAATAATTTAGCATAAGGAAAAGTGTCTCCCATTAGAATCTGGTATATTTCCTCCTTTTTGACAGCTCTATGATACGTATTCTGTTTTTCTTTTTGTTCTGGCTATCAGGCAGCCCAGAACCAAATCTGGTCTTTAGTTACATCAGCTATGTTAATCTGATTATTGATATATTTGTTTTCTCCTCCTCGTCCTGTGGGATTTAGGACTTCACCTCTTATCTCTGTTTCTCTGCGTGTTGATTTCATTCTCTCATACTACAGACTCTCTACTTCATGAGGCTGGAACCATGACTGCTGGCAGCTCTTGGCTCTCATCTTCCTAGCCCCTTCTACCAGAAGAAGGGGCTGTCTTGAAGAATCCTGGGAAGGACTCTGATTGGCCTGTCTTGGATCATGTACCCACCATCCCTGTGGCTGGAGTGGGGAGGGTGCTATGAATGACAACCCTCACTAGAACTACATAGTTGGAGTCAGGGGTAAGAGCAGTTTCCCTAAATCAGGGGATGTCCCTCATACTGGCTTTCACTGTTCATTTTTCTGTTTTTTTTATTGTTATAATACAGGTCCTTTATTTGTAGTCTGCCTCAAATCCTTTTCTGAAAAAAATTTTAGGTATAAATAAGTAAATAAAATATCACAAATTGCTGTTCATTCATTCTTCACATTGTTACATTTGACTCTTAAGTCTCCCACTCTATTGATTTTGCTATTAACTTCACATGGCCAAATTCAAAAATTTTTTTTCACTTTTCATTATACTTGATCTACTTTCAGCATTTAAAACTATGATCACTCATCTTTCTTGCAACTCTCTTTACTCATAACTTCTGATAAACTGTTTTCTACTTGTACCTCTTTAAACATTGCCTTTTGGATTCCTATTTGGCATTACTTATTTACTTGTTTAAAATTTATGTTAGATGATTACTTTTCTGGCCGTTTATTTGATTACCTCACACTAGGTAAACTTAGGCATGCTGATGGTTGCCTCGAGGCATCACTATCACCTGAACAATTTTCTAGTCTTTAGATCCATTGCAGTTGGCTTTTGGATAGCTCTGTTTAGATATCCTAGGCATCTTAAATTTAATTTCTCTACTTCTGTAGTCACTGACATAATCTTGATTATTTTTTTGTCTAGATTATTTCAACAGCTTAAATTATGTAACTTTTGGTTAGATAAGATATTGACATGGCTCAAAAAATATAAAAAGATACACAGTGAAAATTCTTCCTAAACCTGCCTCTTATTTGCCCAGTTTAGCTTTCCATCTTTCTCTGTTGTTACTAGTTTTTAATTCATTTTTCTAGTTTATTCATGTATGTATATATTTCTACATATATAGACTCTTGTTTTTCTTCCTTTTCTACAAAAAGGTAGCATATTACACACTTTTAGAGTGAACTTTTCTCCCTTGTCTTTTTATCTCTCTCCTTTCAGTACTGTCCCCCTCCCCAACATTTCAAGATTATCTCCTGTAAAGCAAATATGATTGTTATTTCCCAATCTCCTATAGTGTTACTTAACTGTTGGTGCAGTGAAAATTCTTTTGTCAGGTCCACAGTATTTCCACTCTCACACATGTGCACAGGGTATGGCTGGGTAACCTCCCCCACCGCCCCCCGGCCCCAACAATAAAAAATTTAGTTCTGTAGTTACATAGTAGGGTCAGAAATTTATGGTGGTATTGCTCTAGAGACAAGTAGAAATTATAGCTGCCCTAACATGATGTAAATTTTTCTTTTTCCATCTGTCTTGTCCCTACCCCTCCTATTTTCACTTTCTGCACTGTATCCTCCACATAGCCATGAATAGACAGATAACCCCAAAAGATTACTTCAGCATTTTATTTTCAGATGCTACAAGTGCTTTTCTGTTCTCTGACTCCCAAAGCGCAGAGTATTTGTTATCTTCTAAAAAAAATTTTGCTCTGATTTTAGTATAGTGCAGGCCTACTCATTTTTGATAATTAGGGAAAGAAAGAAAGATAACTGGGAAAAAAAAAATCCATAATCCAGGGCTTCCCTGGTGATGCAGTGGTTGAGACTCTGCCTGCCGATGCAGGGGACGCGGGTTCGTGCCCCGGTCCGGGAGGATCCCAGGTTCCGCGGAGCGGCTGGGCCCGTGGGCCGTGGCCGCTGAGTCTGTGCGTCCCGAGCCTGTGCTCCGCGGCGGGAGAGGCCACAGCAGTGAGAGGCCCACGTACCGCAAAAAAAAAAAAAAATCCATAATCTCATGCAGAGATATCCAAGTGGTATGGTAGTAGTGTTAAGATCATGGGCTTTGGAGTCAGACGGACTAGATTTATGCCTGTGCAGTTTTATCTCGTAAGCCTCAGTTTCCTCATGTGCAAAATGTCATGGAGCTCTAATAACGTGCCAAGTAGTGTCAGGTGCTTAATACAGAGAAATACATCACTTCACCCTCTCAACAGGACAATGAAATTAGAGGTACTATTTTAATCTCAATTTTTTTAATGAGGAGGCAACTTGAGGCAAAGAGGTTTAATGATTTGTTCAGGGTCACATAAAAATGGGTAAGCCAGGTTTTGAACCCTGGGCTCTCCAGAGATGATGTTATTTATTTATGGGCTCTCCAGAGATGATGTTATTTATTTATTTATTTAGCTGCATCGGGTCTTAGTTGCGGCATGCAGGATCTTCATTGCGGCATGTGGGATCTTTCGATGCGGTGTGTGGGCTTCTCTGGTTGTGGCATGTGGGCTTCTCTCTAGTTGTGACACGTGGGCTCCAGAGTGCACAGACTCAGTAGTTGTGACGCACAGGCTTAGTTGCTCCGCGGCATGTGGAATCTTCCCGGATCAGGGCTTGAACCCCTGTCCCATGCATTGGCAGGCAGATTCTTAACCACTGTGCCACCAAGGAAGTCCTTGGTGTTATTTTAGGATAGGAGAAAGTGAAATAGCATCAATATGGTAGGATTAGGAAGTATATTATCAATAATAAGGACACTATTCCCTCATGTTTGGATCATTTCTGAGGTTCATTAGTTTCTGCTATTGTATGTGTACGTTTTAACCCCCGTAGTTCCTAGCTGATTCCTTTTGTCTTTAAAATTAGGATAGCGTGGACTTCCCTGGTGGTCCAGTGGTTAAGACTCCACGCTTCCACTGCAAGGGGCACAGGGTTTGATTCCTGGTTGGGGAAGTTCCGCCGTGCTGTGTGGCCAAAAAAAACCAAATTAGGATGGGGTAGTTTAGATGAGCTGTATCTCTGTACATGAAAGTTTCATTTCACTTAAGACTTTCCAGGGCTTCCCTGGTGGTGCGGTGGTTAAGAATCTGCCTGCCAACGCAGGGGACACGGGTTCGAGCCCTGGTCCGGGAAGATCCCACATGCCATGGAGCAGCTAAGCCCGTGTGCCACAACTACTTGAGCCCATGTGCCACAATGACTGAAGCCCGCACATCTAGAGCCCGTGCTCCGCAAGATGAGAAGCCACCGCAGTGAGAAGCCCGCTCACCGCAGTAAAGGGTAGCTCCAGCTCGCCGCAACTAGAGAAAGCTCGTGTGCAGCAACGAAGACCCAATGCAGGCAAAAATAAATAAATAAATTAAAAAAAAATAAAAAGGACTTTCCAGAAGCTTTTTTTATCTTCACTTCTTTGGCAACATATGATTAATATTTATGGACGTTTGAGTGCTTTTGGCGACTGACTTTTGGGGGGAAGTGCTAGTTTTCTCAGCCAAACACACTCCATCCTTTGTGTTTCTTTGATATATGGATAATGTATGTCAAAATATATTTCTTTTGTCCTTTGCACAAATAGTTGTGCATTATAAACCGTAAGAGTATTGATATTTTACTCATATTCAAACAGAGACTCCTAATTTCTTTGGACCAACCCTGTGCATTTTAATTTACTTTTCTCACTTGTGTGTGTTTATGTGTAGAATTTTCATCACCTATTATTATTTTTAAAAGATTATTTTTGGCTGTGTTGGGTCTTTGTTGCTGTGCGCGGGCTTTCTCTAGTTGCGGCAAGCGGGGACTACTCTTCGTTGCGGTGTACAGGCTTCTCATTGTGGTGGCTTCTCTTGTTGCGGAGCATGGGATCTAGGCGCACGGGCTTTATTAGTTGTGGCTCGCAGGCTGTAGAGCGCAGGCTCAGTAGTTGTGGCGTCCAGGCTTAGTTGCTCCATGGCATGTGGGATCTTCCCGGACCAGGACTCAAACCAGTGTCCCGTGCATTGCAGGTGGATTCTTAACCACTGTGCCACCAGGGAAGCCCCTCATCACTTATTTTATTTTATTTTTTTTACTTATTTTTAATTGTAAGATCTGTGATGCAAAGAAAAGAGGGTGTGCCCAGTATATGGACACTTAAAATAATAAAGTCAGTATTCATATATTTAGCGACCAAGCTTAATAAAGAGAGCATTTTGCCCATACCTTTGACTCTTGTGTGCCTCCCTTTGAGCACATTCCTCTCTTCACCTGAAGGAGAAACTGCTGAATTTTGTGTTAATTGTTCTTCCTTTACTTCTAAACAGTATTTTATTTAGTTGTGGCTGTTTTGAACTTCATGTGAATGGAGTAATGCTGTATTGATTTTTTTGATTTACATTTTGTTTTTGAGATTCATCTATTTGATGCATATAGCTGTAGTTTATTAATTTCTTTTGTTCCATGATTTCAGCATTTGAATTACACCAGTGTCCATTCTCCTGTTGATGACCATGTAGATTTTTGTCTGTGTTTTGCAATTTATGAACACTTTAGTGAATATTCTTGTACATTTGCAGGAATTCAGCTCACTACTAATCAAACTGCTGGGGTTGCTCCAAAAAGGGTCATAAAATCAATTTAGTGGGGAGCAACCAGCATTAAAAAATGAACTAGAGCAGAAAAAAATTGACAGTGCAGTTTTAGTATTCTGTGTAGTGGGGTTGCAGTATAAAACATATTTCTTAGAGTGGTTCGTGGTCAAAAAAGCTTGAGAAATGTTACTCTAGGATATGTACGAAGAGGTGGAGTTGCTGGGTTGCCAGGGAGGCCACTCCTTTTTTAGAAGTGGTTATTTCACTTTACTTTCCCACCAGTGAATGGCTTTTTTGCTCTACATCCTTACCCAGTGCTTAGTATGTCAGTCTTTTTAAGTTTAGTCATTTTGGTAGTCTCACTGTGGTTTTTACTTTGCAATTCCATGATTACTAATGATGGTGAAACCCTTTTTGTATATTTATAGTCCATTAAGATTTTCTTACTTGTGACTTGCAGATGGCTTCTCTGTGTCAGTGGTTCATTTTTTTATCCTTTTAATGCAAAGTTCTCAATTTCACTGTAGTCAAAATTTTCAGGTGGGTTTTTTTTGTTCTCAGGGTTTTTTTTTTTGGTGCTTAGTGTTTTTTGCAACCTGTTAAATCTTTTACTAACTTGAGGGCATGAAATGATTTTCCTATAAAAGAATTATTTTTTTTAACTGCTTTTTACATTTAGGTCTGTAACCAACTCATCTGGATTTGATTTTATGTATAGAATGAAATGGGGGAAAAACGTATTTATTTTACGTACATTATATATTTATATGTTTTATACATATTGTACACATAATATATATTACATATTATGTTAAAGAGGAACATCCAGTTACTTTAACACCATTCTTTCCACTTTTGCTGTACTGTGCCACTGTGTCATGAATTAGCAGTTCATATATGTGTATATTTGTTTCTGGACTTGCTGTTGTTCTTTATGCCGATACCAGTTTTAAAATTACTCTAGCTTCTACTTTTCTTTTTTACTCTAGCTTTTTAAAGTCTGGACATATGTCAGATAAAATTAGTATTTCCCTCTTGTCTTTTTCTTCTTTTTAATATTTCGCCTCTTGCTCTTTGCATTTGATAACCATTTAGAATCTTATTGTTCCATGAAAAATCCATTTAGTGTTTTGATTAGCTTTGCATTGATTCTGTAAATCAATTTGAGACATCTATTTACAGTTTTGAATCTTTCAATCTATGAACATAGTAATGTCTAGTTGTTAGGTTTTCTTTTTTAATTCTGATAAAATGTATACAACAAAAAATTTACCATTTTAACTATTTTTGAGTATGCAATTCAGTTCAGTGGCATTAAGTACATTCATAATGTTTTACAACCATCACCAGTATCTATTTCTGGAACTTTTTCATCATCCCAAACAGACACTCTGTACCCATTAAAGAAATCCCCCTACCACCCTCTCCCCAGCCCCTGGTAACTTCTAGTATTCTAGTTTCTATTTTATGAAATTTGTCTGCTATAGATGCCTCATTTAAGTGGGATCATGCAATATTTGTCCTTTATTTCACTTAGTTATTAAAGCATTTAATGTTCATCCATGTTGTAGATGCGTCAGAGTTTACTTTTTATGGCTGAATAATAGTCCATTTTATGTATGTACCACATTTTATTTATCCATTCATGCTTTGATGGACTCTTGGATTGTTTCTACCTTTTGACTATTGTGAATAATGCTACTATGAACATTGGTGTACAGGTATCTACTTGAGTCCCTCTTTTCAGTTTTTTTGGGATATATACTAGGAGTGAAATTGCTGGATCATATGGTAATTCTATGTTCAACTTTCTGAGGAACTGCCAAAATGTTTTTCACCATGGCTGCACTGTTTTACGTTCCTATTGGCAATGCATGAGGGTTCCAATTTCTCCACATCCCCTCCAGCTCATTTTTTTGATAATAACCATGTTAATGGTATGGAGTGGTATTACCTCCTTATGGTTTTGATTTGTATCTCCCTAATGGTTAGTGATGCTGAATGTCTTTTCATGTGCTTTTTGGCCATTTGTAAGTCTTTGGAGAAATGCCTATTCAATTCTTTGCCCATTTTGTATTTGGGTTGTTTGTCTTTTTGTTGTTGAATTGTAAGAATTCTTTATCTAGTTTTGGATCTAGACCCTTATCAGATATACGATTTACAAATATTTTCTCCTATTCTGTGGGTTTTTTCATTCTTAGGCTGATGTTCTTTGATGCACAAAAGTTTTAATTTTAATGATGTTCAGTTTATCTATTTTTGTTTTTTGATGCCTGTGCTTTTGGTGTCATGTCCAAGAAATCATTGCCATATCCAGTGTCATGAAGATTTCCCTTACATTTTCTTTCTCTCTCTCTCTCTTTTTTTTTTTTTTTTAACATTTTCTCTTTTAAGTGTTTTTTAAGTTTTAGCCCTTAACATTTATTTAGGTCTTTGATCCGTTTTGGGTTAATTTTTGTATATGGTGTAAGGTAAGAGTCCAACTTTATTGTTTTGCATGTGAATATCCAGTTTTCCTAGCATCATTTATTGAAAAGGTGATTTTCCCCCATTGAATGGTTTGGCGTCCTTATCAAAAGTCATTTGACCGTAGTACATGCAAGGATTTATTTCTGGGCTCTCTATTCTCTTTGATATGTCTGCCTTTATGCCTGTACAGACCACTTTGGTTACTGTAGCTTTGCAGTAAGTTTTGAAATCAGGAAGTGTGAGTCCTCTGACTTTGTTCTTCATTTTCATGATTTTAGTGTCTATTCAGGGTTCCGTGAGATTCCAAACGAATTTTAGGAATAATTTTTCTATTTCTGCGTAAAATGTTCTTGGGATTTTGGTATCAATTGCATTGAATCTGTAGATCACTTTGGATAGTGATGACATATTAACATTCTTCCAGTCTGTGAACTTATATTTATTTGTGTCACTTTTAATTTTTTTCAGCAACATTATGTAGTTTTCAGTGTATAAGTTTTTTGCCTCTGGATAAGTTTATTCCCAAGATTTTCTTTCTTTCTTTTTTGATGGTCTTATAAATGCAGTTAATTGTTTTCTTAATTTTCTTTTCGGATTGTTCGTTTATAATTATATTTTATTTATTTATTTTATTTATTATTTTTTGGCTGCATTGGGTCCTAGTTGTGGTATGCGGGATCTTCGTTGAGGCGTGTGGGCTTCTCTCTAGTTGTGGTGTGTTTTCTCTTTCTAGTTGTGGTGCACGGGCTCCAGAGCGTGTGGGCTCTGTAGCGTGCAGTGTGCAGCCTCTCTAGTTGAGGTGTGAGGGCTTGGTAGTTGCGGTGTGCGGGCTTAGTTGTCCCGTGGCATGTGGGATCTTAGTTCCCTGACCAGGGATTGAACCCACGTCCCCTGCATTGGAAGGCGGATTCTTTAACACTGGGCCAGCAGGGAAGTCCCTACAATTTTTTTTTTTTAATCAATATTTTTTTAAAAAAACTCTTTATTTATTTATTTATTTTATTTTTGGCTGCATTGGGTCTTCGTTGCTGTGTGGGGTTTCTCTAGTTGTGGCGAGCGGGGGCTACTCTTTATTGCAGTGCGCAGGCTTCTCATTGTGGTGGCTTTTGTTACGGAGCATGGGCTCTAGGCGTGTGGGCTTCAGTAGTTGCAGCATGCAGGCTCAGTAGTTGTGGCTCATGGGCTCTAGAGTGCAGGCTCAGTAATTGTAGTGCATGGGCTTAGTTGCTCCGCGGCATGTGGGGTCTTCCTGGACCAGGGCTCGAACCCGTGTCCCCTGCATTGGCAGGCGGATTCTTAACCACTGTGCCAACAGGGAAGTCCCCTACAATTATTATTATTATATTTTTAAATAAATTTATTTATTTATTTATGGCTGCATTGGGTCTTCGTTGCTGCGTGTGCGTTTTCTCTGGTTGCGTCAAGCAGAGGCTACTCTTTGTTGTGCTTCACGGGCTTCTTATTGCAGTGGCTTATTTTGTTGCCGAGGATGGGCTCTAGGCATGCAGGCTTCAGTACTTGCAGCACGCACACTCAGTAGTTGTGGCTCACGGGCTCTAGAGCACAGGCTCAGTCGTTGTGGTGCACGGGCTTAGTTGCTCTGCAGCATGTGGGATCTTCCCGGACCAGGGCTTGAACCCGTGTCCCATGCATTGGCAGGTGGATTCTTAAGCACTGCGCCACCAGGGACGTCCCTACAATTATTTTTAAATTAAACCTTTTGTGTCAAATGTAGAGTCACATACAGGTGTAAGAAATAATATAATTACTATATACCCAGTTTCCATTTATCCATTTTCCCCAATGCTAATAACATCTTGAAGAACTGTAGGATGGTATCCCCACCAGGATATTGAAATTGATGCAGTTAACAAACAGAATATATCCATTACCACAAGGATCCCTCATGGTACTCTTTTTACAGCTACACCTGTTTCCTTTCTGCCCCCAGGCTTAGTCCCTTGTAACTACTTATATATATATTTTTTTAATTATTGTTTTTTGTTGAGGTATAGTTGATATATAATATTATGTGAGTTACAGGTGTATAACATAGTGATTCACAGTTTTTAAAGGTTATACTTCATTTATAGTTATTATAAAATATTGGCTATATTTTCTGTGTTGTGCAATTATATCCTTGTAGCTTATTTATTTTATACATAGTAGTTTGTAGCTCTTAATTCCCTACCCCTGTCTTGCCCTTCCCCACTGGTAACCGCTAGTTTTTCCTCTGCATCTGAGTCTGTTCTGTTTTGTTATATTCATTAATTTGTTTTGTTTTTTAGGTTCCACATATAAGTGAAAGCATACAGTATTTGTCTTTCTCTCTCTGACTTGTTTCACATAGCACAATACCCTCCAGGTCCATCCATGTTGTTGCAAATGGCAAAATTTCATTCTTTTTTATGGCCAAGTAGTGTTGCATGGTATATATATATATACGTATATGTGTGTGTGTGTAATGTATGTGTCACATCTTCTTTATCCATTCATCTGTTGATAGACACTTAGGTTGTTTCTGTATCTTGGCAATTGTAAATAATGCTGCTGTGAACATTGGGGTGCAAATATCTTTTCAAATTAGTGTTCTTATTTTCTTCAGGTGTATATCTAGGAGTAGAATTGCTGGGTCATATGGTAGTTCTAGTTTTAGTTTTTTTAAAAACCGCCATACTGTTTACCACAGTGGCTGCACCAATGTACCTTCCCACTAACGATGCATAAGGGTTCCATTTTCTCCACATCCTCACCAACATTTGTTGTTTGTGTTCTTTTCTTTTTCTTTTTTTTAAATTTTTAAATTTATTTTTGGCTGCGTTGAGGCATCGTTGCTGTGCGCAAGCTTCCTCTAGTTGTGGCGAGCGGGGGCTGTTCTTTTGTTGCTGTGTGCGGGTTTCCCATTGCAGTGGCTTCTCTTGTTGTGGAGCATGGGCTCTAGGCGTTTGGGCTTCAGTAGTTGCAGTGCGTGGGCTCAGTAGCTGCTGCTCATGGGCTCTAGGGTGTGTGGGCTTCAGTAGTTGTTGTGCTTGGGCTCTAGAGTGCAGGCTCAGTAGTTGTGGCGCACGGGCTTAGTTGCTACATGGCATGTGGGATCTTCCTGGACCAGGGATTGAAACCGTGTTCGATCCCTGCAGTGGCAGGCGGAATCTTAACCACTGCGCCACCAGGGAAGTCCTTATTTATTTTTAATTTTATTTTTGGCTGCGTTAGGTCCTCACTGCCACGCGTGGGCCCCCTCCAGCTGCGGTGAACGGGGGCCACTCCCCGCCGTGGTGTGCGGGCCTTTTACTGCGGTGGCCTCCCTGGCCACGGACCATGGGCTCCAGGCACGCAGGCCTCAGCAGCTGCAGCATGCGAGCCCAGTAGCTGTGGCACGCGGGCTCCAGAGTGCAGGCCCAGCAGCTGTGGCGCAGGGGCTCAGCCGCTCCGCAGCACGTGGCGTCCTCCTGGACCAGGGCCGAAACCTGTGTCTCCTGCATTGGCAGGCGGACCCCCAACCACTGCGCCACCAGGGAAGTCCGCATTGTTGGTTTTTACAAATACGTATAGGAACTTCCCTGGTGGCGCAGTGGTTAAAAATCCGCCTGCCAATGCAGGGGACATAGATTCGAGCCCTGGTCCAGGAAGATCCCACGTGCTGCGGAGCAACTAAGCCCGTGTGCCACAACTGTTGAGCCCGCTAGCCTGCGCGCCTAGAGCCCGTGCTCCGCAACAAGAGAAGCCACCGCAACAAAGAGTAGTCCCTGCTTGCTGCAACTAGAGGAGGCCTGCACGCAGCAATGAAGACCCAAAGCAGCCAAAAAAAAAAAAAAAAAGTATATTTTAGAATAACCTGTCTTTATCTGTCCAAAAATCTTGCTAGAATTTTGATAGGATACCATTAAACTGAATATCAATTTGTGGAGAACTGATACCTTTACTCTGTTGAGTGTTCTAATCCATGAACGTTCTGTGTTTTTCCATTTATTTAGGTCTTCCTTGTTTTTTTTTTTTTTGTTGTTGTTGTTCAGTTTGGCATAGTTTTCAGTCTATAAGTCCTGTGCATGTTTTGTGGATTTATAAGTATTTAATTTTGTGGGAAGCAATTGTATATAATGTTGTATGTTTAATTTTGGTGTCCACGCATTTATTGGTAGTGTTTCGAAATAACAACTGATTTTTATATGTACCTTGCATCCTATGACCTTGTTGAATTTACTTATTCTGGGAGTTTTATTTTCTGATTATTGTGTCATCTGCAAATAGGGTTATTTTTATTTCTTCCTTCTCAATTTATATGCCCTTTTATGCTTCCCTAATTGTTTTGACTAGAAATTTCAGCACCATGTTCATTAAGATTGTTGAGGGTGGACATACTTTTTTCTGACCTTAGGGGGAAGGCATTCACTCAGTGATGCAGATCACTAAGTAGGATGTCACTAAGTAGGTTTTTTTGTAGATGTTCTATATGCAGTTGAGGAAATTTACCTATTTTCCTATTATTCTCAGCTTTTTGAAAGTCATGTATGGGTGCTGAATTTTGTTAATTATTCTGCATCAATTGATGCATGTAATCTTTTTCCTTTAGCCTGTTAATATGGTAGATTACATTCACTGATTTTGCATTTTTTTTTCTTTTCTGCGATATGCGGGCCTCTCACTCTTGTGGCCTCTCCCGTAGCAGAGCACAGGCTCTGGTCACGCAGGCTCAGCAGCCATAGCTCACGGGCCCAGCCGCTCCACGCCATGTGGGATCTTCCCGGACTGGGGCATGAACCCGTGTCCCCTGCATCGGCAGGCGGACTCTCAACCACTGCGCCACCAGGGAAGCCCCCAGAGAGCTCTTTCTTACTGTACTTTTCAGTTCTAAAATTTCCATTTTGTTCTTCTGTATATCTTCAATTTTTTGCTAAAGTTTTCTAGTTTTCATTTTTATGTTCATAATTGTGTGTTGAATAATTTTTATCAGGGCTGCTTTAAAATCTTCATTAGATGATTCTAACATCCATGTCAGATGTTAAAATTACAAACATCTTGGAATCCCCTGGCAGTCCAGTGGTTAGGACTTTGTGCTTTCACTGCCAAGGGTGCGGGTTCAATCCCTGGTCGGGGAACTACGATCCCACAAGCCCCACTGCACAGCCAAAACCCAAAAAACACAAACAAAAAGATTACAAACATCTCAATGTTGATTTTTCATTGAAACTTGAACATTTTTGTATTATGGGACTTTGCATCTTTTATAAACCTGTTTTACCTGGCTTTCTTTCTCTGACATTTGTCTGACGGGAAGAGTGAGGACACCTTCTCCTTATAGCAGGTAGGGGTGAAGTTCAGGTTTCCTACTTGGCCTCTGTTGACATTTGAGGGAAACTGCTTATTAATGCCAAGCAGAGTTCGGAGTTATGGCTCCATACTTGATCTCCACAGTGGATGTGGCCTCATTTAACACTGTGTTTTGGTGAAAGGCCTGATTCTGTGCTTGACTTTTACTGATACCATACCAGTGAGGACAGGGTGGGTTCCCTCATTACTGCCAGATGGGGGTGGAAGTCCAGGCTTCCCGTGTTGTCTTCATCGATAGTATGGGGAAAGGTGCTCATTACCTGTTAGTGAGGATGAAAGTTCTGATTCCTTACTTGACCTGCTCTTACACTACTCCAGTGGGAGTCTTCAGCTGATTTATAAAATCACAAAGGTGGATGTCTAGGTTTGTTCCCCACTTGACCATTGCAGGAGTGGGTAGCGTCAGTTTTTCCTGTGATGAGCAGCTACTGTCTAACAGTTTTCTTTCTACCTATTATGCCCTCTTCCTGGTCCTTTGTCTAGAGGGAGAAGCCTTTCATTGGGACTTTTTTTTTGGGCTCTGCTTGGTGGTGCTTTTGGGTTGCTGAATTCTTCCATACCAAGAGTGAGATATATTAGGCAAAAAGAAAGTCCAGGGAGCTCACTGCCATGTTGTTTCTTGGGTCCTGTGGTCTCTAGTTAATTTGCCTTCTCACCACCTTTCAGAATATATTTATTTTATTTTTAGTGTTCACAGTTTTTGCTTGTACTTAGTAGGAGGAATAGGAAAAAGTACTTCTTTCTATTCCATCCTCCCAGAAATGGATGAAGTATAGCCTTTGATTTCATCGTTCACTGTATTGTTTTTTTGCGGCATGCGGGGTCTTACTTCCCTGACCAGGGATTGAACTACGCCCCCTGCAGTGGAATGGCAGAGTCAGGGAAGTCCTTTGTCTTTTCTGTTTTATATTACATTGATTTCTGTTCTGATCTTTATTCTTTGCTTATCTAGGTTTGTAAGGTGCAAGGTGAAGTTATTGATTTGAGTTGTTTCTTTTCTAGAAAACAGGCATTTAGTGCTATAAATTTCCCTCTCATTTATTGCTTTTAACTGCCTTCCACAAAGTTCAGTAAATTTTTTTTTTCATTTTCATTTATTTAAAAATACTGTATATTTTCTTTTTGGATTTCTTCTTTGACCCATTGGTTATTTAGAGGTATATTTGGATTCCAAATATTGAGATTTTTCCATCATTTATTTCTAAATTAATTACATTATGGTCAGAGAAAATTCTTTTTATGACTTAAAATCTTTTAAATATAAGAGATGTTTCATGGTCCGAATATGATTGGTCTTGGTAAATGTTCCCTATGTCCTTGAACAGAATATTGTGCTAGTTTGTATTAGTGTTCTATAAATGTCACTTAACATCAGTTTGGTTGATGCTATTTTTCTGGTTGATAGTATTGTTCAAGACTTCTGTATCGTTACTGATTTTATGTTTATTGGTTCTATCAATTATTGAGAGAAGTTTGTTGAAATCTCCAAATATAATTGTGGAACTTTTCTTCTTATAGTTCTGTTATTTTTACTTTATGTTTTTTGAAGCTGTTATTAGGTGAATAAATGTTTTGGATTTTTCATATCTTCTTAATGAGTTATACCCTTTATCTTTGAGAAATGATCCTCTTTTTTTGGTGATAATATTATTGATTTTAAATTTAAAAATTTTATTTTGTTTAATTTTTGGCTGCATTGGGTCTTCATTGCTATGTGCAGGCTTTCTCTAGTTGCGGCGAGTGGGGGCTACTCTTTGTTGTGGTGCGCGGGCTTCTCATTGTGGTGGCTTCTCTTGTTGTGGAGCGCAGGCTCTAGGTACCCAGGCTTCAGTAGTTGTGGCACATGCTCAATAGTTGTGGCTCGCAGGCTCTAGAGAGCAGGCTCAGTAGTTGTGGCGCACTGGCCCACTTGCTCCGCGGCATGTGGGATCTTCCTGGTCCAGGGCTCAAACCTGTGTCCTCTGCACAGGCAGGCGGATTCTTAACCACTGTGCCCCCAGGGAAGTCCCAATACTGTTGATTTTTATTAATTCTACTTTATATGAAATTAATATAACCATTTCAATTTTCTTTGATTCTGCAGTATGTAATGTAATATGTCCTTTTTCTCTGGCTGCTTTAAAGATCTTTATTTCTGGTTGTAGGCGATTTGATCATAATATGTTTTGGTTTACATTTCTTCATGTTTTTATTGCTTGGTGTTTATTTAAAGAGTGCTTTGTCTTAGCTGTTAAGTTTTCATCAAATTTGGAAAATGGTTGATGTTATTTCTTCAAGTATATTTTTCTGTATTATCTCCTTTGTGGCTTACGGGCCTAGCCGCTCCGCAGCCTGTGGGATCTTCCCGGACCGGGGCACGAACCCGTGTCCCCTGCATCGGCAGGCAGACTCTCAACCACTGCGCCACCAGGGAAGCCCCTCTATTCATTTTTTAAAAGTACTTTTTTTCTGTTTCATTTTGGTTAGTAACTGTTACTTGGTTTCATGTGCTGTAAATCTCATACAGTATGTTTTTCCTCTTAGACCTTAATTATTTTCATCTTTAGAAGTTCACTTTTTTTAATTTGATGTTTCTACTTAACAAGTTTAATATTTCCTCTGTCTCCTTGAACATATGAACTGTATTCATAATAATTGTTTGAAAGGACTTGTATACTAATTCTTCTCTTTTCAAGATTGACATTTCAAGGTTTGAATGGTTTTTGTTTTATTATGGCGTATAATTTCCTGCTTCTGTATATGTCTTTTTTTTTTTTTTTCTTTTAGTTGTTGTGAATTTTATCTTTTTTTTTTTCTTTTGGAGCAGAGAAAAATTTATTTCAGGGCCATGCAAAGAGAACAGGCAGCTCATGCTCAAAAGACCCAAAGTCCCCAATGGCTTTCAGGGGAGCAGTTTTAAAGGCAACATTTGGGGGTGAAGGCTGTAGGATTCATGACTTTCTTCTCATTGATATGTTGTGAAGTAACAGTGTGGTGTTTTAGGAATCTTAACCATCAACTTTGTGGTCCGAACAGTCTGGGGTCTAGTGCTTGTGCTCAGCAGGTAGTCGCCACCCTCCACCTGAGTGTGGGGGTCTCAGTTCCTGTAGAATGACTGGTTTCAGGACTTAATGAAGCTCAGGTTCTTGATGTCTCATCGCAGAAAGAATTCAGTGAGAGACAAAGTGATAGGTAAAAAGTGGATTTATTTAGAGAGAAACACACTTCACAGGCGGAGTGTGGGCCATCTCAGAAGGTGAGAAAGGCCGTGAATTTTATCTTGTTAGATTCTCTGTTTTATAAAGTATGCCTAAAAATATTTTTGGACTTTGTTCTATGACATGGTTAAGTTACTGGAAAACAGTTTGTTGCTTTTGGGTCTTGCTTTTATGTTTTGTTTGAATGGACCAGAGCTAGGTTTAGTCTAGGTTAATTTTTCCCCTCCTTCTGAGGCATTATGCTTCTTAGTACTCTAATGCAGTATGAATTAGTTGGTTTTCTATTCTGGCTCTCGAGAACAGCCATTATTTGTATCCTTGTGTGAGGTGTGGGTGCTGTCACTTCTAAATATTTGGTGGTTCTTTCCCTGGCCTTGAATAGTTCTCTCACACCCAAGTGCTGATTAGTTACTCAACATATTGTAGGGTGAGCCTCTGTAGATCTCTTCATTTTTCTCTCTCTCTCCAGCTTTCTACTCAGTGCTGGTCTCCCTTGTGAGCTCTAGCCACCTTGGCTTCCTTGGACTCCCAGCTCCATTTCCTCAACTTGGGGAGCCCACAGGTTCTGCCTGGGTTCCTTCCACGGCCTGGAGACTCTCAAGGCAGTAAGCTGGGCAAATGTATGCTTGTGTTATTTGTTTCTTGTCTCCCAGGGATCACTGTCTTTTGTTACATGTCTAAAATCCTCAGTATTATTGTTTCATACATTTTGTTAGGTTTTTATTATTTCATGCAGAAGGCTAAATCTGGTCTCTTTCATTCCATCTTGACTGGAAGTGGTATTATTGTGGTTTTATTTTGTGTTTTCATATTGACCAGTGATATTGAACACATTTTAATTTGCTTATTGACCATTCATGTGTTTCTCTTGGGAAGAGTTTGTTTAAAGCTTTAGCCTTTTTCCTTCTTTCTCTCCTTATTTTTTCTTTGTCTGTTTTTTCTTTCTTTTTTTTTTTTGCATTGCAGAAGGTCCTTATATGTCTTGGATACCAGTCCTCTGTTAGATAAGTGTTTTGTAAGTACTTTCTCCAAGTCTGTTTTTTCCTATTTATTTTCTTAACTGTGCCTTTTGATGAGCAGAGATGTCTAAGTCTGATGAAGTCTAATTTATCAGTTTTTTCTTTTATAGTTATTGCTTACTGTGAGCTAAGACACTTTTGCCTAACCCTGAAGTCATGAAGGTAATTTCCTTTGTTTCCTCTAAAACTTTTTGGTTTTGCTAATTTATATTTAGGTCTGTGATGCATCTCAAATTAAGTTTTATAGGTTTTTTGCATAATTGTTTCTGCACCATTTTATGAAAATGTAACTTAAAAAAATATTTTTTGGCTGCATTGGGTCTTCGTTGCTGCACGTGGGCTTTTCTCTAGTTGCGACGAGTGAGGGCTTCTCTTGTTGCAGAGCACGGGCTCTGGGTGCGCAGGCTTCAGTAGTTGTGGCATGTGGGATCAGTAGTTGTGGCTCACGGGCTCTAGAGTGCAGGCTCAGTAGTTGTGGTGCATGGGCTTAGTTGCTCTGTGGCAACTAAGAGAAGATAAGAACTGTATTCATAATAATTGTTTGAAAGGACTTGTATACTAATTCTTCTTGTCATTTCAAGATTGACCTTTCAAGGTTTGGTTTTTGTTTTATTATGGGGTATAATTTCCTGCTTCTGTATATGTCTTTTTTTCTTTTAGTTGTTGTGAATTTTATCTTTTTTTTTTTAAAGGGATCCCACCAGTTGTGGTATCTTCCCGGACCAGGGCTTGAACCCATGACTCCTGCATTGGCAGGCAGATTCTTAACTACTGTGCCACTGGGGAAGCCCTGCACTATTTTATTGAGAAGAGTTTCCTTTCCTCACTGGGTTGCTTTGGTGAAACATTACATGGCTACAGAAGTGGGTTCGATTTCAGAAATCTTTATTCTGTTACACTGATCTGTTTGTCCTTATATCATTACCAAACTTTTGATTATTTGTCACTTTATAGAAAGTCTTGAAATCAGATTTGCAAGTCTCAGTCTTTTTCATCTTTTTCAAGATTGCTTTGCTAAGTCCTTAGCACTTCCATAAAAAGTTTGATATTTGCTTTTGCATTTCTCTGAAAGGCTGATGGCATTATGATTGCAATTGCTTTGAATCTGTAGATCAATTTGAGGAGAATTGACATGTTGACAATGTTAGATATTCCTGTTCATTAGTATGGCATATCTCTCCATTTATTTAGGTCATCTTTGTGTTTTCCTGAGCAGTGTTTTGTAGTTTTCAGCCTTTGGTTTTGCATGTCTTTTGTTTTTAAAGTTATTTTTATTTAGAAATATTTCATGTTATTTGATATTATTGGAGGGAGTATTTTAAAGAATTCAATTTTTAGTTATTCTTAGTATATGGAAATAGAATTGACTTATGTTTATTGATTTGTGTCTTAACAACCTTAACTCATGTTGGTTCTATGAGTTTTTTTGGTAGACAATTTAATTCGATTTTTCTAATAGTGATCACGTTATAAAGCTTTTTACCTCTTTCCAATTTGTATTTTTATTTTCTTCCCTTATCACATGCACTTACGTCTTGGTCCCATTCTTTGGGGGAAAGCATTCAGTTTTATGCCATTAATTATGTGAGCTGTAGACTCTTATTGATGATCATTATCAGGTTGTTTTAAAATACAGGTTTTATTATTGCTTAAGTATGGCAGGGAAGGCTAACAGATCAGGAGATGATTGCCATTGAAAAGATAATTTGTTATACTCACAGATTCCCCAGAGGAGGGCGGGTATACCACAGCCTAGGAAGACACATGGGGAAGCACCCTAATTAGGATGCAGCAGGTGTGAACGGGGTGGGGGTGGGGGGAAAGTAAAGGCAAGAGCCTTTATTTTGGTTTCTGTGGGAAGAAATAGTGAAGAACTTGTAATCAGGTTTAGGATTGTCTAGTTTGAATAATATCAAGGGCTTTGGGGTATGGGGCCTGCCCCTAGTTGTCTGGTACCTGGCCCTGGGGTGATTAGGGCAGGGGAATATAGTAGCCAGTGTAAAATAGATAGAGATGGTTGGGGGTATGAGCTTTGAGTTGGTTGGTTTGCATATGAAAGCAAGCTGGGGAGTTGTTTGCTATCTCCAGGAATTAGCTAACCTTGGGAGGGACAGCCCTCCAGGGTCAGCAAGGCCTCCAAGTATCAAAAATACAGAATGAAAAGGTATGATTAACAGGTTGAGTAGGATGTCTTCTCTTCCTAGTTTTGTGACAGTTTATGACATGAGTGGATGTTGTTTTGTCAAATGCCTTTTCTGCATCTTTCGAGATGATTATGTGATGTTTTTGCAGAATTAATATTTTCATATGTTATATCAACCTTGTATTCCTGGGATAAACTCTGCTTGGTCATGGTGTATTATTCTTTTTTTTGTATTGCAGTATTTACATTGCTAGTATTATTATTAAATATTTTTGCATCTGTGTACTTCAGAGATGTTAGTCTGTAATTTTTTTTGTAGTTTCTTTTTAGGTTTTGGTAGTATTGGTATATTCATTAGTATTTTTTGTGCTGAACTTAGAAAATGATTTCAGAAGTAGTCTATTTTCTAGAAGTGTTTGTGTGAGATTGATTCTGTTTTCTCCTTGGTGTTTGATGGAATTTACCAGTGAAAAAATCTGAGCCTAGAGTTGTATTTTGGGGAAGGATTTTTTTTTTTTTTTTTTTTGCGGTACACGGGCCTCTCACTGCCGCGGCCTCTCCCGTTGCCGAGCACAGGCTCCGGACGTGCAGGCCCAGCGGCCATGGCTCACAGGCCCAGTCGCTCTGTAGCATGTGGGATCCTCCCAGACCGGGGCATGAACCCGTGTCCCCTGCATCGGCAGGCGAACTCTCAACCACTGCGCCACCAGGGAAGCCCTTGAGGAAGGATTTTGATGATGGATTCAACTTAAGGGCTCTTCAAATTTTGTTTCATCTTGTCAATTTTGGTAAATTGTATTTTTCAAGGCATTTTTCCATTTCATCTAAGTTGTTGAATTGGTTAGTGTAAAGTTAATAATCTTTGGTTTTTTAGTATCTGTGGGTTCTATAGTGATAATTCCTCCTTTATTCCTGATATTGGTAATTTTTGTGTATGTTTTAAATTAGTTTAGCTAGAAGTTTATCAACTTTATTTTTCCAAAGGACAGTCTTTGATTTAAAATTTTCTTTAGTGTTTCTATCTCATCTTTTTCTGCTCTTTACTATTTACTTTCTTCTTCTCACTTTGGGTTTAGTTTGCACCTTTGTAGATTCTTTAGGTGAAATCTTAGGTTATTAATTAATTTTATAGCTTTTTCCCCTAGCATGGTCAGGGAACATACTTTGTAAGATTTCTTTCTTTCCTTATTTTTTTAATTTTATTTTTGGCTGCGTTGGTCTTGGCTGCTGCTCATGGGCTTTGTTGAGGTGCACGGGCTTCTCATTGCAGTGGCTTCTCCTGTTGTGGAGCACAGGCTCTAGGCCCGTGGGTTTCAGTAGTTGCAGCATGCGAGCTCAGTATTTGTGGCTTGTCTCTAGAGCGCATGCTCAGTAGTTGTGGCGCACGGGCTCAGTTGCTGCATGGCATGTGGGATCTTCCCAGACTAGGGCTGGAACCCGTGGCCCCTGTGTTGCAGGCGGATTCTTAACCACTGCACCACCAGGGAAGTTGCCTTCGTATGATTTCATTCCTTTTAATTCATTGTGTCTTATTTTGTGGTGAATGTACCATAGTCACTTGAAAGGAATGGACATTTCATATAGATGGAGTCATACACTGTGTGGTGACTTTGTGTGAGCGGCTTTTTGCTTTTAGCAAAATGTTTTTAAGGTTCACTCATGTTTTAGCATGTATTAGAACTTTATTCCTTTTTTTTGTTGAATAACATTCCATTGTCCGGATCTGGCACATTTTATTTGTTCACTCAGTTGATCGGCATTTAGATTTTATCTATATTTTAGCTATTCTGAATAAGGCTGTTTTGAACATTTCCATACATGTTTTTTGTGTAAATGTATGGTTTCATTTCTTTTGGGTGTGGAATTTTTGACCCATGTGGTAACTGTGTTTAACTTTTTGAGGAACTGCCGAAGCAGCCACACCATTTTAAACTCCCATCAGCGATATATGAGGGTTCTGATTTCTCCACAGTCTTGCTAACAGGATTTGTTTATCTTTTGATTTTAGCCATCCTCGTGGTATCTCATTGTGGTGTTGATTTGTATTTCCTTTTTTTCTTTTTTATAAATTTATTTATTTTAATTATTTCCTTTTAGCTGCATTGGGTCTTCGTTGCTGCGCATGGGCTTTCTCTAGTTGTGGCGAGTGGGGGCTACTCTTTGTTGCGGTGCACGGGCTTCTCATCACAGTGGCTTCTCTTGTTGTGGAGCACGGGCTCTAGGCACGCGGGCTTCAGTAGTTGTGGCATGTGGGCTCAGTAATTGTGGTGCATAGGCTCTAGAGTGCAGGCTCAGCAGTTGTGGCGCACGGGCCTAGTTGCTCTGCAGCATGTGGGATCTTCCTGGACCAGGGCTCGAACCTGTGTCTCCTGCATTGGCAGGAGGATTCTTAACCACTGCACCACCAGGGAAGCCTGATTTGTATTTCTTTAATGAATGTTAGACATCTTTTCACAGGCTTGTTTTGGTTATTTATGTGTTTTCTTTGGAGAAATGGCTATTCAGATCCTTGCCCCAGTTTTTAATTAGGATATTTATCTTTTTTTTTTTTTTTAAGATTTTATTTATTTTTTTAGGCCATGCCTTGCAGCATGTGGGATCTTAGTTCCCCAACCAGGGATCAAACTCGAGCCCCCTGCAGTGGAAGCACGGGGTCTTAACCACTGAACCACCAGGGAAGTCCCTATATATCTTTTTATTATTGAGTTATAGAGCTCTTTATATTTTCTGGGTATAAGTCCCTTATCAGATATATATCTTGTAAGTATTTTATTCTATGGGGTTTTTTACTTGATGGTATCATTTGCAGAACAAAAGGTTTTAGGTTTGGAAAATTCCAATTTATCTATTATTTCTCTTGTTGCCTCTGTTTTTGGTGTTGTATCTAAGAAACCATTATCCAGCCCTGAGTCATGAAGAATTTACTCCAGTTTCATTCTAAGAGTTTTATAGTGTTAGCTCTTACATTTAAGTATATGATCCATTTTGAGTTACTTTTATATATCATATGCATAAGGGGTCCAACTTAATTTTTTGCATGTAGAGAATTTTTAATGTACCAGTTTTATAGAGCTATTTCTGTTTGCATTAGTTTCTTAGTGTTTCTCTAGCAATTTCAGTATATTTCCTTACCTTTTTTACAGTCTATTTAGCGTACCCACTTATAGTTAATATTGTATCACTTCTTGTAAAGTGTAGAAATCTTGTAACTGTAGAGATTCTTTTACATCACATCACCTCTGTCCATTGTTACTTATGCTATTGTCTATTGTCATATATATTAGAGCTACATATATTATAAACCCCAGAAGACAGTATTACAATTTTTGTTTTCAGTAATCATATGTATTTTTAAGAATTTAAGAACTAAAAGTCTTTTATATTGGGTTGGCCAAAAAGTTTGTTCGGATTTTTCCATAAGCTCTTACGAAAAAACCCAAACGAACTTTTTGGCCAACGCAATATTTACCCAGATATTTACCATTTATGGTGTTCTTCTTTGCCTCCTGAAGATTTGTGTTTTTCATCTAGTACCATTTCCCTTTATTCCGAAGAATTTCTTGTAGCCTTTATTGTAGTCTGTATCACCTGGTGATGAATTCTGTTTGCTCTTTCTTACCTAAAAACGTCTGTTTCACCTTCATTTTGAAGGATATATTAGATACAGAATTCTGGATTGACAGTTCTTTTTCTTCAAGCACTTTAGAGATGTTTGTTTTACTGTTTTGACTTCCATAGTTTATGATGAGAGATCAGCTATTAATTCAATCACTGTTTCCCTGTCTTTGGTGTGTCCTTTTCTTTTGGCTGCCTCTTGAAGACTTTTGTTTGCTTTTCATGAAGCGGTTTTGCTTGTTTGGGATTCACTGTGCTTCTGGAATCCATAAATTTGTCTTCAAATAGAGGAAATTTTCATCCATTGTTTTTTCAAAATTTTCTTTACTGCCATATTCTCATATTCATATTCTCTCCCTCACCTCCTCCTCCTCTTCCAGGCCTTCAATTATACATGGTGGCTTCTTGATACTGTTCAATAGGTCCCTGAAGCTCTGTTCATTTTTTTTACCATTTTCTCTTTTTCAGATAGATCCTATCTATTGATGTAGCTTCAAGCTCACTGACTCTTTCCTTTGTCATCTTGATTCTGTTGTTAAGCCCATCCAATGAATTTTTCACTTCATGTATTATATTTTTAAGTTTAAGAATTTTTATTTAGTTCTTTTTTGTTTTTAAAGATTTATTTTCTTTATTTTTGGCTGCATCGGGTCTTATTTGCAGCACGCAGGATCTTTGTTGAGGCATGTGGGATCTTTTGTTGCAGCGCGTGGGCTTCTCTCTAGTTGTGGCCTGTGGGTTTTCTCTTCTCTAGTTGTGTCACGCAGGCTCCAGGGCATGGGGGCTCTGTAGTTGTCATGAGTGGGTTCCAGAGCACATGGGCTCTGTAGTTTGCGGCACGCGGACTCTAGTTGAGGCGTGCGAGCTCAGTGATTGTGGTGCTCAGGCTAAGTTGCCCCGTGGCATGTGGGATCTTAGTTCCCCGACCAGGGATCGAACCCGCATCCGCTGTATTGGAAGGCGGATTCTTTAACACTGGACCATCAGGGAATTCCCTGTTTAGTTCTTTCCTTTTCTTTTCGTTTTAATATTTATTGACTGATTGATTGCTGCGTTGGGTCTTTGTTGCTGCGCATGGGCTTTCTCTAGTTGCGGCAAGCGGGGGCTGCTCTTCGTTGTGGTGCGCAGGCTTCTCATCACGGTGGCTTCTCTTGTTGCAGAGCACGGGCTCTAGGCGCATGGGCTTCAGTAGCTGTGGCACACAGGCTCGGTAGTTGTGGCTCATGGGCTCTAGAGCGCAGGCTCAGTAGTTGTGGCGCACTGGCCCAGTTGCTCCGCAGCATGTGGGATCTTCCCAGCCCAGGGCTCAAACCCATGTCCCCTGCATTGGCAGGTGGATTCTTAACCACTGTGCCACCAGGGTAGTCCACTCAGCAATTTTTGAAGTAGAAATTCATTTTATGATGGATTTAAAAATATTTGGTAGTTTTCAGTTTATTGCAGTTTTTATCTCTGTTAGCATTAGATGATTTCATCTTTGGCCATCAGGAGCCTCTTTAGGTTGGACCATAGGTCCTTTTCATATGACTAAAGCAGTCTTTTATAGCTTCCTTGCTATTTGATAGAATGAGGTATTCAGGGCATACTTGACCTAGACCTGGAATCATCCACTTCTTTCAGCAGTTCTGGTTCCTTTGGGAAATGCTGTTTGGAGGCCCCAGCCTGGGTGCTCTGGGTGCTTATTTCTACTCTGGTAGTCACGAGTCTTTCTAAAACACAAGAAAAATAGGTTAATTAATATGTATTTTTATCTTTTGCCTAAAAGAAGAAGTAATGATGGTAAATGTTTTATCCTACACATACTTTTTTTTTTTTAAAGAAGATGTTGGGAGTAGGAGTTTATTAATTAATTAATTAATTTTTGCTCTGTTGGGTCTTCGTTCCTGTGAGAGGGCTTTCTCTAGTTGTGGCAAGCGGGGGCCACTCTTCATCCTGGTGCGCGGGCCTCTCACTGTCACGGCCTCTCTTGTTGCGGAGCACAAGCTCCAGACGTGCAGGCTCAGTAGTTGTGGCTCACGGGCCTAGTTGCTCCACGACATGTGGGATCCTTCCAGACCAGGGCTCGAACCCGTGTCCCCTGCATTAGCAGGCAGTTTCTCAATCACTGCACCACCAGGGAAGCCCCTCCCTACACATACTTTTTTAATGCCACAATTACATCTTTTATATAATATGAGGAAGATCAAACTTAAAGCTTGAATTTATTCTTCTTATTTAGCCTATACTGTTTATAAAAAAATAATTATTATCTTGTTGCTTTCTGTAATACAATGGTGTTCGAAGTCTGAGTAAACCAGTATAGCTGAATGGCTTTTTTTTGTTGTTGTTGTTTGTTTTTTTGTTTTTTTTTGCGGTACGCAGGCTCAGCGGCCATGGCTCACGGGCCCAGCCGCTCCACGGCCTGTGGGATCTTCCCGGACCAGGGCATGAACCCGTGTCCCCTGCATCGGCAGGCGGACTCTCAACCACTGCGCCACCAGGGAAGCCCTGAATGGCTTGTTAATAGCCACAGCCTCCTAAAAGTCATTATTTTGGGTGAACTTGATTTAGTGAAGTATACTGAGTTTTATATTTTGGAAAATAATCTAAAGTAAAGTAGGAAAAGTATTTGGAAATTGATGCCTGTGTTATAAAGATGGAAAGTAGTTGCATGCTTTCTTAGTATACTACGTGATGTAAAAAAGAAGGAACCACCTTATATAACTTCCGCTTGTTTGGACCGTTTCAATTAAAATGTTTTCCCCCCCCTTTGTTAAAATGTGAGATCTTGGAATCCAAAAAATAAAACAAATGAATGTATATAACAAAACAGAGGGACTTTCCTGGTAGTCCAGTGGCTAAGACTCCGCACTCCCAGTGCACGGGGCCTGGTTTGATCCCTAGTCAGGGAATTAGAAGTCACATGCCACAACTAAAGATCCCGCATGCCTCAGTGAAGATCCTGCTACCCGATGCAGCCAAATAAATAGTAAAATAATATAGAAACAAACAAAACAGAAACAGACTCACAGATACCAAGAACAAGCAAGTGTTTACCAGTGGGGAAGGAAGGAGCAGGGGAGGGGCAAGGCAGGGGATTAAGAGATATAAACTACTATGTATAAAATAGAAAAAAAAAAAGTAAGATCTTCAATGTGTGTGTTTTTTTTTTTTTTTTGGTCTCCTTATAATCTGTGTACTCTGTTACAGGATTTACTTGTGCATTTAAACAGTACCTCTCACTTATTAAATAAGAATGCATCTGTGGAACTTTAATAGTAACATGTACAGCTGCAGCCTGCCCTGTGAAACTTTTCAGGTTGGATTAGTTTACTGTAGGGTCTGGAATCTCTATTGTCCAGAACCTGATACTTTTTTCCTGAGCTTAGGGTATAGCCTCTAATTATAACTTAACCTTCTTTGTCTGTAGTTATTTCTTTCTCTCAAGTCTTCTATATATCTATTTTTACCTTTAGTAGAAGACTAAAGGTAAAGACATAGTAATAGTATTTTACTTATTAGCATGTAGTTCTCTTTTAGAATTTTCTTCTCTGCATTTTATAACTCATTTAAAATATTTGTGAATATAGCATTAGTTCCCTCATTGTTATACAGTTGGACTTATAATAAAAACTTTATAGTCATAAACAGTGATATAAAATATTTCTGTACACATGTCTTTTCATATCTTGAAATTAAAGTGTGTAAGTGATATGAAGATGACACAGTACTTAATAATTGCCATTTCTATCATATTTCCTTTGGCTCTGTAGAAGTGAAGTAATTGAATCAGTATTTTTCTTTTTTTATAATGAATGATACTATTGTCTTTATTGTAAATTTCATATAGTACATTGATTCTCACAGAATGCTTTCATTGATTTAAAAAATATTTTTAAAAATCTATTTATTTGGCTGCACTGGGACTTAGTTGTGGCACGCGAGATCTTTGTTGCGGTGCGCGGGCTTCTCTCTAGTTGTGGCGTGCAGGCTTCTTTCTAGTTGTGGTGTGTAAGCTCCAGAGTGCGTGGGCTCAGTAGTTGTGGCGCATGGGCTTAGTTGCCCCGTGGCATGTGGGATCTTAGTTCCTTGACCAGGGATCGAACCCGTGTCCTCTGCATTGGACGGCGGATTCTTAACCACTGGACCATCAGGGAACTCCTATTTGTAGACTTTAATGATGGCCATTCTGACCAGTGTGAGGTGATACCTCATTGTAGTTTTGATTTGCATTTCTCTAATAATTAGCGATATTGAACATCTTTTCATGTGCCTGTTGGCCATCTGCATTTCCTCTTTGGAAAAATGTTCAGTTCTTCTGCCCCCCTTTTTTTAAAAAAAATTAATTCATTTATTTTTGGCTGCATTGGGTCTTTGTTGCTGTGCGTGAGCTTTTTCTAGTTGTGGCGAGCGGGAGCGACTCTTCATTGCGGTGTGCGGGCTTCTCAGTGTGGTGGCTTCTCTTGTTGCGGAACACAGGCTGTAGGCGTGTGGGCTTCAGTAGTTGTGGCATGCGGGCTTGGTAGTTGTGGTTCGTGGGCTCTAGAGCGCAGGCCCAGTAGTTGTGGCGCACGGGCTTAGTTGCTCCGCGGCATGTGGGGTCTTCCGGGACCAGGGCTCGAACCCGTGTCCGCTGCATTGGCAGGCAGATTCCTATCCACTGTGCCACCAGGGAAGTCCCCTTCTGCCCATTTTTCAATTGGGCGGTTTTTTGATGTTGAGTTGCATGAGCTGTTTATATATGTTGGGTATTAACCCCTTATCAGTCACATCTTTGCAAAAATTTCTCCCATTCATTCAACCTCCCATTCAGCAGGTTGTCTTTTGTTTTGTCTATGGTTTCCTTTGATGTGCAAAAGCTTTTAAGTTAATTAGGTCTTATTTGTTTATTTTTGCTTGTGTTTCCTTTGATTTAGGACACAGATTAAAAAAAAACTGGTGTGATTTATGTCAAAGAATGTTCTGCCTGTTTTACTCTAGGAATTTTATAGTATCTTGCCTTAAATTTAGGTCTTTAATCCATTTTGAGTTTATTTTTGTATATGGTGTTAGAGAATGTTCTAATTTTATTCTTTTATATGTAGCTGTCCCGCGTTACCACCACCTTTTGTTGAAGAAACTGTCTTTTCTCCATTGTGTATTCTTGCCTCCTTTGTCATAGATTGACTATAGGTATGTGGGTTTATTTCTGGGCTCTCTATTCTGTTCCATTGACCTATGTGTCTTTTTTTTTTTGCCAGTACCATACTGTTTTGTAGCTTTGTAGTACAGTCTGAAGTCAGGGAGTGGGATTCCTCCAGCTCTGTTCTTCTTTCTCAAGATTGTTTTGTCTATTCGGGGTCTTTTATGTTTCCATAGAAATTAAAAAATCATCTGTTCTAGTTCTGTGAAAAATGCCATTACTCATTTGGTAGGGATTTCATTGAGCCTGGAGATTGCCTTGGGTAGTATGGTCATTTTAACAATATTAATTCTTCAATCCAAGAACATCTTTCCATCTGATTGGGTCATCTTCAGTTTCTTTCATCAGTGTCTTATAGTTTTCTGAGTACAGGTCTTTTACCTCCTAGGTATTTTATTCTTTTTGATGCAGTGGTAAATGGGATTGTTTCCTTAATTTCTCTTTTTGATAGTTTGTTGTTAGTGTATAGAAATGTAACAGATTTCTGTATATTAGTTTATTTTTGGCTGCATTGGGTCTTTATTGCTGTGCGTGGGCTTTCTCTAGTTACGGCCAGTGGGGGCTACTCTTTGTTGTGGTGAGCAGGCTTCTCATTGCGGTGGCTTCTCTTGTTGCAGAGCACAGGCTCTAGGTGCGCAGGCTTCAGTAGTCGTGGCATGCGAGCTCAGTAGTTGTGTCACGGGCTCTAGGGCGCAGGCTCAGTAGTTGTGGCATACAGGCTCAGTAGTTGTGGCACATGGGCTTAGTTGCTCCGTGGCATGTGGGATCTTCCCGGACCGGGACTCGAACCCTTGTCGCCTGCATCGGCAAGTGGATTCTTAACCACTACGCCACCAGGGAAGTCCTGTATATTAGTTTTGTTCCCTGCAACTTTACTGAATTTCATTGATGGGCTCTAGTAGTTTTTTTTTTTTTTTTTTTTTTTCTAGTAGTTTTCTGGTAACGTCTTCAGGATTTTCTATGTGGAGTATCATGCCATCTTCAAACAGTGGCATTTTTACTTTTTCTTTTCTAATTTGCATTCCTTTTCTTTCTTTTTTTTGTTTTTTTCTTTGATTGCTGTGGTTAGAACTTAGAAAACAATGTTGAATAATGAAATTGGGCATCCTTATTTTATTCCTGATCTTAGAGGAAATGTTTTCAGCTTTTAATCATTGAGTATGATGTTAGCTGTGGGTTTTTCATATATGGCCTTTATTATGTTGAGGTAGGTTTCCTCTCTGCTCATTTTCTGGGGAGCATAAATGGACGTTGAACTTTATCAAAAGCTTTTTCTCCATATATTGAGATGATTGTATGATTTTTATTCTTCAATTTGTTAATGTGTTATATGACACATTGATTAATTTGCAGACATTGAAAAACCCTTGCATCCCTTGGATAAATCCCACTTGATCATGGTGTATAATTCTTTTAATGTATTGTTGGATATGGTTTGCTACTATTTTGTTGAGGATTTTTGTATCTATGTTCATCAGTGATAATGGCCTGCAATTTTTTTTTTTTTGGTGATGTCTTTGTGTGGTTTTGGTATCAGGGTGATGGTGGCCTCATAGAATGACTTTGGAAATGTTCCTTCCTCTGCTGTTTTTTGGAATAGTTTAAGAAGGATAGGTGTTAACTCTTCTTTAAATATTCGAATGTTTGGTAGAATTCATCTGTGAAGCCATCTGGTCCTAGACTTTTGTTTGTTGGGAGCTTTTATTTTTTATGTATTTTAACTTTTTTGTTTTGGCTGCACTGCATAGCTTGCGGGATCTTAGTTCCCTGACCAGAGATTGAACCCGGGCCCTCAGCAGTGAAAATGCAGAGTCCTAACCACTGGACTGCCAGGGAATTTCCTGTTGGGAGTTTTTAAGTTACTGATTCAATTTCAGTACTTGATCTGTTCATATTTTCTACTTCTTCCTGCTTCAGTCTTGGGAGACTGTACCTTTCTAAGAATTTGTCCATCTCTTCTAGATTTTCCATTTTAGTTGTGTATAGTTGCTAGTAGTAGTAGTAGTTTATGATGCTTTGTATTTCTGTCCTGTCAGTTGTAACTTCTTTTTCATTTCTCATTTTATTGATTTGAGCCCTCTCCCTTTTCTCTTTTTAATTTTTTTTGGCCACACGCCACAGCATGTGGAAATTCCCTGAACAGGGATTGAACCTCTGCCCCCTGCAGTGGAGGTCTTAACCACTGGACCACCAGGGAAGTCCTCCCTTTTTTTCTTGATGAGTTTGGCTAAAGGTTTATCACTTGTTTATCTTTTCAAAGAACCAGCTTAGTTTTATTGATCTTTTCTGTTGTTTTTTCCATTTCTGTTTCATTTATTTTTGCTCTGATCCTTATGATTTCTTTCTTTCTACTAATGTTGGGTTTTGTTTGTTCTTCTTTCTCTAGTTGCTTTAGATGTAAAGTTAGGTTGTTTATTTGAGATTTTTTTGTTTCCTGAGGTACAAGCTTGTATTGCTGTAAACTTCCCTTTTTTTGCAACTGCTTTTGCTGCATCCCATACGTTTTGTATCATCCTGTGTTTTTTTTTTCTTTTTTGACCACATCACGTGGCTTGCGGGATCTCAGTTCCTTGTCCATGGATTGAACCTGGGCCATGACAATGAAAGCCCGGAATCCTAACCACTAGGCCACCAGGGAACTCGCTGGATCATCATGTTTTTGTTTTCATTTGTCTCTTGGTATTCTTTGATTTTCTCTTTTGATTTCGCTATTGATCCATTGGTTGTTTAGTGGCGTATTGTTTAGCCTCCACGTGTTTGTGTTTTTCATAGTTTTTTTCTTGTAGCTGATTTCCAGTTTCTTGTAGCTGATTTTTCTTGTAGCTGATTTCCAATCATAGTGTTGTAGAAGATGCTTGATATGATTTCAGTTTTCTTAAAATTTACTGAGGCTTGTTTTGTGGCCTAGTATGTACGCGATCTATCCTGGAGAATGTTGCATGTGCGCTTGAAAAGAATGTGTATTCTGCTTCTTTCGGATGGAGTGCTCATATATATAGATATACATATCTATATATATCAATTAAGTGCATCTGCTTTAATGTGTCATTTTAGGCCAGTGTTTACTTAGTGCTTTTCTGTCTGGATGATCTGGCCATTGATGTAAGTGGGGAATTACAGTCCCTTACCATTATTGTATTCCTGTCAATTTCTCATTTTATGTTCATTAGTATTTGCCTTGTATATTTAGGTGTTTGTATGTTGGGTACGTATACTTTTACAATTGTTATATCCTCTTTTTGGACTGATCCCATGGTCATTATGTAGTGTTCTTTGTCTCTCATAACAGTCTTTATTTTAAAGTCTGTTTTGTTTGATACCGGTATTGCTGCTCCAGCTTTCTTTTCATTTTTCCATTTGCATGGAATACCTTTTCTATCCCCTCACTTTGAGTATTTGTGTGTCTCTAGATCTGAAGTGAGTCTGTTGTAGGCAGCATATATGTGGGTCTTGTTTCTGTATCCATTCAGCCAGCCCATGTCTTTTGGTTGGAGCATTTAGTCCATTTACATTTAAGGTAATTATCGATATGTATGTTCTTATCGCCATTTTGTTGTTTTGGATTTGTTTTTGTAGGTCTTTTTTTCCCATTCTTCTTCTTCTGTTGTTTTCTTCTCATGATTTGATGACTATCTTTTGGGTTATGGTTGGATTTCTTTTCCTTTTTGATGTGTATATATATCATAGATTTCTGGCTTGCAGTTACCATGAGGATTTGGTATAGCAGTCTATTTATATATACGGGATTGTTTTAAGTTGCTGATCTCTTAATTTCAAATGCATTCAAAAAACCCTGCATCTGTATTCTCCTTCCTTCATGATTACTGTTTTTTTTTTTTTAAAATTAAATAATTGTTGGCTGCATTGGGTCTTCATTGCTGCACGCAGGCTTTCTCTCTAGTTGTGGCGAGTGGGGGCTACTCTTCGTTGCAGTGTGCAGGCTTCTCATTGCGGTGGCTCCTCTTATTGCAGAGCATGGGCTCTAGGCACGCGGGCTTCAGTAGTTGTGGCTTGCAGGCTCTAGAGTGCAGGGTCAGTAGTTGTGGCACACGGGCTTAGTTGCTCTGCGGCATGTGGGATCTTCCCGGACCAGGGCTTGAACCCGTATCCCCTGCATTGGCGGATGGATGCTTATCCACTGCACCACCAGGGAAGCCCATGATTACTGTTTCTGATATCATAGTTTACATCTAATTGTTTTGTGTATCCCTTAACTGCTTATTGTGGATATAGATGATTTTTAGTACTTTTGTCTTTTAACCCCCCTACCAGCTTATTGAGTGCTTGTTCACTATTTTATTTTAATTTCTTGCTCATATTTTACTGTGTAACTCATTTATATTACTATATTATATGCTTCAAACCTCTTTGGAGAGTAAGATAGGGTACAAATAATAAGTATCATATATGATTTCTAGGAATGTAGTCTTCACAGTAAGGCAGTGCCACTGAAACTCTTTATTATTTTTACAATTATTTCAGTCCTCTTGTCAGTAGTGAAAAGAAATGGCAATACTGGCTTGGTGTTTATTTCTGGTTTTAAATTGTGGGAGTGGTAGAGAGGGATCCATAATAATTCTGAGTATCATTGGGCTGTGCATAAAAAGAGTAACTAGAATAATTAGAGCAGTTCTTTTCTTCCAAAGGCAGGTAAGCACATGTGAGATCATGCCTTCCTACTTGAATCAAAATTCTGAATTTGAGTTTGGCTCTTTATTTCAGGAGAAACCAGATCCAACTGAGTATGTAATAATCCTGGTTGATTCTACTCAGAAAGCAAAGGAGTAGAGGCACAGGTTAAAAACTGTGCCCCAATCCTATGTTGAGAGAATCTTTTTATTTTTATTAATATAACATTAGAAAAAAAATTGTGGCAGGAATTTAAATGTTAAGTAAAATTACTTTTTAAAAGTTGTTGTCTGGTACTCTGAGGAAGACCAAATGTCAAGGAGAATTACTTTGTGAGGATCTTTCTGATACACTCTTGGTGGCAACTAGTACAAATGCCACTACCATATTTTTAATAGTTTTCAAGTTACAGGGAAGATGTTATACTTTGGTAATCTGAAAAATCTCTTTGTTTCCCCCCCCTTTTAATAGAGATGTGAACTGTGTCCTCATAAGGATGGAGCTTTAAAAAGAACAGATAATGGCGGTAAGTGCAGAGAATTCTGAGAAAAATTTTCTTGAACACTGGAGTGCAGATGTATTTTAAAATATCTGGTAATTCATATTATATCAAACTGTTTGCTGCTCAAATATTTTTAACAGTACTGGATGTAATTTTTAATTTTTAAAAATTGAAACAGCTTTTCTACTTTCTGGACAAACTTAAGTTTTGTTTTGTTTTGGTGCAGAATGATCCAGATACTTCTAATTAAAATCTTGATTTTTTTTTTTAAATGGATACAGTTTCTTATATTACTGTTGGGAAAATAAGCCACTCTTTTTTTTTCTTCGTTAGAGATAAAAATCTGTTTTATATTCTTTTCCTCCTGTTTTGCGTATTGCTAGACAAATGATGTTTCTAATGCATGTTAATTTTAACACCCTGTGGATCCTTGTTGCTTGAATATAAACAAATTCTGACTTTTCTTAAATTTTGGTGTGCTTTCATAAGACCCCTTTTGTATTTCTAATTTTTATTTCCATTTTTATTTTATTATTATTTTTTAAATTTATTTATTTATTTATTTATTTATTTATTTATTTATTTATTTATGGCTGTGTTGGGTCTTTGTTTCTGTGCGAGGGCTTTCTCTAGTGGCAAGCGGGGGCCACTCTTCATCGCGGTGCGCGGGCCTCTCACTGTCGCGGCCTCTCTTGTTGCGGAGCACAGGCTCCAGACGTGCAGGCTCAGTAGTTGTGGCTCACGGGCCCAGTTGCTCCGCGGCATGTGGGATCTTCCCAGACCAGGGCTCGAACCCGTGTCCCCTGCATTGGCAGGCAGATTCTCAAGCACTGCGCCACCAGGGAAGCCCCATTTCCGTTTTTAGTTACCTTTCTTAGAGAAATCCATGTTTCTTTATAGCTCAGTACCATTCTTAAATGTGTAGACTTCAATTTATTAAACTGTGGCATTTTATGAAAATTAAGTAACTGATGGAGAAACTCAAAATAGTAGAGATAAAACTAGTACTATTAGTATATACTTCCATTTTGGGAAGCCAGCTCTAAAGTATTTTTGGCATAGAATAGTTTCATGGCATGAGTAAATGGGGAAAATACAACGTTTTTGACTAGCACTATATACATATATATAAATATTTAAATCTGATGTTTAGACTATAAGTCACATTATCCAAAATTTTAAATATTAAAAATCCTCGCTCCTACCCCTGTACACCATTATCTGCACAGTTTCTCAGTACAGTTTCTGCCACCAACATAGTTGCTGTTACTACTTTTTTGGATACACAAATAAATATGAGGAAACAAAAATTTTCTGCAATTTTATACAAATGGATGAATATTATATATACTCTCTTGCATCTTAAGTTTTCCTGAACAGTTTATCTATTATTAGTATAGAGCTTTCTTTATTATCATATGTTATATAATCAGCTGCCTGTTTCTAATCTTTTGCTTTTATGACTAATGCTTGTATATATATATGTCATTTTGCTTCTGTGCAAAGACATCTGTAGGTTTTTATTAATTCCCAACAGTTGAACTGTTGGGTCAGAGAGATTTTACACTTAATTTTGGTAGATATTCCCAAATTATTCTCTTTAGTGGTGGTACCAATTTGTGTTCCCAGCAGCACACATCTTTTGTAATCCAGTAGATGAAAGTTGGTGTCTCAAACCATGCATTTTGCATTTCTCTTATTATGAGTGAATCTGAGCATCTTTTCATGTTTTTAAGAGCAATTCAACTGGTATTGTCCCATATGTGATCTGTTCTTTTTCTGTTTGGTTGTTGATTTTTTCCTTTTTGATTTGTTGGAGCTTTCATAGGAGTACTTCATATATTAGGCTTTTGTGATGAGTTGGACTAGTTTTGGCCCTGTTGTTGATCTTGCTCATGTGGCTTTTTCTCATGCAGAAAATTTTGATTTTTATTTAGTTGAATTTCTTAATCTTGTCTTTTTTGGTTTCTGTGTTTTGAACCATTAGTTAAGGCTTTCCCTACTTCAAAGTTATAAAGGAATTCTTTCATGTTTTTCCTTAAGCTTTTTTTTTTTCTTGGCCACAATGCATGGCATATAGGATTGTTCGCCGACCAGCGAGTGAACCTGTGCCCCCTGCAGTGGAAATGCAGAGTCGTAACCACTGGATCACCAGGGAACTCCCTCTTCTTTTATATATATATATATATATATATATATATATATTTTTTTTTTTAGTAAATTTATTTTATTTATTTTTGGCTACGTTGGGTCTTTGTTGTGTGTGGGCTTTCTCTAGTTGTGGCGAGCAGGGGCTACTCTTCATTGCGGTGCGTGTGCTTCTCGTGGTGGCTTCTCTTGTTGTGGAGCAGGGACTCTAGGAGCGCGGGCTTCAGTAGTTGTGGCACAGAGGCTCAGTAGTTGTGGCTCGCAGGCTCTAGAGTGCAGCCTCAGTAGTTGTGGCGCACGGGCTTAGTTGCTCTGCGGCATGTGGGATCTTCTTGGACCAGGGCTCGAATCTGTGTCCCCCTGCATTGGCAGGCGGATTCTTAACCACTGCACCACCAGGGAAGCCCCTCCCTCCTTTAGTATTTTTATAGTTTCTTTCTTTCTTTTCTTTTTTTTTAACAGTTAATCTTTGATACATTTGGAATGTATGCAGCAAATACAATGTGAGGCATGGTTCCAACTTAATTTTTTCCTAGATGCTAAAATGCTACCATTTGTCCCATCACCATTTATTGAACAGTTCATTTTTTTCATATTGATTTGCAATGCCATCTTTGTTATAGTCTAAATTTGATGTGTATTTAAAAAATTCTGACTAAATTGTGTTCCAAAATTATTTTGGAGCCTGGAATGCATTTTATTTTAGAAATGCCAATTGTATTTCCAGACTGGTTAGCGAAACCTCACAATGTACCTGATGTATATAGTATCAGTGATGCTGTTCTTTAATATCTAATACCCATTTTTCATACCAGAAAATATGTTCCAAATTTTAGTTTTGTTTTTCTGGTGATCAGGATTAGGAATTTTTCAATTTAACTGTTACTTTTCTTCAGTGTTAATCACTCCATAGTTCTCAGTTGTTGAAGGTAAGTGTTTTAACATAGATCGGTGTGTGAAAAGTGGGTTATTATAGGCAAAGGGAGAAGTAAATGACAAAAGACACAGGTATATCAGGGATTTGCATTGTAGAGTTTGAATAGTAGGCCTTCTGAGAGGTGGAGCTGATGGTATAGGCAAGATTTTCTTTCTTTTCCCTTTCCCCTGCTCATCCTTTTCCTTCCTTCCTCCCCTCGCCTTGGCTTGCCTTCCCTCCCTCCTTCCCCACCTTCCCCCTCCCTCTTTCTTCCGGCCCCTGCTCCACCCTTTCATACTAAGGACTTGATCCTGTTGATTATGGGGAGCCACTGAAACTGAGGAATAACGTATGAGTTTTCTGTTTTAGAAAGATCACTCTGACAGCGTTGTGGTAAATGGATTGGAAGGACATGAGACCAGACCAACTATAAAAAAGAAAGGCAGAGCTGGATCATAAGTGCATTTAACATGCTTAAAACCAGCTATATGGCCTAGCGGGTGGGGGGAGATAGAAAAAAATAAATTATGGAGGTAATTCAGTCTGCCGTTTTACTCACTGAGCTCTAGGCAAACCTATATGGAAATCCCTTGTGAATTATTGTAAAGCTTTCCCAACCATCGCTGACAAAGACATGAAGTATACTATTATTGAGGGGGCCAGGCAAGAGGTGGTGTCGGCTTACTTATATTCTTGAAGAGGAAGTTTTAAAGTGAGTTGAGGATCGTTGATAGATGCTATCTGACAGCGCAGTTAGAAGAACTTGAATAAAGCAGTGTTGTGTATTCAAAATGACGTACAGTGTCATGCACTTTCTCTATTGGGATTTTAAGGGGTTTTTCAAGGATAGTTTTGATTATACATACTGTTTTGGGTTTTGTACTCTGATGTTAGAATCTACGCTCCACAGAGGTAAGACTCTGCTTTATTGTATTAAGTCCAAGGGAGAGATACTGAGGAACTGTTTGAGTCAGAAGTAGGAGGAGGGATAAAAATGAGGGAATGGACATCAGAGATACTAAAGTGGTAAATTTTTACAGGTATATTAAAAAAAATACTTTTATTATTGAAAAAATGCTTTTATTATTGAAAAATTTCAAAAATACTTTTATTATTGAAAAATTTCAAAATATTATTGAAAAATACAAATAGAGAGAATCCCCACCTTGGTACCTAGCTTTAACAGTGACCAAGTCATGGCCAGCTGTTTCTTCTATACCCTTCCCTACCCCAGTCTTCTGATTATTTTGAATTCTGTGAGCATTTCTAGTTTACGTGTATATTTTAAAAATGCACAATATATTATCACACCTAAAATAATTGACAGGGATTTCTTAAACCCATCAAATATCTAGTCAGTGTTCAGAATTTCCTGACTGTCTCCTGTTTTCTTTTATAGTTGTTGAATCAGGATCCCGTAAGGTCCATAAGCTGGATCCAAATAAGGTGCATACATTGCAGTAGCTTGGTATGTCTCTTAGGTCTCTCTGTAATCTCCTTTGTCTTCTTTCCCCCATTTGTCAGTTTACTTATGGAAAAAATCTAGGTCATTTGTCCTGTAGAGTTTGTACACAGCAGACTTTGTTGATTAATCTTAGATGGGTGTGTGTGTGTGTGTGTGTGTGTGTGTGTGTGTGTTAACATGTCACTTTGTTCCATGTATTTTCTGTACATTAGTAGTTAGATATATTGAGACTTGATCATAATCAGTTTATTGTGGGGACAGTCAAGAATACTTCATAGATAGTGTTGTATATTTCCTTCAGGAGGCATATGATATTTGTTTTGTGTGTGTGTGTGTGTGTGTGTGTGTGTGTGTGTGTGTGTTAACAACTGTTCATCAGTGTCTAGATGCATTTTCAGATTCAGCAACGTTGCAGTCTGTATTAGTACTTCATTCCTCTTTATGGCTGATTGATACCCCATTGTATATATACAGGCCACATTTTATCTGTCCTTTCATTCGTTGAAAGACATTTGGGTTGTATCCATCTCTTTGCTGTTGTGAATAGTGCTGCTGTGAACACTGATATAGATGTTAGAACATTGGTATTTTGGGGGGTATATACTAGTGGCATTGATGGGTCATATGATGCTTCTGTATTTAACTTTTCAAGGAACCACCAAACTGGTTTTCATAGTGGCTACACCATTTTTACATTCCCACAAGCAGTGTATGAGGGATCCATTTCCTTCTCATTATCACCAACACTTAATATTTTCTGAATTTTTAGATTATAGCTATCTTAGTGGATATGAAGTGGTACCTCATTGTGTTTTTTTTTTTTTTTTTTGTGGTACGCAGGCCTCTCACTGCTGTGGCCTCTCCCGTTGCGGAGCACAGGCTCCGGACGCACAGGCTCAGCGGCCATGGCTCACGGGCCCAGCCGCTCTGCGGCATGTGGGATCTTTCAGGACTGGGGCTTGAACCCGTGTCCCTTGCATCGGCAGGCGGACTCTCAACCACGGCGCCACCAGGGAAGCCCTGATTTTCTCTTTCTTGAGTCAGCTTTGTTAGTTTGTGTTTCTAGGAATTTGTCCATTTCCTATAGGTTATCTAATTTGTTGGTCTGTATTTGCTCATGGTGTTCTCTTATAATTCTCTTTCTTTTTGTTAAGGTCAGTAATAATGTTCGCACTCTTATTTCTGAATTTAGTAATTTGAGTCCTTTTTTTTCTTAGTCAATCTAGAAGCTTGTCAATTTTGTTGATCTTTTCAAAGAACTTTTGGTTTTGTTGATTGTCCCTGTTATTTTTCTATTCTCATTTTATCTCTGATTTTTACACCTTTCTTCCTTCTGCTGGCTTTGGGTTTAGTTTGCTCTTTTTCTAGCTCCTTAGCATAGGTATATAATTAGTTTATGAATTTGAGATCATCTTTTTTTTTTTTTTAATTAATTAATTAATTTTTGCTGTGTTGGGTCTTCGTTTCTATGCGAGGGCTTTCTCAAGTTGTGGTAAGCGGGGGCCACTCTTCATCACGGTGCGTGGGCCTCTCACTATCGTGGCCTCTCTTTTTGTGGAGCACAAGCTCCAGACGCGCAGGCTCAGTAGTTGTGGCTCACGGGCCTAGTTGCTCCGCGACATGTGGGATCCTCCCAGACCAGGGCTCGAACCTGTGTCCCCTGCATTAGCAGGCAGATTCTCAACCACTGCACCACCAGGGAAGCCCCATTTTTGCTTTGTTTTAAACAGCTTTATTAGGAGATGGTTTATGTCATGTGTTTCACTCATTTGAAGTGTGCAACAGTTTTTTTTTTTTAAGTATTTACAGTTATGTGCAACACACCACAGTCAATTTTAGAACATTTTCATCACTTCAAAAAGAAACCCTGTTTGTTTGTTTGTTTTTGTATAGGACAGGGAACTGTATAAATATCTTGTAATAAACTATAATGGAAAAGAATCTGAAAAACAATATATATGTATATAAAACTGAATCATTTTGCTGTACACCAGACACTAAGACAAAATTGTAAATCAGCGATACTTCAATTAAAAAAACAAAAGAAACCCTGTATTTTTAAACTATCACTCCCTTATCTGTCCACCCTACCCCATTTCACCCCCTCAAGCATCTTCTTTCCAACATAGATATTTACAGGTATGAATTTAACTCTGAGTGCTGCTTCCTATGTATCACATGAGGTTTTGTATATTGTGTTTTTCATTTGTCTTAGGGTATTTTCTAGTTTCCATTGTGGTTTCTTCTTTGACTCATTGGTTATTTAAGAGAATATTGTTTAATTTCCATGTATTTGTGAATTTTCCAGTTTTCCTTCTGTTGTGGATTTGTATTTTCATTCCACTGTGGATTGATAAGATCTGATTTCAGATCTTTTCAAATTTATTGACACTAGTTTTGTGACCTGAATTAATTGTGATCTTGGAGAATGTTCATGGGTATTTGAGAAGAATGTGTATTTTGCTGTTTTTATTTCAGTGTTCTATATATATATATATTGGGCCTAGATGTATTGTAGTGTTATTCAATTCTTCGATTTATTTACTGATTTTCTGATAAGTTCTATCCATTATTGAAACTTGGGTACTGAAATTTCCAGCTATTACTAAAGAATGGTCTGTTTCTCCCTTCAGTTTTGTTCATTTTTGTTTCATGTATTTTGGAGCTCTGATGTTTGGTGCATATATGTTTATCATTGTTTTATCTTGGCGTTTTTAAAAAAATTTTTGACTGCTTTGGGTACTCATTGCTGTGCACGGGCTTTCTTTAGTTGCGGTGAGCGGGGGCTACTCTTCGTTGTGGTGCATGGGCTTCTCATTGTGGTGGCTTCTCGTTGTGGAGCACAGGCACAATAGTTATGGCTCGCAGGCTCTAGAGTGCAGGCTCAGTAGTTGTGGCGCACGGGCTTAGTTGCTCCACGGCATGTGGGATCTTCCCCGACCAGGGCTCGAACCCATGTCCCCTGCATTGGCAGGAGGATTTTTAACCACTGCACCACTAGGGAAGCCCCTTGGTGTTTTTTAAAAAATAAATTTATTTATTTATTTTTGGCTGTGTTGGGTCTTCATTGCTGCACGTGGGCTTTCTCTAGTTGTGGCAAGTGGGGGCTACTCTTCTTTGCGGTGTGCGGGCTTCTCATTGCGGTGGCTTCTCTTGTTGCGGAGCACGGGCTCTAGGCGTGCAGGCTTCAGTAGTTGCAGCACGTGGGCTCAGTAGCTGTGGCCCACAGGCTTAGTTGCTCCGTGGCATGTGGGATCTTCCTGGACCAGGGATCGAACCTGTGTCCCCTGCATTGGCAGGTGGATTCTTAACCCTTGTGCCACCAGGGAAGTCCCTCTTCTTGGTGTTTTGACCTGTTTTTCAATATATAATGTTCTTCTCTGTTCCTTGTAACAGGTTTTAATTCTTATTTCATTTTCCATATATATATTTCTAGTAGCTATCCTGGGGATTGCAATTAACTTCTTAAACTTATAACACCCTGAGAAACACCCAGGTTAGGGGATACAAAGGCAAATGCCTTGAGTCAGTCCTTTGGGTTCTTTCTGTCCCCCTCCCACAGTTAGGTCAAAACTTAAAATCACAGTTCTTTGAGAACAAGCTATGCTCAACCTCTTTTGGAACCAGGGACCAGAGTTTGGCACTAGGAACGTGGGGTGCTGTCTTCAAGACCATTGTCAAGCCAATGAGGGGTAGAGCCAGGGCAAGTAAAAATGACGCAAAACTCTTACTGTTTTTAAGTTGCCTCTTTCTTTTTTTTTTTTTTTTTGTTTGGTTTTGGCCACGCAGTGTGGCATGTGGGATCTTAGTTCCCCAACCAGGGATTGAAGCCATGCCCTCTGCAGTGGAAGTGCAGAGTCTGGACCACTAGGGAAGTCCCAGGTTGCCTCTTTCTTTATTTTTTACTTGGGTGCATAAACTTTTGACTATCTTCCAGAGTTCTGACAAAGTTGATTGTGACATTTTATTCTCCATTTTCTGGTGTTTCTGTGACAGCACAGGCTCTTGGAGATGCCATAGGTCCAAATGCTTCATTTTTAACTCTTATTTACCAGTTTTCAAGAGACAGGTATATTATTTGGTTGCCAGTAACAGACATAGATTCTGGATAACTGAAGCAAAAATAATATATGAAAAGATATAACTCACAGACTTCAGGAAAAATTGAGTGCTCGAGTGTTTGCATTTTGGAGTGACTGGAACCAGAAATGAATAGAATCTCCTGAAGCGTGGTATTCTAACAAGAGGAGGAAATGGATACTGAATAAGCTTTTTTTTAAAAAAATTTATTTATTAAATTTATTTATTTTTGGCTGCGTTGGGTCTTCGTTGCTGCGCCCGGCTTTCTCTAGTTGCAGTGAGCGGGGGCTCCTCTTATTTGTGGTGTGCGGGCCTCTCATTGCGGTGGCCTCTCTTGTTACGGAGCACGGGCTCTAGGCACACAGGCTTCAGTAGTTGTGGTTCATGGGCTCTAGAGCGCAGGCTCAGTAGTTGTGGTGCACAAGCTTAGTTGCTCCGCGGCATGTGGGATCTTCCTGGACCAGGGCTCGAACCCATGTCCCCTGCATTGGCAGGCGGATTCTTAACCACTGTGCCACCACAGAAGCCCGTGAATAAGCTTAAATCATGGCTATCTACAGTAGTATCATATGACTTAATGGATGTGGGTTGAGATGAGGGAAGGGAGCTGCTCAGATTTCTCTGTGGACAGCTGAATGTTGATGGTCTTAACTGAGGTAGAGAGTGTTGGGCAGAGGGTTGTTTTGGGAGTAAAGATCAATGTTGAGATATACTTTTCATGTGTTGAGTTTAAGGTGATGGTGAGATTGCTGAAAAATGTATATGTCAGTAGGAAATTGGATATAATTACCAGCTTTTAGCTCTTACTGTTCCTGCTTCCTTACCATGTAGTTTCCTTCCTGGGGAGGTTACTGCATTCTTGATATCTGTCCGGAGCTATTTTCTGCATACATAAACATTTTTTACACAAATGTAGGATATAGTGTTTTATGAATTGCTTCTTCATTTAATAATATACCTTGGAGATCATTGCACATAAGTAATAAAAAACTCTCATATACATCTGCAAGATACTTAATTGTAAAAATGAACCGTAATTTATTTAACCATTCTCTTGATGAACATTTAGTTATTATTATTTTTAAACAGTACTGCAGTGAATAACCATGTACAATGTAATCATGGATAAGTGGGTGATTAGCTATAGGCAAAAATTCCTAGAAGTGGGATTGCTGGGTCAGAGGGTATGTGCATCTGAAATTTCAGTGGATTTTGCCTAATTCCCCGCTATTGAGATGTACTAATTCACAGTATATTCACAATACATGCAAAGAGCCTGTTTTCATCATATTTTCCTCAGCACAGTTGCATGACCACCCGAGTCAGTTTCAGTTCTGGATTGTTGATCAGACTCACAAGTCACAATCGGCTTTTCCAGCACCAAATATACTATAAAGGAAAAGCATACTCTGTTGAGATACAGAGGCCTCCAAACTCTGATGCAGGTTTTGATGTTTCCAGCATTTTGATTGTAAGGTTGACAAGAAGCTAATGCGAGTGCAGGTCCCATTAGCAGAGGGAAGCCTCCAGGTTTGGGGACCCTCAGTTTAAATATGCCTACTTGCCATATAGCCTCTGTATCTGTAAGTGGCTAGCTCTTTTATTTTAATGTAGTATAGACTATAAATTATAAGTTATACAATATACATTCCTGACAGCCAAGTACAGCAGGCTAAAGAGCATTCTTGGATACATTATTAGTACATGGCAGACACTATAGGACTCTCGTCTATCTTCAGGGTTGATCTTGCAAGAACTGTGAAGATATTTTCTTCAGGGGCCTGAAAGAGAGATTCAAAATACAGCTTTTAACTCTTTCCATCTGTCAGTATTAAGAATCTTTTTATATTTGCCATTCTGGTAGGTAAGAATTATGTAAAGCTAGCCTTAATCTGTATTTCTCTTATTATGAGAGAAGTTGAGCAACTTTTCATATGCTTAAAAGCTATTTGTATTTTCTTTATGTGAAGTATTCATTCATATTGTTAGCTCATTTTCCTCTTGGTACATTCCTCATGGCACTTTTTTTTTTTTTTTAATATTTATTTATTTATTTTGGCTGTGCCAGGTCTTAGGTGCAATATGTGGGATCTTTTAGTTGCAGCATGTGGACTTCTTAGTTGTGGCACACGGACTCTTAGTTGCGGCATGTGGACTTCTTAGTTGCGGCATGTGGGCTTCTTAGTTGTGGCATGCGGACTCTTAGTTGTGGCATGCATGTGGGATCTAGGTCCCCCACCAGGAATCGAACCTAGGCCCCCTGCCTTGGGACCGCAGAGTCTTACCCACTGGACCACCAGGGAAGTCCTGGCAGATTTGTTGATTGTTGTGTAAGAACTCTTAATGTATTATGGAAATTAGTCCTTTGTCTGGGGTATTGCAGAATTTTTTCCTCCTAGATGGTGGTTTGTGTTTTGATTTTGCTTTTGGCCATACAGAAATTTAAGTTTATAATCATGCTTATTATTATTATTAACAAATATTTTCCTAATTTTGTAGCACACTAGAAGGACTGTTTTCTACACCAAGATTATTTTAAACTTTTTGTACATTTTTTTCTAGTAGGTGGTTAAAAAAAAAATTTAGATTGTTGATCCATCCAGAATTTATTGTAATGTAAGCTGTGAGGTATGGAGCTATTTATTTTTCACCTAGATGACTATCCATTTGTTCCAAATACCTATTTTGAATAATCTGTTTTCCCTTGTTGATTCCAAACGACACTTTTTTAAATACAAAGTTCACATGTGATTTGACTTTATTTCTGGACTTTCATTGTATTCAGTGATGTGTCTTTTTATGGGCCAGCACCACACTGTTTTAATTGTTTTAGTTTTATATCTTGCAGATATAGCCCTTCCTTATTACTGTCTTCCTCCTCCTCCCTTCTTTTTTCTTCTCTCCCACATTTTCTTGTCTTTAAAATTTTTTTTAATTTAAAAAAACTACTAATGGTGTTTTTGGCTCTACTCGTTTAATTTTCCTTTAGGAAACTTTTTAATCAGTTTGTTTAATTTGTTTTAATTAATTTTTTGTTTTGGAATAATTAAAAAAATTAAAAAAACAGATTTAATTAATTAATTAATTAATATTTTGCCTGCATTGGGTCTTTCGTTGCTGTGTGCGGGCTTTCTCTAGTTGTGGCGTGTGGGCTTCTCTCTAGTTGTGGTGCATGGGCTTCTCTCTAGTTGTGGCACTTGGGCTACAGAGCGTGTGGGCTCTGTAGTTGTGGCACGCGGGCTCCATAGTTGTGGTGCATGGGCTTAGTGGCCCTGCGGCAGGTGAGATCTTAGGTCCCCAACCAGGGATTGAACCTGCATCCCCTGCATTGGAAGGCGGATTCTTAACCGTTGGACTACCAGGGAAGTTCCAGTTCCTGTATACCCTTTACCCAGTTTCTCCCATTATTAACTTTTTACATTACTGTGGTATATCTGTGAAAACTAAGAAACTGACAATGATATATTACTATTAACTGAATGCTACACTTTAAAACAGTTTTCATCAATTTTTGTCATTAATGTCCTTTTGCATTTAGTTGCCATGTCTCCTGATCTCCTCTGGTCTATAGCAATTTCTCAGTCTTTTCTTGTTTTTCATGACCTTGACAGTCTTGAGGAATACTGGCAGGTACCTGTTGAATGTCCCCAATCTCCATTTGTCTGATGTTTTTCTCATGATTAGATTGGATTTATGGGTTTGGGGAAAGAATACCACAAAAGTTAAGTCCTTGTCTCATCATATCTTATCCAGGGTACAGATATCCATATGAAATCACTGATATGAAAAAAATACTCAACATTACCACAGTGAGATGACAGGACACCCATTAGAATGGCTACTATTTAAAAAAAAAAAAAGCAAACCCAGTGTTAGTGAGGCTGTGGAGAAATTGGAACCCTTGTACACTCTTGGTGGAATTGTAAAATGTTGTAACCGCTATGGAAAACAGTATGGAGTTCCTTCAAAAAATTTAAAAAGGACTACCATAAAAAAAAAAGATCCAGCAATTCCACTTCCAAGTATATATCTGAAAGCAGAGTCTCTTAAGAGGTTTGTGTGCTCATGTTCATAGCAGCACTATTTGCAGTAGCCAAGAAGTATAAGCAACTCAAATGTCTATCAGTGGATTAATGGATAAGCAAAATGTGGTATATACATAAAATGGGATATTATTCAGTCTTAAAAAGGAGGGGAATTCTGCAGTGTGCCACAACATGGTTGAACCTTAAGATCATTATTGTTAAGTGAAATAAGCCAGTCACAAAGGACAAATACTGTATGATTCCACAATATAAGGTGCTTAGTTAAATTCATAGAGACAGAAAGTGTAATGGTGGTTACTAGGGTTTGGAGGGAGGGGTAGAAAGGGAATGGGTGTTTATTGGATATTGATTTGCAAGATAAAAAAGTTCTGGAGATCTGTCTCACAACAACGTGAATATACTTAACATTACTGAACTGTACACTTAAAGCATGGTTAATAACACTGAATTTGGTTATGTGCTTTAAAAAAATTACAGTAAAAGTAAATCTTTACATCTTATTTATTTTTTGCCTTAATACTTTGGCCAGGACTTACAACACAACATTGAATAGAAGTGGTGATAGCAAGCATTCTTTTTCTCCATTTCAAAGACATTGTGTTGAGCATTTCACCATTAATTATGCTGATATGTGTATATTTTATTAAAAATTTTTTTTGTTGTTGTTTTTTGGCCACACCACGGAGCTTGCAGGATCTTAGTTCCCTGACCAGGGATTGGGCCATGGCAGTGAATGCGCTGAGTCCGAACTACTGGACCACTAGGGAATTCCCTGTTTTGGTTTTTTCTTGGCTTTTGTTTAGTTTTTGGGTAACTATTTCTACCCTGATACGAGTTTTTTTTTTTTTTTTAATCAAGAATAGATACACACTACTATATATAAAACAGATAAACAAGGACCTATTGTATAACACAGGGAACTATATTCAATATCTTGTAATAACAGATGATGGAAAAGAATCTGAAAAAAGAATATTATATATATATATAAAATACGTCTGAATCACTTTGCTGTACACCTGAAACTAACACTAACATTGTAAATCAATTGTACTTCAATTAAAAAAAAAGAGAGGAGATATTTTTGTGTCTACTGAGATGATATAATTGTTCTACCTTATTCTGTTAGGAATTGATTCAGTTTTGAATGTTAAATATACCTTGTTTTCCTAGAGTAAGCTCAAATTGTTATTCTGGGATTCAGTTGGCTATTTATAATTTTGGCACCCGTGTTTACGAGGGACATTAGTATGTAATTTTTTTTTCTTATTATGGCCTTGTCAGATTTTGATTTCAACGTTATGAGGATGTCATAACAGGTTAGGAAGTATTCTCTCTTTTTTTATTTTCTGGAAGCATTTGTATAAGGTTGGCACATTTTATCCCTGGTGTTTGATAGGATTCTCTGGCAAACCTGTCTGTGTCTTGAGTTTTCCAAAATTATAATTATGTATTTATTTTCTTTAGTGATTAAAGAACTGTTTAAAATTTCTTTCTTTCTTTTTTTTTTTGCGGTACGCGGGCCTCTCACTGCCGTGGCCTCTCTCTTTGCGGAGCACAGGCTCCGGATGCGCAGGCTCAGTGGCCATGGCTCACGGGCCCAGCCGCTCCGCGGCATGTGGGATCCTCTCGGACCCGGGCACGAACCCATGTCGCCTGCATCGGCAGGCGGACTCTCAACCACTGCACCACCAGGGAAGCCCCTAAAATTTCTATTTTTTATTGTGGTTAGTTTTGATAAGTTATACTTTTGGGGAATCCATCAGTTTCACATCTAAATTTTAAAATTACTGGCAAAAGTTCTTCATTACCTTCTTACTATCTGCAGAGTTAAAATGTCCTTGGTTATTAGTGCCATCTCTTTTTTCCTAAGTTAGTCTAGTGATGGGTTTACCCATATGTCTTTATTTACAAGAAGCTGTTAATACTTGCAAATATTTTTATTTTCTTCTACTTTTTTGGGGTTTATTTAGCTATTTTTAAAAATTTTAAGATGCAAATTTATTTAGCTCATTAAGTTCCAGTCTTTCTAATACTGCTTTAAAAACCTTATTTCTAGGGAGAAATTTAGTTTAACCTGCAACTTAGATATTATTTTTATCATAAGTTAAAACTTTTATAATTTCCTTTCTAATTACTACTTTGACCTATTGATAATTAAGATGTTTATTTCTTAATTTCCAAATACATGAGTATTTTTATCTTTATTATCGATTTCTAGTTTAATTTCACCATTGTCAGAAAACATACTCTTTGATTTTAATCCTATGGAATGTTATCAGACTTGGTTTATGGATAGGATATGGTCAGTTTTTAAAGAAGTTCTCTGTGTGCTTTTAAAAAGTTCTGTGGTTTTGGAATGTAGTATTTTATATAAATCTGCATTTACATAAAATTTGATATTTGGCTTGTTGGATTTGATATTTGGGTTGTTAACAGTTTCCGTATCCTTTCTGATTTGTTGAATGTGTTCTATTTGAATGTGTTAGATTTGTCTCTTGTTAACAGCAAATAGTCGCCTTTTTCCCTAGTCAAACAGTTTTTGTATTTTAAGTAAATTTTAGTTTGTTTACGTTTAATGTATGCACGTGGGTTTTTGTGTGTTTGTGTGCATGTGTGTGTATTTGTATTTGAATTTACACTTTCCATTTTACTAAATGTTTTCTATTTGTTTTTCTTGTTTTATGTTCGTTTTCATTCTTGTCTTTTTTTGAATTACATGTTTAAAAAATAGACTTTATTTTTTAGAGGAGTTGAATGTTCCCAACAGTATTGAACAGAAGGTACAGAGATTTCCCATATGTCCTTTGTCCCCACAGATGCATAGCCTCTCTCATTATCAACATCCCCCACCAGATTGGGACATTTGTTACTATTGATGAACCTATAATGACACATAATTATCATCCAAAGTTTGTTATTTACAGTAGGGGTCTCTCTTGGTGGTGTACATTCTCTGGGTCTGGACAAATTTATAATGACATATGTCATTATAATATAATATAATATTATATTATTATAATATCACACAGAGTATTTTCATGGCCCTGAATAACCCTTTGTGCTCTGCCTATTCATCCCTCACTACCTCCTAAACCCTGAAAACCACTGATCTTTTTATGGTTTTCATAGTTTTGTGTTTTCTAGAATGTAATATACTTGTAATCATATAGTTATGTAGCCTTTACAGATTGACTTCTTTCACTTAGTAATATGCTTTTAAGTTTCCTCCATGTCTCTTCATGGCTTGACAGCTCACTTATTGTTAATGCGGATTTATTGTTTGTCTGGAGGTACCTCATTTTATCCATTCACCTGTGGAAGGACCTCTTGGTTGCCTGTTAAGTTTTGGAAATTATGAATAAAGCTGCTGTAAACATCCATGTGCAAGATTTTGTGTGTACATGAGTTTTCAACTATTTTTGTAAATACTAAGGAGCATAAGCTTGATTGTATGGGAAGGGTATGTTTCATTTTTTTAATAAATAGCCGAAGTGTTTTCCAAAGTATTGTACTCTTTTGCATTCTCACTATCAGGGAATGAGAGTTCCTGTTACCCTTCACCCTTGCCAATAGTTCGTGTTGTCAGTGTTCTGAATTTTGGCCATGTTAATAGGTGTGCAGACGTTCCTATTGGATTACTTCTTATTCTGTTCTACCCCTTCTGTTAGCTTGATAAAATTTAATATTTATATTTGCTTTTACGCTCTTTCTGAACCCTATGAATTTGAAATTCATTTATTAAACTCCTGACATAAATCTTATTGTTGTTATGTACTTTAATTCTCCATTTCTTCAAAAATTGTAATATTTTTGTCAGATTTTTTATGCAAGGGCTATAATAGTCCTTTGAAATGAAAAGGTTTGTGTAATAGGTGTTACTTTCTACTTGAATGGTTTGGCAGAATTTACCAGCTAAACCTTTTAGTGGTAGAGTGAAACTTTTCTCGGGAAGATTTTTTGATAAAAAAATTATTTTTGAAGAGTAAGTATATATAGTATTTTTTTATTAGCCTGTTAATGTTTGTTGGATCAGTAGTGTGTCAGTAGTTATAACCCTATTTTTATTCTTAATATTGGTAATTTGTGGTCTCAGCTTTTTGTTTTGCTTTATTTTGTTTTTGTTGTTTTCTTGGTTTGGGTTTTGGAGTTTGGTGTTTGGTTTTTCTTTAACCTGTGTACCTAGAATTTGTCAGTTTTGTTAACCTTTTTAAAGAAATAGTGTTTGGCTTTAATTTTTAAAGTCATCTGCCTGTTTTCTGTTTTACTGATTAATCTTTATGATTTCCTTCTTTCTACTTACTTTGTATGTATTTAGCTCTAATTTTTAAATTTCTTCATGGGGCACTTTAGGTCTTTGATTTCAGATCTTCTTTTCTAGTAAAAGTATTTAAAGCTGCAAGTTTCCCTCCTAACACTTTTGCTGCATTTCATAAGATTTGGTATGTTGTGTATTTGTTGCCATTCATTTCAAAATGTTTTCCAAATTTGCCTTGTGATTTTTCTCTTTGATCCATAAATTATTTAGAAGTCTATTATTTATTTGCCATATATTAGTGGTTTTGCTAGATAGCTAATTATTGTTGGTTGCTAATTTAATTTCATTGTGGTTAGTGATTACACTCTAGATGATTTTAGTCCTTTAAAATTCACTAAGACTTATTTTAGGGCCCAGCATATGGTCTGCGTTGGTGAATGTACCATATGTATTTGAAAAGGCATCTGTATTCTACTGTTTTTTAAAAAAATATTTGTTTATTTATTTATTTATTTTTGGCTGTGTTGGGTCTTCATTGCTGCACTAGGGCTTTCTCTAGTTGAGGCGAGCGGGGGCTACTGTTTGTTGTGGTGCTCGGGCTTCTCATTGCAGTGGATTCTCTTGTGGAGCACGGGCTCTAGGTGCGCAGGCTTCAGTAGTTGTGGCATGCAGGCTCAGTAGTTGTGGCTTGTGGTCTCTAGAGCGCAGGCTCAGTAGTTGTGGCACATCGCTTAGTTGCTCCACGGCATGTGGGAGCTTCCCGGACCAGGGCTCGAACCCCTGTCTTCTGCATTGGCAGGCGGATTCTTAACCACTGCGCCACCAGGGAAGTCCCTCTACTGTTGAATATAGTGTTCTAATTAGTTAGATCAAGATGCTTGTTATAGGTAAGCTCTTTTATGTATTTATTGATTTTTTTCATTCTTTTTTTTTTTAAATAAATTTATTTATTTTTGGCTGTGTTGGGTCTTCGTTGCTGCGCGCAGGCTTTCTCTAGTTGCAGTGAGTGGAGGCTACTCTTGGTTGCAGTGCGCAGGCTTCTCATTGCAGTGGCTTCTCTTGTTGCGGAGCATAGACTCTAGGTGTGCGGGCTTCAATGGTTGTGGCTCGTGGGCTCTAGAGCACAGGCTCAGTAGTTGTGGCACATGGGCTTAGTTGCTCTGCAACATGTGGGATCTTCCCGGACCAGGGCTCAAACCTGTGTCCCCTGTGTTGGCAGGCAGGTTCTTAACTACTGGACCACCAGGGAAGCCCGATTTTTTTCTTTTTTTGGTCTAGTACACCTGTCATTTGCTGAAAATGGTGTGTTAAAAATCTGTTATGATTGGAACGTTGTCAGTTTCTTCCTTTAATCCTGTCAAGTGTTGCTTCATGTATTTTAAGGCTTTATTATTAGGTTCATACACTTTTCTAATTGTTATGTCTTTCTATTAAATTATTCCTTTATTGTTATGAAATGTCCCTTTCTATAGAGTGTTTTATAGTGTATATTTGATTTCAAAATAGTCACTCCAGGCTTTATATTCTTACTGTTAGCAGGGTATTTAATTTCCCATCCATTTGCTTTATTTTCTTTAAACTTATCAGAGTCTTTGTTTATTAAAAGTGTTTCTCTTATAGGCAGCATATCATTTGGTCATTAAAAAAAAAAATCTACTCTGTCCTTTTCAGTCTGTCTTTAATCTTACCTTGTCCCATCAACTGTTGTGTATAAATGATATAACATTTAATGTAAATTAAAATTTGGATTGAGATCTATTTTAAGATTTTTCTTTTAAAAACAGGTTTATTCAGATATGATTGACTTTCAGTATACGACATATATTTAAAGTGAACAATTTGAAAAGTTCTGACTAATGTATGTACATGAAACCATCCACCCAATCAAGTCAGTGAACATATCCATCATTCCTAAAACTTTACTCTGATTTCTTTTACTATATCTGAACCACCTGTTCCTCCTTTCAGCCTTGTCGCAGGTAACCAGTGTTCTGTTTTCTGTTACCATAGATTAATTTGCATTTTCTAGAGTTTCATATAAATGGAATCTATACGTGTGTTTGTGTGTCTAGACACACAAATATATAATAGACACATACTCTATGGGTAAATAGGAATGAAATGGCTAGTTTATAGTAAGTGCATGCTTAATTGTTTAAGGAACTGACAAACTCTTTTCTAAAGTGGTTGTAACATTTTACATTCCTATCAGGAGCATGTGAGAGTTCCACTTGCTCTGCATCCTGTTCAACACTCAGTATATAGTCAGGCTTTTTTTTTTTTTTTAAAGTTGCCATTAAAGAAGTGTACAGTTGGTATCCTTGTGGGTTTTTTATTCCAGGTATGTGTATATGTACATCTTTGAGATGATTTTCTGTCATCGGTTATTACAAGATATTAAATATAGCTTCCTGTGTTATACAGTAAATCATTTTTGCTTATCTGTTTTATGTAGTAGTGGGTATCAATCCCATACTTTCATTTATCTCCCCCCCTCCCCCTTTGGTAACCATAAGTTTGTTTTCTATGTCTGTGGTATCTTTGTAGTTTTAATTTGAATTTCCTTAATGAGTAAATAAGTTTGAGCTCCTTTTCATGTGCTTGCCATTCTCACATCTCTTTGGTGATGTGTATGTTCAAATCTTTTGCCCTTTTAAAAAAAATCAGTTCTCTATTGTTGATTTTTAAAATATAACAGCTTTATTCATCTATTATACAATCAACTGAACCATTTAAAGCATGTAATTCAATGTTTTTTTACAGTATTCAAAGACTTGTGCAATCATCATCACAATTAATACTTTCATCCAGCCAAAAATATACACTAATCATTAGCATTCACTTCTCACTTGCCTTCAACACCTCCAACCTAGGCAGCTATTAGCTCAGTCTCTGTCCATTTGCCTATTCTGGACATATCGTATAAATGGAATCTACAGTATGTGGTCCTTTGTGACTGGTTTCCTATTTTTGACTTTTATTCATGTTGTAGCATGTATCAGTACTTCATTTGTTTTAATTGCCGAGTGATATTCCAGTGTATGGATATGCCAGATTTTGTTTATCCATTCAACAGTGGAGGGATATTTGGGGTTGTTTCCACTTTTTTTTTTTTGGTGTATGTGTAAATATGTTTTAATTTCCCTTCAGGTTATTCTTAGGAGTGGAATTCCTGGGTCATATGTTAAAACTCATACCCTTTTGAAAAATTGCCAGTCTATTTCCCAAAGTTGGTGTACCATTTTACATTCCTGCTACTGGTGTGTTAGATGTCCTATTTCTCCAGATCCTTGTCAACGCTTTTTAATGTTTGTCTTTTTTATTTTAGCCATCCTGATAGATGTGAAGTGGTATTTCATTTTTTGATTTGTATTTATTGAATGAGTGATGATGTTGAACATGTTTTCATGTGCTTATTGACCACTTATTTACGTGTGTTCTGACAATCTGTGCCTTTTAATTGGAGTGTTTAGTGCATTTACTTTTAGTGTGATTAATGATGTGGTTAGATTTAAATCTATCATCTAGATACTTGTTTTCATTTGCTCCAACTGTCTTTTGCTCTCTTGTATTCTTTTTTGGCTTTTGATTTTTATGATTCTATTTTATCTTCTTTGTTGTGTTACTAGCTATATATTTTGTTCTGTTGTGTTACTCATTGCCTTAGGGTTTAAAGTATAATAAATCTTTTCCTCAGTACAGTCTACCATCAAGTGATGTTATTATTCTATGTCACCTATAGTATAAGACCCTCAAAATAATACAGTTCCATTTCTCTTTTTTTGGCCTTTATGCAATTGTTGTCATGTATTTATCTTTGTTATAAACCCCACAATGAATTATTAATTTTGTTTAAATAATTATTTGTTAGACTCTTCCATGACTCTACTTAACTTTTTAAATATATGGAGTAAAGTTATAGTAACTGTTTTATTGCTTTTTCTGTTAATTTTATCATTTATATCAGTTCTTGATTGATTATTCTCATTGTGGGTTGTGTTTTCCTGCTTCTTTGCATGCATGGTAATCTTTGAATGGATTCCAGACATTGTGGATTATACTATTTTGGGTGCTGGCTTGGTGTGTGTATGCAATTTTAAAAACAGATAACATTAACATAACAAAATTAACTATTTTAAAGTGAACTATTCATTGGCATTTAGAACATTCATGACGTTGTACAACCACCACCTCTACGTAATTGTAAAATGTTTTTATCACCTCAAAAGGGAACCCTCTACCCTTTAAACATTTGCTTCCTATTACCCTCATTTCTTGTCTAACTCACTGGTTGTTTAAGACTGTGTTATTTAATTTCTAAATATTTCTAATTTTTTCATTTCCCTCTTTTAATGATTTCTAGCTTCATTCCACTGGAGTTGGAGAAGATACATTGTATGCTTTAATTCTTTTTAAATTTATTGAGATTTATGTTCTAACATAGAGTCTGTCTTGGAGAATGTTTCATGTGCAATTGAGAAGAATGTGTATTCTGCTGTTGTTGGGTTGATTGTTCTTTTAGGTTTAGCTGGTTTATAGTGTTGTTCACGTCTTCTGTTTCCTGGTTTATCTTCAGTCTAGATGTTATATACATTATTGAAGGTGGGGTGTTGAAGTCTCTAAGTATTAGAACTGTCTATCAGTTCTGTCCATTTTTGCCTCGTAATTTGGGGCTCTGTTGTTTGGTGTGTGTGTTTTTAAACTTTTAACACTATAATTTTAACACTGATGAATTGACTTTTAAATTAACATATAATGTCCTTGTTAGTCTCCCTCCCTCCTCTCTTTCCCTCCCTCCCTTCCTCTCTCTCTCTCTCTCTCTCAACAGCTTTTGACTTAAGGTCTTTTTGTGTGGTATTACTGTAGCCATCAAGGTCTGGTTTGGTTACTATTTGCATGGAATATCTTTTTCCATCCCTTTACTTTTAATGTTTGTGCCTCTGTATCCAAATTAAGTTTCTTGTAGACAGTATTCAGGCAAAGCTTGGAGATACTTTGATTTTGGTTCCAATCACTGCAGTAAAGTGAATCACATGAATTTTTTGGTTTCCTTCTGCATATAAAAGTTACATCTATACTATACTTTATTAAGCGTACAATAGCATTATGGCTTAAAAAAAAACAATGTACATGTCTTAATTAAAAAATACTTTATTGCCAGAAAATGATAGCTATCATCTGAGGCTTTTTTTTTTTTAACTTTCTAACACAGGCTTTTTTGAAACATAATACTAATACAGAAAAGTCTGCAAATTATAAATGTATAAGTCAATAAATGTTCACAGAGTGAGCACATTTATATAGTCAGCACTAGATCAAGAAACAAACCATTACCCCAGAAACCCTCATGCCCCCCTTTTAATCAAGGGTAACCAGTATCCTGACTTCTTACAGCATCATAGGTGAGTTCTGTGTATCTTTGAAATTTAGTAATTGGACTCATTTAGTAAATACTTTTTGTGTGTCTGGCTTCTTTTGCTCAGCATTATATTTGTGAGATGAATTCAGTGAAAGTATGTAATTTAAGTTTTTTTTGAATTTAATTAATTTTTTTATACAGCAGTATAGTCATCAATTTTATTAGTCTTCTTATTAGTCATCAATTTTATACACATCACTGTATACATGTCAGTCCCAATCTCCCAATTCATCACACCCCCCCCACCCCCCGCCGCTTTCCCCCCTTGGTGACCATATGTTTGTTCTCTACATCTGTGTCTCAATTTCTGTCCTGCAGACTGGTTCATCTGTACCATATTTCTAGGTTCCACATATATGCGTTAATATACGATATTTGTTTTTCTCTTTCTGACTTACTTCACCCTGTATGACAGTCTCTAGATCCATCCATGTCTCTACAAATGACCCAATTTCGTTCCTTTTTATGGCTGAGTAATATTCCACTGTATATATGTGCCACATCTTCTTTATCCATTCATCTGTCGATGGGCATTTAGGTTGCTTCCATGACCTGGCTATTGTAAATAGTGCTACAGTGAACATTGGGGTGCATGTGTCTTTTTGAATTATGGTTTTCTCTGGGTATATGCCCAGTAGTGGAATTGCTAGGTCATATGGTAATTCTATTTTTAGTTTTTTAAGGAACCTCCATGCTATTCTCCATAGCGGCTGTGTCAATTTACCTTCCCACCAGCAGTGCAAGAGGGTTCCCTTTTCTCCACACCCTCTCCAGCATTTGTTACTTGTAAATTTTCTGATGATGCCCATTCTAACTGGTGTGAGGTGATACCTCATTGTAGTTTTGATCTGCATTTCTCTAATACTTAGTGATATTGAGCAGCTTTTCATGTGCTTCTTGGCCATCTGTATATCTTGTTTGGAGAAGTGTCTGTTTAGGTCTTCTGCCCATTTTTGGATTGGGTTGTTTGTTTCTTTAATATCGAGCTGCATGAGCTGTTTGTATATTTTGGAGATTACTCCTTTGTCCGTTGATTCATTTGCAAATATTTTCTCCCATTCTGAGGGTTGTCTTTTTGTCTTGATTATGGTTTCCTTTGCTGTGCAAAAGCTTTTAAATTGCATTAGGTCCCATTTGTTTATTTTTGTTTTTATTTCCATTACTCTAGGAGGTGGATCAAAAAAGATCTTGCTGTGATTTATGTCAAAGAGTGTTCTTCCTATGTTTTCCTCTAAGAGTTTTATAGTGTCTGGTCTTACAATTAGGTTTCTAATCCATTTTGAGTTTATTTTTGTGTATGGTGTTAGGGAGTGTTCTAATTTCATTCTTTCACATGTAGCTGTCCATTTTTCCCAGCACCACTTATTGAAGAGGCTGTCTTTTCTCCATTGTATATCCTTGCCTCCTTTGTCACAGATTAGTTGACCATAGGTGCGTGGGTTTATCTCTGGGCTTTCTATCTTGTTCCATTGATCTATGTTTCTGTTTTTGTGCCAGTACCATATTGTCTTGATTACTGTAGCTTTGTAGTATAGTCTGAAGTCAGGGAGTCTGATTCCTCCAGCTCTGTTTTTTTCCTTCAAGACTGCTTTGGCTATTTGGGGTCTTTTGTGTATCCATACAGATTTTGAGATTTTTTTTTGTTCTTGTTCCGTAAAAAATGCCATTGGTAATTGGATACGGATTGCATTGAATCTGTAGATTGCTTTGGGTAGTATAGTCATTTTCACAATATTGATTCTTCCTATCCAAGAACATGGTATATCTCTCCTTCTGTTAGTATCATCTTTAGTTTCTTTCATCAGTGTCTTATAATTATCTTCATACAGGTCTTTTGTCCCCCTAGGTAGGTTTATTCCTAGGTATTTTATTCTTTTGTTGCAATGGTAAATGGGAGTGTTTTTAATTTCTCTTTCAGATTTTTCATCATTAGTGTATAGGAATGCAGGAGATTTCTGTGCATTAATTTTGTATCCTGCAACTTTACCGAATTCATTGATTACCTCTAGTAGTTTCTGGTGGCATCTTTCGGATTCTCTATGTATAGTATCATGTCATCTGCAAAGGGTGACAGTTTTACTTCTTCTTTTCCAATTTGTATTCCTTTTATTTCTTTTTCTTCTCTGATTGCCATGGCTAGGACTTCCAAAACTATGTTGAATGATAGTAGTGAGAGTGGACATCCTTGTCTTGTTCCTGATCTTAGAGGAAATGCTTTCAGTTTTTCACCATTGAGAATGATGTTTGCTGTGGGTTTGTCATATATGGCCTTTCTTATGTTGAGGTGGGTTCCCTCTGTGCCCACTTTCTGGAGATTTTTTATCATAAATGGGTGCTGAATTTTGTCAAAAGCTTTTTCTGCATCTATTGAGATGATCATGTGGTTTTTATTCTTAAATTTGTTAATATGATGTATCACATTGATTGATTTGCATATATTGAAGAATCCTTGCATCCCTGGGATAAATCCCACATGATCATGGTGTATGATCCTTTTAATGTGTTGTTGGATTCTGTTTGCTAGTATTTTGTTGAGGATTTTTGCATCTATATTCATCAGTGATATTTGTCTGTAATTTTCTTTTCTTGTAGTATCTTTGTCTGGTTTTGGTATCAGGGTGATGGTGGCCTCATAAAATGAGTTTGGGAGTGTTCCTTCCTCTGCAATTTTTTGGAAGAGTTTGAGAAGGATGGGTGTTAGCTCTTCTCTAAATGTTTGATAGAATTCACCTGTGAAGCCATCTGGTCCTGGACTTTTGTTTGTTGGAAGATTTTAAATCACAGTTTCAATTTCATTCCTTGTGATTGGTCTGTTCATATTTTCTATTTCTTCCTGTTTCAGTCATGGGAGGTTACACCTTTCTAAGAATTTGTCCATTTCTTCCAGGTTGTCCATTTTATTGGCATAGAGTTGCTTGTAGTTGTCTCTTAGGATGCTTTGTATTTCTGCGGTGTCTGTTGTAACTTCTTTTTCATTTCTAATTTTATTGATTTCAGTCCTCTCCCTCTTTTTCTTGATGAGTTTGGCTAATGTTTTATCAATTTTGTTTATCTTCTCAAAGAACCAGCTTTTGGTTTTATTGATCTTTGCTATTGTTTTCTTTGTTTCTGTTTCATTTATTTCTGCTCTGATCTTTATGATTTCTTTCCTTCTGCTAGCTTTGGGTTTTGTTTGTTCTTCTTTCTCTAGTTGCTTAGGTGTAAGGTTAGGTTGTTTATTTGAGATATTTCTTGTTTCTTGAGGTAGGATTTTATTGCTATAAACTTCTCTCTTAGAACTTCTTTTGCTGCATCCCATAGGTTTTGGATCGTCGTGTTTTCATTGTCATTTGTCTCTAGGTGTTTTTTGATTTCCTCTTTGATTTCTTCAGTGATCGCTTGGTTATTCAGTAACGTATTGTTTAGCTTCCATGTGTTTGTGTTTTTTACCTTTTTTCCCGTGTAATTGATTTCTAATCTCATAGCGTTGTGGTTAGAAAAGATGCTTGATATGATTTCAGTTTTCTTAAATTTACTGAGACTTGATTTGTGACCTAAGATGTGATCTATCCTGGAGAATGTTCCCATGCACAGTTGAGAAGAAAGTGTTATATGCTGTTTTTGGATGGAATGTCCTATAAATATCAATTAAATCTATCTTGTCTATTGTGTCATTTAAAGCTTGTGTTTCCTTATTAATTTTCTGTCTGGATGATCTGTCCATTGGTGTAAGTGAGGTGTTAAAGTCTCCCACTATTATTGTGTCACTGTCGGTTTCCTCTTTTATAGCTGTTAGCAGTTGCCTTATGTATTGAGGTGCTCCTATGTTGGGTGCATATATATTTATAATTGTTATATCTTCTTCTTGGGTTGATCCCTTGATCATTATGTAGTGTACTTCCTTGTCTCTTGTAGCATTCTTTGTGTTAAAGTCTATTTTATCTGATATGAGTGTTGCTACTCCAGCTTTCTTTTGATTTCCATGTGCATGGAATATCTTTTTCCATCACCTCACTTTCAGTCTGTGTGTTTTCCTAGGTCTGAAGTGGGTGTCTTGTAGACAGCATATATATGGGTCTTGTTTTTGTATCCATTCAACAAGCCTGTGTCTTTTGGTTGGAGCATTTAATCCATTCACGCTTAAGGTAATTATCAATATGTATGTTCCTATGACCATTTTCTTAATCGTTTTGCGTTTATTTTTGTAGGTGCTTTTTTTCTCTTGTGTTTCCCACTTAGAGAAGTTCCTTTAGCATTTGTTGTAGAGCTGGTTTGGTGGTGCTGAATTCTCTTAGCTTTTGCTTGTCTGTAAGAAAGAGACAATCTGAATGAGATCTTGAATGAGATCCTCGACGGGTAGAGTAATCTTGGTTGTAGGTTCTTCCCTTTCATCACTGTAAGTGTATCATGCCACTCCCTTCTGGCTTATAGAGTTTCTGCTGTGAAATCAGATCCCGCAAGTCGTGCTGGCCGGGTGGGGGGGAAAAAGTAAGGATAACAATAACAAAGTGAAAAATAAAATTAGACTAGGGAACTAACACCTATGTTAAAAAAATACAAAAATAAAGATATAGGTGAAAGAACAACCAAAAGGTAAAAGAGAACCACGATAGTAAAAAAGAGGAGGGAAAAAAAAAAAGGAAGAAAGGTGGAAAAGGCCTTGGCTTTGGAGGGCGGGGCCGAAGCAGAGGTGAGGTTTGGGTGGTGGGCGGGGTGTATGCTTAGTACCCCCAGGGGTGGAAAAGGCCCGGGGTGTGTGTGTGTGTGGGGGGGGCGGCTTAGGCTCAACAGAATAGAAGGGGCCCAGGCATGCCTCCTGCCTCTGGTCTCAGAGGCTGGGGGACCCCACCTGGGAGCCCAGAAGGCTTTCTGGCTTGAGTGGATGGGGTAGACGCCTTCCTCTCCTGCTCCTACAGTCATGGAGGGCCCCTTGCGCCTGCCTCTCCACATCTCCCCAGCCTTCCTCCTATGCCCCCAGGGCCAACCCAGCCCAGCGGGGACCTTTGAGAGCATAGGACCCGGCCTAGCCCGAGACGGGCAAACATCCCCGGCTAATTGGGCAGGGGAAATGCTGGGCCTGTTGCCCCCTGATCCGAGCCCCTGAGGGTCCCTCCAGGCGTGGATACCCTTCCCCCCCTCAGCCACCCCTCAGGGGTGCCGGTCCTGTCCGGCCTCCACTTCTCCTCCCCCCTCAGTGCCCCCACAACCTACCGGTTTTCTTGGGGGTTCTTCCCGTCTCCTTGGGCATCAGGGTCCCCCACTGGTGTCTGGCAAGTGCCCCAGTTGTGGGGAGATGCGCGCTCTGCATCTTCCCACACTGTCATCTTGACTCCTCTCTCTAACCTTACAAAATTTACTTCTTAATTTTTAAAACTTTGAAATTATTGTTTGATCCATAGGCTGCAGAATGGAAAATATGTCAACAGGCCTGAAAGCAACATAAAACTCATTGTACATCTCCATTAGCGTTCTTGGGTGATGAGGTACATTGTCATTGAGCAGTATTATATTGGAAGGAATCTTTTTTCTGAGCAGTAGATCTCAGCTGTGGGCTTAAAATATTCAGTAACCCATGTTGTAAACAGATGTACAGTCGTCCAGGATTTGTTGTTCCATTTTTAGAGCATAGACAGAGTAGATTTAGCATAATTCTTAAGGATTCTAGGAGTTTTGAAGTACTAAATGAGCATTGGCTTCAACTTTAAGTCACCAGCTGCAGTAGTGCCTAGTAAGATAGTCGGGGGTGTTGTCAGGGCCCTTGAAACATTGAAGCCAGACATTGGCTTCTCTAGCTATGAAACTCCTAGATGTCATCTTCCAATTGAAGGCTGTTTCATCTACATTGAAAATCTGTTGTTTAGTGTAGCAACCTTCATTAATTATCTTCGCTAGCTCTTCTGGATAACTTGCTGTAGCTTCTGTATCAGCACTTGCTGCTTCACCTTGCACTTTGATGTTACGGAGGCAGCTTCATTCCTTAAACCTCATGAAACAAACTCTGCTAGCTTTATACATTTCTTCTGCAGCTTCCTCATCTCTCTCAGTCTTCTTAGAATTGAAGAGAATTAAGGCCTTGCTCTGCATTTGGCTTTGTTGTGGCTGGCTTGATCTTCTATCCAGACTCCTGAAACTTTCTCCATATCAACAATAAGGGTGTTTTGTTTTCTTATCATTTGTGTGTTCACAATAGTGTCACTTTTAATTTTCTTTAGGAATTTTTCCTTTGCATTCACAACATAGCTGGCTCTTTGGTACAAGAGGCCTAGCTTTCAGCCTCCCTTGGCTTTTGACATGCCTTCCTCACTGAGCTTAATCATTTTTAGCTTTTGATTTAAAGTGAGAGATGCGCAATTCTTCCTTTCGCTTAAACACTACTTGAATTGAACACAATTTCAGTATTGTTGTGTCTTGGAATATGGAGGTCTGAGGAGAGGGAGAGAGATAGGGGAACAGCTGGTCAATGGAACAGTCAGAACATACAACATTTGTTGAATTAAATTTGCTGTTGTGAATGGGTGTGGCACCCCAAAACAATTAAATAGTAACGTCAAACATCACTGATCATGGATACTATGACAAATATAATAATGAAAAAGCTGAGATATTGTGAAAATTACAAAATGTGACAAAGAGGCATGAAGCAAGCAAATATTGGAAAAATGGTGCCAGTAGACTTGCTTGATGCAGAATTGCCACAGACCTTCAATTTATAAAAAATGCAACATCTGTGAAGAGCAGTAAAATGAGGTATGCCTGTATAGTTGGAGCATTGTGTTTTTTTTTTGTTTTTTTTTTGTGGTGCGTGGGCCTCTCACCGTTGTGGCCTCTCCCGTTGTGGCTTCTCCCGTTGTGGAGCACAGGCTCTGGACACGCAGGCTCAGCAGCCATGGCTCATGGGCCCAGCCGCTCCACGGCATGTGGGATCCTCCCGGACTGGGGCACGAACCCATGTCCCCTGCATCGGCAGGCGGACTCTCAACCACTGCGCCACCAGGGAAGCCCTGGAGCGTATTCTTAATTCACTTAGCCAATCTCTCTCTCTTGTTTTTGACGGGATAGTTTAACCCGTTTCCATTTAAAGTAGGTACTGATAATTTATGCCATTTTACTATTTTTCCTGTACGTTTTATGCCCCCCTTTGTTCTTCTATTTCTCCAATACTGCCTTTTTTCTTAAATTAATTTTTTTGGCTTTGTGCCCTTTTGATTGCCTTCCTTTTTTTTTTTCTTTTATTTTCATTTCTTTCTTTCTTTCTTTTTTTCGTTTCCTCCCCCAGCATGCGGGATCTTAGTTCCCTGACCAGGGATTGAACCCGTGCCCCCTGAAGTGGAAGTGTGGAGTCTTAACCACTGGACCACCAGGGAAGTCCTGCCTTCCTTTTTTTTTTTTTTTTATTTTAAGATTTATTTTAGGCTGCGTTGGGTCTTAGTTGTAGCATGTGGGATCTTTGTTGAGGCACATGGGATCTTTCGTTGCGGCGTGAGGGCTCTTTGTTGTGGTGCGCGGGCTTCTCTCTAGTTGTGGTGTGCGGGTTTTCTCTTCTCTAGTTGGGGCTCGCAGGCTCCAGGGCGTGTGGGCTCTGTCGTTGTGTTGTGCAGGTTCCAGAGCACATAGGCTCTGTAGTTTGTGGCACGTGGGCTGTAAGTTGAGACGTGCAAGCTCAGTAGCTGTGGCGTGTGGGCTTAGTTGCCCCACATTATGTGGGATCTTAGTTCCCTGACCAGGGATTGAACCCATGTCCCCTGCATTGCAAGGTGGATTCTTTACCACTGAACCACCAGGGAAGTCCCCCGCCTTCCTTTTCTTTTGTGTATATTTTTAAGGCACAGTTGACCTTTGAACAACATGGGAGATAGGGGCACTGACCCACTGTGTAGTCAAAAATCCAAGTATAATGTATAGTTGGCCCTCTATATATATGTGATTCCTCCATATCCAAGGTTCCACGTCCACGGATTCAACAAACTCTGGATTGTGTAGTACTGTAGTATTTACTATGGACAAATTGCATGTAAGTGGACCTGCACAGTTCAAACCTGTGTTTTACAAGGGCCAACTTCATTTTCTTGCTGGTTTCTATGAGGATTACAATTAACATCCTGAATTTGTAATAACTTTGAATTTTTAAAAAAAAATTATTTTTGGCTGCGTTGGGTCTTCGTTGCTGTGCATGGGCTTTCTCTAGTTGTGGTGAGTGGGGGCTACTCTTCATTGCATTGCACGGGCTTCTCATTGTGGTGGCTTCTCGTTGCGGAGCACGGGCTCTAGGCGTATAGGCTTCAGTAGTTGCAGCATGTGGGCTTCAGTAGTTGTGGCATGCAGGCCTTAGACCGCATGGACTTCAGTAGTTGTGATGCATGGGCTCTAGGGCATGCAGGCTTCAATAGTTGTGGTGTGTGGGCTCACTAGTTGTGGGTTGTGGGCTCTAGAGCACAGGCTCAGTAGTTGTGGCGTACGGGCTTAGTTGCTCCGTGACACGCAGGATCTTCCCGGACCAGGGTTTGAACCCGTGCCCCCTGCATTGGCAGCCGGATTCTTAACCACTGCGCCACCAGGGAAGTCCCACTTTGAATTGATACCAACTTAGCTTCAGTAGCATACAAAAAATTCTGCTCACATTCCCCCACCTTTCTATTGTTTTTTCAAAATTTGTGTCTTTATACATATCATGTGCCCATTAACATAGACATATAGTTATTTTTTTCATGCATTTGTCTTTTAAACCATGCAGGAAATATAAAGAAGAGTTACAAATCAAAACTATCATAATGCTGGCTTTAATTTTTACCTATATTTAACTTTTACTGGCGTTAAAAATTTTTTTTTGGTACGGCTTTTAGTTACTGTCTAGTGTTCTTTTGTTTAGCCAGAAGGACCCCCTTTCCAATTTCTTGTAGGGCAGGTCTCTTAGCAACAGATTCCCTCACCTTCTGTTTCGTTGGGAATGTCTATCTTTTTCCATATTTGAAGGATAGCTTTGCTTGATTTAGAATTCTTGGGTGACAGGTTTTTTTCTTTCAGAAATTTAAAAATGTCATTGTACACACCCTAATGGCCCCTGTTGAATTCGGTGAGAAATTTGTTGTTTAATCTTACTGAGGGTTCTTTGTATGTGACAAGTTGCTTTTCTGTTAATCTTTTAAAGATTCTCTTTTTTCTTGGCTTTTAGCAGTGATTATTATTTTATCTCAGTGCAGATCTCTTTGTGTTTATTCTTCTCGTGGTTTCTTGAGCCGCTTGAATGTGTAGATTCACGTAATTATCTAATTCGGAAGTTTTTGGCCAGTATTTCTTAAAATATTTTCTCTGTTCCTCTTTTTCCTTTTCTTCTGGGATTCCCATTGTTTGTATGTTAGTAGGCATGATTGTGTCCTACAGGTTTCGTAGGAACTCCTCTGCTCCCCTTTTTTAAATGATCCTGAAACTGGATAATTTCAATTGGTCTACCTTTAAGTTTACTGAGTTTTTTTCTTTACCTACTCACATCTGTTGTTGAGACCCTCTAGTGTAGTTTTCATTCTGGTTATTACAATTTTCAATGTCAGTGTCTCTGTTTGGTTCCTTTTTGAAATGACTGTTGATTCTCTGTTGAGACATCATTGTCCTGGTGTCCTTTAGCTCCTTGACCTTGCTCTCCTTTATCTTTGAGCAGATCTAAGACAGTTGATTTAAAGTCTGCACTAAATGTCTGTGCTTCTACAGAGACAGATTCTCTTCAGTTCTCCTGTGAATGGGCTGTACTTTCTTTTTCTTTGCATGCTTTGTAACTCTCTTGAAAACTGGATGTACTGAATATTATGATATGGTAACTCTGGAAAGTGGGTTCTTTACTCACGGTTTAATTATGTTGCTTGCTGTATGCTGCAGTTATTTGCCTTTTTAGTGGTCTTCTATGTAATTTTTAAAAAAGTGTACATTCTTTGTCACTTTGTTCTCTAAAGTCTGTTTCTGTAGTTTGTGTTCAACTAGTTTTTTGACAGAGTTTTGCTTGAATACCAGGTGCCAAAATAGCGAGAGAGAGGGAGAATCAAAAAGAAAAAAAAAAAAAAAAAAAAAGGAAAAAAGCAACACGTCTTCCAGTCTTTGCAGATTGGCTCTGTGCTAGGACTGTTCCTTCAGTGGCTAGCCAGTCTTCTTACCACTCTCCCTTACTTAGCCTTCACTCCCTACTTGCCCTGTACCAGGAGATGGACCAGAGATGAAAGGTTAGTGTCTCATCAGGTCTTTTAGGAATATGCATCCTGCCCTGGGCATGTGGTGCTGTCTAAATTCCCTAGAATGAACAGACACTTTCCAGTGCCCCAATTTCCAAGAGAAACTTTGTCCCCAGCTTTTCCTCTTAGGCTCTTGGCACTAGGTTATTTGCTTGAACCATGATCTTTCGCCCCAGGGACCTGTGGGTATTTTGTCTGCCTTACAGTGATTTGAGGATACCCACCACTTTTCTGCCCTGAGTGAGTTCTGAGCTTGTCAAAAGAATAAGCATGTTGTGTCAGTTCTTCAGTAGCCAACAGACACTTTAGAGAAACACAATTCTTTGCAAATAAAGTCTGCTCTGCTCCTTCTGAAACCAGAAGCTGGGATTCTTCACTGGGAATACAAGATGCTATCTTCAAGACCTCTGCTGAATCCATGGGTCAAGGGAAAGTAAAAATTCCCAAAGCTTTCCTGCCTTTTTTTTGGGGGGGGGGGGTGCGCTGCGTGGATTGCGGGATCTTAGTTCCCTCACCAAGGACTGAACTTGGGCCCATGGCAGTGAGAGCACTTGAGTCCTAACCGCTGGACCTCAAGGGAACTCCCCACTTTCCTGCCATTTTTTTTTTTTTTTTGCTGTACGCGGGCCTCTCACTGTTGTGGCCTCTCCCGTTGTGGAGCACAGGCTCCGGACGCGCAGCCTCAGTGGCCATGGCTCACGGGCCCAGCTGCTCCACAGCATGTGGGATCTTCCCAGACCGAGGCACGAACTCGTGTCCCCTGCATCGGCAGGCGGACTCTCAACCACTGCACCACCGGGGAAGCCCTTTCCTGCCATTTTTAAGTTGCTTTTTTCTGACTGAGCGTTTGCTTGGTTGCTGCAAACCTTTCACTTTCTTTCCCAGAGTCCTGACAAAATTGGTTCTGATAGTTTCTGCTTGACTTCTTGATGTTTCTGTGGTGGAATGTGCCCTTGGAGCTGCCTTCTCCCCCATTTTTGCTAACATAAATCTGGACATTTTTGCATCCCTGTAAGTCTCCTTGAGTTTTGTTCTGAAATACAGTTATGTTCCTTGGAAACAGTTTGATCTTTTCAGGTCCTGCTCTTATGATTTATTCAGTGGGTCCAGAGCAGTGCTCAGTCTAGGGGTACTTATTCCCACTACTGAGGCAAGACCTTTATGAGTCTTTTACCCAGTGAAAGCCCTGTGAGTTGGGAGTTTTTCCAGTCTGGCTCAGGGAACAGGCACTGTTCCTAGACCTTTGTGCCAGCTGGATACTGTTCGCTCTAATCTTTTTGGCTGGTTCTTTTTCCAGCCTCAGGTAATTTCTCTACTCACATGTTCTCTGTTTAATACTCATGTAGTGCTGTTTCTCTTTCTCTGTCTTTGAGTGTTCTCTCTCTGAAGGGCTTTCATTTCTGGTACTTGGCTTTGCCAATTTTAGCTTTCTTGGTCTCACCCATCTCCTATACTTTGAGGGTGTCCTGGGCTTGGCCTCAGCTTCTCTCCCTGAGTCTTGGCCTGGAAGAACTCTCAAGACATTAAGAGGGGGCAAACAGAGGGCTCACCTCATTTGTCTATTACCTCTTTGAGATTGTTGTCTTTCTGTAGCTGATACACAGGTATCTTGAGAACCACTGTCTAAATTATTTTGTCCTTTTTTTTTTTGACTGTGTGGGGTCTGCATTGTTTCATGCAGGAGGATAAATTTGGTCCTTGTTATTCCATCTTGACCAATCTCCTACTATTTCTCCTTAGCCTTGATTTTTTTCTCTTATTTTATTATTCTTCTGTTCCCTCTTTTCTTCCTTATTTGTGATTATAATGAATATTTTTAACATTGCATTTTAATCAGTTTAATAATGCGGTTATTTAATATTGCATTTAAATGTAATTGTAAATTAAATTACCTTTTGGGCCATATCGCTTTCTATATATACAAGTATTAATATCTGTGTAGTGGTTGCTCCAGGGATTACAAATTTCATACAAATAAGTTCAGTCTACTATGTGTACCACTTCACACAAAATGTAGAAACCTTGAAACTGTATAGATCTCTTTTACCTGCTCCTTCCCCAATCTTTGTTATAGTTTTACACACATTGAAAACTTTACAAGACAGCATTTTAACTTTTGATGTAAGCAGTCATATGTATTTTAAGTGAAAGGAGGTATTATGATTGTTTTATCAGCCAATAATCTATCAAAACTACCTGCATGTTTATCATGCTTCATTTTCCCCTTCATCTTGGAGCTTACTTCTTGGGCCATTGTTTTCTGCCCGAGGAAAATTGTTTGGTATTCCCTTTAATGGAAATTTGTTTAGAGATATTTTTTGGCTTTGTTATTTATCCAGTTCTTTTAGTGATAACTTCCCTTTGGGTTATATTAAGATTTTTATTTCTCTTTTTGGTTTTCTGTAGTTTTATTAATGTGCCTATGTGTGGATTTATATTTATTTACCCTGGGATTTATTGTGGTTCTTCAGTCTATGACTTGCCATCTTTCTTCTGTTTTAGAAAGTTTTCAGTTATTATCATTTTTTAAAAGATTTATTATTTATTTATCTATCTATATCTATTTATGTGTTTATTTTTGGCTGCATTGGGTCTTAGTTGTGGCATGCGGGATCTTCATTGAGGCATGCAGGATCTTTGTTGAAGCATGCGGGATCTTTCGTGGCGTTGCTTGGACTCTTTGTTGTGGCGTGCGGGCTTCTCTCTAGTTGTGGCACACAGGCTCCAGGGCGTGTGAGCTCTGTAGTTGTGATGCATGGGCTCCAGAGCGTGTGGGCTCTGTAGTTTGCAGCACACGGGCTTTCTAGTTGAGGCGCATGAACTCAGTAGTTGTGGCACGTGGGCTTAGTTGCCCCACGGCATGTGGGATCTTAGTTCCTTGACCAGGGATTGAACCCGCGTCCCCTGCACTGTAAGGCGGATTCTTTACCACTGGACCACCAGGGACGTCCCAGTTATTATCATTTTAAATATTGCTTTTGTACCATTTTTTTCCCTCTCATATTTCTCTGGGACTCTAATTACATGTGTGTTAGGCCTGCCCATCATGTTGTTTTCGTTTCCTGTCTTTTTGTATTTTTCATTTTTTTTTTTTTTTTTTGTGGTACGCGGGCCTCTCACTGTTGTGGCCTCTCCCGTTGTGGAGCACAGGCTCCGGACGCGCAGGCTCAGCGGCCATGGCTCACGGGTCCAGCCGCTCCGTGGCATATGGGATCTTCCCAGACCGGGGCACGAACCCGCGTCCCCTGCATCGGCAGGCGGACTCTCAACCACTGTGCCACCAGGGAAGCCCTATTCTTCATACTTCTGTGCTAATGTTCTGAATATTTTCTTCTGACCTATTTTGTTGTTGTTCTAATTCTGTTTTCAGCTAATGGCTGTTTTCAGCCATTGTTAATCCCATTTATTGATTTTATAATTTTTGTTTTTACTTCTGTAATTTTTTGATTTAGAGTTTTCAGTTCTTTGAAGAAATTTTAAATTTTGTGTTGTGTGTATTTGAACATAATAAACATACTTTTTATAAATGTCTGTATCTGAAACTCCAAAATACAAATATGTTTTGATCTTCATGTTTCTACTGGTTTTCATTCATGTTGTCTTGACTCTCATGTGTTTAGTATTTTTCATTGTGCTGAAAATGGTAATGAACTAGTATTAGAAATTATTTGTAGCCAAAATGACATTGTTTTTCTCTAAAGAGGATGTATATTAGCTTCTGTCTGGTGTCTGGGGGCACTTGTAATTTAGGGTTATGTGAGTCAAATTTCAGAGTTTGAGATGATCAAAGCCCAGCTGCAGTCTCTGGGTGGGCCTATGTACTTTTAGTTTATTGTCATTCCTGGCTTGCAGCCCCTCAGTGTTGCCGCTGAAAGAGGGAAGGGATTTACTAGTGTTCTTCTTTTCCCTTAGTTGTCTATGGATGTAGATCCCTGTACTTTCAGCCTTCTGAGTTTGTCAGAAGTACCTTTCACTCTCTCAGCTGCTTTCTTTGAAATAGGCAAATGTCCCCTGGGTGACAAAATGGTCAAAAGTTGTACTGAACTCCCTTGACTTCCATCCTTTTCAAGTTTTGGCCCAGTAATTCCTTACTATGACATCAGCTCTTTGATACCTTTAGTCACATTTTGAAAATTAAAAGAAACAGCATTTAATATTAATATTTAAATTGATAAATTGTTAATATATTTTAAGTGAAATCTTAAAATAGTAGAACAATGATCGTTAGTATAAGTGTTTAAAATGTCAACATTTGTATAACAGTTAAAAATTTAATACTGACATTTAAGATTTAAAGTATTAAAATTTTTATTATAGGTTTTCAGCTATAAAACTTCATACTTTTAAAATTAATTAATCAATTAATTAATTTTTGGATGAGTTGGATCTTTGTTGCTGTGCGCCGGCTTTCTCTAGTTGCAGCCAGCAGGGGCTACTCTTTGTTGCTGTGTGTGAGCTTCTCATTGCAGTGGCTTCTCTTGTTGCGGAGCAGGGGTCTACGCACCGGGCTTCAGTAGTTGTGGCACACGGGCTCAGTAGTTGTGGCACACGGGCTCAGTAGTTGTGGCTTGTGGGCTCTAGAGCACAGGCTCAGTAGTTGTGGCACGTGGGCTTAGTTGCTCCGCAGCATATGGGATCCTCCCTGACCAGGGCTCGAACCCATGTCCCCTGCATTGGCAGGCGGATTGTTAACCACTGCACCACCAGGGAAGTCCCAAAACTTCATACTTTTATAGTGGTTCTCAGAGGAATTATTGATCTGAATTATTCAGTTTACTCTTATAAAAAGTGTCAGTGCCAGCATCTGAATTAAAAATTTCCCTTGGGGGGCTTCCCTGGTGGCACAGTGATTGAGGTTCTACCTGCCATTGCAGGGGACATGGGTTCGAGCCCTGGTCTGGGAGGATCCCACATGCCGCGGAGCAGCTAGGCCCGTGAGCTACAACTACTGAGCCTGCACATCTGGAGCTTGTGCTCCGCAACAAGAGAGGCCGCGACAGTGAGTACCCGCTCACCGTGATGAAGAGTGGCCCCCTCTCGCCGCAACAAGAGAAAGCCCTCACACAGAAACGATGGCTCAACACAGCCAAAAAAGAAAAAAAAATTTTCCCTTGGGGAGTTCCCTGGTGGTCCAGTGGTTAGGATTCTGGGCTTTCACTGCTGTGGCCCGGGTTCGGTCCCTGGTCGGGGAACTGAGATCCATCCAGCAAGCCTTGTGGCACAGCCAAAAAAACCTCCAAAGTTTCTGTTTATTTGTGTTACTGTGTGTATTAACTGGAGAAATGACTAAGAGTCTTATCAGTAGTGGTTTGATGATCAGTCAGTAGTGATAATTTGTTAATGTTTTTGTTGTGCATTTCCTAAAATGGACATTTAAGGGACCTGTTCATAAAGTTAATAATTTAATTTATCTTTGAAAAAGCTTTATTGAAAAATGACATTATTTTTGTTTATTTTTAGGTTGGGCTCATGTGGTTTGTGCCCTGTATATTCCAGAGGTACAGTTTGCCAATGTTTCAACAATGGAACCAATTGTTTTACAGTCTGTGCCACATGATCGTTATAATAAGGTATAGTAGATATTATTTTATTGATGTTTGAATATAATTTTTTTGTTTTAAAACTGGGAAGTATAAAGGAATTTTTAAATTTTGTTTTATTACAGCCCTTCATTAAAAAATTTAAATTAAATGCCTCCATTGATTTGGAAAAAGTGTAATTACTGTGGTAAACTACAAGTATTAAAATATGTTATTAAGGTCACAGGAGTACAAAACAAACACACACAAACAAAACTATATTACCTTTTACATTAACCTAAGTATTTAAGCTTCTAACATTTTAATCTGTATAGATTTGTTCTTTTTTTTAAAAAAATATTTATTTATTATTTTGGCTGCACCAGGTCTTAGTTGTGGCACTTGGGATCTTCGTTGCAGCATGCAGGATCTTTAGTTACAGTATGTGGAATCTTATAGTTGCGGCATGTGGACTTCTTAGTTGCGGCATGCAGACTTCTTTGTTGTGGCATGTGAACTCTTAGTCGCAGCATGCATATATGCCTGGTTCCCCGACCAGGGATCGAACCCAAGCCCCCTGCATTGGGAGTGCAGAGTCTTACCCATTGGACCACCAGGGAAGTCCTTAGATTTGTTCTTTAAGAATTACTAACTTTTATGTTCTTTCAGACATTGAGGATCTGTTAAATTTGAATTAATCATTATTTGGTATAATATTTGTTATGATGCTACACATCCTGTCTTATCACAGAATATTATTTGCTCATCTCTCCTCTCCACATTATTTCGTTCCCCCGAGATAGGATTTTTATTGTTGCCTTTTTTTTTTTTTTTTTTTTGGCGGTACGTGGGCCTCTCACTGCTGTGGCCTCTCCCGTTGCGGAGCACAGGCTCCGGATGCGCAGGCTCAGCGGCCATGGTTCACGGGCCCAGCCGCTCCGCGGCACATGGGATCCTCCTGCATGCCCTGCATCGGCAGGCGGACTCTCAACCACTGCGCCACCAGGGAAGCCCTATTGTTGCCTTTTTTAAAAACCTTAGTTAATGTTCACTTTTTTCCTGTATCTTTTTATTAATTTAGTACATTTATATTATTGTTTCATTCTCTTGCATATTATTGGATGATTCTTTTCTATTAACCACTGTGTCTTTAAATATAGTGTTACCATTTTTAACTAAAGGTACCTGTTGATTTATTCCATTGGTGAAGAAAGTGTCACTGCAGCCAGTTCTAAGGTTTCAAAATACTAAACATTTTGTAATGTAGATCGTTAGTATTTATTAAAAAAAAAATGGAAAATATGGATAAAAAAATAGGAAAATGCGAGACAGAAATCATCTAAAATCTTTTTTCTGTGCATTTTTACATATACTATATAACTGTAAAAAGTTTGGATCATAGTGCTCATACTGTTCTGTTTTTGAAACTTAATAACCCTGAACATCATTTTTTGTTAATAAATTATATTTTGCCATTATTTCTAGTGGATATTTAGCATCTAATACAAAGTATTATTAGTTTTGATAAAATATAATTTATTAGGAACGCCTTAGGAACACCTTCTTGTTGAAGAGCCTCACTTGGTGTTTGGCATGTACATACCAGCCAAATCTCTGTGTAAACGAGTATGAACATTTTGGAGGCTTCAGTAAATATATTGTGTGAAGTTGTTCTAGAATGTAGTTTCTCATTTATTAATCACACTAGTTATATGTGAGAGTGCACATAATCTTATATCCTGTTAAGTGCACTGTATATTACCATTAAAACAGGCTTTGGTATTCTTTTTAGTGAAAAATATTAGTGTTTGAATGATTTTCTTTGAATATTGGTAAGGTTAGATATTTTAAAGTTTTTTAAAAAGGTTATTCATGTTTGTTAATTGATCTTGAATAGCTCTTCGTTCAGTTTAATATTGTAATGTTTTAATTTTTTCTTACAAAATGTTTTTTATATTGGAGATGTTATTTTTTATTCTTATATACTTGCTGTGGATGCTTTTGCCCATAACTTAACATTTTCTGTTTATTTTTCATTAAGTCTTGATGGTTTTTATTGTTGTCGGTATTCTAGCAGGTTAATTTCTTCTAGTTTGAAGTTTAAAATTTTTATGTAATTTACACAACTACTCTTTATTGTTTCTGCCTTTGTTGCCATGCAAAGAAAATCTTTCTCTACACTAATGTCTATTTTTTTAGTACTTTCAAAATTCATTTCTAAAAATACTTGTTTTTTTCCTTTCAATTTTGAAATAATTTCAAACTTAAATTAAGGTTGCATTAATAGTACAAAGACTTCTTCCTCTCCTAAACCATCTGAGAGTAATTTATCATATAACACCGACACCTCTGAATGCTTTAGTTTGTATTTCCTATAAAGAAGGACTTTCTTCTGCATGACCAGAATACAGCCAAAATCAGGAAATTAACATTTATGCATTATTACTGTCTAATCCAGAGACCCCATCATTATTTGCCTAATTTTCATTCATGTTTTCTTTTTTCCCTTTCATAGCAAAAAGATCACAGATTGCTTTTTGTCTCTTAGGTCTCCTGAATAGTAACTCAGTCTTTCTCTGACTCTCATAACTTTGATACTTCTGAATGGTATAGGCCAGTTATTTGTAGAATGGATTTTTATAATGTTTCCACATGATTAAATTCAGATTATGTGTTTTTGGCAGGAATATCACAGACACGATGCTATGTTCTTCTCATTGCATCCTGTCAGGTGGTACATGATTTCAGCTTTTCCCATTACTGGTGATTTTACCTTGATCACTTGGTTAAGGCAGTGTCTACAAGATTTCTTTGCTGGGAGGTTAATCTTTATTCCCTTTATAATCAGTAAGCATTTTGTGGGGAAGTACTTTCTTTTTTTTTGTGGTACGCAGGCCTCTCACTGCTGTGGCCTCTCCCGTTGCGGAGCACAGGCTCCGGACGTGCAGGCTCAGCGGCCATGGCTCACGGGCCCAGCCCTCCGCGGCCTGTGGGATCTTCCTGGACCGGGGCACGAACCTGTGTCCCCTGCATCGGCAGGCGGACTCTCAACCACTGCGCCACCAGGGAAGCCCCGGGAAGTACTTTTTATGTAAATATCTTGTTCCTTGTGCCTTTTACTCACTAATTTTAGCATTCATTGTTGTTTCTTTGCTTAATTAGTCTATTAGATTGATGGCAAGTGGTGGTTTCCTAATTCCATCTTTTACATTCATCAGGTGGCATTCCATTTTAAGGAAAAGCTTTCTCCACTCTGCAATTATTTATATTAGTATGGACTAATATTGACTTACATGTTAATATTTTATTTTAATGGGTCATTCCCCATTACTGTCACTTATTGTGATGTTCATATTGTCTCAGGTTTGGCCAGTGGTACCTCTTCATGTGGGTTCCTGTGTCTTTTGACATGGTTCTGTCATTGTTTGAGCACTTCTTTACTTCTGACATGACAGTATGTTCTAGGCACATCTTGAACCATTCCTTGTCTTAGCCCTAGAATAACATTTCTCCAGGGAGCCTTGATTTGTTTTAGGTGAGAATGGTATTTAGAAACCAAAGTGGACACTAGGTGTGCTCATTGCTATTAGGATGTTGCTACTTCCAGACCCTCTCAGTGTGTATAGATGCAGAGATAAACGCACATTCACATCTATATCTTCTTTATATTTTGAAGTTGGTGAGGTCACATAGATACTTCTGATTTAGTATATGGATTTATGTATTAAACACAAACATATCTATATGTATTTCTGTATCTGTCTGTCTTTGTATCTATTTATTTATCGAACCATAAACTCCTAGGAATTTCCTAGTAATTTCCCTAAACCTAATCCAACAGCACAGGGTTCATTCTAATGTTTTTTTGTTTTTGTGTTATGACTCTCATGCCAGACAATGAGAAACGTGACTCCCATTATCCTCAATATATTTGATCATTCTCTCTTATATTGACAAATCTTCTGTTGCTGCCATCCCATAATACAGAGGCCAGCCTAACCATTTTCAGGCTCAGACCTCACTCTGGGTTGCTGCTGCTTCCCTGCATGTCTGTCTTTATTTTTTAAAACCATTTTGGGGGTTTGACACCCAGCTTCAGTCCAGAACTACCCCTTCTCCCCTCACTTTGCTCACTTTGCTCAGGTTCTTACAACTCACTTGGACACTACCTCCACCCCAGCCCCCAACACTCTCATGAGCGCCAACACTACTGGGGCTCTGATAGTTGAGTTGGCCTGCCCCTTCCTTCCCAGGATAGATGCTAGCATGCTTGGCCCCACCTCATGGCTTTAAGACTAAAGTACTCAAGAAGTAAGGGAGGGAGTATAGAGGCAGAATGAATTAATTTAGGTATAAATCTTCTATCCACTTAGAGTTAATTTTAGAATATGGTGAGATGTGTGTGTAATTTTTCCCCTCCCGTGTGGTTTAGTCAACCTTTTCAACACTATTACTGAATAATCTATGTTTTGCACAGTGATTTGAAATACTGTTTGAATCATTATTAAATTCTTGGCTATTCTTGACATTTTTTCTGTTCCATTGATGTGTCTTTCTATTCTTAGTCTACTACCACACTGTTTTAAATTATTATGGCTTTAAATACATCTTGGTACATGGTAGAACAAATATTGTCATGTATTTCTTTTTTTAGATGAACCTTAAGAGTAACAATACAATTTTAATTTTACTGGTGCTACAGTGAAATACTATTTTGGGGAAAAATTGATCTTCTTGGAATATTGCATCTCCCCTTCCAGAAGCATGGTGTATCTCTCTGTCAAATTTTTTCCTTATATGTTTCTTGGATTCTTATGGTTGTTGGTCTGTATAGTTAACCTTAAAAAGAATAATATTCTGTTCGTGAATATTCAGTATGGTTAATAGGGGACATGGAATTCTGAAATGATAGGAACAATGGGAAAATGGATTGTTGCATTTTGGAAGACATCAATCTTTTTTTTCTCTTTGGGGGACGTGTGGGGGCGTTCCCTGACCAGGGATTGAACCTGGACCATGGCAGTGAAAACGCCAAGTCCTAACCACTGGACTGCCAGGGAGCTCCCCTGGAATACATCAGTCCTTAATGAGTGGTAGTAAAGGATAATGTGGAGATTATTAATAAATGTATTGGGCACTTAAAATGGACCTGCTTTGCATTGTGCTAGACGCTAAGAGTTCAGAGTTTCATAAAATACAGGGTTTATCTCCATGTGACACTTAGACAGTCAAGTAAATATATAACTACGATGTATGAAAATAATAAGAAATTATAAATAATAAAAAATCTGAATAGAGTATTATGGAACATAATGAAAGGAGGGATTATTTTTGTCTAAGGAATTGAATAAGGCACACAAAGATATTATATAACGGCTGTGCATGATAATAAGAAATTTGACCTGTGGAAGAAAGAATCAAATAATAATTCTAGACAGAGAAAGTAGCATAAATTAGGGTAATAGGTACAAAGGGGAGGTGCTAGGCAGTTCAGAGAATAATAAATCCTGTGTGGCTGGAACACTGTAAGATTTAGAAGAAAAAAAGGAAAATTTCTAGACTATTTGTATAGTATATCCAGTTGCAGAGAACTCACTGTGTTGACTTATTTTGTTAAAATTTCCACATCATTATATATATAGTGGCCAGTTTCTGTACCATTTGTCATCAGATTCTTGTTTTTATTTTTTGACCTCTCATATTTTCTTGTATCAATTCCTTATTTCACTAACATATACATTTTGTTAATAAATTTGAGTGGCATATGTTACCTTTAATTACGTTTCAATAATTTTTAAGAAATGGGAAGATTGGGGCAACATAGATATTTGGGAACTTTTTTGGGTGGTCTTGTGTTCTTTAGAGTCAAGGAAGCATTTAGTTTAGAAAGCTGCAATTTCCATAGAAAGTAGTTGGCAGATGATGGGTATATCCTGGATTTATCCTTTTGAATAGCTTTTATTTACTGAATGGCCATGAAGGAATGAGTGTTTATAAGTATAGGAAGGATCATAACAGACCAACCAAACAAACCAAAAATACTATAAAACATGGTGTCATTGAACTATAAGAGGATAATGGTAGAGGAAAACTTAGAAATTGCTAGCCCAACTTCCCTTTATCTTTTTTCTAAAGGAATAGATGTGGAAAGCTATTAAGAATTTTTTTTTCTTGAAGTATAGTTGATTTACAAAGTTGTGTTGGTTTCAGGTGTATAGTAAAGTGATTCAGTTATATCTATGTCTGTATACACATACATACATATATATGCTTTTTCAGATTCTTCTCTGTTATAGGTTATTACAAGATATTGAATATAGTTCCCTGTGCTATACAGTAGGTCCTTGTTGTTTACCTATTTTATATATAGTAGTGTGTATATGTTAATCCCCAATTCCAAATTTATCCCCCACGTGGGGTGTGTGTGTGTCACATGTTCTTTATCCATTTATATGTCGATGGTGGACATTTATGTTGCTTCCATGTCTTGGCTATTGTAAATAGTGCTGCTTGGCTATTGTAAATATGAACAGTGGGGTGCATGTGTGTTTTTGAGTTATAGTTTTCTCTGGATATATGCCCAGGAGTGGGATTGCTGGATCATATGTTAACTCTATTTTTAGTTTTTTAAGGAACCTCCATACTGTCTTCCATAGTGGCTGCACCAGTTTACATTCGTACCAAAAGTAAATGCCTCATCTCTTGTATCTAGGCTGCTCTGTAACTTGTTTTGGCTAATAAAGTGCGGTGGAAGTAACATTGTGTGACCTCTCTCTGTGGCTTGATGATCTGTTTTCTGAGTCCATTGGGGTGGCCCTGCCCCTTCATCCTCCTCTAATGATACCTTATGTTTAGGTTGAGGGCTGGAATATTGGGTGATTTGGTGCCACAGAGGTTGGTTTCTTTCTGTGCTCTTCCTTTTACCACACTTTTGTCCCACCTGTTAGTGCTAGACTGCTGTCGTTTATTATTTGATGTTTTGGGCTTTTGATTTCTTGGTGGTTTTGGTCCAGCCTCAGTCCTTGGTGGGCTCTGTATATCTGGGCCTCAGGGTTTCACCAATTCATTGCCTCCTGCCTTTGGCAGACTTTACATCTGTGGAAGGACTTGGGAGGGAGACAGCTTCCTGTCTCTCCCCAAGTGTTAGAAGACCTCCGATAACAGATCCTGGGGTCAGGAATTTTTCCTGCCCCTTGTTTAGGGGAAAAAGATTTTCCCCTTTGTCCTCCTAGCCATCATGGGTCTTTACTTATGCCCTGGGTGTGACAGGATTTGCTGCCAATCCCCCAGACGCTCAAGGCTTTTGAGAGTAGTGTCTGGGCAAGAGATGGGATTTCATATCTTTGCCTCAGTGGCACCTGATCCTCTCCTTCATGCCTGCACCACCAAGGGAGATTCTTTCTGGTTGTTTTGTCTCCTTCCAGTCTTCCCCAAGAGCTCCTTGTAAATCTTCATGGAGTAGAGCCTGTGAGTGAGTGTGAACTCCTGTCTGTGGTTCCAGTGGTTCTGTACTACTGCAGTAGCCCACAATCAGCCTTGAGCAATTTGTTAAAATTTTAGCTGGTTTCTTATCTGCATGTCTTCCTCCACATTTTCTTCCCTTGCTCTGTCGTTAGTGGATAGTCTGAGTGTCTTGTGGTTTTTAGGCAGCTGAAGGAGAGTGTGTCTGCCCTTGGATTTCAAACTATTTGGTTGCCTTTGCAGGTGCAAATCTTTCATAGTTTCAAGAAAAGTTGTGGGTTTTATAGATTAAATGGCTTTTTCTTGATAGGTTTAGAGTGATGTTCTTTCAGCGCTCTACTTTTTAGGTAGAGGTGGAATTTGGCCCCTGAATCCTTTTGATATGAACACTGTTTCTTTTATTCAAAATATTAGGTCAAACTATGACTTTTTCCCCCCTTAAAATGAAAGTTTTCAGGCTATAAGTTTGCCTCTGAGTATAGCTTTATTCACATACTTGACATTTTATTTAGATGCGATTTTGTTGTTTGGGATCATTTTCTAAATAATCCTCAAGTTAGTTTATAATTTTTCTTCTCGATCCAATAGCTATTTAATTGCGAAATTTAAAATTTGCAAATCACTTTTTTCCTCCTTTGATTCATGTGTCTTGGAAGCTCTTGTTGGTTGCATGTATATATGCTTATAATTGTTATATCTGTTTTATTATTATAAAATCTCTCTCAACAGTCTATTTTTCTTTTTTTTAAAATAAATTTATTTATTTATAGTAGTGGACATGGGCTTAGTTGCTCCATAGCATGTGGGGTCTTCCTGGACCATAGATCGAACCGGTGTCCCCTGCATTGACAGGCAGATTCTTAACCCCTGCGCCACCAGGGGAGTCCCTCAACCGTCTATTTTTTTGTCTGATAATAAGCCACTTGTATTTGCTTGCCTTTTGCATGGTATATCTATTTTCATCCTTTTACTTTGAACTTACTTGTGTCTTCAAATCTAAAGTATGCATTGCCTTGTGTTTGCTTGCCTTTTGCATGGTATATCTTTTTTCATCGTTTTACTTTTAACTTACTTGTGTCTTCAGATCTAAAGTATGCATCCTATAGATGGCATATGGAACTTTTTTTTTTTTTTTTGGCGGTACGCGGGCCTCTCACTGTTGTGGGCTCTCCCGTTGCGGAGCACAGGCTCCAGACGAGCAGGCTCAGCAGCCATGGCTCACGGGCCCAGCCACTCCGCGGCATGTGGGATCTTCCCGGACCGGGGCACGAACCCGTGTCCCCTGCATCGGCAGGCGGACTCTCAACCACTGTGCCACCAGGGAAGCCTGGAACTTTTTTTTTTAATTCAGTTAATCAGTCTCTGCCTTTTGATTGGATTATTTTCATATTCAGTGCTATTAATGTGGTTGGGTTTACATCTGCCGTTTTACTTTGTTTTCTTTTTTACTTTTTTTTATTAACAGCAATGTTTTGTTTTTTTGGCTGTGCTGGGTCTTCGTTGTTGTCTGTGGGCTTTCTATAGTTGAGGCCAATAGGGGCTACTGTTTGTTATGGTGTGTGAGTTTCTCATTGCAGTGGCTTCTCGTTGCAGAGCGCAGGCTATAGGTGCATGAGCTTCAGTAGTTGTGGCTCACGGGCTTTAGAGTGCAGGCTCAGTAGTTGTGGCGCACAGGGTTAGTTGCTCTGTGACATGTGGGATCTTCCCAGACCAGGGATTGAACCTGTGTCCTCTGCATTGGCAGTCAGATTCTCAACCACTGCGCCACCAGGGAAGTCCCTTAATTTGTTTTCTTTGTCTTGTGACTACTTTGTTTTTTCTCTTTGTACACTACCTTCTTTAATGTTTATAAGTGGATGTTTTCTGGTGTACCGTTTTCATTCCTTTCATGATTTTTAAATTATATTTTCTTCGGTTATATTCTTAGTGGTTGCTCTAGGGCTTACAATATTCATCTTAACTTACCAGAATCTACTTAACTCCAGTAAGATATAAAAAATTTATAGCATTCATTTTATTTCTTTCCTCTCCACCTTTGTGCTATTAGTATTATAGATATCATGTCTCTATATATACTACAAGCCCCAAAGTAGTTAAAATTATTGCTTTATATAATCTTACATTTTTTAAAGAAGCTAAGAGATGAAGACCACAGATATATTTATAGAGTGTGTGTTTTCCTGTTTACCATTTTTATTTCTCTTCATTTCTTCCTATGGGTTCCAGTTACCATCTCGTGTTATTTCCTTACTCCAAAATAACTTATTCCCACTCTCTTTCATTGTGTCGTCATTGTCACATATATTACATTTCTATATGTTATAGTCCCAACAATACAATTTATGGACATTGTTTTATGTGATTGTTTTTTAAATTAAGAGAATGAGAAAGAAATATCTCATCATACTATCTTTTATCATTTCGTATATAATTACCTTTGTCAGAACTCTTTGTTTTTTAATTGGTCTATATATTTATTTACTTATTTTTTTTTGCGGTACGCGGGCCTCTCACTGTTGTGGCCTCTCCCGTTGCGGAGCACAGGCTCTGGATGTGCAGGCTCAGTGGCCATGGCTCACGGGCCCAGCCGCTCCCCGGCACGTGGGATCTTCCCGGACTGGGGCATGAACTCGTGTCCCCTGCATCGGCAGGCGGACTCTCAACCACTGAGCCACCAGGGAAGCCCTATATATTTATTTTTTAAAATTTCAGCTTTATTGAGGAACTCTTTGTTTTTTTGTGTGGCTTGCAATTACTGTCTAGTGTCACTTAATTTTAGCCTAAGGAATTTCTTTTTGTAGTTCTTGTTAGTGAGGTTTGGAGCAACAAAGTATCTCAGTTTTTTTGGGCCTGAGAATGTTATTTTGCCATTATTTCTGCAATATAGCTCTTCTGGATATAGGATTCTTGGCTGATAGTTTTGTTCTTTCAGCATTTTGAATGTTATTCCACTGCTTTCTGTCCCCTATTTTATTCCTAATGAAACCTCAGGTTTACTTGTATTTGATGATCCATTTCCCTCATTTCGCTTTCGAGATTTTCTCTTTATTTTGCCTTTCAGCATTTTGAGTGTCCATCTGTTTGTATTTATCCTGTATGGAGTTCGGTGAGCTTTTTGGATGTGTACGTTATTGTTTTTCATCACATTTGGGAAGTTTTCGACCATTATTTCTTCAGGTACAGTTTCTATCCTTTTCTTTCCTCTCCTGATTTTCTCATTACACATCTGTTAATGCAGTTAATGGCATACCACGTTTCTCTGAAACTGTTCTTTAGGTAATATAATCTAAAAAATCTGTTCCTTAGATTGTAAATTCTCTATTGATCTATTTTTAAAGTTGATTCTTTCCCTACTGCCAACTCAAATCTACCATTGAGCCCTTTTAGTGTGGGTTTTTTTTTTTTTTTTTTTTGCTGTACGCGGGCCTCTCACTGTTGTGGCCTCTCCTGTTGTGGAGCACAGGCTCCGGACGCGCAGGCTCAGCGGCCATGGCTCACGGGCCCAGCCGCTCCGCGGCATGTGGGATCTTCCCGGACCAGGACGCGAACCCGTGTCCCCTGCATCGGCAGGCGGACTCTCAACCACTGCGCCACCAGGGAAGCCCCCCTTTTAGTGAATTTTAAAATCGAGAATTTCTGTTTGGTTGGTTTTGGTCTCCTAAGTCCAACATCTTGGTTCCCCGCAAAGACAGTTATCGATGCCTGCTTTTTTTTTTTTCTTATGAATGGGTCATACTTTTCTCTTTCTTTGCATGTCTTATAATTTTTTGTTGAAAATTAGACATTTTATTTTATTTATTTTTTTGGCTGCGTCGGGTCTTAGTTGTGGCACACGGGATCTTTGTGGAGGCACGTGGGATCTTTTTCATTAAGGCACGTGGTCTGCTCAGGTTTCTCACTAGTTGCGGCGCGCAGGCTTGTCTTTAATTGTGGCGTGCTGGTTTTATTTATTTTTTCTTTCTCTCTATCTAGTGATGCGTGTGCTCTGTAGTTTGCGGCACGTGGGCTCTCTCGTTGAGGCATGTGAGCTCAATAGCTGTGGCATGTGGGCTTAATTGCCCTGCAACGTGTGGGGTCTTAGTTCTTCTACCAGGGATCGAACCCACGTCCCCTGCATTGGAAGGCAGTTTCTTTACCACTGGACCACCAGAGAAGTCCCTAAAAATTAGACATTTAAGATAGTAGCCCCTCTAGAGAATGAGTCTTCCTTCTCCTTGTAGAGACAGAACCTCTGCACTAGTGCTCTGGAGCTGGGGATGGTGACAGCACTTTGCTTCTCCTGAAGAGGCACGTGTACTCTGACAGGGTGCTGGAAGGAGGGAAGGGTATAGTAGCCCAGCTTATCCCTCCTAGCATGGAACTTCCATTCTGCTAGCAAGCTGGGGAAGGAATGATAGGGCCTCAGGAAACTTGGCCTGTTTTTAGGGTGGGAGGCTATGAATGGGAGCTACCAGGATGAGTAGTAGTATGAGAGTCACTGGAGACCTGGCCCTCCTCGGGTAAAATTGTAGCCTTAGACTAGGATCTGTGGAGAGAGGGAGCCCTCATCTTCTTGACAGCGCCACCCAGAAAGGAACTTCCATCACAGGAAGCAGTATGTGGGGGTGGTGGTGGTGATGGGGGCAGATCATGGCTCAAATGCCACCGGCTCTCACTGTTCTTATTGAGATTTAGTAGATTGTCTTGGGTAAAATCTTCTGCTTTCTGCATGTCTTCAGGACAATTTTCAGAGACTTTATTATTTTTCTTTATTGAAGTGTAATTGATATACAGTACCATGTAAGTTACAGATTTTCAATATAGTAACTCATTTTTTTTGTAACTCATAATTCTTAAAGGTTATACTCCATTTATAGTTATTATAAAATATTGGCTATATTCCCTGTGTTGTACCATATATCCTTGTAGCTTATTCTATACAGAGACTTTAAATGGTTCTTTTTCACCTATGAAATGGTTAATTTACTGAGGAGAGGATCCGTGGACCTCTTCACTCTGGTATTTCAGAAGTCTGGAAGGCCTAACTGCTTTAAAAAAAAAATATGTCATAATTTTAGTTTTATTGAGTGGTCAAATGATGGTGTCTTTTCACTGTCAGCTCTGTTGGAAGTTACTGAGATATTCTTTGAGGCCTATTTGCATATTTTCCCTGAATTTTGCCATTTAAAATGTTACTGTTTCGGGACTTCTGTGGGGGTGCAGTGGTTGGGAGTCTGCCTGCCAATGCAGGGGACACGGGTTCGAGCCCTGGTCCGGGAAGATCCCACATGCCGTGGAGCAGCTAAGCCCATGTGCCACAAGTGCTGAGCCTGCGCTCTAGAGCCCATGAGCCACAACTGCTGAGCCTGTGTGCCACAACTGCTGAAGCCCATGCGCCTAGAGCCTGTGCTCCTCAACAAGAGAAGCAACTGCAATGAGAAGCCTGTGCACCACAATGAAGGGTAACCCCCGCTCACTGCAACTAGAGAAAATCTTCACGCAGCACCGAAGACCCAATACAGCTAAAAATAAATAAATAAAATAAATTAATTAAAAAAAAGTTACTGTTTCAATCTGCTCTGTACTTTTCTTTTTAAAATTTTATTGATCATTTATAGGCTAAAAGATGTATGTTAAATGTTTCCATTGTAATTGTTTGATATTGCCTTCTGGTAATTTGAACAGTTAGAGATGCTCTTTTTAAAAATTAATTAATTAATGAATTAATTTGGCTGCATCAGGTCTAAGTTGCGGCATGTGGGATCTTTTGTTGCGGTGAGTGGGCTTCTCTCTAGCGTGGCACGTGGACTCTAGAGTGCATGGGCTCAGTAGTTGCAGCATGTGGGCTTAGTTTTGTTGCAGCGAGCGGGCTCTTCGTTGCGGTGTTTGGGCTTCTCTCTAGTTATGGTGCAGGCTGTAGAGCGTGCAGGCTCAGTAGCTGTGGCACGTGTGCTTCGTTGCCCCATGGCACATGGGATCTTAGTTCCCCAAGCAGGGATCGAACTCACGTCGCCTGCATTGGAAGGTAGATTCTCAGCCACTGGACCACCAGGGAGGTCTCTAGAGATGCTCTTATTCAGTGTGTCTAGGTTAGTTTTGTTGTAACTAAGAATTTTACTTTTTAGAGATATAAGATAATTTTTGTAATTCAGTTCAGTCTGAATCCATGTCTTTCAGCAGAGGAGTTGAAATTCATTTACCTGACTTTACTATATATTACTCTTTTTTTGAAACTGTGTTCTTATCAATATTGTTGAACGGTGTTATTTGGCACCACAGTGCATAGTGGGGGAAACTTCTCCAAATTTAAAAATACATGTGGTCCTATTGAAGTTTGCTAGGTTATACCTTGTTACTGTTGAGAAATTGGTTTCTTTTTAGAATTGTATCATCTGAGTATATGTAGTTAGGCATTAATTTTTGTATACTCAACTTACAGTCAGTTGATAATTTTATTCATTATACACTTGTAGATTGCCATTTTTATAATTTAGTCTTTCATGAATATGTGGTGCGGTCTATCAGCTATTTTCAACTGGGAGAAGGACCAGATAGATGTCAAAGTTGCTGGGAGTGTTCATTGGCCAATACCTCTTGGGGACATCTCTGATCTCCTAAAGTGTCTTCCTCCCAGGCCTGTTTTGTCAGGTTGGCAGGGCTGAATGATAGGTCATGTGGGATTTTGTGGACAGTTGGAATGACCTAAACCTTGCTCACTCATTTAGGACTGTCCTTCACCTCTAAGTCCCAACTCCCTGTATCAACCTCCTTTATTTATGCTTACTTCCAGCAGAAAAGAAAGCAAACCTCTTTTTACACCTTTGTTACAGGAATCAGTTAAATATTGGTGAGGAGGAGTATATTAATACTGAGGTGGGGTAGGCTGTGTCTTGCCCCCTGGCCTCAGTTCCTGCGAAGATTCTTCTTATCTTGTGGGGTTTTTGAGTCTAAGGAAACACTGCCTTGTGAAATCGTACTAGGACCGTTTATGTCTGTATTGATGTTTTCATGTTTGGAAAAATTAGATTACAGTCAGAAAAAAAATGAATTCATGATTTGGAGTAGGTTAGATAGTAAACCTGATCTTGACTTCTGAAGATAACTATAAAATCCTTATTTGTGTGAAGCACTCGTAAAGTTTTTGTTTTCTTTTCAATTTGTTTTGTTTCTTTACCCTAAGACTTGCTACATTTGTGATGAACAAGGAAGAGAAAGCAAAGCAGCCACTGGTGCTTGCATGACATGTAATAAACATGGATGTCGACAGGCTTTCCATGTGACATGGTAAGTATGTTTCTGTCATTGTACAGAAGTGAAATTGGGAATACCTTGTAAGTTAAAAACTTAGGTACCCAAATATTATTAAAGTAAATTTTGTTAGGATAGTGTCTATGTTTATATTTACTGTAATAAAGATAATTCTAATAATTGAGTGTATTTACCAGAGTCCAGTAGGTGGACCCTGGTTCTAGTGCCTTATTCAGTTACATTTTGTTTAAAATACTTCTGTTGGTTACCTACCCTTGGATTTGTCATTAGGATTAAAAGAGCTGATGTAGATAAATTTAGTGCAGTACCTGAAATACTAGTAACGATTTAATGAATGATAGCATTTTTTCACTGTGTTTCAAGAGGGGAAAAAAAAGCAATCGCCATGATTCTCAGTATTATAGTGGCTGTTCCTTAAAAAGTTACTTAAATGTTTTTTTAAATAACATTCTAGTTTTATTTTGTTCATGTTTCTTTTCAGTTTTTATCCATGTACCTATTTGTTGCATAATTTGTTAAAATCACAGTTTAAATGTAACATTGTTTTTTGATAATTTTTTCACCAAAAATTTTGGTAAGATGATATAGTCCACTAGCAACATGGAAATGGCTGCATTATATCCTATCAAATGTTAGTATTTTATTTAATGTTTCACCAATTTGAGACACATTGTTTCCAAATTGTTTTATAATATGTGGTGCTGTAAAGAACATTTTGTGCATTCAACAAACATAAATGTAATTTCCTTAGAATAGTAACTAATGATAATTAATAGCTATTATGTATTGAGTATTTACTATGAAGTGGGCACAGTTCCATGGAGTCGGATTTCAGGGCAAAAATTGTGAACATTATTATTGTTCTTAACACGTGTTACTAAATTTTTGGAGGCAGTGTAAATTGATACTAAAACTTGTACTTATATGTTTTTTTGAGCATAAAATTTCAAAAGCACAAATTATCCTAAAACAAAACATTCAACATAATAGACAACAATTAAAACTAAAAGTTTGGCGAGACTTCCCTGGTAGTCCAGTGGTTAGGACTCCATGCTTCCACTGCAAGGGGCACGGATTCGATCCCTGGTTGGGGAATTAAGATCCCACATGCTGTGCGGCCAAAAAAGTATAAATAAAATAAAAAATAAAAGTTTGGGTGTAACTCATATAGTTATTAATTTTAAAAATCAGTCTATATTTATCAGCCAGTATAGGAACAGGCTTTATTTCCTGAGCTTTTAGTATGTGGATTTATGAAGTCCATTTTAGATTACTTTTGGGGAATGGAAAATATATATATTTTAATATTTATTTATTCTTTTGGCTGCGCTGTGTCTTAGTTGCGGTATGCGGGATCTTCATTGCAGCCTGCTGGATCTTTAGTTGCGGCATGCGGGATCTTTTAGTTGTGGTATGTGGGATGTAAATCCCTGACCAGGGATTGAACCTGGGCCCCCTGCGGCATGGGCCCCCTGTGGCATGGAGTCTTAGCCACTGGACCACCAGAGAAGTCCCATGGAAAAGATTTTTGTTTCTTTTAAATTCTCTTAATTGAAAAATGGACAGAAGACCTAAAGAGACATTTCTTCAAAGAAGAAATACAGGTGGCCACTAAGTACGTGAAAAGATGCTCAAATCACTAATTATTAGAGAAATGCAAATCAAAACTACAGTGAGGTACCACCTCACACCAGTCAGAATGGCCATCATTAAAAAGTCTACAAATAACAAATGCTGGAGGGGGTGTAGAGAAAAGGGAACCCTCCTACACTGTTGGTGGGAATGTAAGTTGGTACAGCCACTGTGGAAAACAGTATAGAGGTTCCTCAGAAAACTAAAACTAGAATTACCATATGATCCAGCATTCCCACTCCTGAGAATATATCCAGACAAAACTGTATAATTCAAAAATATACATGCACCCCTACGTTCATAGCAGCACTAGTCACAATAGCCAAGACATGGAAACACCCTAAATGTCCATCGACAGATGAATGGATAAAGAAGATGTGGTGTACACACACACACACACACACACACACACACACACACACACACACAGTGGAATACTACTCAGCCATAAAAAAGAATGAAAGAATGCCATTTGTAGCAACATGGATGCAACTAGAGATTATCATACTAAGCAAAGTAATTCAAAAAGAAAAAGACAAATACCATATGATATCACTTATATGTAGAATCTAAAACATGACACAAATGAACCTATCAATGAAACAGAAACAGAATCAGGGACACAGATAATAGACTGGTGGTTTCCAAGGGGGAGGGGGATGGATTGGGAGTTTGGGATTAGCAGGTGCAAGCTGGTATATATGGAATGGATAAACAACAAGGTCTTACTGTATAGCACAGGGAACTATATTCAGTATCCTGTGATAAACCATAGTGGAAAAGAATGTGCATATGTGTATAACTGAGTCACTTTGCTGTAGTACCTCAGTAATTAACACAACATTGTAATTCAGCTATACCTCAATAAAAAATAAAAAGAATTCTCTTAATATTGTATTTAAATTTCCAAAAATGAAAGACCTTTTTTGGGTATGAGATACATACTAGTACTTTAATTTTGGAATGTTAAAAGTGGAAGGTCAAATTGACAAGATAATGATTCTAAACTTTAGCACTTCGTGTTTTTTAAAAATATGAATATCATAGCTTTAGGTTTCAGTTCCATTTCTTCCATTGTTTTTAACTAGAAAAACACAGTTTACGTTTCTCTTACCTACTGTACTATGGTATGACTTGAAGCATTTTCCTTCTAACAGTATGTAATCTGCATCATATGTCATGTCAGCCCTTTAGACGCCTGGCCTTTCCAGTTGTACCTGTGATAGAGATTGAAAAAGTAAAATGAAGTGTTAAGTTTGGGGTGTGGAGATATCTTAAAAGAAATTTAATGTCTGCTTGTTGACATAAAACGTGAATAAATCTTCATCCTTGTTAGAGATGGATAAAAAGTTTATTTTAAACCATGTATATAACTTTAAAAATATATCAGTCATAGGATGGGATGAAATGTTCTTGGTCTCAGCTAGAGTAAAGCCTTTTATTTTCCCTTTTTCTCTTAGGAGATGTAAGGTTTTCTTATAAACCCTACATGCTTGGAAGTGAATTTTAAGTTTTATATATATATATATAATATATAGAGATATATATACACACACCATGGTTTGAAATTTTGTTGATATACTTGGCTTTCTTTTTCAGTGCTCAGTTTGCAGGACTACTTTGTGAAGAAGAAGGTAATGGTGCAGATAACGTCCAATACTGTGGCTACTGTAAATACCATTTCAGTAAGCTGGTAAGAGTTTGTCTTGAATTTAATTTTAAAATGATAATAATTAGTTTTGACAATAGAGTTGAGTCTTTTATAGAAAAGGCATAATAGCCATTACTTTTTTTGGTTGTTTATGCTTCAGATTAAGTTTGCTTAGCGTGTTCTTTGTTGGGAATTAAAAGCTCTAGTAATTTTAAAAGATTTTGCTTTGCTTGGGTTCATTTATGAAGGTGAATATTCTACTTTAGAATATATATTAATAGTTAATAGTAAATGTTGGTATACATTTAGTAGAAAATACAAATGTGTAAAGAACTCTTTGTAATTTACCACCGTTTTCAGTTAATTTAATTTTTGATGTTTGATTATGTATTTTGTGATTATCACTTGTTTCTCATCTTTTTGCTTTATTACTATTACCCATTTTATTATTTATTTTCATTTTTATTTACTTGGAGATAGTAAACCTGAAACAAGGCTCTTTTGTAACTTCTTGGTTAAAGATCTTGAGAAAAATATATTTAAATACAACTTTGGAAATATTTTACATTTGATCACTCTTTACTGTCACATAGTAGCATGGATGAGTTAGTATTATTTGATTAACCATTACGTATTTTGTGTCCATGTTCCTTTGACAGATCAATATTTCCTTAATGCCCCATTGTCTATTTCTCAGTCTTTAGTGGTATCAGATTTGTATACTGAAAATATAAGGCTTCTTTGTTTTTCTTTAGTGTCTCATTGTTACTTTTTATTGTTACCTCTCCCCTGTGAATAGGGCTATTTCTTTCTTTTTTAAAAATAAATAATATCATTAGGGGCCCCTTTCTTAAGAAATGAGCAACTCATGACTCCAGTATTCTGGTTTGTGCATATAAAATATTTAAGATTGTACATATATATTGTTTAATATTGAAGACTTTGATTTATTTTAATGACTGTCAAAGAACATTGAAGTGTTCTAAGAGAAATCTTGAGATAGTAAAATTGAAAATTTGCTTTAAAACCACATTGGAATGTTCATTTTCTAAATCAGAGATGATATAGATAAAATATAGAAATAATGAAAGTGGATTTTGACCTTTGCGTAAATAGAATTTTTTCATTGTTACTTATTAATATGCTGTTATCCCATTTGGTGGTTGGGGGAAAAAGTCTGTTTAATAATTTAATAAGATTGTATAAGATCTATGTTTGCATGGAATTTGATCATCTTTTATAGTCACTTTTATCTAGTTTAATTAGTTATGGTACCACCAAATTTTAACACCTCCAGTAACTCTGTCATACTTTATTATGAATCTGTGTAAGTATTTTAAATAGAAATGTGTAATAGTTTTAGTAATGCTTTGAAAAATGCATGGGTCTAATGCTGACATTTCCTTTCATTTTTTTTTTTTCTATATGAACTGCAGAGACAAATTTTTAGAAAATCGTATGCCTTAATACTGAACGTATGAGATTAAAAGGCTTCTTGCTTTTCCTAGTGGCATAAAGTAACTCTTCAGATATTTTCTTTTCTTTTCTTCTAGTCTTGGCATCCTTTTTCAATATGGCATTCTCTATTTTTGGTTGAAACATCTTTAGTTTTTTAAACCAGATGTTGAAAACTATAGTTGATCTCTTTAATGAGGTGGTTTTGTAATAAAATGACAAATAAGCTACTGCTTGTTTGAAAGTATAGTCTGTTTTCACACTTTTTAATAAACATACAAAAACATGGCATTAATCTTAGATTTAGGGTTAGATTTTCCTTTATAATGCAATATATAATATATGGATGGTGTCTGGAGTATATAGTTTGAAATAGACTTTTTTTTTCCTTCAGTAGACATTTTATAGTACTTCACACTTGAATTGGTTTAAACCTAACAAAAGATTTCAAATTTTATATACATATACCTATATGTATACATATTTTCTTTTTTAGAAAAAGAGCAAACGGGGATGTAATAGGTCATATGATCAAAGTTTAAGTGATTCTTCCTCTCACTCTCAGGATAAACATCATGAGAAAGAGAAAAAAGTAAGTGGATTTGTTGTTGCTAAATATGTAGCACATCTACTTAATAGATTTTTTTCCCGTTTTTAGATAAAATTAAGTTTCTTGATAGCTGAATGAAAACATTGAAATACTGAAAAATTTTGGCTAATACAGAGTATTAAGTCAAAGAGTAGGTTTAAAATAATACGCCATATTTGTGAATATGGTTGTACCCATTTCAACTGAAAATTTGAAATATTGAAAACTTTATTGAAGGCATGTGAGGGATTTCTTGCATGTGTTACTCTGGTCATCTTTTGAAATCTTTGGGTAACTTTAGCAATAATGGTTTGTTGCTAGATATTATTAACTGATTATTTCACATGTAAGTAAAAATCTCATCAGCCTTTTCCCTTTATAATATAGAACAATTTTGAAGTTCTGTATATTCTTGACTGTTATTTTTTCCCCAGTGGTACTAATGGATTATTATTTTTTTTAATGACCAAATGTCATACCATTTGTTTGAGAATATTCTGTCTTTTAATTAAAACACTAAAAGCTTGCCTAATACTAATCTGTCTTCTTCTGACTTACCTGTTTTCTGCTTACATTTTTACTTATTGTAAAGGATATGAGTAATTTTTAGTGAACTAATGATAAGTACTGTAGAGTCATTCATAGGACATATTGCCCACATAAGAAAAGGATACTGCTATGGATTGTTTTCAACAAAGTGAAGATACAGAGGACTTCTTCAATTAGGAAAGAATATTACTTTTAAACAGTTGGTATAAACTAGTTTGGAAGATATTTCTACAGATTGTGTGAAAAACTAAATCACTTAACATTTTCATGTTTGTAAATACTTAGGAATTTGGTTAGAATTTGTTTCTTTTTTCAAGGTAAACATTTTGAAAGCTTAAATTTTTTGTTTTGAGATTAATTTTCCAATTATTAGTGAATAATAATTATAACTTTATATTCTCCTTCCGAACATTTGTTAGGTTTATATATTTTTGGTAGATCTTAGGCAACAAGTACACATATTCATTTTGAGTTCTTTAACGAGGTGGTTTTGTGATAGTGACAATAGTAGGGTTTGATTTTGCTGTTTATTGTTGCTTGTGTTGCTCATGGAAAAATGGCAGATTTGGTTTAATTAGCAGTTTTTGTAACAAGCATTGTGAGATTCTATTTAAACTTTTTAATCATGATTGAGGAAGTCTTAGGTAGGGCTTATTATAAATTGTGAAAAGGGAAGTCATACCAATGATGTTCTTATATTCTGCCATTTCATGAGGATTATCTGTTTAAAGAAGTATTTGCTGTATGACCATATTTATCTTAATCTATGCCCTGTCATGTTATTTTTAATGGACAATTATTAAATGTAGTACAGTATTCAATAAATACGGTACTGGTGACTATTTATTTATTAATCTTTTTTTCCTTCTAGGAATGAATTAAAGTTTTCATTTTATGAGTTTTTGCAGTCGTTGAATACTGTATTAAAAAACAATGTATTAAGTTAGTCAAACTTGTTTAACTTTAAATTCTAGCTGTTGGTATTTTCATTAGTATATAAATACTATTTGAATTTTACTTTTAGCACGTATAAGTTTAGTACAACTTGATTTTGTTGTCAGACTTAAAATCAGTTTGTGCATTTTATTTTCTAATAATTAAGATTTTCTGATAATCTATAAAGGCTGTGAGATAAACATACTATAAATTTATTATTATTGTTAGACTTGTTTGCTTGCCTTAGGAATATTCGGGGAGGGACTTTTTTATTATGGTATGATGTTAAGTGATGACGTAGCTGTAAAGATAGGGTGTTACAGACTGTCTTTCTCTTCATCCCTCCTTACCTCTTTTAAGACTTTAACATCTAATAGGGTTGTCTTGAAAATATGCATATCGTGTTATAAAATGTTTTGACAAGTAGTACTTATAATCTATTTGGATTTTACTAATTTAAAATACTATATATTATGAACTAAAATTTGGTGATATTGTTCATAAGATATGTTAGAATCATGTTCCCTGTGAATTCTTTTATCCATGTTCATTCTGTCACATGTTTATTAAGTTATAAATAAGTGATGATAAAGAATATTTAATACTAAATATTGTATTATCCAACTCACTTATTTTTAAATCAAATCAATTTATAAGTTAACTTTTTATATATAACTATAAGAAAATTAAAAAAATATTGGGCTGGCCAAAAAGTTCGTTCGGGATTTCCATAAGCTACAAAAACCAGAACGAACTTTTTGGCCAACCCAATATTTAGCCTTCGCTTTTGAGAGAATTTCTGTGTGGCCTAAGATATATTATTACTGGTTAGATATTAACTGTGAAATGCCAGCAAGGAGAGAGGAAAAGCTAATGGTGAGATATACCTTTGAATTAGAGACAGTTTCTCTAAATATTGGCTTATATATTTTTAAAAGAATCAAAGTACATGTTTGAAATGAATGAAAAGCTATGCATATTATAGGAGGGTCTTAATTCAATCATGAAATAGTTTGGATCATGATCATTACTATTTAAGAAGAATATCTTCTAAGACTATTAATGTCAATTAATGCTCATTGTAAAATAGAATTTTTTTTTTAAGCCTAGGGTTTTTGTGTTTACAGAAGCACTGCCATAGAGTGAGATGTGGGCAAAAGTTAGGAAATGGAGATGCATATCAGACTTGGAGACATGCCATTGTTTTGCGAGGCTCCGAGCTTCAGAAAGGATATTTTTTCTAAAGGCTATGTTGGAGGTCATCATTTAGAAATCAGTGCTTATTTTTTGCATTGAGATAATCTGTACCAGTTCATTTGATCCTCACTTTATGCTCTTCCCACTCATCAATGTTAACTTATATTGTATCAGTAGTACAGTATTATGCTAGACTAGACTTACAATACGTTACAGCCACATTAACATTAGTGGCAGTGTATCTATGGAAATTTACTCAGTTCCAAATAGGTATGACAGAAATCCAGCTGTCCCCTACTACAATTAGAGGGATTTATCTCCCATCCTGTACTCCACCCCCTTACTTGCCCTTGGTTCCATTATGTTATTAATAACTGGCAACAAATGAAGGAGTTATTGCTAGTATAAATACTGTTAGGGTGCTTTGGGAGGTTGGGGGAGATAGGCTTTTTGGTTAGTGTTTTGTGAACCTCAGGGAATTGACTGGACTTCCCTTTTGTTTAGGACTGTTCATCTCTTCGAAGAGAACTGGGCTACTTCTTTGGTCCTTGGAGGAATAAAACTCAATCACAGAGCTGTCATTCTCTGTATTTTTGGTTTTTTTTTAAGTTTTCAGTTTGAGAGTCACCCTTTACACACACACACACACACACACACACGCACACACACACCCTTTTTGTACTTCCCTTTGGAAATCTTCCACTCAGGTTAAAGCTTTAAGCTTCTATGTGTGCAAAGAGTTAAGAGGGGGGAGAGGGCAGGGCTTTGCAGGAACAGTAATTTAGAATGTTTGGAGTGTGTGGTGGGGCCGAAGAGTGACAGGAGATGAGACTATTTAATTAAGAAGGTCATTTCCACAGAAGTAGAGAACAAACGTATGGACACCGCAGGGGGAAAGGGGGTGGGTGGGATGAACTGGGAGGTTGGGATTGACATATATACACTAATATGTATAAAATAGATAACTAACGAAAACCTGCTGTATAGCACAGGGAACTACACTTTGCTGTACAGTAGAAACTAACACAACACTGTAAAACAACTATACCCCAATTAAAAAGGTGTCATTTCATGAATAGTTTTATAAGTAATGCTAGTTTTATCCTTCATCCTGGGGTGTTGGGCAGCCAGCCAGAAGGATTAACATCTTTTTTTTTTTTAAACTTTTGATTTTGCAGTAATTTTAGACTTGTGGGAAAAGTTGCAAAAATACTACACATTATTTCTCTGCACCATTCACCCAGACTCCCAAGATGTTAGCATTTCATCCTGTTAGCTTTATCATGTCCTCCCTTCCTCTCCCGCCTTTGCCCTCTTTCGCTCACTTTTCTATGTATAATCTTTTTTCTGAACTTGAGACAGTAAATTATAATGCCCTGTTAGCCTAAGTCCTTTAAGGTGTAGTTTTAATAAAAGGGGAAATTTCCTACATGATTACAGTACAATGATCAAAGGCAGTAAATTAACATTGTTGCAGAACTATTAGATCTATAGATCCTATTTGAATTCCACCCACTAATGTCCTCCATACTAACTAAAAGAGGGAGACTTTTTTAGTTCTGGTTCAGAATCCAATCCAGGATGACACGTTGCAGTCAGTTGTCCTGTCTCTTAGTTTTTCCCAGTCTGGAATATTTCCTCATTCTTTCTTTGTCTTTCCTGACCCTGACACCTGACATTGTTTCAGGTTCTCTGAGGCTCACTAAATCTTAACAGTGGATTTTACAGTCATACCCTTGCTTTGCTCTCATATAGTGGTTTTCTGACAGTAGCCTAGATTTTATGTTTTTCTGGAAGCTAGTCCTTACTTTAGCATTGTTTGCTGTCTGGAAAGACTGGCAACTTATAAAACCAGCAGGTCTTGGTTCCTTTTTTGTCAGTGGTTTTCCTAGTTTATCTCTATGCTGCTTTTTACTATAAATAGCAAAAAGACTGCACTTTCAACATATTACCTAGAAAATCTCCTTGTTAAATCATACAACACATTGAGTACACTTTCTCTTTTCTATGTTACCATGGGCATAATGTTGCTAAATGTTGTTACTACATAACAAGAACCCCCTTTCCTCTAATTTTCAAGTACATTTTTTTCTCTTTTAAGCCCTCCTTAGCAGCCTCCTGAAAGGCTAGGAATAGTCTCTTCCATGCTCGTTAGGCTTTCACGCATCATCTCCTAAAAATTTTTCCAGCTCCTGCCCACTGAGAAATAGGGTAATACCTGGAGGAATATGTAAGATTAAGGTATGGTAATGGACAAAGAAGAGTATTGTCTTGCCCTGTTTGGGGGGTGGTGGGAGGGGTGGAAGAAAAGAAGTGGCCTGTATGTGAGTAACTTCGCTACCTGAAAACTGGGTTCGCCTCTTGGTGGGTGTTGAGCCAAAAGACACAACCAAGCCAAAGACTGGGAAGGGGGAAAGATTTATTATTTACAGCAAGTAAGGAGAACACCAGGGATCTCTCCCAAAGTGGTATCTCTTCAAACAGCAGAAGTGGGGAAGTTTTAAGCCAAGGGTACATGCATATTCATGAAGGGGCTTGAGCAGAGGAGAATTCAGCATAGAATTGGGGCAGAAGTTGAGAGTCCAAGCTTTAGTTGATTAAAGTCAGGAGGGGTCAGAAAAGATCGACATCATCTGTTTCATCCTCCACCTTGGGTGGGGGGCCTTAATTCCTGCAGAACTCAAGACAGGTATCAGATTGTTACATATATCCCTTGAGGAGGAACTAGGACCCTGTTTTATTGCTGAACTATTTGTTTCTTTTTTAAAAAATTAATTTATGGCTGTGTTGGGTCTTTGTTGCTGCACGTGGGCTTTCTCTAGTTGTGGTGAGCAGGGGCTACTCTTCCTTGTGGTGCGTGGGCTTCTCATTACGGTGGCTTCTCTTGTTGCAGAGCACAGGCTCTAGGCGCACAGGCTTCATAGTTGTGGCATATGGGCTCAGTCGTTGTGGCTCGCGGGCTCTAGAGCACAGGCTCAGTAGTTGTGGTACACGGGCTTAGTTGCTCCGCGGCATGTGGGATCTTCCCTGACCAGGGCTCGAACCCGTGTCCCCTGCATTGGCAGGCAGATTCTTAACCACTGCGCCACCAGGGAAGTCTTGAATTATTGGTTCTTGACTGCATTTCTGTTACCAAGTCCAAGCTCGCTCTACTTGCATCAAGACAGGCCAGTGAAGCGCAGACGAGGTGTTGAGGCAAGGAATACAACTTTACTCGGAAAGTTGGCAGACCAAGAAGGTGGCAGACTGGTGTCTCCGTAAAACCATATTATATATGGGGTTTGGATGCCAGTTTCTTTTATAGCACAGAGAGGGGGAGATGAGGAAGTAAAGTAAAAAGGCTGTAAGTTTTGCAAATATCCCCTGGAATGGCCAGCCTCTGTGAGGGAGTGTGTTAATTTCTTCTTTCTTGCAGCCATCCACAGGCGGGCAGGGTCAGATTGTCTCCCGGTGAGCTGAACAGAGGCACTTTAGTTTAACATTCAGGCAGAGGGGCAGGGTTCCCTGAGGCAGGCCATTATATATGATTAAAATAACAAAAGCAACAAAAAGCAAAGGTTAAAATCAAACAGATCGAACTTGCAGTCTGATTTAGCTCTTCCCTGTTAATTTTCCTTTGTTCCTGCATTTCCCTCATTTCCTGTAAGATCAATAATTATGGAGACCTGTTCCATTGCGGCCAGGCTTAGATCACAAAATGGCTTAGGCCAGAAATGGCTTCTCTTATGTCAAGAAGGCCATGCCTGGTTCTCTTTCTCCGAGACCCCCTACCCGATGTGCTTACAACTTCGGGTCACCTGGATAGTGGAGCAGAGAAAGTAGACGAGGGCAGAATCCTAGGGGAGATATTGCTAAGCAGGTTGGGTATTAGGATAAGGAGACAAGTTATTTTCAAAAGTGTTTAAAGTGAAACTAGGGAATGGGGCATATAGATTTGGAGGAAGTGTTGGAGCAAGGGCCTGGAAGAACTCAGTGAGGTCCCAAGAACAAGTTAAGAGAGTGAGTTAACTTCAAGGTTGTGAAGAAAGAATAGATCATAGTGGTTGAATATTTCATTGGTCTGTTTTGGCATCAGTTGTTGGGAGACAGTTCTCCATGGGACTCTGACATTTGTACACGTCTTGTGAGCAGAGACTTCAACTGCCTTTGTTTATCTTTTCGAAGTTTTTATATAATAAATAGCCTTGGAAAATGGAGGCACCATCCAGAGCAAGGGCAGAGTTGCATATAGTCTTGGGAGATACAGAGATAATACCTCTTTCTGGGGTAATTGGCAGGCATGCTTACTGTTCAGAATTGGGTTCCCTAAGCCCAAGATTGCTCTCCTTAAATGCAACCCCCTCTGTGTGCAAGTGTCATCTGGCCTCCTTCAGGTTATCCTGTCAGAATTGGGGGTTGGGGAATGATGCAAATGCTGACACTCTGGCTACTGCTATTGCTATGAGTAATAGAGCCCTCTGTGTCCAACCCAGGAGTCTTGTGTCTTCTTCCAGCACTCATGAAACTGGTGGGCTAATTGTTAGCTTGTAAGTACGGTAAGATCTTAGACCTTTCAAGTTTTGGGGCACAAGATGTGATTATAGGCATACCAAAGGAGAATCTTAAGTGAAAGCCATTGGAACTGAGAATGTTTGGGGACCCTGAGGGTTGTCCACATAGGATTGGCCTTACCTGTTTAACACACCCACTCTTGTGGTCCGGAGTATTGGGTTACTGTGGTTGAAGATCTTAGCAAGGTCACAAGGAGTAGGGAAGAGTTACCTAAAGAAAAATAATGGGCAGACAAAAACAGGAGATATCTGTTAATAAATGATGGAGCAAGGATTTAAGACCAGGCATGCCTGACTCCAAAGTCTGTGGATCTTTTTTTCACAAGTCTTTCTGCCTTTTACGTGGAGGTTTAATAATCACATTTCTTTAAAAGTTAGATAAATCAGATGTATTACAAGTTGAACTTTTTTTGGTCTTAGTACAAATGGTGCAGTTTTCACGTGTTCTAAAAAGAATTCTAATACAAAGAATCTCTCGTGAATCCTCTGCTTTGTTCCAGGAAGTTCTTACTTAGACTAGCGTTTGGGAGAAGAGATTTATAAAGAGCTTGTAACTTAGGAGGGAAAGATTCCTTGTCAAAAGAGGATTAACAGCCAAGTTACAAGTAGATGTGAACAGCCTTTTTGAAATTTTGCTTGAATTTAGATATTAAAGATAAACATTAATACAGTTTGCATCAATTAAATACCATGCCCATGAAATGGAATTTTGTGACTAATTGAATTGGCTGAGGGACTAATTTCTTTATTCAGTAGAGTTACTATCTTTTATAAAGTTGAGATTACACATAATGTGAAGACTTAATTCATTTAGGTGTTTAGAGTTGAATTCCAACTGTCTAAAATCTTAGAATTATGGTGACTGTAACAAATATTTTCCATTAATAGTAAAAATTTGTTAATATACTTATTTCCTATGTTACACTATCTAGTTTAATTTCCTTTTCCATAGATGAAGAATAGGGACATTAATGTTTAATTGAATTTAATAAATGTTTATGTAGCATCTACTTTATATAGTCCATATCCAAATATTTCCTGTTGTCCCAATAATGTTCTTTGTAGCTGCCTTAAGAGAAATTGATCCAGGATTCAGTTAAGTGTCAAACATTGCATTTAGTTACATCTCTTTAGTCCTCAAGCTTTTCTACCTTTTGCAATGTTGACATTTTTGAAGGTTCTATACTAGTTGTTTTGCAGCATGTCCCTCAACTGGGATTTGTCTTTTTCATTTCCTTTTGATTAGATTTATGTTAAGCATACTTGGTAGAAATACCACATAAGTGGTGTATTGTTCACAGTGCCTCATAACCTTTTTTTTTTTTTTTTTTGCTATCATTGTATCATATTCTTTCAGTGGGGATGGTATTTAGAAACCATTTTTCTTTGGAGTAAGTCCCTGTCCTAGAATGGACCCTTACCTGGAAGGTTAATTGAGACCCTACTTCAGCCCTTCTTACATGAGGCTGCTTGCATTTATCTGGTATTGGCCATTGCAAAACCCTTTCTTGTTTCAGCTGCTGTCCTCAAATTAGCACTTAGTGCTTTGCAGTGGATACCGTTGGTGATTTTGTGGTTTTCTTGTGGTTTCCTTCTCCCCTCACAAATGCTGTTACCATGCAGATCTTGTAGTTCTTTGTTCCACTCTGTTTGTATTTTGGGGTTGATGGAAATACTTTGACACTTGGTTTTGTTGTAAAATGTTATTCCATGGATTTTTGGTTTTCCTAAATTGTCTGTTTTTATATGGGGATTCAGAGAGATTGAGAAACTACTCTGTTGCCACCATCTTTCCTTTGTTAATTTCTTTCTTGTTCTTTTATTATTTGTTTATTTTATTTATTTTATTTTTGGCTGAGTTGGGTCTTTGTTGCTGCACACGGGCTTTTCTCTGGTTGTGGTGAGCTGGGGCTACTCTTTGTTGCGGTGCGTGGGCTTCTCATTGTGGTGGCTTCTCGTTGCGGAGTATGGGCTCTAGGCTCATGGGCTTCAGTAGTTGTGGCACGTGGGCTCAGTAGTTGTGGCTCATGGGCTCTAGGGTTCAGACTCAGTAGTTGTGGCACATGGGCTTAGCTGCTCTGTGGCATCTGGGATCTTCCCGGATCAGGTCTCGAACCCGTGTCCCCTGCATTGGCAGGTGGATTCTTAACTACTGTGCCACCAGGGAAGCCTTTTCTTGTTACTTTAAAAGGGGGTTCACTATTCTTGTATCTTCTTTTATTGTCTGTTTATAAAGACTATTGACTTTCATATGTTAATCGTATATCAGTTATCTTATTGTCTGAGGTACTAGTAGTACAAAGTACTTTTACAGTACTGTTGTACCAAATACTTTGTGACATAACAGTTGTATTTTAAAAGCAAGTGATTTTGTTTTGTTTGGTTTGTTTCTGCTATTCCCTATTTTTTTTAAAATAAATTTATTCATTTTATTTATTTATTTTTGGCTGCGTTGGGTCTTTGTTGCTGTGCGCAGGCTTTCTCTAGTTGTGGCGAGCGGGGGCTACTCTCCCTTGTGTGGGCTTCTCATTGCCGTGGCTTCTCTTATTGCGGAGCACAGGCTCTAGGCGTGCAGGCTTCAGTAGTTGTGGCACGCGGGCTCAGTTGTGGCACACGAGCTTAGTTGCTCCGCGGCATGTGGGATCTTCCTGGACCAGGGCTCGAACCCGTGTCTCCTGCATTGGCAGGCGGATTCTTAACCACTGTGCCACCGGGGAAGCCCCTGCTATTCCCTATTTTTAAACTGAAAAAATAATCTCAGTTGTAGCATTTCAATTAAGTGGGGGAATGGATGAAGAAAAAGTAAACAGTGTATAGACAGAATGTATTATATAAACAGTTTGGGGCAGCTCTCCAACTGCTTAAACTTCTCTGTGTGAGCTTGTTTCAATTCTTTAATGATAGTGATAATGACAAGGGCCCTAGGTTTCTCTCTGTCTGTAGTAGTTATCACTCCTAATTTTTAAAGTGGTAGAATATACATAAGATCTACTGTTTAAACCATTTTAAAATGTGCAGTTCAGAGGCATTAAATACATTTATATTGCTGTGCACCCATCACCACCATCCATCTGCAAAACTCTTTTCATCTTGCAGAATGGAAACTCTGCAACCAGTAAGCAGTAACTCCCCCTCCCCCCAACTCCCCCCTCAAGCCCCTGGCAGCCACTATTCTACTTTGTGCTTTTAGTAATTTGACTACTCTAGATTCCTCTTATAAGTGGAATATTCTGTTATATGTACATGCCACATTTTGCTTATTCATTTATTTGTTGATGGAGACTTGGGTTGCTTCCACATTCTAGCTGTTGCGGATGAATAATGCTGCTGTGAACATGGGTGGGTATACAATAACTCTTCAAGCCTCTGCTTTCAACTCTTTTGGGTATATATCCAGAAGTGGAATTGCTGACCACATGGTGATTCTGTGTTTAATTTTTTGAGGAGCCGCTATACTATTTTCCATAGCAGCTGTACCATTTTACATTTCTACCAACAGGGTTTCCAGTTTCTCCACATCCTTGCCAACACTTATTTTTTGTTTTTGCTTTTCTCAGTGGTAGTTTTGTTCCTTCATTATGATAAGTTATTTGGTCTTCAGCTCTTTGTTTATTTTCTTGGGGCTGATTATTGTTAAATAAACTTTGTCTCATAGTTACATTAGAGGAAAAGTGAGAGGAGTACATTCAAATGTAAATTTTTATTGATTTATTGTGAAGTTCTAGACTAGACCACAGTTAAGTAAGTTAAATAGCCACATGTGGCAAGTAGATACCATATTGGAAGCATGGCTTTAGAAGATAGTGAGAGCCTGGTTCATGTTTACGGTTTCTGGATAAATATTAGTGTTACTTTGTTTAAATTATGAAGTGTTTCTATTCAGTTTTTTGTTTTGTTTACTTCATCATGAAGTAAATGTGGGAATCACGTGGGCACTAAAAAGCTTTAGGTTCAACCACTAATAGGTAAGGAATTACTTTGTACTAAGTCTTCCAGGTAACCAGTAGACTGGAAAGTTTTTGTGATAAAAAAATAATGGGCATAATAATAATTTATTCTTTTTTAAAATATTTATTTATTTGGCTGTGTTGGATTTTAGTTGCGGCACATGGGCTCTAGAGGGCATGGACTCAGTAGTTGCATCGCCTGGGCTTAGCTGCCCTGGGGCATGTGGGATCTTAGTTCCCCGACCAGGGATCCAACCTGCATCCTCTGCATTGGAAGGCAGATTCTTAACCACTGGACCACCGAGGAAGTCCCCAATAATAATTTATTCTTAATTGATGAATTATTAGGTGACTCTGCTTAGAGGATAGTTACCTATTATGATTCTGTGTGGTAAAATCAATCACTCAATAACGTTTTTACTGAATAAATTGTTGTGTAGGCCTATTTTTTTTCAAACCTTAATTGTCATATGTAAACACAGCTGAATTTTTTTAAAAGCAATGTGAAGTGGTAGTGGTTTCTGAAATTGAGTACTGCTAGCTTAGGTTAGGCTGAATGGCTAAAATAAATATACACGTGAGTCAGAGCGAGATTGGTCCAGTGAGAAGAAAATGAAGTCCTTGTGGAAATTTGGCAGAAGTTTCCTGTGAGGCAGTAGGAAATGCTAAATGAAAGCAGTGTTATTTTAGAAACGTTTTGAATGTTGTCATTGATTTTTCTTAAGGAGATATGAGAGGACAGTGTTCTCAATTACATGAACAATATCTTCAGAGTACAAAAGCTAGAAACTTCATAGTATTTTGAACATGGAGAAGGTTCAGTTTGTTGAAAACATGGGGTAGGGGAATAAGAATGATAAGCGTGAAAATATAGGTTGGGGCCATTTATGACAATTTCAGTAAGAGGAGTTTGCATTTAATAGTGGTATGAGGAAGATTGTTCACCCAGTTTTGTATGAGGGGACAGAATTTGTGAACTACTATGATGACTGATAGTTCTGTTTATAACATTTATCTAAGTTTTATGTATTTGTCTTCCCCATTGAAACAATGGAATTTCACCATAAATTTTTGTCCTGTTTACATTTGCATTATCAGCATTTGTGTACTGAATAAATAAATAATTTTACTTAATAAGTAATTGAAATAAGGAGACCAGTTTGTAGAATGATGATGATGACAACTACAATGAAAACCAAGCAGCGATAATTAACATTTACTGTATGTTAGACCTTGTTCTAGGTACTTTACATGTATTATTAACTCATAGAATCCCCAACAACAAACTTGTGCTATAAGTACAATTATTATTATTTTTTACAGATATGAAAACTATGCCATAGAAGTTTAACAGCGTGCACAAGCTAATAGTGAATAAGATAGAGCCAGGTGTGAACCCACATAGTCAGGCTCCTGAGTCCATGCTCTTTAACCACTATATTATGTTGCTTAAGCACGTTAACCTGAATCAGATTAAAAGTAATGAAGTCTAAACTGAGTTTATATGAATGGAAAGATACGGGAAATGATATTCAAGGCACTGAAGCAATAAAATCTATAAGGCCCGGGATCTGATTGGTAGTAGTGGGGCAAGGGGAAGAGTGCATTGTAAGTGATAGATGGTTATAGGGGACATGCTACCACCATAAATACAAGTAGGGCCTTGAGGAAAAAATAAACATTGTAATTACTCATTATAATGAGTAAACATTATAAAAAGGAGGAACTGATAATTCTGATTTTAGTCACATTAGGTCTGGTGGAATGGGAAACATTTTAAAGGCAGTTAGAAGTGTGAGACTGGAGTTTGAGATGGGTTAGGCTAGATGTATATTTGATTCAAATAAGTGAAATTATTATTATTTTAAGAGTTGTAAATTATGATTAATATTGTAAAATAAGGAGATTGATTTGATAGTAAAAACGAAGCGTTGTCAGAAAGACTTAAGTGATGAGGCTTTGCTTGGACTGAGGTATTGGCACATTACACGTAACAGAAGGGAAAAACAATTTGTTTGAATCATATTCTACCCATTGCCTCCAAACAAGCTTTGGTTTTTTTTTTTTTTAAACATTATTCTATGTGCTCCAATTATTCTTTTTTTTGTCAAATAATGATGCTCTTCAGTTTTCATCTTCTTCTTTTCTTTCTTCCATCTCAGTTCAAGCCCAGCACTTAGTTCTGTCTTTCTCATGAAGCTAGACTTTGTCTTGTGTGACTCACGCTGTATCTCTTGCTTTGGATATCTTTTACACAATTTTCTTATGTTTTCATTTCACTTTTTTACTACTAGTTGTCATTAGTATATGTCTAACTGCCAGGCTATATTGTGTTTTGTTTTGTTTTTTGTTTTTGGCCGTGCTGTGTGGCATTTGGGGGATAGTTCCCTGACCAGGGATCAAGCCCATGCCCCTTGCAGTGGAAGCTCGGAGTCCTAACCACTGGACCACCAGGGAATTCCCTACATTGTGTTTCAAAACTGATCCGTATCTTTTGTACTTTACTGTTTTTTCCACAGTGCCTAAAAATATTGTTTCTTGAACACAGTGAAACCATGTGAAATGCTTGCTTTTTAAACAAACCCAGAGTTTTAAGTATAGGAGTAATGAAATAAAGGTAGTATTATTGACAACTTTTGAGTAATTAAGAACTGATTTGGGAGGATTTATAGTTTTAGTTGCATTGACTATACTGTAGTAGTTACATATACATTTATAGGAATATGAAACTGGAGCACAGGATGTTAATGGAGTAAGAGGGGTCTGCTGAGGTCATGAAAAGGGATAATCTCTGATGAGACGTTGAGAAGGGATGGACTTTTATCCATGGAAGAAGAAAATGATTTAGTATTTAATGTTGCAAAATGGATATACTTGTTAAGCAGGCAGAGAGAAGTTGAAGTGAGCATTAAATCATTTATTATTCATTCCTTTGTGTGATTACATAGTTTGTTTCCTTAACTTTTTCAGCCTCTAGAGTATGCCCACATCCCTTACTTCATGGCCCACTTCGTCTCTTTAAAGCCAGCAACGTTGCAGCTCTCTGATCAGTCTTCCGTAGTCATATATCTTCCATTGACTCTCTTCTTTTGCCTCCTTTTTTCACTTTAAGGATCCCTGTGATTGCATTGGGCCTGCTGGATAATCCAGGATAAGTAAATATACTTATATATGCAAAGTGCCTTTTGCCATGTAAGGTAACATATTTACAGATTCTGAGGGTTAGGGTTTAGACGTCTTTCAGTACCATTATTTTACCTTCCACAGAAGTGTTGTCTGGTGCTGTGAGAATGGCTTGAATTCTGCCTCCTAGTGCAGTGATGACATGTATTTTTGGATCAGTTTAGCAGGTACTGAGGCTGAATAGCTGCTGCAACCCAGTGCATACCACATACCATTTGGTTTCGGTTTAGTTGAACTAGTCAGTGAACCAAGCTCAGTGTTGAAGGGAAGCTCTATGAATTGAGGTCCACATTAAGCCAACAGCTTTGCATCAGGTGACAGAACAGAGGTAGCTGTCACATTTTAAATACAAAGCTGAGATGCTGATGGGACCAGGGCAGTTGTGTTCTTGAATATACCATTTCCATTTGGCAAGTGAGGAATTTGGGGCCCTTGCCACATTGTTAGTCATTAAGTCTGACTTAATATTAGACATCATAGGCTGGAGAGTCACATTGTTCTGTGGGTCTAGTTTTGACAAGAGCCCACTGGCAAGCTAATAGCTACTTTTCAAAAAGGGGTGCCCCTGATAGCTGTGTCAGGGAGGCAACAAATCTAGAATCCCAATGGGAGCCTCTGGGTAGAGGCTTTTTGCCAGAGTCTCAAATGAGCAAAATCATCAGTCACAAAACTTGTAGCTCAAGTGCATAATGAGGATTGTGGGGTGCTGAAGGTAGAAAGTATTAGCTTCCTTCTTCCCACTGTGAATCTTTCCACTGATGCTGGTGCCTTTTTCTGCCATAGGTCCCGGTAAGATAGTAATCTGGGTAACTCTGTGTGACAGAACCATAAAAATTTGTGTCTCTGCTGTCTCCAAATTCTCCAGCATACTTGGATGGGCGCCTGTGGCCATTACTTGATTTCTCTTTGGGGACTGGGAAGTCTTATCCTCATCTCTAATCATTTTTCTTACTAAAGCAACTGTGATCACCTTAAAGGCTGAGGAGGTTGAGGAAGAGTGAGAGACTCGGGGGGTAGAGATGGCTCCACACTGTTAAATTCACCTTTGGGTTTAGTTTCAATTTCCAAGGGCATGACGGCTGCTGGTGGGTTAACCAAACAAATTTCCCGTGTTTTCAGCATTCACAGTGCTCCATATTGTGACATCCTCATGGGTGACACCATTTATTTCAGCCCAGGGGACCCCGTGATTCAGCAGCCACTTTGCACTCTCTGGTCAACTTGATTTTGGCTCACACAGTAGGAACCCGTTTTGGAGAGCTCTCCTCAGTCCAGGGTATCTGCCACCCAATACAAAGTTAAACTCTCAGGTTTTCACCTAGTTTCAATAAGGTGCTAGTTTCATAAAGACTGGGAGAGTTTTTCAGGGTGGCAGTGGTGATTGGAAGAATTTTTCTAGATTTCTCATTCTCCAGTGGGTCATCTTTATTATACTGTAAATGCTTTATTAATATTGTAAATCCAACCTGGGGCATCAAGAGCCTGAATACTACTCTTCTAAGTCTCAACTGTAATTTCTTATGGGTGTTGGTCTGCCTCTGGGAAATCTCCCTGAGATTTCCTGACCAAAGCTGCCTTATAGCAACCAGGATCCACTGCAAAAATATCTGAAGTCTTTTATTGTCATCTCTAATTGAATTTGAAGTTGGCTCGATAGATCGCAGGTGGTATTGAGCTGTGAGGCAACCCAGCTATTGCCATTCTTCCTTAACATACATTAAGGCCCCTCTACCTGCATTTTTCAAGTGAACCAGGGTTCCTATGATTCACCTTGTTTCTGCCCATAGTGATTGCTTGCCAGTTTCCCTCCTTTCATGCCCAGTATAGGTGAGTGGCTCTGTTACTGTTGTCTGAAAAGGGTTAGAACTTTCTGTTCACTAGTTACTATTACGGTAGGATGGAACTGAAGCCAACTGCCAGATTGGTGAGGAAATCATCCTACCTGAAGGTTTTTTTTTTTTTTCAATTGAAGTATAGTTGATGTACAAAATTATATATGTTGCAGGTGTACATATAGTGATTTACAGTTTTTAAAGTTTATACTCTATAGTTATAAAATATTGGCTATATTCACTGTGTTGTACAATATATCCTTGTAACCTGGAGGAGGTTTTAACAGCCACCTCCTCAGTTCTTCCTCATTATCAGGCAGTAAAATGAAGGACCATTTACTACTTGATTGACCATATGATTTGCTCAATGTTTGTTAGTCATTCCCACAGACTTCCCTCAAATCCCATTAATTGGCCCTTGAGGCCCTTATTCTTCCTCTTCCAGAAAGCCATGTCTCTAACAGCATCACATTCCTATTACCAAACTGTCAAGAACTTTGAAAGACGTCTGTGATTTTACTCTACTTATAAGGTAACTAGTTAGGAGACAAGAAAATTCTGAGTCAGAGATGAAGTATAGTTTATTACTCAAAGCAGTAGAAGTAGCCAGAGTATCAGTGTTTCTGCACTGCTCCCCCAAGATCCAGTTTCCATAGGGCAGTGCAAAGAGGACCAGATGACATCTGCTCATGCAGTCTTTTGCATTGCAGTAGAGGTGATCTTAGGGCACCTGAATCTTTTGTAATAGCCAGTAAGTGTGGCTGCCCTTTGCTCCTAAGGTACACATTCTGTTTTCTAAGTCTGATCATTATATGAACAACCTTGAAAAGATAGTTCAGAATGACGGGCAAGTCATTGCCTCATTCTGAAGACATACAGGAACAGTAGAGACTCATGTAAGAACTTTCTCCTAACACATGACAATCTTCAGATTATGAGGATTAATACAATGTTTATTTTTCATTCACAGCTAAGTCCAGAATGGATGTTGCAGACAGCTTTCTTTCTTATAAGGCATGAATCAGGAATTTAAGTTCCTTCCACCTTGTGACTCGGCCTTCTTTTCATTGTTCCTTCGTGGCTGCCGTGTTCACTTGCATTAATCTCTGGAAGAGGAAGGAGCATGGACACTCAATACTTGGGGCTATGAAGGACCAGGCCTAGAGGCAGCACACGTCGTTTTTCATTCAGATTGCGTTTGACTTCAACCCAGTTGAGTGACACATTGAACTGCAAAAGGAAACTGGGAAATATCTAGTTATACTCTGAATAAGAAAAGGAAATGGGTTTGGTGAATAGCTAGCTGTCTCTACCTCATTTTAGCCCATTCTTTTTGTTAAGCCATATGTAATTATTAAAAAAAATTCAGGGCTTCCCTGGTGGCGCAGTGGTTGAGAGTCTGCCTGCCGATGCAGGGGACACAGGTTCGTGCCCTGGTCTGGGAAGATCCCACATGCCGCGGAGCGGCTGGGCCCGTGAGCCATGGCCGCTGAGCCTGTGTGTCCGGAGCCTGTGCTCCGCAACAGGAGAGGCCACAACAGTGAGAGGCCCGCGTACAGCAAAAAAAAAAAAAAAATTCAAACAAGACAAAGCATTTAAAAAAATGCAAGTTAATTAAAAAAAAAAAAAAAAGACCCACTCCAGAATCCACCATCCAGAAATAGCCATTATTACTACTAAGTAAATTTTTATATATAGATAGCTATATAATCCAGATTTTTATATATAGATGGAAAATAGATTTTAAAAAGGGTAGTTAGAGCAATAAAAAATATTAAAATGATATAATACCTTAATTTTTAAAATATTAGTTAGATTTATTTGGCTATATAGAAGAAAAAGAAAGTGAAGCAAAATAGATAATGTTGAACTTCATATAAAATTTCCTTACCACAAGGGATATTATTTCCTTAAATTTATACCTTGAAGCTTAATAATAGAGATTACAAAAACAAACAAAACATTGAGAGGTAAGATTGTCTTTCCAGTTCAGATGCTTTTAGCTGTAACAGAATATTGCTAAAGCAGTAGGAAATTTATTGTTTTGCATAAGATGTTCAGAGGCTTTTCTAAGATTAGTTAATTTAACAATAGCCAGTTCAACAGTAGCAGGGCATTGTTGTCTTTCTTTTGGTTCTCTTGGCTTTTCTAGGCATAGTTGTAAGGTCATTACAGTTGTTCCAAGGGTCATGGCCTAACACTTGAGCATCTGAAGGCAGGAAGGGAGTACGTTTTTAAGAGAGAGAACATTCCCAGCCATCTCACAGAAAATTTACCCTTCTGTTTTATTATCCTGACCTAAATCTATCCTGGACCTAAGGCAGTCAGTGGGTAGGGAGGGTAGATTTATCTAAATTGACTTAGATATACCATGTTCACCTCTGGGCTGGAGTTTGAGGATGTGAGAGGGTGATTAGCCAAAGAAAACCAGACTTTGTCTACAAGGAGAGGATTTATGTGTAATTACTATTTGGTGGCAAACTATTTTGTTTTAACTACATGCTTCAAAATCTGTATTGAGCTCCTGCCTTGAAAGGCTAACAGCATCCCCATACTCTTCTCATTTCCTGTGCCCTCCAGTTTGTTTGTTTTTCAAAGATCTTTATGTTATATTTTTCAGGTCTGGGGCATTCTCTTCTGTAAACACAATCCTCAGAGTTGTTTTAGGGATTTGTTCTGTATTTTTAAAAAATATTTATTTATTTATTTGGCTGTGGCGGGTCTTCTTTTTTTTTTTTTCCCTGCGTTGGGTCTTAGTTGCGGTGCGCAGCGTCATTAGTTGTGGCATGCGGGCTCAGTATTTGCAGTGTGTGGGCTTAGTTGCCCCATGGCATGTGGGATCTTAGTTTCCCGACCAGGGATTGAACTGGTGTACCCCACTTTGCAAGATGGATTCTTAACCGCTGGACCGCCAGGGAAGTCTCGCTCTGACGGGTCTTAGTTGTAGCACATGGGCTTCTTAGTTGTGGCGCATGGGATCTTTTTTTTTAGTTGTGGCATGTGGGCTCTTAGTTGTGGCATACAGACTCTTAGTTGTGGCATGCAAACTCTTAGTTGTGCATGTGTGTGGAATCTAGTTCCCCAACCAGGGATGGAACCCGGGCCCCTGCATTGGGAGCATGGAGTCTTACCCACTGGACCACCAGAGAAGTCCCATTTGTTCTGTATTTAATTTAAATTTGTAGGATGGTCACTACCAGTCCTTTCACCACAGCTTCTCCAGTGAGTTCTTTATATCATGTCTTAAATTGGCAGAACTTTATTGTTCAGTATCTTTTTTCAAGAATAAGTTCTGCAGACCTGTATTCTGAGTTTGTTCATAATGGAAAGTATTTCCTTATTGTCCTAATTTTTGAATTGTATCTTGGCTATATATAATATCATTAGGTCACACTTTCTTTCCTTTTAAGAATTCAAGCAGTGGACCTGGAGAGTATTGCTGTGGGGAGGACCAGGGACAGTCCCACCCCCCTGACCCCCTTGCAGTCAACTGAGTTTAACTACAGTAAGTCTTGCCGTTGAACATTCTGTAACTGAATTTTTCAGAATGCGTTTTTTCCAATTTTTATTTTGTGGGCTTTTATGTTTGAATACATCTTCTGTTCTCCATTCATTGGATTTTCTACTTTAGGGACACAGGTTATACTTATGTTTGATTATCTTGTTTTATGTAGCTCTTAGTTCCTCTCTAACCCCCCACCCCCCTTTTATTCTTGGCCACGCTCCGTGGCTTGTGGAATCTTAGTTCCCTGACCAGGAATCGAACCCGGGCCTCAGCAGTGAAAGTGCCCAGTCCTAACCATTGGACCCTCAGAGAATTCCTTCTAACCACTTTCTTTTTTTTTTTTAAATTTTTATTGGAGTATGGTTGCTTTACAATGTTGTGTTAGCCTCCACTACACAACAACATGAATCAGCCATCCACATACAGATATCCCTTCCCTTTTGGACATAACCACTTTAATATCTGCTGATTTTTCACTTGCATTAATAGGATTGTTTCATGCCCCTTTTTAAGCAGTATTTTTATTCTCAAGAATGTATATTTTTTTCCTTGCTGATTCTATGTTATTTACTAATTCTGTTTTAGTTTTTAAATTACTTTGGTTGTATAATCCCTATCTTTGACCTTTTTTTGTTTCATTATCTCATTTTTGTGCTTTGTTCGAAGTTTTATTTAGCGTGAAGCAGTTTTGAGAAATATCTTCAAATTGCATTTTTTTAAAAAAATTGTATTTATTTATTTATGGCTGTGTTGGGTCTTTGTTGCTGCGCACGGGCTTCCTCTAGTTGTGGCGAGCGGGGGCTACTCTTCGTTGCAGTGCATGGGCTTCTCATTGCGGTGCCTTCTCTTGTTGCGCAGCATGGGCTCTAGGCGCGCGGGCTTCAGTAGTTGCGGCTTGTGAGCTCTAGAGCGTAGGCTCAGTAGTTGTGGCACACGGGCTTAGTTGCTCTGCGGCATGTGGGATCTTCCCGGACCAGGGCTCGAACCCATGACCCCTGCATTGGCAGGCGGATTCTTAACCACTGCGCCGCCAGAGAATTCTGAGAAATATCTTTATGCTGAGTTATATTTATTTGTAGGGTAAGATTTTTGGTTCTCTTATGCACGTTGTGTTCTTTATATTGTTTCGTTTTTGGCTGTGATTTCTTTGCCATGCAACTTTTTTCCCTCTTGCTCATTTTTGTGAGGCTCTTGTAGATATTTGCTCCACTATAGTTTAGGTAATTTCTTGAATCTCTTCTCACCATTTTTGAGACTAGGGTTTGAGGGCTAAGTATTTTGCCTTTTTCTGACGCCAGCGGGAATGGCAAGGATGCAGTGTAGAAGCTCAGCTGGGGCAGTATAGTTTTTGGTAAAACCTCAGGCTCAGCTTTCTTTTCTAATTTTTGATTAAATGTCTTATACTAGATTTTAATCTCTTAACTGTGTGGGAGTATCTCATACAGTTAAGAATACCCTCTGATTTTATATAATTCACTCCTAGCCTAGATCCTTTACTTCCAAAGAGTAAGTACTCTCTCTTCCTCTAGTTTTTCCTGTTTCTGCCCTGAAGCTTGCACTACTCTTTAGGCAGAGAACAAATTAAGTAGGCAGGAAAACAAAACGAAAAGATTGCTTCTCTGCAGAATGAGGGGTTTTTGTGATATTCTCAGAATTTTAACTAATTTTGGAAGCAGGATTATTAATAGCTGAATTCTATAGTTCAGTCCAGGGCATTTTCTCCTCTATTTCTGAAGTCTTCTATTTCACTGCTTGCTTGCCAGTTTTTGTTTAATGCATTATTATCTGCCTCTGCCAATCCCCCAGTTTTGGTTGCTGTTTGGTTTGTTGTTTTCACTGGTTTTTGTTTGTTAGATTTTGAATCATTAACATTGGAAAAATTTGATGTGATTTCAGATCACCATTTTTTAAGCGTTAGGAGTTATTAAATCTAGACACACTCTCCTTACTAGAAATTTAATTTCTAATATTGGGCTTCCTGATGAACTCTTCTTTGCACTTAGTGATGATGAAATTCTTTCCTACATATGAGCAAATCTTTGTTGATAATTTAGAATTTTTCTGGGGAAGTAATAACCTCAAGCCAAATATTGCATTCCTTTTAGAATTCACTTTCTGATTTACCCCCAATATTTCTACCAGTTGTTCAGTGATTGCACGTGTACTTTTCAAACTCTGAGATATCTGATTTCTCTGTGTCTGAAGACATGAACTTATTTCAGGTGTTATCTCTACTGTATTGTACTTTAGTTTTCCTTTAACAGTTAATTTCTTTACCCATTCCAGTTTGAACACTGGAAACATTGGATGTCTCTTAGTTGTTTATCTTGCTCTAAACTTAGGTTAAAAACTCCTGTATCGTCCCTAACTTCTACATGGAAAGTAGTTCATTCTGGAGCTAAAGCTACTTTAAAATGGAAACATTTTCTCTCCCTTCTTTTATATCTTTTCTTCTCTTCCCTACTCTTTCAAATTTCCTTTTTTTTGTTTTTTGGCTGTGTTGGGTCTTCGTTGCTGCACGTGGGCTTTCTCTAGTTGCGGTGAGCAGGGGCTACTCTTCGTTGTGGTGCATGGGCTTCTCATTGTGGTGGCTTCTCTTGTTGCGGAACACGGGCTCTAGGTGCGCGGGCTTCATTAGTTGTGGTGTGTGGGCTCAGTAGTTGTGGCACATGGGCTTAGTTGCTCCACAGCATGTGGGATCTTCCCAGACCAGGGATTGAACCCGTGTCCCCTGCATTGGCAGGTGGATTCTTAACCACTGTGCCACCAGGGAAGTCCAAATTTCCATTTTATAATTCGTCATCATGGGTAACTTACCTATATTTTTATTTAAATTAAAAAATATATATATATTTTTAAAGGTTTCAGTTAACTTTCTTGGGAGGTGTAGGTTAAAGTCTATTTTGTGCTTGTTTAAGCCATTCCTTTGTGATCTGTAAAAACAGATCCTTACAGGGCTGTTTTAAAGATTAAATGAGATAATATATATATTTGTAAATTACAAATTGCTACAATTCTGATTATTTTTATTGTTAATTATACACACTAATATATTTAGGAGTGACACTGGTTGTCCTTACCTATGGTTTTACATAAAAATATTCAGTATTTGTTTATTTCCTTCTGGTTGGTACCCTCTTTTAGCATAAAATTTTATTCACTTATTTATTAAATTTATTTTTTATGGAAATAATATAGTTGATGTAAAGTATATTAGTTTTAGGTGTACTATGTAGTGACTTGATATTTACATACATTATGAAATGATCGCCATAATAAGTCTAGTAACTATCTGTCCCTGTACAAATTTCTTAACAATGTTATTGACCATATTCTTTATGGTGTGTATTATAGCCCCTTTGCTCACTTATTTTATAGCTGGAAGTTTTCTCCCCCACCCCGCTCAGTTTGTTCTCTGCATCTGAGTCTGTTTTTGTTCGGTTTGTTTGTTTTGTTTTTTAGATTCCACATAAAAGGAAGGTCATATGGTACTTGTCTTTCTTAGTCTGACTTATTTAACTTAGTGTAATACTGTCTAAATCCATTCATGTAAAATGGCAAAATTTTATTTTTTTAATGGCTGAGTAATATGACACGCACACTGTCTTCTTTATCCATTTATCTACTGATGGCCGCTTAGATTGCTTCCATATCTTGGCTATTGCAAATAATGCTGCAATGGACATTGTGCATATGTCTTTTTGAATTAGTGTTTTTGTTTTCTTTGGGTAAATACCCAGAAATGAAATTGCTGGATCATATGGCAGTTCTATTTTTAATTTTTTAGGAATCTTCACATTGTTTTCCATAGTGGCTGCACTAATTTCCAATACCACCGACAGTTCACAAGGGTTCTCTTTTCTCTGCATCCTTGCCAACACTTATAATTTGTTGTCTTTTTGATGATAGCCATTGTGACAGGTGTGACGTGGTATCTCATCGTGGTTCTGATTTACATTTCCCTGATGATTAGTGATATTGAGCATCTTCTCATGTGTCTGTTGGCCATCTGTATGTCTTTTTTGGAAAAATGTCTATTCAGGTCCTCTGCTTATTTATTTTGTTTTATTTTGCGGTACGCGGGCCTCTCACTGTTGTGGCCTCTCCCGTTGCGGAGCACAGGCTCCGGACGCGCAGGCTCAGCGGCCATGGCTCACGGGCCCAGCCGCTCCGCAGCATGTGGGATCTTCCCGGACCGGGGCACGAACCCGTGTTCCCTGCATCAGCAGGTGGACTCTCAACCACTGCACCACCAGGGAAGCCCCCTCTGCTTATTTTTTAATTGGGTTGTTGGTTTTTGGATGTTGATTTGTATGAGTTCTTTGTGTATTTTGGATATTAATCCCTTATCAGATATGTTGTTTGCAAGTATCTTGTCCCATTCAGTAGGTGGCCTTTTCATTTTGTTGCTGGTTTCCTTCACTGTGCAAAAACTTTTCATTCTCAGTTTGATGTCCCTTTTGTTTATTTTTGCTTTTGCTTCCCTTGCCTCAGGAGACATATCTGGAAAGATTCTGCTAAGACCAGTTTCGAAAAGCATGCTGCCCATGTTTTCTTCTGGTTTTATGGTTTCAGGTCTTCTTTTTAAGTCATTTTGAGTTTATTTTTGTATATGGTGTAAGAAAGTAGTCTAGTTTGACTCTTGTATGTAGCTGTCCAGTTTTCACAACATCATTTATTGAAGAGGCTGTCTTTTCCTCATTGCATATTCTGGCCTCCTTTGTTACAGATTAACTGACCATGTAAGCATGGGTTTATTTCTGGACTCTCTGTTCTGTCCCGTTGATCTGTGTGTCTGTTTTTGTGCTAGTACCATAGTATTTTGATTACCATAGTTTTGCAGTATAGTTTGAAATCAGGGTCTGTGATACCTCCAGCTTTGTTCTTCTTTCTCAGATTTCTTTGGCTCCTTGCATAAAATTTTAAAGCAGAATTCATATCATATTAACCATTTCCCCAAATCTTTAAATATTCCTTTAGAACATGCTTTTTAAGTGGCCATTACATGGTTGTATAATAATTTTTCAACCACATCTGTGTCACTGGACATTCAGATTGTTTTCAGGTTTTTTATCATTGCAAATAGTAGCATAATAAACTGTATTTAATCCTTTGTTCACTTCCTAGAGGTGAAATTACTAGATCAGATAAAGCATTCATGGTTTCTAACTCTTACCTTTAAAATGGTCCTTTGCATTTTTACATTCTCTCAAGTAATGTATGCAGGTACTCATTTCACTGTAACTTGGGCAACATTGGGTTTTATTATAAACAAAAACCCAACAATTTTGATCACTAGGTAATAGAAAAATATTACCATTAAGTTCTCTAGTAGTTGGGTTGCACATTCTTTGTTATTGTTGTTTAGTGACTCAGTTTCTTTTATAAATTGCCCTTTGTACATTGTTTTATGGCATATATATTTTTTCTTACTGATTTATAAAAAATTTAAACAGCACTGAAATACGGAACATATTAACTCACTTCTCAGTTTGTTTTTAGCTTTTTAATGGTTTTTAAATTGATGTAGAAGTATTTTGAATTTGAATAGCTAAAACTGCCTTTTCCATTTCTGATTTTGCTTTTAATCTTATTGGAGTATAGTTGCTTTACAATGTTGTGTTAGTTTCTGCTGTACAACAAAGTGAATCAGCTGTATGTATGCATATATCCCCATATCCCCTCCCTCTTGAGCCTCCCTCCCACCCTCTGTATCCCACCCCTCTAGGTGGTCACAAAGCGCTGAGCTGATCTCCCTGTGCTATGCAGCAGCTTCCCACTAGCTAGCTATTTTACATTTGGTAGTGTATATATGTCAATGCTACTCTCGCACTTCGCCAGCTTCCCCTTCCCCCGCTGCGTCCTCAAGTCTGTTCTCTATGTCTGTGTCTTTATTTCTGCTCCACCACTAGGTTCATCAGTACCATTTTTTTAGATTCCTTATATGTGAGTTAGCATACGGTATCCATTTCTGATTTTTTAGTGAGTTTTTTACTCTTAGAAAAAGTCTTTCTTTAAAGTTTTAAAAAATATTTTCTTAAATCTCTTAGATTATTTTAATTTTTATTTAACTATTTAAAGTAATCCATTTGGATTTTGTCTTACTTTGTATGATACTTTCCCCTAAATTATTAACCAGTTATTGTAGTACCATTACTAAATAATTTCAGTCTTTCCTTGCTGATTTGGAATCCCATCTTTGTCATATGCTAAATATTTATATTAATTGAATATTTTCCTGGAATTTCCTTTTGTTCTATTGTTCTATTAAAATCAGCCTATCTTTTTAGTGTGAAAGTCATTAGACTGTGTTGATTCATATCTTACCGGCCAATATTATGAATATAATCTATCGATAGCCTCTTCCACTGAGCATTTGAAATCCTCATCTCAGGATGTATTTCTTGGCGTATTACAAAGGACCAAAGTTCTGTGTTATTTCATGAGGAGTTCCATACATTCACATTTTCATAGATTTACACATGCATACTTTACTTTTTACTCTCGTGTGTTTTCCAAGATGGTAGAGATTGTTTATCTTGTTCTTATTCAGACTCTTTACATGATGACTGGGATCTAAGGGGGCAAAGGTGAAAGACGTAGAAGACTTCTCAAGGCTCTTCTTAGCTCCAGAACTTGTACATGACATCCTATTACAAAGAATTGGAGGCATGAGTCCTTATGATCTGTCACAGTTAAAATATTTTCATAGTAAGAAAGTTTCCTAAAAAAATCTGAATAAAAACTATTATTGTGTTATTTTACATTTTCTTTTACTAAAGTATTAACATTGCAGTCAAGAGGTATCTAATGTACTTATTAAATCAGGAGTTAAAAGCAAAGAGTGGCAGTACTCTTGGGTATTACAGTAAAACATCTATCCTTAATTTTTATGCTTTTTGTTTTGCTGGTGTGTATTCTCTTTTAGGGCAGAGCCAGTGATATTACTCTTTCATGTCTTGAATAGATTAAGTTCTCCGAATGTTTAAATTTATGAACTATTGCAAATAAGTTGAATTAACTAAATAGTAGTAAACTTCACACCCAATACTGACTGACTCTTACCTACTGATTCAAACATCTGAGAGTGATTTCGTTAAAAGTTTTTGGTGTTAAATAAGGTTGGGCTCCTAATATTTAATTAATTTCTTATTAATTGAATTCCTTTGTTATATTTCAATTCATCAGTTTTAGCAGAGATAACTAATTCATCTATTTTTGGAGTAAACCTCAGAAAGAATTTTTTGCCTGAGTTTCTATGCTCTGTTTTGTAGTTTGTGGGCCATAGAATTTAATGCATGGTGTTGGAGAATCCGACATCATTATGATGTGATAGTGCATGTCAAAGTGCTGTGTAAATTTTAAAGTGCTATTTATGAAATGTACGCAACAGTATTTGGTGTTTTTAACAGAAGAAAAAGTTTGTCAGATATAAAAGTAGCAAATAATTGTAGACTTTAGTTGTTTATATATTGTTCTACGTTGGTCAGGGATAAGGGAACTGAAGTCACCTTAAAATAAGTTATACTAGTATTACTATATATTTTAATATATAGTAATATATATAGTAATGCCATAAGTATATTACTAGTATTGTTTATATATAAAATAATATGATCATGGTTAGAAGTGATTGTTATTTTTGACAAATATTTGTTAACATTGTAAATTACTTAAACACAATTATATAGAAATCTCATCTTTATTATGTATATGTGGGTTATGATTTAAATTTAAATTGGATTTTACTTCTATTCACTTTTAGAAATATAAAGAAAAGGACAAACACAAACAAAAACACAAGAAGCAACCAGAACCATCACCTGCATTGGTTCCTTCCTTGACTGTTACTACAGAAAAAGTAAGTTTTAAGTGTCATATTTTGTTCTACATAATAACTAGTTATGTGCTGACTTTTACCGTTTAACTAGTTATGTGCTGAATTTTGAAAATACTTGAGGAAGTGTCCTGGTTCCTTCTAAGCATTTCCACCTCTCTAACCCTACATCAAGTGCTTTAGGTTTTCTATTCTTAGTCCTTTATTCTATCTTCTGTTTATTCTATGCTGATTTCTGAAGAATGTTAAGTGAGGATAACAAGTGGGGGGCATCATTGAGATGTAAACTTTGGGCTGTGCAGTGGGCTTTGTCCACCTGTGCTTTTGAATTTTGGCTTCATCACTTACAGACCAAGCTCTTAGGTTAATTAACCTCTTTGTAACTCAATTTCATCATTCGTTAAAGTGGGGGAGATAATTGTTGGAATTGAATGAGGTAATGCATATGAAGCAGTTAGAACAATGTCTAGTTCATAGTAAGTATTACTTAGTAAATGTTAAATATTATTAAGATTATAATCATGTGGGTAACAGGAAAACAAGTGGGGATGGTGCTGGGCAGCTGGGACAGAGTAAGAAAGGGAGGTGGGAGGGGTGCAGTAGAAGAGGCCAGGATGAGAGACCAATCACATAAGGCTGTATAAGCCAGTGGAAGGACGTAGTTTTTAGTCTGAGTGTAAAGATAGCCATTAGAGCAGCGGTCCCCAACCTTTTTGGCACCAGGGACTGTTTTTTTTTTTTTTAATTAAGTTATTTATTTATATTTTAATTTTTGGCTGTGTAGGGTCTTCATTTCTGTGGGAGGGCTTTCTCTAGTTGCGGCAAGTGGGGGCCACTCTTCATCGTGGTGTGCGGGCCTCTCACTGTCGCGGCCTCTCTTGTTGTGGAGCACAGGCTCCAGATGCGCAGGCTCAGTAGTTGTGGCTCACGGGCCTGGTTGCTCCGCGGCATGTGGGATCTTCCCAGACCAGGGCACAAACCCGTGTCCCCTGCATTGGCAGGCAGATTCTCAACCACTGCGCCACCAGGGAAGCCCCAGGGACTGGTCTTGTGGAAGATAATTTTTCCACAGATGGGGGGTGGTGGGGTGATGGTTTCAGCATGATTGAAGCGCATTGTTTATTGTGCACTTTATTACTGTTATTATTACATTGTAATATATAGTGAAGTAATTATACAACTCACCATAATGCAGAATCAGTGCGAGCCCTGAGCTAGTTTTCACTTGCCACTAACTGATAGGGTTTTGATAGGAGTCTGCAAGCGATTGATTTATTATGGTCTCTGCAGTCAAACCTCTCTGATAATGATAATCTGTATTTGCAGCCCGCTCCCCAGTGCTAGCATCACCACCTCATCTCCCCCTCAGATCATCAGGCATTAGATTCTCATAAGGAGCACGCAAGCTAGATCCCTCGCGTGTGCAGTTCACCGTAGGGTTTGCGCTCCTATGAGAATCTAATGCCGCTGCTGATCACAGGAGGCGGAGCTCAGGCAGTAACGTGAGCAGTGGAGAGCGGCTGTAAATATAGATGAAGCATCTTTTGCTCGCCTGCCACTCACCTCCTGCTGTGCAGCCCGGTTCCTAACAGGCCACGGACTGGTACCAGCCCGGGGATTGGGGACCCCTCCGTTAAAGAGTTCTGATCTGAGATGTAACATGGTGTTACTTAAGTTTTGTAAGAACCTGTGGCTGCTTTGTTGTAAATGGACTATAGAGAGTCAAGAATGAAAGGAGGGAGGCCATTAGGAGGTTATTGCAATAATCCAGAAAGGGATGGTTGTGACACTGGGGGGTGGTGAAAGGTGATCAGGTTATGAATACATTCAAAAGTAGAACCCACGTAACTTTCTTATAGATAAAAAGTGTAAGAGAAAGAGGATCCAAAGATGATTCCAAAGATGTTAGCCCACATAACTAGAAGGAATGGAACTGCTGTTGACAAAGATGTGAAAGACTGTGGGTGTGGTAGGTTTAGGGGAAGAAGAGGAATTCAGTTTTGGGTATGGTATTTGTTCTTTTTAAAATTTTTTAAAATTGAAGTATAGTTGATTTACAGTGTTGTGTTAATTTTTTCTGTATAGCAGAGTGACACAGCCATACATATATACATATTTTTTTTCATATTCTTTTCCATTATGGCTTATCACAGGATACTGAATATAGTTCCTTGTGCTGTACAGTAGGACCTTGTTATTTATCCATCCTATATATAATGGGTTGTATCTACTAATCTCCAAACTTCCAATTCTTTCCTCCTCCACATCCCTGCCCCATGGCAACCACAAGTCTGTTCTCTATGTCTGTGAGTCTCTTTCTGTTTCATAGATATGTTCATTTGTGTCGTATTTTAGATTCCACATATAAGTGATATCATCTGATATTTGTCTTTCTCTTTCTGACTTTTTTCGCTTAGTATGATAATCTCTAGGTCCATCTATGCTGCTGCAAATGGCATTATTTCATTCTTTTTAATGGCTGGGCAATATTCCTGTGTGTGTGTGTGTGTGTGTGTGTGTGTGTGTGTGTGTGTGTGTTTGTGTTTAGGGTTGTCCAAAAAGTTCGTTGGGGTTTTCCTGTAAAATCTTACAGAAAAACCGGAACAAACTTTTTGGCCAACCCAGTATATACCACGTTTTTTTATCCATTTGTCTGTTGATGGACATTTAGGTTGCTTCCATGTCTTGGCTATTGTAAATAGTGCTGCTATAAACATAACGGTGCATGTAGCTTTTCGAATTATAGTTTTGTCTGGGTATATGCCCAGGAGTGGGATTGCTGGATCATACGGCAACTCTAGTTTTTGAGGAACCTCCATACTGTTTTCCATAGTGGCTGCACCAATTTACATTCCCACCAACAGTATAAGAGTGTTCCCTTTTCTCCACACCCTCTCCAGCATTTGTTGTTTGTAGACTTTTTAATGGTGGCCCCTCTGACTGGTGTGAAGTGGTACCTCATTGTAGTTTTGAGTTGCATTTCTCTAATAATTAGCAATGAGTATCTTGCAAAAGTGGTTCTAGAGGGAACATATCTTAACATAATAAAAGCTATTTACAACAGAGCCACAGCGAATGTAATACTCAGCGTTGAAAAGCTGAAAGCATTCCTGCCCAAAACAAGACAAGGATACCCACTCTCACCACTTCTCTTCAGCATAATATTGGAAGTTTTAGCCACAACAATGAGACAAGAAAAAGAAATAAAGGTATTCAAACTGGTAGGGAAGAGGTAAAGTTGTCATATACACAAATGATATGATGCTATATGTAGAAAACCCTGAAGACTCCACACAAACACTGATGAACGAATTTAGCAAGGTAACAGTATACAAGATTAACATACAGGAATCAGTTGCATTCCTTTACAGTAACAGTGAAATAACAGAACAGGAATGCAAGCAAACAATCCCTTTTAAAATTGCTTCAAAAAAAAAAAAGAAACTTAGGAGTGAACCTTACCAAGGAGGTAAAAGACTTATATGCTGAGAACTACAAAACCTTAATAAAGGAAACTGAAAATGATTCAAAGTAATGGAAAGATATCCCCTGCTCTTGGATTGGAAGAATTAATATTGTTAAAATGGCCGTACTACCCAAAGCTATCTATAGATTTAATGTGATCCCTATCAAATTACCCATGACATTTTTCACAGAAGTAGAACAAATAATCAGAAAATTTATATGGAAACTTTATAAAAGACCCAGAATTGCCAAAACAATCCTGAGGAAAGAGGACAAGGCAGGAGTTATGACTCTCCCAGACTTCAGACAATACTACAAAGCTACAGTAATCAAAACAGTATGGTATTGATACAAAAACAGACAGGTCAGTGGAACAGAATAAAGAGCCCAGAAATAAACCCACACACCTATCTATGGGCAGCCTTCGACAAAGGACGCAAGAATATACAATGGTAAAAGACAGTCCCTTCAGCAAGTGTGTTGGGAAAGTTGGACAGCTGTATGTCAGTCAGTGAAGTTAGAACACACCCTTACACCATACACAAAAGTAAACTCAAAATGCTTAAAGACTTAAATATAAGACAGGACACCATAAAACTCCTAGAAGAGGACACAGGCAAAACATTCTCTGAAATAAATCGTAGCAGTGTTTTTTTAGGTCAGTCTCCCCAGGCGATAAAAATAAAAGCAAAAATAAACAAATGGGACCTAAATAAACTTATAAGCTTTTGCACAGCAAAGGAGACCATAAACAAAACAAAAAGACAACCTATGGACTTGGAGAAAATATTTGCAAATGATGCGACCAACAAGGGCTTAATTTCCAAAATATACGAACAGCTCATACAATTCAACAGCAACAAAAAAAGCCTGGGATTTCCCTGTTGGTCCAGTGGTTAAGACTCCATGCTGCCAATGCAGGGGCCCTGGCTCTGATTCCTGGTCAGGGAACTGTATCCTGCATGCTGCAACTAAAGATCCCACACACTGCAATGAAGATTCCGCACTCGGCAGCAAAGATCCTGTGTGCCTCAAATAAGACCCAAGATACAACTAAGCTTATACTTTTCCAAATTCTGCTCTAAGGGATTGATAATAACTGTAACAGTGAGACCTAGTGAGTGATAAGGTCTGATGTTTTGAGGTTTTATACCTGGAGGGCTTTAGAGAGAGAGAGGGGTTTAGAATCAGCATGGAAGAGCAAGAGAACCCAGCCCACCTGCATAGCCAGTGAAACCAGAGTAGAGTAGCTGGAGTAGAGTATCCATTACTTGAAGTAGCTGTGAGGTAAACAGGGTGTTCAGGGTGACCCCTGATTTTCTTAGAGCAAGAATCTGCAGGGAATATTCTGAGAAAAGGTTGAGCTTATTTATTTTTTAATATTTATTTATTTATTTGGCTGTGCCATGTCTTAGTTGTGGCATGTGGGAATCTAGTTCTCTGACCAGGGATCGAACCTGGGCCCCCAGCATTGGGAGTGTGGAGTCTTAACCACTGGACCACCATGGCAGTCCCAAGGTTGAGTTTAATATAGCAGCTTTTCTTGATCATTCTGAGTTCCAGAGAGAACAGTGGAAGGGTTTCAGCTGTTGAAGAGGGAGCAGCGGGGGTGTGTGGACAAAATGTTCATGGCTGAGTGGGAAAGACGGAGGAGAGGATTAAACTGGATTCTGGGCTTTCTGTTAGTGAGTGGCAAAGAGGCAGGTGAGGATTGACCTGGAGTCTGTCTTTTGGTAAAGTCGTAATCAGATTAACCCTTGGAGATTGAAGGAAAATAATCTGGTGAGGCCTTGAGTATGTATGTATGTATGTATGTATGTATGTATGTAAGTATGGCTGTGTTCAGTCTTCGTTGCGGTGTGCGGGCTTCTCATTGTGGTGGCTTCTCTTGTTGCGGGGCACGGGCTCTAGGCACATGGGCTTCAGTAGTTGCAGCCCATGGGCTCAGTAGTTGTGGCTCACGGGCTTAGTTGCTCCGCGGCATGTGGAATCTTCCCGGACCAGGGATCGAACCCGTGTCCCCTGCATTGGCAGGCGGATTCTTAACCACTGCGCCGCCAGGGAAGCCCAGGCCTTGAGTATTTGAAAGGGGCAGGTAGTGTGGGCTCCTTCTTGACCTGGTGGATGGATGGTAGAGGATTTGAGCCATAGATTCCTTTTAGGAGGAGAGTGTTCCTTTACTGTTGGTGCACCACACTTTTTATTACCTTCTATTGATGGAAACATAGGACTATATCAAGGAATGTAAGGCTGAGTTTTATTTTGATCTTCAAGGCTCCTTTTAGATCCCATGGTTAAAATTTGTAGAGCACATTTGGGCTTCCCTGGTGGCACAGAGGTTGAGAGTCCGCCTGCCGATGCAGGGGACGCGGGTTCGTGCCCCGGTCCGGGAAGATCCCACATGCCGTGGAGCCACTGGGCCCGTGAGCCATGGCCGCTGAGCCTGTGCGTCCGGAGCCTGTGCTCCGCAACCGGGGAGGCCACAACAGTGAGAGGCCCGCGTACCGCAAAAAAATAAATAAATAAATAAAATTGTAGAGCATATTTAAATTGAGTCACTGGGAAGTTTAATTTACTATTGCAGTTTTTAAATACCTGTACTATATAGCCAGTTTTTTGTTTGTTTGTTTGTTTGTTTGTTTTTTGCGGTACGCGGGCCTCTCACTGTTGTGGCCTCTCCCGTTGCAGAGCACAGGCTCCGGATGCGCAGGCTCAGCGGCCATGGCTCACGGGCCCAGCCGCTCCGTGGCATGTGGGATCTTCCCAGACTGGGGCACGAACCCGCGTCCCCTGCATCGGCAGGCGGACTCTCAACCACTGCGCCACCAGGGAAGCCCTATAGCCAGTTTTGATTGTACATTTTTGAACCTTGCATTTGTCATTTCTTACACCTTAAGGCAAAATTCCATTTTGTTTATTTCTTTATTAACTTAGAATCGACTCTGCTGGTCTTAGAATTTTTAATTGTACTTTATGTATAATTTTTAACCCTTTTTTGACTCTAAACATTTTTCAGGCTAGGAATTAGCAGCAGGTAAATGCCTCGATGTCATGTCAGTGTGATGTCACTGTAATCCTTTAAATACTGCAACGTTAATTTATCAATATAATATTTTCACATAAATCCTTGATAACCATGGTAGTGTACTACTGGTGATACATAGATATATAAAAGTCACTAGGAATAGAGTAGGATTTTCATATTAATCATTAAGATTGTATATATAAGTGTCCTTCCTGGAAAACATAGCTTGTTGTTTCTGTCATTGGGAGGTTTAGGTTTTTAGGTATAAGGGGATTAGATGGAACAGATGGGATTAGATTCTGCAGAGACTTGAATTAAGGGAATCCTTTAATATAATACATCAAGTTGAGAAAGCAGAAAAGGAGGCTCACCTTGTGTTTGTAGGACAGCATGTTCGCTTCCCCTGATTTCCTCAGTTTGGTCTTTCTGAGCACTTCAAATCTGTTTCCTTGTTTCCATAGTGTTAGTAGAAGGGTGTATTGTCAAGGAAGGATAAGAGAAGAAAGTCTTAGCTCTTTACCTTGTGCAGATTTGTTTGGTGTCCGTGTTATTTTTCTGAAAAAAATATTTGAATGAGGGAAAGCCATAGTTAAGTTCTGTTTTCTTGTATCTCTTGGCCTTTCAGTAAGTATAACTTTTAAATAAAACTGTTACAGTTTATACTGTTTTTCTAAGATTTTTTGATAGTAGAACAAACATTTTTCTGTAAAGTAGGTTAATTGATTTCTTAATGTTTAAAAACTTCTAATATGCTTCTTTAAAGATTAACTTTTAAAGAAATCTGTAGAAGTTTTAACTTACTAAGAAATCCAGGTGTAGATTTATCCACTATGTTTTTAGTATATGTCAATCTCTGTTCTTTTCTTGTGTTATTCAGCAACACAACACCCTTGAATGCTAATCATGCTTAAACAAATTTTTTTGGAGACTTAATTTTTAAGGAAATACACACACATACACAATAATCTTATGATAATAAAAGTATTCAAAATTTTATTGTATCAAATACATTGGACCTTCTGTTAGCTTTCTTGAGGTAAAATTGACATACAATAAATTGCACATATTTGAAGTGGAAAATTCCATAAATTTGTGAATTGATTTGCTAAATGATTAGCAAAAGTTTCCTTGTGATTTAGTGTAATGCCCTTCTTGCCTTCACACGACTACCCTTGCCCTGGCAACTATTGTGTTTTCTGTCACTGTAAATTAGTTTGAATTTTCTAGAATTTTAAAAATGGAAACATATAGTATGTACACTTCTTTATCTGACTTCTTTCACTCAGCATAATTATTTTGAGACTCATCCATATTGTGTGTATGAAGAGTTCATTCCCTTTTATTCCTGACTAGTATTCTGTTGTATGGGCTTACCATAATTTGTTAATCCATTTAACAATTGATGGACGTTCAGGTTGTTTCCAGTTTTGGGCTATTAAAAATAAAGCTGCTAGGAACATTGTACAATATTTGTATGGGCATGCACTTTAATTTTTCTTGCATAAATACCAAGGAGCAGAATAGCTGGGTCACATGGTAGGTATGTCCTTAATTATTTAAGATAGTGTCAGACTATCTTCCAAAGTGGTTATACCATTTAACAATTCTACCATCAGTGTACGAGAGTTCTTGTTCCTCTATGTTCTCTGCAACACTTGGTATAATCAGTTGTTTTAATTTTAGCCATTCTAGTTAGGTACGTATCAGTTTCTCATTGTGGTTTTGATTTGCATTTCCTTAATGACCTAAATTATGTTAAACATCTTTTCATGTGAATAGTTGCCATTTATTTATTTTTTCCTTTTTATTGGTTTGTTTGTTTTCTTATTACTGAGTTTTGTGAGACATTATATGTTCCGATGCAAATCCTTTATCAGATATGTTATATGTTTTCTTTTAGAAGTTTTATATTTTTATGTTTTACATTTAGGTCGATGATCCTTTTTGAGTTAATTTTTGCATATGATGTGAGTTACACATCAAAATCCACTTATTTGAATACTGATATTCAGTTTTTCCTGAGCCATTTGTGGAACAGACTGCCCTTTCTCCACTGAATTACCTTTACTCCCATTTGTATAAAAACAGTTGACCATATATGTATTGGTCTATTTCTGGACTCTGTTCTGTTCCATACCACACAATCTTGATTACTGTGGCTTTATAATGACTCTTGAGGTCAGATAGGGTCCACTTCCAACTTTGTTCTCTTTCAGTTGTTTGATCTGTTCTAGGTTCTCTGCATTTTTATATGAATTTTAGAATTGTCAATTTATAGAAATAAAACTACTGGTATTTTGACTTGAACTGTAATGAATCTTCAAATTGTTTTGGGGGATAATTGATCCCTCAATAACATTGAGTCTTCTAACCTGTGAACATGTGTGTGTGTGTGTGTGTGTGTGTGTGTGTGTGTACCCAACATCTTCTTTATCCATTGATCTGCCAGTGCACATTTAGGTTGTTTCCATGTCTTGGCTATTGTAAACAGTGCTGCAGTGAACATTGGCGTGCATGTATACTTTCGAACCAAGTTTTTCTCCAGATATATGCCCCGAAGTGGGATTGCTGGATCATATGGTAGCTCTATTTTTAGTTTTTTAAGGAATCTCCGTACTGTTTTCGGTAGTGGTTGCACCAAGTTACATTCCCACTGAGAGTGTAGGAGGGTTCCCTTTTCTCCACGCCCTCTCCAGCATTTATTATTTGTAGACTCTTTGATAGCCATTCTGACTGGTGTGAGGTGATACTTTGTTGTGGTTTTCATTTGCATTTCTCTAATAATTAGCAGTGTTGAGCATCTTTTCATGTGCCTTTGGGCCGTCTGTATGTCTTCTTTGGAGAAATGTCTGTTTAGGTCTTCTGCCCATTTTTTGATTATGTTGTTGTTTTTCTGACATTGAGTTGTATGAACTGTTTGTATATTTTGGAAATTAAGCCCTTGTTGGTTGCATCATTTGCAAACATTTTCTCCCAGTCTGTAGGTTTTTTTTGGTTTTGTTGATGGTTTCCTTCACTGTGCAAAAGCTTTTAAGTTTGATTAGGCCCCATTTGTTTATTTTTGCTTTTATTTCTTTTGCCTTGGGAGACTGATCTAAGAAAATATTGTTATGATTTATATCACAGAATGTTTTGCCTATGTTTTCTGGGAGTTTTATAGTGTTATGTCTTACATTTAGATCTTAAAGCCATTTTGAGTTTATTTTTGTATATAGTGTCAGAGTGTTCTGATTTCATTAATTGACATGAGGGTTTCCCAGCACCCCTTGCTGAAGAGACTGTTTATATATTTTTAATAGATATATTGATTTTTTTCCTTTTTAATCTGTTAATATGATGAAGTACGTTGATTTTCCGAGGGTTGATTTTCCAGTGTTGAAAAACCTTGCATTCCTGGGGAAATCCCACTTGGTCTTGATGTATTACCATTTTTATGTACTGTTTGATTCTACTTTTAGAAATTTTACAGGAATTTTTGCCTCTGTATTCATGAGGGATATATATATATATTTGTTTGTTTGTTTGTTTTTGTTTTTGTTTTTGCGGTACATGGGCCTCTCACTGCTGTGGCCTCTCCCGTCGCGGAGCACAGGCTCTGGACGCGCATGCCCAGCGGCCACGGCCCACGGGCCCAGCCGCTCCGTGGCATTGTGGGATCCTCCCGGACCGGGGCACGAACCTGCGTCCCCCGCATCGGCAGGCGGACTCTCAACCTCTGCGCCACCAGGAAAGCCCCATGAGGGATATTGACCCATGTTTTCTTACAATGTCTTTGGTTTTTTTTTTTTTTTTGCGGTACGCGGGCCTCTCACTGTTGTGGCCTCTCCCATTGCGGAGCACAGGCTCCGGACGTGCAGGCACAGCGGCCGTGGCTCACGGGCCCAGCCGCTCCGTGGCATGTGGGATCTTCCCGGACCGGGGCACGAACCCACATCCCCTGCGTTGGCATGCAGACTCTCAACCACTGCGCCACCAGGGAAGCCCCAATGTCTTTGGTTTTGGTGTTAAAAGGAATGCTGGCTTTATAGAATGCATTGCAGGTATTCACTCTTGTTTTCTGGAAGAGTTTATGTAAATTTGGTAATATTTCTTAATGTTTAATATTATTCACTTTTTTTTCTTTTTTTCTTTTTGCTGCACTGCACAGCTTGTAGGATCTTAGTTCCCTGACAGGGACTGAACCTGGGTCCTTGGCAGTAAGAGTGCAGAGTCCTGACCACTGGACCACCAGGGAACTCCTGCTAGTATTCTCTTTTAAGGCCATCTGGGCCTAGAGTTTTCTGTAGGGGAACGTTTTCAACTGTAATTTCATTAAAAGAAAATAGATACAGGGCTATATTCAGGTTATCTGTTTCTTCTTGAGTGAGCTTTGACAGTCTTTTCTCTTTTTTGTAACCAGGCTGGCTATGAATTTTTATGATCTTAAATTATTACCTTTGGGTTCCAGTGATTTTTCTCTGTTGTTATTATGTTTTATATTTTAGTGATTTCTGTTCTAATTTTATGTTTTCCTTTTAACTGCTTGCTTTGGGTTTCTTTTCCTCTTCATTTTCTAATTTATTAAGGTGTAATATGAATTTATTCAAGACCTTTCTTTTCTCTAAAATAGGCAGCTTAAAAAAAACTTTATTTTTTAGAGTGGTTTTAGATTCAGAGAAAAATTGGAAAGTAAAGAGATTTCCTATATAACTCCTGACACCTTCCCCCACTGTCAGCATCCCACACCAGAGTGATACATTTGTTACAATCTGTGAACTTCCACTGACACATCATTAAGGCTTAAAATCCACAGTTGGCATTAGGGTTCAGTTTTTTTTTTTTTTAAACATCTTTATTGGGGTATAATTGCTTTACAATGGTGTGTTAGTTTCTGCTTTATAACAAAGTGAATCAGTTATACATATACATATGTTCCCATATCTCTTACCTCTTGCATCTCCTTCCCTCCCATTTCTCTAGGAGGTGGGTCAAAAAGGATCTTGCTGTGATTTATGTCATAGAGTGTTCTGCCTATGTTTTCCTCTAAGAGTTTGATAGTGTCTGGCCTTACATTTAGGTCTTTAATCCATTTTAAGCTTATTTTTGTGTATGGTATTAGGGAGTGACCTAATCTCATACTTTTACATGTACCTGTCCAGTTTTCTCAGCACCACTTATTGAAGAGGCTGTCCTTTCTCCACTGTACATTTCTGCCTCCTTTATCAAAGATAAGGTGACCGTATGTGGTGGGTTTATCTCTGGGCTTTCTATCGTGTTCCATTGATCTATCTCTCTGTTTTTGTGCCAGTACCATACTGTCTTGATTACTGTAGCTTTGTAGTATAGTCTGAAGTCAGGAAGCCTGATTCCTCCAGCTCCGTTTTTTGTTCTCAAGATTGCTTTGGCTATTCGGGGTGTTTTGTGTTTGCATACAAATTGTGAAATTTTTTGTCCTAGTTCTGTGAAAATGCCATTGGTAGTTTGATAGGGATTGCATTGAATCTGTAGATTGCTTTGGGTAGTAGAGTCATTTTCACAATGTTGATTCTTCCAATCCAAGAACATGGTACATCTCTCCACCTATTTGTATCATCTTTAATTTCTTTCATCAGTGTCTTATAATTTTCTGCATACAGGTCTTTTGTCTCCTTAGGTAGGTTTATTCCTAGATATTTTATTCTTTTTGTTGAAATGGTAAACGGGAGTGTTTTCTTGATTTCACTTTCAGATTTTTTCATCATTAGTGTATAGGAATGCCAGAGATTTCTGTGCATTAATTTTGTATCCCACTACTTTACCAAATTCATTGATTAGCTCTAGTAGTTTTCTGGTAGCATCCTTAGGATTCTCTATGTATAGTATCATGTCATCTGCAAACAGTGACAGTTTTACTTCTTCTTTTCCGATTTGGATTCCTTTTATTTCCTTTTCTTCTCTGATTGCTGTGGCTAAAACTTCCAAAACTATGTTGAATAAGAGTGATGAGAGTGGGCAACCTTGTCTTGTTCCTGATCTTAGTGGAAATGCTTTCAGTTTTTCACCATTGAGGATGATATTGGCTGTGGGTTTGTCATATGTGGCCTTTATTGTGTTGAGGAAAGTTCCCTCTATGCCTACTTTCTGCAGGGTTTTTATCATAAATGGGTGTTGAATTTTGTCGAAAGCTTTCTCTGCATCTATTGAGATGACCATATGGTTTTTCTCCTTCAATTTGTTAATGTGGTGTATCACATTGATTGATCTGCGTATATTGAAGAATCCTTGCATTCCTGGAATAAACCCCACTTGATCATGGTGTATGATCCTTTTAATGTGCTGTTGGATCTGTTTGCTAGTATTTTGTGGAGGATTTTTGCATCTATGTTCATCAGTGATATTGGCCTGTAGTTTTCTTTCTTTGTGACATCCTTGTCTGGTTTTGGTATCAGGGTGATGGTGGCCTCGTAGAATGAGTTTGGGAGTGTTCCTCCCTCTGCTATATTTTGGAAGAGTTTGAGAAGGATAGGTGTTAGCTCTTCTCTAAATGTTTGAAAGAATTCACCTGTGAAGCCATCTGGTCCTGGGCTTTTGTTTGTTGGAGGATTTTTAATCACAGTTTCAATTTCAGTGCTTGTGATTGGTCTGTTCATATTTTCTATTTCTTCCTGATTCAGTCTTGGCAGGTTGTGTATTTCTAAGAATTTGTCCATTTCTTCCAGGTTGTCCATTTTATTAGCCTAGAGCTTTTGTAGTAATCTCTCATGATCCTTTGTATTTCTGCAGTGTCAGTTGTTACTTCTCCTTTTTCATTTCTAATTCTGTTGATTTGAGTCTTCTCCCTTCTTTTCTTGATGAGTCTGGCTAATGGTTTATCAATTTTGTTTATCTTCTCAAAGAACCAGCTTTTAGTTTTATTGATCTTTGCTACCATTTCCTTCACTTCCTTTTCATTTATTTCTGATCTGATCTTTATGATTTCTTTCCTTCTGCTAACTTTGGGGTTTCTTTTTGTTCTTCTTTCTTTAATTGCTTTAGGTGTAAGGTTAGGTTGTTTATTTGAGATGTTTCTTGTTTCCTGAGGTAGGATTTTATTGCTATAAACTTCCCTCTTAGAACTGCTTTTGCCACATCCCATAGGTTTTGGGTCGTTGTGTTTTCATTGTCATTTGTTTCTAGGTATTTTTTGATTTCCTCTTTGATTTCTTCAGTGATCTCCTGGTTATTTAGTAGTATATTGTTTAGCCTCCATGTGTTTTTATTTTTTACAGATTTTTTTTCTGTAATTGATATCTAGTCTCATAGCGTTGTGGTCGCAATAGATATTTGATACGATTTCAATTTTCTTAAATTTACCAAGGGTTGATTTGTGATCCAAGATATGATCTAGCCTGCAGAATGCTCCATGAGCTCTTGAGAAGAAACTGTATTCTGTTGTTTTTAGATGGAGTGTCCTATAAATATCAATTAAGTCCATCCTGTGTAACGTATCATTTAAAGCTTGTGTTTGTTTATTTTCATTTTGGATTATCTGTCCATTGGTGAAAGTGGGGTGTTAAATTCCCCTCTTTTTATCCTGTTACTGTCAATTTCCCCTTTTATGGCTGTTAGCATTTGCCTTATGTATTGAGGTGCTCCTATGTTGGGTGCATAAATATTTACAATTGTTACGTTTTCTTCTTGGATTGATCCCTTGATCATTATGTAGTGTCCTTCTTTTTCACTTGTAGTAGTCTTTATTTTAGTCTATTTAGCCTGATACGAGAATCGCTACTCCAGCTTTCTTTTGATTTCCATTTGCACAGAATATCTTTTTCCACCCCCTCACTTTCAGTCTGTACGTGTCCCTAGGTCTGAAGTGGGTCTCATGTAGACAGCATATGTACAGGTCTTGTTTTTGTATCCATTCAGCCAGTCTGTGTCTTTTTGTTGGAGCATTTAATCCATTTACATTTAAGGTAGTTATGGGTATGTATGTTCCTATGACCATTTTCTTAATTGTTTTGGGTTTGATTTTGTAGGTCTTTTCCTTCTCTTGTGTTTTCTGTCTAGAGAAGTTCCTTTTGCATTTGTTGTAAAGCTGGTTTTGTGGTGCTGAATTCTCTTAGCTTTTGTTTGTCTGTAAAGGTTTTAATTTCTCCGTCACATCTGAACGAGATCTTTGCTGGGTAGAGTAATCTTGGTTGTAGATTTTTCCCTTTCATCACTTTAAATATGTCCGCCACTCCCTTCTGGCTTGCAGAGTTTCTGCTGAAAGATCAGCTGTTAACCTTATGGGGATTCCCTTGTATGTTATTTTTTTCCCTTACTGCTTTTAATGTTTTTTCTTTGTATTTATTTTTGATAGTTTGATTAATATGTGTCTTGGAATGTTTTTCCTTGGATTTATCCTGTATAGGAGTCTCTGTGCTACCTGATTGACTGTTAGCTTTCCCATATTAGGGAAATTTTCAACTATAATCTCTTCAAATATTTTCTCAGTCTCTTTCTTTTTCTCTTCTTCTGGGACCCCTGTAATTAGAATGTTGGTGTGTTTAATGTTGTCCCAGAGGTGTCTCAGACTGCCCTCAATTCTGTTCATTATTTTTTCTTTGTTCGGCTCTGTGGTAGTTATTTCCACTATTTTATCTTCCAGGTCACGTATCCGTTCTTCTACCTCAGTTATTCCGCTGTTGATTCCTTCTAGAGAATTTTTAATTTCATTTATGGTGTTGTTCATCATTGTTTTTTGCTCTTTTGTTCTTCTGGGTCCTTGTTAAAGTTTTCTTGTATTTTCTCCATTCTATTTCCAAGATTGGATGATCTTTACTTTCATTACTCTTAATTCTTTTTCAGGTAGACTGCCTATTTCCTCTTCATTTCTTTGGTCTGGTGGGTTTTACCTTGCTCCTTCATCTGCTGTGTGTTTCTCTTTTGGGTCTCCTTTTCACAGGCTGCAGGTTCGTAATTCCCGTTGTTTTTGGTGTCTGCCCCCAGTGTGTAAGGTTGGTTCAGTGGGTTATGTAGGCTTCCTCATGGAGGGGACTGGTGCCTGTGTTATGGTGGATGTGGCTGGATCTTGTCTTTGTGGTTGGCAGGACCGCATCAGGTGGTGTGTTTTGGGTTGTCTGTGACCTTATTATGATTTTAGGCAGCCTCTCTGCTAATGGGTGGGGCTATGTTCCTGTCTTGCTAGTTGTTTGGCATACGGTGTCTAGCACTGTAGCTTGCTGGTCGCTGAGTGGAGCTGGGTCTTAGCGTTGAGATGGAGGTCTCTGGGAGAGCTTTCACTGTTTGATATTATGTGGAGCCGGGAGGTCTTTGATGGAGCAATGTCCTGAACTTGGCTCTCCCACCTCAGAGGCATCGGCCTGACACCTGTCCAGATCATGAAGACCCTTTCAGCCACACGCTCAGAAGAAAAGGGAGGAAAAAAAAAGAAAGAAAAAAATAATAAAGTTATTAAAATAAAAAAATTATTAAAAATAAAAAAAATTAAAAAAAGAAAGAAGAGAGCAACCAAACCAATAAACAAATCCACCAATGATAACAAGCACTAAAAAGTATACTTAAAAAAAAAGAAAAACAGACAGAACCCTAGGACAAATGGTAAAAGCAAAGCTATACAGACAGAATCACACAAAGAAGCATACACATACACTCTCACTAAAAGTGAAAAATGAAAAAAATATATATCTGTATATAAAAAAAAAGGAAGAGAGCAACCAAGTCAGTAAACAAATCTACCAGTGATAAGAAAGTCTGAATATTAAACTCTAAATATTAAACTAAGATAAACATAAAATCATAAAGGAATTAGATGCAGAAAGCAAAGTCCAAGTCTACAGTTGCTCCCAAAGTCCACCGCCTCCATTTGGGATGATTCTTTGTCTATTCAGGTATTCCACAGATGCAGGTACCTTAAGTTGATTGTGGAGATTTATTCAGCTGCTCCTGAGGCTGGTGGGAGAAATTTCCCTTTCTCTTCTTCGTAGCTCCCAGGGTTCAGCTTTGGACTTGGCCCCGCCTCTGCGTGTAGGTCGCCTGAGGGCATCTGTTCCCCATCCAGACAGGACAGGGTTAATGGAGCAGCTGATTAGGGGGCTCTGGCTCACTCAGGCTTGGGGGAGGGAGGGGTGCGGATGCGGGGAGAGCCTGAGGCGGCAGAGGCCAGCGTGACGTTGCACTAGCCTGAGGCGCGCCGTGCATTCTCCCGGGGAAGTTGTCCCTGGATCACGGGACCCTGGCAGTGGCGGGCTGCACAGGCTCCAGGAGGGGAGGTGTGGATAGTGACATGTGCTTACACACAGGCTTCTTGGTGCCTGCACCAGCAGCCTTAGCATCTCACGCCCATCTCTGGTGTCCGTGCTGATAGCGGTGGCTTGCGCCCATCCCTGGAGCTTGTTTAGGCGGTGCTCTGAATCCCCTCTCCTCGCGCACCCCGAAACAATGGTCTCTTGCCTCTTAGGCAGATCCAGACTTTTCCCCGGACTCCCTCCCGTCTAGCCGTGGTGCACTAATCCCCTGCAGGCTGTGTTCACGCTGCCAACCCCAGTCCTCCCGCTCCCAGCGCTCCGACCGACCGAAGCCCAAGCCTCAACTCCCAGCCCCGCCCGCCCCGGCGGGTAAGCAGACAAGCCTCTCGGGCTGGTGAGTTCCGGTCTGCACCAATCCTCTGTGTGGCAGCCTCTCCACTTTGCCCTCTGCACCCCTGTTGCTGTGTTCTCGTCTTTGGCTCTGAAGCTTCGACCCCAGCAGCCCCTGTCACCACCAGTGAAGGGCCTTCCTAGTGTGTGGAAACTTTTCCTCCTTCACAGCTCTGTCCCAGTGGTGCAGATCCCACCCCTATTCTTTTGTCTCTGTTTTTCGTTGTTTTCTTTTCCCTACCCTGGTACATGGGGCGTTTCTTGCCTTTTGGGAGGTCTGAGGTCTTCTGCCAGCGTTCAGTAGGTGTTCTGTAGTTGTTCCACGTGTAGACGTATTTCTGATGTATTTGTCGGGAGGAAGGTGATCTCCACATCTTACTCCTCCGCCATCTTGCAAGTCTCTATAATTCTTTTTATACATTTTTGGGTTTGATTTGCCAATACTTTGTAGAGAATTTTTGCATCTATTTCATGAGTGATATTATTCTGTGTTTTCTTTCTTATAATGTCTTTATCTGTTTTGATATAGTATTGCTGTCCTCATAGAGAGAGTTAGGAATTATTTCTTCTGCTTCTGTTTTCTGGAAGAGGTTGTAGAGAACTGGTATAATTTTTTTCCTTAAGAATTTTGTAGAATTTAACAGTGAACCCATCTGGTCCTGGTGCTTTGTGTGTTTTGGTGGGATGCTTAATTATTAATTAAATTTCTTTAATAGATATAGGTCTGTTCAGATTGTCTGTTTCTTTTTGTGTGTAAAATTCCTTGATTATCCCTTAATGTCCATGAGATCTGTAGTTAATGTTCCATCTTTCATTTCTGAACTACTGTGCCACCAGGGAAGTCCCTGCCTCATGTATTTAATGTTTTGTTTTTAGGCATATACACATGAAGGATTGTTGTGTCATCTTGTAGTCTTCATTCCTTTGTTGTTGTATAATGTCACTGTTTATCCCTGTTAACTTTCCTTGCTGTGAAGTCTACTCTGTCTGAAACACAGCTGTTCTTGCCTTGTTTAGATTAGTGATAGCATGTTATACCTTTTTCCATCCATTGATTTTTTTTTAAATCATGATGTGTCTCTATATTTACTGTACCTGAGTCTTGCTTTTTGATCCACTCTGACAATTTCTGTTTTTTAATTGGCATATTTAGACCATTTGTGTTTAGGATGATTTTTGATACAGTTAGGTTAGTATCTACAAAACTTGTTACTGTTTTTTATTTGTTCTTGGTCTTTGTTCCTGTTTTTGTCTTCCACATGTTTTCTAACTTTTGGGTTTTAACTGAGCATCTTATACGATTCCATTTTCTTTTCATTTCTTAATATATCAGTTATACTTGTTTTCCTTCATGGTTGCCCTCATGCTCGCAATATATCTTTACGGCATATCTAAGGCGTCTTTCAGTAACACTATACTGCTTCATGGTAGCACAAGTACCTTATAATAACAAAATATTCCTAATTTCTCCCTCCCATCTTTTCTGTCAATGCTGTCATTCATTTCACTTATACATGAACATACATAAGCATATGAATGCATAAAACTATATAATCAAATACATCATTGAGCAAGCTGTTAAGGTCAATTAAGAATTAAAAAAATCAAAGTTTAATTTTACCTTCACTGATTCATTCTCTAATGGTATTTTTTATGGAAATCCACGTTTCTGACCTGTTTCATTTTCCTTCTCTCCAAAGAACTTTTCACATTTCTTGCAAGGCAGTCCTACTGGCAACAAATTCCCTCAATTTTTGTTTGTCTGAGAAAGTCTTTGTCTTTCACTCTTACAGGATAATTTTGCAGTGTGCAGAATTCTAGGTTGTTTTTTTTCTCTCAACACTTCAAATATTTCACATCACTCCGTAGTTTGCATTGTTTCTGAAGAGAAGTCAGATGTAATTCTTATCTTTGCTCCTTTGTAGTTAAGGCTTTCCCCCCTTCTGGCTTCTTTGAGTGTTTTTTCTTTTATCTTTGATTTTCTGCATTTTGAATATGATATGCCTAGGTGTTGTTTTTGTTTGCTTGCTTGCTTTTTGGCATTTATCTTGCTTGGTATTCTCAGAGCTTCCTAGATCTGTCATTTGGTTTCTGACATTAATTTGGTTAAATTCTTAGTCATTATTGCTTCAGATATTGCCTCAGTTCCTTTGTTTTCCTTCTGGTATTCCCATTACACCTATGTTACACCTTTTGTAGTTGTCCTGTGGTTCTTGGATATTGTTCTCTGTTTCATAGTTTCTTTTTCTCTTTGCTTTCTATTTTTGGAAGTTTCTATTTTCATATCCTCACTCTCTGAGATGCTTTCCATAGCCATGCCCAGTCTACTAATGAGCGCATCAAAGGAATTCTTCATTTTTGTTATGGGTTTTTTTATCTCAAAGAGTCCTTTTAAATATTTTTTTAGAATTTCTTTCTGCTTACAATATCCATCTGTTGTTGCATGCTGTCTATTTTTTACATTAAAACCCTTAGCATACTAATCATAGTTTAAAAAATTTCTGGGTTGGTAATTCCCACAGTCGTGCCATCTCTGTCTTTGGTTCTGATGTTTGTTCGTTCTCTTCACACGGTCTATTTGCCTCTTAGTGCACCTTGTAGTTTTTTGTTAAAAGATGTATATGATTTACTGGATAAAAGGAAGTGTGGTAAATAGGCCTTTAATAATGTGATGGTAAGAGGGACAGGAAGCATTCTATAGTCCTATGGTTAGTTCTCAGTCTTTTGGTGAGCCTGTGCCCCTGGACTGTAAACCTCACAAGTGATTCTCACCCCCTACCCTGCTTTGCTGGGACAGGATACTGTTGGGGGTTGTAGTTGGGTATTTCCCTTCCTTCACATACTTGAGGCTCTGATACAACCTCAGCAGGTTATGCTCTGGTAAAATATAGTCTCCTGATAACAGGCCTTATTAAGAAGAACAGAATACCTTGGCATATTAGAATAGTTCCTTTCTGCCTCCCCTGCTGGAAGCATGAGTGTATATTTTTCTTCTGGTATTCACTGTCAAGACTTGGTAGAGCTCCTGGAGGTAAAACTTGAAAAGTGTGAGGAGTTCTTTTTTTGGGGTTTTTTTTTTTTTTTTTTTTAATGAGACCTATCTCTGCCTTACCTTTATCTTTTTTTAAAAATAAATTTATATATTTTATTTATTTATTTTTGGCTGTGTTGGGTCTGTTGCTGTGCACATGTTTTCTCTAGTTGTGGTCAGCGAGGGCTACTCTTCGTTGCGGTGCGTGAGTGTCTCATTGCAGTGGCTTCTCTTGTTGTGGAGCATGGGCTCTAGGCGCGCGGGCTTCAGTAGTTGTGGCACACAGGCTCAGTAGTTGTGACTCCCAGGCTCTAGAGCTCGGGCTCAGTAGTTGTGGCGCACAGGCTTAGTTGCTCCGCAGCATGGGGGATCTTCCCTGATCAGGGCTCGAACCCATGTCCCTTGCATTGGCAGGCAGATTCTTAACCTTTGCACCAACAGGGAAGCCCCTCCTGGAGTTTTTAATCTCTCAGACTTGTCCACACTGAGCCTTCAACAATTTGTCAATTATACTTGAGGTTTTCCTACCCTGATACTGGTTGCCATAGAGATTTCTGTTTGGGTACGCTCTGATTCTCTGTATCTGTCTGTCTGTCTCTCTAATTTTGGTGGCAGTGGTTTGCTCTGTGACCTCGCTTCTCTGATGGATCTAAGAAGAGTTATTGACTTTTCAGTTTGTTAGGCTTTTTACTTGTTAGGATGGAATGAAGACTTCAAAGTTCCTTATTACATGCTGACCAGAAAGTGCTAATATGGACATTTAATGCTAAAAACTTTGTTCTAAGCTCCACTTGCAAATTATATGTTGTATTTTCATTTTTACTTAGTTGAACAAATACCTTAAGGTTTCTTTTTGATTTCTTCTTTGACCATAGGTTACTTAGAAGCATTTTATTTACTTTTGAAATATTTAGGGGTTTTTCACGTATCTTCTTGTTGATTTCTCATTTAATGTCTTTGTGTTATAATTTATTTTAAATTTTTTTGAGATTTTCTTAATGACACAGAACATGGATTATTTTGTTTTTCTGTGTGCTTTTCAAAAGGATGTGTATTCATTCTGCTCTTATTGTACGAAGTTTTTCTATAAATATCAGTTAGGTCAAGTTGACTTATATTGTTTAAGTTTCTTTATATCCTCATTTTTTTTGGTCTATTTGTTCAGTCAGTTATTGAGAAAAAGAATGAACCTCTCTTACTATAACTATACATTTTGCTGTTTCTTTGTTTTCTCTATTCAGTTTTTGCTTCATTTATTTTGAAGGTCTCATAATTTGCAGAAACATTTAGGATTTTTATATCCTCTTGATTAATAGACCTCTTTATCCTGGTAATATTTCTTGTTCTGAAATGTACTTTGTCTGATATTAATGTTGTGAATTCAGCTTTCTTTGGATTAGTGTTAGATTGATATGTGTTCCCCATACTTTTAATATCTTTCTGTATTTATGTTTTAAATGGGTGTCTTGTAGACAACATAAAGTCTTGAGTTTCTTTTTTCACTGTTACAATCTCTGTCTTTCAGTGGGGATGTTTAGGTAATTTACATATAATGTGATTATTGATATGGTTGTATTTAAATCTATCCTTTGTTAGTCCTTTTTAATTTGCCCATTATTTCTCATCTTCCTATTTTCTTTTTTTTCTCATTGAATATTTTGTATGATTGCATTTTGGCTGATTAGTAATAATTGTATTTTTTTATTAGTTGCTTTAGGGTTTATATATCTTTAGCTTGTCACAGTCTGCCTTCAAGTGATATTATACCATTTCACATATTATATAAGAACCTTACAACTGTGTACTTCCATTGCTACCCTTTTGGCTTTGGGCCTATTTTTGTCATGTTTTAAAGTTTTTACATATTTTATAAACCTCACAATTCATTGTTATTATTTTTGCTCTAGATCATCAGTTACCTTATAAAGAGACTTAAATAATTAAAAAATCTTCTGTATTTATCCATGTAATTACTGTTTCTAGTGCTCTTAATTACTTTGTGTACATCCACATTTCCTTTGTTGTTTTCCTCCTGCCTGAAAGACAACCTTTAGCATTTACTATAGTGTTAACCGCTGGTGATTAGTTCTTTCAGCTTTTTTATCTGAAAAACAATTATTTTGCCTGTGTTTTTGAAAGGTATTTTAGCTCGGTATAGAATTCTAGGTTAATGATAGTTTGTTTCTTTTAGTACATTGAAGATTTTACTCTTCTCTTTTCTAGCTAGCATCTTTTTCATGAGAAATCTGTTTTCATCCTTATTTCTTAGCACATAGGCATATTTAACCGTCCCCCCCAGCTGCTTTTATCATTTTCTGTTTATTGTTGGTTTTTAGCGAGAAGCCATATGATTATGATGTGCATTCATGGCATTTTCTTTATGTTTCTCATACTTGGGGTTAGTTGATCTGTAGGTTTATAGTTTTCATCAAATTTCATAGTTTTTCTATTATTTCTTTATTTTTTTTCTTTTTTCCCCCTGCTATTATTATTTTTAAGTCCCTCCCCCCTGCTTTTTTTTGGGTACTGCAATAGCATGTACATTAGGTTTCTTAATGTTGTCCCACAGCTTACTGGCACCCCTCCCCTCTTAAAAAGTTTTCATTCTTTTTGTGCTTCATGTTTGATAGTTTCTGTGCTGTATTCTAAGAATTGGGCTAGTGAAAAATGTGACTTTTATGGGAGACTTGAATAGTATATAATTAAAAAAAAATTTTTAACAAGCATTATTCTGTTTCACCATGTTGGTGAAAGGCAAAGCTGTTGGTTGTTTTCCTTCCCTCTGCCTCCTTCTTCCAAACATGGATTACAGAGCCTTGTAGAATAAAACCTAAGGCAACCATACCTTTAAAATATAATAACTGCTATTTCTTTGGTTACCTCTGATAGCCTTTGATTAATTATGAGTCTAAAAATTTCTATTTGAAGTTAGAAATATTTTTTTGTTCCTAATTAATGCTATTTAGTAGGTATATAGGGTTTGCATCTCATCTGAGGACTAATAATTTTAGTTGGCCATGAAAGAAAAATCAAACACATTGTAGATGTCTATTTTGAAAGATTCATTAAGTTGCCTGTAAATCACAAAGTGTTTATGCACTTCTCTAAAGACTATCAATATAGCCAGATATCCAATTTTCTCTCTAGTGGAAAATAAAAAAAAGGAAGGCTATATTTTACTTAGTTGAGTACCAATTGATGTAGTTAGTTTGTATTTTATGATCAATTTACATGAATATGTATTTTTAAGCACTATAGTGGCTCTCAGAGCAATGGCATGCTAATGCTATGAGAGTTACTTAGGTTGTGAAACTGACTGAGGAAACGGGTTTGTGATGTTGGGGGCATGTATAAAATTTTTTTTTAACTGTTAGAATCTTCAGCTAAAGTTATTTTTGTTATGTTTTTTTTTTTCTTACTAAGAAACCTGTGGTATCTTTTTAAAAAAATTTATGTATATTTTATTTATTTACTTACGGCTGCGTTGGGTCTTTGTTGCTGCACGCGGGCTTTCTCTAGTTGCAGTGAGTGAGGGCTACTCTTCGCTGTGGTGTGTGGGCTTCTCATTGTGGTGGCTTCTCTTGTTGTGGAGCATGAGCTCTAGGCAGGCGAGCTTCAGTAGTTGTGGCGTGCGGGCTCTAGAGCGCAGGCTCAGTAGTTGTGGTACACAGGCTTAGTTGCTCTGTGGAATGTGGGATCTTCCGGGACCAGGGCTTGAACCCGTGTCCTCTGCATTGGCAGATGGATTCTTAACCACTTGTGCCACCAGGGAAGTCCCTGTAGTACTTTTTTTTTTTTTTTTTTAAACTTACAAGGTGTTGAGGTTTGTAAAAAATAAAATGTTATGGTTTTATTTAATATGACTTTGGTCACTGAAATTTGTGTAATTTTCATTAAATGCTTTCTTTGTAATACCTTCTCTTCCAAATATCATGTTTTCATTGGATTTATGGACATATTTATACTTCAGGGGTAAGCCAGTATATTCTACTAAATGACTGGGAAAATTGACCAACCCTAATTTAGGTTGTTATGTGGAAACAGCATATTTCTGTTGTTGGTATTCTACCCAGTTTTCTCTCCTTTTCCTTGTTTGACACATAGAGGACTTGAATGAAGAACACCATTGTGGTTTTTTTAGATGACTTTTAAACTTTACTAGGGTCAAATGAGTGGGTTGGAAAATCTCAGGATCAACTTAAAATATTGGAAAAGTGAAGTGTCAGGTGATTTTGAAAGTGACCTGTCTGGCTGGGAAAGGTAGTCATCCATGAAGTTTAATCAGCTTAAATATGATTGTTTTGTTAAATGGGAGTGTGTTTCCTCCTGAAATTTAGTTTGAAAACCTTTTTCTTATTTGTGGATTATAGTTTATTACAATAGTGATTAGTTTTTTATGAGATCATAATGTCTCTTGTACTTGATGGTGAAAATCTGTTCTTGGCAGTGAGATGCTGTGGGGTGCAGCAGCAACACTGGGCAAGTAGCAGAAGAGTAGTAGTAAAGATTTGGTTTTCAAAACAGTTGAAGTTTCCTCTTACTCCTTTTTTCTGAACACTGATTTGCTAACAAACCTGATTTTTATTGTCACTTTTTCATTTTTAAAATTTTTCTGATGTTTTGTACTGAGTGGTTGTTAATATGTGGCAGATTTCAGTTTTGCATATTTTCAGATTTTTCACTTGTGTTACATTGGAGATATCAGATAGAAGTATTAGAAAATTATTTATTTATTCAACAGAAATTTAGGGCTAGTTATAGTTCAGACACCAGTTTAACAATGGCAACAAAAATCCCTGACCCTTTGGACCATATAAATCTTTTTTTAAAAATTAATCAATTTATTTTTGGGTGTGTTGGGTCTTTGTTTCTGTGCGAGGGCTTTCTCTAGTTGCAGTGAGTGAGGGCTACTCTTCATTGTGGTGCATGGGCCTCTCACTGTTGCGGTCTCTCTTGTTGTGGAGCACAGGCTCCAGACACGCAGGCTCAGTAGTTGTGGCTCACGGGCCTAGTTGCTCCGCGGCATGTGGGATCTTCCCAGACCAGGGCTTGAACCCGTGTCCCCTGCATTCGCAGGCAGATTCTCAACCACTGCGCCACCAGGGAAGCCCCCATATAAATCTTTAATTTCAAAGCATGTTGATTAATTTACATCTGGCATCACACTTTAATAGTCATTTAATTTGTCATTATTTGCATGCACCTTATATTAAAATGATTATTAAAAACTGGAAACTGTTTAAGTTTGTCTTTATCTTGCTTTGTTTCCCTACCATAACTAATTGTAGGGGGTGATTGTGAATCAATTTTATGGTATAATTGTACTTTTAATTTTTTTAGAAATCTTAACTGCAAAATGTAACTGTTTCCTCAACTTAATACTGGGAAGAAATCTTTTCTGTTTCAAGGTTTTAAATATTTCTCTTTTGAAAAGCAGCCTTCATCTGAATTTAAAAAATTCTTGCTCTGACCTATGCTAGATCTGTATAATATCAAGGATATAGTCCAGTAGTGAAATTGTAGTACCTTACTTCTCTCTAGTTGTTGCCTTTCAGTGATGAACACTAAAGCTGATTTTAATTTCATGTCTAAGAAGTAGATTGTTCTTGTTGAAAATTATGTTGCTTGAGAAACAAGTATCTTCTGTATTACTTACTGTGTGTCACTTAATAAAAACAACTAATATGTACTTTTACTAATCGCTGCAATTTGATGCTCAGTCATATTATAAATTATCTACATTTTTAAAAGAAATATTTGTACCAGACTCTAAATTGTTCTTACATGATTTTCTTAGAGTGACATGTTTTTATAACTGAAACTTTCATATGTTTATCTTTCAAGTCCAATAATTATTTATTATTAATGTGCCATCTTTTTTTCCCCCTGTAGCCAAATTGTAATCAGTTCTTTTTCCTTTTACTTCCTTTCTCAATCAAAATGTTAGACTTATACAAGCACTAGCAGCAACTCTATATCTGGATCATTGAAGCGCTTGGAAGATACTGCAGCACGATTTACAAATGCAAATTTCCAGGAAGTCTCTGCGCACACTACTAGTGCAAAAGATGTTTCAGAGGCTAGAGGGTCAGAGGGCAAAGGGAAGAAATCTTCAGCTCACAGCTCAGGTCAAAGGGGAAGAAAGCCTGGTGGAAGAAATCCAGGAACGACTGTATCAGCAGCTAGTCCTTTCCAGCAAGGTATTAATTATGATATTTTAGTTGAAATACTTGTTCTTGTGATGATCAATAGTAGTTAAGTTTTATAAAAGAATTTACCTTTTACTTATAACTATTGGATAATTAGAGATTATTTTATGATTAGTTGCTATAGTAAGATTACTTTAAAGACTAGTATTCCTTCTTCAAATGTTTCTGGGAACTTTGCTTTCTTTTTGTGTTATGACCTGTGCTGCTAAAGTTGAACTGTAATTTTTTTTAATGTTTAAATAGATGTGGAATAAAGTTTAAGTCTGAGGAGAAAAACAATAAAAGCTGGAGTTTTCCTTTCCTTTCTGCTCAACAGAAAAGTCATTCTAATTTATAAATTGTTTTTATTTGTCTTTTCCCGTTGAACACTAAAACGGTTAAGGTATACATTTTCAATAAGTGAATAAGTACTCAGTAATTTTTAGGGGAGCTAAATAGTTCTCGGTAAATAATACTTGCTGATTATTAATGCATTTATGATAAAGCTTGAAGATGAAAGTAGAATTCTGCTCAGCCTACATATCTTTTGGTAATTATGGCTGCTGTATGTACAGGATGCCCAGCTAGTTTTGAGTTTTAGTTAAACAACAAATTATTTTTTTCAGTGTGTGTCCCATGCATTTATTTGGGACATACTTATACTGAAAAATAATTTGTTGTTTAACTGATATTCAGAATTAACTAGGCATTTTGTGTTTTATATGACAAGTCTGTTTTATGGAGAACAAAATAACTCAGCTAAACCTTAGAATACATTAGCCCAATGTTCTAGGTTTTTATTTTGAAATAAATATGTTGAGAAATGTAAGTGCTAAAACTGTTCGAGACAAATACATTTAGTAAAATAAAGGCCTCCTCTCCCTCGCCCCCACCCCAGCCCTTTGTCCCCTAGGAGTAAACGAGGGAAAAAGTTGTCCTTTTCTTTACCCTGTTAAAGCTTTTGCTGACAATAAAAATTATGCCCATAATCTACCAGGACATAATTTGAATATGTAGAGAGATGCTGTCTGCTGACCTCTTCATTAAAAAGTATATTCATATATTTTTAAACTAAGTTATTTTGTGCTTCAAGATTTTCAAGTCCTAGATTTTTTTTTCCTTTTTGCCTCATATAACAAAAAGACAAGTAGAAAAGAAATGAAATGCTAAATTTGCTGTTTTATGTTTAATAAATTTACTGTATATTATTTTTATGATACTTTGGAAAACAAATAGTAAAACTGTAGTTTTTGGTTTTTTTGTTTGTTTGTTTTTGCCACCTGGGTTTCGGGATCTTAGTTCCCTGACCAGGGATCAAACCTGGGCCACGGCAGTGAAAGTGCCAAGTCCTAACCACTGGACCACCAGGGAATTCCTGTAAAACTAAGTTTTAATGTAACTTCATTCACGTTTTGAATGTGATTAGCAGAATTCAGTCATCTCTTCTCTATAACTAAGACCTTATTTTGTACTTGTAAAATTGCATTGAGTTTTTAATGTTATCTTTGAAGTACTAATTCATTTAGAAAAGCGAGCTCTCATTTTCTTAAATTTCACAATATTGGAGAGTCTTTCCCTGCTTCTGTTAAGATATGGTAGAGAACGTGTTATGTTTTTATATCTGAAGTAATATCCTGAAAAGTTTTAAAAGTTGAAATTTAAAGGTAGGGCATTTAAGGTAATTTTTTTTTTTAATTGCAGGTAGTATGTGAATTTTAGAAAATACACATTTAAAATATTGTGTATACTAAGTGTTTTAAAGTATTTGCTATGCTGTCGTGAGCTTTTAACACCAGCTGTAAAAACAAAAATGTGCAGAAAAAAAAACAGATGGTGACAGATCAGAATGGATAATAAAGAACTTCTTTATAGCTGTTAATTAAGTGGCAAATTGCAGTTATCCTTAAATGATTGATGTAATGTAAATGGCTTCTTAATATGTATATATTTTTTCTACACAGAAATGGCCTGAAAATGGTCACATCGGTACAAGTAATTTTGTAGATTAATAAGGCAGATATTCTCTTGAAGGAGTTAAATTTTAGAACTATTAATTTTTTTTAATGAGCCATTTTAGAACAGCTTAAAATTTAAAAACCAAAACCTTGAGACTTTAGTTAAAAAAATTATTTCTTATGTGTAGGGAAAAAATATCTTTGTAAATATTTAGGCAGATTTATGTGTGATTACTTACGAATGTTCTCTACAGTAAAATTTAACACTTAGCTTGGAATTTCCTTTCCACTGCCAACAGAACACTTTATTTTGAGCTTTCGTTTCTTGAAGACATTAGGTAAAACATGACATAGTTTAGTTTTATGAAACACAATAGATGTTGGTCAAAACTGAGTCTAAACACTTGTTACTTCATTTGGCAAGCGTGGCGAGAGTGTTTGATGAAGTGGGATGGTGGATCGAATTTGTTTCAGCCCAGCCATTAGTTTTAACCTGGTAAATAAGAACCTTGAGGTTTTTATATCTCATAATGGCACGGTGGGCTTACTAATATTCTTTAAAGAGTGGGGAAAAAATAAGCAGTTGTGAGAGATTCATGAGAGGTGCCCCTCCTATGATTTTACTTTCATAAAAGCAATAGCAGAATATAAGTGGCTGGTTTCTTTTCCTTATGCATCTCTGTGGGAGGTGGACTGGGAGAATGTGAGTTATATAGATTAGGTTCCATATGATGATGATTATATCAGATCCGTGTTTTGGTGGGGTAGATATAACTGAAAGATAACATTCGCCAACATTATCTTGAAGTTAAAACTCAGAACTTACGACCTGAGCAACATCTTTTGGATCTTATTGTATGTTGGGAACATTTATAATCATACCTTCAATAATTGCAAGAAAGGAAGTTCCCAAAGCCATGCAGAGTTCAATCATAGTCATTTCAGAGTCTGCTTGAGACTTCGCTTTTCTTTGGTCCTTCCTCAAGCATACACAAGGCATTTGGGGGAGAGTAGAGGAATGCTGCCATGGTAAAAGGTAGGTTAAATACAGCACATCTTATATCTTGGTAATTGTACAAGTAATAGCATATAATTCAAGAGTTAATATTCAGTTTAATAACTATAAAAAGTATTTTTAAAACATAATTCTATAGATAAACTTGATTTCAGTAATAATCCTTAAAAAATCTAGCTTTGTTACATACTGATGTCCTAAGTTTTATAATTTTTTTCATCCTCTCTTTTTGATGATTGTGTCATTTCTACTGCTCATGGGAACTTTTGCATCCAATTTTTTCTTTTCCTACCCCATTTTTTTTTTTCCCCCACTACAGGCAGTTTTTCAGGAACTCCAGGCAGTGTAAAATCATCTTCGGGAAGTTCAGTACAGTCTCCCCAGGATTTCTTGAGCTTTACAGACTCAGATCTGCGTAATGACAGTTACACTCACTCCCAACAGTCATCATCAACCAAAGATGTACATAAAGGAGAGTCTGGAAGCCAGGAAGGGGGGGTAAATAGTTTTAGTTCCATAATTGGTCTCCCTTCAACCTCAACTGTTATTCCGCAGCCTAAAAACTTTGAAAATTCACCTGGAGATTTGGGTAATTCCAGCCTTCCTACAGCAGGATATAAGCGGGCTCAAACTTCTGGCATAGAAGAAGAAACTGTAAAGGAAAAGAAAAGAAAAGGAAATAAACAAAGTAAGCATGGGCCTGGTAGACCCAAAGGAAACAAAAGTCAAGAGAATGTTTCTCATCTCTCAGTTTCTTCTGCTTCACCAACGTCATCTGTAGCGTCAGCTGCAGGAAGTGTAACCAGCTCTAGTCTCCAGAAATCCCCCACGCCGCTCAGGAATGGGAGTGTGCAGAGTCTTAGTGTGGGCTCCTCTCCACTTGGTTCAGGTAGGCTTGGCCCCTTGTTTTCTCCCTCCCTCCCTCTCTCCCTCCCTCCCTCTCACCCACCCACCCACCGCCACTGCCACTGCCACTGCCACCACCACCAAGCAAATTTATTTAATTTTATTTTTTTTAAATTTTATTTATTTTTGGCTGCATTGGGTCTGTTGCTGCGCACGGGCTTTCTCTAGTTTTGGCGAGCTGGGGCTACTCTTCGTTGCAGTGTGCAGGCTTCTCGTTGCAGTGGCTTCTCTTGTTGCGGAGCACGGGCTCTAGGCACGTGGGCTTCAACGGGGTTAGTTGCTCCACGGCATGTGGGATCTTCCTGGACCAGGGCTCGAGCCTGTGTCCCCTGCATTGGCAGGTGGATTCCTAACCACTGTACCACCAGGGAAGTCCCCACAAATTCATTTTAAACTATCATTATGATAATACTGTGAGTTGCTAAGTGACGTTTAATTATCTTAATGAAAAGTGTTACGATCTTAGGAGGACAGTTTGGTCTTTGGAAAAGACATTTGGCACTAATCCAGTTTTACTTAATATAGGCTAAATAGTTAAAAGATAAATTCTTAAAAGATTTTCCTAGCTGTTATTGATTTAGGGAAATTTTGTGTGTGGGAAATCATGTTTTTTACTGATTACTGATTACTTTGTGAGGGCAGTGTCTGTGGTACATCTGTGGCAGAAAAATATGAATTTGTATCCCTTTTACCTCACCAGTAGGTAGACAGAAATTTAGGGAGAAATTCCCATAAATATTATTTCACCAAAATAAATGACTTAAATTTAGACTTGTCAAGTTTTTTTTTTTTTTTTTGTGGTACGCGGGCCTCTCACTGTTGTGGCCTCTCCCGTTGCGGAGCACAGGCTCCGGACGCGCAGGCTCAGCGGCCATGGCTCACGGGCCCAGCCGCTCCGCGGCATGTGGGATCTTCCCAGACCGGGGCACGAACCCGCGTCCCCTGCATTGGCAGGCAGACTCTCAACCACTGTGCCACCAGGGAAGCCCTAGGATTTTTTTTTTTTCTTAAACTTGAGTTTTAAAATCACTCTGAAGAGTGTATGTATCTTGTTAAAGCCATACTTAGGAAATAAGATTAGTTGTTGAAAACTATTTGAGGTAATATATTATTTAATCTTACACATTTTAATAAAAGTTTTATGACTAGATCAGAGCACTCTCTCACTGATAAGCTTAGTACTAAAAAGTCTATGCTTATCTAGAAGAAGCTGGCTAAATGCCATGAGTATTTAGGAATTACGCCTTCTTACCATAAGTTAAGAATTGTTAACTGCTGTTGAAACTTAGCATGTGCTGCACACTGTCTTAAGCACTTGACAAGCATCAAGTATTATCGCTCATTATATAGAAGAGGAAACAGACAGAATTCTCACAGCTCTAAGTGGTGGAGCTATGCATTTTCCTTGATTCCAGAGACACTTAATTATAAAATTCAAGGGGTGTTTGCTGATGAGGGTGTAAAACCTTGCTAGTATACTGTCAGTCATGCTTTAAGCAATGGGATCAACAAGAGAGTTTGAGCCAATAATTTAACTTGCAACAATAGTACCTCCTACTAGTATCAAAATGTTAATTTTTCCTTTGGCCTAATTTTAGATTGAGAAAGCACTTAGTAATTGTAAGAGCAGAAAACTCGCTCCTGTATAAATAAGTCAGAAGGAGAAAATGTGTACCGTGTTATCAAGAATTGTTTTCCATGATGCCCTTTTAAAGATTCATGTGCAAGTAACAATGCAGGTGACCTTGTAAACACCTGTTAATTATAAGGTTAGACTGTAAGAAGCACTATAATCCTAGCTCCAGGAGGTTAGGGGCTGTGTTTGTCATGTTCATTACTGTCTCCCCACTGCCAGCACAGTGCTTTGACCATAATAAATGCTAAACATTAAAAAACAAAAAAAAGAATGAATACTATTAGTAATCACTGAGAATGTCATCATGTGTTTGGTAGTATCCTGTGTGATTTTGTACTTGTCTTTCAAATGTTTTTGCCAGGTTGCAAGTGAAATTATTTATTGTAAAGCTTTTCACGTATCAATAGTATTACAGACCAGTTTTAGGATATATAATTAGTTGGAAAAGACCATGGACAAGATGAAATTTGAATTGTACTTTGGAGTAGGCAGAAAAAGAAGGCCAACATTATTATCAGAAAAGATAGTAAAGGTATATTTGAAGGGTAAACTTCATAGAAACAAGAAGCTTGTGTTTGTGGGATAGTTAGAAGTAATGTTGATTAAATAGAGCAGGATGAGTTTATGGAGAGTTGAATGCCAGGCTGAAGAAATCAGACTTTGAGGCTAGTGGTCTTTCTCCTAGAATTAGCATTCTGGACTTAATTCTGGCAACTTACTATTAAAAGAATTTTAGAGTAATCAGAATTCTGTCATGACATGTTCAAATTATAGTAGAGCATATGTAGCAAGATATTTATTCTAGGAGGCCTAGATCCAGTCAGAATAGAAACCCAGAAAACACCTCTAAACTTGTCTGATCAAGGGTTTGTATTGTAAGATTTTTATTAAATCACAGTACATCCTGATAAATGACCTACTGTTTTATACTGACTTGTACAAAATGTTTTAAATGGCTACTAAAGGTTGTAAGTTTTGGCTTACAAATTATATTAAACTTTTGATTGAATTCTTTCCTACGTATGTTCTTTTGAGCTCTTAATAGGCACCTGGTCTTTTGAAACATTGAAAATTAAGATGTTGAAAACATTGAATATTTTGGAAGAGTTGACGTGCTGTATTTGTCCTTTTCTGTTTTCCTTTTATTTATTTATTTATTTGTCTGTTTGTTTTTGGCTGCGTTGGGTCTTCGTTGCTATGCACGGCCTTTCTCTAGTTGCTGCAAGCGGGGGCTACTCTTCGTTGTGGTGTGCAGGCTCTAGGTGCACGGGCTTCTGTAGTTGTGGCTCTCTGTCTCTAGAGCGTAGACGCAGTAGTCGTGGCGCATGGGCTTAGTTGCTCCGCGGCATGTGGGATCTTCCTGTACCAGGGCTCAAACCCGTGTCCCCTGCATTGGCGGGCGGATTCTTAACCACTGCACCACCAGGGAAGTCCTTGTTTTCCTTTTTATCTCAACCACATTAGGAGAGTTTATGATTTAGTAAAGTGAAGGTTAGCATTTTTTCTTCACAAAAATCATCATCTTATTTTCTCTGAGAAAAGTTTGGTATTCGTTAAATGATGGTGGTTTAACATTAATTTCTTTTCTTTGGGCACGCTCTGTCCTTTCAAAGTATAGGGTTCCCTGTTTTTTGTTTTTTAAACTCAGTCTCTAATTCTTTAATAGAATGCCTCTATACCTTTCTCAGTTAAGATACCTGAAATCTATTTCAGTGATAGAATTCTTTAGTGGTGATACATGCTATAAAAGGAGATTCTGGAAAGGCAGTCCTTTGGTTGTGAGACTATGTACTTAATCTTAAATTGTTCCTGATTTCACAAAGACAAGTTATTACTATGAGTAGATCGCCTCAATAGAAGTTTCTTCTGGCTTCTCCTGAAATATGAAGGTTATGAAAGTTTAACTTGAGCCTGTGTAACTATGAAAGGGAACTTGTTAAATGTATCCCTGTTTATGTCATATCTACTTCTGTTGGTAAAGTGAAACTGAGGAGTCTTTTTTTGATAAAATATTTTAATTAGAAATAGACTGATTCTGTAAACAGGTAAGGGAATCATATAGCTAAAATATTAATCTAATAAACTCATGAGAGTAGAGTTACTAACACAGTATTGTAGATGAAGGATTAGTTACAGTTAGTGAACATAATTCACATCTAAATGACTCAGGTTCATGATTTTATATACATTGATTATATTGGGTTATAAATGAAAATCATAAAGGATATTGGATGCTGCTAAGACCAGGATATACCTTGGAATTTGCTTTCTTAGAAAATCCCCTGATTTTGTTTTGGCTTTTGATGATCTGAAAATTTGCTGGCCCTATGTCATGGCTGTCTTTCTATAAAAGTACTAGATCAAAGGCCAGAATAGCCATATTCCAGTTTTTTGTCCCCACTGAGAAAATCCTTCGGCATGAGTGTCCTTTGATTATTTTTTAGGACCATTCCAAACAACTACCATTTCTCTATAATGTAACATGTCTATCTCTTTAATAGCCTTTTAAAATCTCACTTGTATTGCATTTGTTACTGAAGCATTAAGGTGGCAAATTCTCCCACCATGACTCATTTTCGAGGGTCATCTGGAAAGGACTTATACTAAACTGGCCTAAGTGTTTGATTTTTTAACAGTATCTAATGTCAAGTTCTTTTAACATTACAGTGATTGCAAGTGAGTGCTGGCTTCCTCTACCTTGCTTTGTCTTTCTTCTTAATCTCAAGTTATTCAGAGTGGGCCAATGATTAGACTTGAGTTCTGAGGTAGATGTGTGAGTGATGGTTGCCTGGAAGGCTCTGCTGTGCACATGGTTCCTAGAAGTCATGTTTTTGGTTAAGTAATAGCCAGAGAATTCCTGCGGCTTCCTGCGGCGGCTTGCGGGATCTTAGTTCCCCAGCCAGGGATCGAACCCTTGCCTCCTGCAGTGGAAGTGCAGAATCTTAACCACTGGGCCGCCAGGGAGTTCCCAGGCCAGGAATTTTGAGTCAAAGCCTTAGCACTGGTTTTATCGATTACTTTTCCTTTGGAGTGTCATATGGAAATTTATTTCCCATTTCTGAGCAGATTTTGCTTTTAGCAGTGTTTTGTTGCTTCATGTCACCCTCTGCTCGTTCTCCTCATTTGGGTGGAGTAAAAGAATAAGAGTAATGGCTTTTCATTCATTATCATCATCAAAAATGAAAGGTAGAAGAAAGTAAGCAGACTGTAGTTTAATGAGTTTTTTATTGTTATGTAAGTCATAATGGATTTCTGCTCAGATATAAACTAAATAATTTTCATACTTAAATTGTAATTGCTAATTGAACATAGCATTCAAATGTGTTTGATACACTGTTCTCATCTAATGAATTACATAAAGCACATTAGTTTATCTCATTGCCTAACTCTACTTCCTCATAGAAGTGAATCCATTTATTCTTAAATGCTTGTTATACAGATTCATTTGTAAGCCCTTCTGTCTTTTCCTCATTCGTTGCACACATATACATGCACACACATTTCTACACTGTCCTGTTAAGATTTGTGAGAATGCCATCATGTTTGGTCCTCCTACCCCTTATGTCCCAATTACTGGCTCATAATTTCTGTTCTTGCATTTCTGTTTGCCCTGCTCAGCTAGACTTTTAGGTGAATGTTTTCCTGTTTTTCTGGCCTGTTTCTTTTCTGCCCTTAACTCACTGGCAACTTCTTTGCTGATTTCCTTTCTCCTCCCTCCCAACAGAAATTTCCATGCAGTATCGGCATGATGGAGCTTGTCCAACAACTAGTAAGTTGTATAACTGGGTTGGTAACCCAGACTTTTTGACTCCTACTCTAGTGCTTTTTCTAGTATATTATGCCACTTCTGAACCTTTAAATTTTAATTTTCTCAGATGCAGTTGGTTCTTAATTGAATAGATTTCTTTCTCCTACAAAGGTAGCTTAACTTGCTGCTTTGTCCTGTGTTCAGGATCCATATTAGAGTCAAATTGTGACCAAATTTTGTTGATTGCTGACCTTTTAATATGGTGCTTCCATTGTAGAATTGTGACTTCTGTTCCTCAATGAAGTAATATTTCCAATTTTTTTGTTTTTCACTAATCTTAATGTTAATATTTGTATATTGTCTTTAGATATCTTTTTTTACTTAGGCCTCTGCATATCTTGAGCCTATTATACTAAAGTCTAGGAATTGAGAATGTTTGATCAGGTTAGATGATAAAATGAGGTTTTTCGTTATAATAAATACTATTAAGTGTGACCAAAGGTGGATTTACCTGTATAGAATTGCATCTTATAGATACTGACTTTCAGCCAGAAAGACATTACATAGTTAGACTACTAAATGTCTTTTTAAAAGTAGCTTTATTTATTACTAAGGAGATTTGTCATCATTATGACAGTATATCTGACATGTTATTTAAATTTAGTAGGTACTATATTGGCAAGTGAAATGCAGTATCTAGAAATTTATACCATGTGAAGACTGAGCCAAGCTTGTAGTTTTAATGATTTAAGCAATGATCCAAGGTAGATTTACTGAGATTTTATTATACTGATGCAGCCTATGCCTATGTATTTCTTTTGTGTGTTTGAGAATGATCTTAACCTGAAGTCCTTTTTTCCTTACTTAAAAGCTTTCTCAGAGTTGCTGAATGCAATACACAATGGTAAGTTTTATTAGAATCTTCTCTGGTGGTTCATTTATTACAAAGGTTGCCTTTTGTAGAGATTCCCAATTGAAAGCTTGCATGTTCCATTGATGAAGTGAAACCTAGCTCTGAATCAATTGTTCAGCACCTTAGTGAAAACTTTTTGTGGATTACCTACAGGAGGATTATAGGTCAACTTAGTTCATCAGTTTGGCTTCTGTTGTCTCTTTGTAAGGCAAAATGGTGATAGTGTTGTTCTACCTTTATGAAAGTCATTTTTCTATTTTTGCAGATAGTTTTTTCTAGTTCTTATGAGCTCTGGCTTGCCAGTGCAGTTGGTGATTGGTACCTACATCAGGAATTTGCTGCTTCTTCCACAACTGGGAATGTGAATTTTATTTTTAGGATTAAAATAATAATAATAGTTTTATTATTCTATTTCTCTATTCCATTTAGTGAATAAACATAAGATAACCTTCTACATTATGTCTAATTTGAGGCCAGGTTTTTACAGGGACTTGCATCTTTTGCAGGATTGGGTTCTGAAATCAGAATATAAGGCAAATGCTATCATTTTTTTTAACTTTTAAGATATAATTATAATGGAGTTTATTTTTGCAAAAGTGGTAGGGAGTTTCTTCAGTTCCAAGAACCTTCCTTAATTATTTGCTGTTTAAAGAAAATTCTTGAATCTAGTATCATCTTTGTTGATTATCTTTTTTAGTCATTAGCTGACATACCTCTTATTTGTTCAAGACTGTTTAAATGATTCCAAGCAGTTTTCCCAACACATTTTCATTAACTTTCTGAAATTTTGCATATTTTGCTAATGTAATTTAATTTGCACGTCGTTTTGCATTGCATTTGGATTAAATTGTCAGGTGTTTACAAATCTATAGCCAGCAAGAGACTAATGGCACGATGAACAGGCATAGACACTGTGTTGATTTGAGGGCTAGTGTGGTTGGGATGGGAAACCCATAATGAGCATTTTATTAATGGGTACATTTTTAAAATAACTCTTGCTTCCCTGTGTAACCTGGAACTGCAGACTCTTAGAATAAATATTCCAGATAAAAAGGAACTCTTGAATATTGGGTATCTAGAGGAAAGGGATTAGAAGCATTCTTAAGAATAAACCAAATATGTTACCATTCTTTGATAGGAAAGTATAAAACATCATTTTCAGTTTGCATAGGTAAATTTAGACTTGCTCTTTAATTTTGGAATATTAGAATTTGGAGGCATGCTGAAAGTTTGAAAAGAGTATATTTGGGGTAAAAAAGGAAGTAGATACTGTTGGGAGCCACCTAAATCCTTTGTCGTTATTAACTGACATAGTACTGGGTTGTATTAATTTAACAGGCAAATTGTCATGTTCCTTTGCATTGGTGAATGAAGTTAATGTCATGAGATTAATATAATGAACACAGGTTTTCTTTAAAATCTTGGGTTATTTTGTAACTGGAAATTTGACCCCCATCACCCATTCCATCCCATCCATTGATGGACATTTAGGTTGTTTCCGTGTCTTGGCTATTGTAAATAGTGCTGTAGCGAACATGGGGGTACATAGATCTTTTTGAATTAGTGCTTTTGTCTTCTTCAAATAAATACCCAGAAGTGGATCCATATGGTAGGACATTTTTGTTTTTTAAAGGAACCTCCAAACAGTTTCCCAGTAGTGGCTGCACCAATTTACATTCTCACCAACAAGGGTTCCCTTTTCTCCACATTCTCACCAATACTTATTTCTTGTATTTTTGATAATAGCCATTCTAACAGATGTGAGGCGATATCTCGTGACTCTCATTTGCATTTCCCTGATGATTAGCGATGTTAAGCATCTTTTCATATGTCTGTTGGCCATCTGTGTGTCTTCTTTGAAAAAATGTCTCTTCAGATCCTCTGCTCAGTTTTTAATCGGATTTTGTTTCCCTCTTGAATTATAGGAGTTCTTTATATATTTTGGATATCAACCCCTTATCAGATACAATTGACCCTTCAACAGTTGAAACAACTAGGGGTTGGGGTGCTGACCCCTGAGCAGTTGAAAATCAAGTACTGCTATCTCTGCCTCAGAAACAAAGGAAATGACAAATGACTCACCCAAAGCAGGAAGCAGAAACAGTTTAGATAGAATCAAAACTTAAACCCTGGTTCATTTGATTCCACGTATTATGATTTAGAAGCACACACAAACTTTCCCCCACACTTAAAGATTTGTAAAATGAAAATACAGGTACTATGTTTTTTGTTTTTTTTTTTTTGCGGTATGCGGGCCTCTCACTGTTGTGGCCTCTCCCGTTGCGGAGCACAGGCTCTGGACACGCAGGCTCAGCGGCCATGGCTCACGGGCCCAGCCGCTCCGCGGCATGTGGGATCCTCTTGGACCGGGGCGTGAACCCGTATCCCCTGCATCGGCAGGCGGACTCTCAACCACTGCGCCACCAGGGAAGCCCCAGGTACTATGTTTATTGAAAAAAAACAAAACATTAAGTGTACTTGCACAGTTCAAACCCATATTCAGGGGTCAGCTGTGTATGATTTGCAGATATTTTCTCCCTTTCGGTAGGTTGCCTTTTCATTTTGTTGATGGTTTCCTTGGCTTTGTGGTAGCTTTTTGCCACTTGTTTATTTTTGATGTATTACCACTTGTTTATTTTTGTTTTTGGTATCAAGTCCAAAAAATCATCACCAAGAGCAATGTCAAGGAGCTGACTGCCTATGTTTTCTTATAGGAGTTTTATGGTTTCAGGTCTTACATTCAAGTCTTTAATCCATTTTGTCTCTTTTGCCACAAATTGACCGTATACGCTTGGGTGTATTTCTGGGCTCCCTGTTCTGTTCCGTTGATCTATATGTCTGCTTTTATGCCAGTACCATACTGTTCTGACTAGTGTAGCTTTGTAATATAGTTGAAATCAGGGAGCATGATGCCTCCAGGTTTGTTGTTTCTCACAATTGCTTTGTCTATTTGGGGCCTTTTGTGGTTCCATACAAATTTTGGGATTGTTTTTTCTATTTCTCGGAAAAGTGCCATTGGAATCTTCATATGGATTACACTGAATCTATGGCTTCCTTTGGGTAGTGTGGACATTTTAACAATATTAATTCTTCCATCCCATGACTACAGAATATCTTTCCATTGTTTGTGCCTTCAATTTCTTTCATTAATGTCATTTAGTTTTCAGTGTAGAGATCTTTCACCTCCTTGGTTAAATTAATTCCTATGTATTATTCTTTATGATGCAGTTGTTAGTGGGATTGTTTTATTAATTTCTCTTTCTGATAGTTTGTTATTAGTGTATAGAAATGCAACTGATTTTGTATATTGACTTTATATTCTGCAACTTTACTGAATTTGTTTATTTGTTTAACGTTTTCTTTTGTGGAGTCTGTAGGGTTTTCTATATATAGTATCATGTCATCTGCAAATAGTGACGGTTTTACGTCTTCGCTTCCAATTCGATGTCTTTTATTTTGTTTTCTTGCCTAATTGCTCTGGACTTATATTTTTAATTACAAAGACAAGTGTAGAATTGGCACCTAGTGAAGTAATATTTAGCCTGTGGAGGATTGAAGGAGAGTTGCTTGGACTTAGTTGGAAAAATCCATATGTTTGTGTTTTCTCCTTTTTCAAATGTATTCCATTTTTTTGGTTTTAATTGTGGTAAAATACACATAATATAAAATTTGTCATTTTAACCATTTTTAAGTGTACAGTTAAGTAGTGTTTAATATATTCACATTGTTGTACACCCAGTCTCCAGAATTTTTTAATTTTACAAAAACTGAAACTATAGTCATTAAACAACAGCTCCCCATTTCCCCTTCCCCCCAGCCCCTGACAACCAGCATTTTACTTTGTTTGCATGAATTCAACTACTCTAGATACCTCATGTGAGTTAGAATCATGTAGTATTTGTCTTTTTGTGACTGACTTACTTCACTTAGCATAATGTCCTCAAGGTGCATCCATGTTATAGGATGTGTCAGAATTTCCTTCCTTTTTAAGTCTGAATAATGCTAATACTGCATTGTATTATATACCACATCTTACCATTTATCTGTTAAGGGACACTTGGGTTGCATTCACCTTTTGGCTGTTGTAAATAAGCTGCTTTGAACATGGATGTTCAGATATCTTTTCGAATCTCCATTTTACCCAGAAGTGCAATTGCTGGATCATATGGTAGTTATATTTAAAAATTTTTTTAATTGAGGTATAGTTGATTTACAATATTATATTAGTTTCAGGTGTACAACATAGTGATTCAAAATGTTTATAGATTATACTCCATTTAAAGTTATTATACATTATTGGCTATTATACATCCCTGTGCTGTACAGTAGATCTTTGTCGCATATTTATTTTATACAGTTATATATATATACATATATATATATATATATATATATATTTTTTTTTTTTTTTTTTTGTGGTACGCGGGCCTCTCACTGTTGTGGCCTCTCCCGTTGCGGAGCACAGGCTACGGATGCGCAGGCTCAGCGGCCGTGGCTCACAGGCCCAGCTGCTCCGTGGCACGTGGGATCTTTTCCGGACCAGGGCACGAACCCGTGTCCCCTGCATCGGCAGGCGGACTCTCAACCACTGTGCCACCAGGGAAGCCCAATATACACTTATATTTTTAATTTTCAAAATCTGTTTCCAAAGTGACTGCACCATTTTAAAAATTCCCACCAACAGTGTACAAGGATTCCAATTTTTCAATATCCTTGCCAGGTGACTGCACCATTTTAAAAATTCCCACCAACAGTGTACAAGGATTCCAATTTTTCAATATCCTTGCCAACACTTAATTGTTTTTGCTTTTTTTTTTTTTTTGATAGTAACCATCCTAATGGGTGTGAGGTGTCAAATGTTAGCTTAAAATTTTTTTTCTTCTTCATTATATTGAGTATCAAGCAATAAAAACTGTGAGACTTGTCTCTGGGGGGAGGAAAGAAAAAGAAGAATTTACATTCCATTTTATTCTTCTGTATTTGTTTTTTGTGGTTGCTCTAACAACTTATCACAAACTTAAAGCAGAACAAATTTATTACAGTTCTGTAGAAGTCTGACATGGACCTCACTGGGTTAAAATTAAGGTGTTGGCAGGCTTTGAACCTTTTCAAAATTTCTAGAGGAGGATCTCTTTCCTTATATTTTCCAGTTTTGGGAGGCTGCCTGCTCTCCTTGCCTTGTGGCCCCCATCCTCCATCTTCAGAGCCATCAATTATGGGGAAGTCCCTCTAATGCTTCAGTCCGTCTGGTTCTCAGATACACTTTATGAGAACTCTTATGATTAGGTTGGGCCCACCCAGACAATTCAGGATAAGCTCTGCATCTCTGGGTCCTTAACTTAGATAAATTTGTGTAGTCCCTTTTGCTATTTAAGGTAACGTATTCACGGGTTCTGGACATTAAGGCATGGACACCTTGGGGACAGGTGGGGGGGCATTATTCTGTATACCATGTCTGCTCACAATTATTCTAACTGCCATACTTTAAGAAAATGTTACTAAAATCATTTCCAGGGTTAGGATTTATTAGTACATGTATTTTTTGAATAGTTTTGGTTTTAGCACCTTTTTTGTTAGCTTTTTTCCGATAAATTACTAGTGACCAGTTCTGGTTGCCAATTCCCGGAGACAGGTTTTTATCTTACTTGATTTCATTTCAGAGAAATTGTTGGCCATTCTCTTTTTTTTTTTTTGTGGTACGCGGGCCTCTCACTGTTGTGGCCTCTCCCTTTGCGGAGCACAGGCTCTGGATGCGCAGGCTCAGCGGCCATGGCTCCCGGGCCCAGCCGCTCCACGGCATGTGGGATCTTCCCAGACCGGGGCACGAACCCGCGTTCCCTGCATCGGCAGGTGGACTCTCAACCACTGCGCCACCAGGGAAGCCCGGCCATTCTCTTTTGAAGCTTTCTGTATTCCATTATAGCATTCTCCTCTATCTTTTTTATAAATTATAAAATACTTCAAATTTATAGAAAAGTACAGAGATTATGAATTTATTAGAAATATAACACCTGTTAATATTTTGCCATATTTTCATACATCCTTTTTCAGCTTTTATTCTGAAATATTTGATACATTGAAAGCAATATGTATAAGTTATGTGGCCACACTAATAAAATGAGCACTCAGAATCTACCACCAATTTAAGAAATAGAATGTTACCAGCACTGTTGAATATAGTGCATGCTTTTCACCATTGCATTCCCCAAGGTTAATGACTATCCTGAATTTTGTTTATCATTCCTTTGATTTAATTAATTGTTTTGCATGTACGTATAAAATTACACCCCTTATTTCTTTTTCTTTTTTCATACTTCTCTCATCCTTTTTCAGAGTAAATGGTTCTTGTTCTACTTCTCCAGTATCTTATCTTTTCCCCCCAAAATTTTTAATGAAGTAAAATTTATGTAATATAAAAGTTACAGTTTTAACCATTTAAAAGTATATAATTCAAAGGTTTTTGGTACACAGTTGGCCCTTGAATAACTCAGGGGTTAGGGGCCCTGACGCTCCTCACATGTAGAAAAATTTGGATAAAATTTATAGTTGGCTCTTTGTATACAGCTTTCATCCCTATTGTCAGTTTTGCATCCATGGATTCAACCAACCGAGGATCATGTAGTAATGCAGTACTTACTGTTGAAAAAAATTCACATGTAAGTGGACCCATGCAGTTCAAATCCATATTGGTAAATGGTCAACTGTATTCATAATGTGGTGCAACTGTAACCACTATCTAATGCCAGAACATTTTTTAAAAATTTTATTTTATTCATTTATTTAATTTTTGGCTGCATTGGGTCATCACTGTTGCACGGGGGTTTTCTCTAGTTGCTGAGAGCGGGGCTACTCTTTGTTGCAGTGTGTGGGCTTGTTGTGGAGCACGGGCTCTAGGCGCATGGGCTTCAGTAGTTGTGGCACACGGGCTTCAGTAATTGTGGCTCGCGGGCTCTAGAGCGCAGGCTCAGTAGTTGTGGCACACGGACTTAGTTGCTCCGCGGTATGTGGGATCTTCCCAGAGCAGGGCTCGAACCCGTGTCCCCTGCATTGGCCGGCGGATTCTTAACCAGTGCGCCACCAGGGAAGCCTAATGCTAGAACATTTTTATCAATCCAGAAATAAATCACATACATCCCAATATATTCCCCTCCCCCTCTATACCCTGGCAATCAGTAATATACTTTCTGTCTCTGTGGATTTGCCTTTTGTTGAGTTGACACTATATGTAGAGGGAGTTCGTGTCTGGTTCCTTTTACTTGGCATAATGTTTTCCATATTTAAGCATAAGTTTTGTCTATGTTGTAGCACATATCAGCACTTCATTCTTTTTTCTATGGCTTGATGATACAAATTATATGAATATACGTCACATTTGGTTTATCCAGTCATCAGTTGATGGACATTTGGGTTGTTTCCACTTCTTGACTGGTATGAAACCGCTGTGAACTTTCACACAGGTTTTTGTGTGAACATATTTTTTAAATTTGTCTTGTGTATATACTTAGGATAGAATTGCTGGGTCATTATGGTAACTCCTGTTTAACTTTTTGAGGAACTGCCAAACTATTTCCCACAGCAGCTGTACTACTTTACATTTCCATTAGTAGTATATGAGGGTTCTAACTTCACCACATCCTCACCAAGACTTGTTATTTTCTATTTTTTTTCCCTAGCCATCCAAGTGAGTGTGAAATGGTATCTTATTGTGGTTTCAATTTGCATTTACCTTATGACTAATGAATTAGCATCTTTTCATGTTCTTTTTGGCCATTTGTATATTTTCTTTTGAGAAAAATCTATTTATATCTTCTTGTATCAATTTTTTTAGTTTGGATGTTTCTAAGAATTTGCCCATTTCATCTAGATTTTTAAATTTGTTGGCATACAGTTATTCATAGTATTCTCTTCATAATCCTTTAAAAATTTTTTTGGTAATATGGGTAGTAATATCCCCTTTTATTCCTGATTATAGTATATTTGAGTCCTTTTTCCTTTTTCCTTTGTCATTTAAGCTGAAGTTTAGCAGTTTTGTTCTTTTCTTTTAATTGGAGTATAATTGCTTTATATGCCATTTTGTTCTTTTAAACCAACTTGTGATTTCATTCTTTTTTTAAAAATAGTTTTCCTGTTCTTTATTGTATTTCTGCTATTTATTTTTTTTCTTACTTCTGCTTGCTCTGAGTTTTATTTGCTCTTCTTTTTCTGATTCCTTAAGATAGGAGGTTAGATTATTTATTTCAGATCTTTTTTTTGAAAGTAGGTCTTTATAGCAATGTCTTCCTGAGAGTATTGACAGTATCTTTTACGATTTCTTTGTGTACCTCTTGTTTTATTCCCAGTATCCTCTCCTCTACTTATTCACTTCTCATTCTATGCCTATTCTGTTGGAAGATATCTTATTCATACCTACAGATTGAGCAGTCATCTATATTCGTTAGATTGCCAAATCTCTGCCTCCAGTGTAGAATTTTATCTTGATTTTCAGACTCATTCCCAACAACGTAATAAACCTCAGTTCTTCTTACATTCCCACTCTAAGCCTGCTTCTTCTCTGGTGTTCCTTATCTGTATATGATAGATTAAAAGAATTAGAAGTTCTAAACCAGAGTTATGCTAGGGACTTAAAGAAATGAGAGGGAAGAGTTTAGTTTGTCACCATTTGTTTTTTTAAAGGTTTTTCCTGTTATTCATCACTTTAACTTGTCTTTTCCTTTATGTTTCCACTGCTCCTGCTTTGGCAATTCTGCGTAATTTGTTATATGAACTCTTTCAGCAACCTCTTAACCTTTATTCTGTTATCCAGCTCATTCTCTAGGTGTTACCAGAATCTATTAGGGTCTATGTAAAGATGCAGATCAGGGACTTCCCTGGTGGTCCAGTGGGTAAGACTTCAGGCTCCCAATGCAGGGGGCCCAGGTTCCATCCCTGGTAAGGGAACTAGATCCCACGTGCATGCCGCAACTAAGAGGTCTGCATGCCACAACTAAAGATACCACATGCCGCAACTAAGACCTGGTGCAGCCAAAATAAATTAATGTATGAATAAATAAATATTAAAATTTTTTTTTAACAAATAAAGATGCAGATCAGACCATGTCACTGTCTTACTTAAATCCTTTAAGGATTTTCTGGTATTAATGGGATAAATTTATATTGTTTAGCAAGGCATAAGGAGTTTTTCTGGCACTGACCTGCCTCTCCAGTCTCATTTCTTCTCTCCCACTTCTTGCTGCATCAGTATAATCTACTCATAGTTTCCCGATAGACTGTTCTCTGCAAAATCTGTGAGATAGACTTTGGTTGTGTCTGCTGCTGGTATGGCCTTCCTCCTTTCCTTACTAATGAAAGTAGAATTTAAAACTAAGCATAGATTTATCTCCTACAGAGTTTTTTCCAAAGTCTTTTGATAGAATTATTAACTAAAAAACAAAAACAAAGAAAACACTTCTGGGTTCTTGTACATAGTGATCTAATATTTTCTTCATTCTATTTCTACTGCTCCTCCGGACAGTTGTTTTTGTTTCTGTGATCTATATCTTAGTCATATTTGTCGCACATTTGTGAAACTTAAAAAAAAAAAGACAAACCCATAAACCCTTCCGTTAGAAAGTTGAAATTCTGAAAAGTTGAAGACTGGATTACTTTCATTATTTACTCTCTAGTATCTGATACATCTCAAAATGTTTTATTATATAGAACTTTATAAAATTAAAATTTAGTATTTCACTGAGACTTGTTTTGGAAACTATAAGAACCAAGGAAATATTGTATGTTTAATAGTCATAGATGTTGAATTTTAAGCATCTATCTTGACTTGGTGTTTCTCATAGAGGATCTTAGGACTTAATGGTGGCGGGTTTTTTGAATGTGTGTAAAATATTCCATAAACTTTTTTTTAATGCATATAAATTTTTCCCTTTATTGTGTGTATTTTTATTTTTTTTATTGGAGTATAGTTGCTTTACAATGTTGTGTTAGTTTCTGTTGTATAGCAACATGAATCAGCTGTACGTTGAAATTCGTGTTTCTCAATAAGGAAATAAGAATATCATCAATACAAAGCAAAATACTTTCAGGAAAACACTTCACCAGTATATTTGTAAAAAATAGGCCCAGTGGGTTGAATTTTATGTCATCAGAGAAATTTAGGAAACTTAAGAGTTGAAGAAATAAAATTATTGTACTAACAGAGGAAAAAGAAAACTGAACAGATAGGAGAAAGATATAATGTAAAAATCTTTTAGTAAATGTTTGAAACTTTTAAGGCAATTTGGAAAGGCAAAATAGTCATTTGACTATTTTAGAAAACAATGTATGGGGGCTGTAAACTTTGAATAGATGTCCATGAAGTGAAGTGCCTTGTATTTCATAACATTTTGCTTTATGGTGGTACCTTGGAACTAGCCAGCTTGAGTAAGAGAATTTAGATTTCACAATATTATTAAACTCTAAGTTTAATTTCTGTTTCATTTGGTAGGTGTATTTAAAATTCTTATAATAATGATGAAACAAGTACTATGTATATAGGGATTACAGTTTAGTTTCATAGTCCAGTTAAAAACTAGCACATCATCAGCCTGGTTTTCATCATCCTATTTCAGGTATGATTTTGCTCTAGTGCTTTCTAGGTGGTTTAATAATTTATTTATTTGTTCATAGTTTTTCTTCCTCACTGGAGTATAAAGCTGTTTAGCATAGGAATTGAGTTTTTTCTTTATTTCATTGGTATTTAGTTCATCATCTAATAGACTCTCCATTAATGTTAAATGAATAAATTTTCATCAGTTACTACACAGCCCTTGAATAGGTTTTATATATTCTTTGTAATGTGTTTATTTTCTTCAGGAATTAAACTTTGCCTTAGGCAGTCTTGTTTCTGTCAGAGTAGGAACTTGGTTCTTTGCTGCAGTAATGGAGTTGCTTCATTTGTTTGTCTTGGCAGTTCTCACTTTTAATATAACTTTGAAATAGAAGATAAAAGTAGCTAGAGAGCTTGGATCTGTTTTCACCACAGTAACATTGCTAATTGATTTCTGTGCCCGTTTCCTACGCTGCTGAATGCCCTTTAATTATGGCGCCCGGAATTTGTCACAGCCACGCTCATCAAACACATCTCACTTGATGGAGGCGGCAAAGTAATGCCAACCAGTTATTCATAGATTTCTCCTATAGGATTGAGAGTAATAGGGATGCTAATTGATTTTGGGGGTGAACATTCTCCCTCAAATATGGGATCCTATCCAGGTTTTTTCAGAATAGTTTGTAGGAAACTAGATTTTTATTCTTCATATGTGTCCCCTTTTCGTTTCAGGGAAGCATTGAGATGTAGGGATTTAAGAACAAAGATGAGTAGTTATCAGACAGAACAGTTCTGTAGTACATCTGTGAATCATTTGAGAGTCACTGTGTGGGGGCTTCCCTGGCGGTGCAGTGGTTAGGACTCCAAGCTTCCAGTGCTGGGGACGTGGGTTCCATCCCTAGTTGGGGAACTAAGATCTCACATGCTGCTCGGTGCTGCCAAAAAAAAAAAAGGATTCACTATGTGTAATGAGGCATTACTGATGGCAGAAGCTGTCTCTGTGAACAGTGTGGAGATTGAGAACAGTGGATCTAGATTATTCTAGATCTAATTTCTTTTTAATCACAATAGACTTGTTTTTCCTTCTTACCCAATTAGTTGGTGTGTTATTTTTATACAATAAATTGTTAACATCCCAGGATACAGCAAATGCTGCTGTTTGTTTCAATGTTTGTTCCTGTGTAGGAAGGAATTTGACTGATTACTGTATAGCCTTGCTAAGTAGTATAAGACATATACTATAGATAAGACAGTAAGACTTTATTTCAAAGCATCCAAGCTACTTTGTCTCTTGGATCTCTTTAAGTTCCTGAAAGGTAGCCTTCAGAGACTCTTAAGTGATAAACAGAGAAGGATATTAACATTTGGATGGTGAATCAGCCACTAGGGAGATAAAGTCATTTTCAGTATGCATGTACTTATAAAGTGAAATGAATTTATAAGCATCTCATTGAAACTCCAAGAGAAGAAGACCCTGAAAAGTTCTTATTGAGTGAAGGAATTAGTGTAAATGGAAATGAATTTATAAGAATTACTTTTTTTTAAAAGAACATTGCATTTATTAATTTGAAAAGTCGACCCAAATACTCACTGTCCATTTTTAAATGCCAAGGCTATTACATTTCCACTAAGATATATAAATTTGTTTGAAAAAATCACCTTTCAAATGTCAAAAATGTCTAATCAAATACTTTTTTTCAGGGTAGATTCCTTGGCTGTTGAAATGAGAAGCTATTAGCACACATGATTTGTGTTTAGTATATTATAGGTGTGTCCTTGATCATTTATATCCCCTCAGTACTCCGGCAGCTCCCCTTAAACTCTAGTTTCTGATCATGTCTGTCCATTTATCCTCTCATCCAAAACAAACCCAAATAAAATCTCAGTAGGCCAAATCCCTCTCCATACATGCAGCAGACACTATCCCCAACCCTTCTTCTACCCTGCTGGAAATGGTAAGAAGTTGCTCTTTTTTTTTTTAACATCTTTATTGGAGTATAATTGTTTTACAATGGTGTGTTAGTTTCAGCTTAATAACAAAGTGAATCAGTTATACATATACATACGTTCCCATATCTCTTCCCTCTTGCGTCTCCCTCCCTCCCACCCTCCCTATCCCACCTCTCTAGGTGGTCACAAAGCACCGAGCTTTAAATTAATTAAATGGTACTGCCATTGATAATATCTTTATTTAGGGTGCTACCTTTTTATTTTAGTGAAAAATAAATTTATAATGATTGAAAATTCCCCTTCCCCCCTTTTTGACTTTAACCCTACTGAGTTTTCCTCCTCATAATGTCTTAAGTTCCTCAACTTGTCTATCATGGTAGTTTTTAGGAACTGGTTATTAAAAATTCAAAATTAAAGTGTGTCCTTTCTTTAGACAGAGATGACAATTCTACACTAACAAAGCAGGAACTTAAATTCATAGGTATATAGCAAACTCAAGCATGATTCTAAAGGTAATAGTGTTAAATTAATCCTAATGTACCTTGGAAGACTTCACATATAAAGCAGTATTAGAGATCTGTAGTCACAGAAATGATAGCTGAAAGGAATTCTCCATAATTTTGGATGGTTGGTGGGATGAAGAATTTTATGATGTTCTTATTGTTGTACTTGTTTGGATTTGTTATATTAAGACATGGTACGGTGGGTTTTAGGATTCCTTAAACTATTTACCTGTCAGGGTCTAGACACCTTAAGTCTTTGATTTTTTTTTTCCTTTCTTTCTTTTTTTTTTTTTTTTGCTGTGCGCGGGCCTCTCACTGCTGTGGCCTCTCCCGCTGTGGAGCAGAGGCCCCGGACGCGCAGGCTCAGCAGCCATGGCCCACGAGCCCAGCCGCTCTGCGGCATGCGGGATCCTCCTGGACCGGGGCACGAACCCGCGTCCCCTGCATCGGCAGGCGGACTCTCAAACACTGCGCCACCAGGGAAGCCCCAAGTCTTTGATTTTTTAAGAACACTTTCTACAACTGTGACCCTTCTCTCTCACTGAGTGAAAGAAGAATCTGAACCATATTCTATGATTTATAATAATTATCTAATTCTGTAATGTGTCTCTAATACTTCTGGAATAGTTTGAGAGTGAGCGTGTGTATTCTGAATCCACTACTCTTAACCAATTAATGTACGCATCTACTCCACCCCTTTCTCTCTCCTTAAACCCTTAGTTTCACATATTAATAAAAGGAATCTTGCAGGCTGTATCTGCAATACGATGCATTCCTTCTAAAGAGTGTCGAAACTATTTTTCATTTGACAAGTACGTATTAAGTTCTTTCTATATCTAAGATCCTGGTTAGTTGCTTTGGCAGAAATAAGTATATACTGTAAATGGATCCTGCCTTTAGGAAAGATAAAATCTAAAAGGAAAAGAAATGTGTATATAAATAATTTCAAGATACGTAGTTTTAACTTCTTTAATGATCTACAGTATAATAAGAGTTCAGGGTGAGAGGAAATTACTTTCAACTGAGGGAAGGAGATGTCCAGAGAATGTAACATTTTACCTGATGCTTAAAGAGCATGTAGAATTTAGCTATATGGAGAATAGGGATCGGGGCCAGACTCCTAATCTCAGGAATACAAACCAGCACAAACAGTGGCACATAAATGAGAATACACAGGGGCTTCCCTGGTGGCACAGTGGTTGAGAGTCCGCCTGCCGATGCAGGGGACACGGGTTCGTGCCCCGGTCCGGGAAGATCCCACATGCCGCGGAGCGGCTGGGCCCGTGAGCCATGGCCGCTGAGCCTGCGCATCCGGAGCCTGTGCTCCGCAACGGGAGAGGCCACGGCAGTGAGAGGTCCGCGTACCGCAAAAAAAAAAAAGAATAAGCAGGCTGTGTAAAGTGATGGTGATACTGCTACTTGATATGAATTAAGAAAAATAACACCCTTAGATACTAGGCCAAAGGGTTGAGAGTAGTTAGTGTTTGAGCTGGGAAAAAAAGATAAAACCTGTTGTTTAGGAAGGTTCATCTGGCTGTAGCATATAAAAAGATTAAAAGGAGCTAATGCTGGAACAGAGAAACCAATTAGATTTTTAATATAACGTAGCCAAATGTATTGAGTGCCTGAATGAGAATAATGAAGTCAGACTGATGGGACATATATTACCCAGGAAGAAACTGGTAGTAATTGTCAATGAACTGAATGGCAGGAGCTTGGGAAGGATGGGTATTCATTTACTAACAAGGTATTTAGGTAGAGACGTTTAGCATGCAAATGGATAGATGAGATTAGAGTTTGCGCATGAAGGAGTATTGATAGTAGTCCTCCACATAGGGGTAAATAACTAAAACTCCAAGATTGGTCAAGGCTGAGAAATATTGATAGAGAAGAAGAAGAAAGGTTGGATCAGGTTTATTTTAAGATAGGAAAGTCAGGGTGGAAAGGAAGACTCTAGAAAGATCAAGGATCAAGACATAAGAGAAGAATATTTGATGGACCAAAGAATGTGGACAGATGGGAAGAGATCAAGTGAACAAGTAGAAAACAAGTAGAAACATTCAATGTAAAAAACCCCACAGTATTCATAATTTTGGATTAATGCATGTTTAAATTAGTAGAAATTTTAAAAGTAGCCTTTTCCCTCCAAAAGAAATGATTGTTACTTTCAGGTATGTGTAGTAACTTGAATGTGTTTACTACAAAAGTGGTATCCTTTTAGTGTACTTCAGAATAATGTTTTAATGATTATATGAGTAACAAATAATGATACCTATATATGTAAAGATTATGGTTCTGAGCTACAGTATTTTCTTTTGTAATACTGTCTCCTGAGAAGTTACCTCCTCTCCTTTTGTCAAAAATGTGTCTGTCTGTCTCTCATTGTATTCTCTGCCTTCGCCTAACTGAATCAGTCACCAAGTGGTACCCTTCTAAATATTTTTTCTAATTAATTAATTTGAAGCTTCCTAGATATGACTTTTATATGTGATTTCTTTATTATTTTCAGACTCCATCTTCTTCTTCATGGCCATGGGTTGGTTCAGATCCTTACTTAACCTCTTTCACAGATTATTGTGATATACTAGACTCCTTTTGGTTTTGTCAGTATACCTAGAGTTGGTCAGGTGGGCTGACCCAAGACACTATCTCAGAAATGAAGGTAGGAAAGAATGTTATTTAATCATTAATGATAAAAACATAAACTGTCAAGAATGCCAAATGTTGCTTGTCTTATTCTTCCTTAAAATAATCTTGGGAAACACATCATAATTGGGAAGTTACTTGCTTAGTGAATCTGCTACCAGAATAAGGAGTTAGTTTATGTTTAAAGACTGTCACCATCTTGATAACATTCTTTTTTCTCTCTTTATAATGCAGTTCATTGCTTTGCGGCTTCCTTTTACATTAATGTCAGGTCATGTGTTTTCTGAAAATCTGTCCCAATCACCTTGATTAAACCTGGAGTTATAGACCATGTCTTATGGTGAGCTGTTTCTATAGATGGCCGATATTACTTGTTTCACATTCATAGGGTCATTTTATTTCAGGATATCTAGATTTATGTATATACCTATTTCTGACAGAATAGTATATTTATGTAATAACAACTCAGTATTTGGAATTATGTTTCTCAGATTTCTCTCCAGGATGCTTGTAATATTAGGTGCAACTAATATTTTTATTCAAAAGTGTATTAGGAAACTTATATTGAAAGTTGTTCTGCGTGTGTCAAGATTTAGGAGACTAAAAATCTGATCTACCCAGATCAGTCCTTAAAGCAACTTTGGAGAGGAAACAAATCAGTGTAATAAACATATAAAGACGTAAGGGAAAATAATTTGAAACAAAGAAAATATTATAAACGGAAAGAAGTAGAAATTTTAGGTATGGAAGACTATTTTAATGGTTGAAGTAAAGAATGCAATATATGGGATAAATACAGCCAAGGAAGAAAATAATTAATGGAAAGTTCAGATTAAGGAAATCCCTAGAAAGGCAGAGAGGATCTATATATAAAAAATGAAAACAATATCATATGGAGGATAGAAGTAGAATCCAGGTAACAGGAGCCCCAGAAAGGTGGAGAGAGAAGGATGGAGAAGAGGAAAATAACCTGAAGAAATAATGGAGGTAAACTTCCTTAAAAAAAAAAAAAAAATGAGGTCTTAGATTGAAACAGCCCATGAAGTGTCAAAGAAAAGAGTGAAGGAGGGCTTCCCTGGTGGCACAATGGTTAAGAAACCGCCTGCCAATGCAGGGGACACAGGTTCGAGCCCTTGTCCGGGAAGATCCCACATGCCACGGAGCACCTAAGCCCAGTGTGCCACAACTACTGAGCCTGCGCTCTAGAGCCCGCGAGCCACAACTACTGAGTCCGTGTGCCACAACTACTGAGTCTGCGCGCCTAGAGCCTGTGCTCCGCAACAAGAGAAGCCACCTCAATGAGAAGCCTGAACACCGCAACTAGAGAAAGCCTGTGCACAGCAACGAAGACCCAATGCAGTCATAAACAAACAAACAATCTTCATCTGGACACATTATTGGGAAATTTAGACATATCAAAGAAATACATGGGGGCTTCCCTGGTGGCGCAGTGGTTGAGAGTCTGCCTGCCGATGCAGGGGACACAAGTTCGTGCCCCGGTCCGGGAAGATCCCACGTGCCGTGGAGCGGCTGAGCCCATGAGCCATGGCCGCTGAGCCTGCGCTTCTGGAGCCGTGCTCCGCAACGGGAGAGGCCACGGCAGTGAGAGGCCCGCGTACCGCAAAAAAAAAAAAAAAAAAAGAAATACATGGACAATTGTGAAGTGCTTCTTGGGGAGATTTAAAAGGTCTAAATAGAAGTGATTACTATTCTAAGGAAATGGTACAACATATGAAAAAGCTAGACTTACAGATAGATTTATCATGACAAAAAAAGTGGAAGGACTGGGAATGTGAAAATTATACTCCTATTTCTTGTAGTATCTCCTGGATTTGATTATCAAGTTTTATTTAGGAAGTTTACCTAAGTAACTTGAAAATATATCCAGGATATATTTTCCCAGACACCAAACCCAGGACAACAAATTGTATATTATTATGCATAAATAATAATTACATGGTAAAGGACTGTTGATTCCTTATAATATGATGCTTGTTTTCTTGGTGCTCAGATTCTAGTTGGAAGAGTCAGAAATGTAAATGAGTAATTACAGAATAAAATGTTAGACAAAATTATCATAGTGGATATGTTAAAGATTTATGTTATAGATTTGAGAGTAGTTTTTTCCTTGTCTTCATTTCCTAAAATTGAATATGGTCATTATATTCATTCATTCCATGCCGGGTCGTAGTTGCTGCATGTGGGGTCTTCATTGCAGCATGCGGACTTGTTAGTTGCGGCGTGTGGACTTTAGTTGCTGCACGCGAACTCTTTACTTGCAGCATGCATGCGGGATCTAGTTCCCCGACCAGAGATCGAATCCGGGCCCCCTGCATTTGGAGCACAGAGTCTTACCGATTGGACCACCAGGGAAGTCCTTATGTTTTCAATTAAATCACAAAACATTTTAATGAAGAATGGCAAATTGTTTTAATAGCTGCCACACCTAATAAGATTATGTTCTTCATTTTAATTGACAATTTTTCTTTTCCTATTAAACCTTCCTTTTAACTTCCTTAAGCTAAAGAAACAGAACAAAAAAATCACTGTGTAATGAACTTCATGTTTCTCATCTAGGATTATGATTGATACTAATTTATGTGTGTCTTATCTCTTCTTAGTGAAGTACTCTCTTCATTAAACTGACCATATATATATATATATATATATATATATATATTTTTTTTTTTTTTTTTTAATGGATGACCACAAGAAAAGCAACAATGACAGCAATTACCAAACACGAAACACACTCATACTATGTCATAATATTGACATTCATTCCAGTAATCCTCCTCTGTAACAGCTCCTTTACTTTGCAGTGAGAATTGATTTGTATACTTTTTGCCTCTGAATCCTTGTGGGATTTTTTTTTTATTCAAACAGAAAGTCAAAAAAATTATAATCATCCTCATCAGTTCACTCAGTCCCATGTAATTAATTTTTTTTCATCTTGATCTTTTGTTAGCACTTTTATGAGTTCATCAGTTTTCCATTAGAGTTCTGAAAATGCTTATTCATTCAGTTCAGCAGTATAGTCAGTTACCAGAAACCTGTACTTGTCAGTCTTTTCCGTGAATTCCTTGAAGATGAAACCCTTTTATAGGAACATATTTGCAAAAGCATCAGAGTACACCCATAACTGTCTGTAAATGACAAAAGACTTAAAGATGACCATGGTTAAAGATTTGATGAAAGTTCATAATAATGCAGTTGACAAGGAAATTTAGTTATTTCTGAGATATACATTTTAAAGTAATAGCTAGAATTATGACTTACAACATTATACCAGAACGTATAAGATTTTTAGAAATTTCATGTAATGTCTGAAACATTTATATTAACATATTTCCATACAAATACTTGAAAGAAAGTTTAATATTAGTTGTTTTTTTCTGTTTGTTTTTATATACTGCAGGTTCCTATTAGTTATCAGTTTTATACACATCAGTGTATACATGTCAATCCTAGTCGCCCTATTCATCACACCACCATCCCCACCCACCGTGGCTTTCCCCCCTTGGTGTCCATACATTTGTTCTCTACATCTGTGTCTCAATTTCTGCCCCACAAACCGGTTCATCTGTACCATTTTTCTAGGTTCCGTATATATGCATTAATATACGATAGTTGTTTTTCTAACTTAATTTCACTCTGTATGACAGTCTCTAGATCCATCCACATCTCAACAAATGACTCAATTTCGTTTCTTTTTATGGCTGAGTAATATTCCATTGTATATATGTACCACTTCTTCTTTATCCATTCCTCTGTCAATGGGCATTTAGGTTGCTTCCATGACCTGGCTATTGTAAACAGTGCTGCAGTGAACATTGGGGTGCATGTATGTGTCTTTGAATTATGGTTTTCTCTGGGTATATGCCCAGTAGTGGGATTGCTGGATCATATGGTAATTCTATTTTTAGTTTTTTAAAGGAACCTCCATACTGTGCTCCATAGTGGCTGTATCAGTTTACATTCCCACCAACAGTGCAAGAGGGTTCCCTTTTCTCCACACCCTCTCCAGCATTTGTTGTTGGTAGATTTGCTGATGATGCCCATTCTAAGTGGTGTGAGGTGATACCTCATAGTTTTGATTTGCATTTCTCTAATAATTAGTGATGTTGAGCAGCTTTTCATGTGCTTCTTGGCCATCTGTATGTCTTCTTTGGAGAAATGTCTATTGAGGTCTTCTGCCTATTTTTTTTTTTCTGCCTATTTTTTGATTGGGTTGTTTGTTTCTTTAATATTGAGCTGCATGAGCTGTTTATATATTCTGGAGATTAATCCTTTGTCTGTTGATTCATTTGCAACTATTTTTTCCCATTCTGAGGGTTGTCTTTTCGTCTTGTCTGTGGTTTCCTTTGCTGTGCAAAAGCTTTTAAGTTTCATTAGATCCTATTTGTTTATTTTTGTTTTTATTTCCATTACTGTAGGAGGTGGATCAAAAAAGATCTTGCTGTGATTTATGTCAGAGTGTTCTTCCTATGTTTTCCTCTAAGAGTTTTATAGTGTCCAGTCTTACATTTAGGTCTCTAATCCATTTTGAGTTTATTTTTGTGTATGGTGTTAGGGAGTGTTCTAATTTCATTCTTTTACATGTAGCTGTCTAGTTTTCCCAGCACCACTTATTGAAGAGACAGTCTTTTCTCCACTGTATGTCTTTGCCTCCTTTGTCATAGATTAGTTGACCCTATGTGTATGGGTTTATCTCTGGGCTTTCTATCTTGTTCCATTGATCTATGTTTCTGTTTTTGTGCCAGTACCATATTGTCTTGATTACTGTAGCTTTGTAGTATAGTCTGAAGCCAGGGAGTCTGATTCCTCCAGCTCTGTTTTTTTCCCTCAAGACTGCTTTGGCTATTCGGGGACTTTTGTGTCTCCATACAAATTTTGAGATGATTTGTTCTAGTTCCGTAAAAAATGGCATTGGTAATTTGACAGGGATTGCATTGAATCTGTAGATTGCTTTGGGTAGTGTAGTCATTTTCACAATATTGATCTTCCTATCCAAGAACATGGTATATCTCTCCATCTGTTGGTATCATTTTTAATTTCTTTCATCAGTGTCTTATAGTTTTCTGCATACAGGTCTTTTGTCTCCCTAGGTAGGTTTATTCCTAGGTATTTTATTCTTTTTGTTGCAATGGTAAATGGGAGTGTTTCCATAAATTCTCTTCCAGATTTTTCATCATTAGTATATAGGAATGCAAGTGATTTCTGTGCATTAATGTTGTATCCTACAACTTTACCAAATACATTGATTAGCTCTAGTAGTTTTCTGGTGGCATTTTTAGGATTCTCTATGTATACTATCATGGCAGCTGCAAACAGTGACAGTTTTATTTCTTCTTTTCCAATTTGTATTCCTTTTATTTCTTTTTCTTCTCTGATTGCTGCGGCTAGGACTTCCAAAACAATGTTGAATGATAGTGGTGAGAGTGGACATCCTTGTCTCATTCCTGATCTTAGAGGAAATGCTTTCAGTTTTTCACCATTGAGAATGATGTTTGCTGTTTGTCATATATGGCCTTTATTATGTTGAGGTAGGTTCCCTCTATGCCCACTTTCTGGAGAGTTTTTTTTTTTTGCAGTACACGGGCCTCTCACTGTTGTGGCCTCTCCCGTTGTGGAGCACAAGCTCCGGACGTGCAGGCTCAGCGGCCATGGCTCATGGGCCTAGCTGCTCCGCGGCATGTGGGATCTTCCCGGACCGGGGCACGAACCCGTGTCCCCTGCATCGGCAGGCAGACTCTCAACCACTGCACCACCAGGGAAGCCCTCTGGAGAGTTTTTATCATAAATGGGTGTTGCATTTTGTCAGAAGCTTTTTCTGCATCTATTGAGATGGTCATATGGTTTTTCTTCTTCAATTAGTTATCATGGTGTATCACGATTGATTTGCATATATTGAAGAATCTTTGCATCCCTGGGATAAATCCCACTTGATCATGGTGTATGATCCTTTTAATGTGTCGTTGGATTCTGTTTGCTAGTATTTTGTTGAGGATTTTTGCATCTATATTCATCAGTGATATTGGCCTGTAATTTTTTTTTGTAGTATGTGTGTCTGGTTTTGGTATCAGGGTGATGGTGGCCTCATAGAATGAGTTTGAGAGTGTTCCTTCCTCTGCAATTTTTTGGAAGAGTTTGAGAAGGATGGGTGTTAGCTCTTCTCTGAATGTTTGACAGAATTCACCTGTGAAGCCATCTGGTCCTGGACTTTTGTTTGTTGGAAGACTTGTAATCACAGTTTCAATTTCATTACTTGTGATAGGTCTGTTCATATTTTCTGTTTCTTCCTGGTTCAGTCTTAGAAGGTTACACCTTTCTAAGAATTTGTCCATTTCTTCCAGGTTGTCCATTTTATTGGCATAGAGTTGCTTGTAGTAGTCTCTTAGGATGCTTTGTATTTCTGCGGTGTCTATTGTAACTTCTCCTTTGTCATTTCTAATTTTTTTGATTTGAGTCCTCTCTCTCTTTTTCTTGATGAGTCTGGCTAATGGTTTATGAATTTTGTTTATCTTCTCAAAGCACCAGCTTTTAGTTTTATTGATATTTGCTATTGTTTTTTGTTTGTATTTCATTTATTTCTGCTCTGATCTTTATGATTTATTTCCTTCTGCTAACTTTGGGTTTTATTTGTTCTTCTTTCTCTAGTTCCTTTAGTTGTAAGGTTAGATTGTTTATTTGAGATGTTTCTTGAGGTAGACTTGTATAGCTATAAACTTCCCTCTTAGAACTGCTGTTGCTGCATCCCATAGGTTTTGGATCACTGTGTTTTCATTGTCATTTGTCTCTAGGTTGAGTGCTTCAGTGATCTCTTGGTTATTTAGTAACGTATTGTTTAGCCTCCATGTGTTTGTGTTTTTTACTTTTTTTCCCCTGTAATTCATTTCTAATCTCATAGGGTTGTGGTCAGAAAAGATGCTTGATATGATTTCAGTTTTATTAAATTTACTGAGGCTTGATTTGTGACCCAAGATGTGATCTATTCTGGAGAATGTTCCATGCCCACTTGAGAAGAAAGTGTAATCTGCTGTTTTTGGATGGAATGTCCTATAAATATCAATTAAATCTATCTGGTCTGTTGTGTCATTTAAAGCTTGTGTTTCCTTATTTATTTTCATTTTGGATGATCTGTCCATTGGTGTAAGTGAGGTGTTAAAGTCCCCCACTATTATTGTGTTACTGTCGATTTCCTCTTTTATAGCTGTTAGCAGTTGCCTTATGTATTGACGTGCTCCTATGTTGGGTGCATATATATTTATCATTGTTATATCTTCTTCTTGGTTTGATCCCTTGATCATTATGTAGTGTCCTTCCTTGTCTCTTGTAACATTCTTTATTTTAAAGTCTATATTACCTGATTTGAGTATTGCTACTCCAGCTTTCTTTTGATTTCCATTTGCATGGAATATCTTTTTCCATCCCCTCACTTTCAGTCTGTATGTGTCCCTAGGTCTGAAGTGGGTCTCTTGTAGGCAGCATATATATGGGTCTTGTTTTTGTATCCATTCAGCAAGCCTGTGTCTTTTGGTTGGGGCATTTAATCCGTTCACATTTAAGGCAATTATCAATATGTATGTTCCTGTGACCATTTTCTTAATAGTTTTGGGTTTTTGTAGGTCCTTTTCTTCTCTGTGTTTCCCACTTAGAGAAGTTCCTTTAGCATTTGTTGTAGAGCTGGTTTGGTGGTGCTGCATTCTCTTAGCTTTTGCTTGTCTGTAAAGCTTTTGATTTCTCCATCGAATCTGAATGAGATCCTTGACGGGTAGAGTAATCTTGGTTGTAGGTTCTTCCTTTTCATCACTTTAAGTATATCATGCCACTGTCTTCTGGCTTGTAGCGTTTCTGCTGAGAAATCAGCTGTTAACCTTATGGGGGCTCCCTTGTATGTTATTTTCGTTTTTCCCTTGCATGTTATTTTTCGTTTTTCCCTTGCTGATTTCAATAATTTTTCTTTGTCTTTAGTTTTTGCCAATTTGATTACTATGTGTCTCAGCCTGTTTCTCCTTGGGTTTATCCTGTATGGGACTCGCTGTGCTTCCCGGTGGCTATTTCCTTTCCCATGTTAGGGAAGTTTTCGACTATAATCTCTTCATATATTTTCTTTGGTCCTTTCTCTCTCTATTCTTCTGGGACCTCTATAATGCTAATATTGTTGCATTTAATGTTGTCCCAGAGGCCTCTTAGGCTGTCTTCATTTCTTTTCATTCTTTTTTCTTTATTCTGTTCCACAGCAGTGAATTCCACCATTCTGTTTTCCAGATCACTTATCTGTTCTTCTGCCTCAGTTATTCTGCTATTGATTTCTTCTAGTGTAGTTTACATTTCAGTTATTCTATTGTTTATCTCTGTTTGTTCTTTAATTCTTCTAGGTCTTTGTTAAACATTTCTTGCATCTTCTCGATCTTTGCCTCCATTCTTTTTCCTAGGTCCTGGATCATCCTCACTATTATAATTCTGAATTCTTTTTCTGGAAGGTTGCGTATCTCCGCTTTATTTAGTTGTTTTTCTGAGGTTTTATCTTTTTCCTTCATCTGGTACATAGCCCTCTGCCTTTTAATCTTGTCTATGTTTCTGTGAGTGTGGTTTTTCTTCCACAGGCTGCAGAACTGTAGTTCTTTTTTCTGCTGTCTGCTCTCTGGTGGATGAGGCTATCTAAGAGGCTTGATGGGAGGGACTGGTGGCAGGTAGAGCTTACTGTTGCTCTGGTGGGCTGAGCTCAGTAAAACTTTAATCCAGTTGACTGTTAATGGGAGTGGCTGGGTTCCCTCCCTGTTGGTTGTTTGGCCTGAGTCCACCCAACACTGGAGCCTACCTGGGCTCTTTGGTGGGGCTAATGGTAGACTCTGGAAGGGCTCACGCCAATGAGTACTTCCCAGAACTTCTTCTGCTAGTGTCCTTGTCCCCACGGCAAGCCACAGCCCCACCTCCCGCCCAGTCCTGCCAAAGTCCTGCTATCAGTTCCCACTTGGCTTCAAAATCTGATTCTCTAGGAATTCCTCCTCCCGTTTCTGGACCCCCAGTTTTGGAAGCCTGACGTGAGGCTCAGAACCTTCACTCCACTGGGTTGACTTCTGTGGTATAAGTGTTCACCAGTCTGTGAGTCACCCACCCACCAGTTATGGGATTTGATTTTACTGTGATTGCACCCCTCCTACCATCTCATTGTGGCTTCTCCTATGTCTTTGGATGTCGGGTATCTTTTTTGGTGAGATCCAGTGTCTTCCTGTCGATGATTGTCCAGCAGCTAGTTGTGATTCTGTGTTCTCGCAAGAGGGAGTAAGAGCATGTCCTTCTACTCTGCCATCTTCGTTCCTCCTCCCATATATATATATATATATTTTTTTTTTTTTTTTTTTTGCCGAGCGCGCGCCTCTCACTGTTGTGGCCTCTCCCGTTGCGGAGCACAGGCTCCGGACGCAGAGGCTCAGTGGCCATGGCTTACGGACCCAGCCGCTCCGCGGCATGTGGGATCTTCCCAGACCAGGGCACAAACCTGTGTTCCCTGCATCGGCAGGCGGACTCTTAACCACTGTGCCACCAGGGAAGCCCTCCCACCTATATTTTTATACTTCGTCTTAGCTAAGTGTTTCTGTAGACAAAATCACACCATGTACGAATTCCTGCCATTGTAGATTCATGATATTACCCTTGAGTGATATTTAAATTGCTTCACAGTGTTAGTACACATCTCTAGGAAGCTCTTAATTTTTGCCATGATTGTTCTTTTTTTTTTAACATCTTTATTGGAGTATAATTGCTTTACAATGGTTTGTTAGTTTCTACTTTACAACAGAATGAATCAGTTATATATATACATATGTTCCCATATCTCTTCCCTCTTGCGTCTCCCTCCCTGCCACCCTCCCTATCCCACCCCTCCAGGCGGTCACAGAGCACTGAGCTGATCTCCCTGTGCTATGCAGCTGCTTTGCACTAGCTGTCTACCTTACGTTTGGTAGTGTATATATGTCCATTCCTCTCTCTCACTTTGTCACAGCTTACCCTTCCCCCTCCCCATATCCTCAAGTCCATTCTCTAGTAGGTCTGTGTCTTTATTCCTGTCTTACCCCTAGGTTTTTCATGACTTTTTTTCCCTTAAATTCCATATATATGTGTTAGCATACGGTATTTGTCTCTCTCTTTCTGACTTACTTCACTCTGTATGACAGACATTAGGTCTATCCACCTCAATACAAATAGCTCAGTTTCGTTTCTTTTTATGGCTGAGTAATATTCCATTGTGTATATGTGCCACATCTTCTTTATCCATTCATCTGATGATGGACACTTAGGTTGTTTCCTTCTCCGGGCTATTGTAAATAGAGCTGCAATGAACATTTTGGTACATGACTATTTTTGTATTATGGTTTTCTCAGGGTATATGCCCAGTAGTGGGATTGCTGGGTTATATGGTAGTGCTATGTGTAGTTTTTTAAGGAACCTCCATACTGTTCTCCACAGCAGCTGTATCCATTTACATTCCCACCAGCAGTGCAAGAGGGTTCCCTTTTCTCCACATCCTCTCCAGCATTTATTGTTTGTAGATATTTTGATGATGGCCATTCTGACTGGTGTGAGATGATATCTCATGGTAGTTTTGATTTGCATTTCTCTAATGATGAGTAATGTTGAGCATTCTTTCATGTGTTTGTTGGCAGTCTGTATTTCTTCTTTGGAGAAATGTCTGCTTAGGTCTTCTGCCCATTTTTGGATTGGGCTGTTTGTTTTTTGTTATTAAGCTCCATGAGCTGCTTATAAATTTTGGAGATTAATCCTTTGTCAGTTGCTTCATTTGCAAATATTTTCTCCCATTCTGAGGGTTGTCTTTTGGTCTTGTTTATGGTTTCCTTTGCTGTGCAAAAGCTTTGAAGTTTCATTAGGTCCCATTTGTTTATTTTTGTTTTTATTTCCATTTCTCTAGGACGTGGGTAAAAAAGGATCTTGCTGTGATTTATATGTCATAGAGTGTCCCGCCTATGTTTTCCTCTAAGAGTTTGATAGTTTCTGGCCTTACATTTAGGTCTTTAATCCATTTTGAGCTTATATTTGTGTATGTTGTTAGGGAGTGACCTAATCTCATACTTTTACATGTACCTATCCAGTTTTCCCAGCACCACTTATTGAAGAGGCTGTCCTTTCTCCACTGTACATTCCTGCCTCCTTTATCAAAGATAAGGTAACCATATGTGCATGGGTTTATCTCTGGGATTTTTATCGTGTTCCATTGATCTATATTTCTGTTTTTGTGCCAGTACCATACTGTCTTGCTCACTGTAGCTTTGTAGTATAGTCTGAAGTCAGGGAGCCTGATTCTTCCAGCTCCGTGTTTCATTCTCAAGATTGCTTTGGCTATTCGGGGTGTTTTGTGTTTGCATACAAATTGTGAAATTTTTTGTTCTAGTTCTGTGAAAAATGCCAGTGGTAGTTTGTTAGGGATTGCATTGAATCTGTAGATTGCTTTAGGTAGTAGACTCATTTTCACAATGTTGATTCTTCCAATCCAAGCACATGGTATATCTCTCCATCTATTTGTATCATCTTTAATTTCTTTCATCAGTGTCTTATAATTATCTGCATACAGGTCTTTTGTCTCCTTAGGTAGGTTTATTCCTAGATGTTTTATGCTTTCTGTTGCAGTGGTAAATGGGAGTGTTTTCTTGATTTCACTTTCAGATTTTTCATCATTAGTGTATAGGAATGCCAGAGATTTCTGTGCATTAATTTTGTATCCCGCTACTTTACCAAATTCATTGATTAGCTCTAGTAGTTTTCTGGTAGCATCCTTAGGATTCTCTATGTATAGTATCATGTCATCTGCAAACAGTGACAGCTTTACTTCTTCTTTTCCGATTTGGATTCCTTTTCTTCTCTGATTGCTGTGGCTAAAACTTCCAAAACTATGTTGAATAAGAGTGGTGAGAGTGGGCAACCTTGTCTTGTTCCTGATCTTAGTGGAAATGCTTTCAGCTTATCACCATTGAGGACGATGTTGGCTGTGGGTTTGTCATATATGGCCTTTATTATGTTGAGGAAAGTTCCCTCTATTCCTACTTTCTGCAGAGTTTTTATCATAAATGGGTGTTGAATTTTGTTGAAAGCTTTCTCTGCATCTCTTGAGATGATCATATGGTTTTTCTCCTTCAATTTGTTAATATGGTGTATCACGTTGATTGATTTGCATATATTGAAGAATCCTTGCATTCCTGGAATAAACCCCACTTGATCATGGTGTATGTTCCGTTTAATGAACTGTTGGCTTCTGTTTGCTAGTATTTTGTTGAGGATTTTTGCATCTATGTTCATCAGTGAAATTGGCCTGTAGTTTTCTTTCTTTGTGACATTCTTGTCTGGTTTTGGTATCAGGGTGATGGTGGCCTCGTAGAATGAATTTGGGAGTGTTCCTCCCTCTGCTATATTTTGGAAGAGTTTGAGAAGGATAGGTGTTAGCTCTTCTCTAAATGTTTGATAGCATTTGCCTGTGAAGGCATCTGGTCCTGGGCTTCTGTTTGTTGGAAGATTTTTAATCACAGTTTTAATTTCAGTGCTTGTGATTGGTCTGTTCATATTTTCTATTTTTTCCTGATTCAGTCTTGGCCGGTTGTGCATTTCTAAGAATTTGTCCATTTCTTCCAGGTTGTCCATTTTATTGGCATAGAGTTGCTTGTAGTAATCTCTCATGATCTTTTGTATTTCTGCAGTGTCAGTTGTTACTTCTCCTTTTTCATTTCTAATTGTATTGATTTGAGTCTTCTCCCTTTTTTTCTTGATGAGTCTGGCTAATGGTTTATGAATTTTGTTTATCTTCTCAAAGAAGAAGCTTTTAGTTTTATTGATCTTTGCTATCGTTTCCTTCATTTCTTTTTCATTTATTTCTGATCTGATTTTTATGATTTGTTTCCTTCTGCTAACTTTGGGGGTTTTTTGTTTTTTGTTTTTTGTTTTGGTACGTGGGCCTCTCACTGTTGTGGCCTCTCCTGTTGCGGAGCACAGGCTCTGGATGCGCAGGCTCAGCGGCCATGGCTCACCGGCCCAGCTACTCTGCGGCATGTGGGATCTTCCCGGACCGGGGCACGAACCCGTGTCCGCTGCATCGGTGGGCGGACTCTCAACCACTGCGCCACCAGGGAAGCCCACTTTGGGGTTTTTTTGTTCTTCTTTCTCTAATTGCTTTAGGTGCAAGGTTAGTTGTTTATTCAAGATGTTTCCGGTTTCTTTTCTTAAGGTAGGATTGTATTGCTATAAACTTCCCTCTTAGACCTGCTTTTGCTGCATCCCGTAGATTTTGGGTTGTCGTGTCTTCATTGTCTTTTGCTTCTAGGTATTTTTTAATTTCCTCTTTGATTTCTTCAGTGATCACTTCGTTATTAATTAGTGTATCGTTTAGCCACCATGTGTTTGTGTTTTTTACAGATCTTTTCCTGTAATTGATATCTAGTCATAGCGTTGTGATCGGAAAAGATACTTGATAAAATTTCAGTTTTCTTAAATTTACCAAGGCTTGATTTGTGACCCAAGATATGATCTATCCTGGAGAATGTTCCATGAGCACTTGAGAAAAATGTGTATTCTGTTTTTTTTGGATGGAGTGTCCTATAAATATCAGTTAAGTCCATCTTGTTTAATGTATCATTTAAAGCTTGTGTTTCCTTATTTATTTTCATTTTGGGTGATGTGTCCATTGGTGATAGTGGGGTGTTAAAGTCCCCTACTATGAATGTGTTACCGTCGATTTCCCCTTTTATGCCTGTTAGTATTTGCCTTATGTATTGAGGTGCTCCTATGTTGGGTGCATTAATATTTACAATTGTTATATCTTCTTCTTGGATCGATCCCTTGATCATCATGTAGTGTCCTTCTTTGTCTCTTCTAATAGTCTTTATTTTAAAGTCTATTTTGTCTGATATGAGAATTGCTACTCCAGCTTTCTTTCGGTTTCCATTTGCATGAAATATCTTTTTCCATCCCCTTACTTTCAGTCTGTATGTGTCTCTAGGTCTGAAGTGGGTCTCTTGTAGACAGCAAATATATGGGTCTTGTTTTTGTATCCATTCAGCCAATCTGTGTCTTTTGGTGGGAGCATTTAGTCCATTTACATTTAAGGTAATTATCGATATGTATGTTCCTATTCCCATTGTCTTAATTGTTTTGGGTTCATTATTGTAGGTCTTTTCCTTCTCTTGTGTTTCTTGCCTAGAGAAGTTCCTTCAGCAGTTGTTTAGAGCTGGTTTGGTGGTCCTGAACTATCTCAGCTTTTGCTTGTCTGTAAAGGTTTTAATTTCTCCATCAAATCTGAATGAGATCCTTGCTGGGTAGAGTAATCTTGGTTGCAGGTTTTTCTCCTTCATCACTTTAAATATGTCCTGCCACTCCCTTCTGGCTTGTAGAGTTTCTGCTGAAAGATCAGCTGTTAACCTTATGGGGATTCCCTTGTGTGTTGTTGTTTTTCCCTTGCTACTTTTAATATGTTTTCTTTGTATTTAAGTTTTGACAGTTTGATTAATATGTCTCTTGGTGTATTTCTCCTTGGATTTATCCTGCATGGGGCTCTTTGTGCTTCCTGGAGTTGGTTAACTATTTCCTTTCCCATATTAGGGAAGTTTTCAACTATAATCTCTTCAAATATTTTCTCTGTCCCTTTCTTTTTCTCTTTTTCTTCTGGAACTCGTATAATTCGAATGTTGGTGCATTTAATGTTGTCCCAGAGGTCTCTGAGACTGTCCTCAGTTCTTTTCATTCTCTTTTCTTTATTCTGCTCTGCAGTAGTTATTTCCACCATTTTGTCTTCTAGGTCACTTATCTGTTCTTCTGCCTCAGTTATTTTGCTATTGATCCCATCTAGAGTATTTTTCATTTCATTTATGTGTTGTTCATCGTTGTTTTTTTCATCTTTAGTTCTTCTGGGTCCTTGTTAAATGTTTCTTGCATTTTCTCTATTCTATTTCCAAGATTTTGGATCATCTTTACTATCATTATTCTGAATTCTTTTTCAGGTAGACTGCCTATTTCCTCTTCATTTGTTAGGTCTGGCGGGTTTTTATCTTGCTCCTTCATCTGCTGTGTGTTTTTCTGTCTTCTCATGTTGCTTATCTTACTGTGTTTGGTGTCTACTTTTTGCAGGCTGCAGGTTCGTAGTTCCCATTGTTTTTGGTGTGTGTCCCCAGTGGCTAAGGTTGGTTCAGTGGGTTGTGTAGGCTTCCTGGTGGAGGGTACTAGTGCCTGTGTTCTGGTGGATGAGGCTGGATCTTGTCTCTCTGGTGGGCAGGTCCACGTCTGGTGGTGTGTTTTGGGGTGTCTGTGGACTTATTATGATTTTAGGCAGCCTCTCTGCTATTGGGTGGGCTTGTGTTCCTGTCTTGCTAGTTGTTTGGCATAGGATGTCCAGCACTGTAGCTTGCTGGTCGTTGAGTGAAGCTGGGTGCTGGTGTTGAGATGGAGATCTCTGGGCGATTTTCTCCGTTTGATATTATGTGGAGCTGGGAGGTCTCTTGTGGACCAGTGTCCGGAAGTTGGCTCTCCCACCTTAGAGGTACAGCACTGACTACTGGCTCCAGCACCAAGAGCCTTTCATCCACACAGCTCAGAATAAAAGGGAGAAAAAGTAGAAAGAAAGAATCAGTAGAAGTAGAACGAAAGAAAGTAAGAACGGAGGGAGGGAGGACAGAAGGAAGGAGGGAAGGAGTGAAAAAAAGAAAGGAAATAAAGTAAAATAAAATCGAGTAAGATAAAATATAATAAAGTTATTAAAATAAAAAAATGATTATTAAGAGAAAAACACCCGACGGATAGAACCCTAGGACAAATGGTGGAAGCAAAGCTATACAGACAAAATCTCACACAGAAGCATACACATACACACTCACAAAAAGAGGAAACGGGGAAAAAATCATAAATCTTTCTCTCAAAGTCCACCTCCTCAATTTGGGATGATTCGTTGTCTATTCAGGTATTCCACAGATGCAGGTACATCAAATTGATTGTGGAGCTTTAATCCGCTGCTCCTGAGGCTGCTGGGAGAGATTTCCCTTTCTCTTCTTTGTTCGCACAGCTCCCGGGGCTCAGCTTTGGATTTGGCCCCGCCTCTGCTCGTAGGTCGCTGGAGGGCGTCTGTTCTTCGCTCAGACAGGAAGGGGTTAAAGGAGCGGCTGATTCCGGGTCTCTGGCTCACTCAGGCCCTCAGGCCGGGGGGGGGGGGGGGGGGGGAAGGAGGGTGGGGCCTGTGGCTGCAGAGGCCAGCGTGACGTTGCACCAGCCTGAGGCGCGCTGTGCGTTCTCTCCCAGAGGAGTTGTCCCTGGATCCCCGGACCCTGTCAGTTGTGGGCTGCACAGGCTCCCCGGAAGTGGGGTGTGGATAGTAACCTGTGCTCGCACACAGGCTTCTTGGTGGCGGCAACAGCAGCCTTTGCATTTCATGCCGGTCTCTGGGGTCTGCGCTGTTAGCCACAGCTCGCGCCTGTCTCTGGAGCTCCTTTAAGCAGCGCTCTTAATCCCCTCTCTTCGCGCACTGGGAAACAAAGAGGGAAGAAAAAGTCTCTTGCCTCTTCGGCAGCTCCAGACTTTTTCCCGGACTCCCTCCCGGCTCGCTGTGGCGCACTAGCCCCCTTTAGCCTGTGTTCACGCCGCCAACCCCAGACTTCTCCCTGCGCTCTGACAGAAGCCCGAGCCTCAGCTCCCAGCCCCGCCCGCCCCGGCGGGTGAGCACACAAGCCTCTCGGGCTGGTGAGTGCCGATCGGCACTGATCCTCTGTTCGGGAATCTCGCCGCCTTGCCCTCCGCACCCCTGTGGGTGCGCTCTCCTCCGCGGCTCTGAAGCTTATTCCCCCCTCCGCCATCCGCAGTCTCCGCCTGCGAAGGGGCTTCCTAGTGTGTGGAAACCTCTCCTCCTTCACAGCTCCCTCCCACTGGTGCAGGTCCTGTCCCCATCCTTTTGTGTCTGTTTATTCTTTTTTCTTTTGCCCTACCCAGGTACGTGGGGGGTTTCTTGCCTTTTGGGAGGTCTGAGGTCTTCTGCCATTGTTCAGTAGGTGTTCTGTAGGAGTTTTTCCACGTGTAGATGTATTTCTGGTGTATCTGTGGGGACGAAGGTGATCTCCGCGTCTTACTCTTCTGCAATCTTCCCGGAAGCCCCTGATTGTTCTTTTTTTTTAAAACTTTTCCTCCCCTTTCCCCATCCCCAGTGTATTAGATGTCTTTGCCTCTTACTCCCAGAAAAACCTTGATCTTCTCATAACTCAGTTCTGCAACCTACTTGATTTGTGTCCATCTTCTTTTCCTTCTCTCTAGTCCTGCCTACACTCAAAGGCTAATCATTACTTATGGTCTGGATCTCATCCATCCTTTTTTGCCCTCTCAGAGACCTTGCCATTTTAGTTTCCTTACTGTCTCTTTCACTATCACTTATCTTTGCCCATCTACATCTAAACATGCTCTAGTCTTTTCCTCTTGGAAAAAACACCAAAAAACCCAAACTGTCTTTTTTCTTTTTTTTTTTCCAGTATGTGGGCCTCTCACTGTGGTGGGCTCTCCCGTTGCGGAGCACAGGCTCCAGACGCGCAGGCCCAGCGGCCATGGCTTACGGGCCCAGCCGCTCCGTGACACGTGGGATCCTCCTGGACCAGGGCACAAACCCACGTCCCCTGCATCAGCAGGCAGACTCCCAACCACTGCGCCACCAGGGAAGCCCCCAAACTGTCTTTAATCCCACATTCCTATTTGTGTGCCTAAACCTCACATTGTTTTCCCCACACTCCCTTGTTTAAGATCTTCTTGTACTTCCTCATTGAGGGAATTCATGTCTGTTGTCAATTCTGAACACAGTTGTAGCCATTATATCTTAAATTATTACTCTTCTTATTCTTTCTATTCTTGAGCAGTTTTTTTTAGATTTTCATCTGTCTTTCATGTCCCTTACCCTCTCGTTTATAATTTCCACTTCTTAATCTCTCTGTGCTGTATCTGTGTAATTTCTTTAACTCTTTTTTGTTCACTCATCATTTCTTTAGCTCTATTAATTAATTGTTTCTATTTAGTGAATGTGTTTTTAAATTTTAGGAATTCTTTGTTGTTGTTTTTTTTAATGGACCTGGTCTGGTTTTGTTTTTCTTTCTTGTTTTTTAAGAGTGTTTAGCTCTTTCCTCACATCTAAAAATATTTTTATTTTGAAACAGTGTCAAACTTATAGAAAAATTGCAAATATAGAGAACTTTATTTTCCTCAACCATTTGAGAGTAAGTTACACTCATAGTGCCCCATCAGCCCTTAATACCTAAGTATTTCTTACAAACAAGGATATTCTCCTCCAAAATCATGGTACAGCTATCAAGAACAGGAAATTAATATCGCCTTATTAGTAGCATCTAGTCTTTAGACACCATCTGAGTTTTGACAGCTGCCTAAATTTTTGAGGATTATAGGCCAGTTGTTTTGGATTTTTTTTAAGTTACTAGGTTCAGGCTATTTGTTTTATCTTATTTATTTTTTTTGTTGGCCGCACCACGTGGCACGCAGGGATCTTAGTTCCCGACCAGGGATCCAACCCGTGCCCCCTGTGGTGGAAGTGTGGATTCTTAACCACCGGACCGCCAGGGAAGTCCCAGGGTTATATATTTTAGAAGTGATCTTTCCATTGCATTTTGTCACATGGCATATAATGAGACTTTTCCAATGAAAAGGTTTTCTTTCCCCCTTATAATTAGTATTTTGTGGAATAAACTGTGAGACTATGTAAATATTCCATTCCTCATCAAACTTTCAGTTTATTTCAGTATGGACTTACGGATTTGTATGGGTTATAATCCATTTGTTGTGATGCTTAGATTGTTCACAATTAGGCATTGGGAGCCCTGTAAGCTGACTCCATGTCCTTTTGATATGTCCCCTCTATTCTTTTAATGCTTCTTTACTTTCTGACACTGCAAGTATATTAGTTTTCTCTTGCTGCTCTACCAAATTACCACAAATATTAGCAGCTTAAAACCAGACAAATTTCTTAGTGTACAGTCAGAAGTCTGGGTTGGGTAAGTTGGTTTCTCTGCTTAGATTCTCACAAGGCTGATGTCACAGTGTTGGCCAGCTCTTATTGTCAGGAGGCTCTGGGAACAACCCACTTCCAAGCTCATTCAGGTTGTTGGTGGAATCTAGTTCTTTCCTTGGAGTGGTAGAACCAAGGTCACCATTTCCGGTCAGTTAAGGGCCTCCCTTAGCTCTTAGAGCCTTCTCTCCCAGCCTTGCACATGTGTCTCTATATCTTAGAGCCAGAAAAGGTGATGATTTGAATCCTTTTCACACCTAGAGTCTCTCTTGACATCCCCTTCTGCCACATTTCCCTTGCTTTTCTCTGCTGCATCTCCCACTGACTCTTCTGCCCTTCTTTGGTTTTTAAGGGCTCATTCAATTACACTGGGCCCACCCTCATATTCAGAATAATCCACCTATTTTAAGGTCAGCTGATGAGTACCTTAATTCAATCTGCCAAGTGCCTTCAGAGCAGTACCTAGATTAGTGTTTGATTGAATAACCAGGAGATGGGAAACTTGGGGAATTCTGCTTACCACAGAAGGATATCCCAGGTTCTTCTTTTTTATATAGAATGTTGTTCCTTTCTCATATTTTTGATTTCTTCTCTTAGGTTCTTAATCATTTAAAATCTTTATCTCATAATCTTTATTTGCTGTTTTCTGTTTTCTAAGGTTTTTAGAAGATAGTCAAATCTTAATGTCCGCTAACTTGTGATCAAGGGGATTGTTCTTTCCATGTTTTCTAATTTTGGATTGCAAACTCATTTTCTAGCCTGGGTTGAGGATATATCCCTTCAAAGAGGTTTTGCGTTTGCTTCTGCTAATATATTCAAGTGACGGTACTGCCTGACCCCTTATATTGATTCAGCATTTGGGATTTACCAGACCAGGCAGATGGTGTAAGTTCAGACCCAAAACCTATTTGAAGACAAGGCTGTGGCTGTAAATTCTCAAGGCAGATCTTCTGTCCTCTATCCAAAGCTCAGATCAAATTGGACAAACTTCCTTATTTTATTTTTCTCCCTGTGTATGCCGTGATTTGGGGGTTTTGTGTTTTGTGGGGGTCTTTGGGTGTGGAGTGGAGAAGGGATGGGTTAGTTTTCCCCTGAAACTGTAGCCATGGGAAAGTCTAAACTATATAATCAGGGTCTCATCAATTTCAGCTTTCCCTCCATCGGAGACCCAAGGTTTTATCTCTTTTCCTTGTGGTGGGCATTAAAGCCAAAGGTCCTAGGCTCCTGACATAGGCTGGCTGCTTTAGGGCAGCTGTTAAAGCCTTTCCTTTTTATTTGGACCCCTTAATTTTTTTTTTTGTGGGTTTAACTATTCACATTTAGGTACTTTTAATTAGGAAGGTTTTTAGGTTGTCGAGTCTGCCTTGTTGCCAGAAACAGAAATTCCCCCATTGATTGATTGACTGATTTTTTAAAACCACTTCATATTGGCTTCTGCAACTACTACTCCACTCGGGTCAGGAATAGCTTTCACACTGTCAAGTCCAAGTGAGTATTTTTCAGTTTTCTTCTTACATGATCATCTTACATCACTTCCCCTTCTCTTCTTTTTCCACTTTCCCTAACTTGGTTGTCCTACTGTTTTGACCATTTCTTTTTAGTTTTTTGTGACTTCTCCTTTATCCTGATTTGGTGTTGAAATTCCTTGGGACTCACTCCTGAGCCTCTGCTTTGGTCACTCCATAATTCTCACCAAATTTAAGTTACTTAAAATCTTTTGTGTAGGGCTTCCCCGGTGGTGCAGTGGTTGAGAATCTGCCTACCAATGCAGGGGACACGGGTTCGATCCCTGGCCTGGGAAGATCCCACATGCCGCGGAGCAACTAAGCTCATGTGCCACAAGTACTGAGCCTGTGCTCTAGAGCCCGTGAGCCACAGCTACTGAGCCCATGTGCCACAGCTACTGAAGCCCACGTGCCTAGAGCCCATGCTCCACAATGAGAGAAGCCACTGCAATGAGAAGCCCGCGCACTGCAACGAAGAGTAGCCCCCACTCGCTGCAACTAGAGAAAGCCTGTGTGCAGCAACGAAAACCCAACACAGCCAAAAATAAATAAATAAATAAATGAAACTTAAAAAAAAAATCTTTTGTGTAAAGTATTGCAGTAACGACCTAATTTATCTCCCTGATTCTACTCTTCTATTTTCTTTTAAGGCATTGTTCACTTTGTATTCAAAGTGATCTCTTAAAAATACTATTATGATCATGTCACTCTTGGTTAAGACGCTTTAATGGCTTTCCATTACTACAAAATTGGGAAGTCCTTTATGGCCTGCAAGGTTTTACCTGAGCTGACTCCTGGGCTGGATTCTAGCTTCTTTTGTTTTTTTAGTTCTCCAAGCAGGGATCAAACCTACACCTCCTGCACTGGAAGCTTGGAATGGGTCCTAATCCCCCTTCAGCGGTCCTAACCACTGGACCACTGGGGGAAGTCCCTAGCTTCATTTTGAGTATCTTGTTTCTTTGTTTATTATACCACAGTGGCTGTGTCTGTTAGGGTCCATTGTATGTAAGCCACAGAAGTAGGTTCTGTCGAATGTAAGCAAAAAGTAATTTATTGGATATATACAGTTATTTTAGAGAATTAGTAGAAAGACCTTACTCTAAAACTTTTGGAGGAGAGAAATAAGGGTAGTTTAAAGGGCAAGGTGAACAAGAACTAATAGACTCCTAATATTATTACCATTAGACTAACTTAGGTCTGATCATTCTCTGCCCTTATGAGCATACATTCAAGGTGTAAGTTCCCAGCAGAGACGGTTCGCCTCAGATTGGATTACATGTTCATCCCTGGGCCAGGAGTGCATGAAGTGGAGGACGGGTACTTCCCTAATAGAAAATAGGGTGCTATTTGGAAAAGAAATGGGAAAGAGGTCTAGGCAAGTAAAATTAGAACTTCCCCTAAGGACTTCCTTTTAGTTTATGTGTCACTTTACAAAGGCCTACCCTTTACTGCGAATTTTTCTTTTCTTTTTTTGTTTTTTTGTTTTTGGTACTGCTAATCTTAAGTTACCCCTCGTATTCTGTCATAGCACATTCTACTTTTTCATCATAGCACTAATATTTGTGTGATTATTTAACGTATGACTCCTTTACTTTAAGCTCCACGAGTGCAAGGATGGTATCTGTTTTCTTCTTTGTAGCATCTTTAGCAGGAAGTATTGTATCTGGGCATATTAGGTGCATAAATATTTGTAGAATATTGTACAATCAGGTCAACTCTGCAGTATTCAATTGATATCAAAATGATATTCAAAACATTTAAAAATATTTTAAAATGAAATCAGAAAATATGTATGGTAAGTGTAAGAGGATTAAAAATTCTATGTCCAGTATATAGGCAACTATATAGAGCAAAACCGTAAACTCTGCACCAAAAAGTTTGAAAATATATAAAAATATTAACAGTCTTTGTGGTTGATTTTTTTTTCCTACTTTCCCATCTACTTAAAAATTTTAATAATGAGTATGTGTTGTCTTTATGGGTAAATTCAAAAGAAACAACACATAATGAACGAAATTGGGATTGATGCAAAATACTTTACACTGTCTACCAAGTATAGCTTATCAAGTTTAGGTGATTTTAACTTGTAGATGCACTTCAGACACATCTTTCTCCATGGTCAGTTCCACTACCATTTTTAGAGGATCATAATCTTTCATCTAGTTTATGTAATAGCCTCTTAAATGATCTTTCTGTTTCCACTCTTCCTCCTTTCTATTCATTTGCTACACAGCAGTTAGAGGGATGATATTTTAAAAATCCAGTTCTCACTATTCGTCTTTATTGTCTTCCCATTGATCTTTTTAAAAAATATTTATTTATTTATTTTTGGCTGCATTGGGTCTTTGTTGCTGCGCACAGGCTTTTCTGTAGTTGCAGAGAGCGGGGACTACTCTTCGTTGTGGTGTGTGGGCTTCTCATTGTGGTGGTTTCTCCTGTTGCGGAGCATGGGCTGTAGGCACGCAGGCTTCAGTAGTTGTGGCTTGTGGCTCTAGAGTGCAGGCTCAGTAGTTGTGGCACACAGGCTTAGTTGCTCTGCAGCATGTGGGATCTTCCTGGACCAGGACTTGAACCCGTGTCCCCTGCATTGGCAGGTGGATTCTTAACCACTGTGCCACCAGAGAAGTCCCCTTCGTATTGATCTTAAATTCTAAACACCTCTACATGGCTTACAGGGTCCTGTGAGATCTACTTCCCCTCTCTAACCTTGTCTTCTACCACTCTCTCCACTATACTTTAGCCATATTACCTTTTTTTTTAACTTGTCTTTTTTTTTTTTTTTTTTGCGGTATGTGGGCCTCTCACTGTTGCGGCCTCTCCCGCCGCGGAGCACAGGCTCTGGTCGCGCAGGCCTAGCGGCCATGGCTCACGGGCCCAGCCACTCTGCAGCATGTGGGATCTTTCCGGACTGGGGCACGAACCTGCGTCCCCTGCATCGGCAGGCGGACTCTCAACCACTGCGCCACCAGGGAAGCCCTTAACTTGTTTTTTGAACGAGCTTTTCTGCTTCATTCTTTGTTCAGTTAACAACTACATACCTAACCTTTAGGTCTTATTATATCATTTCTTCAGACAGATCTTTTCTGCTTCTTAATTTTTCACCCTCATTATACCCTTTCTCTTCCATCATATAGTGTTTGCAACAATTTATAGTCGTGTTTGTTTTTTTTAATATTTTATTTTTTTACTTATTTATTTGGTTACTCTGGGTCTTAGCTGCTGCCAGCAGGCTCCTTAGTTGCAGCTCACGGGCTCCTTAGTTGTGGCATGCGAACTCTTAGTTGCAGCATGCATGTGGGATCTAGTTCCCGACCAGGGATCAAACCCGGGCCCCCTGCATTGGGAGCATGGAGTCTTGCCCAGGGAAGTCCCATGTGTTTGTTTTGATGTTTGCCTCCCTAATTGTATATTCCTGGAGAACAGAGATCTTTTCTGTCTTGTTCCCTACTTTATTCTCTGCTCTTAGCACAGTGCCTGTCTTTTAGTACATATGAAGTAAATATTTCTTGGGTGGATGGATAAATGAATCAGTATGTTACTGCCACTCTCTGTATCATTCTGCATCTTTGTTTCTTTTTTGTTCGTTTTTCATTTCATCCTTTAAAAAATTTTTTTGTTGAAATATAGTTGATTTACAGTGTCTTTATTATAAAACATCCCATTGTCATGAGTAAAAAATGGGGACTGTTTGTGCTGATAACTCCAGTTCTTAAAAGTACCTGTGAAGGTGGCCTAGTTTGTTCACAGCATGATAAATTTGCTAGATCGTATGTGTGCACACACACACATTTGCACACACATGCACACTTGCCTCAAATGAGCAGCCTAGAAACAGAAAAGATAAATCAAGACTCCTAGTCTACACAGCTTATGAAACATAACAGTAGCCTCTAAGTGTCTAGTGTGTGCCAGGCATTTAATCCTTACAACCCAATAAAGGACAAGGTGTTCTTACGAACCTCACTTCACCTCGTTTTTTTGTTTTTTAAAATAGATTTATGTATGTATGTATGTATGTATGTATGGCTGCATTGGGTCTTCACTGCTGCATGTGGGCTTTCTCTACCGGCAGCAAGCAGGGGCTACTCTTCGCTGTGCTGCGTGGGTCTCTCATTGCTGTGGCTCCTCTTGTTGCGGATCACGGGCTCTAGGCATGCGGGCTTCAGTAGTTGTGGCATGCAGGCTTAAATAGTTGTGGCACGCAAGCTTCAGTAATTGTGGCTTGCGGACTCTAGAGTGCAGGCTCAGTAGTTGTGACATACGGGCCTAGTTGCTCCCTGGCATGTGGGATCCTCCCAGACCAGGGCTCGAATCCGTGTCCCCTGCATTGGCAGGCAGATTCTTAACCACTGTGCCACCAGGGAAGCCCCCCACTTCACCTTTAAGGAAAGAAGCTTAGGGAAGTTAAGTTGCTTGTCCAAAGTCACGCAGCTGATCTGAGGTCCAAATGAGCCCTATCCTGCAAGTTTAATTACTAAGCTATACTGCCTTGCCAAATAGAATTTACTCATTCAGTACTGAATGATAATGATAAACATGTATTGCAAATCTAGTATGCCTGACACTGCTCTAAGTACAATACTGGGAATAAGGCAGTGAACAAAGCAGACTCCCATCCTCATGGAGAGTACATTCCAGAGGGACATGGGAAAGACAGTGAACAAAAGGAATAAGGAAAACATGCAGAATGATAAATGTGATAATGAGTATGGAGAAAAATAAAGCAGGGGAGTAGATGGAGGCAGTGAGGGGGTTGCAGTACTCAATAGGGTGGTCAAGGAAGTCCTCTCTGAGAAGGTGCCATTTGAGCTGAGACCTGAAGGGTGCAAAGACATCTGTGAGGAACCCAAGGAAACTTCGGACAGAGGAGGAGACGCAAGCACGGTCTGTCTGGCACGCGCTGACCCTAAGAACCTCAGAGGGGAGCCTTTTTTGGGACAGCTGCACGTTATACCTGCGCTGCTTCTCTCCCTCGGGCGCCCATGGGTGGGTGAGCAGGTCTCCGTCCTCACCGCCACTGTCACATGCGACGGCTGACCCGGGCTGGTCCTAAGTCCGGGCCTCCTCTCTCTCCAGTTCCATTCGCCAAAATTCATTCCACACGAGGAGCGCTCCTCCTGACAGTGCTCATTCCACACGTCCTCCCACGCCTGGTTACACACAGGTAAAAGTGTGGTAGTGCACCTTTGTTTGCCCATTGGATTAACACAGATCTAAGGACTAGATAAAATTGAGTGTGAGGTGGAAAAGAGGCACTTGGTCTCTGTTGGTGGAAAGTGTAAACCGGTACAACTGCCCTGAACGGCAGGTGCACAGTATTGTATCCAGAACAGGTGAATTTGAGGGTATTTTCCTTGAGCTTGTGCATTGCAGGATTCAGTTCTATTTAATTAGATGAATGTCACCTTGATTTAGATTAAAATAGCATATAACTTGTAAAAGATGAAAATAGAGTGAAGTTAAATAGAAAGCAGGTCCAGAACAATCTAAGGAGGATTATTTGCCTTGTGAAAAAGGATCTAGAGGTCTTAGTGAACGGTTAATGCTGTACCATCGTACCCGGGGTATGAGGGAGTTGAGGTGAGCCAGTGATCTGCATTTTCAGAAAAAGATTTAGAATTCCATGCTTTCCTGACTTGATAGGAAAGGAAAATTTTGATTTGTTCTATTTTATTACAGTAACCTGAGTACCAGTTTCAAAGTGTGATTGCTGTGTTTTTAGCTGTGCAGTTTCCCATTTAAGATCAAGCTAATGCAGTTAGAAAACAGACTTAAGTTTAGAGATTGAAGATCCTCAAACACACCACAGTTTTGCTTCTCAGTATTATACTTTCATGATATATTATTGCATGTGGTAATGGTATTTGCAGTTTTCAAAGTGTAGTACGGACAGTAGAGGACCTGACAATTAAAATACTATACTTCCCTGACTTAAAGATAAATTTTTAACTAGAGCGCTAACTCTAAAATAGCTATAGCTACCATTTATGGCAACTTACTGTGTATTAGGCACTGTTAGAGCCTTTACATGAGTATTCCCAAAAACCTTTAAGGTAGCTATTATCTTGGTTCTTAGAAAAGAACAGTATGGAGGCTCACAAAGTTTAAGATCACAAGGTTGGGAGAGCCGGGACGTTTGTCTCAATCAAAAACTTGTCCTGTTGTGATTTCAGCCTACTGCCTCCAGCTCGCTTTTGTCTTTTGGTTTTGGGAATTGGAGATTCCACGTATAGTATGCTTTTTGACATTAAAAAAAAATCAGCACTCTACCTTTTAAGGTACTTTGAAAAAGCTGAGTTCAAGTACTTCTCTCTGGAACTCTTCCACCCCAGTCTCTTCCTCTGAACTTAAGTCGTTTTTTGTATCATATGTCCTTATGGTATTTAGCATTTCCCTCCTGTATCATAGTAGCTTGGGAGTACTTATTAGCTGTGCTGTGAGACTATAAGTTCTTTGAAGGATGAATTCCTTTCTGTTCTTTGCCATCTTCATTGCCTTTTTAAAAATTATTATTAGAACCTCAATAAGTATTTGTTGAAAGAACTATGGGGTAAACAACTTAAAACAATTTTTTTCTTCACCCACGGGCCTGTCCTTTGGAATGTAGGTTTATAAATATTCACTGCATTTATGTGCTCTTTTCTGTCCTCCACAGCCAAACTTCTTAAAAGAGTTATCTTGCCAAAATTTCTTGTTACTTTTCATGACTTCTTTTTCTGGCCTTACCTTAAATGATCAATAGAATCATTTGACCTTTTCCTTTGAAATTCTCTTAGGTGGTTTCTAAGATTCTCTCTGTTTCCTTATTTTGTCCTTTGTGGTCCATCTTTCTTTCTTTCTTTTTTTTTTTTTTTTTGCGGTATGCGGGCCTCTCACTGTTGTGGCCTCTCCCGTTGTGAGCACAGGTTCCGGACGCGCAGGCTCAGCGGCCATGGCTCACGGGCCCAGCTGCTCCACGGCATGTGGGATCTTCCCAGACCTGGGCACGAACCTGTGTCCCCTGCATCGGCAGGTGGACTGTCAACCACTGTGCCACCAGGAAGCCCTAACATTTTAACTTTTAATGTTCTTCTTGATTTGGTTCCTGCTTATTTTTTAGCCTCATTTCTTGCTTAAGCTACACGGATGGCACTTATAAGTTCTTAGAATCTACCTGGCTCTGTGGCGCATGTTTCTTCCTCAGAATGCCCTTCACCTCTGTCCTCCAGCTCCTTTAGAAATTAGCTTTAAAGGCACCCATCTCTTCCAGTTCGCTTTTTGACCTCATCCTTTCTCACTCCAGGTCTGGGTTAGATAACCCTCTTTATGCAATCACAGCCTCCTGAGGATATCTCTATCATAATACTCTTCACGGTCTTTTGTAATTGTCTCTTTTTTCCACTAAGCTTCTTGAAGGCGGAGACCACATATCTCGAATGGCTTTGTATCTCTAGGGCTTAGAATAATGTCTGGCAAACAGTGAGCTCTCAGATGTTTGTGGAATGAATGTATTTGTTAAGTGGACAAATTATCATTATTCTGGAGAAATTGTAGATATAAAAAGGATCTTAGGAGCCTCAATTATAGTTGTAAGGCCTTTAAAAATGTCCCAATTTTTGTATTCCCCTTGTTTGAAGATTATAGGTACTTCTATTTATTATGAATCAATAATATTTATCTTCTTTAGAACAAAGTAAATTTTACTGTTGATATAACCACTGTGTTTTCTCAAAAAAATTTTTTTGACTATGGCATATTTAGGTTCTTTTTTTCTGCTTTCCTCTTGTTTATAGTGTCAAGTTCTTGAGGTCTTATTCCCTCCCACCCTCCCAAGAGCCCTGGTTTATTATAAGATTTCTCAGCCTCCATTGCTATTAACTCTATGGGCCAGATAATTCTTAGTTGTGAGGAGCTGGCTTGTGCATTGTACAATGTTTAGCAGCATCCCTGGCCATTACCTACTAGATGCCAGTAGTACCTCCTAGTTTTGACAACCAAAAATGTGTCCAGACATTGTCATATGTCTCCTGTGAAGCAGAATCACCCCTGGTTCAGAACCCCACTGGTTTATAGAGATTCCTGTCTCTTAACCTTTATCCTCAAAGAGCCTTTCCTTCTCTGTGGACTTTTTGTTATCAGCATAAGAGCATGATCACCCATCTTGGGGGGAAAAAAAACCCAAAAAAACCCCACAAAACACTTTTTAAAGTAACTCCTAGTTTCTTCTTAACTTTTGCTCATTTTCTCTTTCTGTCCTCTGTCCATCCACTTTTCTAGAGTGAATTGCTTCTACTCTTTCTTTCTGGCTTTTTAACCCTGTGGTGCTACTGAAAATACTTTCAAATCTCTTTCCTCTTTTCCTGTGTTCTCTGAAGTGAATGCTACCACCACCTAGCTTTCCACGTCACCATCATCTCTTAATGCTCTGTTCCCTGGCCACCCCGACTGCTACTTTAGATACCTCATTCGGTCAGTCATAAAGTCCTGTTTATTCTACCTCCTGAATATCTATAGAATCCACCTGTATTCTTTATTCTCACTGCTGTGTCCCACCAGTGGCATCAGGCTCTTTGTTGTTCTCGGAATATCAAGTCTAGTCCTGTTCCATTTTGTTTTTTGCTCTGTAATGTGGATGACCTTTCAAAAACAGAGTCTCTTCCCATTTCATACCTTCTCAATCATGAGTGCTGGGGCTCTAGTATCTGCATTTTTGAAAGGCTTACCAAGTGATTTTTATACAACTCTAATTTCTTCATTCTCCTATTTCAGAAACATGTCACTGCTCTTCGGAATTCCTAAAACCCTTATTATTATTCTTACAAAGCACTTCCTGATGTGATCTCTGTCTCTTAACAAATCATCTTTGACGTATAAAAAAAGTCTTAGTTTCTTTAAGACAAGTACTTTATGAAAAGTCAGTATTTATACATTTAGTTACTGGGTTTTTTTTGTTTTTTGTTTTGCGGTACGCGGGCCTCTCACCGTTGTAGCCTCTCCCGTCGCGGAGCACAGGCTCGGGACGCGCAGGCAGGCTCAGCTGCCATGGCTCACGGGCCCAGCCGCTCCGCGGCATGTGGGATCTTCCCGGACCGTGTTTTTTTTTTTTTTGACATCAATAAAATTTATCATTGTGGGAGGGATCAGGAGGAAATGTGGGTATTCTAACATCGATTAATGTTGGTGTCTGTGACCAATTTGACTGCTAAATTATAAAATATTTAAATAAGATTTTTTTCTTGTAGGTATTTATAGCAGCAGTGATGTAGCAGTATCATTTCCAAATGTAGCATCTGGCTCAGGATCCAGTACTCCTGTCTCCAGTTCTCATTTACCTCAGCAACCTTCTGGGCATTTACAGCAAGTGGGAGCGCTCTCCCCGTCTGCTGGGTCGTCTGCACCCTCTGCTGTTGCTACAACTCAGGTAAATTATTACAGTGTTACAAAGTAACATGTACATCCATTTGTCTTTTTTTTTTTTCTAAACATCTTTATTGGAGTATAATTGCTTTACAGTGGTGTGTTAGTTTCTGCTGTATAACAAAGTGAATCAGCTATACATATTCATGTATCCCCATATCTCCTCCCTCTTGTGTCTCCCTCTCACCCTCCCTATCCCACCCCGCTAGGTGGTCACAGAGCTCAGAGCTGATCTCCCTGTGCTATGTGGCTGCTTCCCACTAGCTATCTGTTTACATTTTGTAGTGTATATATGTCCATGCCACTCTCACTTTGTCCCAGCTTACCCTTCCCCCTCCCCGTGTCCTCAAGTCCATTCTCTACGTCTGCGTCTTTATTCATCCTGCCCCTAGGTTCTTCAGAACCTTTTTTTTTTTTTTAGAGTCCATATATATGTGCTAACATACGGTATTTGTTTTTCTCTTTCTGACTTACTTCACTCTGTATGACAGACTCTATCTAGGTCCATCCACCTCACTACAAATAACTCAGTTTCGTTTCTTTTTATGGCTGAGTAATATTCCATTGTATATATGTGCCACATCTTCTTTATCCATTCATCTGTTGATGGACACTTAGGTAGCTTCCATGTCCTGGCTATTGTAAATAGAGCTGTGATGAACATTGTGGTACATGACTCTTTTTGAATTATGGTTTTCTCAGGGTATATGCCCAGTAGTGGAATTGCTGGGTCGTATGGTAGTTCTATTTTTAGTTTTTTAAGGAACCTCTATACTGTTCTCCATAGTGGCTGTATCAATTTACATTCCCACCAACAGTGCAAGAGGGTTCCCTTTTCTCCACACCCTCTCCGGCATTTATTGTTTGTAGATTTTTTTAATGATGGTCATTCTGACCGGTGTGAGGTGATACCTCATTGTAGTTTTGATTTGCATTTCTCTGATGATTAGTGATGTTGAGCATCCTTTCATGTGTTTGCTGGCAATCTGTGTCTTCTTTGGGGAAATGTCTATTTAGGTCTTCTGCCCATTTTTGGATTGGGTAGTTTGTTTTGTTGATATTGAGCTGCATGAGCTGCTTGTATATTTTGGAGATTAATCCTTTGTCAGTTTCTTCATTTGCAAATGAAAGTAAGTTAGATTATAGGGGAGATAAATGAAATAGGGCTTCCTATAGGAATTTATAAAATATCTCAATCTGTATTGACGCGAGTGGAAATGATACACACGTTTACATGATATTCATGGGAGAGCACAAAAGAATATGTTGGCACCAACTGATTCTTTTCAATTTCTGAGTTCCTGATTTTGTCCTAATGATGTAAAATAGTAATTTGGGGGGAGCTCTTTTTCCCTCTTTTAAAAGTAGGACTTACAAAGTATGAACCACTTTTGGACTTCTGTGGTTTTAAAAATTCCTTTCATAATTTTAAAATCGCAGAAATAATATATGAATATCTGTGGTGTAAATTTTTAAAAACCAGTGAAGGAGAGTATAGGATTAAGAGTGAATGATTCTTTTAAGTACTTATAGGGTGTTCTTTCTTGTGAGAAAGAAGGGATATTTATAATATTATAAATAATGGTGACTATGTTGGTGGTTTTGCATTTATTTATCCTTTTCCTTCATTTTAGATCTGGAACTTGATGGGTGACCTAGTCTACAGGAATGCTCTAAGAGCCAGAGTCAAACCAGAGAAATCATAATTATATAAATAGAATAGTAAATGGCCACAGCTGCGCACGTGCGTGCACACACACACACACACGTGCGCACACACACTCACACACAAGCACGCACACTCACTCCCCATCCCCAACCCCCATGTTTCCTCAAAGGTAATAATTTAAAATTCCTAAAGTATATATATTTTTTCTTTATTTGGAATTCTTTATAATTTTATTATTTTCATTTTACCCAATGCCTCTAATAGTCTCAGAGTTTTAAGAAAATTATGACAAAGACAAATGTCTAGTTATAAACAACTAGTTAAGTAGTTAGTTGTTTGTAAGTTGCTGTAAACTTCTGCTTTATGTATGTGTTCATAGTTTCTATTGTACGGGCCTTAGAATATATGTACACTTTTCCAGCATTTTCTGTAAGTTGTACATCAGAGCACAGCATTAAGTTATTTTTAAAGTATGTAGTGGTGCAGTGCAAGCGATCACCATTATAATTAGATCAAGAATTAGAATAAACAACAGTTCAGCACAGAAAAACAATGGCATGGTTAGTGGTATTGTCTTTGAAAATGAAAGTTAACAATTTGGTGAACTTCTCAACCTGAAGAAGGGAAGTTTGACTAGTTTAGGAGAGTTTTTCTCTAGCTCATTTCACTAGCCTTGGTGAGGTATAGGCATAATGATAGGGGTTTGGGGTTAGAGAGGGTGAAAGGATAAATGAGAAAATGGCTCTTATTAATAGTTTTATCTCTTTTAATTAAGTGTAACCATATGCTGTTGATAGCTTTATATCCTTGGAAAGAGTCTCACATGAACATTTTCAATGTGCATTTTCCTTTCCTTTCTTTCTAAAAGTCTGTTTTAATTACCCTCTGGTTAATTCCAGGCTGAATTAAGCAAAAATCTCATTTCTTCCCATTCATTATGTTTGTGGTTTTGGGGGTTGACTTTAGGGAGGTGGGTGGGGGAAGTGGTAGTGAAGAGAAATTTATAGCTAGAGGGAAAATTCCACTTAACATATGACTCAGCTGAAGAACAAAGAAATCATAGTTTCAAGTAATCCAGGATTCAGTCCAATTAAAATCTTCACTGTTTATCCTCCTCCCTGTTTCAGTAAGGTGGGTCTCTTATAAATATGATCATCCAGTGAGACTCCCATGCTGCATGCCGAGACAGCTGCATCTGTGTTTCTGTCCAGCAGTAAACACTTTCTGCCTTGAAGCCGGAGCTTATTTAGCCTGGCTTATCTGGTGCTGCTGTAGCAACCATCAGTCTCCAGGCAACTGAGGCAGGTTGACCTCTGAGTTGAACTGAGTGCAGAACTACTTCAGTTTAGCTGCCTTAGACAATAGTATTGGTGTTGAATGTGCAAAGTGTGAATTTTCTAGGCAATGTGCAAAGGAAAGGATACAGAAATATTTAGAATAAATCGAATGTTTAGATAGAACTCCTAAAATTGTGATGCACTTGGTAATTTAATCTTCTTTCCAAATGACAGAAGTTTATTTCTGTTTAACTTTTGTATAGGCCTTGTATGTTTTCAGATCATGCAATTCACTGTGGTTAGATAATCACACCCTAGCCTTTTATTTAGAGTTTCTTTATAGGTAGTTGATTTAAAAATGAAGAGAGTAGTGCTATAAGTGTGTAAATTAAAACTATCAATGTTTAAAATATAATTATAGAAGCCTTGTTACAATTATTGAGAAAACCATCACACCAGCAAGCAAATGTTTTAAAAAATATAAATCAGAGAATAGAAGTGTTAAATTTGAACGATGTTTTGACTTTCCTCCTTTCCCTCCCAAAACCTTAATGAAAGCAGTAATTTTTAGTGATGGGCTTGGTGCCAGAAGGATAAAAATCCGTAGGTCATTCTTGATCTTTCTGGCCTTGGTTTTAAGTAAGATAGACAGGCCTCTTCTTTGGTTTATTTGCTGTCTTAAGGATTGTTCCCAGGCAAGTGGTCAGGGAAGTAAGATCAGGAAGAGCTAATAGAAATTAAAAACTGAAACTACATTTGTGCCTTTAATGGGGCAAAAAGGAGACACTTGTAAAAATGTGGGGAGACAAAGTCTGATGCTTAGCAGCCCTAATTTGAAAAAAACCTTTAAAAATGTTTGATAACCTAGTTTTATATTGTTTGATGTCAAATCCTTTTGTTTTATTTGATAAACTTGTTTTTAGGGTAATTATTCCTTCACAGATATCAGCAGTATAGTTACAATTATAGTTCCTTAACATTATTGGAAGATAGAACTGCTGTCCTTGTGATGTTTTAATGATGGGTGCTCTGCTCTTGTATCATGGGTAGAGGTATAAATTAGTTTCTATAGGTGTGCCATTAATATTTCATTTTGCCTTTCACATTCCACTGTTTCTTAGTTCTGCATTCATTCTGTTTTGTCTTTGGAAGAATCCTGGTGCTTTTGTTTGAAGGATGATTGCTTTAATAGAGTTTAAGACAGAATGTAATGAAAATAATTGTATTCTAATATGTCTTGCATTCTGAGTTTTGCTTTTGGATACAGTCTTCATGTAGATAATCATGGTTCCTTGTTTACTCTGTGTTACTATTATAAAAATGATACGGGTTTAAAAGTAATTGAAGGAACTTCTAAGGTTTATTTATGTGATATTTACTAAATGCAGATAAATTTAAGTATTTTAAGGGTATAATTTAGTGACTAATGTTTTGCAGATTTCTGTGAGACTTTTACTTCAAGTATCTTAACTTTGGTGTGTGTGTTGGGGAGCTGTCTTAGATATAATCCTGATTTCCTTTCAGATGATGGCTGATAGGGCACTTTAATTCTGTTTGGGAAAATGGTTCAGTTTCCCAGGCCGATTCATCTATCTTTGGAGGAGCTCTGACTTGATTGGTCAGAACGAAAGTTTCATCTATTTTATTTTATTTTACTTTACTTTATTGTTGTATCCTGCTTTTTAATTAATTAATTTATTTATTTATTTTGGGGGTTGCATTGGGTCTTGCTGCACACAGGCTTTCTCTAGTTGCGGCGAGCGGGGACTACTCTTCGTTGCGGTGCGCGGGCTTCTCATTGCGGTGGCTTCTCTTGTTGTGGAGCATGGGCTCTAGGCACGTGGGCTTCAATAGTTGTGGTACGCGGGCTCAGTAGTTGTGCCTTGCGGGCTCTAGAGCGCAGGCTCAGTAGTTGTGGCACAAGGGCTTAGTTGCTCTGCAGCATGTGAGATCTTCCCGGACCAGGGCTTGAACCTGTGTCCTCTGCATTGGCAGACAGATTCTTAACCTCTGCATCACCAGGGAAGTCCCTGTTTTAAATAATTGCATAATGACTTGTAATTTTAAGGAAGTCCACATTCTGAGCAGAATAAGTTTTTATAAGTGCTTTCTAATGTTACTTACTTTTGGATGATGAAGAGGTTAAGTGACATAGATTGTGAGCCTCTGTGTTAAGGGGTATCTCTTTGAAAAAGCATTCTTAGGAATTTTACTGTGTCTGTTTGTGTGGCACAATGCAAAATAGCAGAAACTGGGGTCCGAAATCCTAGATTCCTGGAGCGTTGCTGCTCACTAGTGTGTCTGTGGGTAGGTCTTTTACATTTGTGGATGTTGATTTTTTTTTCATATGTGAAATGGAATACTTTAAATACCTGTTCTACCTGCAGTACAGGTATATTCTGAAGTTCAAGCGAGAATAAGTACTTTGCAGACCATGAAGTACTTTGGAATTAATGGTTATTACACCCATTTAGTCATTTCACATACAGCTGTTGACTAAGGTCTTTTCATTCTTAAATTATTTCAATAGCCTCTTTAGTCCTAGGGACTTAATTTCCACCCCAAAAGGTAGGTGATATATTGATTAGATATTGGCCAATTAAGAAACCTGCTTAGAATTGGTGGTTCTTCTGCACAGTCCTGTTGCTCAATCATCAGTGTTCATTGATGGTTTTAACTACAATTTAATCCCTCCCACTACTTTATAAACTCAATTGTGGGGCATTTCAGCATTAGCCTAAACAATGGTTTTGAATACGTTAAGCTCCTAACAATTAGGGAGCAGTTTGGGGCATTGAATAAAGTGGAATGATGCAATTGAACCTGACAGCTTTAACAGTCAGCCTGCTCATGGGACCTGAAAGTTGTTCACACATGGTTTCTTCTCTCATCACATGCTGAGTATTAAAGCCCGATGGTGGTAGCTGACACAGAAATGGGTCTGTTATCAGGATACATTTTAGAGTACAAAGTTAGGATTGAGTTGGAGAATATATGAAACTTTCTACTGTTCTCCAGTTTTTCCTGGAAACTTTTCTAGTCAAACAAACTGTGCATAAATTATCATTAAAATATTTGAATCCTTACATTATATTTGCTGTATTGCTATGTTATTATAGAATATATAGATTAAGATATCATTGCATAATGAGACAGTACTATCTAATTTTTCTTAGGGAAATGTTTTACTCTGAAATATAGCCATGTTAATATCAGAATATAATGGGCAAATTATGTTCTCTAATGAAGTTAATGGAAAAGATGGAAACCATAATAGTTTATGAAAAGAAGTTTTAAATAACAAGGTAAAGTTTGAGTGCTTGCCATCTGCCACGCATTCTTCTCAGCCCTTACGTGCAGTAACTCAAGTCTCACAGTATTCTTATGATGAAGGTACTATTTCTATCTCCATTTTTACAGATGGAAATTGAGGACAGAGAGCTTTAGTCCCTCACCCAAGGTGAGATAGTTTGTCTTATGGCCGATACAGTGATAACAAAGAGTTTTTTCTTGTAAGAGTATGGACGAAGTAGGAATTTTTAAAAATAATACTGTTTAGTGAGCTGACAGTATTTCAGAAGAACGCATTTTTAAATCATGTGTCAGTGTTGGAAAGTTTGAAGAAGAAGCTGCTGTGTTTTAGAGCTTGTTTGAATCATTTGACTTTAATGTTTATTGACAGGTTAATTGTGCATTTAAAAAATGCTTGCTATGACCTCTTCCTATATGATTGAAGCATGAAGTTTCATACTCACCTCTAGATGATGCATTGCTATGATACTTTCCAAAGGTGAAATTTTGATAGGTACTGTTCTTTCAAACCTAATTTTTCTTCTTCATACTTTATTTTTCTGCCTTTACCAACATTAGGGAGGAAAAAAAAAATCTACCAAAACAATACCCACTTTTAAGTCTGATACTCAGATAATTGAGTAGATTTAGCCTGATTTTTTCCCTCTCTACTACTAACTCCTTTAGAATGAGCCAAGTGCCTAGGAATTTGGTAGACTTACTTCACTCTACAACTAGAACTCTTTCAAAACTTCTCTGTGGTCCTAAGGGGACATTTGAAATGTAAGAGGTGAACTTCAAGCTGAAATATAATTTTAATCTTGTTAATATTTTAATAGGGTATGTCAGTCTACTTAGGAAGCACTAAATTTCTATGATTTATTTTGAGTTTCACTACTGCCTTGGTCTAGGGACTTGCATATCTTTCTAGATGCTTAACATAGTATGTTATTCTAAATTTGCTAAGGGTATTCTTTGACTCAGGTGCTAAGCATATTTTGCTTCACCGTGACTTAGATTTACCTCAGTAATTATTCAGTTTATTTTTACTTTACTTGGCTCTGGGTCCATCTTGTAAAATAATTGTTACACTTAGTGAGACTTTTACTAAGGTATTAGAATAGATATAACATCTTGTGTGAAGTGGTTCCTTCAGTTATTAGTCTTGGGGAGGGAAAAAAGAACCTGTCTAAGGTATCATATATTTGGAAGTGAAAGCAGAAGTTTATTAAGGCAATATGAACTTAAAATTTCATAAAATATTTTTATCTTGATCTAAAACCGGTTTTTACATTTTGAGTAGATGACTTCATTTCATCAGGACACTATTAAGCCAAGTGACCAGTTTTTTGGCGGTCATATTCTTTTTTTTTTTTTAAACATCTTTATTGGAGTATAATTGCTTTACAGTGGTGTGTTAGTTTCTGCTGTATAACAAAGTGAATCAGCTATATGCATACATATACCCTATATCCCCTCCCTCTTGTGTCTCCCTCCCACCCTCCCTATCCCACCCCTCTAGGTGGTCACAAAGTACCGAGCTCATCTCCCTGTGCTATGCGGCTGCTTCCCACTAGCTGTCTATTTTTACATTTGGTAGTGTATATATGTCAATGCTACTCTTACTTCGTCCCAGCTTACCCTTCCCCCTCCCCGTGTCCTCAAGTCCATTCTCTACGTCTGTGTCTTTACACCTGTCCTGCCCCTAGGTTCATCAGAACCATTTTTTTTTTTAGATTCCATATATATGTGTGAGCATATGGTATTTGTTTTTCTCCTTCTGATCCACTTCACTCTGTATGACAGGTCCATCCACCTCACTACAAATAATTTCATTTCTTTTTATGGCTGAGTAATATTCCACTACATATATGTGCCACATCTTCTTTATCCATTCATCTGTCGATGGACACTTACATATTCTTTTTTGTTTTAGCTTCTTATTTTGAAATAATTTTGGGGTGTATAGAAAAGTTGCAAAACCAGTACAGAGTTTATGTGTCTTGTGGATACCTTCACTCAGCACCCCAGTGTTTAACAACTCATACTCTTTATAGTGCCAATAGGCCTGAGAACATATTTGCCCACAGTAGACACTCTCTTTCCCAGGGCAAGATAGAATTGAAATAAGGTATGTACTTCCTTCCAGACACAATTGCCAGTTTTTTGGTTTTTTTTCATTGAAGTCTAGTTGATTTACAATGTTGTGTTAATTTCAGGTGTACAGCAAAGTGATTCAGTTATACATACATATATTTCTTTTTTTTTTTTCAGATTCTTTTCCCTTATAGGTTATTACAAAATACTGAGTATAGTTCCCTGTGCCATACAGTATGTCCTTGTTGGTTATCTATTTTATATATAGTTGTGTGTATATGTTAATCCCAAACTCCTAAGTTATCCCTCTGCCCCTTCCCCTTTCCTCTTTGGTAACCATAAGCTTGTTTTCCATGTCTGTGGATATGTTTCTGTTTTGTGTATAAGTTCATCTGTATCTCTCTCTCTTTTTTTTTTTTTTAAATTCCTTATGTGAGCTTTATGATATGATATTTGTCTTTGTCTGGCTTACTTCACTTAGTATGACAATCTCTAGGTGCATCCAGGTTGCTGCAAATGGCATTATTTCACTCTTTTTATGGCTGAGTAGTAGTCCATTGTATATATGTACCACATCTCCTTTATCCATTCATCTGTCAGTGGATATTTAGGTTGTTTCCATGTCTTGCCTGTTGTAAATAGTGCTGCTATGAACATTGCGGTGCATGTATCTTTTTGAATTATGGTTTTCTCTGGATATATGCCCAGGAGTGGGATTGCTGGATCATGTGGTAGCTCTGTTTTTAGTTTTTTAATGATCCTCCATACTGTTCTCCATAGTGGCTGCATCAATTTACATTCCCACCAGCAGTGTAGGAGGGCTCCTTTATCTCCACACCGTCTCCAGCAATGACAACTGCCAGTTTTTATACCAGGTCTTCTGAAGCAGACCTGTGGTACATTACTAATTTGCTTTCGGTGCACTTTAAAAATCCATGTTCAAAGTGTGCTTTGGAGAACTGTGTATATATTGTTTCCCTTATTCCTTGTTCCAGATTCCTTTTATATAAAAGCTTTCAGTGCCCTTTATGCTTCATAACTAGCTTCTTTAGGTTCTCATGGACTTCCATGAATCTTAATGCTTTCACTTATTAATAACGAAGGTTTTTTTGAGTCTACAAAATGCCAGTCATTGTATGTGTAGTGTCCTCATAAGTTGTGTGTCTCTTCCCTGCTCACTCACTTATCCTTCTTTATTGCTACTAAGTTGAAGAATGTTTTTACTAAAATGTTGGGAGTTTCTTGGTCCTAAGGTGCCTACAGAGTTATCAAGAGTTTCCAGCAGTAACCGTTGTAAATACCATTTCAGAAGTGTTGGCCAAGCAGTGTCAGACATTTGTGGAATCTTTGGTAGCTCATGTTCCCTGCTTAAAATGATGGTAATGACTTGAATTTTAATGTGGAGTGCTTTAGATGTTTTCATATACCACAGAATCCTACATGGTAAAATTAGTCATTTATTTTGTCTCTCTTGGAAATTTCTTGTTTAGATAAATACAATAATTTTTAAAAGACAAAACTACCAGATAATTTTTAAACATTCAGAAAATTTGGGAAATTTATCATTCAGGATAATGAAGAATGTATTTCTAATTTATTTTATTATTTTATTATTAATTTTTCCTTTTCCTGCCATCCTTATAAAATACATGTTTCCTGCTTTGGAATCATGCTAACGATGATTGATTCTCTTCCTGTTGATAGTCATTATGGAAATCAGTTATGGTGTGCTGCTTTGCGTTTTGATCTGTTAGTGTGGTGGGCGTAGTGTGTGATTCGGAAAGTAAGATGATTTGGAGACTACATCAAGAAATTTGAAGCTAACGAGGATAAATATAAAGCTCTTGACAGAAGGAACCCTTCCTGAAAGAGAATAGGATCTTTGATTCTTGTCAAGAGACTAAGGCAGCTCATAAAACTGATAATTGGAACTAGAAAAGCAGTTCAACTGGTATGATAATAGTTTTGATTCAGCCAGTGGATGAGTGCACAAACACGAGAGTCAAAGGATAGGGTGCAGGTGCAGAGGCCCCTCCTGTCCATGTACTCAGAGCACAGCCCCACCAGCAGTCGGGAATGCACTCATTCTTGCTGGTATTTTTCTCTCTCCTCTCTTGCTGTCAGCTGTTACTTCTTGCTGCCAACAAAATGTCTCAGGATATTACTTTTTCTTCGTCTTTCTAATTAATTTTCCACTTCTAATCTGTTATATGCTTAGTTGATCTTTTTAGAATTGTGTCTAGAGTAAGTAAGTTCGCTCTGCAAAGAGCATTTTTAAGTGTGAGGTGCCCAAGATTTTAAACTGGGTTACTGGTAACATCTGATCTTTCTGCGTGTCTCTTTGGATTTTTCTTGTTCTAAGTTATTTTATAAGTATCCAAGATTCCCAAGTAGTTAAATTCTGGAGAGGTTAAAAAAAAAAGTCTTCCTGTGTTTCCATTTTTGACTCATATTTTATATATTCTATACATGGTAAGTGTCTAGTGTGATCTTTAGGTTAAAGTGCCGACTTAGCTTTTGCCAAGGGCTAATTGATTGTTAAACAGTACTATATAATCCAAACTACTGACTTCGTATACGTATCTTTAATAAGAGGAAAAATGAAGCCCAGAAATTGACCAGTTGAACTTAGACATTACAGTATGAACTATGAAATATACCCTTTGAAACAATGGAAAGCAAGGACAGGATTCTACATCACGGGGACTATTACTATGAATTGTAAAGGCCAACTTTTATGCTTAGGAAGTTGGCTAGAGGCCGAATATTAATGTCAGGGTCTGAGTCTTTCCAGAAACACAGTTTATTCTCTTGTTTATATTTTGCTTGTTGTCACTATTATGTCGTCTTGTTCTCTTTTGTGCAGTTAAACATGTCAAAATGTCCCACATCTTTTGTTCTGCTGTTATTCAGCTGCTTTATATTAAAAATGCCTCAGTTCTTTTAAATTGTTTTCCAGAATTTTGTTTTGCAATAACTACACAATGATTTTGTTTTTATGAAAGGTTAAGTTTGATTTCATTCATGAAAAAGAAAAAGAAATCTACTTTGAAATTCGTGGTTCTGTTAAGTCTGAAAAGTATTTCAGGCTAGTAATAGCCTTCTTCTGTGAGTTAGCAGTGTTTTGTGTACAAGAGATTTGCTTCTAAAATGCCACATTTTTAAGGTTATAATATTCTTGGAAAGTGGGAGAAAGTATTCACATCAAAGAAGGCATTTTTATTACTTTGGATTACGCAAGACTTTGGCCAGCCTCCTTAGCTTCATCTGTTTAAGGGTTCATTTTCGCTTGTTTGGCACAAGTCCCAGTGGAGGCCTTCAGAATTGTGGTTAGCAACATGAATGAATCACAAACTGTGGACTAGCTCTTCAGTTCGTAGAGCTGGCTTACTGCCAAAAAGACAGTGCCTTATATGGGGTCAGGGCAAAGCTGTGATTCGTTGAGCCCTGCATTGTATAGAAAACATACTTGTGATGCCTGTTTGCTTTCTTTTAAAATAAAACAAAACAAAACAGAAAAAGCAGCAGGCTTCCAAGTCTATCAGAATAGGAAGTAACAAAATAGTGTGCAGGTTTTACTAATGACAGAGTTAAGCAATAGAAATATGGCTCTGTATAGTTAAAATACTAAAGGTAGAAGTTGGACCTTTTGACCTCCTCAGCCAGCCTGTGAGGTAAGAGATTGAAACATTTGTTAGACATCTGTTGTCTCCCTGCCCTTATTTTGTAAATGGTTTAATAAGATTAAATAACTAGTCATATGTTCACATGGTTACCATGCCACTGGTTTTGGTATCAAATAGGTACTTTGAAATTAAAGCATGAATAGTTAACTTTGTGCCAATCCTTTTTCTTTCTCTCTCTCACTTTTTTATTTTTTTAAATTTAGAGTTATGTAACTTTCCAGAAACTGGAATATTGGAACGGTGAAACAAGAATGAAATTTGCTCTTCAGAAAGTCAGAAATTTTTCTTATATTCTTAGGTTGGAGAAAGTAGTTGTTACTAGTTCTATTAGGAGGAAGAGTATTAAGATATTTTTAAGTATAATTCATTTGTCTTTGTAATTCTTTTCATTTAGGCAAATACTCTAGCTGGATCTTCTCTTAGTCAGGCATCATCTCATATATATGGCAATAGAATAAATCCAAATTCATCAATGGCAGCTCTTATAGCTCAGTCTGAAAATAATCAAACAGGTAAGATTTCAAGAATTTTTAAACTCTAAAATTCTGTTCCCTTCCCCCAATGTAATTTTTACCCCCTTCAGGTCATTTGATTTGAAAGATCTAAAGGTGTGGTTGATAAGTAAAATCTAAAGGGTGGGTGGGGGGTGCCCCTCCCTTTTTAAATCAAAAGAATCACAGTTGGAAGTAAATAGTATGCTGTGCTGCAAAATAGTGATGTGCTTTTTTACTGTCTGAAATGTAAATGTTTAAGCAGAGCCATCAGCAGGCAGGAATGCTAGTGTCTCCTGTGACTTTTGTGATTGATGTGTTCAGTGCTCAGTTCTGTGCAATGAAAGTAACATAACACTGGGCTTTTCTGTGAATAGCCTCAATCTTTATTTGCATAATTCATGAAATTGCATTACACAAACTTGGTAAAAAAATCCTGTTAGAGAATTTCTACAGTGTTTAGTAATCCTGTGAATTTTTACCAGTTGACATTTTGTAGCGTTTGCCTCTTGTACTGTTTTAATGAGCCACTGGCTTTGCTTTGTCTCATTCCATCCTTAAGGATTTGTTGACATGTCCAAGTAGTCATGCCTGTTTGGGGGAAGGGAATGGGTTTAGCAGTTCACCAAGAATGGATCAGTCATGTCTTTACACTTTAAGGGTCAGAGGTTACCTGACTCAGAATAAGGGGAGGACAACCTTAAAGAGGCCAGATAGGATGATTTTATAAGGAACTAACTGTAGGGGAAATACAAGTTATTTTTCAAGCAGAGATATTCGGTGTTACCTAAGGAATATTTTGAAGAAATTAATTTCTTTTTCCTTTTAAATACAGAATTCTGTATTCCTACTTGTTATTGTCCATTTGGATATTTAGTGTTATGTGAAATGATCCATATAATAGATACACTTTTAGTGTGTAGCTCTAGGTAATACATATGTATTTTATGACTTGTCTTGGAATGCAAAGTGTTAAAATATACAAAGCATAAGGATTTGCTGTGATAAGCATACAGATTAGCTGTCCACAGCTGTGATTCATTACTTTAACCGTAGAAATTAAAAGTGGCTGAGGGGAGGGTACTGCAAATGGAAACCACGCTTCTGTGCTGTAAAATTGAAAGGAATGAAAGAACGAACATAATCCATGGCCTTCTCCACCCACAAAAAACGTGTAGGGACAACGCCTTACATGCCACAGTTCAGCAATTCTAAACTAGCAACATACTAGATCCTCTACTTTCATAGGAACTGCAAAGATAGTGGTAAAGGTTTTATGTATGTTTTAGAAAAAATCAGGGCCAGAGCTTAAAACCTGTTATCTAGTGAGAGTCACTTTATCAGCTGTGAAATATTTACACTGCAGATCAAGAACTCGGAGACAATAGCCGCAGCCTTGGTGGCAGAGGAAGCTCACCCAGAGGGAGTCTCTCACCAAGGTAAGCGTTATTTGCACTGCAAAGTATCGGCAAAGGAAACATTTTGCGATTTGGAAACTTCTTTAACTCATATCAGCAGAGCATACATTTGTGAGGCTATAAAAGCATTCTATAGATAAGAAGCATGTCTGGACAGTCAAGAAAAATGATTCTAAATTGACTTGAATATTAATTTAAACACATGGTTAGATTTGTAAGCTTTGTAAAAGATATACCTTTTCTTGGATTTCTAATGAATTTTAGCTCTCTTGTATATTTAGCTCCTGGTACTATTAATGTATTAATTTGGGTAATTCTTTTTGGTTAGAAAATAGTCTTAAAAGTCTCTTAGGGCTTCCCTGGTGGTGCAGTGGTTAAGAATCTGCCTGCCAATGCAGGGGGGACACGGGTTTGATCCTTGGCCCGGGAAGATCCCACATGCTGTGGAGCAACTGAGTCCGTGTGCCACAACTACTGAAACCCCTGCGCCTAGAGCCCATGCTCTGCAACAAGAGAAGCCACTGCAATGAGCAGCCCGTGCACCGCAAAGAAGAGTAGACCCCGCTCGCCACAACTAGAGAAAGCCCCCACGCAGCAACAAAGACCCGACACAGCCAAAAATAAAAACAAAACAAACAAAAACAAACAAAAAAAGTCTCTTAAAGCTGCAGACTCCAGGCTTTCAACTTTGGGTTCCAGTTTTAGCTCTGTTGTGGGCAATGCACTTAACCCTTTAGTCTCTAGTTCCTAATTCAGTAAATGAAGTTCTTGTGGCTCATCTCTGAAATCCCTCTAGTTCTTAAAATTGTCTGAAGCAAAGTATAGCAAATATGTTACATTGTTCTGTGAAATTATCTTAGATATTATATGAAAGAGTTCAGGTACCATTTATTAATATATAATATATAAGGTTATTCCTGCGAATAGCACATTAGGCTATCGTTTTATTAACTTTATTCCACTCTCAACTCCTATACCTTTTTCTAGTTTGTTTTCTCTCTGTTCTCTAATTTTGTAAACTGCCTCAAGCATAGTATTAGATTGGGTGAGAATGGAGCAGAAGGAGGAAGAAGCCCATTCAAGAATCTTTTTCAACTGTGGAAATTTTAAAATTCTATTAAAAACAAAATTTTTTCTGCCATGGCTACCGTAAATATCACTGTTGTTATGTTGCTAATATATATGGGAATGTCTGTTAAGGAACATCTTTAACGTTAGAGAGATTAGTCCAATAACCTCTAATTTTGCTATTTTCTAGTGCTGCATCAGTAGTGCCTTTTTTCTAATCCCTGAGTGAACTAAAGGTAGTATTGTTTTTCCTAATTGAACTCTGCAGAAAATTAAATAGTATTCTTTTGAAACTAGGAGTTTGAAGTACAATTATAACATCATCTGACCAATTTATAATTTATGCTGTGTTACTTCTGTACTGTTTTATTCTTTTTTTTTCAAAGAAGAAAGTTAATGGATTTTTTTTGCTCATATGTTTAGTGGAGGAAGCGTCTCTGTGTTCTCCTTTTTCTTTTTTTAAATTTATTTTTGGCTGCATTGGGTCTTTGTTGCTGCGCTTGGGCTTTCTCTAGTTGTGGTAAGCGGGGGCTTCTCTTCTTTGCAGTGCATGGGCTTCTCATTGCGGCGGCTTCTCTTGTTGTGGAGCACGGGCTCTAGGCGCGCGGGATTCAGTAGTTGCAGCGCACGGGCTCAGTTGCTCTGTGGTATGTGGGATCTTCCCGGACCAGGGCTCAAACCCGTATCCCCTGCATTTGGCAGGCGAATTCTTAACCACTGCGCCACCAGAGAAGTCCCCGTGATCTCCTTTTTTTTTTTTTTTTTTTTTTTGCTGTACGCGGGCCTCTAACTGTTGTGGCCTCTCCCGTTGCAGAGCACAGGCTCCGGACGCACAGGCTCAGTAGTTGTGGCTCACGGGCCCACCCGCTTCACAGCATGCGGGATCTTCCCAGACCGGGGCACGAACCCGCGTCCCCTGCATCGGCAGGTGGACTCTCAACCACTGTGCCACCAGGGAAGCCCCCCTGTGTTCTCCTTTTAAACTTAAAATATCATGCAAGCTACCTAGAAATTATTCAGGATTCCTTACTGCAATTTTGCATTGTGCAGTTCTTCGTGTTTCATTAGCTAAATGGTATTTAACACAAAAAAATGGCACTAAATTACTTTAGCACATATTTCCAACTGTATATTATTCTTTAAAAATCAGCCTGAAATATAATGGCCTAAATTATCCTGGCAATAATATACTATTTGGAAAGGGATGGGCAGCTGTATGTAGCATGTGATGTTTACATGTGGAATAAAAAGCCTCATTTGTTTAACTTCTAATTTAAAGAGATTTTTGGAGAGATGCATATCAGGGATGCGGCAGAGCACTCTCAGGCTGTTGGAAGACCTGAGCTGTAGCCCAGCTCTGTCACTTACTAGCGGCGTATCTTTGGACAAGTCACTAAAGCCCCATCTTGTTTCCTCAGATAGAAATGGAGCCAGTAAGGCAGGTTTTGACTTCTCACTAGGTTGTTGTGAAGTTAACTGGGTGGAAACACTTCAGAAACTCTAAAGCCCTTTACTAATTTATTATATTTTTATGGAGGCTGGAGAACAGAAATGGCCACATTTACTTATTTAAAACAAAAAGTGGATGAGAGAACATAACATGTTCATCTTAATATAAGTGATACTTGTTTTGGAAGAGGTTTAAGTTGTTATCATTTGAAGTACAGATGTAAGACATTTTAGAAAAAATTTGTATAAAGGGCTCAAAAATTGCTTTGGTCTGGATAATGTTCCCTAATTCTAAAAATACTTGAAACTAAGTATTTTTGAATTTATAACAAAATACTCCTTCAAAATTGTTTAAAAATTCTTTTTACTGATATTTGAGATTTTGTGGTTATGAATTAAAATGCTCTCTACTTTATTATAATTGTACAGTGTCTTTCTAGTCCTGTCTTTCTCCCTTTTGTCTTATAAAGTTGCATCAAGTTCTTTTACAGCCTATTTCAGAGATTATTAGTGGTGTGTTTATATATTTTCTAGTGGTTTTTAATTATTGAGCATGGCCAGCTATTCCCTTGATTTTTACCATTTGGGGAGGAAGGATGGTAATTACTAAATTTTAGGGTAGATTATGGTTTTATTGTTCTAACATAGGCAGCCCGGTGTTAGAAAACTTGTACAGGAGAAGGCTCAGCGTAAGGTGAGAAATGTGAATGTGCTTCCTTCAAAGGGTCCTTCTTCTGTTTAACCTGAGGATTAATGTTTCCAACAGGTCCCCTGTAAGTAGCTTACAGATCCGCTACGATCAACCAGGCAACAGCAGTTTGGAAAACCTGCCCCCAGTAGCAGCCAGCATAGAGCAGCTTCTGGAGAGGCAGTGGAGTGAAGGACAGCAGTTTTTATTAGAACAGGGCACTCCTAGTGACAGTAAGTATTCTCTTCTTGTCTTTAAAGAAAGATCAATAGATGGATGGATGGATGGATGAACAGATAGGTGGATAGATGTTGAAGTCACACTTCATCAACAATAGCATTGAAATTATGATATGTCTTACATAATATGGTGAGAAAGTGTAATGTAGTGGCTCAGTAGAACAAATGCTACAGGTTTACTGCTTGGACTTGAATTTTGTTTTTACCTGTTATTAACAGTGTGATCTTAGGCAAGTTTCTTAATGTCATTGTGCTTTTAGATTTCCATTTGTAGGATGGGAATAATTACCTATATCATAGTATTGTTTTGAGAGTTAAATGACATAGAATATATAAAGAACGTTGCCTGGCTCATGGAATTCACTGGTTTTTGTTACTTTTTATAATTATTAAAATATTGGTACATTGTTTCTCCATTGTACTTTGTTCTAATCAATTTTTAAAAGTTTTACTAAAATATGAGTTATAGCTTCTTTTAGCTTAGTTGTTTGAATCAAACTTGCTCATCTTTGGAGAATTTGTTTTAAAAAATGTGTATAGTCAAGTATGGCCAACTCTCTTGATTTTACAATTTGGGTGAGAAAGGAGAATAATTACTAAATTATATATGTAACTTATATATATTATCTATATTATTTACTTGCTAAATTATGTAATATATATTACATATACATATTTAGTATCTTTACAGTTTTAAGTATTAAGGAGAGCCATGGGTGAAAAATGCCAAACACAAAAACTGTTACTACAGATACTGTTAACTAGAGAAGTGGCCTAATGTTAAGGATATATATATATCTGGGGGAAGGAAATAATAGGTGTTTTGGTTTGGTTTTTAATCATTTTGGGGGTGGGAGGTATAAGCTTTTGCTGCTTTAATTTTTTAAAACAAAACAAAATATTTTGCTTATTGTTACACAGGTGCCACAAATTGGTATTTTTATGAATGGTGCTCTGACAAAAAATGATAATTGTGAGGAAATTCATGCCGGGATAATCCTTTGAACATGATAGCTGGAGGACAGGTTTAGCTTAGTCTTACTGCATCTCATTTGGGTATACTAAGGGTTTATTTGTGGGATCTTGAAGAGGAGGGATAAAAGTTAAATCCTTGGGAAATGACCGTATGTGTCTGTACCAGTAGAATTGTGTGTTTTCAAGGCCCTGAGGGCATGTTAAACAAATACAACTTTTTAATACATAGAACTTTTAAAGTGTCATTCACTGCAGCATCACACAGGCCTCTCTCTCTGCTGTGTCGAGAGGTCTGAGAGCTGTGGCAGGAACGGAAACGGTATTTGAGGTGGTAAGGCAGGACAGAAGCTGAGCCTGTATGCAGATGACGTGCCTTCCCATGGAGCCGGGAGAGGGACTGCGGTGCACACACACTGCTCTCTGCTGGGCGAGTGTGGATCCACAGGCCTAGCGGCTGGGCTTCCTAGTCCTGTGTCAGGTGGCTTGCTTAACTCAACCAAGCAACAAACAAATACTTGTGCTCTTTATTTGTGACAAAGGATATTGGTGTGATTCTTTGCCCTTTGAAATATGATTTTAATGAAAAATCATGGCGAGCACCTTGAATTTTTAATTAGGTTTTCATTTTGATGAAAATAAAGTGTTCTCATGATTTTTCTTTGAGAATGGAAATTACCTGAAGTAGGTTGGGTTTTTTTGGTATGTGGCAACAAAGTTTCCACATGGTATATCTAGGAACAGTATCTCTTTATGCTTACATAGGTACAAATATATTATGGTATATTTATATCTACATATAAATTTAGGAATAGAACCTAGTCACTTAGAAATGCTTTATAGAATTTCTACTTTTCTATTTTAATTTATTTCTAAAGTTATTGACACTTAAGTCCATAAAATACCTAGTCCTGTGTATGAAATTCTTTATTAAAAACCATTCAAATGTCTGCTAGTTTTAGGAATGCTGAAGTCATTACACCAACTTCAAGTAGAAAATCGAAGATTAGAGGAACAGATTAAAAACTTGACTGCCAAAAAGGAACGCCTTCAATTATTGAATGCACAGCTCTCAGTGCCTTTTCCAACAATAACAACAAATCCCAGCCCATCTCATCAAATGCATGCATTTTCAGCACAGAATGGTAAGTATGAATTTATTGTGGATCTAAAGAAAGTAGGATGGACTTCCATTATCTTTTTCATAATAACTGAATAATAACTGGTCACCAGTTATATGCAGATGTAGAAAAGGAATGATAAATTATTTTCTATGAGCATAAAGAATCCTGTTCATGTAGAGAACAAACGTATGGACACCAAGGGGGAAAGTGGTGGTGGGGGGATGAATTGGGAGATTGGGATTGACGTATATACACTAATATGTATAAAATAGATAACTAATAAGAAACTGCTGTATAAAAAAATAAAATTCAAAAATTCAAAAAAAAAGAATCCTGTTCAGTGTTCAATTTGAATTTGCTCTAACTTCTTTAGTACAGAATTTAATGGTAAAATTTAAATATGTAATGATCTCTTTATTGATTTAAAGCCATGATATTCAGTATAGATAAAGATTTTTTTCATTCAAATTGGTCTTAAGAATAACAAGGCTTAATATTTAAGTGTTTTTAATGCGGGCTTCAGGGTAAGCTTTTTTAGACAAGCCTTTAATCTTACACATAATGTACTTTAACAGGTAAATAGGTTTCTTTTTCTTCGTCTTTTTTAATCTAGCTCCTACTACTGATTCCTTGAACAGCAGTAAGAGCCCTCATCTAGGAAACAGCTTTCTACCTGATAATTCTCTTCCTGTATTAAATCAGGTAATTTGGGTGTGGTTAGTTTCATTTGTGTGTTTCACTTATGAACAGTAGTATATCACATTAGATGGTTTAAAATTATTTTAAACAGTTTTGCTGTGTTGTTTACAACTTAGTTTCTATTCTTTCTTACGTTAGGACTTAACCTCCAGTGGACAAAGCACCAGCAGCTCATCGGCTCTTTCTACTCCACCTCCTGCTGGGCAGAGTCCAGCTCAGCAGGGCTCAGGCCTTAGTGGAGTTCAGCAGGTCAATGGTGTGACAGTGGGGGCACTGGCTAGTGGAATGCAGACTGTAACATCCACCATTCCTGCCGTGCCTGGAGTGGGTGGAATAATTGGAGCTTTGCCAGGTAACCAACTGGCAATTAATGGCATTGTAGGAGCTTTAAATGGGGTTATTCAGACCCCTGTCACAATATCCCAGAACCCTACGCCCCTCACCCACACAACTGTACCACCTAATGCAGCACATCCAATGCCAACTACACTGACTAACAGGTAAGAAACTTACTTAAATACCTTTTGGGTTTTTTAGTGCAACATGGTACCAGTGCTGTCCATACTTAGATTGGGATTTTTAAATGTGCTCCTTGTTAGATGTACTCTAAGAAATTAAAACCCACCAAACTTAATATATTATACCAAGACACTTAAGTAATTCAGGTTAAAACAAAATTAAATCACCTTTCGTAACAAAGCATTAGGTATATTCTATACTGAAAATTTCAGTTTTGATCTGTGATGTGTGTTTTAAATGCTAATTTTTCTTATCCCCGTGTATATTGCCTTCATGTGTCATAAATCCTGAAGAAAAGTAATATTATAATGAAGATCACATAGGAATGTTGGTTTCTTAAAATTCAGCTGTGTAATTTTGTTAGCTTTGTTGTCAAAGATTTTGATATAATATGAAGGTCAAATATTTATCTTGAATTTCCAGGGAGTGAGACTCACTGTTTCACTGTAGTGGAATTTCATTTGAATGGCAAAGCCATGTTGTTATTGCACATACTTTTGAGGAATAAGTCATTTTAAATGGATTTGCAATGGATAGTAGTAAACTGTTTCTTCTGGCTCTCTTTTCATTGGTGCTTAATTTTACCGACCATTGGGAATGTAAAAAAAGTTTAGGTCAAATCAATTAGTAGTATGTTTGGATTCTTTCTTTGTTTTAAATATGTGTCACTTAGTGTGGGTTAAATTATCCTTGAATGATTAAAAATAAAGTATTACATGTTCATGTTATAAACACATGTAAATTTTTATTCCATAAAACAACTGAGTGCCTGCTTGGTTTACAGTATAAAGGGAAACAAAACATTTACTGACAATGTGAATTCTTGTTTACCTGTATATGTGCAGAGAGAGAGAGAAAGAGAGATAAAAGAAATTTGTGCATCATTGTTTTCAAAAAGTGTTATGGTTAGAAAGTTGTTAAGTTATTAAACGTCAAATTGAAACAATTGTTCATTTTACATTAAAAAAAAAACATTAAAAGGTGTACGGTAGAAAGTAAGAATTTTCATCGTTTTTCAGTGCCTCAGGACTCGGATTACTTTCTGACCAGCAAAGACAAATATTTCTTCATCAACAGCAATTCCAGCAGTTGTTAAATTCTCAACAGCTCACACCAGTAAGTTCTTCCTTTTGATAATACTTGATCTTTATTAGGAGCAAGTGATCCAAGCTATAATAACTATTCAGCATAGGTATAGATTGCCCACTTTGTGAAATGACATTGTGCTGTAGTCTGTGATACCTGCAGTTACGTTATATTGATTCATCGACAAATACTAGAACGTGGTCTATGCAGCTCTGGTAGACTCTGTATTTTCATGGAGCTTCATTCTGATAGGGGCGATGGACGATAAATACATACACACCTTTTGGTAGTGATGAGTACTGGGAAGGAAAATGCAGCAGGATAAGGTGGTAGATAACAGTCGGGTGAGAGCTATCTTAGATAGGATGGTCCAGCCTCTGAGTAGGTGACTTTTGAGCACACACCTGAATAAAAGTTGAAGGAGCATGACTTTCTGACATGGGGGTGTGTGGAAGAGAACATGCACTCAAGGTGGAGGGACCAGGGCCTGTGTGCTGTGTGACTGGGCTGGTGTGGAGGAGAGCAGTCAGACGGGTGAGCGTGGGCTGCAAGGTTGTGGGCTGCCTTGTTTGGCTCTCCATGGCATGGAATTTAGATTTACCTTAAGTGTGATGGAACGCCATTGGTGATTTTTTTTTTAAAAAACCTTTCTTTGTGGAAATAAACATTCAGGTGTATAAGAAGTAGAGAGTATGGTATACTGATTGCCTAGCTTTAATAATTATCCCAGTTAAAAAACTCTTTTTTCGTATATCCTCATTTTTCCTTTCAGAATTTTAAAGAATTAATTGTAGGGCTTTTGTTTGTTTGTTATTTTGGCCGCGTAGCATGGCATGCAGGATCTTAGTTCCCTGACCAGGGATCGAACCCGCGCCCCCCGCAGTGGAAGCTCGAAGTCTTAACCACTGGACTGCCAAGGAAGTCCTGTAATTGCAGGGCTTTGAACACAATAGTGACATGACATACAGTGACGTTTAGATTCGCGGGATTCTCTGAAGTCAGTAGGGAATGAAATCTAATGTCTCAGGACTGAGCCCTGGGCACCCTGGAGGAGAAGAGTAATCTAGTCAAGGGTCTAGGGAAAAAGTGGCCAGTGAGTTAGCACAGAGAGTGGTGGCCTAGTTCCGTGTGAAGAAACATTTCAAGAAAGGGAGGACTCAGCTGCGTAGAATGCTTCTGGTGAGACAAGTAAGAACTGCCCATTGGATTTGGGTGTCTGGAGCTTTTTGAGAACGTGGTTTTGCTGAGAAGTGAGAAGCTTCACTGAGTGGTTGGGAAGAAAATAGGAGAGGAAGCGAAGATGGGGTACAGGCAACTCAAGATATTTTACCGTAAAGAGCAGAGAAATGAATCGGCAGCTAGCATTAGAAAGACGTGGTCTAAGGGGGGTAGTTTCTAATCATTTTGAAAATGACAGCGTATGTGTATGTTGATGGGGAATTTTCTGGTGCAGAGAGAGGAGGGATAACGCCAGGGCAGCAGAGCTCTTCAGCAGAGAGCAGCTTCCCCTGTGATAAGAGGGAGGCAGAGAGGCTGTCGGTGGGTTTTATGACAGGAGGTTGAGGAAACCCACTTCTAATGTTTGTAGTTTTTAAATGGGAATTATAAGTAAAGTCATCAGCTGAGGGGGATAGGGATATTGTAGTTAGAGGAGAGAAGGAAGGTGTGGAACATATCTTGGAGGTGGGGAGAGAACTAAGGCAGATGTGGGAGGGTGTGTCTAGCACACCTCACTGCTAGGAGAACACCCATTTAATTAACTTTGGGGTTTCAGCCTTTGTTTGTAACTTCTTTCTAAAATACATCTACCTACTTTCTTGCTTTAGTCAAAAATGTATTGAAAATGTCTGTTTTACAATTCTGGATCATTGTCACTGTCACTGTTCTTAACAGTGGTATAAGGATAGAGTCTATATAAATTCTTAAACGCTTACACTAAAATGTAATCTTGTTTTCTTATCTCTTGCCTCATCTTAATATGAAGTTCTGGAATTCAGTGTATTTGGGGTTCTTCCTGTTAATCAAGATTTTACTCTAAGAACAGCACATACAGGTGTCTCGTTTCTGGAACGTGGTTGATCAAGGAATTTTTAGCACAAATTATTACCCAGAGACCAGGAAGACTGAGTGGATTAGACTTGACGTTTCCTTTGCAGCCAAGGTTGTGGCATGAGGTTTGTTAATTTACAAGCATCAAACTTCACATAGTCAGGAGTGGTGCTGTGAGGCACCTCCCTCCTCCCACCTTAAGGAAAACTCTTGCTCGACCTCCTCCTGACCCTCCTCCCCACCAGCTGCTGCCCCCGCTCAGCCCTGTCCATTTCTGCCTGGCCTCTTCCCTGACCTGGTAACGGCTTCTGCCCACTGGAAACATTTTCTTCCCTTAGCTCCCAAGATACCACATTATCTTGGTTTTCTTCCTACCTAACTGGTTCTTCCTTTTTAGCTTCCTTTTCTGGGTCCTCCTCTTCTCCTCAGCCCCACTCATTTCAGAGCATCCTAGAATTCAGGATCTCCTCCAGCCGCAAAGCTTTAAATACTGTCTGTGCTGATACCAACGTCTCCAGCCCGGGCCGCTGTCTGGAATTTCAAGCTCCCATATCCACTGCTTGCTTAGTTGCCACCACTTGGCTCTCTTAATAGATGGTGCAGGCATAATTAATGTGTCCAAACAGAACTGCTGACCTTCCACATGGCTGCCCCACCTCAGCTGATGCACCTCCATCCTTCCAGCTGCTCAAGCAGTTATTCCTTCACCCCTCTCTTTTTCTGACACCTCACATTGAATCCATCAAGAATCCTGGGTCAGGTTGTGTCGCTCCTCTGTTCAAAACCTTCCTTTGCCTTCCCGCATTACTTTGAGAAAAACCAGAGCTCTCTCGGCCAACACTCCAGGCCCTCATCCTTCTCTGGCCTCCTTCCTGCTCACTGCACTCCGGCCCGGTCTCCTTGCTCATCCTGGGTCATGCTGGGTGTGCCACAGGGCCCCTCGGCACTGGCTAGCACTCTCTCTGCCTGGAACCCACCCACCCCTGCCCCCCCATATCCACATAGAGAATTCCCTCATCTCCTCGTGTCTGTGTCCAAGTGAGAACCACCCTGACCCCCGCCCCTGCTGTCCTCTCTCTTACACTCCTGTTCCCCCCGACCCTGGGCAGTACTCATTTCCTAACATTTCTTCACCCCAGAACAGTGCCTGGCACATCATAGTACGCGCTCAGGGGTGCTCACTGGAAGGCATGGTCTCATAACCGCATCAAGAAAGCACTCTTTCTGTTGGCATGAATGAGAACTTTAAAAGTTATTTTAAGTACCCAGAATTATGGGAGGGATTTCACCATGCAGTGCATTTTAAAGCCAAATGCAGGTCACATGGCTGCTCTAAGTTGCCATTCTCCGTGATTATCATGGGCAACCGCATATGAATAGGGGTCTCCTACGTTTGTTTGCCCCATTTTGAAAATAAGGCCATTCCCTGATGATATTGACATTTTACAGTAGATGGTTATTATCTAGTGCAGTGTGTTCTTCCAGATGAGACTCTTGTTGTCTTTCTTAGTAGTATGACTTTGCTGTCATTTAAATACCTAACATCAGAGCAAAGAAGAGAGAAAGCAGGCTGTCCTGACGGCCGGGTCTGCACTGGGACTCACCCTCTCCTGCATGTTCTTACCTAAGGAGCAGCACCAGGCCCTTCTGTATCAGCTGGTGCAGCAGCACCACCAGCCTGATCTCCAGCAGCTGCAGATCCCGGCACCCACGCAGATGCCCATCAACAACCTGCTCGCAGGCACGCAGGCGCCTCCGCTTCATCCAGCCACCACCAACCCGTTCCTCACCATCCATGGCGATAATGCAAGTCAGAAGGTAACAGTAAGTGTCTGTGCTTTGTTACAGCTAGTGAAATTCCAAAACGAATTTTATTGATTAATCAGAGATGACTGTCCAGCCCCTCTCTTCCTCCCCACCCCCCTTAAAATATATTATCCCCCTGATAATTTCTTCTTAAAACCAGTTGTTTCAGCACCTGGATAGTGTAAACACAAAGGACCTAAGCCAATTTATATATCCTCTAAGTATATCAGTTTGAATTTGCATGTAAGGTTGGAAGACTGTTTTATAATTTCAAAATGAAAATGTGTTTTAGTATGGTATGGTAAGTGGTATTGGACAGTCCAATCAGAAGATAGTAGTTGGTGTTTTGAGAATCTTTGTTTAACTAATTTGTTTAATTATAGAAATAGTCTAGATAATTTAGGAATATTTTTATTATTTTGCTCAGACATGCTAAAATTGAATTATATTTATAATAAAATTAATATATAAACTTTAGGGCAATCCAGTTATTCTACCTGATAGAAAGTAAATCATCACATTTGTAATGAAATTTAAATTCTTTATTAATCTCATGTAAGTGATAGCATCTTACCCTTTCAATGTACAAGTTAAGATAAATAAAAATGGGTGCAGGAACAGTATACTATACATATAGTAGCACACATTTTAAGGCTGTTTCTTTCTATTAATTCTCCCCTTCAATCAGGTCTACTTTACTGGAGTATAAATGTTTCCCCTAAATTCCAGTTCAGGGCAGAACCCTGTTAGAGGAAGGATATTGGGATATAGAATGGAGACTGGACATCAGGAAAAGGAAGAAGGGAAAGAATGAGGTGGGAGACTTGGCAAAAAATGGTGTTAAAAGTCACAATGTTTGCTCTTTCCCATTACTTTGAAAGTTTGCTCTTTACTGTGCTTTTAGTTTTCAGAAACTTTAGTTTGTATTTAGTAACAAGAATTGGCTCAAAATATAGAATTATTGGTTTTCATTAACTCTTCAATGCTTTTTGTTTGCCCCACTGTTCCTCTGACTTCCTGACTGTGAATACTGTCATTATCACAAACCTAGTTTTGCAGACATGGAAAATTTCATTGATTCTGTATTAATTTAGAATTTTTTTTAACCGTTTTTTCCTAAGTTTTTTCTTGTGTTAAAAAAATTATACAGTATGAAATGTATTTTTAATGGAAAATCACAATAGTAAATAAACACTATAAAATAAACAATATTAATTAATGTAGAAAAGCAAGGCTGGGAAATAATATTTATGAGTATCCTGCTATGTGGCAGGCATCTTTGTTAGATACAATAGTATACGTGGTTCCAATCTTTAAAATATTAATAGGCTGTAACCCCATTTTTTAAATAGGGAGATTCAAAGAGGTTAAAGCTCAAAGGACACATAGCACATGTGGGATCAGAACCCAAGACTTTGTTAGTTGATTTTCCACACTACTGTGTTACTACTTCTGTGGAAAAGTCAGTCTGGGGGGATGGTTTCTACATTCATTCCTTATGAATCCTCCCTCAGAGGGGCACTTCTGTCTTTGTATACTGCTGAATTTAGTATAAAGCAACTGAATGTTTAGCAGTAAATTCATGTCTTTATGTTATGCTGAAAAGTAGCCATGCTGACTTTTAGAAAAAAAGGAATAACCGTATATATGACCTTTTATCTCAGTTAAAATTTCAAGTAAGAGGATATTATCTTAAGTGGGGGCCAAAAATTCATTTAGCTAATGCATCTTATTTTGTTTGTTTTAACTGCAGAGACTTAGTGATAAAACTGGGCCTGTTGCTCAAGAAAAAAGTTGACACTTGAGAAACATCTAGAAATGGACTATCCTGCTATTCTAGCACTTCATCTGGCTGCTGTTGCAGTCCGCTTACTACACCTATGAAGAAATGCAACAAGAAACCAGCTGCACGACAAAGGATTAATTGCCCCAAGAGCATTCTTGTAAGGCTTTGATTGATTTTCTTGTTGCTTTGTTGCACTGAAATGGAATTCCCATATCCCCCACCCCTCACCCACATTTTTTGAATTTTGAAAGAAAATTTAATAGCTAACTTTTGTCATTGAAGTAATTTACATGCAATGAATTTATCAGCCTAAGAGGAATTTAATATAGTTGGTGTACAACTAATTTTGTTATGAATTGGCGAGATGAATAGCAAAACTAAAGACTTGTTCCATTTTTAAACCATTTGATTTTAATGTAAAAGTTGGAACGTGAAATATGATCTTTTGTTTGGGTTACAGTATGCTTGCTCTGTGAGTCAAAACAAATTTCAAGGAACTGTCTAATTTCTTCTATTGGAGTTTTATTGGTTAAATATTACAAATAAATAGGTCATCCACTTGGAGTTGGCAATCTTTATTATGAAAATTTCCTTTCTAATGGGATTTGGCCAATTTTGGTAATCAAGTTAGAATGGTAAATGTCTGCTTCTGCTAAAGGTAATTTTCTTTTGCTAAATGCTTTTTCTTTAGTGTTAAGACCTACTCATATTTTAAAGAAAGCTTGAGTTCAGTGATTTCTAAGGCTGCTGAGGGAACCAGCTCAATTCAAAGTGAAAGAGGGGCCACTCTGAAACTGCTGGTAGGGTTTGGCCTGAATCAAGTGCCTGTTAGGACCTGCCTTGTGCTGAAGTGGCTCTGGACAGCTGAGCCTGCGCTTTCAGTCCTTGGGAGTAGTAGGGACAGTCGGCGTTGCACCAGCAGCCTTCCCCATGGTTCTGCCTTTATTAAGAACTTTCTATGCCACTGTAGCTAGCTCAGGCAAAACTATTACCTGGGTATTTATCCACTAATGAGTCACAAGAAAAATGAGTGGATTTGGTAAGAATTTTCTTTTTTTCTTAAGTTAGACAACTTCCCATTATTGACAATGATTTGAAACAAACAAAACAAGACAAAAAACCCACCACTGCAGTTCCTGAAACAGGTGAAATCTGTATTACAGCCCTTCCATGTTGGGTATCCCCACTCCTGGTATGACAGTATAGCAGAGTATAAATTAAACAATTGGGGATGTAATCATTGAACTATTCTTAAATGTGTGAATTATTAGTGGAAAAGACCCAGCTGTAATTAGACCTCCACTGTGTACTTAGCTGGAAGAACATGTTAATTCTGCAATATGTCTCTTGGTTAATAAACATTGCACAGTTCTTACCTCATTTCTGTAAATAAGGTTTTGTGAATCTGTTTTGTATTGTGAAAAATTCATAAGATAACATTGATATTTTGATTTGTAATATTTCTAATTGGTAGATTTAATTGAAAAGTAAAATTAATTTATTTTTATATGTTCAGGGGAATTTTAAAGAAAGTCAAATCTTTTGTAGATAATTTAAAAAAATCGGTGTGGTTTATTTTACTTATTTAACCCACTGGTTGTTATTCTGTAACAATTTGTATAAATGGTAAATTTTGAACGTGTTGTTATTTTACTTAGATGTAAAATTCCACATGTATTAAAATGTACAAAGTTTTTGTTAATAAAATTTAATAATGTTTATAACTCTGCTTTTTTTCCAGTTTTATTAAGATATACTTGACATACAGCACAGTATAAGTTTAAGGTGGATAGCATAATAATTTGACTTACATATATTGTGAAATGATTACCACAATAAGTGTAGTTAACATCCATCATCTCATACAGATACTAAAAAAAGAGAATGACAAAAAGAGTGTTTTCCTTGTGATGAGAACTCTTAGAATTTACTCTCTTTAACCACTTTCCTGTATATCATGTACAGCAGACTTCACGACAGTAATCGTGTTGTACTTTTACAGTCCTAGTACTTACTTATAACTGGAAATCTGAACTGTTTGACCACCTTTGTCCAGTTCCCTCTCCCTCAACCCCCACCTCTTTTCTATGAGTTAAATTTTGTTCTTTTAATAAGATTCTACATATGAGATCATACAGTATTTGTCTTTCTCTGTTTGACTTAATTCACTTAGCACAGTGCCTTCAAGGTCCATCCATGTTGTCACAATAGCAGGGCTTCCTTCCTTTTTTATGGCTGAATAATATTCCATCATACATCATATGTATGTATGTATATGTGTGTGTGTATTGACACATACATATATATACACACACAAATACGTACAGACTCATATACCACAACTTCATCCATCAGTGGACATTTAGGTTATTTCCATATCTTGGCTATTGTGAGTAATGCTGCTATGAACATATAGGGGTATAGATATCTCTTCAACATAAGTGGTTTTGTTTCCTTTGGATATGTTCCCAGAAGTGAGGTTGCTGGATCAGATGGTAGTTTGATAATAGCCATTCTAACAGGCATGAGGTGATATCTCATTGTGGTTTTGATATGCATTTCCCTGATGATTAGTGATGTTGAACTTTTCAAGGGACTTTTCATGTATCTGTTGGCCATCTGTATGTCTTCTTTGGAAAATGTCTGTTGAGGTCCTTTGCCCATTTTAAAATTGGATTATTTGGTTTATTTTTTTCTGTTGCGTTGTCGGAGTTCTTTATGTATTTTGGATATTAATCCCTTATCAGATACATGATTTGCAAATATTTTTTCCCATTCTATAGGTTGTCTTTTTCAGTTTGTTGTTATATCTTCTTGATGGTTTGACCCCTTTATCATTATATAATGACCTTCTTTGTCTCTTTTTATCATTTTTAGTTTACAATCTATTTTGTCTGATATATGTAAGTATAGCTACCTCTCCCTGCTTCTTTTTGGTTAGTTTTGCTTGAGATGTCTTTTTCTGTCACTTCACTCTCAGTTAATTGGCTTAAAGGCTAAAGCAAGTCTCTTGTAGGCAGCAGCATGTTGTTGGATCTTGTGTTTTTATCCATTCCGTCATTCTTTTTATTTTTATTGGAGAATTTAATCTATTTTTGTTTAAAGCAATTATTGACAGGTATGGACTTGCTGTTGCCATTTTGTTCATTGTTTTCTGGCTGTTTTGTAGACCCATTGTTCCTTGTTCCTTATCCTGCTGTCTTTCTGTGTTTTGATGTCTTTGGGTACCAGTATGCTTTGACTTCTCTATCATGTTCTTTTTGTGTAATTACTACAGATTTTCCCCATGTGGTTACATGAGTCTTACATAAAATACCTTAAAATTATAACACACCCTATTTTAAAATGACAACAACTTAACTTAGATAGCTGTCCTAAGCTTCATACTTTTACTTCTCTTCCCCTCACATTTTATGTTACTGATATTACAGTTTACATATTTTTCATATTGTGTATCCAATAACAGATTTTTATAGTTATGATTCCTTTTACTGTTTGTTTTTTAACTTTTAGAGTTGTAAGTGAATTATGCACCACCATTACCATATTACAGAATCTAATTTTGAATGTATATTTACCATTATCATTGAATTTTATGGTACCTTCTTATATTGTATAATGTTAATTAGCATCCTTTTACTTCCACTCAACTCCCTTTAGGATTTCTTGTAAAGCAGGTCTCCTGGTGATGAGCTCCCTCAGCTTCTGCTTGTTCAGGAAAATCTTTATCCCTCCTTCATTTCTGAAGGACAGTTTTGCCTGATAACAGGCTTCTTGGTTGACAGTTTTTTACTTTCAATATTTTGAATGTATCATCCCATCTCTCCTGGCCTGAAGTTTCTTTTGAGAAATCTGCTGATAGTCTTATGGGGTTTCCCTTGTATGTAACTTCTCTCTTGTCTCTTGTTGCTTTCAAAATTATTTGTCTTTGACTTTTGATATTTTTAATGTGTTTCAGTGTAGCCCTATTTAGGCTCAACCTGTTTGGGGTCTACTGGGCCTCATGGATCTGTTATTTTCTCTCCCCAAGTTTGGGAAGCTTTTCCACATTATTGCTTTGAACATACTTTCTGTCCCTTTCCCTTTCTCTTCTCCTGAAATTCCCATAATGCAGATATTGGTTCTTTTGATTGTGCCCCATAAGGCTTTCTTCACTTTTTTTTTCCTTTTGCTCCTCTGACTGGGTAATTTCACATGTCCTGTCTTCTAGGTCATTGATTGTTTCTCCTGCATGGTCGTCTGATTTTGAAGCTCTCTGTTGAATGCTTCAGTTCAGTCATTGTATTTTTCAGCTCTAGGATTTTTGTTTGCTTTTAATGGTTTCTGTTTCTTTGTTCAACTTCTCATTTTGTTCACATATTGTTTTCCTAATTTCGTTTAGCTGTGTGTCCTTGTAGTTCACTAAAGTTCAAGAGGATTATTCTGAATTCTTTGTCTGATAGTTCATAGATCTCCATTTCTTTAGCATCAGTTACTAGTCTACTTTGGTGGTGTCATGCTTACCTGAATTTTTGTGATCCTTGATTCCTTATGTTGGTATCTGAGCATTTGAGTAAGTGGGCTCCTCTTTCAGATTTTACAGGTTCATTTTGGCAGAGACAGTTTATCACCAGTCAGCCTTGTTGGGGTTTCTGGATGTGTCTGCTGGTAATGTTTGTGGGCTGCGGGGGGCGCTGCTATATCAGGGTCTACTTTGGGGCAAGGCCACTGCCCAGAACCCTGAGGTGGGGGGCAGGGGTGGTGGTGCTGCTGAGAGCACTTGGATAGGAAAGCTGGCTTGTTTCCCTGCCCTAGTAAGGCTGTAGGATGGGCTTTGCTGTTGCCTGGGGTCTCTGGTCAGGCTCATCAGACTGTCGGGACGGGGTACTCTACCCAGTATTAAGCAGGGCTCTGAGTTAGCTTCCCTCCCTGGCCGGGCAGCATTGTTCGGGGACCCTAATTAGGCTAAACTATGCGCTGAATTCCCTGGTCAGACAGGGCCGCCGGTGTTGCTCTGCGGACAGGGAAGCACAGGCTGTGCACTGTTTAAGTGCCACTGTAAGCACGGCTCTCGGATGGGCTACACAGCTTGCTGTGTGCTCTGGTCAGGCTTCCTGGGTGAGAGGGCTGGCAGCTGTATTCAGCAGTGGGTGGGGCTACAAATTAGTTCCCCTGCCCAGGTGGAGTGGGAGAACTGGCTCCAAGACAGGTAAGGCGCTTCGTGGTCTCGACTCAAGCCGACCGGTGTCTCAAGTTTCCTGGCTGAACAGGGCCGCTGGATCTGCTCGTCAGAGCTCTGCGCCTGCTGGGACTCGGCTCCAGGGCTCCAGCAGGGGTGGGCGGTGCGGCTCTGCCGGCGTTGCGGCCGCCTTCCTGGGCAGGGGGCCCGCAGAGCTCCACTCGGCGGTGGGCGGGGCTGTGAGAGCGGCCGTTCGGCGCCCTCGGCGCCCTCGTGCCCGCGTCCCAGCTGCCTCTCCGGTGGGCGGGGCTCCGAGTAAACTGCCGCCCGTGCGGGGGCAAAAGCCGGCTCCGGGCCCACAGGCCCACACCCTGCGCCCTGCCGGGCTACCTGGTCGGACGTGCTGCTGCAGCCGGGCAGAGCCGCTGGCAGGAACCGCCGCCTGGGCTTAGCAGGTAGGAGCTCGGTCGGCCGAGTGCCGGTTGTCGGAAGCCCCACGGTCTTCTCCACCACAGATGCCCAGGGGTCGAGCCGCGCAGCTCCCCCGGTGACGCGGCGGGGTGGCTGCAGTAGGGGCTCCCGTGAAGCAGCCCACAGTGCTGGGGCGAGGGCGCTAGATGTCCGTCGGAGGAGCGGTGGGCTCACGGGCCCTGCTGGGCGGTGCTGGGTGGGCCTGGGGCGGCTCCTCTGACTCTGCCAGGTGAAGTGCGTCGTGGTCTCTGTGGTGCCGGCGGTGCTCCAGCCTCACGCCCGTAGTCTAGGATTTTCTGAGGGGTGTGTTGTCCATGAACAGTTGTTCGTTGTTCTTGTGAGGGCAGTGAGGTCAGGAAGGACCTGTATCTATCACCAGCTTGGTGACATCCGTTCTTGTTTGGAGAAGATGACGCTCCTGAGGCCGTTGGTGCCTCGCGACGATTCGCTCCAGGAGCCTCTGGGCGCTTTGTGCTTCGGCAGCAGGGTGGTTCCATCTTGAGGTTGTTTAAGCTCGCTCGGGAGTAGACGCTGCGCAGCGGCCGAACACACCACCTTGTGTCCGACTCTTAGACATCATTAGGTGAGACAGAGAGAGCCCTGCAAACTGCCGCAGCGGAAAGAGGAAGGAAATAATCGCAGTGAAGATGAAAGGAAGGTAAATTCCCGATGAGAATTACAGCACATCAGTAAAGCTGTATTCATACTTGGTAAAGAGTAAATTCTTGTTTTACACAGTTAGCTTTAACCAGACGCATTTAAATCAAAGAGAAACCCAGGTGGTTCCCGGCTCTCAGTGTGCATCAGGATCACCTGTGGGCCTTGCAAAGGTTCAGACTTAATTGAACCAGAATATACCTCATCTGTGTAACTGGGTCCTCTTAATTAAGAGTTGAATAAACAAGGAAAACTGGTTTAGGCTTTTAACTTTACTAAGGAGCGCATTTTAGGTTCCTGGGAAGACTTCCTTTTTGATACACGAATAGAAAAATGATGATCTGATTCTGCAGAGTCTTGTCTCCTGCAGGTCTGAGGACTCGCCCTCCTCCAGAGGGCCGGTGCCTCGTCCCTGTTAGCCGCCGCCCCAGTCTTCACTCTCCCAGCCCTCCACAGAACGTTAGCCGGCCGTGTGCCTTTTCAGTTCTTAACCACGTGACACTCGTCTGGGCTCTTGGCTTGTGCCTGTGTCTTGGTGTGGCTCCACAGGCTTAAGCCGCTGTTGGAACTCGCCCGAGGTGCTGGGCAGCCCCGTCCCCCCACCGCATGAAATGCGCCTGGGCTGCTGCTTCCTGCTTCCCTGTTGGGTTTTGCTCAGAGACGTTTCTGAGCAGGTACTGCTCGTTGCCCAGCACAGAGCCTCGGGCAGGGGTGCTCAGCATGTGACTCGGGATGCCATGGGCTGGTTCCCGTCTGGACTTCTTTGCAGAAGTGCTGTGGGAGTGTGCTGGGTCATAGGGTCAAGAGCAGGTGCCGGGCGGGAGGGCTGAGAACGCAGGTCGCCAGGTGGCTTTCTTAAGCACTCCATCAACCAAGCAGAGGACAGAATGACCACTGCCCCTGGACACTCCCCAAGACAGACAGCAGAGGCCCTGGCATTGTAGGCAAAAGGTGCCTCACGACAGAATGTAGCTTTGCTTTTAAAAGTAGGGGATGGGGCTTCCCTGGTGGCGCAGTGGTTGAGAGTCCGCCTGCCGATGCAGGGGACACGGGTTCGTGCCCCGGTCTGGGAATATCCCACATGCCGCCGAGCGGCTGGGCCCGTGAGCCATGGCCGCTGAGCCTGCGCGTTCGGAGCCTGCGCGTCCGGAGCCTGTGCTCCGCAACGGGAGGGGCCACAACAGTGAGAGGCCTGCGTACCGCAAAAAAAAAAAAAAAAAAAAAAAAAGGAAGGGGATGGACTTTTGTTTCGAATTTGACAACTCTCAGTGAGATACATACCATTAATCTTAAACTTCACTTACTGGAAACAAAACACACACTGATGAAAACCACTTTCGGTATACATCACAGTAGGCCTTTCCAAATGAAATAGTTGTGAACTTTTGTAAACATTGGGAAGCCTTTAGATTTTTTCAGATAATTTTACCTTGTGAAGAATTCACGCCAACTGTTGTTCCACTTACAGTCCCACCCCTCACCTTGGTATTGGCAACAAAGGAAATGTCTCTTTCATACCCATCACTGAATGTTTACAATCCCGTAAATTCAGTACAGACTTCAGTGAACTGTGAGCTGCCTTTGGTCACAGTTCAGGCTTGGTGAGTCTGTCCTCAGGGGCAGAGCCCGGGTGGTGCTGTGACATCCTTGCAGCTGTGGCCACTCTGACCCCCAGACCTCTGGCTGCTTTGGGCACACATGCAGAAGTGGGGAACAGACAAACTGAACTGAACTGGTTTGAAGGTTCAGATGAGATCAAATGGAGGGTGGGGAAGACAGGCATGTTTGGGTCCCATGGGGGAAGTGACCCCCAAGTAGGATCCGGAAACTGCAGCGGTGTTTCGACCAAGCTAAGGCCTTTAAGGGCAAGGAATGAACAGACTCCATCGCTGGCTTTGGGCTGGAGATGCGTTGTCTTGCTTCTCGGTTCTGTGGGAGGGCTTCTAACCTCTGCTTCCCAGGGAGGGGGCCCAGAGGGGCAGACTTCCCAGCCTTGCTGCGGTACTGGACGTGAGGGAGGCCCCAGGCTTCCTCAGCAGAGGGGATGATGGTTGGCTCGGGCACGGGGAGGCTGGTCCCCATCAGGCCAGTGCAGGCGGTACAGGCAACAGCCGCGAGGAGGGTATGCTGGAGGCTGGCCCTTGGGAACCCTGAGGTTTAGAAGGCAGGTGGGAGATAAAGCGCCTGTACAGGGATCTGAGGACGGGCCGGGAGGGCTCCCCGTTTTCTTGAATTACACGCACTTCATTCCCGAAAAACTTGAGGCTGCAGAAAGTTGAAAGGTGACACCGCCCGCTGAAAACGCCTCCTGGATCCAGTGCTTAGAAAGTGACGTGACCAGGAGCGGTTTGGGTGGCGTGAGCTGCAGGGGTCAGGGAGGATGGGCTGCACAGCCAGGCCAAGCGGGGACCTCGCGATTGGCGGCTGTGAGTGCACAGCGTTCCGGCTGTGCTGGTCCTTCTGAAGTTTGAAGCAAGACGTTCACTTTTTTGCTGATGGAGTTAATTTGGTTTCCCTCAGATTCTGATTGATGCATCTGCTGTTTTTCACTTGGCTCACTGAACAAGCAGACGGATTAATTAGGAGATTTTACATTTTTGGCATCGCCGCTGCTCCTGCCGCAGCGATCTCGCTGGTTCTCCCCCTCCTCCCGGAGCAAGGATGGACAGGTGTTTCCGCAGCTGAACCCTTCGTGTGCGGGCAGTCTGTGAACAAAATAAGGTGCAGAGTTTCTTTGCAAACTCTTGGCCTGGTGCAGTGGTTCTCCTCCCTCCAGCCGCCTGTGAAGGCGGAGTGTGGACTGGGGTCCTGCCCTGGGTGTCTGGGGGCTCCGGTGAGAAACTGCTGGGCCGTCAGGCTGCTTTCCCTGCCCTTCCCAGGCCCTCTGCCCCACCCCACTCTTGACGCCCCCCGTCCTTCCCAGGCTCTGGGCGAAGCCTCGCAGCTGCCCATCGTGGGCCTTGCGGCTATTTCAAGAACTGGCCTGTCCCAGCTGCGGATCAGGTGGCCTTGTTGTTCACCCCGATGTGAGCCTTTGACACTTCAACCGCAGGCATCAGTGCTCGGTCTTGGGTTTTACTGGGGGCCCAGGGTAGCTCTGTGGCCTTCAGCATCGCAGTGGGCAGGCCCGTGACCTTGTAAACGTCGGCCCTCCCTGCCCGCAGCTCTCACAGCTTCGGGCTTCTCAGGTCCTTGGAAGCTTCTTTACTTTCTTCTGATTTACGACCCATGTTTAACTCCTCCCTCAGAACAGTCTTTCTCCATGACTGCAGCCCTCGTTCTGGTTTGGAGTTAATGTCCAAGCCAAGACCCGGAAGGAGGTACCAAGCGGCCCGGCCTCACCCCAGGCTTTGCTCCAGGAGGAAGTGGCCCCTCTGGCCACTCAGCTGGCTGCAAACAGCTGCTTTTGCTGCTGCCAGGAGCTGGTGCTGAGCGGCGGCGGGGGGGTGGGGGGGGTGGGGGGTGGGGGAGAGGTATTTGGAGCCGACCGGTCCCAGGATTAAAGCAAGTTTGGGTTCAAGTTTGGGTTCGTCGTCACCCACCCCAGGCCAGAGTCGGCCTCTCTCCTGTTATGGAAACACAGCCCCAGGCAAAAACGTCCACATCCAATGCTTTGGTTCCAGTTTTAACATAACAGGATAGATCTTAGTTTAGCCAGAGGAGAGTTCCAAGGGAGTTTCCTATGCCAGGCCTCTTAAAAACAGGAGACCAGCTTGGGTCAGACGTCTGGAGGCATCTAGTTGTCACTGCAGGAACATCGTCCTTTGTGAGACAGATTGGAACCAAGATAATTTGGGATAAACAATTTGATATTTTATCTTAAATTTTACAAAATATTTCTTTTTGAGTTACAACAGAAAAGCAAGCATGGCAGAGATTGTTCGTGTTCCTTTGTAACTTAGGACATACAAAATTAAAAAACGACTCAGACTAGAAAACAAACTTCTGGTTACCAAAGGGGAAAGGGGGTGGGGAGGGATAAATTAGGAGTTTGGGATTAACAGTTACTAACGACTGTATATAAAGTAGATAACAAGGTCCTACTGTATAGGATAGGAACTGTATTCAATATCCTGTAATAAACCATAATGGAAAAAAATATGAAAAAGAATATATATGTATATGTGTGTATGTATAACTGAATCACTTTGCTGTGCTTCAGAAACTAACACAGCATTGTAAGTCAGCTATACTTCATTAAAAAAGACGACTCCCTCATTGCCGCTCAAATCTTTGTCCATTTCATTTTGTAAAAGTAGGATTTCATTTTAAACTGTACTAACCAAAGATGGGCTTAATTGAGTTGAACTCCTGTAATAATCCAGGGGATACTGACCCTCAGGCTCCTGGCTTATGACAGGTGGTGAAGGCAAGAGGTGAACAGGCAACTTTCCCTACAGAAGAATCCGGTGTCTTTTTGTTCGTTCGTGTAGCAGTTCCTGAAGTGGGAGGGCACGGAGGGCGTGAGGAAGGGAGCTGGACCCGCGGGTCCCTGCTGAGGCTGGAGGGTCCCAGAGCAGCCAGGCCAGGTGCTCAGTGGGGGCAGCGGGAGGAGGGGCTGCCCTGCCCCCCCCGCCCCCCCACCAGGGCAGGTGGCGGCCCCGGGGCTGGCCCCTGGCTCTCTCTGGACACACTGGTAGCTTCCCCCTGGGGATACGATTGCGAATGTGGTTTCCCTTTTTCTGTCCTACATGAAGCCATTCTTTTTCTCCCCAGACCAGAGGGGAAAATAATTGCAGCCGTTCAGTTTTACAGCGTGTTAATTTAGCTCTCTGGTGAATCAAGTCGAAGGCTGAGGGCCAAGCAGTTTATTCAAACAGGAGGCTGGGACTCCTGCCAAGACAGTGGGGTGGCTTCCAGGCCAGCCCCGCCGTGATCCCAGCTACAGGTGGAGCGGCGGGGGCGGCGGGAGGGGAGGCTGTGCGGCAAACCGCTAAAGGGGGCCACGGCCCGGGCAGCTGCGGGAGCGCAGGGGGAGCCTGCCTGACGCTGGCAGGAGCCCCCCGGTCGGGATGGGCCCGACTCAGGCGGGTCCCTGTGCCCCTGGGGGCACCAGGGCTCAGGGTCAGCACAGTCGCTGCGTCCTTGTGCTTTCTCAGCCACAGGCGAGCAAAACGAACGCGGACGCCTCAGAGCCATCTGGGATGGGGGTGTGGTTCAGAGTCCGTCCCCCCCACCCCCCAGGGACCTCTGGGACCAGCCATCCTCCAGCAGCCCCTCACAGACGGGTGACCATGTAACGTGCAGTCCAGACTGAGTGCACGGAGACAGGTATAAACTGGGACTGTCCTGGGCCACTTGGGACCGTGGTCACCGTGTGTGTATAGAACATCACAACTTAAACTGTGCCGTTTAAGTGTTAGGAAAAAAACCTAACAACTACAACAACTACCCTACAGGTGGAAGTAAGGCTGAGGTAGTTGGTATTTTAAAGGGATGAGTTCTCTACTTTCAAAAGGGGTGGGTGGACTTGGTGTGAGGGCAGGGCTGGCACATAACCAAGAGGCAAGAGGCCTTTTTAAGGCATCCGGAACATGGACTGGGGAAAGCTGCTTATGATTTATTCTAAAACTGAGATAGGAACCCAGGAGAAGACTCGGCCCACGGGGGCAATATTCCAGTCAAAACGGATCCCGTCTTGTGGGGTGGAACGTCTGCCAAGCACACATGGGTCAATCAGGGAGATAAGAGCACAAGACTTCTAGGTGGTTCCTAAGCAAATGTCACAGAAGCACCAGGTCGTCCACTGGGAACCTCAGTTCTTAGTAACAAAGCATCGTGAGGCACAGGCCTGCCAGCCCCGCCGGGCCCTGGGCAGCGGGTGACAGCACCTGGCCTCGAAGCAGCGCTGGCTGCTGGCGGGAACCTGCTAGAACAGTCAGGGGCTGCGTGAGGACACAGGAGGGAACGTGTGAATGGGCTTAAAAGCTGGTGCCATCGGTGGTGTGAAGAACTGAGCTGTAAGCTTTTGCCCCAGTGGAGAAAGTAAGTGTCAATTACTACAGGACAAAGGGTCCAGTTCTCCGGGAAGATGGGGGCAGACACCCCAAGCCGTGTGGGGCCAGGGGGCGCAGGTGGGCGGCGTGTGCTGGGGCCAGGCCAGCGCTTTCCAAGCCCCGCACGAAGAGACACCTCCTGCCGTTCCCTCTGCCAGGGTCTGAGTGGGGTGGCGACTCTGAGGTTGAATTCTGGGCCTCTTTGTCAGAGGCCAAGTCTGAGGATCGTCCTTGTACCACGTGGGCCCTTGGTGGGCTGCAGTCAGTGTAAACACTTGAGCAGAGGCCTGAGTTAACCTTTTTGGGTAAGGAACCTTTGGGGCAACTGGTGAAAGATGTGTACCCTCTCTCCAGAAAACCACACGCCCAAAAGAATAAAGACTTTGCATACCTTTGGCAGGGCTCCCAGACCACCGGGGCCTGTACAGTGCCCAGGACTCCTGGGGCCCAGGCTAGGGATTCCCGCCCGCGAGGGACCAAATGAGCGTGGCTGGTGGCCTGTCAGCCCTGCTACCTGCGTCTGCAGCTGCTGAAAATGATGGTAACAGGAAGCCTGGATGGTCAGATAGAAAAAGAACATTTATTGTGTTCAACAAGCCAGATTATCATCGTAACAACCTATGCAGCAGCCACCGTTATTCCCTATTTTTCCAGATAGGGAATCGAGACAAAGAGGTAAGACAAGGCACTGATGTCACACAGCTCGGAGGTGTGAACAGATAGATAAGGTCACAAGGCGGGGCTGAGGGGTGGGTTTAGAGAGCACTTCCCTGGGGCGTCAGGAAGGAGAGGGGGGCCGTGCCTGGTCCCCATGAGACCTGTGTCGGGAACCCCTTTTGGAGGTGCCATTGCTTTCCCGACCGTGACCTCACTCAAGCTGAACCCCACGGATCTCCTGTGTGCAGCTGAGCTCCTGAGCCCTGCCCCACCCGGCCCACTGGTCCTACTTCAACAAAACTCAGCAGCTCCAGGTCCCCCAAATAGGGGAGGCCACGCAGAAAGGGGCTGGTGGCAGGGATAGTAGAAAACCATGCTAGAAGACTCCTCCTTAGTGAGTGTGCAAAAGATGAGGTTGGTAGGCAAATTAGGGCATTTCATCCTAAATTGTACCTCTTAAGGCATCTTTGGACCCCTGTGGGTCTCTCCCCACACTGGAAGCCCAGAAATCTGGTCATGGGATTTGGGGGTGCATGCAACAGAAACCCAATTCAAAGTACCATAAGTGAAAAGGGTGATTTCATGGAAGGATGCTCACAGAATGTCACAGGCTGGACAACCAAGCTGTGTGACAAGCCTGACCCTGGACTCGGAGACAGGATGGACCCAAGGCCTGGAAAGCAGCCAGAACAATCCCTTCCTGATTCCCTCCACGCACCAGCTTCTTCCTCTGAGACGTCCCACACCAATGGGGAGTGGGCCTTGGCCCGAAGCGAATGCACAGTAATAACCTCATGGCCCCATTGGCTCCAGGAGAAAGTTCTGGGGCAGAAGCTGTTGGCTCTGGTGCCGCCTGTGACCGGCTCCTGTTTGTTCTTAGAAAGAGGCCTCCTGACATGCAGGCCAGGCAGCCTCTCCCTCCCCGGCTGCCTCCCCTTCCCGACCAGGATGAGGCTCAGGGGAGCTGCTGCCCGAGGACTCAGTTCATGAAAACAATGACTTGGAACAGTTTCTCCACTGCTCTTTTTGACGACGCAGAGGTGGCAGGTCGTCCACAGCATCAGAGGCGGGCCTACCTGGAGCCACGTGTGTCCTGCTCAGGCTGAAAGGTTACAGAGCCAGTGTGGCTGCTGCCACCCAAACCTTCTCCGGGAATCTAACCTCATTTCAATCCTTAGAGAAAAATGACGTCTTTATAGCATTTTATCAAATCACCTCCCTGAAATGTGTTCTGGTGATCTTTTTTTTTTAAATTTATTTATTTTTGGCTGCGTTGGGTCTTCGTTGCTGCGCAGCAGGCTTTCTCTAGTTGCAGCGAGCGGGGTCTACTCTTCGTTGCGGTGTGCGGGCTTCTCATTGCAGTGGCTTCTCTTGTTGTGGAGCACGGGCTCTAGGTGCGCGGGCTTCAGTAGTTGTGGCTTGCAGGCTCAGTAGTTGTGGCTCATGGGCTTAGTCGCTCTGCAGCACCTGATCTTCCCGGACGAGGGCTTGAACCCGTGTCCCCTGCATTGGCAGGCGGATTCTCAACCACTGCGGCACCAGGGAAGCACTGTTCTGGTGATCTTAATGGTTTTCAAGTTTAGGCAATCTGTACTTCAGCAAACCGCTCTCAGCCCTGAGCAAATGACAGATTTAAAAAGGAGCACTCAGCTGATGGTGATGGTTCAGTCAAAAGTAACAGCACAAAATAGTGATTTTTAACTCAGGTATTGAAAAGTGGGACCCAGTGTCATCAGATCCGAAAAACCTTGCCTACGTGTTGTCTGGAAATTCTATCCGTTGGGTATGCACTTCTACCAAACCATCCAAACTTAAGAGTTTATTATGTCCTTGTGCATTTAGACTTATTTTTTTCTACATACATGTAACATATGCATATACATACAGTTAAGATAACCCCACACTACTCCCAGCCAGCTAGCTCAATACAAAGCTGGTTTGTTCTCCCAAATGCTGGCATCCTGCTACTCATTAGCTGGTGTGATCTTTGGTCAAAGAAACACATTAAGTCTTCATTCTTACACATTAGTTCACTCATATGTTCCTTCAAAATCATCCATTTTCCTCACTGTTAGCACTATTCAGTTTGTTCCCCAGGAAATTAAACTTTGCAGTGATGAGAGAGAAAATAATCTATAAAATACCCAAATCTGATTTTTTCTCCTTTAACACAGTATTTGTTTAAACAATGTAGCACAACATTTATTTTACATTTTTAATTTTTTTTACTAAGGCACATGACGTATAGAAATAGTGAGGTACAAAATGCAAATTTCTGCATAAGATTTTTAAAATAATCCTTTTGGAAAATAAGGTAAACATCATCTTCCAGAGGATTCAGCTTTTAGCTTGCTTTTTCTTTTGGACCAGTTCAACCAGTAGCTTGTATCTAGCGATACAGTCTTCCTGGAGAGAGAGAGAGAGAGACAGAGAGTTGACAGTTACAATCAGAGTGACCCTCGTGGGGTGAGCCTGCCGTGCCCAGCGCTGACCAAGGGCTGTCCTGTCCACCTGGAATTCCCTGGGTGCCCGGGCGGGAGGTGTGATGTGCACCCTGGGGGAGGGGCTGGTGGCTGCTGTCTGTGGGATGGAGACTTTGGTTACTGTGATGGTGACTTTCGACTCACCAGTGGTACTTAACATTTTAACATTTCACCGTTTCATCACAACACATTACTTCAGAGAAACGAAAAGCCTTGAGGCCAGGCATCCACAACGTCATTCTCATTATGCTTTGCCTCTCCCTGGGGGCCCCTGGGACCTTCCTGCGGTAGGGCCACGTCGGCCCAGCCCCACAGGCTACTACGGGGAGTGTGCCCCGCTCTTCCTCCGGCTCATACCAGCCCCGCCGAGGTCTCCCAGCCTTCCAGTCAGGCTACAGAACTAGTAGCTTCAGACGCCAGCTGCCTGTCGCTGTCACCCCTTGGGGTGAGGACCCCTAATGAAGCAGGGGAAGGGCCTCATTGCTCTCTTGTTTATCACAAGGTACCTTCCAGAATCCATTTCTGTTTCTCTTCAAAAACACCCCAAAGGCACTGTAAGCCTTCACTAACTTACGGTCACACGTGAACTGGTTTGTGCTCCACAGCAGACGACTTTATCAGAGGCCCTGGACAGAGAACGGGTGTTCGTTCTCTTCCTGGAGTTTTGGCCTAGTAGTGTTCTGAGAGAATCTTCTAATAAGTGCCTCTTCCGCACCCCCAAGGGCCACCTGCCTAAAGTGTCACCCTTTCCCTAACAGCCAAGCTGCCCGGCCGGCCCAGTGCTCTGTGGGGGGATGCGGGGACCCTGGGCTCTGAGCAGCAGGCCTGCCAGGGTGGGCGGCCCAGCCCAGCCCCGTGTGGGCCTCGGGCAGAGGCTCCTCCTTCAGGCCCAGGGCTCCCAACGGCTTGCAGGCCACTTCCAGGGAGTCGCCCTGTAGCGGGCGAGCCAGCAGGCAACCTCCCCTGGACCTGGTTCTGACGTGGAGGCGTAAGGGGAACACCTGCAGGATAATAAACCATGCTGCTCATTCCTCCCTGAACCAGGAAGGTTTCCAGCCCCCAAGGCAATGAGTTTCTGAGTGTGCTGTCCGCAGGAATCCACGGTTCCAGCTCCTTCATTTTAAGCCAGTGTCAATTCATCACACATGTAAATGCCTGTGTCCCGACAGATGCTAAAGAAATTCAGGGAAAATAATTACTTCTGGCAAACCAGTTGGAGGGGCTGGGAGGATCTGTGTTTCTCAAATAGATCAACTGCTAATGGTTTATTTTTCTCCCCGGGAATTCTCAACTTCCTCATTTTAAAGTAGGTGATAGATAACTAGACTTGTACGCACGGGGACATCCATGGCCACGAGCTAGATTTTCCGACATCGAATTTCAATTAAAAAAAAAAAGGCATGTAAATGAACATCAGTGTGCCCACAGGCTACTGAGTGATGGGCAGAGAAGGCAAAGGAGACTGGCTCTTTTGATTTCTCGGTGTTCCTGGTGCCTCAGACGAAGGGTATGGCTACGAGGAAAGACGCCCAGGAGGCTGTATCAGGAAAGGCTTGGGTTGAAAACATCACACCGGAGGCTCTGCAGCTCCCAACTGTCGGAGCAGAAGACAGAGGCCGGACAGGGCCTGACTTCCCACAGGGGCTGCCCCCTTCCCTCCTATCTGAGTTGGCATTTGGGAACTCTCTGCAGATGTGTTTAAACAGACACTAAAAGCTGTACACTGGGAGGAAAGGGCTACAGAGGACAAGCTGGATCTTGATCCTGAGGGCAACCTCTCCCTGACCCCGCCCCCAACACCACTTCCAGCCTTTGGTCCACAGATGCCACCGCTGAGACTAGACAAGTTACACGGCAGAACTGGTGACCATGGCGACGCCGGCCGCCACACGTGTTCCCCGGGTTAAAGAGCTGTGAAGCGCTGGAGGGGCTCGTGATTCTGTGGGAAACCTTCTCCTTGCTGGCCGAAGGGAGCCTCCGCCTGCGAGGGAGGCCTGGCCCTGCGCGGCCCTCGCAGCAACAAGGATGCTGCCCGGCCGTCCCCGCCCCGCCCCGCCCCCGCCGAGCGAACGCTCCAGAAGGTTGGCGGGATTGCTGTGGGGGCAGGTTATGATCTATGAGTGGGGTTTTCGCTGAGAAAACATAACTGGTCTGTATAACGATTCAGCTTGGAATCTTGACCTCATTTACACTAAGCAGTCGAGTGCAGATTCACAGGCTCTCGGGAGACATCTAGTGGAAGGTAACTGGCAGGTAAGAGATGAGGCGGATAGAAAGACGCGTAGGAGGAGGGAAAGCCGGTGGACCCGCTGCGGCCGCGTCCGTGTGATCTAGACCCGCTCGGAGGCCTTCCTTCCCGGCGTCACCCACCTTACTCTTGGACGGGACACACTTGGCGATTTTGTCCCAGCGGTCAGAGGATCCCTTTGGGTACTGCTGTAATGCTAACTCCAGAAGCTTCTGTTGGCTCTGAGTCCAGGGCTCCTCCGTGGCTCGCGCTCGCTCTCTCTTCTGGCTCTCATCGTCGCTGGACTCGTGCGGTTCCGACATGTCGAAGTCCTTCTGCCTCTTTCCCCGGACCTTCTCCTCCGGCTCGGGCGGCCGGGCTGGCCTCCGCCTCCGAGGCCAGCTCTCCTCCGCGGCCTCCGGATCGGCCTCCTCCTCGCCGTCCTCCTCCTCCAGCTCCCCAGACTGCTTGGCCTCCTCCCGCTGAGTGATGATGTCGTCCGGCAAGGTGGTGGCAGCCTTGGGGGGCCGGGAGTTCTGGGCTGTGGATCTGAGTTCGGAGAGTCTGACCATCCCTGTGAGAAAGGACACACGGAGGGGAAGGGCAAGGTCAGTTCCGGTGACAAGAGTCAGGACAGCTGCCTTCACCACAGCAGACAGTGCGCTGGGCATTTTGCATGTATGGTATACTTAATGTTCACACTATTCTATAAAGACAGCCATCGTGACCCCAACTGCACAGAGGAGGGAAGTCAGTCTCAGAAGCAGCAGAGGTGGGATCTGAACCCACTTCTGTCTGATTCCAAGCCTTTGTCCTTCCACCGCTCTGAGGACTTCGGGGGCCTCCCAGGGCCAGGTTGCGATCAGAGGATGAGAAGGTCTCTTAGAGAGGGGATAAGCGGCTACTCTCGAGGTATGGAAAGATGTTCTTCAGAATCTAGGGTTGTTATTAGTTCCGCGAGCGCAAGTACAGTGAATCCGTCAGACCTCCCGCTGGGCTAACCCTGCACGGGGGACCGCCCCCCACCGCCCCCCCCCAGCCAAGCTGCTTCCTGTGCCACCGCGATGCCTCGCTTGACAGAAAAGCACACTCCTCGTGCCACCCACGGGTGTGTTCAGCCACGCCTTTCCCGCCCTGCTCACACACTCCCGACCCCTCCTGTGCTCTAGGAAGATCTGTCTGTGCCCCACCGCCTTTTCAGGAGCAGGTTTCTGGAGACTGTGTCGGAGGGGAGCGTCTTTCACAGAAGCACGTTGCGCGCTTGGGCCTCCACACAGACCAACAGCCGCGCTGGTAGGAGAGCAGTATGGAAATGCCCTCCTCGCTGGAGACCGCAGAACCGCACGCCCCGTCCTCTCCAGGGGAGACGTTTCGAGATCTCAGGGTTTGCTGGTCCCTAGTAGGTTACATCGAGTGCAGGGACCTGTATTTAAGTGGAGTTGGAAGGTTTAGGAGGTATTTTCTTCTTGGTTCCGAGCAAAAAGTATGGGGACTTGAACAAAATTCCACGTAGTCTTGGAGGAAATGGATTTTTTTTTTTTAAAAAAATTATTTTTGGCTGCGTTGGGACTTCGTTGCTGCGCCGGCTTTCTCTAGTTGTGGAGAGGAGGGGCTGCTCTTCGTTGTGGTGCTTGGGCTTCTCACTGTGGTGGCTTCTCGTTGCGGAGAACGGGGCTTCAGTAGCTATGGTATGTGGGCTCAGTAGTTGTGGTGCACGGGCTTAGTTGCTCCGTGGCACGTGGGATCTTCCCAGACCAGGGCTTGAACTCGTGTAACTGCTGCACCACCAGGGAAGTCCCTGGAGGAAATGGATTTTGAGAAACATAGATTCTTGGAGAAGCTGCTTGGCCTGTCCCAAAGGACGCTTTGTGTGTGTGGTGGCAATGGTGCACAGTGTGGGGAAATGGCGCAGACTGGCTTTCCCCTGCATGCCCCCCTCCCCCCAATACTAGAGAAGAACAAGGTTTTTACAGTTCTTCAAACTTATTAAGTACATCTTAGCACCACTGTGTGTGCAGGGCTGCATTGGCTTGTGGGTGCTTGTAATTCGATCCCTTTCACAGAGATGACCAGTAGAGTCCATTGGGCAAAACAAGTTATTATAAAAAGGGATTTATTTTGAAGGCACGGCTTTAGATTAATGGGATGGAGTGGGTGCTGACTCACCTGGGGAGCAGGTAACTGAATCCTTCAGTTGCTTGGCTTTGGTTGTCACCTGTTTCAAAATATAAAAGCAGAAAAAATCTGACTTTCCATACGTCTACTGTAGGTCAAGTGACCTCTTTCATAGAAGGTCCGTGTGAAGGAACAGAGTTTACTGAATCTTAGGCCTGGATGGACCCTCAGTCATCAGTTCAGTCCATTTTCTTAACCAACATGGAAACTGAAGCCCAGAGAGATTAAATGAATTACTCCAAAATATCCATCTAATCAAGTGGCAGAGTCAGAACAAGAATTCAGATCACCTGATTACAGCCCCATTATACAAGGCTGCCTGTGAAGATGTACTAGTTTCCAGAATCACTATACAAACACGTCGTGTTTTTTAGTTAGAATTTCCTGAAAGAGTATCTTTCTTCACTGGAGAATATTATACCATAGGGGTATTATGAACAATGGGGAAATTTACTCTTAAGCTAACGATGTTATAATACAAAAGTCTTTTCTTCGTATCCCAGAAAGAAACCCTAAGAGCACCAAGACTGACACTAGCAGAAGGACCTCTTGGTGGAGTAGTAGATGGACCCAAGACCCATGAGACATTTACATACACAAGTGTGGATCCACAGAAATAATGTTTTCTTTCTTCTGTATAAATGGTATTATATTGTACGTCTCACCCTTTAGCTTGCTTTTTTTAATTTAATGATGTATTGGAGGTCTAGATAGATTTCCCTTTTTAAAACTGAGATAAAATTTACATAGAGTGGAATGTACAGATTTTTAAATGTACATTTCAATGAGTTTTGACCAAAAAACCCCCATGCAACCTACATTCTAATCAAATTACAGAAAATTCCTGTTATCCTAGAAAGTTCCCTGTTCCCCTAAATCCATCTCTACCCTGCCATAGACAACCACTGTTCTGATTTCTATTATATATAAACAGGAGATCAAAATTAATTTAAAAAAATTAAAGTTGGATAGTTAACTGCCCCAATGCACTTATTAAACAAGCCATCCCTTCTCCATTTAAAAGGTTAACTTTATTAAAATTATATTAAAATTACATTTCATTGTATACATGGAATACATACTTTGTATTCTATCCCCTTAATCCGTGTAAATTCTTGAACAAACATTTTGCTGCTTTAATGAAATTTGAAAGGAAAACCTCAGAAAGCATGCTCTAACATCCTCAGAGCTCGGAGTTAGAGCTCATATTCAGTTTTGGTTCCACCTCTGATTAGCTGGGTAACCTTGAGCTATTTCCAATCCTCTCTCTCTCTCTCTCTCATGTATTACCCTCTGTAATATGTGGATAAAACTGCTAATACCTTTTGTCTGGTAGGGATGTTTTAAGTTTGAAATAAGCTCTTAGCATGATACCTAGCAAATGTTAAAGGCTTATAATTACCTATTATAATTGATGTGGATCATTTGTTTTCCATTCATGCAAAAGGGCAGAATTAGAGAAAATATTTAAAGCTGCTTAGAAACACTCTTCAATTTTATTCCCTCTCTGTAGATGACCTTGCTTTGTATTTTATGGGAAAAAACTTGAAGTTATCCAACATGAGCTTCCCTGACTTCCAACTTTCCCAACTCAAATTTCTGATTGCACTGCCATATATCTTTCCCACATTTTATATAACCTACACATATGCTCTTGTACATTTTGAATCACCTCTGCATTACTTACAATACCTGATACAATCTAAATGCTATGTAAATAGTTGCCACTGTGAGGCAAATACGTGTTTTGCTTTTTACAACTTTCTGGATTCCCCCCCACCCCCCAAATATTTTCCATCCGAGGTTGGTTGAATTTGCAGGTGTGGTGCCGACCATACCGTGGGGGCTTCCCTCTGTAACTGCCGTTAAGTGTCTTATTTAGACGTCTCCTAGCTCCTGAAACTAAACAACTCCCAACCTAAACTCATCAACTTCTCTGCTTTCCCCCCTTCCTTTTCCTAACAGTACTATCATCCCAGTCACGTAGGGGCAAAACCAAAGAACCAATTTTTGGACTTTTTTCTCCCTCCCCAACCAGCTGCCACGTTCTTCACAATACTGACCCCATGTGTTCCCATCTCTCTCAGATCTCCACCACCTGTATTAGTCCTTCATTCTCTGACTGAATTAATATAACAGCCTTCTAACTGGTCTACAACTTATTTATTAGCAGTTCCCATGGAATAATATCCCCAAGGCAGAGTTCTGATCAGATACCTTTCATGGCTCATCAATGACCATACAACAAAGTGTTCAATTCTTAACCTGACACACAAGGAAATCCACAGTCTGATCTATTTTCTTTCCTGTGTGCATCCTTCCTTTCAGCGAACTAAACAATTAATGCTCTCCAGATGGTCAGAAATTCTCTGCTCTGTACTCTTGGCCATTGTTAACATTTGTCTTAAATGATTTTCTTTTCTTCATCAAACCTCTCCTTAAATATCTATCCGTCCAGAGCCAAGTCATCCTTCGAAATACTTGCAAGTGTGACTTTCTTCTTGAAGGCTTCCCAGATGCCCACCACCAGGACTACCAAGTCTGGTGACAATACCTCTCCTCTCTCAATTTCTACTGTATTTTTAAAGATTCTATATTTTTACATCATAATACAATAAAATTACCTTTTCCTCTTCTGTTGCACAGTTCTATGAGTTTTAACACATTTATAGATTCATGTAACTATAGGATACACAACCTACATATAGGATATGGAATAATTCTTTTTTTTCTCCTGCATCTTGTTATTTAACAAAATATTTTGGAGATTATTCCAGAATAGTACACAAAGACCTCCCTTGTTCTGTTTCTTAAGAAACAGCTTAACTGAGATACAATTCATATACTATACAATTCATCCACTTAAAGTGTATAATTCAGTGGTTTTTACTAAATTCAGATATGTGCAGCCATCATTGTGGCCAACTTGAGAACATTTTCATCACTTTGAAAAGAACCCCCATATCCTTTAGCTATCATTCTCCATCCTCCTTATCCCACCCCATCCCTCATCAAGCAATAAGCAACTACAAATCCCTGTCTCTACAGATTTCCCTGTTCTGGACTTCCATATGAATGGAATCATACAATATGTGGATTTTTGTGGCTGGCTTCTTTCACTTAGGGTAACGTTTTCCAGGTTCATCCAAGTTGTAGCATATATCAGTACTTTATTCCTTTTTATTGCAGCACAGTATTCCATTGTATGGATATACCACATTTTGTTTATCCATTTATCAGGTGATAAACATTCGTATTGCTTCCATCTTTTGGCTATTATAAATAATGCTGCTATAAACATTCGTGTATAAGTTTTTGTGTGGGCATATGTTTTCGTTTCTCTTGGGTATATACCTAGGAGTGGAACTGAGGAGTTATATGGTAGCCGTGTTTAACTTTTTGAGGAACTGTCGTACTGTTTTCCAATATGGCTGCAACATTTTACATTCACATCAGCAGTATATGAGTCTTCTGATTTCTTTACATCTTTCCTAAAACTTGTTATTACCCAACTTTTTGTATTATCCCACATCCTAGTGGATGTGAAGTGGTATCTTGTGGTTTTAATTTGCATTTCCCAAATGACTAGTGATACTGAACATTTTTTTTCATGTTTATTGGCTATTTGTATATCTTCTTTGGATAAATGTGTATTCAGATCCTTTGCTCATTTTTTATTTGGGTGATTTGTCTTTATCATTGAGTTGTAAGGGCTCTTTATATATTCTGGATACAAGTCCTTCATCAAATAAATGATTTGCAAATATTTTCTCCCATTCTGTGGGTTGTCTTTTCCCGCTTAGTGGTGTCCTGTGAAGCACAAAAGTTTTAAATTTTGATGACATACACATTTTTTTTCTTTCTTTCTTTTTTTTTTTTAGTTGCTTGGACTTTTGGTGTCCTATCTAAGAATCCTTTTGCCAAATTCAAGGTCATGAAGATTTACCCTTCTGTTTTCTTCTAAGAGTTTTATAGTTTTAGCTCTTACATTTAGGGGAATATTGCAATCTTAACAATGTTAAATCTTCTGATCCATGAACAGGAGATATTTTTCCACTTATTTTGATCTTCTTCAATTTCTTTCAACAATGTTTTGTAGTTTTTAAAGTTTGTATTTTTTGTTAAATTTATTCCCAAGTATTTTATTCTTTTTGATGCTATTGTGAGTGCAATTATTTTCTTTATTTCATTTTCGGGTTGTTCATTGTAGGTATATAAAACTAAAACATTTTTGTACATTTATGTTTACTGCAATCTTGATGTACTAATTCCAATAGTTTTTTAGTTAATTACTTAGTATTTTGTATACATAAAATCATGTCATTAGCAAATAGGGACAGTTTACTTCTTCCTTTTCAATCTTATTTCTTTTTCTCAGCTAACAGCCCTGGCTAGAACCTCATATAATGTTGAATAGAAGTGGTGAGAGCAGACATTATTGTCTTGTTCTTTATCTTAGCAGGAAAACATCCCCTCTTTCACCAATAAGCATGATATTAACTGTGGGATTTTAGTAGATGTTCTTTATCAGGTTGAGGCACTTCCCTCTTATTCCTAATTTGTTGAGTGTTTCTATCATGGAAGGATGTTGGATTTGTTAAATGCTCCTATTGAGATGATCTTGTTTTTTAACTCTATTGATATGATTAATTTACATTAATTGATTTGCAGATATTGAATCAACTTTGCATTCTTGGGATAAAACCCACTTGATTAGGGTATATAATTATTTTTATAAGTTACTGGATTTGGTTCGCTGTATTTTGTTGAGAATTTTTGCATCCATATTCATATGAACTATTAGTATGTAGTTTTCTTCTCATGTCTTTGGTTTGGTATTAGAGTAATACTGGCTTCACAAAATGTGTTGGCAAGTATTCATCCTTTTCTATTTTGGGGAAGATTTGTGAAGTTTTGGTATTCATTCTTCTTTAAATGTTTGGTAGAGTTCAGCAGTGAAGCCATCTGAGCCTGGGCTTTTCTTTTTTCTTTTTTTTTTTTTTTTGCAGTACACGGGCCTCTCACTGTTGTGGCCTCTCCCGTTGCGTAGCACAGGCTCCGGACGCGCAGGCTCAGCGGCCATGGCTCACGGGCCCAGCCGCTCCGCGGCATGTGGGATCTTCCCAGACCGGGGCACGAACCTGCATCCCCTGCATCGGCAGGTGAACTCTCAACTACTGCGCCACCAGGGAAGTCCTGGGCTTTTCTTTTTGAATAGTTTTTTTTTTTTTTAATTACTAATTCGATCTCTTCACTTGTTATAGGCCTATTTCGATTGTCTATTTCTTCTAAACTTGATTCAGTTTTAGTAGTTTATGTCTTTCTAGGAATTTGTTCATTTCATTTATATCTATTAGAAAAACAGGTATCTAACTTCTTGGCATACATTTGTTCACAGTATTCCTTTACAGTCCTTTTTATTTCTGTAAGGTTGGTAGTGATCTCCTTTTTCATTTCTGACTGTATTGAGTCCTTTTTCTTTTTTGTCAGCCTAGTTAAATGTCTGTCAATTTTATTGATATTTTCAAAGAATCAGCTTTTGGATTCATTGACTTTTCTCTACTTCTTTTCTAGTCTTATTTCATTCATTTCTGCTCTACTTTTTTATTTCCTTTCTTCTCCTTCAAGTTTAGGTTGTCATTTTCCCATTGTCTTAATGTGGAAGATTGAATTATTGGTTTGAGGCCTTCTTTCTTAATAAAGGCATTTACAGCTATAAATTTCCCTCTACGAATTACATTAGCTGAATTTCTTAAATTTTGGTGTGTTGTGTCTTCATTTTTCATTTGTCTTTAAGAATTTTTATTCCCCTTGGAATTTCTTCTTTGATTCATTTGTTGTTTAGGAGTCTGCGGTTTAATTTAGACATATTTGTTGATTTTCCCAATTTCTTCCCTGACACTGATTTCTAATCTCATTCCTTTGGGATCAGAGAATATACTTGTATTATTTCTATCCTTTTAAACTTATTGAGGTTGTTTGATGGCCTAGCACATGGTCTATCTTGGAATATATTTCAGTTTACTTGAAGAATGTATATTCTGTTTTTGTTGGATGAGGTGTTATAGAGATGTCTGTTAGGTCTAGCTGGTTTATTATCATTCCATTTTTCCTTGTTAATCTTCTGTCTAGTTGTTTTATCCATTATTGAAAAGTGGAGGCATTGAGGTTTCCAACTCTTATTGTTGAATCATCTGTTTCTCTTTTCATCCATCTCAATTTTTGCTAAAAGTATTCTGGTGCTCTGTTATTAGATGCACATGATTTTCACTGTTATATTTTCCTGGACTGGCCTTTTAATTATTATAAAATGTTCCTCTTTATCTCTAGTAATTTTTTTGTTTTAAAGTCTACTTAATCTAATATTCGTATAGCCACTCCAGCTTTCTTACAATTGCTATTTGCATGATTATCTTTTTTCTATCCTTTTACTTTCATTTTATTTCTATTTGTGAATCTAAAGTGTGTCTCCCATAGACCACATAGAGATGAATCATGATTTTTTTTATCGTGTCGGATAATCTCTCTTTTGATTGGATTGTTTAATCCATTCACATTTAGTGTTGTTGATATAGTTGAATTTGATTTCTTTTAACTTTTAATGTCTTTTTTGTTCCTCTATTCCTCTATTATTGTTTTCTTTTGCATAAGTGAGTATTTTCTAATGTAGCATTTTAATTAATGATTTTGTTTTTTTTTTTTTTTTTACTATATTGAGTTTTGTTTTTTTTAAGAGGTTGCTCTAGGGTTTACCATATACATCTTATGACAGTCAGCTTCAGATTTATACTACCTTAATTCCAGTGATATACAGAAATGTTACTTCAGTATAGCTCTATCCCTTGGCCCCCGACCCCAGCCCCAACCCCAACCATTTTTTGGCCATGCTGCGTGTCTTGTGGGATCTTAGGTCCCTGACCAGGGATTGAACCCAGGCCCTCGGAAGTGAAAGCATGGAGTCCTAACCACTGGACTGCCAGGGAATTCCCTAGCGCTATTCCCTTTACCCCCATACTGTAGTATGGCCATTATACATATTGTATCTATTCATGTTACAAACTCAGTAATATTCTTATAATTACTACTTTACCATCTGTAATGGTTTACTCAGCCCCATACAGCTTTGCTCCCACTCACCTCCTTTGTGCTGTTATTGGCAAATATATTAGACAAATACTACCTTTCTATATATTACAGGTCTGACAGTAACATATATCTATTATTTGATACAATTGCTTTCTAAATCAGTTAAGAAGAAAACATTTATTAATACTGTCTTTCATAATTACCTTATTACCTTCACTGGTGTTCTTTTTCATGTGGATTCAAATTACAATCTGGGGTCACTTGTTTTCAGATTGAAGAACTTCAGTTTTTGTTATCTTGAAAATGTTTTATTTTGCATTCATTTTGATAAATAGCTTTGCTGGATGTAGGATTTCTGGTTGGCAAGTTTTTCTTTGAGTACTCTGAATATGTTATTCCACTGTCCTGGCCTACGTGGTTTATGCTGAGAAGTAAGCTGTTAATCGTATTGGTGTGTGTGTGTGGGGGGGGTTCCCTGTTAGTCACAAGTCACTTCTCGCTGCCTTCAAGGTTTTCTCCTTATTTTTTACTTTCAGCATTTTTATTATGATGCATCCTTTGTGGATATCTTTGAGCTTATCCGACTCAGAATTCAGCATGTTTCCTGATGTATATAGGTTAGCTTTTTTCAATGTATTTGGGAAATTTTCACCCACCATTCTTTGGATTTTTTTTCCCCTCCTTTCTCTCTCTCCTCTCCTAACTCCCATTATGTGTATGTTGGTGTGCTTAATGGTGTCTCATTTTTCTCTGAGGCTCTGTTCACTTCCTCTTTTGTTTTTCTCTCTGTTCTTCAGCTTGAATACTCTCTGTGGAGCATCTCTAGTGAATTTATTTATTTATCTCTGGCCGTGTTGGGTCTTTGTTGCTGTGTGCGGGCTTTCTCTGGCTGTGGTGAGCAGGGGCTACTCTTCATTGTGGTGTGCAGGCTTCTCTCGTTGCAGAGCACAGGCTCTAGGCACGCGGGCTTCAGTAGTTGTGGCACGCGGGATGTAGACCGCAGGCTCAGTAGTTGTGGCACACGGGCTTAGTTGCTCTGCGTCATGTGGGATCTTCCCGGACCAGGGCTTGAACCCTGCATTGTCCCCTGCATTGGCAGGCAGACTCTTAACCACTGTGCCACCAGGGAAGTCCTCTAGTGAATTTTTTTTTTTTTTTTTTTTGCGGTAAGTGGGCCTCTCACTGTTGTGGCCTCTCCCGTTGTGGAGCACAGGCTCCGGACGCGCAGGCTCAGCGGCCATGGCTCACGGGCCCAGCCGCTCCACGGCATGTGGGATCTTCCCGGATCGGGGCACGAACCCGTGTCCCCTGCATCGGCAGGCGGAGTCTCAACCACTGCGCCACCAGGGAAGCCCGAATTTTTAAAATTTCAATTATTGTACTTTTTAACTCCAGAATTTCCACTTGGTTCTTTTCTTTCTTTTAAAATAATTTCTATCTCTTTATTGATATTATTTGTCTGATGCAACACTGTCATTATATCTTCCCTTGTTTCTTTCATCATCCTTTCCTTCAGTTCTGTGAACATATTTACAAGGGTTACTTTGAAGTCTTTTTCTGTGAAATCTGACATTTGGTCACTCTTATACGGCAGCTTCTGTTGCCTTCTGTTTTTCTAATGTACGGGTCATATTTTCCTGTTTCTTTTCATGGCTCATTATTTTTGTTCAAAACTGAACATTTAGATAATATATTGCAGCAATTCTGGGTAGTGATTTTTCTCTCGCCACACCCTTCCCCAAGTTAGGGTCTGTCGTTGTTATTTGCATGCTTGTTTAATGGATGGCTGGATTTAGCGAAGCCTATGCCCCTCTGCCCCCTACAGCATTAAGCCTCTGATGTCGCTCCTCAGGTACTGCAGGTATGGGTATCCCCAGTCATCTTGGGATGCTAGTGGTATCTGTAGGACTCTCTTCCTCTCTTTACCTAACCACACCCATTAATAAACTACATTAACTGCTGGCTGACGCTTTATTGTTTACAAAATGCCCCAGGGTATAAACTGCTCTACAATCACATCAAATCAAATTGTGGCTTCTTTGAAGGAATGGTTTCTGAAGGCAATGTGTGATATTTATTCTGACTCCTGGAGGACTCCTCCTAGAGAAGGAGTTATTATCCATGAGTTGGTTTGAGAATCCATGGTTAGTTATTTCTTGTACTGACAGAGGATTCTGAATACAGTACATGTCTTCCTTAGCTTATGATGGAGTTACAGCCCAATAAAGTTTCAACAAGTTTCAGTGAGTTGAAAATGCTTACAATACACCTAGCCTACTGAACATCATAGCTTTTAGCCTAGCCTGCCTTAAACATGCTCAGAACACTTACATTAGCCTAAAACTTGACAAAGTCATATAACACAAAGCCTATTTTATAATAAAGTATTGAATATCTCACATAACTTACTGAATACTGTACAGAAAGTGGAAAAAAGGATGGTTGTAAGTGTGTCAGTTGTTCACCCTCATAATCGCTTGGCTGAGTGGGAGCTGCAGCTGCTGCCGCTGCCCAGCATCACGAGGAGTATGTACTGCATACGACTAACCCAGGAAAAGACCAAAATTCAGAATTCAAAGTATGGTTTCTCCTGAAGGTGTATTGCTTTCGCACCATCATAAAGTTGAAAAATAGTTAAGTTGAACCACTGTAAGTAGGGGACCATCTGCATATGTCACAATCTGGCCTATCCATACCACACAAAACAAATAGCTGCTATAATCTGAGCCTTTCAGATTCTCAGTTCTAAATAATAAAACGAATGGGATGTCACTATAGTCACCTTTGAGCCAAACTTTTCTCTCACTTAAAAAGGCAACTTAGAACCTATAAGAAAGAAGCAAAAAGCACAACTGGTCAACTTTCCAATTCTATGTAGTCCAAGATTTATTTTAATGTTCTATCCTCTTTGCCAAGTCCATATCTCCTGGTGCCATGAGATGGTTGTATAACAATGATAACTCTAAGTGATCCTTTTTTTCTTGAGAATTTCTCTTCTTTTCATTAGTTTCCATCTCAGGAGAAGGCATGTATATGGCAAAATAGTTCTGTTTTGGGGGCAAATTTGGCATCCTCAGCAGATCATTTATTATTCTAGGCAGATTAAGAAGTTTCCAAATAAGTGACAGTCTAATAATAAAGCTCACTGTCCAGGGTGTCTCTGAGTATGGCAGTATGCCACTTCAGGAAAGGAAAGTCATCCTTCAGTGAGCATTGGTCACCACCAATTCTATTTCTTTCCTATAGATCTAGATAACTTCAATTACATGGGTGTCAGTTTGCTTTTTTTTTTTTTAAACGTATAATTGACAAATAAGATTGTAAGATATTTAAAGCGAACAACATGATGATATATGTATACATTTAAAAGGATTCCCCCTATTAAGTTAATTAACATATCGATCACCTCATATATTCACTTTTGTTGTTGAGAACATTTCAGTTCTCTCTTAGCAAACTTCAATTCTATAATACAGTGTTGTCAACTGTAGTCACTATGTTATACATTAGATCCTCAAACCTTATTCAACTTATAACTGAAAGTTTGTACCTTTTTACCAACCTCTCCCTATCTCCCCCATCTCCTAGTCCTGGCAACCACTTTTCTACAATTTTTCTATGAAGCTTTACTTTTTTTTGGCTGAATAATACTCCATTTTGTGTGTGTGTGTGTGTGTGTGTGTGGTGTGTGTGTGTATAAACACATTTTCTGTATACATCCAGCAGTTGATGGACACTTAAGTTGTTTCCATACACTGGCTGTGGTGAATATTGTTGCTATGAAATTGGGAGTGCAGATATCTCTTGGAGATAATGATTTTGTTGCCTTTGGATATATACCCAGAAGTGGGATTACTGGATCATATAGTAGTACTATTTTTAATTTCTTGAGGAACCTTCATACTGTTTTCCATCGTGGCTGTACAAGTTTACGTTCCCACCAAAAGTCTACAAGGGTTTTCTTTTCTCCACATCCTCACCAGCATGTTATCTCGTCTTTTTCATAACAGATATCCTAACAGGTTTGAGGTGATATCTCATTGTGGTTTTGATTTGCATTTCCTTGATGATTACTGATGTTGAACATCTTTTCATATACTTGGCCATTTATAGGTCTTCTTTGGAAAAAACGTCTATTTAGCTCTTTTGCCCATTTTAAAATTGAATTTTTTTTTTTTGGTATTGTGTTGTGTGAGATCCTTATATATTTTGGATATTAACCCCTTATTGGATGTGTCCTTTGCAAGTGTTTTCTCCCATTCCATAGGTTTTCATTTTGTTGATGGTTCCCTCGCTGTGCGGAAGCTTTTTAGTTTGATGTAGTCCCACTTATTTTTGCTTTTGTTACCTTTGCTTTTGGTGTCAAATCCAAAAAAATCAACACCAAGACTAATGTCAAGGGGCTTACTCCCTATATTTTCTGCTAGTTTTATGGTTTCAGGTCTCAGGTTCAAGTCTTTAATCCATTTTGAGTTAGTTTTTGCGTACAGTACAAGATAGAAGCCTGGTTTTATTCTTTTACGTGTGGCTGTCCAGTTTTCCCAACACCATTTATTGAAGAGACTATCCTTTTCTCATTGTATATTCTTGGCTTTGTCAAAAATTAGTTGCCTGTACTAGTAAAATAAACCAGTGGATTTATTTCTGGTCTCTCTATTCTGTTTTTAATGCCAGTACCATACTGTTTTGATTACTATCACTTTAAAAGTTGAAATCAGAAATGTGATCCCTCCAGGTTGTTCTTCCTTCTCAAGATTGCTTTGGCTATTTGGTATCTTTTGTGGTTCCATACACATTTTCAGACTGTTTATTTCAGTGAAAAATGCCATTCGAATTTTGAGAGCGTTTACACTGGATCTGTAGATTGTTTTGGGTGGTATGGACATTCTAACAATATTAAATTCTTCCAGTCATGAACACAAAATATCTTTCCATTTATTTGTGTCTCATTCAATTTCTTTCGTGAGTGTCTTGAGAGTTTTCAGCGTATAGATCATTCATCCTCTTGGTTAAATGTAAAACTAGCACTTTATTCTTTCTGATGCTATTGTAAATGGAATTAATTTCTCTTTTTGACAGTTTGTTGTTGGTGTACAGAGTTACAACTGATTTCTGTATACTGATCTTGTAGCTTACGATTTTACTGAAATAGTTCATTAATTCTAACAGTTTCGGTGGAGTCTTTAGGGTTCTCTATATGTAATATCATGTCATCTGCAAATAGAGATGACATTGGAGGTGACATATTCATCACCAAATTTATTTCTCTCTGATAGATCTAGATGACTTGGATAACATGGGTGCCAATTTAGTCATGAATGTTTAGTATTACTTCTCACCTATTCTATAATGAATTTTTCAGTTACTCATTCTGCTTTTATATCATGTGCAATTGTAGAAGGTATGGGCTCTGTCTGGCTTAATGGAGATTTATGACTTTTTTCTAGCCTCCTTTTGGGAGAAGACCTATAGGTCCATACAGACAAGACTTCTCTTCTTCCTCAGTATGTGAACAAATAATACTGTGGGCTATTGGCTTAGGTGGGCTTTTGGATAACACTACCCACGTGTATTAACAGTTACACGGATTGTAGAATTGTAGGGAAATTTGTTTCATCATGTTCTGATTCCAAGCAGAAAATACTTTTATAATTCTTCTTCTTAATGTAGTTATACCTAAAGCTATCTTTAAAATTCTTATGAAATGGGGGCTCTATGAGCAAATCTGGGATATATAGGTTAGGGTGGAGTGAATGAAAGAAACCTAAAATAGGTTTCATTCCTTCCAGTGAAAACACTGATGAAAGTAACAGAAAATTAATTAACAAATGAAAACTGTATTCCATAGGGTACAGTTAGGGTCGGTGGACAGTTACATAGTGGCACATTTCTACTCAACATACAGAAGAGTTTTCCATTTTTCTGAGCTATATAAAGTGTATACTCATATTCCTGGCATCCTCAGATAACTCAGAAAATAAATGTTGGCTATTAGTGATAACCTCAAGTCATATTTTTCAAATTCTGGCTGACTTAATGATATTTTAAGTATTCTAATAATAAAAATTATGTAACTGTGAAGTTCATTACAGTTGGACCCTGAGTAACACAGGTTTGAACTGAGCAGATCCACTTACGTGTTTTTTTTTTTTCAATAAATATGTACTAAACTACTACACAATCCACCGCTGGTTGGATCTGAGGAGGCAGAACTATGGATACACAGTTGACTGTAAAGTTATATGTGGATTTTCAACTGTGCGGGGGACTGGTGCCCCTAACTGTCATGTTGTTCAGGGATCAACTGTATTTTCATTCAGTTGTATTTAATTTTGGCCAACTTTCTGTTGAATCTAGCACTCGTTATAACCAGGAGCTACTGTAGTTTTCAAATAAAAACGGCACTCTGTTACCTGAACATTAAATAAACCACCTGAAAAATGTTTCCAGCTGGTAGAGAGCAGTGCTGTTCATTCTTATTATTTCTCCAATGTCTTTAAATTTTTCTCTGGATCCTCTGTCTGGATAGAAAATACAAGAAATAATAATAGTGTACATCTTAATCATTGACAAAGAGGGCCTTCCATTAACTTCCTGATCACCTCTGTAAGTAATGTAGATGGCCAATTACTGAGGGAAAATACTTATGCCAACAGACAATAGTGTAGTTTTGCAGATATTTTTAGTCTATCAGCAAGATATTGCAACAAGCCAACATACATTCACCCACTTTCCTCTTTTTTAAATGGGTTACCCAAATTTTTAGCACAAGGAAGCAATTTTACATTGCATTAGCACATTAGCGTCTGCTCAAGAGTCACCATCTATTGACTCGCTGCATCTCTAAGCTATACATAAGACAGAGTTAAGCAAATAATTCAGGGTAATAAAAGAAATCCCACCATAAAGTACGATGCTATCCCCAGACCACAGATTATACTGTGAGAAACCAGTTCCTTCATGAATAAAACATCCATGGTATTCAAAGTGAATATCACTGTAACTAGTAAATTAGATCTAGACTTTAAAGTGGATACTGTCCTCTTGGTAAGATACAGGGTTCTGATGAGTGAGTACAAATTACAAACTCAATATATTAGTAATATAGGACACTAAATAAGATCCAGGAGAAAACATATAAGAATGGTAAATGGGAGATATATATAGAAAAATTTTCATGCAATCTGCAAGTATGCTTTGCTTGAATGAATCACTGAGGAAATGAACAAGTGTTCAGTTAGAGCTTAACGAAATGCTGAATATTTCTGTGGTTCAAATATTCAAAGGAAAGCAACTGCTTTTGGAGCTCTCTGGAGTTCCAGCCCCATGGACTGGCCAGTGTCTTGGGACATGAAATACCTTGCTCTCAAATTTATCCTCCTTTGGCCCAGAACCTCAGAAAACCAAGAGATTTCACTTTGAAGATGATATTTGATCTAGGGCATGGCTGACAAAGAATAGTGCTGTCCTACACACAGGGTTAAGGTGTAAAAATCAAGTCTTTGCTGAACTAAGAGGACAGTGTGGCTTAAATAAGAGTCAAACAATCTGGGTTCTAGTTCCAGGCTGCCATTAACTAGCTCTGTGGCCTTGAACTTTTTTTTTTTTTTTTTTGCGGTACGCGGGCCTCTCACTGTTGTGGCCTCTCCCGTTGCGGAGCACAGGCTCTGGATGCGCAGGCTCAGCGGCCATGGCTCACGGGCCCAGCCACTCCACGGCATGTGGGATCTTCCCGGACCGGGGCACGAATCCGTGTCCCCTGCATCAGCAGGTGGACTCTCAACCACTGCGCCACCAGGGAAGCCCATGGCCTTGAACTTTTATTTCTTTCTAGAACGCACATCTGTAATAAGTGATTATTATAGTGATTTACAATTGTGTAATGGTTCATAATAACAAAGTATTTTCATGACGCTATCACATTTCACCTGCCAGATACCCCGTGAAATTCATATCACAGGCGAAGAAACTGAAGCTCAGAGTGACATGGGGACTTACAAAATCACACAGCCCATAAAATGGTAGCATAGGACACCAAAGCCAGGTTTTCTTTTAAATTCTGTTCTCTTTCCACTTTACTTCTTTATCCGTAAAACAAAAGATTGCATTAATGGTTTCTTTTTAAATCAAATATTCTGTGATTCACTAGATGTGACATTATTTTAGTATTATTATTTTTTTGGCTGCACCACGTGGCACGTGGAATCTTATTTCCCCAACCAGGGACTGAACCCGGGCCCTCTGCAGTGAGAGTGCGGAGTCCTAACCACTGGACTGCCAGGGAATTCCCTAGATGTGGTATTATTAATGAACTATCTTTCAATTTAGGTGAATTACCAAAGATTTATTAAGTATTGACTTAGCATATCACTATACTGAGAACAGTGGTGTATGTATAAGACCTAGTCTTATCCACCTCAAGGAGCTTCCAACATGGTTATTCCCTTGCATACTCATTCAACAGATTTCCAATTAATTAGGACTGTGCTTATAAGAAAGAAAATCATTGTTTACTGCTTTAAAAGTTTTTTACTTCTAAATCAATGTTGGCTAAAGTAAGGAAAGAGCAATCCAAAACAGGCTTGTGTACTGACAGTTTGGGAGTCTGGCCTCACCTCTCATGAAGGCCAATTCTGTACTACTTTACCCGAGTTACTGCCAATCACCAACTAGGTGAATTCAGTAAAGATTCAAGCCCTTTGTACTTTGATTTCCCCAGTGTGTGTCACAGAGATCTGTTGGTGATACCTGTCACCCTATTGATGTATAAACAGGCTGGGTGGATATCTTGTTTCTCTCTCTCCACTACTCTGTTTGCCCCTCCTTAAGCTGTGTCCTCTGTGGAAGAAGACAACTGAACCAGATAAAAGAAGGACATTCTCTGGACAAGGGTCTGCAAGTAGTTGTTATTACTTTGCTAGAACATTCAAATTAGCCCTCAAGGCCCTTTGATGGGGGAATATAGACAAGCAAAAATATTAATAGATGGCTCTAGAATTCTACTAGTAAAGCTGTTTTCGGTGAGGGGATGGTCTGGCAAGTGTTTCAGTAGAGGCTGAATGTTCCTACTGCCCTCCCGGCCTAGCTGTCGGCTGTCAAGTACCTTACTGTTTTGATTACCATAGCTTAATAACATATTTTGAAAACAGGACATGTGATGCCTCCAAGCTTTGTTCTCTATCCAGATTGTTCTGGCTATTTGGGGGTCCATTGTGGTTCCATACAAATTTTAGGATTTTTTTTCTATTTCTGTAAATCAGTAAAGCTTTTATAATAAAAAAAAATTAAAAAGAACGAGGTAGGCCTATATATACTGACATGGAAAGATACAAAATATTTTTTCTTTAGATTTTTAAAAGTAGTTTTAAAAATCAAGGTAATACATGCACACAGCTTTAAAAAAAAGAAAGTCAGTTTACAACCAGGGCTTCTGATGAAAAGCCATGTACCCTACACCCAGAACATGCATTTCTGTTCACAGTCTTTTTTTGAAATTTTAAAGTATTTTTTCTGAGCATTGTTTTTTTAACCATTAAAAAAAATTGAAGTATAAATTTACAATGTTGTGTTGGTTTCGGGTGTACAGCAAAGTGACCTGGTTACACACACACACACACACACTTTTCAGATTCTTTTCCATTATAGGTTATTACAGGATATTGAATATAGTTCCCTGTGCTATACAGTAGGTCCTTGTTGGTTATTTTATATATAGTAGTGTGTATATGTTAATCCCAAGCTCCTAATTTATCTCCCCCCTGCCATTTCCTTTGGTAACCATGAGTTTGTTATCTATGTCTGTGAGTCTGTTTCTGTTTTGTAAATAACTTCATTTATACAATTTTTTAAGATTCCACATATAAGTGATATATGATATTTGTCTTTGTCTGACTTACTTCACTAGTATGATAATCTTTAGGCTTATCCATGTTGCTGCAGATGGCATTATTTCATTCTTTTTCATGGCTGGTAACATTCCATTGTGTTCATATACCACATCTTTATCTATTCATCTGTCAATGGACACTTAGGTTGCTTCCATGTCTTGGCTATTGTAAACAGTGCTGCTATGAACACTGGGGTGCATGTATCTTTTCGAATTAGAGTTTTTGTCAGTTCTGGATATATGCCCAGGAGTGGGACTGCTGGATCGTATGGTAGCTCTATTTTTAGTTTTTTAAGGAACCTCCATACTGTTCTCCATAGTGGCTGCACCAATTTACATTCCCACCAGCAGTGTAGGAGGGTTCCCTTTTCTCCACACTCTCTCCAGCATTTTTATTATTTGTAGAGTTTTTAATGATGGCCATTCTGACCAGTGTGAGGTGATACCTCATTGTAGTTTTGATTTGCATTTCTCTAATAATTAGTGATACTGAGTGTCTTTTCATGTGCCTGTTGGCCATCTGTATGTTCACAGTTCTTCTGATGCTTACAAGTACACATAATTAACTAACAGGCTTTTGGTATATTATATCCTGAATTCAGCCTCTTTTTCCCACCTCTACCAATAAGCCCTGGTCCAAACCACCACTGTCTTTTGCAGGGACAACTGAAATAGCCTCTTACTTGGCCTGCCTTCCTGCTCCCACACTTGCCCTGCCACAGCATCTTCTCCACAGAGAAGTCAGAATGACCCTTTTAGATCTTGCACTCCTTTGCTCAAAATCTGGTGCTTTCCTGTCTCACTCAGAGTAAAATCCAAAATCTTTACCTTGACCAAGGAGGTCCTAGGTGTTCTGGTCCTCCACTATCTCTTGGCCTCATCTTCTGTAATCCCCCCTGCTCACTCCTCGTCAGCCGTATTGACCTCTTTGCTGGACTCTGCACACCCAAAGCAGGCTCTTGCCTCAAAGCCTTTGCAACTGCTGTTCTCTCCACCTGGAACGCTTTCTCAGACAACCTCGCTCCCTCAGTTGCTTTGTGCCTCTGCTCAAATGTTACCTCTTCGAGAGGACTTTCCTCAGAATCCCACTTGAAATTGCACTCCCTAGGTTAGGTCTCTAACCTCTTACTCTGCTTTATTTTTCTTCATGGAGCTTGTCACTGTTTACAATTTTTATTTTACTCCGTATGTTCGTGTTCTTTCCATTGTGCTTCCCTGCCATTCTTTAGGGCAACTGTCTTTGCCTGCATGGTCGCAGCTGAGCGGCAGGCAAATTGGTACTCCAGTTCAGTGGGAGGGAAAAGTGAGCAAGAGCTCCTAGAGACACACATTACTTCAGTTATGTCCCTCTGAGAAGAAATTAGTAACCTAGCCATAGCAGAGCTTGGAGGGCTTGGAAGTGCAGTGTTGCTGGGCAAATGTGTGCCTGCCTTCTCTATTACTAGAAAAGGGGATAACGTATTTTGATGGACAACTTGCCATAGTCTTCCACAATCTGTTGATTTTAAAAATTGAAAAACCATCTGAAAGTATATAAAATGTTTAAAATATAGCCATTATGTAAGATCTTACATAACTGTGATATGGTAAACATTACTCACTGTAGAGGTAAGTACTGCACTGTGATCGCACTTCTTGTGTCACTTAAAGGAGAATGTTCTCAGTGTCAGATTCTTTTGCTGTTTCTATCGTTCCACTTTTTTACTGCACAGGCAGATTGCGGTTTCTATAAGTTGAAGGTTTGTGGCAACTCTGTTGACAAAGTCTGTGGGCACCATTCTCCCAGTAGCATCTGCTCATTTTGTGTCTCTGTGTCACATTTTGGTAATTCTCACAATATTTCACACTTTTTCATTATTATTATATTTGTTATGGCGATCTGTGGTCTTTGATGTTACTACTGCAAAAAGATTATGACTCCCTGAAGGCTCAGATGATGGTTAGCATTTTTTTTAGCAATAAACTATCTTTAATTAAGGTATGTATATTTTTTGGACATAATGCTATTGCACACTTAACAGACTACAATATAGTGTAAACCAAAAAATTCATGTAGGTCACTTTATTGTGATATTTGCTTTATTTCGGTGGTCTGGAACTGAAACTGAGGTATGGCTGAACTTAAATTTGGACTATGCCTTTTTTGTATGGTTTTCTGTTGGTGGAGTTTCTAGTTGCCTTTTGTTCACGTGGTTGCTCTCTCACAGTCTTTTGTTCTCCTGCTCCAGCGTGGACTTTCTGCACTCTTCGCCTGCTGTATTGCCGTGGGGTCTCAGGATTTCCATTCACTGGGCTCAGTCCACTATCCCGAGGATTCTGTGTCTTCCTCTTTGGTGACTTATCCCTCATTTGCTGGAGTGTGCAGTCTCAGGAAACTGTCTTAAGAATGAGAGGTCAATACGTGAGGACCCCACGTATTGACCATCATAGCTGGTTGGTCTGTTCTAGATTCAGAACCCTTCTGCCTTGAACTGTGAGGGCAATGTTCTCTTGTCTCCCGGAATCTAGTGCTGCCAAGCAATCTGCTCTCACTCTGACCTGCCTTACTTTGGAGGCTTCTTCTCCTTAGAAGCTTTAAAGATCTTCTGTGTAGTCTCAGTGTTCATGCGTTGTTGGTCTCAGGTGTTTCTTCATCCTGGAAAACTTCATTGTATCATTTATTGAAAAATGCTCTCATGTCTGTTTTCTCTGTCTAACTGGAACTCCTTTTAATCAGATTTTGACCTTTTGGACTGATTCCCTGTATTTCTTGTCTTTTTGTTCTGCTCTCTAGGAGATTTTCCAGATGATAATTTTCAACCATTCTACTTCATTTATTTGGATACTTATTTTTGTTCTGATTTTTTTCCATAGCACACTTTTTTGTTTTATGAATTCAGTATTTTCTTGACTCTCTAGATCAGGGGTCCCCAACCCCTGATTAGGACCGGCCACACAGCAGGAGGTGAGCAGCAGGCAAGTGAGTGAGGCATCTCACTTCTTCTGACGCTCCCCACCGCTCCCCATTGCTCACATTACTGCCTGAACCATCCCCCCAGCCCCATGTGTGGAAAAACTGTCTTCCACGAAACGGGTCCCTGGTGCCAAAAAGGTTGGGGACCGCTGCTCTAGATGTTAGAAGGTAGGTATAATGAACTAATTCTAGAAGGCTGGTATAACCCTACCTAAAGATATCCAATTAACAAAACACCAAGAATTCTAGAATATTTTTACTTTAAGATATATAAATGCAAGAATCCTAAATAAATTAACAAATCAAATCCAGCTGTTTATTGAAAGAATAATATTATATGACCAAGTAAACTTTATCTTAGAAATACAAAGGGGGACCTTAGTAATATATTCATCCTTATTAGGTCATATGATCATGTCAAGGGATGTTGAAGAAACCACTGTTAAAATTTCACATCTATAAATTAGAATTGGAAAAATTAAAGTGAAGAAAATTTCCCTAGCATAATAATGGATTTCTCATATCAATGACTAATATTAAAATTAATGACCAAACATTAGGTTTTCTTATTAAAATGTTGAGCAAAAAGTCTACATGAATCACTCTTACTATAATATATCTCTGGAATTGTTAGCTAATACACTCAATATAACAGAAGAAAATGGCAAAGTATTATTTGCAGAAGGTAGGACTTCCCTGGTGGCACAGTGGTTAAGAATATGCTTGCCAATGCAGGGGACATAGGTTCGAGCCCTGGTCCAGGAAGATCCCACATGCTGCAGAGCAGCTAAGCCCATGTGCTGCAACTACTGAGCCTGCGCTCTAGAGCCCATGAGCCACAACTACTGAAGCCTGTGCGCCTAGAGCCCATGCTCTGCAACGAGAGAAGCCACCTCACGGAGAAGCCCGTGCGCTGCAACAAAGACCCAACAACACAGCCAAAAAAACAACAACAAAAAACGGTAGGACTATCTATCCTCGAATTATAATGAATTAACACAAACTCTATTCGAAATAAGACCAGTAAGTAAGGAGGCAAGTTATAAAAATCAGTGCCATAGCACGTTTCACTTACTTGATGAGCAATGATGGAAAGAAAACAAACGTTCTGTGTTTATGAGACTATGAGGAAGTGTCCTCTCATACCACCAGGGGCATTGTATAATATTATCACCTCTCTGGAGGCCAATTTTAGAGTCACCAAAGGTTCTAAAAACATCCATAGTCTTGAATCAAGCTTCTCTACTCCTAGGCATACAAGCTAAGGAAACAGATATAAATAAATGGAAAGATGAATGAAGAAAAAAAGGGAAGCAATTTAAGTGACAATCACCTGGGTGCTCCTTAATTATATCCAGACAACATGGAGTATTGTACAGGTGTTTAGAAAGATGACGTGGATCTTTGTTGTGGAAAGAAGCTTATAGCAAAGTGAAAAGGGCAGGATACAGATTAATACTGTTAAAATTATGTAGTCATATGCCTATATAAGAAGACTAAAGTCTGGAATGACATACAACAAAGTGTGTGTGCGTGAGAGAGAGATTTGATAACACATTATTATCATCTATTAATGTCAGATTGAAAACTGATTATTAGATTTTAGTGACTCATCTAGCAAGCAGAATGGTATAAAGGACCCCTTCCTTTTTAAAAATTTAAGTACCCTTGAAGGTCGTGGGGTTGAGCAGGTGGGGGAGCGAGAGGAGCGGAGATGAGGCTGCTCTGGAGAACCGCTGTGGCAGGGAGCCCGATGCAGGGGGTGGCGACAGTTCTTGTCCCCTTTACAGCCTGTGTAGGACTAGTCTGACTCTAAATAAAAGTAATAGCAATGATACATTTGCCCAAATATATACGAGTTAAATTGCTGAATTCTACTCTGGATAAACACAAGGAATGTTATTAGCTTTGTTAAAAAATTAATGCAAAGTCTATTTTAACTGAGATGTACCTAAACTGTAACAACTACTTTACTACTGATGAAGTATTTTAAATGTTAATATATGCCTTTCAGCATTATATATACTATATGTTTAGTTCACTGACAAAAGTTTATTTTCTATTGAATAATCTGCTTACATTTTTTGAAACAACTGCCATAATAACATATAAATATTCCCCCAACAGGTATCTCCTCTCTAGTTGTGGCTATATAAAATAAAATTGGGAATTTTATTATTCTCCCTCCTTTTCACCTGCATATGAAATGCTTCTCTAACTACACATCTCACGGTGGCATTAAGCTAATTACAAAAGTCTGTTTAAATCTATCCACCTATCTTTTGTTTTGCTACCTACCTGGGCCTTTTCCAAGCAGGCAGAACATCTCCAATCAGTCTGTTATCACAACTAGGATGCAGGAGATTAGTGACTATGGAGAGGGGCAGAATCAGTTTACATCCTTACAGGCAAGAGAATGATATTACTGCACAAGCAAGAAATGTGAGGCTTCCTGACCTTAATTTAGAAAACCTGCAGTTAATAATCACACTAAAGTTGGTTTTACATGCCAGACAGGTTTTGTTTCCTGTTTTTAAAATTTGAGTGTTCTTTGTGGTTACCAAAATTATTTGCTAAAAGGCATATATTAACATTTAAAATATCGCATCTATAATAAAGTAAGTCTTACGGTTTAGGTATATCTGAGTTAAAATATACTTTGCATTGATTTTTTTTTACAAAGCTAATAACAAATTCTTTGTATTTATCCGGAGTAGTATTTAGCAATTTAACTAGTGAATTATGACAATTAATACACTGAAAACTCCTTTCTTAATTGAGGAACAAAATGGGTTTTTCACTGTAATCTGTCAACCCAAATAAGGAACATATAGATTCCACCACGGCACACTGTCACCCCTCCCAAAAAGGTCAATTGTTTCTCGAAGGAAAGAGAACTCAGCCTGAAGCTACACATTTAGCAAGGAAAACGGGTCAAAGAACAGATGGTGCAGAGCTGGGGTGAATTGGTACAGGTGATCCGGTCGGTATGTAGAGGTTCCAATAACAGCAAACTCAACTTGGTTTCTTTTTCATAGTGGAACACTTAATGAAAACAAATCTAATTAACACCATACGCCAAAAAAGAAGTATAAGTGATCTTCTAAAGTGTGGTTAGCTTTCACTTAACATTCTACTAAAGGAACTGTATTAGCCAAACCCATCTTAGCTGCTTCAGTGTAACTCACTGTGTGTTTGGTAAAATGAGTTTTGTCTTCAGACACTTGTTCTCTTTTAGAGAGAGAGTGCTTTACAGTTTGTGTTTGTGTGTATGGTACTGAAATGTAGTTACTGAAATGAAACGTACAGTCTAGCTATGGAGATGATGCTCACAGAATGAAAATACAGTGTGAGTCTATATATGTATATACTGATATAGAAGAAAAGTTACAGTGGCACTTTTGGTGCCCAAAATTTTAGGTTTACTAAGTATTTCCAAGGTACTTTTGGTATTATGAAAATAGAACTAATACTTGGAGGGGGAAAAAAATAATCTCAAAAAGTCATGTTTGGGGGCTTCCCTGGTGGTGCAGTGGTTGAGAGTCTGCCTGCCGATGCAGGGGACACAGGTTCATGGCCCGGTCCGGGAAGATCCCGCATGCCACGGAGCGGCTAGGCCCGTGTGCTATGGCCGCTAAGCCTGCGCGTCCGGAGCCTGTGCTCCGCAACGGGAGAGGCCACAACAGTGAGAGGCCCGCGTACTGCAAAAAAAAAAAAAAAAAAAATAATCATGTTTGCTACTTCCATGATAAAAGGAAAAAATATCTATTACATGGAATCAGTCTTCCTTGGGTAAGTACAAAGAAGAAGAAGAAAAAAACTATGGGATGAATTTGCAAAAGTGTGAAAAGATGCCTTTACCTACACCAAGGCTGCACTAAGACTGCTCTTGTAAGTTACGTCAATTTTCGAGATCTATGATACTAAACAGCCATCCCAAGGCTCTGTTGGTTACATCACGTATATTAGCATTTAAACTTTCATCTCGCTCCTCTTAAAAATATAGATTAAAAATTTAACCAGATTTTAATGACAACAACAAAGTAAAATATTGCTCTATTCAATTTCTTATCTGCCTTTGGAATTATTAACTATAATGTCTCATAGAAATATTATTTAAAAAGTTAAAGGCAGTGTTGGGACTTCCCTGGTGATGCAGTAGTTAAGAATCCGCCTGCCAATGCGGGGGACTTGGGTTCGAGCCCTGGTCCGGGGAGATCTCGTATGCCGCGGAGCAACTGAGCCCGTGCACCACAACTACTGAAGCCTGCGCACCTAGAGCCCGTGCTCTGCAACAAGAGAAGCCACCGCAATGAGAAGCCCGCGCACCGCAACGAAGAGTACCCCCGCTTGCCGCAAACTAGAAAAAGCCTGCATGCAGCAACGAAGACTCAATGTAGCCATAAATAAATAAAAAGTTAAAGGCAGTGCTATCTTCAACAGAGACACTAAGTTAGTTAGTGAACTATTCTCTCTCATCAACCAATTGAACTACAAGTTTTGAGGCCCTTTTAAACCAATGCCTGTTTTGTAACTTTCTAAAAAGTATTTCAGTCATTTGTTAATCACTATATTAACAGTAATTATACATTTAGAGGATCATAGTACTTAAAACATCAGTAACCATGGAACATCTTTAACCTGGTCAGATATTTACTGATAAGGCATTATTAGATCTTTTACAACCTTGCAACAAGATAAAATGCACATCCCAGTAACATTCTTAGCAGAGGAAAAGGTATCCTTATGGTTTTCCTCCAGTAACCTAAGATAACGGGTCTCATCATGAAATAGCCAAAAAAAAAGTTACAAGATACAAGGGCTAACTTTCCACATGATCAGACTAACTCTTAAGTCGAAATCATGTAAAACATCTTACAAAAATTTGTGTCTTTAAAATGTGATTTTAAAAAGTCCTACCATATGGTAGTAAAAACATTCCTATATAATTTAAAATTCTCAAAGCAGCTCCTATCTATCTGAAACAGAAAAAAAAAAAAAGAAAAAAAACCCAAGAAAAAAAATTGACAGTAATACGTATTATTTGTTTCTAAATTAAAAGGTTATTTTTTTGGTGGTTGTGCTTATTAATCATTTTGCAGGGTTTTTAAATTGTTCATTATCAAAAAAGGCCCAAAGTATACTAATACAATTGAAGAGAACATAAGAAATCTGAATCTTTGCTTTCAGTATCCTTAGATACTTTAGAGCTATAGGATTTATTTTAAAGTAAATTCAGTAAATATTTACTATCATTTATGAAAATGAGGATCATATTGATGAAAATAAAGACCTCCATTTCAAGTAAACATTTACTGAATATTTAGTATATATCAGGTGCTCTAGTAGGTGCTTTTATAAGATTCTCTGCCCTATATTTCTAAAGTGTTAAATCGAAAACTTTCCCGGTAAACACTGTCTTTTAAATGGTAGGTATTACTGGTCACATATAATCATATATAAATTAAATATATATTGTTTATAGTATATATTATAAATCTATAGTTATACACTTCTAATGTACATTATATATAATTATAAAGCTATATGCATAGAACAATTTTTTGGTTAAACAACTTGTCAAAATGAATCGTAGGTATCATCCTTGAAATAAAAACATTATAATAGGACTATTGCTCATTTAATTAATGCAAACCACCTGTCAACTACCTATAGCAATCTGTACTTCAGTGTTAAAAAGATCCAGCTGAAATGTAACTTCTCTAATTCTGATCAGAGAACTATTCTTTTCCCCCACAGCTAAAGGGGTCACTCGAAACAAAAACTAGCATTGTTTTTCTGTGATTAGGTTACAGTAGCTTAAGTCTCTAAACACCAGAATGCCTCACACAGCTGTTAATTGTAGACCAGGGGACTAGCTGACATCTGCTTCTTGCTTATTTTGTTAACGGTTCACTTCCAGGTCCTTAAAAAGATTGTAGGCTTTCTCCAAAGATAATGTTGGACGCATCTATGTCTGCCTTCTACATAGTTGGCTTATTCTGGTTTGTCACTCTCCATACAGTGCAAATCTGAGTGAACTCACATCTGTCACCGATCGACCCAATTCGTGGGCAATCTTTTCCCATCGACCTGGGGTTCCTCCTGGGAACTTAACCATACTTCTTGTCAGCTGGCTGAGGTCCTCTTCTGTCCATTCAGGTGCCTGCAAAACATTAAAGAAAAAAAACAATTCAGAGAATGTTCGCTAAAACATTTAATAAACCTGTGAAACCAAGTATTGGCATTATGCTTTCTGCAAAAATAACAATGTTAAAACGTATCTACTAGTTTAGGTGACGGTCTGAGTTGCATATTTAACATTAGAATGCAAAGCTCCCGCAGCCTTTTAAATGCTCCAACGTACACCAAATAATAAAGAAGAAGTACTGTGAACCCAGGCTCTTAAAGACATTAAAAAAAGAAAAGACAGTTGTTTTGAAGTGCATTGTGTCACTAATGCTCACAAATGCCTCATGTGAGCTTACCACAGAAGGTCTTGAAGTTTTTAAGAAAAATGATTAAAAAAGCAAAAAAACTTTATAAGTGTAAATGAAAATGTGAACAAGTAAATGGACTGATTCAGAATCAGAACCGAGACAAAGATATATTTTTTGTTCATTCTACGTAACGATATTTAATTCTAAAAAGCATGTATTTTCAAGAAGTTAATTTATCAAGTGCTAGCATTTTGTAAAACCTGAGAATAGAAATTAGAAAATCCTGCAGCCAAGACTTAAACCACCCAGTCCATGCAAAGCAACACTTCCTTTTTGAGAAGGTAAATAGCTTCTAAAAGTTGATCAGATTATTAAATTGAATAATAAAATACCTTAAAGATGATAAAAATCTGTTTTTGCAAAAGCCAAAATTCTCAGAGCAAGCATATTCTCTGCATTTTATTCAGCATTACCACTTGGTGAAACCCAAAGTTGAGCAAAGCAAAAGAAACCATCATCAAAGAACAGATAGCCACGTTACAATTATTTTACATTACAGCACTAAACCGTTTCCTACCAGAGGCAGTAGCCACAATGGTACAACACAAGACTCTAGGAGTCAGCAGAGAGATGGAGGAAGCCACCTTATTTTCCTTTAATTAAAAAGAAAGAAAAAAGAAAGAAGGAAGGAAACCTCTGAGACAAATACCTTTTCTAATCACTGTTTCCGATAATGAACAGGCATACATCAGGCCGTATGCATTACAGGACCATCAGCACAGACAACAGCCAGAGGTGAGTGACCCCAGGGACTATCTCCACAGCTACAGCAAAGCTTCTCCCTGACACTAATCCTCCCTGTCATTCTCCCACTGTGCTCTAACCACACTGACATCCGCCTGCCTCACCGCAAGCTTAAGGGGGCCCTTCCTGACTTTTTACTGTCTCCCCCAATCAATGGTTCAAGCGTGCTCTTTTCACCATGTCCAAATGGCAGCTTCACTCATAATCAAAGTGCACTGCCCCTGTTAAAGGGCTTTCCGAAAGGCTCTCCCATTTGCATTCATTTGCAAAGCAAACTACTTTTATTCACTTTGTTCTGCTATCAAGAATGTTCCCTGAAGCAGATAAATTGGCATAAATACAACCTGCCACTTAAGAGTCAGTAAATAATAGCCAATAGTAGGGAGGATTTTATCAATCATTCTATTTTGTATCCACTAAAAGCTGAAAGCCTCAAACATATTCATCAGTACAACCCTTACGAAACATGCATAAATTCCCTTCTATAAAAAGGTAGCCTACACTGAGTATGGTCGGAATTTCCTTGATATTTAATGAATATCAGAAATCTAGTTCTCCATATCAGATAAATTAAAAATTTACACTGAAGGTTTTTTACTTTTTGCTTGTTTGTTTTTACTTAGGGGAAAAAGCATTATTCAGATATTATTTAGACAGGCATAATTGGATTTTCTAGGAAATCACTTTTGCTAAAAAGCTGAAACTTGAATAACTATACCAATTGGCTTCAAAATGCAAAAGTTACGAAGCATTTAAATATAAGCTTATAGTACAAGGTCATACATAAACAGCATTAAGTTGACGCTGCACAGAGATAGAGTATTCCAACCATATAGTGTATCAATGCAATTTCACGCTAAATCAGATCTTATTTCTGCATTAATTATAACAAACACATTTTTTAGGAAACAAAATTGTCTAAAATGTCAATAATATAAGCCATTCTTTCACAGAGTAAACTAATTCTTTAATCTATTTTTAATAGATTGGCCTTCCAAATATGCTGCATGTATCAACAATGGGCATTAAGAATCAATCTAATTTTAATTCCTTGTGAATGAGTCTAAAAGGATAGTGCCACTTTTTTTCTGGAAAGGAAAAGATTTAAATCAAATATTTGGATGAATATCCTGAAAAATCATCTACTTCCTTGAAAATCCTTCCTTTTAGTTTCACTGTTATTTCACAGCCATGATTTTATTATTAATATTAAAAAACTAGATCAATAATAACTAGGACCATAATCTGAAATCTTTGAAAGAATCCTTTTAGCAGTTCATTATTCTCTCTCTTCCAGCTGTACGGCACTTTGGTGAATGTGTAATTCCTCAGCAATAGTTGGTTGTGTCTTTAGAAGCAACAGAGCCTACTGTGATCCAGCTACTGCAGCAGCCATGAGGGTGGCCTTGGTGTGAATGTATTCTCCTTGTTCTAATCTGGAGCCAACTGTAGCTCTGAAAGTCAAATGAATGCATACGCATACCGCTTTGCCACTTAAAACCACGTGTGTCCAATACTACTGAGACACTGGGCCAAAAATTCATCTCTACTGTAAAGTAATGGAAGACACCCCATGGGGTGGGGACAGCTGTTCTGACTACACAAGCATTCCAGTTTTGCATCAGAAAAGCCCCGCTCTGGGAATAAATCTCCATACTGAATAAAAAATAAAAAGTTTTCAAATTATTTAATATATTTATGTAATGACCCCAAAATATATCTGCTAAAGTAAGAGCTGATATAACATTTAAATTGTATTCTCTCTACCCCTTTGGGATAGATTTTTGTCATAAAACCAGCTAATGTTCAAAGATTCAGTGCCTTTGAAAATCCTTAATATTCTTGGGGATAGGAGTTGGAGGCTGTAGGGGAAAAGCACACTGTACCTTTAAAGTAACCTATACATACATACCTTTCCCCTCACAGAGTTAGACGGTAAAATGTTAATTACAAACTGTCATGCAATTTATTTGGTACTGAAAACTTATGACCCAATTAAAAGAAAAATTTTAAATGTACTTATTTACTGCATTTTCATACTTTATTGAAACTGCCTAATGAAGAATATTTCTGTTGAAATGACTTAATGTAATTTATGTAATTACAGACCTTACAATTTTGGATTCAACAACTTTTAATAGATTCAGCTCAATTCATGCATTCTCAAATTTTACCTAAGAAATAATATCCTTACTCAGTATCACCCAGTTAAAATATCACATATGCATCTAATAATGTGGATGGTATATCTAATGATCGAATAACCTGCTACCCTCTCATTCTACATTCTGTACCGACATTTTGTTTTAGAATGTGCATTTGGCTTTCAGCTATACAATTTTCATTTCCAATTTGAAAATTGAGCAGTTAATTGACCTTGACTATATATGTGGATAAATGGTATATTAAAAAACGCAAACAACAAAATTAAAAACAAATCACCTCGGGGCTTCCCTGGTGGCTCAGTGGTTGAGAGTCCGCCTGCCGATGCAGGGGACACGGGTTCGTGCCCCGGTCCGGGAGGATCCCACATGCCGCAGAGCGGCTGGGCCCGTGAGCCATGGCCGCTGAGCCTGCGCGTCGGGAGCCTGTGCTCCGCAACGGGAGAGGCCACAACAGTGAGAGGCCCGCATACCGAAAACAAACAAACAAAACAAATCACCTCTAATGTCTTTTCACTCTTAGGAGGAGAAACTCTTCTTTGAAGAAAACTTGCAACTCATCCTAACCTATTATTATAGTGTTGTGATCCTTTAGCAGCAGTCGTTGTGACCAGAAAGGTCTTCCCATCTATGATTTAGCTGCCTTGCCAAAAGAGAGATCCCCTCTGGACCAGTGATCCTAAAGTGTGGTCTGGCGCGAACCGGCAAACGAGTTTGTTACCCACCTGTGACGAAGTTCCGACACTTACAGCAGTTGACCGCTGCCACCACAACCAAGAGCAATCAGCAGGCTCTTCCTTTAGAGACTAGAAGCCAGTTGGGTTAGTTGTCAAGCTAGCATGTGCGTTCCATGAAGTGCGAGCTGCAATCTCGTTCGGCACAGCAGGACTACAGCCTGGTCAGCAGTAGCCGGAAATAATTTTTAAAACCTGGTCCTTCACTATAGATCATTTGAGAAACACTGCTCAAGACAATGCAGATAGTTCAAATTCCTTCTTACCTCCTTTTTTTTTTTAAGGAGCAACAGTAAATACTTGGAGCTCTTGAGAAATGGAAACAAAGATGTTTGATCCATTCCTTTGCAAAATATTTTATGCCACTAAGTGTTGGGGGGGCACTTGGCACGTAGTAGAAGATTACACCAGGTACAGGGAACAGCAAATTGCAGAGGCCTTGAAGTGGGAGCACGTCTAGGATGTCTGAGGAACAGCAAGATGGCCAGGGTGGCCAGAACAAAGCAAGCCGAGGTGGCAGGGGGAGGAGGTGAGGTCAGAGGGGCAAGGAGGTAAAATCACAGCAGGGCTCAGAGGCCACAAGGACTCTGACTCATTTACTCTGCCTGACACACAGCTATTGGAGAGGTTCTTCTCCCTTCAGTTGGTGGAGAGCTTATTTACAAAAGGGGCTATTTACAAAGGTGTGAGTGGAGGGGAGCCACAGGAGCTCGTGCACTGACAGTCCTGACAGCTCAAACCCGCAAGAGAAGACGCCCAGAGTCAGCCTGCTTACGAAGTGAGAGTGAAATCAGGTGCAGGGCAGCAACTGGCCTGAGATGACCACATCCAGAACCACGGCTAATTAGGTCTGTGATGAGTTACTGCACAGGCCCCACAGTTGATGAGAAGGAACAATATCAGGGTGTGATAAGAATCTCTGAGGTCTTTAATGACAGTACTAATCTCTGCCTTTTTTATTCCTTTACTCTCCTGTGGGGATTCAGAAAGGAGTAATCATAAATGTGATCAAGGGGATATATTTACCCAGAAGAATATGATTTTACCTGAAAGATTTGTGAAGTCTTATTTAAAACTATGATATACATTATTCAAATTCTAACCTAAAGAGTACGTACTAGAATCATCTATTCATGGTAATTTAATATTGAAATAAAGAGCTGACACCATCGAAGATGTTTGACTGCCGATAGCTTTGAAGCCTCCCCTCTCCCGTCCCCCTTGTGCCCCACATCTGGGTTAAAGCCTGAAGGAAGCCTGGGAGGCTGAAACCTCGCACGTCCCTCCGTCCCTCCATCCCTCCGTCCCTCCGTGTGTGTGAGAACCCTCATCCCAGCCCCACCCCAACCGGAGTAAAAAAAATCCCAAACCAGCCTCCTTTCCTTTCTCAGGTAATTTTTGGGCCAACATGGAAAGCCTGCCCTGTTTTCCCCAGAAAGCCTCGTTACATAATCAACCTTTTTGTATTATCTTGGGGGGGGGGGGAGGGGGGTTGTGTGTGTGTGTGTGTGTGTGTGTGTGTGTGTGTGTGACATTATCAGTCCTGACACTGGAACCAAATTTTGGGTATGGAGGTGGTAATGCTGTCCCTGCAAGGTGGCCACAGCAGTTGACACTAGGAGCAGGATGTCTAGAGGGGGGCGACCACCACCCGGGGTTATCTTCTCTTGCTTTGGTTTGCTGACTGGATCTGCTGCCTGGTGCTGCATTTGCTGAGTCCTACCAAGCCTCTGTCATAGATTTAACCCACCTAAGTTGGAAGCGTCAGTGATTGGTGTTCACAGAGAAGAGTATGGGATCAAGGAGCTCCTTTAAGTAGCCTTGGGTTGTGTGTCTCAGTCCAGACTCATCTGTGTCTTAGACTGAGTTGTGTGTCTTGATTGATGGACTCAGGAGAAAGACTCTTAACTTGTGAGATACTGCTTGTGTGTCTCAAGCAGGTGGTGTTGGCCCTGTTCTAAAGAGGGCTCAGGGGGAAAGAGCTTGGTTAGGCCCACTGGGTAGTCACCTGTATGGAGGAACAGCAGTCCCTATTTGAAGAGCAGTTGAATTACTGAGATTCATGCTCCTAAAGGCAGATGGCTCACTAGGACCCTATAAGATATGTTTGCTTCTGCTGCTTATGTCTCTGTTGCAAAAAAAGACCTTGATCCTCAGGGTTACAGAGAAGAACACCCCTGGCATCCCTGTGGCACAGCCAAGTTGTAAATTCAACTGCTGTCATGGCGAAGGATGCTAACCCTGACGATACTGATTGGAGGCTTTCTGGAGGAAGAAATTTATAAATATGAGCAGTGCAGAGAAAACCTCCCTGAAGGATACCCAGTAACTACCACCACCAAAAAACCCCAAACCAAAACAAAAAAAACCTACAGGGTGAGCACAGCGGTCTGCTAGGGCTGCCGCAACTGAGTTGCTTAAACAACAGAAGTCTATCTCTTCACAGTTCTGGAGGTCAGAAGTAGGAGATCAAGGTGTCATCAGGGTTGATTTCTGATGAGACCTCTCTTTCTGGCTTGCACATGGCCTTTGCTCTGTGTGTGCCCACGCAAAGCGAGGGAAGATCCCTGGCCTCTCTTCCTCTTCTGATAAGGACCCCAGTCCTATCAGATTAGGGCCCTGCCCGTATGACCTCACTTAACCTTAATTAATCACCTCCTTAAAGGCCCCATCTCCAAGTACAGTCATGTGAGGGTTAGAACTTCCGCATATGAAGTTGGGACACAATTCAGTCAGTAACAAGGAGGAAACAAACAAAAACCGAAATGGAAGTCTGTAATTTGGCCCAATTGGTAACTGAAATTTTACTAAAAGAATTTCTACAACAAAAAGATTAAAAGGGCAGATTGGCTTTTGTACCTCTATAACACTAGTTCTGAATTAGTTTAACGTTTGCTGAAACACAGCAGTTGGATAACCTTCATGGCCTTAATCAGTAACGGGGCTCAAATTACAGTTACACTGGGCATCCCACTAAATTTAAATAAGGTACCCCCTATAATCATCGGGCAGTCACTAAAGGTGATAAAGAGGACAAACAGGTATGCCTTACCTTAACCACAGGAACTACTGTCTTGCCTAAATTTCTCGTGATCACAGTACCCATTGTCCTAAAATGTGCCAGTGCTCATGGACTCTCTGACTCAACGAGTAATAAATATTTGTCACAAATTATCTTGATAAAATGGAACCCCATGAACCTCTTCTTCCCCCATTAAAATAGTTAATGTGGCCCAGTGTAAATTAAAACAAAGTCTTTCATGGTTGAAACCCTTTAGACAAGATGTATTTAGAGAAGTGGTGAGTATCCCCACTGCTCTGCCATTTAAGAGCCCAGTTCACCCTGCTCTTAAACTTGGGAAGAATGAATGTGCCTCACAGTGTTACCCATGAGCCTGGATTGCTGTGGGCCGCGTTAAGGTCCCTGTAGCCAGTACTACTGAATTGACCAAATTCATCCAATCAGCGAATGGTAAATATTTTTCTATTATAGAATTTGCTGCATATCTTTTGTTCGGTGCCTATTTCAACAGCCTCTTGACTGAAGTTTGCCTTCCCCTCCAAAGGGCTAGGACATACTTTACCCAGCTCCCAGGGCGGGTAGCTCACAGCCCTGTCATTGCACGCAGTCTCTGAGGGCAAGACCTTAACTACATCCTTCTTTCTCTAGGGACACAGGTATGACATTACCCTGATGATTTCCTCTTTGACACACTCGTTTGGGACATACAAATAATACAAGGTGCTCACAAAAAGAGGATGGGCCACTGCCTCACACAGGGTAAGGCCCCCCTGCCACCTCGATGAGATTCCTGAAAATTATTGGGGAAACTGAAGGCTGCTCTCTCTGTGACACTGTCAAGAAACAGCTGTTGACTCTCAGCACCCACAACGTCTTTTAGGCTTTTTTTTGTGTTCCGAAGGAAACATATTTCTCATTTACAACTTGTACACAAGCCCATTTATGCTGTTACTTGCAAATTAGCTCACTTTGAATGGGGCCCCCTCTAACAAAGGGCTCTAGAATCTGTCCCAACTGCAAAATAACAGACACTCCTGTTAGTGCCCCCCAGAGACTCCTTCACTGTAGAGGTTTTGGCAACCTTCTCTCTGAGTTATAATACCAGTTGTGTACAGCTAATTACTTTAAAATGTTAAAACCGTAAGTATTTGGACTGCTAAAATTAAATTTTTGGTCTTTTAAAGAAACTGCTTAAAAAATGAAAAAGAAAGCCACAAACCAGGAGCAAATATTCACAGCACATATCAGAAAACAAGATTTGTATCGCAATTTGTTCATCTATTCTCCTACTGATAAACACCTGGGTAGCTGCCGGCTCTGGGTTACAATGTATTATGAATACAGACGCTATGGATATTTGTGTATAACTCTCTTAGTAGTCATGTGTCTTAATTTCTCTCGGATAAATACCTACTGGTGGAATCGCTAGGTCATAGAGAAAGTATACATGTCACTTTACAAGAAACTAGGTAAGTATTTTTCCCAAGTATTGCTTTGCACTCTAACCAGCGATAACTGAGGGTTCTTGTTGCTCCAGATCCTCACCCACACTCGATATCACCAGTTATTTTATTTATTTATTTATTTTAAAAGAATAATCAGGAATTTAGTTATTAATTTAATTTTATTTAATTTTACTCTTTGGCCATGCCATGCAGCATGCGGGATCTTAGTTCCCCAACCAGGGATCGAACCGGTGCCCCCTGCATTGGAAGGACAGAGTCTTAACCACTGGGCCTCCAGGGAGGTCTCCAGTTATTTTGACTGTTGTGGTGGGAATGAAATGTATCTTATTGTGGTGACGATTTGCATTTCCCAGATAACAAATGATCTTGAGTATCTTTACATGTGTTTAAAGACCAACTGAATATCTACTTTTGTGAAGTATGTGTTCATTTGTTAACTGGGTTGTCTTTTTATCAGTCAGTTGTAAGAATTCTTTATATTTTGTGGACACAAGATCTTTGTCAGATATATGTTTTGTGAATATTTTCTTCCAGTCTGTAACTTACATTTTCATTTAAAATTCTTCAACTTCTGAAGACTTACCTAATTCCCATATACTCTTTATCTAGCTAACTACAATGCTAATAGCTTATGTAATTACTGTGGTTACAGGCCTCCAAGATGGTCCTCAGTGATGTCTACCTCCTTGTTCAGTCCCCTTCCACAGTGCCTAGAGCTGACCTGTGTAACTAACAAGATATTGTAGAAATGGCAGTGTGTGACTTCCAAGGCTAGTTTATAAAAGACACTGCAGCTTCTGCCTTGCTGTCTTTGGGATCACTTGGCTCTGAAGGCCAACTGCCCAGCTGTGAGGGCATTCAAGCAGCCCAATAGACAGGCAGTGATAGGAAGAGACAGTGTCTCCCTCAAGATCAAGGGGCAAGCATTCTTACTGTCTGGTGTAGTGAAGATAATTGCCTCCCTCTGGAGAAAAGGACAGCCATGCTTATTGCCTGTTATAAAAGATTTGGGTTCCTTAAGCTCAGGATTCCTCTTCTGCACCACAACCCATTGGCTGCAGAGGGGGTCATCTGTCCCTCTGCATTGCTCTGGGGGAACTGGGCTCAGGGAACCAGCAGAAAAAATGCTGCTACTCTAGCTACTGCTATTGCTGTGAGTGACAAACTGTCCTTTACCTCTGATCGACGAGTCTCATGTCTGCTACCAGCATCCATGAAACTGTGGCAGGCTAACTTATGTACTTGCAAGTGGGGTAGAATCTCCAATGCCTTACAGTTTGGGTGACAAGGATAGGATTCTGACTGAGACACGACTTTCTGAAAGAGGAAGGATGAGAGCCTTGCAGAGACTTGAGGGAAGGCCTTGGGAATCTGCAGTAAACACGTTGACCAAATCATACAGTCAGTTATGGAAGCAAATGGCCCTTCCTTTCGCTGCCTATTACTGAGGGTGAACTGCGGAGGTGGCTGCAGGCTGAACACCAGGAAACAGGTGTCCTCACTGCTGCTAAATCTCTTCTGGGCTGGGGCACTTCCTTACCATCCTGTTAATCAGCCTCAGGTGTGTCCCACAGTAACAACCAGGAGATTCATTTCAGTACTGTTCCCTTTCAGGCAAAAGGTTCTGCTCTCTTTCAGACAATTACAGAGACACATATCTATAATGACCATGAAAGGAGAGAAATTCATGGGCATAAATCAGGCCAGTCATTAGAACAATGTCTGGTTTACTTGGGAGTTGAGGGGGCGGGGTGTGTAATGGTCTTAAGGACAAATGGTATCAGCTGGGCTGTCTTTCCTACAGTCTGTCTTGTCCACCTCAAGTCTATTTGGAAATGACAGTAAAAGGTCTCAGAGGTTTTGGAAGTGGGTCATGGCTGCTTTTATCCTTTCAGGAGGTCTCCCAGAGACAGATAAACTCTTGTAGGAAACCAAGAATGAGGCCTTGCTTAGTATTCAGGTTCTTATTACCTCAGATTGGATTTAGAATGCTGATATAAGTGACCAACTAGAGAATGAGAAATTAACCCAGAGAAACTTAGGTAAATTTTTGTGGTCAGCCTACCACCCTGGAAAACTCCCCTAGCCCTTATGTAGAAACTGAGTGAGAATTAAGAGATGTTAGTGATGGGAGAGCAACTGCTCTGGATCAAGATGGACTCGGCAAAGAAGGTCACCACTGTGCAAGCCTGAGCCAGCCAGTGGCAACCCCATGACCTCAGCTAGAAAGCCCTGTGGCTACGGTACTGAGTCAGAGTTCTCAAAGCTGAAATAGATGGTATCCGCCATGAGGACCTCACCACCTGATCGCACGTGGTGTGATCACGGGTCGCCCAAAACAGTGGAGTTGCACTTGGTTTGTGCAGCTCAGAATTAGAAGCACCTTATCCAAATCTCTGAGTACTGGAGATAGTATGTGTCTCATTTCAGCACCCTACCTGGTACTTTATACGGACTAAACTACTTATCACAGTACTTTGAAGGGACTCAGACCAGCAGGCTGCATTTGCACCTGTCCAGCAAGCTGCTGACATGCTGTCTGCTTTTGAAGTCCCACATCTTCATGACTCTTTTGGGAGGTAAGTCTCTATGACTAATGACCCTGTGACCTGGAGCCTATGACAAAGGAAAACAGCCTTGACCTGGAGGCATCTCTTGGGTTTTGGACTTGCTGCCTCCCTGACACAGCTATCAGGTAGGCACACCACCCCCTTTTTTGGGGGCCTCATTGCACAGCATGTGGGGTTTCAGTTCCCTGACCAGGGATCAAACCCGTGCCCCCTGCAGTGGAAGCGCAGAGTCCTAAACACTGGGCCACCAGGGAATTCTGAGGTGCACCCTTTTTGAAAAGCAACTACTAGCTTGCTGTTGAACTATTTTCAAAAGGAATGCCTGGTTTAAGGAAGCCTTGTGACTCTCCAGTCTGATATTCCCATTTTGGGGTGAGTCAATGCAGATTCAATGACTCATAAGTTGAGGGGGCCTAACAAGCCTTGCTTGTTAAATGGAAACGGTAAGTTCAAGAACACAGCTGGCCTCGGCCCACTGGCATCTGGTCTCTACATGAAAAAGTGGCAGCTTTCCCTTTGGGAGAAACTTTTACTCTATTCCACCATCTGAAGCAAAGCTGCTGGCTCAGTGGGGCCCTCAATTCACAAAGGTTCCATTAAATGCCTGGGCCTTGTTCACTGATGGTTGGGCTAATGAGAAACCTGACGGTATCCAACCTCAGTTAGCAGCTATGAAAAAACAAAACAGATGTCGCTGTGTAGAGAGAGTGGAGCTGGGGGCGGGAGGCGGGGCGCTTCCCCACCACCGACACTTTTCCAGGTTACTGAGCTGCCATTCCCATCCGATCAGCCACGTCATTATGGCTCTCGAAGGTGGTCTTTGCCATTTTTTCAGCTTTCCAGACCATTCACGGGTCTGTCCGCAGTTACACCTTTTATTGCAAAAGCCACTCAACAGCCACTCAAGAGTTACCGTATCTGATGAAACTCAAAAATTGATTAAAAAATGTTTGACTCTATCTCCCTCACCTCCTCCAGGTCTTTACACCTTATAATAAAGCAGTTTGGTCACTAAATGTCACTTTCTCTAGAAAGGAATCTTATCTTCTTAGCTACTTCCTGGGTGATGAGTAATGATTAGGATGAAAGGAGATGCGGGTTATAGAGACGTATTTAGAAAATTTGGGATTCCCACCTGATTCTGGCATGATGCTTCTTTCTCTTATGACAATCCCAGCCCAGTCTGGCTGGTATACCTTCTGGGTGGCAGTCCAGCCAAAAGGGGGAATAGGCGTTTCAACCTCGATTCTGGTTCAGCTACCTGGATTCTCTTGTTAGAGTCACATGGTCCTAGGTCATGATCACTTAGGTGAACAGACTTGTCACCAATACAGTGCAAAGTGGGGGGATCTAATGGAACTCTATAAGATGTATAAAAATGACTTTTTCCTCTCGTACTTGACCCTTCTGGGGAAAAGATCTTGGTACAAGGTCAGGGGTGAATGGGGGAAAAAAAGGTGAAGCTACAGCTTCTGGAATGAGATACCCCAATTTTGTGGCAATGGAGGGAGAACAACAATCTCAAAATCTGGAAAGGGAACAGCTTAGATCCTGAGAGATATGGGGAAGGGAGGAGTGTTAATAATTTTGTCTTTCAGAATAGGCCCTGGAACCTTCCTCATGAAGGAAAACACCCTGGTGCTACTCTCTCAAACTGTTCCAAGTGCCCTAAATTTAGCTGGCTGTACCACAATTTGATTATTATTGCCTTAAATATTTCTGACAATGCCATTAAAAATAGCAGATGGCCCAGATCCTGTATATCCCATGCTAAACGTACATCAGCACCTTTGGGTGTCATCTCTATCCTCATCCCCATGGCCATCACACTCAATCATTCTGTGGGGAAGAAAAATGTGACTGGTGGCACTGACCAACATGACAGGTTGGGCTGACGACTTCAGGTAGTTGCTCAACAAAACAAGGACTAGACTCCATTATTAAAAGTGAACTGGCCCAGCTGACAGGTGTGTAGGAAGCAGGGTCGACTTGTTCCTCCCCCTGACTCATAGAAGTCTCATATGTAATATACTACCACTGCCCTAATAATTGTAAATAAACTCTCTTTACAGGGTCATCATGTGCCTGCACCCTAGGACTACACTTTGGTGCAGAAGCAAGCCATCTTTTTTTCCTTTATTCCTGAAATTACAATGACTTGCGCCCTGGGAGTAGTCATAGGAGACATTCAAGTGTTTAAGGAAACACCACCAGCAGGTTATGTAGCCCTCAGATGACTGAGAAGATCCCTCCGAAATGAGGGATAACTGACTTGTAGTTCATGTGCTCATTGAGGAAGGTATCCCTACGATGGGAATCATCTAATTTTAAAAGGTGGTATGAAATTTGTTCCTATTTGAATTGACCAATTACACTACCTACCATGGTGGTGGAAGACACTCAGATCAGCCTCAACTTTCTGGCCAGGGTTGTTACTGGTGACCCCACTGCCACAGATTCCTCCTGTGGGCCAGGGCGGAAGCTTGCTAAAGCATCCTGCTATACCAGAGGCTTGGGGAACTGGCTTAAAAATGCTGATATTCTGACTACTGCTGTTGCTGTAATAAACTGTCCTTTATCTCTGACCAGGAGTCTTATTCTTCTATCACCATTCATGAAACTGTGGCAGGCTAACTTGTTAGTCTGCAAATAGTGTGAAATTGTAGACCCTTCACAGTTGTTGACAGTATGTACCTTTTCATTTTCTTAATGGTACCTCTTGAATGACAGAAGTTTTTAATTTTCATGAAGTCCAATTTATCAGTGTTTTCTTTTATGGTTAGTGACTTGAGTGCCCTGTCTCTAAAGGCTTTATCAATCTCAAGGGTAAGGTAGGGGTCAAGGTTCATTTCCTATTTCACAGCTGCTCCAATACCATTTGTTGAAAAGACTACATTCTTTCTCCTTCTGAATTGCCTTGATATCACTGTCAAAAATCAGTTGATAGACTGTAGAGAACAAATGTATGGATACCAAGGGGGAAAGGGGTGGTGGGAGGGATTGGGAGACGGGGATTGCCACTATACATTATCGATACTATGTAGACAACTGATGGGAACATACTGTATAGCACAGGGAACTCTACCTAATGCACTGTGGTGACCTAAATGGGAGGGAAGTCCAAAAGGGAGGGGATATCTGTATGTGTATGGCTGATTCATTATGTTGTGCAGTGCAGGCAAACACAACAGTGTAAAGCAACCACACTCTAATAAAAATTTTTTAAAAAAAAAGACAAAGAAGAGAAACAAAGAGAAGTCAAGAAGAAAAGGAATGTAATCACTAAAGGCAAATATAAACATTTTAAATTCTTAAAAAAAATCAACTGTCTGTATGTGTCTACTTCAGGGCTCTTTTAATGTTACATTGATCTATTTATCTATTGGATGCCATATAATTTCCATTATAAGATAAGAAAATTGTAGTGTTGTGCTACTAATTTTTTTAAAGATGTAGCACATCACAACTTTTTTTTTTGGGGGGGGAATGAAAATTATTTTAAATTACAAATAAATATTCCATCTATTTAAATCTTTATCCCTGCTTGTGGAATAATGCTATATAGTCTGCAAAAGGACCTAAATCAGGACCTGGGGTCTTTGTTGTCTTTTTTAGCTACACCTTTTTAATGCTCTACAAAACTTATATCCTGTCTTACTCTTCCTGAAATAAGAACACTATCATCACCTATAAGGTTAGGGAATTGGCAAAAAGATGTAATAATTTTCTTAAGGCCACCTAGAAAGTCAATACAAGAAGCCAAAGATTCAAAGTTCTTAAAGAAAAAAAAAAGTATTCTGGATAAAATTATAAATGATTAAGACCCAACATTTACTATATTATTTACTAAGATTATATAAAAGATATGTGTGAGTGTGCATTTACTATATTATTCAAAAGAAAGACTCTTTGAAAATGAGCATTGGTAAATTTATGTTAGAAAATCTTTGTGCCGTCATTATTACTTGTTCTCTATTGTTTTTTTTTCAATGTTGAAAAGTAGGAAAAGCTTTATAAAGAATTACATTACTATTTACTGCCTAAAACTTTTTTTTGAGAAAAATGAATAGTAAAGCGTAGAAAACCAAAGTTAGATATATATACTGTTAGACTACCTAGGATAAAGTTATATCATATTTAAGATTAACATAATGTTAACAGAAAAACTTTAGAACATGACACTGGCTTTGATTTAAGACCTCATGAAAAAGCAGTACAAATTAGTTTTTTTTAGTTTTGGAGGACATCCATTAGCCCACCAGCTTGTCAGTCACGCTTTGAAATTCAAGCTTAAAAAATGTATTGGGGACTTCCCTGGTGGCACAGCGGTTAAGAATCTGCCTGCCAATGCAGGGGACATGGGTTCAATCTCTGGTCTGGGAGGATCCCACATGCCACGGAGCAACTAAGCCCGTGCGCCACAACTACTGAGCGTGCGCTCTACAGCCCGCGAGCCACAACTACAGAGCCCGTGCTCCGCAACAAGAGAAGCCACCACAAAGAGAAGCCTGCGCACCACAACAAAGAGTAGCCCCCACTCGCCGCAACTAGAGAAAGCCCGTGAGCAGCAACGAAGACCCAACGCAGCCAAAAATAAAATAAAATTAAATCTTTAAGGAAAAAAAGTATTGATTTACCACTGACATAATTAAAATTATATCCTCTTGTTGGATTGACCCCTTTATCGTTATGTAATACTCCTTCTCTGTCTCTTATGATAATCTTTGTTTTAAAGTTTACTTTGTCTGATATAAGTATAGTTACCCCAGCTTTCTTTTGGTTTCCATTTGTATACAGTATCTTTTCCCATCCCTTCACTTTCAGTTTATGTGTGTCCTTATATCTGAAGTCAGTCTCTTGTAGTCAGTGTATTGATGGGCTAATGCATGTCCTCCAAAACTATAAAGAATTATAGTTGACCCTTGTACAACATGGGTTTGAACTGCATGGGTCCACTTACATGCAGATTTTTTTCAATAAATATGTACTATAGTACTACACGAAACACAGTTGGTTGAATCCACAGATGTGGAACTGGGGATACGGAGGCCTGACTATAGTTACATGCAAATTTTTCACTGTGTGAAGGGTTGGTGCCCCTAATCCCCATGTTGTTCAAGGGTCAACTGTAATACCAATCCTTCTCTAACTCTTCCAAAAAACAGAGAACACTTTCAAACTCATTTTACAAGGCCAGCATTACCCTGATACCAAAACCAGACAAGGAAGCCATAAGGAGAGAAAATTACAGGCCAAAATCCCAGGTGAACACAGATGCATTTTAAAATCCTCAAGAAAATATTAGCAAACCAAATTCATTAATACAGTAAAAGTATCATACACCACGGTCACGTGGAATTTATTCCAGGGATGCAACAATGGTTCAACATGTGCAAATCAATGTGATACACCAACATTAACAACATTGGTTTGTTAACAACATTAACAAAATGAAGGATAAAAATCATATAATCATCTCAGTAGATGCAGAAAAGGAATTTGACAGAATCCATAAGTATCCATTTATGATAAAAACTCGCAAGAAAGTGAGTACAGAGGGAATGTACTTCAACATAATAAAGGTCATATATGACAAGCCCATAGCTAACATTATACTCAATGGTGGAAAGCTGAAAGCTTTTTCTTTAAGATCAAGAACAAGACAGGGATGCCAAGTCTTACCACTTTTATTCAACATAGTATGGAAAGTCCTAGCCAAAGCAAGTAGACAAGAAATAAAATGCATGCAAACTGGAAAATGCATGCAAACATGTAAAACTGTCACTTTTTGCAGATGATATATGATATAATATATAGAAAACCCTAAAGCCTCCACCAAAAGACTGTTAGCACTAGTAAATTCAGTAAAGTTTCAGGAAACAAAATCAATCAAAACAATCTGTTGTGTGGTTTTTTTTTTTTTTTTTTTGCAGTACGCGGGCCTCTCACTGTTGCAGCCTCTCCCGTTGCGGAGCACAGACTCCGGACGAGCAGGCTCAGCGGCCATGGCTCACAGGCCCAGCCGCTCTGCGGCATGTGGGATCTTCCCGGACAGGGGCACGAACCCGTGTCCACTGCATCGGCAGGCAGACTCTCAACCACTATGCCACCAGGGAAGCCCTGTTGTGTTTTTATGCACTAGTAATGAACTCTCACAAAAAGAAATTAAGAAAACAATCCCATTTACAAAAAAATAAAATACCTAGGAATAAATTTAACCAAGGAGGTGAAAGATCTGTATACTGAACACCGTAAGACATTAATGAAAGAAACTGAAGAAGACACAAAAAAATGGAGAGACAGTCTGTGCTCATGGATTGGAAGAATATGTTAAAATGTCCATACTACCCAAAGCAATCTACAGATTCAATACAGTTCAATGGTATTTTTCACAGAAATAGAAAAACAATCCTAAAATTAGAGTGGAACCACAAAGGACCCCCAATAGCCAAAGCAATCTTGAGAAAGAAGTACAAAACTGGAGCAAAGTACAAAACTGCTCCCTGATTTCAAATTATATTACACACCTACAGTAATCAAAACAGTATAGTATGAGACAACCTACTGAATGGGAGAAAATATTTGCAAATGATATTACTGATAAGAGATTAATATCCAATACATATAAATAGCTCATAAAACTCAACATCAAGAAAACAACCCAAGGGCTTCCCTGGTGGCACAGTGGTTAAGAGTCTGCCTGCCGATGCAGGGGACATGGGTTCGTGCCCCGGTCCGGGAGGATCCCACATGCTGCGGAGCGGCTGAGCTCGTGAGCCATGGCCGCTGAGCCTGCACGTCCGGAGCCTGTGCTCCGCAACGGGAGAGGCCACAGCAGTGAGAGGCCCGTGTACCGCAAAAACAAAACCAAAAACAAACAACCCGATTAAAAAATGGGGCAGAAGAACTGAACAGACATTTTTCCAGAGGAAATGCAGATTTTTCATATGCAGGCCAAGAGGCATATGAAAAGATGATCAACATAACTAATCATCAGGGAAATGCAAATGAAAACCACAATGAGATATCACCTAACACCTGTCAGAATGGCTATCATCAAAAAGAACACAAATAACAAATGTTGGTGAGTGTGTGGAGAAAAGGGAACCCACATACAGTGCTGGTGGGAATGTAAACTGATGCAGCCACTGTGGAAAGCAGTATGGGGGGTTTTCAAAAAATTAAAAATAGAACTACCATATGACCCAGCAATTCCACTCCTGGGTACACATCTGAAAAAGACAAAAACACTAATTCGAAAGCTACATGCACCTCAATGTTCAGAGCAGCATTATTTACAATTGCCAAGATATGGAAACAAACTAAGTGCCCGTCAACAGATGAATAAAGATGTGGTATATCTATACCATCAAATACTACTCAGCTATAAAAAAAGAATGAAATTTTGCCATTTGCAGCAACATGGATGGATTTGAAGGATATTATGCTAAATGAACTAAGTCAAAGACAAATACTATATGATATCACTTATATGTGGAATCTAAAAGACACACCAAACTAGTGAATAAAACAAAAAAGAAGCAGACTCGCAGATATGGAGAATAAACTAGTGGTTACCAGTGGGGGAGTGGGCGGGCGGCAATAAAAGGGTGGGGGAGAGGGAGGCACACACTCCTGGGGGCAAGACAGGCTCGAGGATGTACTGCACAACGTAAGGAACCCAGCCAATATTGTGTAGTAACCGTAAATGGAAAAAACGAATGAAAAATTGTATGAAAAATAAAAAATAAATGGCCACCCCACCACCACCAAACAGTATGATACTGGCATAAAGTCAGATTATATGATCAATGGAAGAGAATAGAGATCACAGAAATAAACTCATTCATATACGGTCAATTGATTTATGACAAAGGAGCCAAGAATATACAATGGGGAAAGGACAGTCTCTTCAATAAATGGTGCTGAGAAAACTGGACAGGCATACGCAAAAGAATGAAACTGGACCACTATCTTACACCATACATAAAACTTAACCCAAAACAGATTAAAGACTTGAATGTAAGACCTGAAACCATAAAACTCCTGGAAGACAACATAGGCAGTAAGCTCCTTGACATCCCAGATTTGATCCACTGTTAAAAATCCACCAATTTTTCTCATTTCCTTTAGGAAGAAATCCAAGTTCCTATGCAAGGCATTTAAAGACTGGGTATCTGGCCCCTGCCTACCTCTCCACTTTTATTTCATCTTAATCTCTGCCTCCTATCCTAATGCTTCAGACATCTGAAACTACTGGCTGAACATGGAGGATGTTTCATATCACTGTGCCTTTTTGAATATTTTCCCTATGCTTAGAATACACTATTCTGCATTTTCTATCTAATAACTACTCCTCTGTGAAGCCTTTCTAACTCCCAAGACACTGAAGTACTCCCTCTGCTATGCTTCCTCCATAACTATATACACTTTTATAAAAATTATTGCATTATATTGTGATGGCCTCTTTATATAACTGTTTCTTTGTATGGATTATAATCTCCTAAGGCTTAGGGACTATGCCTTTCCTGCATATATTCTCAATGCCTGGAGCACATTATTAAGTCAGTGAATAATTACTGAGTGAGTATTTTGGGAAAAAGTTGAAAAACCCAAAGGAAAAATAGAGGCGAAGCATACCAGGCCCCTTTGGAGGTAGGACAATAAATTCTATATGTATTATTAGAAGTGGATAACGCATACATGAGTGGAAAATGACAATAATTACGTATTTCTCTAGGATTGGTGATACTCAAAATGTAGATCTCTTGCTTAGTAAAGTTAGAATTCCACCAGAGACATTTTCATGTCTTAAGGGACATTTTAATTTATAGATTTATAGCTATTAACATTAAATGTGACCTCAAGGACCAACTGTTCTGTCTACAGGCAGAAATTTTTCTGCATTATCCTATTTGAGAAAAAATAACTGAAACAAAAGAAACCGAAGGGATTTTTAAAAAATCAGGACGTATGATAAAAGGATGTATTGGTAAATAGTACGGGGGAAGCTGGAAATTTGTAGTACTCTTTCCATGTTGTTCAACTATAATGCATCCAGTATTTGTCAAAGGTCATATTATTCAACAGAATGACACCTGATTCTTAGTTTAGTAACTGGAATCATGTATATACACTGGAATCTAACTAGCTTTCTTAAAGGGTAACACTTTTAGTAGTTACATTCCCTTAAAACAGCCTCATTTCAATGGTTTATCTATATGCTGTAATATTTAATAATATTTTAGAATTACAAGGGGTCACAGAGACAACCTAGCCCAACACCCTCTTTTTAAGATAGAAGAAACTGAAGCCTACAGAAGCCGAAAAGGCTTCTTCAGGTTCACTGGGCAATCAGCGATGGAGTTGGGATAAGATCTCAGGTTTCCCAATTTTAGCCCAGTAATCCATTCTGAGTTTTTAAAATTACAAATAAAAGTGTTAAGTTATCGCTGACAGTGAGCATATATATTGTATCATGCAATATCATAAAAACATATTTAGCCAAACTGCTGAAAGTGGGATACCTTTTAAATATTTCTACAAAATTAAGGTAGGATCATAATTTTAGACAGCATCACAGTCAGGACAATACTTGCAAATTCTTTTAATTAGTATAAATGTCATAATTTCCTTTCCAGTTTTATGTCATCTGATAGCAAAGTCCTAGTGTGAAAGGAAAATAAAAATAGAGTCAGTATGGCTCAGATAGCTCTCTTAAATGGAGCTGGGAGGCCATTAAGGAAGTATGACTTATGCAAGTCTCAGCCTGGATGGAATCTGACCTTTGGACCTGATGAAGTCATCCGGAACACCTGCCAGAAACTCAAGATACTTATAGGACCCTTACCCTAAAATAACTTGTGACAGTCTATCTACTTATCAGACCCCTACCCTAAAACAACTTGTGATCCCGGGACTTCCCTGGTGGTGCAGTGGTTAAGAATCTGCCTGTCAATGCAGGGGACCCGGGTTCGATCCCTGGTCCAGGAAGATCCCACATGCTGCAGAGCAACTAAGCCCATGCACCACAACTACTGAGCCCTCGTGCCACAACTACTGAAGCTCACACTCCTAGAGCCCATGCTCTGCAACAAGAGAAGCCACCGCAATGACAAGCCCATGCACTGCAAGTAAGAGTAGCCCCTGCTTGCCGCAACTAGAGAAAGCCCGGGCGCAGCAATGAAGACCCAACAACGCAGCCAAAAAAATAAAATAATATAAAAAAATAAATAAAAACAAACTTGTGATCTCTTAAGGACAAATACTGTCTGACTCAGGTCAGAGTCAATCATAATTCTCACCAGGCAACTTTCAACACCCTCTGGCTTTTTGTTTTAATAAGCCCCTGACTCTTTTCCTCGGAACATTCTTTCAGAGTTACCAGAATCTGTGTCTCTTGATTTGTGATCCTTAAGACCCCAAATAAACACTTTTCTTATTTGCAGCCTCCTGCATTATTTTTTGGTTGACACTAGACACATACTAAGTACTCAGAAAACACTTGTTAAATTGACTGAAAGAATACCATAGGATAGTCTCGAGTATTAACCACTAACAAGGGAAGGCCTACGTAATTTGCAGAAGAGGGATACAGACAAGAATACAGCTAGGAAAAATAGGAATAGTTTATAAAATCATAGTAAGTTTTAAAAATATGTGTTATTTAGGTCTTTACTCATCTCTGCAAATTCAAGGAGACTTGAACTGACATCTAGAAAACCACAAACAAACCTATTAGAGCTTTTTAAGTGAAAATAAGAACTTAGATGAAGTGTGCACTGAAGAGCTGCTTCTTTGTGAAGCCTTTAAATTTTCGTGTTTTATCCAGATTTCCTTATGACCAGTGGTATATGTCTGTAAGGTGGTTCCCAGGATAAGGGAAATGGATGTGAAAAGTATAAAAACCAATCTCACACCAGGATCAAGTCATAAATGATACCTTCATACCCATACGTGTGCCACCATATATTTAAGTGCACTTTTAGATGGGGTAGTTTTAATTAGAATTTTTTATTGAAGTATCATTGATCTACAATGTTGTGTTAGTTTCAGGTACAGAGCACAGTGATTCAGTTATATATATACACATACATATATATGCACGTATGTACATATATATTCTTTTTAGATTCTTTTCCCATTTTTTCTTAACAGTTGTGATTTTTCTCTCACTGATGTGTATTTTCCTTACTCTCAAGAGAAAGCTATTCAACTGTCATATTTTCTTCATTCCTTATTCAGTCTTAAAAATTTATGGCTTCTGATATGCTTTCCACTTACATATAGACAATACCAGTCAATAGTACTTTTAGTTTGAACAATAATAATACATCAAGTACTCTGTCCTTCCTTCATGTGTTTCCATACTTGAGAATAAAAATTAGACATAATAAATGTACCAGCAAATGAAAAGGTATGGAAAACTCCTTGATTACCTGAGCATACCTACCACTGTGCCTGACACATAGCAGGCTTATAATAATTATGTGGAATGAATGGCTGACTGACTAGCTGAGTGAATGGTGGAAATAAAGATTCCGGCCATTTTGACAGTGGCTGGAATTTGGCACTCAACAGTTCTTGCATGTAACCAAGCAGACTAGACTCGCTTTGCTAAGGGAGGGAAGAGTCAAGCTTCCGTTCAAAAGACAGTAATACTAAGAGCCGTTGGTACAGCCTTACACCAAAAACTAGGCTGGGGAGAAGAGAATGGGAGGAGCAACAGCTGGACAAGGGCTTTGGAGGCTTTCTTCTCACTGCTCGGTGCAGCTAAGTGTTCCAGTTCCACAGACATTATAGGTCCGTAACACTACCTGAGTAAGAGATTATTCAAATCTTTCGGGAAAGATCTGGCACCACACGATGGTAAATCAGATAAAGTTACCATCATTTGAAGTGAGGCTGTAAGTTAAGGACATATATTAAGGCCAATAATATTTAATAAATGTTAGCCGTGGGTTACTGAATTTCCAAACAGCCCTCAAGAGGGAGGTGAGGGTGAGGGAAGTCTGCTGTCTGCTTCCTACCAGCCTGGGCCACCATGCTGCTCCCCTCCAGCTTCCGCTTCCCACCCAGCTCCCAGGAGTGTCACAAACCTGCCCTTACTCATGGTTTCTATTGTGGTAAAATATACATAACATACGTTATGTCCCTATGGATTTGCTTACTTTGGATATTTTATATAAATGGAATCATACAATATGTGACCTTTAGTTTCTGGCTCATTTACTTATAATGTTTCAGTATTCATCCACATTGTGACATGTGTCAGTCCTTTTTATGGCTGAGTAATATTCCATTGTACATTTAGACCACATTTGTTTATCCATTAATTGATGGACATTTGGGCTGTTTCCACCTTTTGGCTATTGTGAATGGTGCTGCTATGAACATGCACATGCATGTATTTATTTGAGCTCTTGGTTTCAACTCCCTTGAGTATATACCTATGAATGGAAGGGCCGGATCATACCGTAACTCTATGCTTAACTTTTTGAGGACCCACCAACCTGTTTTGCACAGCAGCTGAACCATTTTACATACTTTCCAGTAATTTATGAGGATTTCATTTTCTCCATATCCTTGCCAACATTTGTTATTTTCATTTTCCCCTCTTTTTCATACGGCCATGCTTACAGGGTGTGAGTGGTATCTCACTGTGATTTTGATTTGCATTTCCCTAATGATTAATGATGTTGAGCATCGTTTCACATGCTTATGGGCCATCAGTATATCTCCTCTGCCCATCTTTGAATTGGGCTGTTTTTTGTTGTTGCTGAGTTTTAGGAGTCCTTTATATATTCTGTGTATTAATCTCTTATCAGATATATGATTTGCAAATATTTTCTCCCATTCTGTTCCACCTTCACTCTTGATAGTGTCCTTTGATATACAGAAGTTTCTAATTTTGATAAGTCCAATTTATCTGTATTTTCTTTTGTTGTTGTGCTTTTGGTGTCACATCCAAGAAATCTTGCCAAATTCAATACCATAAAGCTTTCCCCATGTTTTCTTCTAAGAGTTTCATAGTTTTAGCTCTTGCATTTATGTCTTTGATCCATTTTGAGTTGGTTTTTCTATATGGTGTAAAACAAAGGTCCAACTTCATTCTTTTCAATATGGATATCCAGTTTTCCCAACACCATTTGTGGAAAGACTGTCCTTTCTCCATTGGACAGTCCTGGCACTCTTGTTGAAAATCATTTGACATATATGCGAGGGATATTTTTTTACTCTATTCTATTCCATTGATATATATGTCTGTCTTTATGGCAGTCCCACACTGTTTTTTTTTTTTTTTTATGCTGTACGCGGGCCTCTCACTGTTGTGGCCTCCCCCGCTGTGGAGCACAGGCTCCGGACGCGCAGGCTCAGCGGCCATGGCTCACGGGCCCAGCCGCTCCGCGGCACGTGGGATCTTCCCAGACCGGGGCACAAACCCGTGTCCCCTGCATCGGCAGGCGGGCTCTCAACCACTGTGCCACCAGGGAAGCCCCCCACACTGTTTTGATTACTATAGTTTTGTAGTAAGTTTTGAAATCAGGAAATATGAGTCCTCCAATTTAGTTATTCTCGAGATTGTTTCGGCTATTTGGAGTCCCTTGAGATTCCATTCTGATGGGGATGCACTGAACCTGTAGATTGCTTTGAGTAGTATTCACGTCTAACAGTAGCAAGCCTTCCAATCCATGAATACAAGATGCCTCTCAATTTATTTTTCTTTAGTTTCTTTCACCAATGATTTGTAGTTTTCAGTGTACTTCATTCATCTTTAAAATGAAGCTCAAAGCCACTTTGTCCAGTCAGTACCACTTGCTTACTGGAGGTCACAGTCTCCTCCCTCCCCCACCGTCTGCCTTGGGTTTACATAAATTGTAATGAGATATGCTTTTTCCCATTTGACACTAAGTTTTCAAGATTTACCCGTATTGATACATACAGTTCTAGTTCATTTGTTTAAACTGCTATGTAGTATTAGTTCCTAGGGCTGCCATAAAACATTACACTACAAGCTGGGTGGCTTAAACATTTATTCCCTCATAGTTCAGGAGGCTAGCAGTCCAAAGTCAAGGTGTTGGTAAGGTTGGTTCTTTCTGGAGGCTCTGTGGGAGAATCCGTTCCACACCTCTCTCCAGCTTCTGGTGGTCGCCAGTAATCTCGGTGTTCCTTGGCTCGTACCTGTATCACTCCAATCTCTCCTGTGTGTTTCTGTGTATCTTCACCTTTTATAAGGACAGCAGTTATTGGATTCAGGGCCTGTCTTAATCCAGTACGACCTCATATTAACTAAGACCCTCTTCCTGAATAAGATCATATCCTGAAGTTCTGGGTAGACATGAATAGTGCCCTTTTTGGGAGGGCACTATTCACTATACATTAAATGACTATAATATGTAATTCATTTATCTATTCATTCCCCTTGTTGATGGACATTTAGGTTGTTTCCAATTCTTCACTATTAGAATGCTGCAATGAATATCTTTTTTTCTTTCATAATTGAGATTTTATTGGTTGCTTTGAGGATCAGTACACAGACATTTCAATTTGTACACAATTCTCAACATACGTACCAAAAATCTAAAAAATCATGTAGTTGTGATTCTTTTCTGAACAGTTATTCCAGTGACTTTCCAGCTTAAAATTTGGAGGCAAATTTTCCTTCACAGGATATCAAGTACCAATAGCTTCAAATACTGATATGCTGTTACATCATAAGTGCCACTAATTCGCAATTTAATATCATATACACTACATACTCAAATTGTCAATCGTTCACAGCGCATTAACAGTTACTAGAAGAACTGGACTACCACGACCAAAGATGTTAACAGAGTGCACAAAATTCTGCCCAGGAGAGCCAAGATCGAGGGGTGAGTGGTTTGCTTTAGGTAACAATTCTACCAAAAACAACGTGGGAAGAGTAGTAATTTAAAGTGTTTAAGACATTAAATGCACAACTGACTATGCTTTGTATTATAGGATATAAAAGCTACCCCACCATCTGTGGAATGTTAAGCTCACACCCAAGACAATCAAAGCCTCCCATATTCAATATCCCACTATTTTCTGGTTGTACCAAAAAATAAACAACCAGCAAGTGATATCACCTCTTAAAAAAAAGCATTTACACTTAAAAAATGGGATGAGGTGGGATTCCCTCCTTTTTAAAAATGTTTCTAGAACTACTAAAAAACTTGCATTTACAAAATAGTTGACAAAAATATTCCTCTGGATTGTACAAGAAGGGAGACAGGGACCAGTGATAGGACCAGGTGCGTGGTATTAATCAGACTTGGCTTCTTTCTCTCCTGCTTCATCAGAGGCTGGGCTCTCCTGGTTTTTAGTTTCTCCATTTTCTGCAGGTAAGTCTTCTTTAGTCTCTTGGTTAGCCACTTCAGCCTGTTTTCCCTTTGCTCCCCTTTTCCCTTTTATCTGCACTTTTTTGTCTGAAGATTTATCCTTTCCTGCCGCCTTTTTTGGCTTCGTTTCCACTTTTGCAGGAGTCGGTGTAGCTGACAACCTCACCCATCTCCTCTTGGGCTCCTCCTTCGCTGCCCCCTCCTTGGAGCTGACCTTCCTCTTGGGCATCGTGGCGGCGGGGCTGGCGCCTGCCGGGTACCTATGGGCCGCGGCACGCCAAGAGCCTTCGCAAAGCTGGGCTGCCTGGCCGCTGCTGCTCCTCCCGCCAATGAATATCCTTTAAATGACTCTTTACCTACTTGTGTGTTTACTGATTCCTGACAATAGGATGTGGGTATCTTCAAATTTGCAATTAGGTATCACTAAACTTTTCTCCAAAGTAATTGTATTAATTCACTTTCCCATCAAAAGCAATGGAGATTTGGGACTTCCCTGGTGGTCCAGTGGTAGAGAATCCACCTTCCAACGCAGGGGACACGGGTTCAATCCCCAGTCAGGGAACTAAGATCCCACATGCTGACGGGCAACTAAGCCCACGCGCCACAACTACTGAGCTCGCGCCCAACAACTAGAGAACCCACATGCCACAAACTACAGATCCCACGCGCCCTGGAACCTGCGCACCACAACTAGAGAGAGAAAACCCGCACGCCACAACTAGAGAGAAACCCCAGCGCCAAAATGAAGAGACCGTGCGCCACAACAAAAGATCCCGAATGCCTCAATGAAGATCCAATGTGCCGCAATTAAGACCCAACGCAGCCAAGAAGCAAATAAAAAAAATATTTTTTAAAAAGCAATGGAAATTTCCCATGTTTCCTCCACATAGTTGGCAACATCTAAATTTTTTTTTTTTTTTTTTTGCAGTACGCAGGCCTCTCACTGCTGTGGCCTCTCCCATTGCAGAGCACAGGCTCCGGACGTGCAGGCTCAGCAGCCATGGCTCACGGGCCCAGCCGCTCCGCGGCATGTGGGATCTTCCCAGACCGGGGCACGAACCCGTGTCCCCTTAATCAGCAGGCGGACTCTCATCCACTGTGCCACCAGGGAAGCCCAGCAACATCTAAATTTTAACTTTGCCAGATGTATTAGCTTGTTATTACAAAACAAACAACTGAAAATCTCAGTATATAAAACAACAGGCATTTATTTATCACATGAGTCTGTGGGACACTCAGAGATGGCTGATCTAGGCTGGGCTAGCCCCGGCGGATTGCCTATATTACATGTTTCCAAGTTGGTATTACTATCATACTCATTTAACAGAGCAGAAACTTTTAAAGCAAACCTCAGGGATTAGAAAATGACTTTTTAAAACTCAATACCTAACATTTTTAGGAAATTTTTGTATCTACGTTCATATGTAACAGTGATCTCTTCCTTTTCATAATACATATTTAATTTTGAAATTAAGATTTACATTAGCCTCATAAAAGAACTTGGGGAGATTTTCCTCTACAAATATTAGAATACCTATATAAGACAGAGGTTATCTGGTCCTTGAAGGTGTGGTATTTGTGCATTTTTTTGCCATGTAAATTTAGGTTATGTTGTTAGATGCATAAAGATTATAAGGGTCAGAGTTCTGAATTTTTCTTTCTCTTTACTTGCCATCTTTCAGTGACACTGTGTTTTAGATGTTTCTCTAATAACACGTGGCCACATTTTGTATTAGTTTTTCAATCTGAGAATACTACTTTCATGTATTGTGATTACTGAAATATTTGGATTTATTCTTTATCTTATGCTTTTGTATCTTCTTTTATGTATCTTTTATTCTCTCTTTTCCTATATTCTATTTTTCTTACTGTGTTTTTCTCCACCTATTGGTTTGAAAATTGTACATACTATAGTTTTACCCCTATATTTAAAAAATAATCATTGACAAAGTCTAATTAGTATCTCTATCCTCCTCCCACTCAATACAAGGACGCTAAGGATGCTAAAATGTTTCTGATTTCCTTCTCCCATCTTCTAAGTTTTGCTGTCATACTGTTTTTAAACCCCTCCAAATTAGTCATCATCATTACAATAACTTCTTTTACAGTCAGTGCTTAAGATTTATCAACATGCTTACTTTTTTCTGAGTTACAACTTTTTCTTGCTGCCCTCTCCTTCCTCCTGTATTCAATTTTCTTCTTGCTGAGGTATACCCTTTATTTGCCTTCAAAGTGAGGGTCTGTCAATGGCAAATTGATAAGTCTTAATTTTCCTGAAAATATCTTTATTTTATTCTCAACTAATACTTTAACAAGGTATAAAATGCTACATTGACAATTATTTTCTCTCAGCAATTTGAAGATATTTTTCTATCTTTTTCTGATACCTTTTGTTTCAGATGGGAAGGTAATTGTTAGTATAACTGGTGTTCTTTAATTTTTGCTCTACAATTGGTTTAAAATTATCTATTTGCTTTAATGCTGAACAGTTTCTCTATGGTTTGTTTAAATGTGGATTGTTTTTATTTATCCTGTTCAGGATACTGTGCACTTCTTAAATATGAGGACTTGCCTTTCTTGCCAATTCTGGAAAATCTCAACCATTATTTTATGGTAATATTGCATCTCCCATTCGCTTCTTCTAAACTGTCATTAGACAGATATATGCTGTACTTTCTCATTCTATCTCCCATGTCTCCTAAGCATTCTCATATTTTCTTTCCTTATCTCTTGGTTCTGTATTCTGGGTGATTTGACCAGATCATCTTCCAATTCACTAATTCTCATTTCAGTAGTTTAATCCAACCATTAAAGAAAAAAAAATCAATGAACATTTCATTTATAGTTCTTTTTTTTTCTCTTATCCTGTCATGTTCTTTCATTAAGGTTTTATTCCTTCTTTTCTCTCTTTAATTGTTTATTTTAAAATGATTATTTTTATGGCATCTTTCAGATTAGGTTTCTTATCTCCTGTTCTTAGAAGGACAATTTTCCTCTTTGTTGCATCTGTTGACTATCCTCACAGTTTATATTTATATTGTGAGCACATCTTCACTGAGGTTTTTGATTTTTTAAAAAATACTTCCTTAACAGGAGCTCCCAAAGCCCTAAGTTTTGTGGTAGAGAACAGTTTTTGCATTGGCTTCTGTCAGGGTCCTAAGGGTTTTAATAGCTCTGGACCACTGAATTTTTCTCATTCTTTCACAAAACAGTAGCCCTTTGAGACTAGGCTTTATGCAGGGGGCCCAATTCCAGCTGCCTGTGGACCCAAAGGCACAATTTTTGCTTCAAGTAAGTATTAAAACCCCAGGCACCAAGGCTTATATTCTGTGGTGTCATTTCCTGCTTTTGACTATGGTTTTGAGCTGTTGCTGGCCTTAAAACAAAACTGGATTTCCCTTTTATTCCTTTAATCAAGGCTATGATTATTTTTTTTGTTCGTAACACTTAATCTTATATTGGAAGGGCAGGGCTCATTCATACCAGCTCCATCTTTTATGCTGCTAGAAATCTGCCAAGGGAGCCTTACTGAGGGCTAATCTATATTTACTCTTAAGTTAATAACCTAATATTCACTTTATCCATGTCTATATAACATGTGTAGATACCACAGTTAGTCTATGATTTCTGAGTGCTCTGAGGAAATCTAGAATTCACTTGTAAGATATAACAACTAGAAAATAATTTGAAGTAGAGCAGCCAATTATAGAAGCAAAGAAAAACAAAGGTCTAAGGGAAAAACAATACGAAATAGCATGTATAAGCACAAAAGCTCATGTTCTCACAACCTAGATTTCATAAATGCTTTTTATGAAATCTGCCACGTGTGTTTTACCTCTCTGAAACATTCCACTCTCTCACTTCCGATTTTAATCCACCGTAATCTTCTGGCTCTCCTTACCCTGGGAATATTCCTTTGGTGGTTCTGATTTTTCCATATGTCCCCTAGATGTTTTTCCTCTACATGCTTCCCTGGATTTAGGTATCAAATGTACACCAAGGTCTCTAATAGTTACACCTCTAATTTTCACCTCTTAAATTCTACATTATTGGACTTCTCGGGTGATCCAGTGGTAAAGAATCCGCCTTACAATGCAGGGGACTTGGGTTCAATCCCTGGTCGGGAAACTAAGATCCCACGTGCTGCGGGGCAACTAAGCCCGCATGCGACAACTACTGAGCTTGCGCGCCTCAACGAGAGAGCCCGCGTGCCGCAAACTTCAGAGCCCACGCACTCTGGAGCCTGCATGCCACAAACAGAGAGAGAAAACTCGCACGCCACAACTAGAGAGAAACCCGCGAGCCACAACTAGAGAGGAGCCCGAGCGCCGCAACGAAGAGACCACGCGCCACAAAGAGGCCGCGCGCAGCAACGAAAAGGCCACGTGCCGCAACTAAGACCCAATGCAGCCAAAAAAAAACCCAACAATCTACATTATCGCTGAATGTTTCCTTCCACTGGCATCATAAACTTGGCATGTCTCAAACTGATTATATATCTTCCTTTCTCCCAAACTGTCATGTCCTAACTGTGCTCTTTGTTATCTCTGTTAATGGCATCTGCCTCTTCCAACCACCCACTAGGCATTTTTAGTCTCCCAGCACCACCCTTGCTGTATAGCCAATCAATCAGTTGATAAATCTTGAAGATTCAGGAAGATTCACACAGTCTCTCCTCCAGTCTCTACTTTCCCTGCTAGCTACCTAATTCAGGGCTTCATTATCTCTTACTTAGCCTACGGCAATAACTTTCCAGTTAGTCCTTCTCCTCTCTTTGACCTTTTGCATAATTACAGTCAAACATTTCTATGACACAGACTTTAAAATATCACTGCACTACTTACAAAATATGACTTAAACATCTTAATCTCACATTCAAGAACTATGACTTGGCTGCAACCCACTTTTATAAACTTATTTCCCTTTACCATTTCACGCATCCTTTGCAGTTAAACTACATTACTCACTGTGCCTGGTAATATGTTCTGAAGAGTCTCCTCGCAAGAGTGCTTTATATCACGCAAGTTCCTGTCTGTGGAATGTTTCTCCCTACCCCACTTCCAAATCCTTCATAATGCCTTTGTTTTTGTCCTAGGTGGAAGTAATCTTGCCATCTGCTGGACTGTAAAAGTTCTTTAACCTTCTCACAAAGCTGTTACAGTAAACCTCAAAATATGCTTATTTAGGTCTCTGTCTTACCTTTTCAACTGGATAATATAGTGGTAGTGGCTAACAGCATGGATTCTCAAGCTGGTGAAGTAGGTTTGAATCATGGTTTTGTCACTTATTAGCTAACTAATTTGGAAAAAGTTATTTTACCTCTCTGTACCTCAGTTTTCTCCTGTGTAAAATGAAGAAAATAGTGTAGACCACATGGTGTTGCTGTGAGGACTGAGTTATATATAAAGTTCATAGAACAGTATTAGACACATGGTAGCCACTTAATAAATGCTATCTAATATTAAGGACAAAATTGGGCACGTCTTATTTATCACTGTATCACCCATTCACATTATTTCCCACATAGCAGGCAGTCAGCAAGTTTTTTTTTTTAATTGGAAAAAATTATAACCAATAGAATACTAGGTAGTTCAAGGCACTATACACTCAAATATAAGATTAAGTGGTACAGAAATAGTGCTATAAGAACTCAGATAAGGGAAGTAAGATGAGTAAGAAAATACTCTAGGAAAGAGTGACTCCCCAGTGAAATTGTATTTTAAAAGTTCTAATCAGAGAGAAGCAAACAGGATGAACTGATAGGATAATAGTTAAGAAACTGTTAGCAGTCATGAGGCCATGAGATACTGGACTAGGATGGTTAGCACTGAGGGATTTCAAAGGGAGGGATAGAAACAGAGAGAGAAAACAAAGCCAGAATAAACTGGGTTTATAAAAGCAGGAAGAAGTAAAAACAAATAAAAAAAACCAACAAACTCAGTTGCATTTCTATACACTAATAATGAACAATCTGAAAAGGAAATTACGAAACAATCCTTTTATAATAGCATCAAAAAGGATAAAATACTTAGGAATTAACCAAAGAGGTGAAAGACATGTACAATAAAAGCTACAAAACATTGCTGAAAGGAATTAAAGACATAAATAAATAGAAAGACATCCCATGTTCATGGACTAAAAGACAATATTGTTAGATATGAGTTCTACCCAAAGCAATCTACAGATTCAAAAAAATCTCCACCAAGGGCTTTCCTGGTGGCTCAGTGGTTAAGAATCTACCTCCTGGGATTCCCTGGTGGCGCAGTGGTTGAGAGTCCGCCTGCCGATGCAGGGGACACGGGTTCGTGCCCCAGTCCGGGAGGATCCCACATGCCGTGGAGTGGCTGGGCCCGTGAGCCATGGCTGCTGAGCCTGCGCGTCCGGAGCCTGTGCTCCGCAACGGGAGAGGCCACAACAGTGAGAGGCCCGCATGCCGCAAAAAAAAAAAGAAAAAAAAAAAAAAAAGAATCCACCTCCCAATGCAGGAGACACGGGTTCAAGCCCTGGTCCGGGAAGATCCCACATGCCATGGAGCAACTAAGCCCGTGCACCACAACTACTGAGCCTGCGCTCTGGAGCCCACAAGCCACAACTACTGAGCCCGCATGCCACAACTACTGAAGCCCATGTGCCTAGAGCCCGTGCTCTGCAACAGGACAAGAAACCACAATGAGAAGCCCGCACACCGCAATGAAAAGTAGCCCTCGCTGGCTGCAACTAGAGAGAGCCTGCGCGCAGCAACGAAGACCCAACACAGCCAAAAATAAAAATAAATAAAAAATAAATAAATTTAGAAAGAAAGAAAGAAAGATATATTCAAAATAGGTAAATCCACAAAATGGATTGGAGACAAAATGAAGATTACTGGTTGCTATAGGCTGGTGGGGACAGGGGTAGGGAATAGGGAGCAACTGCCTAATGGGTACAGAGTTTCCTTTTGGGGTGATGAAGTGTTTTGGTGCTAAACAGAGGTGGTTGTACAACAATGTGAATGTAAATGCTACTGAAGAGTTCACTTTTAAAAGGTTAATTTTATGTTATATGAATTTCTCCTCAATTAAAAAAAATTGTTTAAAAAACCCACATTGGTATACCACCCACTAGAAGAGCTAAAATGAAAAAAAGACATAAATACCAACTGTGGGCAGGGATATGGAACAACAGGAACTCTCATAAATTGGTGTGTATGCATACATTGGTTATAATTACTTCAGAAAACTGGCAGTAATCTACTAGAGCTGAATCATATGCACACCCTAGCACAATGCCTAGTAGGTGCTCAATAAATGTTTATTGATTGAACTAATGAAGTTCCCACTGTTTTTTTAGGCACTGTGCTAAGATCCTGGGACATAAAAATGAAAAGTCATGGTTCTCTCTCCTAATAAACATTTAAATAATTATAATAACAGTATACAGTTGGCTCTCTGTATCTGTGGGCTTCACATCTGCAGATTCAATCAACTCCGGATTGAAAATAATCAGAAAAAAAATTCTAGAAAGTTCCAAAAGGACAAAACTTGAATTTGCTGCATGCTAGCAACTGTTTACACAGCATTTACATTGTATTTACAACTATTTACATAGCAGTTACATTGTATTAGGTATTATAAGTAATCCAGAGATTAAAGTATACAGAAGGATGTACATAGGTTATATGCAAATACTACACAAATAAAGGGACTTGAGCATCTGTGGATTTGTGTGTCCTGGGGTTGGGAGCGGTGTCCTGGAACCAGTCCCCTCGGAATACTGAGGGGTGACCACATTTACACTGTAGGGGAGCACAGTAGGTGGTTTTAGAGTCAGACAGACCATTTACGCCCTGGCTCCACTACTGACTAGTTAGCTATGATTATAGGCAAATCTGAACTTTATTTCCGTATCATTTCTGGAATTTATTTTCTTTCTACTCTCACTCTACGGTTTCAGTCTACTGCTGCTAGAGTCGTCTTTCTAAAACAGAACACATTGGGAATTCCCTGGCAGTCCAGTGGTTAGGACTTGGAGCTTTCACTGCCGGGCCCTGGTTCAATCCCTGGTTGGGGAACTAAGATCCCACAGGCCGCATGGCATGCCAGAAAAAAAAAAAAGAAAAATCAGAGCACATCACCACCTCACTCCTTCCAGCTCAAAATCCAAAGATTCCCTACTACCTAAAATATAAACTTCTTAGTCTGGCATTCAAAAACTTGTGTATTTTGTTACCTACCTGTCCTTCCAGCCTTAGGTCACAGTCTACTCCCACTGTGTTCTGGCAGCCAGACACAATGTTCTGCCATCTCATCTTGAACATGTTTTGAAATGTCTTACCTTTGTGTCTTTGCTCAACATGTCTTTCTTCCAAAAATTCACTCTCCTCTCTACTTTGAGTATCTCTGAGTCATGAGAAAGTGATTTTCATGGTATATTGATAAAGGGTCTTCTACATGTAATTTAGCTTAACCTACAGATTAAGCATGGGAGAGAATAAACTGATCACATTTATGGGAGCAGACTGATCCACACAACAGATGAATAAATTAGCCATCGGGAACACACTCTGGCCTTGTGGGCATTTTACTCAGGCAGAGGAAGTTATTATTTTCTCAATACTAACCATATTGTTGTAGCAGAGTTATCTCTTCTTAAAAGAATGACACTGGAAAACTGCTTTTCTGGTTCAGAAAGTTGAATCTAATCCAGTATCAAAATAAATTGGCCCTATCCCTGTGACTCCTAGTGGCAAATATAGTGAGATACTCCCAGGAACTTTAATCTCATGGAAGTAAGGTTATCTTTTGAAAGATAAACACACAAAGGATAAGAACATGTAATGGTATTGAGTGATGGAGTGAAATAAATTAGTGGGATCAGTTTAATTCAACAAGTGAATTCAATTAATATTTACCCTATAGACACTACAGGGGATATAAAATTACAAGGGTATGAGTACAACCATCAGGTGGTTTATAGTGGAGGAGAGGAACAATATAAGTGCCCAGGTAATTATAATATAAGAATTATATCTCAGCTTATTCCTAAAAATACGTACTTATATTATTAATAAGACTGGATGCAAGGGAAACAATACAAAGCACAAAAACTAAATTCTATACTACAGTATACAGAAAAAACCCCTTACATTATAAAAGGAAGATGAGAAACAAATGTGGATTTTTAAAAACTCTCTCTCCATAGGTATACCTAATTATATTTTAATTATTATCAAAATTTTCCTTTTAGAAAGCATTTAGTATACTATGATTCACCTTCTCTATGATCTCCTTCCCTCTGCCCAAAAAAAAAAAATCTAATTTAAGTGTTTTTTCTATAACATCATAATCCTAAGACAAAAGTGGTTTATTTAGAGATACAGGGAAAGAAAACCAGGAAATAGTATTGAGCTAATCAGTAATATGATGTCGGACTAAAACTAGTAGCATATTAGTTGTCAGGAAGTGGAAAGGATTCTCAGATTTCAAAGCAACATCGATGTGATAAGACTCAAGGCAGAAGAGAGCAGGTGGTGTGGTAGCAGTCATTAATTATAAGGTAGCTGGGCTTAACAAAAGACACACTTTAAAGACTTATCAATTATCTTAGCATTCTTCAAATTGACTGTAAACTGTTGCCACTGTAGAAAGTTTCTAAGAAGAAAACAAATTTATAAATAAAAGTTAAAGTCAAATAGCCATCACAAAATAAATGACCGTTTAAAAAAAAAGTTTCTCAGCTATCTAGGAAAAAGTCTTAAGACATTATGAAACTAAAGACAGTGTTAGAGAATATTGGTAGAATAACACATGCTGGTAATCACCCACCTGAACCATAAAACCACTAATTCTTTTAGAAAATTATCTAATTAAGATTAATTTTATTGAAGGGCTATGATGTGTCTGCCACTTTTACATGTTCCATTTAATTCTCATAGTATTCTTTGTTGTCTACTCATGTATGTACTTGAATATATGCATGAATGTGATATACACAAACAGATATATAAATCTGGTGTACATATTTCAGTCCACACAAAAGTAGTTTCTTATGGTGTGCTTTCATTTTATCTTAGTCTGTAAAACTGAAGACTGTGATATTCATTCTTTTTTCCCACTCAGAGAGAACTTCTATAACAAAATGGGTTACTAAGAATTTAATACAGCAGGATCTAAAAACCTGCTGTATTGTTTACTTTTTACTGCTTCAAAGAAATGTGTCCTAGTTCAGGACTATCCAGTGCATACCGAAGCCATTAGGCTCCAATTGTGTGTGAAGAGATGAGGGTGGAAAAGAAAATCTGAGTGCAAATGGAAGCGTTGAAGAAAAGGGCAAGACAACTGGGGGGACAGAAGAGTCCCTAAAATTGGTAACAGGATATGATGACATACTTGCACTTGGAGGCAAGCTTGAGAGCGGTGGCGAGGCCCCTGGTTAGCTTGGCATGAGGAGAGCAGTTGCCAGTGGGCCTCTTGCTGTATCAGAGACTACAGACACCACACTGGCCAAACCAGGAGGACAAGCAAAGGGGGCTCACTTCAGAAGAAATTAGAGGGCATTCTCAGATAATCAACAAAGCAGTAATCTCAGACCGAGTGACTTCTTTTTGGAGAGACAACTGGGAAAGGGGCCAGGGCCCAAAGAATGACTAACAGTGGGCTTCTCACAGACCCTGATGGGGGAGGGCTTAAAGTCAGAAATTTCTTTGGAAAAACTGAGAGATTTGACATCTTTTGTACTCTAGTGTTATCAAACAAGTTACCTCTAAAAGAATCTTATAAAATATAGGTGTTTAATATTTGTTGAAAGTGATTTTAGTAGACTTAAAACAGGATTTTAATAAAATAAGACTACCAGACACATAAATATCTCAGTTTTTCGTGCTCTCAAATATACTGGCCATTTTCTGTCTTGATGATCAAGAAAACCATGAAATGCACTTTTAACAGCACCATATAGTAAATCATTCATTGGGATGTCTTTTCTGCTATCCAGTCTATAATAGTCAGAGACAATGTTTAAAAAGAGTTTTCCTTTTCTTCCTGAAGCTTTACTTAAGTGAGAAACAGCTTTAATACAAAGGGCCAATTCAGCAAAATATAAGATTTTCTAACATGCAAAGTTCAAATTTATCTTTTGGAAAAGGCAGATATTCTAGATCTAATATGGCCATGGCCAAATTATTTTGAAAATATAATACACTTTAGAAAATGTATGTAAAACAATTTTATTAAAGGGTAAACTAATGAATGATGAAAATATTCAGTGGCAAGCTGCTATTATCAACGATGAACACAAACAGTTAACTGCTGGGTAACAGACTGGGACCTTTCACCGGAGACTTCAGCTGTTATCAAACTAATTACATTAAAAAGCTTTTAAAATGAAAACCTTGTTCTTACAAATAAAACAGATCTCTCTAGGCAGTTTTAGGTAGGTGACGGTCTAGCAACAAAAAAATCTCACCAATACTCCAATGTACTTAGGGATCGCTTCTTTTGGTTCTGTTGTTAAGACATGGGAAAGATAATAATTTTGAATGGTTTAAAGTCATCTTGCTAGGCAAGTAACAGGAAGGTAAGATATTAAATGACTTCAGGATAATATAGTAGGTGCCTTAATAATAGAGACAAACTGATAAAAAGAAGAAAGAAAACAGGCTGATATTTATATCCTCTATGTATCCCCTAAATACCAATAGTCAAATAATTTGCATAACTGTAGTGAATCTTGGAAACAGATGACGGATGGCTGAATCAAACATACAGTAAAAGGTAAAGAAATGGAGTTTTCCCAAGGACAGTGGTGTGCTGGAGCCCACTTACACCAGCTCATGAGAGCCAATTGCCAAAGTTTCAGGAACTGTGTGAGCCAGTTATTAAACGTACCCATTATTAAAAATTAGATTATATAAACTTTTAATTAAATTATACTAAAAAAGGTAATAGTCAAAATTCATTGCTTCCTCTTTTACATTTTATTATTATGTATCCTTTGAGGATATTCACATCTAGTGTATCTACATGATGGAAATATTACAGAATGGTAAACTACTGCTCCACATCTTTTCCCAACTCCACTTTCAGTGACTTCATGTTGATAATTTCAAATCAGCCATGATGAGAGTAAATTACCAGTAAAATTGGCAAATGCTACAAACTGAGGCTTCTTTTTTCCCTCCAAAGAATCAATTTTAAAAAATTCACCTACCTACCAGTACCATGGGGTATTCTAAAAATATGTATAAGGATGGCTGGTTTAAAAGCAGTAACACTGTGAAATACTTAAAAAACTACTTCCTGAAAAATCATTGATGACAAATAGGGAATATTCTCTTAAATGCTACTAAAATATAAATTAGATCAATCCTGGAATACTCCAGAATATAAACAAATGATTTTTTATTTTATAAAGAAAAATATGCCACCCCTCTTTGACTGCTATGACTTTGGGGGTTTAATTTTGGTTTGGAGTCATTCTAAACGGAAATGAAGAGGATGTGGCATAAGGGCAGAATAAGAAACCACCAAGAGTCATTGATGAATACTTCACAGGCCCATGCTCACAGCTCTAAGTGTTACCATCAACATTTTTAAATAGGAACAGCATTCTGGAAGTTGTTTTCCTGATGAAGATACATGCCCTTTTCCACTTAAATAACTTTCTCTTGTTTACATTCACACACCTACTCAAGTATCTCTTTTCTGACAATAATCTGATTTTGTTTCTGTTGTTTTTGTTTACTCACTTTTCTGTACTCACCATAACTCTTTCAAAACATTAAGTTTTTGTGTATATGGAATAGTGTGAAACTGAGGAGGGCAGCCATGTTTCTTAGAACTTCAGGGTTTTTCCAAGATGCCTTGCCTCATGGGGTGAGGAAGAGGCCATACGGATGGGACTCTAGCCTCCCTCATTCTGACATTAACCAGAGAAGCTCAGCCATTTGTAGCTGTCTTTCATATATTGGGGTTATGTGTAAAATGTCACTAGGAAGGGAGGGAGGGAGGGAGGGAGGGAGGGAGGGAGGTGGAAAGAGAAAAGAAAAGAAAACCAGTGTGTTAGAGAACTTAGGTACGCCAATGTTTGAGTGTGTGTGTGCATATGCATGCATGTGTACCACCTGTAATTATGCAAGGTGTGTTTGTGTGTGTTTTGGGAGGAACAGGTATAGGTAGATTGGGTCTATTCATCGTTAAAACACAAGTGCATTTTTAACTGAATTATACGCATTATATTTTATATGTACACCTACACAAAGATCTAACTGATTTAAATTACTGATATTCGAGGTTTTTTTAAATTAAAATTTAAAGTTACAGAGTATGTAGATAATCTAAGTTTTAAAGGGAACAAGAAAACAATTCTAAGTTTTGAATCTTCACATAATTACATTATATGTTTTAAAAAATAAGTTCATGTGTTGTATATTTTTTATAAAACAAGGGCAACACTATCTCTCAAAACAAACAGAAACAAAGAACACTTTACAGAGATAAATAAAATGAGAAGTCCCTGAGATAGTAAATTTTTAGACAGTAAAACACATTGCTGGTTGGAATACTGTCTTTTCAAGAATATATCCAAACACCTTTCAAACTAAATAGTCTTTCAAGTTTGAAAAGGGAAAATAAATAAATTCATTGATTTAAATTACTAGAAATGCATTTACTTTAAAGACCTTTTCTTTTCTTTTTTCCTACAGCAAGTAAATCAATCAAAGAGTAAAGTGCAATAATGACTGCAAGACAAGGGTTCAAGGAAGATGAAATACTGGCTGTATGGAAGATGTGTGTTCCACAGACTTTGTTCTGAGGTCTTCCATCCCAATACTAATCAGGCCCCATCTAGCTTAGTTTATGAAATCTGACATGGGTACAGCCTATGGCAATAAGGATGCAGGATAGTGATTTTATTTCTTATTTTATTCATTGCAGCCCCAGGGAGAGAGATAACGAGAACAGGAATGAAATCCAAGTCTCCTACATAAAACACTGCAGAACATTACCACTAGGTCACAGGAGGGAAAAAGAAGAAACTATTTTATTTTAGAAGAGTTTATTTGTTATAGTATTTATGGTGGAAAATTATTTTGTTTGACTTACCAATGACTCATTAAAACCTCACTTTTATTAATCATATACATGGATTGTTTTCGCACAAAAAATGTTTGACATCTGCTCATTGGACTTAAAATACTTAACTACATTGTTTCAAAAATGAAAAAAAAATTACTATCACCAACTTAACTTATAATGTTGGGCAATTATAATCAGAAATAACTTTTCGTATTTCACTTTTTATCTAATATTCCTACTATTTGGATATTTGCCATCTTTTACTTATTGCTTTAAAGTGCTACAGGCACTGCCACTAATGAAAGCTGTGGCAAATTCTGGGAGAAATCACCTGGGTTTGACCCTTTCAAGAGCTTAAGAAGGTTAAGAAATTCCATAGATGGATTCATGCCTAATATACTTACACTGGTTGAGCCATGTAAAATTCCTGATATTTTACCCTAAATAACAACAATTGCATACAAATGAACTAAATATTGCACAGTGCCCCTGATAATCAAACACCCCTTGCAAAATGGAAAAAATGTTACCAGGGTTGTGAGAGTTAAATGAGCAACTCAATGTTCAGTAGGACATAGGACAATATCTGACACAAGATGTCAAGAATGATGATGATAATGATAAAAATTTGTATTTCCCCTATTTGACATGGAATTATCAGTAAAGTCAACAGCTAGCTTTCTGCTATGGTATTTTCCTTATGCAATTTGTCTATATGAGCTATACAGAGGTATAGCCTCTGTCTACGGTCATTTGCCACCATGTCATATGCCCAGGGTAACCATTCCTAGAAGTTCATCTCTCCATTACATCATTTTACAGCAATATTTTGTGAGAGCTTACAAACATGGTACTTAAAACCTTTCCAAATATATACTGGACAAAACAAAAACGAGTTAGGGAGATTATTGGAGAAGCTCTTGAACAAAGCCAACTTCTTAATACAAACAACAGAGAGGTCAACTGGGACATATATTTCTCTTCATTTGGTTTCTACTAATAAAAGGACAAAAGAAAAATTTTAATGTAGATGAAAACTTTGAAAATGACAGGAAGATCCCAAAGAAGGCTAGAATAAAAGGAACATTTTGGTTTAGGGTTTCTCAGTTTACAAAATGTTTTAACATACATACTTTTATCTCTAAGGTAGAAAGATCAGATAATTTCACACTCTTTGTATGGTGTTAAGTAATAAGAAAACAAAAACCCGGATCATATAGGTAATAAACAGTGATGCTAAAACTAGAACTTAGGTCTTCAAATCTTAAGAATCCAGTATTTTGTCTCCCACTCCCCCCATTATTATGGTCTCTCAGCAGAAGTCACCATGATAAATTACTCTGGACACTTGATCAATTTAACAAATATCTACTGAGAGTATAAGGTGTGCACATTTCTACGGTCAGTTCAACCAAAGAAACCATAGGCAAAAATTCTAATGAGAAAAGAATACAGGCTTTGAAACAAAGGAATCCAGGAAATGAAATGCTGTATCATCACACAGTTCTACACACAAAAAACTCCTGTATGACTTCATTTTAACTACTTACATATGCAATGACCTTATTTACAAATGTCACTTTCTCAGGTACTGGGAGTTAGGGCTTTAACATATAAATTTTAGGGGGACACAGCTCAACAAATAACACACAAAATACACCACAAAATAGATGAAGTAAAGGGTCAAAGGTCATTTTATTGTCTGGGGAGTAGCAACAGAAACTCATGCAAGACTATAATAAGAGGCATATTGAATACTACATATTATCCACAAAAGGAAGACTAAAAGAGTGTATAATGACATCAAGTTTATAGAAGGGAGAAATGGAAATTTAAAATTAATCCAAAAGAAAGCAAGAGAGGAAACAGATAAAGAGGGACAAATAGAAAGCAAATACTAAGATGATAAATTTGAACCCCAAAATATCACTAATTATACTAAATATAGATGAATTAAATGCTCATCCCAAAAACCTAAAATGGTAAACTTAAATAATAAAAAAACTATATGCAACAGAAGGCAGTAACAGAAAGATATCTGGAAATACCTATCTTTTAGGAAAATAAACATGAGTTGAAGAGGAAATCACAAGGAAAATTAGACTGTTTCAAACTGAATGAAAATGAATACATAATATCAAAATTTGTGGGATACAGCTAAAATACAAATGTATAAATATTAAAAATACCAAATATAAAGCTCTACATTTAAATAATTCAGTGTTCAGAAAAAACTTACAGCATTAATACTTAGAAAAGAAGGAAGTTCTCAAATCAATGACCTAAACATCCACCTTAAGAAACTAGAAAAAGAGCAAATTAAACCCCAAATAAGTAGGAGACAGGAAAAAATTAATAGCGTAAATCAATGAACACAAGACTAAAAAACAACAGAGGAAAATCAATGAAACCAAAAGCTGATTTCTAAAGAAAATCAGTAAAATGGATGTATTTCTAGAGACCCTGACCAAAAATAAAACAGAATCTGACACGGGGCTTGCCTGGTGGCACAGTGGTTGAGTCTGCCTGCCAATGCAAGGGACACGGGTTCGAGCCCTGGTCTGGGAAGATCCCACATGCCGCAGAGCAGCCAGGCCCGTGAGCCACAACTACTGAGTCTGCGCGCCTGGAGCTTGTGCTCTGCAACAAGAGGCCGCAACAGTGAGAGGCCCGCGCACCGCGATGAAGAGTGGCCCCCACTCGTCGCAACTAGAGAAAGCCCACGCACAGAAACAAAGACCCAAAAATAAATAAATAAATAAAAATTTTACAAAACTGCAGTCCCCAACACCCTGTATTTCCTTCTTCCCCCTCCTCGTTCTCTTTAAAAAAAAAAATGAAAAGAAGACACAAATTACCAATATCAGAACTGAAAGAGACATCACTACAGATATTAAAATGATAATAAGGGAATATTATAAACAACTTATTCCAGTATATTCAACAACCTGGATAAAACAGTCAAATCCCTTCAAAAAGAAAAACAGCCAAAGCTACCTTAAGAAAAAAATAGATGGAATTCCACACAAATGCTGGTAGAAAAGAGAAGAGGAAGGAACACTTCCCAATGCATTCTATGAGGCCAGTATTACCTGATATGAAGAGGACACAAAAACATTGAAATATAACAAAATTGTAGACCTATCCTTCATGAAAGCTACTAGGACTAATAAGTGAGCATAGCAAAGTTACAGGATAAAAGGCTAATATACAAAAATTAATTGTATTTCAATATACTCATATCAGAAACTGAAATTAAAAATACAATTCAGAATAGTATAAAATATGAAATATTTAGATATAAATTTGACAAAATATGTTCCTAAGAGAAATTAAAGAAGACTTAAATAAAATAAGAGATATACATGTTAATGGATCAAAAGACTCAATACTGGGACTTCCCTGGTGGCACAGTGGTTAAGAATCCGCCTGCCAATGCAGGGTACATGGGTTTGAGCCTTGGTCCAGGAATATCCCACATGCTGTGGAGCAACTAAGCCTGTGTGCCACAACTACTGAGCCTGCGCTCTGGAGCCTGTGTTCTGCAACAAGAGAAGCCACCTCAACGAGAAGCCCACGCACTGCAACAAAGAGTAGCCTCCGCTCGCCGCAACTAGAGAAAGCCCGTGTGCAGCAACAAAGACCCAAGACAGCCAAAAAAAAAAAGACTCAGTATTGTTACGATGCGAAACCTCCCCAAATTTATCTACAGATCAATTCAACTGCAATAAAAATTCCAGCAGAATCTTTTGTACAAATTGACAACTTGATTTTAAATTTTATAAAGAAATGTAAAGAACTAGAATAGCCAATACAATTTTGAAAAGAAGATAACAGTTGGAGGATTTATACTATCTGATTTCAAGGCTTATTATCAAGACAAATTGTACTGGTGTAAATATAGACATACAGATTAAAAAAACAGAACAGAGAGCCCAGTAATAAACCAACACATATACAGTCAATTATTTTCAACAAAGGTCCCATGCCAACTGAATAGGAAAAGTATAACTTTTTTAACAAATGGGGCTACTGGATATCTAAATGTCAAGCAAACAAACAAAAAGCACCTCAATGCTTACCTCCCACTATATACAAAAATTAACTTGAAATCTCACAGACCTAAATTTAAGAGCTAAAATTGTAAAACTTCTAAATGGAAACATGGGAGAAACTCTCAGTAACTTTGGGTTTGGTAAAAACTTCTTAATTAGGACAGGAAAAGGACTTAGTATAAAAGAAAATATTTAATAAACTGAACATCTGAATTTAAAACTTTTGCTCTTCAAAAGACACTATTACTAAAATAAAAAGCAAGTTAGGGTGCTTCCCTGGTGGCGCAGTGGTTAAGAATCTGCCTGCCAATGCAGGGGACACAGGTTCGATCCCTGGTCCAGGAAGATCCCACATGCCATGGAGCAACTAAGCCCATGCGCCACAAATATTGAGCCCATGTGCCACAACTAGTGAAGCCCATGCACCTAGAGCCCATGCTCCGCAGAAAGAAAAGCCACCACAATGAGAAGCCCACGCACCGCAACGAAGAGTAGTACCCATTCGCCACAACTAGAGAAAGCCCACACGCAGCATCGAAGACACAACGCAGCCAAAAATAAATAAATAAATAATTTATATATTTAAAAAAGCAAGTTATAAACAAGGAGAAGATATCTGCAAAACATACAGGTGACAAAAGTGTTCAAAATATGTAGAGAATTTTAAACTCAATAATAAGACAAGCATGGGCCATAGATTTGAAGAGAGACTTCATAAAAAAGATACTCTAATGAAAAACAGATAAAAAGATGCTCAGCATTATTAATCATTAGAGAACTGCAAATGAGAATCACAATGAGATAGTCCTACACATCCACTAGAATGGTAAAAAGAGTGTTAACAGCAAAGGTTGGCCAAGATGTGGAGCAACTGCAACTCTTACACATTGCTGGTGGGAATGTAAAATTAATAGCCACTCTGGAAAACACTTTGGCAACTTTTAAAATATTTAGATATACACACATCACACCTTCCAGTCATTTTACTGCATGGTATTTACCCAAGAGAAATGAAGGCATAAGTCCATACAAAGACATGTACAATGAATCTTCATAGAAGACTCATTTATAATGGCCAGAAACTAGAAACAAATCAAATGTCTATCAACTAATAAACTTAAAAAACTGTAGTGTATCCATACAATAGAATATTACTCAGCACTAAAAAGGGAAAACTATAGAAACATGAATAAATCTCACAACAGAGTATGCACTGTATGCTCCTATATACATAACATGTTAGATCATGCAAACTAACCCACTATGGATTATTATTCAGTGATAAAAAGAAACAAACTACTGATACACTCAAACACTTGGAGGTATCTTAAGGGCATAATGTGAGAAAAAAAAAAAAGTGAATCTGAGCACCTAAATCTATAAAGCAAATATTAACAGAATAAAGGGAGAAATAGACAGCAATACAATAATAGTAGGAAACATTAATACCCCACTTGTATCAATGGGTAGATCATCCAGACAGAAAATCAATAAAGAAGACTAGCCTTAAATGACATGTTAGACCAGACTGAATTAATGACATATACAGGACATTCCATCCTAAAGCAACAGAATACACATTCTTCTCAAGTACACATGGATCTCCAGGATAGATCAGATGTTAATTAGCCCACAAAACAAGTCCTAAATTTAAGAAGATTGAAATCATATCAAGCACCTTTTCCTACCACAATGGTATTGACATTAGAAATCAATTACAACAAGAAAGCAAAACTCACAGATGTATGGTGATTAAGCATATGATCATCTGAATAGATGCATTTGACAAAACTGGGCAAAAACATTCATTTATGGTAAAAACTCTCAACAAAGTGTGTATAGAGGGAATGCACCACAACATAGTAAAGGCCGTATGTGACAAGCCCAAAGCTAACATCATACTGAACACATGAAAAGACGCTCAGCATCACTAATCAACAGGGAAATGCAAATCAAAACCAAAATGAGATATCATCTCACACTTGTTAGAATGGCAATTATCAAAAAGACAAGAAATAACAAGTGGTGGCGGGGATATGGAGAAAAGGGAACTCTTGTGCACTGTTGGTGGGAATGTATATTGGTCCAACCACTATGGAAATCAGTACAGAGATTCCTCAAAGTATTAAAAATAGAACTACCATATGATCTAGAAGTTCCACTTCTGGGTATTTATCCAAAGAAAGTGAAAACACTAATTTGAAAAGATATATGCACCCCAATGTTTGTTGCAGACTATTTACAATAGCCAAGGTATGTAAAGGACTTCAGTGTCCTTTGATGGATGAATTGATATAGAAAATGTGACACACAGATCCACAGACACACACAGGAATATTATTCAACCATAAAAAGAAGGAAATCTTACCATTTGTGACGTGGATGGACCTTGAGGGCATTATGCTAAGTAAAATAAATCAGGTAGAGAAAGACAAATACCAGATGATCTCACTTTTTTAGAGGAATCTTAACAAAAACAAACAAAAACCAAGAAAACTAAGCTCAAAAAAAAAGAGAACAGACTGTTTTTTTTCTTTTTTTTTATAACTTATTTATTTGTTTTTAGTTTTGGCTGTGTAGGGTCTTCGTTGCTGTGCGCAGGCTTTCTCTAGTTGCAGTGAGCAGGGGTTACTCTTTGTTGCGGTGCACGGGCTTCTCATTGCGGTGGCTTCTCTTGTTGCAGAACACGGGGTCTAGGCGTGCGGGCTTCCATAGTTGTGGCTCACGGGCTCAGTAGTTGTGGCTCACGGGCTCTAGAGCACCGGCTCAGTAGTTGTGGCGCATGGGCTTAGTTGCTTCATGGCATGTGGGATCTTCCTGGACCAGGGCTGGAATCCGTGTACCCTGAATTGGCAGGTGGATTCCTAACCATTGCACCACCAGGGAAGGCCCAGACTGGTTTTTATAAGAGGTGTGGCTGTGGCAGTGAGGGGTGGATGAAATGGGTGAAAGGGTACGAATAAATAAGTCATGGGGATGTCATGTACAGCATGGTGACTATACTTAATAACACTGTACTGCATATTTGAAAGGTGCTAGGAGAGTAGATCTTAAAAGTTCTCATCACAAAACAAATTTTTGTAACTATGTGTGGTGATGGGTGTTAACTATACTTACTGTGGTGATTCCTTTGCAATCCATACAAAGTCGAGGGACTTCCCTGGTGGCGCAGTGGTTAAGAATCCGCCTGCCAACTCAGGGGACATGGGTTCGAGCCCTGGTCCCACGTGCCGCAGAGCAACTAAGCCCATGTGCCACAACTACTGAGCCTGCACTCTAGAGCCTGCGTACCACAACTACTGAGCCCGTGTGCCACAACTACTGAAGCCCGCGTGCCTAGAGCCCATGCTCCGTTAACAAGAGAAGCCACTGCAATGAGAACCCTGCGTACTGCAACAAAGAGTAGCCCACTCTCCCCACGACTAGAGAAAGCCCGCGCACAGCAACAAGGACCCAACACAGCCAAAAATAAATAAATAAAAAATACAGACAAAGTCGAATCATTATGTTGTAAATATGAAACTATTATGTTATATGCCAATTACATCTCACTAAAAAAAAAGAAAGGAATAAAAATGAAAAGGCATTAAAAAATGTCTACCTCAAGAGGTCACACAATGAATGATTCCGTCTATATAACGTTCTCAAAATGACAAAACTCCTGAGAAAGAATAAATTAATGGTTGTCAGAGGTTAAGGATGGTGGGAAGGTGATGGGTGTGAATATAAAGAAGCATGAGTGACGTATTTGTGTTCTGTATCTTGACTAGTTCTGTATCTTTATTGCAGTGGTTGTTACATTAATCTACACGTGTGATAAAATGGCATACAACTATACACAGCCATTGTACTTAATGTCAATTTCTTGGTTTTGAAATTGTATTGTAGTTATATAAGATATAACTATCAGGGAAAACTGGGTTAAAGGTACACTAGAATTCTGTGTACTATCAAATCATATCAAATCAAATGGGTTTAAGAAAGCAAGGTGGTTTAATGTTAGAAAAACAATCTATATAATTCATCTCATTAACAAAATAAAGGTTAAAAAGCTATAATCATCATAACGGACACAAAAATATTTGATAACATTTTATAACATTCATTTTTAATAAATAAAAATTCTTAGCAAATCTAGGAAGAAATTTTGATTTTTAAAATTCACAGTGTGACGTTAACAAAAATGGCAGAGTAAGGAACTCCAAACTTACTCTCTGTATAAAAGCAACAACAAAAAAGGTCAGAATCTATCAGAATCAAGTTTTTCTAAACTCTGGAAATTAATCAAAGGCTTGCAGTACTATGGGTAACACGTACTAAAGAAAGACAGCTGATTCTTGATAAGAACAGCAACCTCTGGGCTACATTAACTTACCCCAGTCTTATTCCCTGTTCCACAGCTCAGCACTACCTATGAAAATAACAACCATATTCTTGATTGTAGAGGGAGCAGAATGAACTAATTTTCAAGGAACTGTAATCATTTGCTTTGATCTGTTTAGTGGCTCCTTGGAAGATCAAAAGGCTTGTCTTTATTTTGCTTAACTGAAAACTGGCCTAATGCTAAAAGCTCTTCCCTGGGGGCATTTTGGGAAAATGGTTACTGTCTAGTATCTTAGCCACTGCTTCCTGAAGCAACAGAAAAAAGCTGGGCAAACAACAGATTAACCAAAAAGCTTGAGAAGAAAGGCTGAGGAATAAGATGCTCTGAGAATCTAGGCCACGTGCATGCTCAAGGCTGTGAGCATGGTCAGAAAAGACCTGAGAAGGACTTAAGTTCTCACCTGCTGTTGCTCTTGAGGCTCTCTGGAAGCAGAAAGTAAAAGCTAAGGCAGAATTGTCAACTGCCTGACTGGGTGTGGAAGCTGAGCCCCAACACATACACAGAGCCCATGGCAAAGACTGGAAGAAATTTTGGCTACAGGCATTCAAGGAAATCTCTGTCCAATTATTAGCTGATCACTAAGTTAACTGAATAGAGACTTCAGTGGCTACACAAAACAAGCAGAGTTTGTAGAATTAGTACAGAAAAGTCTGTAAACAAACAAACAACAACTACAATAAGCCAAACATAACAATAAATCCTGGAAAGGGGAGAGAATCTGATTTTTTCAGAGTTGCAACTAATAACTGTCACAATACCCAGTCTTCAACAGGAACAACGATAACTGCCATACCTGCAAAGAAACAATATAGTATGGCCCAAACAAAGGAAAAAATAAATAGAAACTGTGCCTGAGGAAGACCAGACACTGGAATTTCTAGGCAAAGGCTTTAAATCAGCTATTTTAGGGCTTCCCTGGTGGCGCAGTGGTTGAGAGTCCGCCTGCTGGTGCAGGGGACATGGGTTCGTGCCCCGGTCCGGGAGGATCCCACATGCCGCGGAGTGGCTGGGCCCGTGAGCCATGGCCGCTGGGCCTGTGCGTCTGGAGCCTGTGCTCCGCAGCAGGAGAGGCCACAACAGTGAGAGGCCCGCGTACCGCAAAAAAAAAAAAAAAAAAAAAAAAGAGTAAATCAGCTATTTTAAATATTCAACAAGCTAAAGGAAACCATGCCCAAAAAACTAAGGGAAAGTATGAGAACAATGTGTCACCTAGTTGAGAATAAATCAATAAATAGGTAGAAATTATTAAAAGGAATAAAACAGAAATCCTGAGGGTGAAAAGTGCAATAACAAATTAAGAATTCACTAGAGGGGCTCAACAGCAGGTTTGAACAGGCAGAAAAAGAATCAGCAAACTGACAAATAAACCCACTGAGATTATCTGGTCTGAAGAACAGAAAGAAAAGAGAATTAAGAAAAATAAGCAAAGCCTCAGAGGCCTGTGGGATACCATTAAACATATCAACATATGCTTAATACGAGTAACAGAAAGGTGAAAGGAGGAAGGGGAAGGGGGGTGAGAGAGAAAGAGAGAATATTTGAAGAATAATGGTCAAAACTTCTAAAATTTGAAGCGCAATGAACTCCAAAAGGATAAACTCACAGGAATCCACATCTACATACATCACAATCAAACTGATCAAAAGCTAAAGACAAAGAAAGAATCTTCAAAACAGGAAAGGACAAGTAACTCATCATGTAAAAGCGATCATCAGTAAGATTAACATCTGATTTCTAATCAGAAACCAGAAGGTAGAAGGTAGTGGGGTGATGTACTCAAAGTGCTGAAAGAAAAGAACAGTCAAACCAAAATTATTTATCTGGCAAAACTATCCGTCAAAAATGAAGGAAAAATTTTGACATTCCCAGATAAACAAAATGTGAGAGAGTTTGTTGCTAGCAGTCTGGCCCTACAAGTGCTTAAAGGGACTCCTTCAGAATGAAATGAAGGGACATTAGACAGTTACTCAATGGCATATGAAGAAATAAACACCAGGATAGGTGTTTTTGTATTTACACAGGTAAATATACAAAAGAGCATAAATGTAATTTTTGTTTGTAATTCATTTTTAATCTCACTAAAAGACAACTGCATAAAGCAATAGTTATAAATCTGAGTTGACAGGCACACAATATATACAGATTTAATCTGTGGCAATAACACATTATATGGCGGAAAGTTTAACACTACTGAAACTAAGTTGGCATTAATCCTAACTAGATTGTTATAAATTAAGATGTTAATGTAATCCCTAGAGAAACCACAAAATATATGTCTGAATAAAGACCTGTATGTGAATGTTCATAGCATTTTTATCATAGCCCCAAAGTGGAATCAAACTAAATATCCATTAGCTGAAGAATGGATAAACAGTATGTGATATATCCATGATGGAATATTATTTAGCCATAAGAAGAAATGAAGTACTGTTAAATAACACAACCCTGAATACTTTATGCCAAGCAAAACACAAAAGGCCACATACTGAAAAGAAAAAAAAGGCCACATACTGTATGATACCAATTATGTGAAATGTCTAGAACAGGCAAATCCATAGACAGAAAATAGATTAGCAGTTGCCAGGGAAGGGGAGAGAGGAGAATTGGCGCTAACTGCTAACAGGTAGAGGGTTATTTCTTTATTTTTTTGGTGTGATGAAAATCTTGAATTAGATAGTGGTGATGGTTGCACAACATAGTGAATAGACAACAACCACTGAACTGTGTGCACTTTTAAATGGTGAATTTTATGTTATGTGACGTGCGTCTCAGTAAAAAATGCTACAGAAAGCCTACAGCATATATCACATTTAACAGTTAAATAAAAGAATATATAATTTTAATAATGAAATAAAACTTTTAATAAAGAAAGTTTTTGAGATTGCAAATGAAACAAAGATACTTATTATATCACTTTTATTCTACATGTACTAGAGATCCTTACCACAAAAGAAAAAAAAAGTGTAATACTCAGAAAAACTGTTAAAATTATAAAATAAATTTAGCAAGGTTGCAGGACACAAGGTTATTATACAAAAATCAATTGTATTTCTATATAGCAAATATAATTGGAAAGTGAAGTTTAAAAAAACAATATCATATATAATGTCATCTAAAAACACTAAATGACCAGGAATAAATATTTTTTTAAACGTGCAGTATATACACACAAAAACCTGTAACACATTAAAAATAATTTTTTAAAGACCTATATGAATGGATTTATTTATGGGTTGTAGAGTCAATACTGTCTGGATGCCAGTTCTTCCAAAATTAATCTATATATTCAATGTAATCCCAATTGAATATCTAAGCTGAATAATTTGTGGAAAATGGCAAATTACTTTAAAAATTTATATGTAAGGGCTTCCCTGGTGGCGCAGTGGTTAAGAATCCGCCTGCCAGGCGACGTGGGTTCGAGTCCTGGTCTGGGAAGATCCCACATGCCGCGGAACAACTAAGCACGTGTGCCACAACTACTGAGCCTGTGCTCTAGAGCTACGAGCCACAACTACTGAGCCCACGAGCCACAACTACTGAAGCCCGCGCGCCTAGAGCCTGTGCTCCGCAACAAGAGAAGCCGCTGCAATGAGAAGCCTGCGCACCACCAGGAAGAGTAGCCCCCACTCACCACAACTAGAGAAAGCCCATGTGTAGCAACGAAGACCCAACGCAGCCAAATATAAAATAAAATAAAATAAAATAAAAAAATTTATATGTGAATGTAAAGTGGCAATCTTATAGGAGGAAAACTAAGTTGGAAAATTACTATACCAGATATCTAGTACATAGCTACAGTAATTCAGATTGTGTGGTATCAGCACAAGCATGGAGAAATAGATTAATGGAACAAAGCAGAAAGTCTAGAAACAGACCACATGGTTATGGACACTTGTTCTATAATAAAGGTGGCATTTGCAGAGCTGTAGGAAGCAGTCTTTTCTTTAACTGGTATTAGGTCAGTTGGTTTGGAAAACTTTTGAAAAAATATTAAACTTGATCATTACTTTACAATAAACACAAAGTCCAGGGGATTATGAATCTAAATGTAAAAAGTAGAATACTAAAGCTTCTAGAAAAATTTGGAAATATCTTTATGACTGCAAAGTGGGAAAAGATTTCTTAAACACAACACAAACATCAAATAAAGGAAAGCAAAAGACTGATGACTAAAATTAATAACCCTGGTCATCAAGACACCATTAAGAGAATGAAAAGGCAAGCCAAAGTGGGAGAAAATGTGCAAAGATTCACTTCTGAAATACACTAAAAACCTCTTTACAAATCAGTAAGAAAAAACAAAGGCAACCCAATAATAAAGACTTGAAAAGGCATTTCACATAGGAGAGTATCAGTGTCCAATAAACATAAGAAAAAGTGTTTAAACTTATTCATCAAAGGTTATACAAATTAAACCATAATTAAATATGACTACACACCTAACTCTAGGGTTAAAAACATAAAAGACTTGACCCAGTGTTGGCAAGGATGTAAAGTAATTGAAGTTTTCAGATCCTGTTGCTGAGCTATAAATTGATACAAACATTGAAAAAAAAAATTCAGAATTATTTACTGAATTATTATTATTTTATTAATAAAATAATAATATATATTTATATATATAATATAATATATTATTTATAATTACATATAATATATATTATATTATATATAATTATATATACTATATATTATAAATAATACATATTATTTATAATATATATAATAAAATATATGTAATATAATATATTAATATATATTATATTATTAATATATATTAATATAAATATAATAATATATAATTATATATTTATATATAATTATATAGATAATTAATAATAATAATATTATTATTATTTTCTGAATTATTATTCAGAAAAAATTCAGAATTATTTACTAAAGCTGACCCTGCAACTTAACTCCAAAAATAGAAATTTACACATACGTGTACTGAAAGTACAATAGTGTGCAAAGGAAACTTACTCATTATAGTCAAAAACTGGAAACATCAATCTCCAACAAAAATAAATTGTGCTATATTTCTAAATGGATTATACAGCAATGAAAATGAACAAATTACCACTACACACAACAATGAATAACTATCACAAATACTATATGAATAGAGGAAAGCAGATGCAAAATAGTACATATGGAATGTGTTATGGACTGAATGTCTGTGTCCGTCCCCCCATCCATATGTTGCGATCCTAACCCCCAATGTGATGGCAGTAGCGGGTGGGGCCTTTGGGGGTTCCTTAGGTCATGAGGGTGGAGCCCTCATGAATGGGATTAGTGCCCTTATGAAAGAGACCCCAGAGAGCTCTCTCACCTCTTCCACCATGTGAGGACACAGCAAGAAGACTGCTGTCTATGAATAGGAAGAGGGCCCTCACCAGACACCGAATCTGCCGGCATCTTGATCTTGAACTTCCCAGTCTTCAGAACTGTGAGAAATAAATGTTTGTTGTTTAAACCACCCAGTCTATTATATTTTTGTTACAGCAGCCTGAATGGACTAAGACAGGACGATTCCAGTTATAAACTTCAAACAGCCGGAAAAACTAATCTATGGTTAGAAGTCAGGATGATCATTATCTTTGTAGAAGAAAAGAAAGGTAGTGACCAGGATGAAGCATGAGTGTGGCTTCTGGACACTGGCAATGTTCTATTTCTTGATCTTGGCAATGGTAACTTGATTTACCATGTGACAGTTTACTGAGCTGTACATCTATATTTTATGTACTTTTCAGTATGTATTTTACTCAATTAAAACAAAATTTTAAAAATTTACCTGTTTTTTCTGTGCTCTGTTTCTATTTTCCAGCCAATCATCCATTTGTTCCTCAATTTCTTCTATAGAAGTTCCATGATCATAAGATTGAATATATGTACTTTCTAAAGGTGTATATACAGGAAATTCAGGTTTTGGTTTTTTTACTTTAACTTTCTTCTGCTCTAAAAAAAAAAATGTTTAAAAGAACCAATCAATAACATAATAGCTTCTAACATTTTATTCATAGACCATTCTTGAAAGAACACATAAATATATATTGTTCTTTCATCAAAATAGAATTGCTTTGCTATAAATAGTTAGCTGTAAAGTTTTATTGTGCCCTATCCACTGCATTGTTTTAAAATAAAACTCACGGGTGCTAATGATAGAAGATTATGATATAACCATCATATCAATTTGTATACATCTTTAGTGTTCAAAGTACTGTTCATGAAACATTTCATTATGGCATAGTGAAAAGAGCCTGGTCATTAGTGTTTTAATCCTACCTTTACTATCTAATAGTTGCACAATACTGGGCAAGTAACTTAACCCTTAGAACAAGTGTCCATTTTCTCTTCTGTAAAAGGGAGCTACATCTAACCTCATAAAGTTGATGTGAGGAGAATTATATATCCCCTAACATACTACTTGGCAGAAAATTAGCTCTTAATGGTATACATTCATCTTTTCAATATTTTACAAATGCAAAATATAACCTGGCAACATCAAGGGTAGTTATCAATAGATACTTATCAATTTATCAATTGGCCTCTCCATTAAATCCCTTTCTGATTAGAAAGTTAACACTGAGAAGCAACTTCACTCTTGATTACTACTGTCAAACTCATCCATCCTTATAACCATATCTTCTCCATCCTCTATGTATCTGTTATAATACTAACGTAATAAAATTAATATGATATTGGCATATGAAGAGACAAATTCCTAGAATAGAACAGAGAATTCATAAATGTTTCAGTTCAGTGGGAAAAGGATTTATTAAATGATGCTGTCACAAATGAATACCCATTTGAAAGAAAATTGGACACAACCTTACAATATATACCAAAATAAATCCCAGTTGGATAAGAGACTTGACTTTAAAAACCAAAACAATAAAAATCTTGCAAAAAGAAATCTAAAATACTACCTGTACTATTTAAAGGAAGACAAAATCTTAACTAAGACTGAAAACCCAAATGCTATATAAAAAAAAAGATAAAAGACAGAATAAACAAATCAAGAGAGAAATAACAGATTTGGAAAGATCATCTACAATTCAGAGTACAAACAGAAGCCTGATATACAGAATACATAAAGAGATCTTATAAACTGACAAAAGGATAGGCAGCCCAATAGAGAAAAATGGCCAAAAATAATGTGCATTAAGAATACAGGGTTGGGCTTCCCTGGTGGCGCAGTGGTTGAGAGTCCACCTGCCGGTGCATGGGACATGGGTTCGTGCCCCGGTCCGGGAGGATCCCACATGCCGCGGAGCAGCTGCGCCCGTGAGCCATGGCCGCTGAGCCTGCACGTCCGGAGCCTGTTGCTCCGCAGCGGGAGAGGCCACAGCAGTGAGAGGCCCGCGTACCGCAAAAAAAAAAAAAAAAAAAAGAATACAGTGTTATGGGAACAGTTCTACTTAACAAGGCTGTTACCTTTCTAGAAATTACATGGTACCTAATACCATATTTTATCCTCTACTGCTTCAGTACCTTTATACATCCAGGCTTTTGAAATGGTGACTTAAAAAAAAAACAAAACACCCTAATACCAAAATAGGAAATTAGTAACTTAAATGATATATGAGTCTAATTTAAAAGTATAAAACATAGTGTCACCAGAGTACAATATGAGCCCAAATAGGAGGCCAGGTTTTCTTGTTTTTCAAAATTGTTTTTCAGAAAAGAGGAAGAAACCGTATAAATGACTCCTTATGGGGACTTCCCTGGTGGCGCAGTGGTTAAGAATCCGCCTGCCAATGCAGGGGATACGGGTTTGAGGCCTGGTCCGCGAAGATCCCACATGCCGCGGAGCAACTAAGCCCGTGCGCCACAACTACTGAAGCCCGTGCACCTACAGCCCATGCTCCACAACAAGAGAAGCCACCACGATGGGAAGCCCGCGCTGCAATGAAGAACAGCCCTGCTCGCTGCAACCAGAGAAAGCCCACGTGCAGCAATGAAGACCCAATGCAGCCAAATTTGAAAAAAAAAAAGATTCCTTATGAAGTTGGTCATATTACTCAATTTTTCACAATTCCTTTATTTTGAGCAACAAATTATTGCTAAGGGAAAATACACATAAACTAGAATGTAGTTTTGGTTGCTTATAGAGAATCAGTTATAAAAAGGAAGCAAATAAATTTGGTTTATTTCTGGGGTGTTGATCACAATTGCAAGTATCTGAATCTTTTAAAATATGCATTTAAAAAAATCACTTAAAAAAATAATACAAAACTTCCACTCCTGGAAAAATGAAGAAGTACTTTTTCATAGTCCTCTCACTAAGAAAAACTAAAAATTCTAAATGTTATATATGAAACAAACAGAAGAATAATCTGAATGTTGGAGAGAAGACAGACCAACTAGGAATGGCAGGACCCAATGAGCACCAAGGTGGTAACTTCCCTGGGTTTCTTACAGCCTCATATATCCCAGACTTGGTCCCAGGGAAGCTTGCAGCCTAAAAACACTGAAAGGCACAGAAATAATAATGGTAATATTAAAAAATTTAAAAAGCTTTCTCTTTCCAGCCAAAAGGACCAGAAAAGCAGCAGCATATCAAGATAAACTTTTAGATAATAACCGATCTACTTCAGGCAAACAACACAGAAAGAACTATGGTCACACCCCACCCCCATGCCAGCGAAGGCTAGTGGGAAGCCTAGACTTCTGCCATAGTGAGGCTGTAATGAGGCACCCCAACCTCAGGGTGATGTGGGAGAAGGCTGTGTAAGAAGCCAAGCTTTCATGTCTGCTGAGAGGTGATGTGGATCCCCCTTCCCATGTGGGAACAGCAGACACTAAGTTGGTAGTCTGGGTTTCCAAATCTACCCAGGGATAGTAGATTTGGAATAATGAGGTGTCCCTCCTCCTCCCTGCCAGGGTGGTTTCAGAGGAAGCCTAGAGGGCAATCAGGGCTTTCACAACTGTCCAGCTGAGGCACCCCTGCCCCCCACAATGTCAGAGGAGGCCAGGTGGCGAGCAGTAAGGCTGGGGTAAGTGGAGACCTACTGGCAAGCAAGAGCACCCACACCCACCCAACCCTGAAAGGATTCACAACCAGCCTCCCCCTCAGCTGTAATACATGTCATGAAGGGAACCTGGAATTCCACTCCTACCTGACTGTAACAGGGCAGCAGCCCTCCCCTTTCCACTGTTAGGCTTTGTTAGAGAACACCAGGTAAAATAGAGGATTTAAATAAGATCCAGAGTCTTGTAATACCTGAAATGTCCAAGTTTTAATAAAAAAAAAGTCACTCATCATACCAAGAACCAAGAATATCTCTATTTGAATGAAAAAGATAATCAATAGATGCCAACAGATGAAAGAGACATCCAAATTATCCGCCTAGGATTTTAACACAGCATATAAAAATGGTCTGACAAGCAATAGTACACATTCTTAAAACAGAGGAAGAAATAAAAAGTCAACAGCAAAGAAACAGAAGATATACAGAAGAACCAAATAGAAATACCAGAACTGAGAAGTATGCTAACTGAATTTGGCACATTTTTCAAGTGCAAAATGCAAACAACTGTCAACTCAAAATTCCATATTCAGTGAAAATATCCTTCAGGAATAAAGGGGAAACCAAGACCTCTGCAGATGAAGGAAAACTAAGAGAATCTGTTACCAGCAGACCTATCTGATAATAATGGCTAGTTATCTGAACAGAAAGGAAATCATAAAAGAAAAAAATCTTAAAATAGCTGGAAGGAGAAAGAACAAGAGTAAAAATATGGGTAAATACAATAGATTTTCCTCCTCCTCTTGAGTTTTCTATGTTATATCTGACAGCTGAATGGAAATTATAACATTCAATATATGTAGAGAAAATATTTAAGACAGTTATAAGTGGGAGACATAAATGGATGTAAAGTGAGGTAATGTTTCTATATATCACTTGAAATGGTAAATTGTTTACACCAGTAGATTGTAATAAGTTATGTATATATAACATAATACCTAGAGCACCCACTAAAAACGCTATACAAAATAATATATTAAAAAAACACTATAGGCCTTCCCTGGTGGCGCAGTGGTTGAGAGTCCGCCTGCCGATGCAGGGGACACGGGTTCGTGCCCCAGTCTGGGAGGATCCCACATGCTGTGGAGCGGCTGCGCTGTGAGGCATGGCTGCTGAGCCTGCGCGTCCGGAGTCTGTGCTCCACAACGGGAGAGGCCACAACAGTGAGAGGCCCGCGTACCGCAAAAAAAAAAACAAAAAAAACCAACACTATAGATAAATTCAAATGGAATTCTAAAAAGAAAAACATTTGAGTAACCTACACAAGAAAGCAGAAAGAAGAAAACAGAACAAATAGAAAACAAAAAATTAAATGGCACACTTAAGCCCTAATATATCAATAACTACATTACAGGCAAATGGTCTAAATACACCAATTAAAAGATAAAGATTGGTACAGTGGATGAAAAACCAGGACCTATGTATATGCTATCTACAAGAAACTTATTACAAATTAATCAAAACATTAATCAAAAGAAAGCAGGAGTAGCTAATTAATATCAGGTAAACAGAATTCAGAGCAAAGGAATTTACCCAAAAGATGCCCAAAGCAAGCAGAAGAAAGAAAATAATAAAAATAAGAACAAAATCAATGAAACTGAAAAGAAAAGCAATAGAGAAAAATCAATGAAACAAGGAACTGGATCTTTGAAAAGATCAATAAAACTGATATACATCTGGAAAAACTGACCAAAAAAGTGAGAAAACAGAAGTTAGCAGTATTTTAGCACTGAAACTGGAGAAATCACCACAGGACATGCGGACGTCAAAAGGATAATAAAGTGAACAACGCTAAACACAGAAATTTGACAATTTGGGTGAAGCTGACCAACTGCTTGAAAAATACAAATTACCTTAATTCAATCATTAAATAGATATATGAAATAAGATATTTGAATAGCCTTGTATTTATAAAGGAAATTTAATTTATAATTTAAAAACTGCCAAAAAGAAATATCCAGGCTTAGATGGCTTCACTAGAGAATTCTACCAAATGTTTAAAGAATTAACACCAATTCTACACAGCTTCTTTCAGAAAATAGAAGAGAAGACTTCCCAATTCATTATATGGGGGTACCCTGATACTGAAATCATACAAAGACAGTACAAAAAGAGAAAACTATAGACCAGTATCTCTCATGAATATAGATGCAAAAATCCTTCACAAAATATGTGCGAAGAGAATTCAGCAATATATAAAAAGAATTATACACCATCATGGTATTTACTGCGGGGAGGTGCAAGTGTGGTTCCATATTCAAAATTCAATCAGTGTAATCCACAACATTAACAGGCCAAAGAGGAAATATCACAAGATCATATTAATAGATGAAAAAAATGTAACAAAAATTTAACAAAATTCAACACCCAGTCATGATTAAAAACTCAGAAAACTAGGAATAGAGGGAAACTTCCTTAACTTCATATAGGGCATCTATAAAAAACATACAGCTAGCACCTCAATACATAAGGCAAATACTAACAGCCATAAAAGGGGAAATCAACAGTAACACATTCATAGTAGGGGACTTTAACACCCCAATTTCACCCATGGACAGATCATCCAAAATGAAAATAAATAAGGAAACACAAGCTTTAAATGATACATTAAACAAGATGGACTTAATTGATATTTATAGGACACTCCATCCAAAAACAACAGAATACACATTTTTCTCAAGTGCTCATGGAACATTCTCCAGGATAGATCATATCTTGGGTCACAAATCAAGCCTTGGTAAATTTAAGAAAATTGAAATTGTATCAAGTATCTTTTCCAACCACAACGCCATGAGACTAGATATCAATTACAGGAAAAGATCTGTAAAAAATACAAACATATAGAGGCTAAAAAATACACTACCTAATAATGAAGTGATCACTGAAGAAATCAAAGAGGAAATAAAAAAATACCTAGAAACAAATGACAATGAAAACACAACGACCCAAAACCTATGGGATGCAGCAAAAGCAGTTCTAAGGGGGAAGCTTATAGCAATACAAGCCCACCTTACGAAGCAGGAAACATCTCGAATAAACAACCTAACCTTGCACCTAAAGCAATTAGAGAAAGAAGAATAAAAAACCCCCAAAGCTAGCAGAAGGAAAGAAATCATAAAAATCAGATCAGAAATAAATGAAAAAGAAATGAAGGAAACAATAGCAAAGATCAATAAAACTAAAAGCTGGTTCTTTGAGAAGATAAACAAAATAGATAAACCACTAGCCAGACTCATCAAGAAAAAAAGGGAGAAGACTCAAATCAATAGAATTAGAAATGAAAAAGGAGAAGTAACAACTGACACTGCAGAAATACAAAAGATCATGAGAGGTTACAAGCAACTCTATGCCAATAAAATGGACAATCTGGAAGAAATGGACAAATTCTTAGAAATGCACAACCTGCCAAGACTGAATCAGGAAGAAATAGAAAATATGAACAGACCAATCACAAGCACTGAAATTGAAACTGTGATTAAAAATCTTCCAACAAACAAAAGCCCAGGACCAGATGGCTTCACAGGCGCATTCTATCAAACATTTAGAGAAGAGCTAACACCTATCCTTCTCAAACTCTTCCAAAATATAGCAGAGGGAGGAACACTCCCAAATTCCTTCTACGAGGCCACCATCACCTTGATACCAAAACCAGACAAGGATGTCACAAAGAAAGAAAACTACAGGCCAATATCACTGATGAACATAGATGCAAAAATCCTCAACAGAATACTAGCAAACAGAATCCAACAGCACATTAAAAGGATCATACAAAAGATGATGGGAGAAGGTGATGGTTGTGATGATAAAGCAGTAGGGGATAACTGGGGTGGTGGCTACATTAATATAAGCATGTGATAAAATGGCAGAGAACTATACATACATTTTCTATCAATTTCAGTTCCTAGTTTTGATATTATACTATACTTATATAAGATAACCAATGGGGGAAACTGAGAGGAGGGTACATGGGACCTCTCTGTACTATCTTTGCAACTTCCTATGAATCTATAATTATTTCAAAGTAAAAAGTTAAATAGAAAAGCAACAGTTCACGGGAGTTCCCTGGTGGTCTAGTGGTTAGTATTTGGCACTTTCACTACTGTGACCCGGGTTCAATCCCTGGTCAGGGAACTGAGATGCTACAAGCTGCACGGCACAGCCAAAATTAAAAAAAAAGAAAAATTAAAACAAAAATACCAACAGTTAGGCAAATGGTGCTGGGAAAGCTAGATACCATGTGAAAATAAAGAAGTTGGACCCTTACCCAACACCATATATAAAAACTGACTCAAAATGGATCAATTACCTAAGTCTAAGAACTAAAACTCTAAAGGTCTTCCAAGAAAATATAGGGCAAAAGCTTCATGACAATGGATTTGGCAATGATTTCTTTGATATGACACCAAAGGCACAGGCAATGAAAGAAAAAATAGACAAATTAGACTTCATTAAGATTAAAAAATTTTGTGCATCGAAAGAGAATATCAACAGAGTAAAAAGGCAACCCATATAATAGGAGAAAATATTTGCAAATCATGTATCTGATAAGGAATAATATACAGAATATATAGAAAACTTCTAAAACTCAACAACGAACAATCTGATTCAAAATTGGGTACAGGGCTTGAATAGTAATTTCTCCAAAGAAACACGCAATAGGATGGCTATAGGAAACACACACACACACACACACACACACACACACACACACACACACACACACAAAATCCCCAGAAAATAAAAAGCATTGGCAAGGATATGGAGAAATTGGAACTCTGTGCACTGTTGGTGAGAATGTAAAATGGTACAGTGCTATGGAAAACATTATGGAGGTTCCTAAAAAAAAGTAAAAATAGAATTATCATATGATCCAGCAATTCCACTTCTGGATATATATCCAGAAGAGCTGAAACCAGGGACTCAAAGAGATATCTGTACACCCAAGTTCACAGTAGTAGTATGCACAACAGCTAAAAAGTGGAAGCAACCCAAGTGTTCATTGACAGATGAATGGATAAACAAAATGTGGTATATACATACAATGGAATATTATTCAGCCTTAAAAAGGAAGGAAATTCTGACATATGCCACAACATGGATGAATCTTGAGGACATTATGCAAAGTGAAATAAGCCAATCACAAAAAGATAAATACTGTATGATTAGACTTATGTGAGATACTTAGAGTAGCTGAAATCACAGAACAGTGGTTGCCACAGGGTGGGTGGAGGTGAGAATGGGGAGTTATTATTTAACGGGTACAGTTTCAGTTTTGCAAGATGAAAACAGCTATGGGAGATGGAGGGGGGTAATGGTTGTACATTATGAATATATTTAATACCACTGAACTCTGCTGTACTTAGAAATGGTTAAGATGGTAAATTTTGTTATGTATATTTTACCACAATGAAAATTATTGAGGGGATAAAGCAATACATTGGTTTTATTGTAACAATCATATATTTAAAAAAAAGGAAAAAATCCTAATATTAGATGAATTGTGACTTGGAATAAAATTTTCACTGTCAGTCTCATACATGGAATCAAAAAGATCATACCTCATTATATATGGAAATAAAGATGATTTACTCTGTGTTGATGACTCAAAAAGTAGTTTTACTGATAACAAGAATCCTCCTGTCAAAAATGTTACTGAAGAGTTTAAATAAATTGCTTTAAGAAGTATGAAGTAGAAAAGAGCAATACGGTATTTCTAAATTCATTAATTCATTCAATTAATAGTTACTGAGGAGCTACCACATGCCTGGCATTATTCTAGGTGCTGGGGTTATGACTATAGACAAGAGAGACGAAAATACCTGCCTGCATGGATCTTATAAAGTGATGTATCATTTTATATACAGTTACATTAAATAGGTACTCATTTCCAGATTAGTAAGTAAAATTTTAGTTGAAACTTGACCAGTTAATCTATAGCCATAATTGTTTATATATTAAATTGAATAAATGCTTTTCTGAATCATTTCAGTGAGAAAACTGAGATTGCATTATATTTAAGCATCACAGCATTATGATTATGAAATATCGAGGCAACTGTAATTTGTATTTGAGCTATATGATTTTAAAAATTCACATTCCATTGTTATTAGAACAAAGTACGTAGGAAATAATACTATTTTAAAGATATTCTTTGCCTACATATAAACTCTTGGGGCTAGGGCTTCTATCAGGTTTTACTATATAATAAGTTAAGGTACAGAGTTTCTGTTTGGTCATGTTTCCAAATGTACTGGAGCTAGCGATGTGTCATATGCCTTTTCATAAATTATCTCAGAGAGTAATCTCCCATCCATGAGCACCCTATATTACCAAAGGAAAAATGTTCGAACCCATTGGGATTACATCTGCCCTACCTCCTTTGTCCTCCTTCTCCATTAACCCCTGAATTAGCTTACAAATCAGCACTAGCAACTCCTTTCCTCATGAACCTAAGTTTTCTAGAAAACCAGTCTTCCATTACCTTAGGGAAGGTGAATGTTTTCCCATCCTGCCACCCTAAAGAGATATATTCTGTCTACCATGTTCTTACTGTCCCCTTGGCACCCCTACTTAGGCTATCACTGGGGCATGGAGTGGGGACCACACAACAAGAAGAAAAATATAATGTCTGGAATGATTATCTCTGTAGACAAAAAAGAAGTACTTGACAGTAGGGTTTTGATTATTTGATTTTGCTTTTGTTCTTAACTCATATAAAGTACACAGTAAAAAAGGGAAATATTGTGTTTTCCTTCGACCCTTCCTCCCCTCTTTTCTCTATTCAAATTTTAACCTTTACAATCAATTTCTTCATAAAATAACTCATTTTTTTCCATTCACAATATGGGCTGTTTCATTATAGTACTTAGAACTCACATCTATTGACTTAGATTAAAACTCATACAATTAGAGAATGTATAAAAATATTATTAACACTGAAAAAGTCTTATATTTATAAATATTCAACTTGGATTTAAACCTAAAACATAAAATTGATTAAAAGTTTATAATAAAGAAAGAAATGCTCAAAAATTTCCAAATAAATCATCACATTTTTTTCCATAAAGACTTCCCAGGAGAACGATATTTATTTTTAAGAAATTACCCTTTTTTCAGATTTCCCCCCTAAAATACCATTTCAGCAAGTAACACCACCACACCCTACTCAGTGTAGTTCTAGTGTAGCTCTTAGAGGACTCTGCACAATCTCAGCAGTAAAGCAAATAGACTTGAGGGCAGATTAGCAATTAGGTCATGAAAAACAGGCAGCATAAAATAGCTATTGTTAATCTGCATGAGATGAATTTACTCAATTAAGCAGATGGAAATGTTATTATGAACTCAGTATTCCAATGATGGTCTTTAAAATTAAGAAGGATGGGGGCAAATGAAATGCACACTGGGGGATCTGGGGCCTTTATGTATTAGTTCTAAAGTATACAATGTAGAACACTGTAATGAAGTTAACAAAATTAATTAAAAGATTCTTTACATGTAACCATTAGAGACTACATTTAAAAATACATGACAGCTTTTGACGTTATTAAGAGTAATGTGACTGTTCTTTAACATTCTTAATGTTGATACCATCACCTTTTCTAAATATACTACTGATATCAAAACATGAGCGACAGAAGTCTTATTACTCAGAGCCTAGGATGAGTATTGTTTTTAATAAAGTTTCTGGCATTTAATTTCCTCATTTTCAGTTTCAAGAAACCATAAGCTAGTTATGAATTTTCCACCTTTTTAGAAGACTATCACACATTTTTGCTGGCATACAGAGTTTTCAGATATTTACCTATTTTTAAATTAATGTTTCTTTACACAATATTTTTATTAAATAATAACAAATTATTATAACGAATATCATATGATACCACTTATATGTGGAATCTAAAGAAAATGATACAAATGAACTTATTTACAAAACAGAAAGAGACTCCCAGACATAGAAAAACTTACAGTTAGCGGGGGGAAAGAGAGAGAGGGATAAATTTGGTCTTTGAGATGAACAGATATACACCTCTATATATAAAATAGATAAACAACAAGGACCTACTGTATAGCACAAGGAACTGTATTAAATACCTTATAATAACCTGTAATGGAAAAGAATCTTAAAAAGAATAGACATGTATGTATATGTGTAGCTGAATAACTTTGCTGTATAACTGAAACATTGTAAAACAACTCTACTTCAATTTAAAAATAAAAATTAAAAAAAATTTTTTTAAAAGAGCATTATCAAATCTGCTTGAGAATTATTATCAAATTCTTAGGCAGAACAAAAGTCTCAACAATTTTGGAAAAATAGTCATGAAAACATGACTATGAAAGCAATGAAATTAGTGTATTCATACTGCCTCTGGTAAATTTTGGTTTAGTTTGATATTTTTCTCTTTTCTTGTAAATGTCATTTCCCCCCCTCCTTTTTTTTTTTTTTTTTTTTTTTTGCGGTACGCGGGCCTCTCACTGTTGTGGCCTCTCCCGTTGCAGAGCACAGGCTCCGGACGCGCAGGCTCAGCGGCCATGGCTCACGGGTCCAGCCGCTCCGCGGCATGTGGAATCTTCCAGGACCAGGGCACGAACCCGTGTCCCCTGCATCGGCAGGCAGACTCTCAACCACTGTGCCACCAGGGAAGCCCCTTCCCCCTGCTCCTTTTGACTAGTCTTAAAAGGCTTAGACAATTTTTATGTAACAGTTTTACTTAAAAGTAACAATTATATAAAAATTACATTTAAAGTTTCATTTATTCATTGATTTATTCAATTTCATTAAAACTATTTCAACAATTGCTCTAACATCAACTTCTGTTTCAATCTTTGGTTTAATATAACAATAATAATCATTTGTCCACCCTTACCCTGCTCTGCAAAACACACATCAGTCAACCTTAATACGTAATTCTCTAACATCCTAAACTTTCCCTCTTAAACAGAAGTCTGCTTTAAACAATGATATAGTTTATCTGAATATTATTTTGTGTTTGTAACTGTTGAAACTTTTATTTTTTTATTGGAGTATTGATTTAAAATGCTGTGTTAGTTTCTGCTGTACAGCAAAGTGAATCAGCTATACATATACATATATCCACTCTTCTTTAGATTCTTTTCCCATATAGGTCATTACAGAGTATTGAAAAGAGTTCCCTGTGCTAAACAGTAGGTCCTTATTATCTGTTTTATATAGAGCAGTGTGTATATGTCAATCCCAATCTCCCAATTTATCCCTCCCCACCCCTTTCCCTCCGGTAACCGTAAGTTGGTTTTCTTCTTCACTAATATTAACGCTCATTAATATTCATGGGATTATATTAATTCATATATTTAGTCATTCATCCATTTATTAAACATTTACTCTGTGCCAGGACACTATATTCAATGCTGCAGACACAAAGATGAAAAAGAAAGTCCCTGTTCTAAAGCTGCCCAGACACCTGAAGGTTGTATAAGGCAAAAAATGGTCCCCTAACCATGACCATGTTCTAATCCCCAGACCTGGGAATATTTTACTTTACATGGCAAAAGAGACTTTGTAGATATGATTAAGCTTGAGATAGGAGACTATCTTGAATTATCCAAGTTGGCCCAATATAATCACAAGTCCTTAAAAGCAGAGAACTTTTCCCAGTTATGATCAGCCAGAGATGTGACAACAGAAGAGTCAGAGAGATGAAACATTGCTGGATCTGAAGAAAGAGGAAGGGGGCCAAGATCCAAGGAGTGTGGAAGGCCTCTAGAAGCTGGAAAAGGAATGCAGCCTTGCTTGATAACCTTGATTTTAGCCCAGCGAGACTCATGTCAGACTCTGAGCCATACAACTATAAGATAATACATTTGTGTTTAAGCCACTAAATTTGTGGCCATTTGTTAGCGCAAAAATAGAAAACTAATACTGGGATCATCTAGTCCAACATGTTTTTCTGACAGATAAGGAAAGTAAAATCCTCAGAGTCACACATTTAGGTAGTAGCAGTGTACTCTTTGGGTTTGGAGAGAACATAATTCTCCTCTATTCTCAAACCACGGTCAGCGTCAGGGTAAAGACAGAAAGCTAGACTTTCAGTATATGAAGGGAAATGGCCATGACCATTTTTCTATATATACTGAAAGTGTGAACTGAATGCGTGGTATACTAATACCACAGTTGCTCTTTTCCAGTTTGATTTGGCTAAATGACTTCTATGCGCTGCAGAAAAGCTTTTACCGTATACCCTTAAAAGCACACAAGTTGTTTTCTAAACTACACATGCTGTGTATTTATATACATTTATAGGCGTGAAGTGACCAGGTATTAAGGGTGTTTACACTGTCTTCTGTGCCCAGATTGGTACCATGCACAGAATTCAGAAATGAAGTCTGAACCAAAAACATTCATATTGGAATTTTTAAAAAAATAGACTTCACCTCCATGAATTCAGTCAACAATTACCTACTGAGAACCTACTATGTGCCAGGGACTCTTTAAGGTCCTTGGATAGTCATAACAGTGAACAAAACAGATAAAGTCCTTACCCTCATGAAGCTTACATTCTATTGGGGAGACCAGAGAGTAAACAAAATGAATATATAAATTAAAGTTAAGTAGCGTTAAATGCTCTGGATAAAGATAAAGCAACGTAAAGGGACAGAACGTATACGTGTGGGAAAGATGTAGATATACAAACTTAGACAAAAAGACCAGGGCTGGTAAAATGTCTTCTTTAATAGTATGTTCAACTTTTCCTAAAATCAGCAAGAGCTGTCTTTAGTGTTCAATGGAAGATTTCAACACACTGACACTTTAGCCAAGGTTTTTCATGTTATATAACAATAATACAAATGAAACAAAGGCTTTCAAAACAAAAATCACTGACATTTTCAGGCTTCCTGTTTACTACTGTAATACAGCAAGTTGGGGAGCAACTGGATAGACTCAGCACTAAATATCAATGACAACTGCAGCACTGGAGTATTTAAGGACTTTCTAGATTTTGGATGCCTCTCAGATTAAAGGAACTATATGACCCCATGTTAATTTTACCCCTCCTGATATTGAGCTGTGGGTGGTTCAGAAATTACTAATATAGTATTTTCCACATATAGTATATTAAGTATAAGTAACTCCATTTACAGAGTAGCAAAGAAAGCACAGAAAATTGAATTACTGTTGAATTTAAGGGAAAATCCAAATTTAAATAATCAGTTTTATATAATATAGTTAATACAGTAAGAAAATGTTTAAAACTCACTTTGAAGTGTTTCAAGTTCAGCTCTAGTCAATGCATCTTCCTTTTCCTTCAATCTTGTTTCTTTATATTTAGCATAAAACTGCCCAGCATCCTGAAAAAAGAAGTAACAAATAAATTAACATAAAAGTCAGTTTGCTTTGATGGTATTTTCCACATAACTTCAATTTAAAGCAGTGTATTCAGGGACGCGGGTTCAATGCCTGGCTGGGGAACTAAGATCCCACATGCTGCGGGGCAACTAAGCCTGCGCACCACAACTACTAAGCTTGCACACCTCAACGAGAGAGCCCACATGCCGCAAACTACAGAGCCCATTCTCCCTGGAGCCCGTGCACCACAACTAGAGAAGAGAAAATCTGCACGCCACAACTAGAGAGAAACCCGCGTGCTGCAAGGAAGCCATAATGGAAGATCCTGTATGCTGCAACTAAGACACGATGCAGCCAAAAAAAATAAGGAAAATAAATAAATAAAATAAATATTAAAAAAACGATTTAAAGCAGTATATTCATTTAATAAGTAGTCTTCCTCTGCGTTTATGCTTTCAAATTTTATGATGAACAGAAGAAACTGAATAAGCAGTTATCTACGATTTCTCTATCTTAGAGAACTTATGAAAGCCAGAAACTACATGAGTATAAATATGTTTAAGTAAAGCCTTTACTCTCAGATAGGAAAGGGATATATCCTCTTCCTGTTTTCTTCCATTGTATATTTTCTCAGTATTATGCATGGACAGAGAGCAGAAAAACACACTTGCTGAACTGAATTATTTGATAGCATAGTAAATTATATTATTGTGACTAACAAAGTACTAACACTATTTTCATATTAGTCCCTTAACTCCAAAAGATTTTCAAAATTACTATATGCAAATCTGATTGTGAAACTTCTATGACCATGTAGATACAAGTGAAAGTTGTCACTCCACTGAGAGTTGAGGACTGAGGACACACACTATACACAAATACTTAGGGGTCAAGATACAAATACTTAGGTGTCAAGATACAGTGGCTAAAGTCTCAAGGAGTGGCAAATAGGATAGGTAAGACTTTAGCAGAGTACCGAAAAAAGACCAGGCCTTTAATCACAGACATGGAGATAAACAAGTTGGTGCTCTAGGCATATGAAGATCACAAAATCTAAATGTTTGATAGAATTTGCCTGTGAAGCCATCAGGTCCTGGGCTTTTGTTTTTTGGAAGATTTTTAATCACAGTTTCAATTTCAGTGCTTGTGATTGGTCTGTTCATATTTTCTATTTTTTCCTGGTTCAGTCACGGAAAGTTGTGCATTTCTAAGAATTTGTCCATTTCTTCCAGGTTGTCCATTTTACTGGCATATAGTTGCTTGTAGTAATCTCTCATGATCCCTTGTATTTCTGCAGTGTCAGTTGTTACTTCTCCTTCTTCATTTCTAATTCTGTTGATTTGAGTCTTCTCCCTTTTTTTCTTGATGAGTCTGACTAATGGTTTCTCAATTTTGTTTACCTTCTCAAAGAACCAGCTTTTAGTTTTATTGATCTTTGCTATCATTTCCTTTTTTTCTTTTTCATTTATTTCTGATCTGATCTTTATGATTTCTTTCCTTCTGCTAACTTTGGTTTTTTTTGTTCTTCTTTCTCTAATTGCTTTAGGTGTAAGGTTAGGTTGTTTATTTGAGATGTTTCTTGTTTCTTAAGGTAGGACTGTATTGCTATAAACTTCCCTCTTAGAACTGCTTTTGCTGCATCCCATAGGTTTTGGGTTGTCATGTTTTCATCGTCATTTGTTTCTAGGTACTTTTTGATTTCCTCTTTGATTTCTTCAGTGACCTCTTGGTTACCCATATTTACTTTAAATTTCAACAGAGTTTTGGTTAAGAATTTATGGTCCCTTAACACTCCCTGCACCCCCAAAATCTCAACCCTGGAAAAGTCTTATTTTATATTAAACCATATCAGTCATTTGTTCCTCAGGATGAATGAATGAATGGCTTATTAGCTTCTTTCCAGAGAGTAATTGCTAATAGTAGGGAAATGGTCAGGAAGGCATTGCCTCCTTAGGGAAGTAGGAAGGGTTGCACCATGTAAGAAGGGCACAGATAAGTTATTTATGAGGTGTGAAAGATGACGAGTTGAAATCAAACACCATAGTATAATAGAATGAGATAGAATATAGTGATGAAGAGGGCAGATTTTAGAGTCAAGCTGCCTGGATTAAGATCTCGGCTTTGCCATCTCACTAGCCATGTGACATTCAGCATTACTTCACTTTCCTATGGGCGAATTTTCTCACCCATCAAACGGGGATAATACAAGTACCTAACTCATAAGGCTGTTGGAAAGATTAAATGTGTTAATATATGGGAAACCCTTAGAATAACATCTTGCACACAGTTAGGCCTTATATATGGTACCTATTTTTATCATTACTTCATCATTTTGCCAAGAACCTTATTCTCCACCACAAAGACAGGGTGAGTTTTTCTGCTTCATAGTAAACCAAAACTCCTGCAGAATCCTGCATCTTCTCACTTACATGACTTCTCTTTACCTGAACCCTCTTCAGCTCAGTGCAAAAACCTTTTGCTGGACAATCCCTTCCTAGTGGTTCTAACAAATCTGAACATTTCTCTGCTAATGTTTCTTCCTTCTGCTGCAGCACAGAATTCCACTAAAAATTCCTTTTGGAAATATGCATTAGATTCAACACCACACTTATCTGAGGATTGCAATGCACCCAATCACCTTAACCTACTCCATCTAATTCCAAGAGTTTTAACACATTCCCTTGTCTCACTCACTGTTTGTTCTAGGCAAAGAATCCTATCTCCCTTTTGCCCCATTTCTAAGCAATTATTTAAATGTTCCTCATGCTTTTTCTTTCCTTCATATCTTGTTTGTACTTGCAAATTATAATTACAATATGTCCACTCTAGGAAGCATTACTTCTTTAATAAACCTACGATCTCAAATAATTCTACTGTACTCAACAAACTCTTTGTTCCAACCATCCTTCTGTAGAGTTTGGTGTCCCATACTTTAAGATGCACTGACAAACTGGAAGACTTTAAAAGGAAAGTGATCAAATGGTGAGGGGCCTTGAAACTATGTACATATACATACACTCAGATTACTTTCTATTATAGGTAATTATACGATATTGAATATAGTTCCCTGTGCTATACAGCAAATCCTTGTTGCATATCTACTTTATGTATAGTAGTTTATATCTGTTAATCTCATACTCCTAATTTATCCCTCCCCTCCTCCCTTTCCCCTTTGGTAACCGTAAGTTTGTCTTCTGTGTCTGTGAATCTGGGCTTGAAACTGTATTTAAAAGGGGATGGAAATGAGAAGATTAGGGATAAGTTTTGATTTTGGATAAATACAAAAAAAAGAGCTTGCTGATAATTATAATCACCTGAAAATGAAACAGACTGGCTTTGCAGGTAATATTCAAGAAAAGACCAGGCCAGTGACAGGGGTGGGGGGGTAGGGATTGGGGGTTGGGGTGTCATGTATTCAAAAGAGGTTGAATAAGAGCAGTTGTTTGCAACCTTCCCCCCCACCCCATTCTTCAAGAGAAGCTAATTCATGTGAATACCATTGTTAAGTAGGGAAAATAAACACAAAGTCTCATTTTGAGCCCAGAATAAGCCCCAGTTTACCTACACAGGAAAGGATAAATTTCTTGTGGATAAACTTCTCATCCATCTTTGGAGACACTGCCTGGCACATAATAGATGCTTAATAAGTATTTAATGAGTGAATGAATGCTTAATCAATCAGGGCTCTGGACTGCCTAGGTTTAGCTGCATAATACTGTATTAAAACTACAGAGTTTACACTGTTCCAAACATAGAGTTCTTATCTTCGAGGAGCATTATATAATCCTTATGGATGGAACATGAGGAAAAGCTTTTACTCTAGAATCAATTCTCTTAATACTTAAAATTTCTTGGAGGGCTCAAAGCTTGTCTGCATAGACACCAAGCAGAGGACTGATTTTACATTATAGAACTATGACTTAAAGAATTTATATATTATGAGTGGTTCTTTATCTAATTGTAGAGCATGGGCTCCTGCACAAGAAGGTCTTTAAAAAGTAATATTTATTTATACTTATTTACTGAACCACTATTATATGTGTTGTACTTTGTTAGGATATATGGGGGTTATATGATAAGACAAGCAGTTGCCCTTAAAGCATATGTAAAAATATCTATGAATATCAACCAAAATAAGGAATATAAACTACATGAGAACAGGAATTTTGGTCTTTTTTAGAAATTTTTTTGTATTTCCAGAGCCTAAAAGAATACTTAGCACATAGTAAGCACTCAGTAAATATTTGCTTTGTAAAGCAACCACACTCTGATAAAAACTAATTAAAAAATAGAGTAAAAAAAATATTTGCTGAATGAATTATTGAAAGAGAGAGTGGTGCTCTCCCAACATTCTATTTGTTTCCCCACATTCCCTTATTCTCTTGAAATTAGGTGGGGTTATGGGACTAGTTCTGGATGGGCTGCGGTTAGAAATATCATGTGTCATTTCAAACCCAACATCAAAAAACTTGTGCAGTCCTCCAGCTCTCTACTCTTGCCACAGGGAGCAAGGAAGCCACATGCTCCAGATGCGAACAGCTAGAAGATGGTGAAGACGTCATTATTCTGGGTCCCTAAATTAGAGCTGCTAGTTAGAGCAGAATGTCCCTTTTCCCACCAACCAGTGATAGATAAGTGGCATACACTGGAAAAAAATTTTAAGTCACTGAAATTTCAGGGTGATCTGCCCCATAGTCTATCCTGATTAATACAAATAGTAAGTGCTACTAAGTTAGTACAGAGAATATACAATGGGAAATTTTCAGTTGGCCTCATCAAGAAAGGTTTCATAATGATGATGACAATTTAGCTAAGCCTTGAAGATGTAGTATTCCCAAGGTTAGTTAGCTACAAGATGGAAGTCATCCCTTATAAATCTTTCTTTTTAACTCTATCGACATAGTTTATCTAAGTGATAAAGATAACATGCTGCGCTGGCACTGCTCGTCATGTTTTGGTTTTCTTTTACTTCTCCATATGAACCTTAAAATATTAAACAATCCAAAAAAATCTTAGGAAAGAAAGGAATTTAGATTTGTACAAGCAGGGAAATAGTACCACCTGTCCTCATGGGAATAGGGAACATTTCTCTCTGACTGTGTGACAGCACAAATCTCTTGTTTGAAGCTTACATATAACCATCAACACAGGAGAATATCGTTAAGTGCACTTCTGAAAATCTGCCCATAAATTCAATTTCTCTATATCAAATTTTGTTCTCCAACTGACTTATAATCTCAGAATTAGATCTAATGTGTAATTACATATAATGTATAAAATTACAATGAAGAATACAGGAAAACTTTTAAATTTCATACTCTGAATAAGAGTAAATTTTCTTGTACAGAATGATAGTAACACTAAATTTACAAGAAGTAATAAAAATAAAGCAGAAATCAAGCTCAGCTTTCCTCTGCCTGAGTCAGTAGTATTCAGGCAGTACTGGGCTTTGGGAAGGCCCAAAGCAACTTTTTCCATTTGTGCTAAGAGACAGAAGACACCACAGAAGTCATCTATTCAGCCCCAGCTCAATACAAGAATCCTTCTACAACTTTTATAACAATTACAGTCTGCCTCAATATTCATATAGAGAATGTAAGATCAGACAGCTTATTCACTCACCATAACATATCTAGCTTGTTATCCAGCTGTTGAAAAAATTTATTCTTTCTTGGCTTTTATATTTCTTATATTTTAAATCTATTTTCGTCTGCTTTAAGTTTCATTTCTACCATTGACTAGTAGTGTCACTTTAGGCAAATTGTCTCACCAGTCTGAGTCTTAAACTTATTTTTCATCTACAAAATATGGAATTGATGAGACTATGCATCTCTAACATCCTACCTAACATTTTGTGATTTTAAAATCTTTTCTACAAAACTCTATATTCTGCCTTTGGACCTCCAAATAAGTGCATTTTATGGCCTCCTTTCAGAGGGTAGAAGGAATGGAATCTTTGTTATGTTGTGAGGTCTTTCCAGTTTTCCTGTATCCCTTTGTCCTTCTGTAGCAGTAGAGTTTCAGCCTTATAAAAATTCAGACGAGTTTTTCCCAACCTTTTTTATTTGTTTACGTATTCCCTATGTAAAGTATGTTTGTATGCAAAATTTTCCAAAGAGTTATGGGAGTACTGAAAGTAAGCTTCCTCATCCCTTGGAAAATCTGTGTTTAACTCTGAGTAGAAGGGCAGGCAACTGAGCTTGCTACAAATGCCTCCTAGCCTTTTAGAAGCTTTTCTCCCTGCTAATTAGCTGTGAATGTTTTGTTTATTTGGTTTCTGTCCCAGCAAGCAGAAGCAAAGGGGCTAGAAATGAAGGGCCCTGACTGTAGAGAGGGTGACCTCCAGGCTTGTCCACAGTTGTAGTTTCCACGGAAGAAGCTTCTTGGGAGGGAGGATGCCTCCATTTATAAATAGTTGTATAAAGTACAGTATTCCGTTTACGCTCTTAGGCAAGATTTATTTTAATTTTTTTAAGGTAAAGGTCATAGCACTACAGAAAAGATTATTTTCTCAGCCACTGCTCCTCAGCAACCTATAAATCCTGATAGAGTGGAGATATACATGCTGGAAATTTCCTACAATAATTTCTAGTCTAACTGTGTTCATATTAGATCAGCTTGGTAGTGAGAAAAGATGGGACTGGGACTTAACAATGAGAGAAATTAACAACCTTAGGCAATGCACACCTAAAGGAGTTATACATTTTATAAATTATGTTACTGAGAAATGTAACACAGCAGGTAGAGAGAAATTTAAATGGTGAGTTCCCAGAAAATCAAACAAACTATCGAGCAAATAAATTCTGAATACTGAAGACCTTTTTCATCTCAGAAAATGTAGAGAACTATGAACTATGATTTAGGTTGGTAATCACTTGGGATATTTGGTACTTACTGATTTTGTATGAGAAATCGGTGGTGTTAATGACCTAAATTATCATGGGCCTAAATAAATGAAGCTCCAACACAAACAGGCAGTGACAAAAATAAACTAAGTTATAAGAGTTAAAATGAAAATATGCACATAGCATTGGTTATATTTCATCAGTTGTTTGCTACCCTCATGGCTATGAATATATTTCAGAACATATATGGTCAATTAAAAAACATCCAAGAAGGGCATTTTGGAGGTTAGAAAAATTTCTTGGGGTTATAGGCTGAATACAGTCAACACGGAAGACTGGATTAGTCAGATTCCAAGAGATTGTGTACTCCCTTCAAACTATCGTGAAAAAAGAAACACTGGTAAGATATGAAAGTGTCACTAGGGCTATACTTTTTTTTTTTTTAGGGCTATACTTTTAATGTTAAAATTAAATTCTAGCCTCAAAGCACACTATGCCTCTCCTGATATAGACCAAGTTCCTTGTTATATTCTAATTCACATTCCATGTATTTGGTTGATCATTCCACCTACCGTTTTCACTGTCTAAACACATTCTTCTCAAGTTTCCCAAGCTTCTCTGCACACGGTCATGCATTTTACTCCTCTCTAAAGTTCTCTCATCTCTCTATGGACACATCAATTTAAAAACACTCTCCACATTCTTCTTCTATGGTTTCTCATTTGACTTTTTTCTTCTCTGCCTATGTGGGTACATGAATGATATAGGGATATACACTTTGCTAAACAGAGTAATATCCATACATCTTTCCCTTCAATATTTTCCAATCTAGGAAATGTTTGTTATTAACTTAACATCGAATATTTTACACATATCAAGTATAATCGTTTTCAGTTACTGGCCTCATTCTTCTAATCTACCAAATCTTATAATTCTTTCAATATATTTTTCAGAACAAAGGAAAGGAACAAAACCCAGTGCTGGAGGTAATAAAGACCTTCTCAAAAAGCAAGGGGAGCTATCAAAGAAATACTTCTACCTCTGCCCTGCTTGATCACAGAACCACTTTGAGTATTTTCTGCCCACTATGTACTTTAACTTTCCCATTCCTAACAACGTATACATATCTTTGACAGACATGTGCGATGGAAACACTCTTCTGTCTCAATGTCCTTTAATAGATTTGTGAGATTTATCTATTAGGGTATAAATTCCTAAAAGGCTATATTCAGAGTCTGGAGACCTGGGATATAGTCTTAGATGATAGCAATGGGCTATGTGGAATTTTCTTTTCTTTTTTTTTTTTTTTAAAAAGCAGTTGTACAATGTTTTCCTCAGGTTTCTTCCAGTTCTAACACATATGATTATATGGGAGTTACTGTATCTATCAAATTATTTTTGTACACAAACTAGTACACAGAGTGGGTACTTCACTGTCAAGTGTCTATTCATCCTTCAAGACTCAATTCAAGTGGCTCCTCTTTTCAGTTTTCCTTGGTTATCCTAAATAGAGACAATCTTACTTCTCTGAACATCTACAGAAGTCATTGTTTATACTACATATATGAAGCTTACATACCATATTGTGTCCCAATTATTTTAATTCATGTGATATAACCTCTACCTGACTGTAAGGTCCAAGAAAGCATATTCATCTCTATAGCCTCTTGTTCTGATATTGTGTTTAATAAATTTTTATTGAACCTGCTAAACTGTTTTTCTAAAAATATAACCAGAAGAAGTTTTATACATCAAATAACTATGATATAACTATTCTCATCTGTAATTTTTGGGGGAGAGGGATAGAAAAGAATTTAGGTAAAATAAGTAGGCAACAAGGAATTTTCTTAGGGATCTTAGATACTAAGTAATAAACAGTGAACTCAGGAGCACAAGCTGAACCAGAACTGCCACTTTTTCAAATCTTACTAGATAACCAACCATATATGCATGTGGAGTGTAATAAAGGAATGGGTATTTAGAGGAAGAGTGGGAGGAAAGCAGTTGAAGATGAAGAGCTGTTGATATGACAAGGACAAAATTTGGGTACCAGTTCTGCTAGTGTGAGGCCATTTGCTGGAAGTCTCTGAATCTCCCACTTTTAGCTTGGAAACTCCATCTTATCCAACAGCTGCCTGCTTACACAGAATATCTGCAGCTCAGTTTTAATGAACTTTCCATGAAATTCAAGGGATTCACACACGGAAGTAAAACTCCCTTAACTGATACCTATTTAACTAACTGTATGCTTATATGAGCTGGTTGTATTAGCTCTTAAACCTATTTGTGTCAGTGATACATGTTATTGTAATTATACGATTCAATTAAATATTATATTAAAAAGATGAAAACTGAGTAGAAAATGACAGTTGTTTCTATGAAAACCAAGTGGATGCTTTGGAAAGCTCAATGAAAGAGTTGCTAAAAATGCTGTTAACTAGATGTAAATAAGCCGATGATGAAAGACTGAGCGACGGATATCATACAAATCTCTAAGGCTTACACAACTACATTCCTTCACAGGAGTATGGTTTAACTCTTCTTTAGAGAAATCAACTGGAAATCTGTCCTTAAAGAAACCAAGATGATAGGTATGGTTTACGCAAGAAAAAGGACTCCTACTTAAAAATAAAACAATGGCCCTGTATCACAAGAGTGGTGAAGAAAATGTTGAAGGTCATGTGTATCATTTTTTTTATATTGAGTAGGGCTCTTCTATCACCACTGTGCCAGTTACTAATACAGACTGCTTCGGGTAAAAAGGGCTTCCTCTAAATTTCATAAATACCTTTCTTAAGAAGATCTCATAGAAGTGTCACATGAAAATTTCAGTGTTGTAGATAAGGCATATGTATTCATATTACACGATTTTATGAATGATAAATTAATACAAAGGTCAAAGCAGACAAAAAAAAGCAGACAATCTAATCTTAATAGCAACTATTCAGTATTGCTTTGCTGATGCTTATGAAAGTATAAGCTATATGTTTATCAATGTAAAATACTTTCACTATTACAGTTTGTATCAGCGTCTACTATATTACATTATTTTGTTAGTGAACATGAGTAAAACTTTAAACTTCAAACTGATTCAACAGTTTAAGAAAGTTTCTGAAGAGGCTAAAATGTTTTTATAAAATTCCTTATTTTTGTAAGCTTTCTAGAAATTTGTGATAAGGCAAAATAATAACTTGTAATTCTAAGCCATCTTAATATATTGATTCTGTTTTTGCAAATTACTCCACGCTAATCAAGAAATATGTTAATTTTACCAACTAAACTTTGTTTCAAATGACTTAGATTAAAATTACAAAGAAGTGTTTCAGACTGACATTTTATGTGATACTTTATCTATACTGCCTCATGACTATACTTTTAAATTCATCTACATTCTGGTTTGCCTACTGCACAGATTCTAAAGCCGGCAAAAAATAATCATTCTTTAAAAAATATAAGAAATCATGTCCTAAAATATTTTTCTGTCACATCTTCTCATAAATATACCAGCATGATAAATATACTTTCCCCCTCTCTTATTAACTCTTACATACGTAGCATATGAGGATTGTGGATTTTTGTTCAAATAAACAACATAAAACTTAAAATAAACAACTTAAAAACAAAAGCTTTTAAATTACCAAAATACTTCAATTGTCTCTATTAACAAAATATATGATTCTGTAAGCAATAACTACTAAGATAAACAATTTTGACAAAAGAACTGGTAAATAATTTCTCAAAGGCTAGAAAGAAACACACTAGTAATTTTTAGTTCATTTTCCCTTCAAATATAAAATTTTCATTATTAGAGGAAAAAGAGGAATAAAGTACAGAAGTTGGAGTCATTCACTTCCTTAAACAATTAGGAAAAACAGCTGTTTCATGAAAAAAAGTGAGTAGAATTAAACAAATTATCTGTCTCTCTTGCTCTTTGTATTTTCTGAAATGAGACATTTCCTCCAAAATTACAACTTCAAAGAATCTCAAAATTTGTACACCAAAACAATTATATATTCTTTCAAATATTCTGTTTATGTGTTGGAAATTTTCTAACCAGATGCAACAATTAAAATTAGCAAAGAAATAATAGAATATGTGTTGGTATGCTAAATATAAAAAAATAAGAAATTGCCATATCAATATGATATGTACATCCCATTGTTTGAGGAAGACTGACTAGCAACAGAAACTTTGATTACCAGTTTAAGACAAAATATCTTGACTCCTCTTAAAGTTGCAAATAAAATGGAAAGCTATATATATTTTTGCTTAATTATACCAATGCTTACGTAAAGTGTTTTTTTTTCACACTATGTACTTAAATGCTATTAAAATATGGTGACAAACTATTTGAGCTTTGTTCTTTTTTACTGGATATGCCTTAAATGATTAAATTTTTATTGCTTTTATATCTGTCCTAAAGATAGTATTGCTGCAGCCACGTAGCACAGGGAGATGAGCTCGGTGCTTTGTGACCACCTAGAGGGGTGGGATGGGGGGGTGGGAGGGAGACACAAGAGGGAGGAGATATGAGGATATGTGTATATGTATAGCTGATTCACTCTGTTATAAAGCAGAAACTAACACACCATTGGAAAGCAATTATACTCCAATAAAGATGTTAAAAAAAATGAAGTCGGGCTTCCCTGGTGGCGCAGTGGTTGAGAGTCCGCCTGCCGATGCAGGGGACACGGGCTCATGCCCCGGTCTGGGAAGATACCACATGCCACGGAGCGGCTAGGCCCGTGAGCCATGGCCACTGAGCCTGTGCGTCTGGAGCCTGTGCTCCGCAACGGGAGAGGCCACAACAGTGAGAGGCCCATGTACCGCAAAAAAAAAAAAGAAGTAAAAATTATAAAAGTGAAAACCATAAAAGAAAAAATAATTTATCAGAAAGAAGATGTGACACATATATACAATGGAATATTACTCAGCCATAAAGAGAAATGAAATTGAGTTATTTGTAGTGAGGTGGATGGATCTAGAGTCTCTCATACAGAGTGAAGTAAGTCAGAAAGAGAAAAATAAATACCATATGCTAACACATATATATGGAATCTAAAAAAAAAAAAAGGTTCTGATGAACCTAGGGACAGGACAGGAATAAACATGCAGACGTATAGAATGGACTTGAGGACACGGGGAGGCGGAAGGGTAAGCTGGGACGAAGTGAGAGAGTAGCATTGACATATATACACTATGAAATGTAAAATAGGTAACTAGTGGGAAGCAGCTGCATCCCACGGGGAGATCAGCTCGATGCTTTGTGACCACCTAGAGGGCTGTGATAGGGAGGGTGAGAGATGCAAGAGGGAGGAGATATGGGGATATATGTATACATATAGCTGATTCACTTTGTTATACAGCAGAAACTAACACAACATTGTAAAGCAATTATACTCCAATAAAGATGTTAAAAAAAAAAGATAGTATTGCTTTTTCCTTTTTTTTAGTGTCTTGGAATTCTAAGGTGTTATAAAAGCAGTGTAAGAGATAGTTATAGGGAAAAAAAAGAGATAGTTATAGGAATAGATACCTAAATAAATTTTAGAACTATTCTAAATTACGTTTATACTTATACTATTCATTCAATCAGCATTAGGAAGCATCTACTGTATATTCAGCATTCAGATAGCAGGCATAAATTATTTCATGAATAATTAAAGTGAAAGCATCTAATATTATAAGAAAGAGGTACATTTTACCTGGATTAGATGAGGCAATGCTTTTAGTGTAAGGCAAAACCAAATTCCCAGCTTGCAGGGGAGCAAATCATGCCATTGTGGTTTCACCAGTAATCTAAAGGGAAAACAAAAAGCAAAAATAAAGAAGCAAAATATAGAAAGAAAGTTGACAGACAAAAATATTTTTATAATAATCATGAATTCTGTTTTGAATGGCTATTTCAACAAAGGAAGAAGTTTTTCAATGAAATATTTATGACAGTTATCACTTAATCTGAAGTATTCTATCATAAAATATATTAGTACAACAAATGCAATTATGTATAATAAGTAAGAGAATCTAGGTTAAGATTTTGGGGAAGGGGACTTGTAATCAAGTTATAAAGATAAAGAAACAAAAGCCCTGTTTCTAACTGGACTTTTCATCAGTTTGGCAAAATGAATTCTTAGACCTTATGATTACTTCAGCGGTAAAAGATTAAACATCATCAGAGTGTCCCCAAGTGCTGACAAGCAGATATGAAGACTGTAGCATAAACAAACCAATACATAAAAATTAATGTCATTTGCAGTTCACTGAAGCATTACTCACTGATGTCATCAGAACAGAAGACAGGCAGAATAGTCTCTGATCTCCATCTCACATTGATCCAGTTCCTGCCCTGCTGTGTGAACTATTTAAACCCTTTATTTCTTCCTATGAATCAATAGAAGAAATGGTAGTATCTCTTTGAGTGTGCTGCATATCACTGTCTCTCTACATACTGTCACTCCTGAGCTAAACACTACAGTGATAGACTCTTCTAGTAATACTTCGTTTCTAAAGTTCAGTATAAAATTTTCAAATAACAAGAATTCAGGGGTTTAATTATGTAAATATATATGAACACTTTACAAAGGGAAAAACCTGTAGAACTTTTGCTTAAGATTAGAATGTGTTTCATAAACTATGGCACAGTATTAGTCTTTTATAAACTGAATACAGATGTAAATGTTAGCATATCTGAAATGGATATACATATGAAGTTGAATCACATTAAAGACATATTTTAAAACAATTTTGAATTATAAAATGTTTTTATATGCTCCCACCTTTCATTTTTTTCTGAAGCACCAAGTTTTGATACATCCACAGTCTTGCCGCCTGTCTTTTTTTTCTTTTCTCTCTTTTTTCTACTAAGCAGTTCATCCTTAATGTGGAAAAAATTATGGTTACAGGTTATCATTAACATGTACTCTTCAAATGTTATCAAGAGTCTTCTGTGAAGGGTAAACATTATAGAAGAACATTTATGCAAATGTATGTAGGGTCCAACATGATTAAGTAAAATCATCAATCTTTAACAATAACTGTTGCCATGGTAACCAGTCCTTAAACACACATGAAGTTCAGCACTGTCAGTCATGTGTATCTCCATAGCAATCAAAGTTTTCTAAGAAGAGAAGGCATTCAACTTACTTTTTCTCATTCATCCAACTTTAATAATGTCACTTCAAAAAGAATGAGTAAACAGATGCTAATTCATGAATACTGATAAATATGTTTATCTTTAGCATATAAATAAAAGCCTATAGCAGAATAAACTATGTAGTAGTATATTAGGCTAAGAAAAATGTAATATTTTTTAACCAACTGATCTCTGAAATTATAAACTTATACTCATTTCAAGTTTTACTGAGTTAAAAGCTTTTAAAATAATCATTCTTTATGTAAGGGCCTGCGACACAAAAATTTCTAAAATCATTTTACATAAAAAATATGTATATCTGGAAGGTGACAATTAAGAAAACATAGCTCTACCTTCTAATTTTCAGCTAGATATTTGAGCCTTCACAAAATTTTGTAACAAACTCAAATGCCACATTTTTAAAAAGAAACATTTTCTTCTTATGTCATGGATTCTTGAAATAGAAACATATCAAATACTAAATGCTGAGTACAAAAAATATTAGAATAAGGAGCATATACAGAAAAGTTGAAATTTTTATCAGTTGAAAAAATAAACGTCTGAAATTCCATATAAAATTAAGGAGGCTAGATCATTTGATTTATTACCAGTACTTACCAGTTGTTTTTCCAGGTAGATTGACCAAACCACAGCATAATGACCCACTGTGAGAATTATGAACAAAAGTAATGCCAGCTCAGCATTGCTCATTTTTCTCACCCGCCTGTAGTAGAATACAGGCTGTCGCCAATCTGGAAGTCCATTGATCAGAATATCATCATACCTACAGCAGCAAATATAACAGTTTTTCATAGGGAGTTTAAAATAAAAACAAAAAACTTTATTTGTACTTATATGTAAAAAGAGGAAAGAGAAAAGAATTTCTCCAGAAGAGATAACATTTATATAGATTATCAGCATTACAATGGCCTATAAATCAAAACATTGTATCCAATCACAGACAGCCTTCAAAAAGGCACACAGTGATCTGCTGTGGATCCCAGACCCTGTGTGTTTAAACCCCAGTGATGTGACTCCTGTAATGGCAGCTAGGCTGAAGGAGCCAGAGTCCACCTCTCCACTGCAGGCTGCAGAGGGGCCCCGCCATGAAAGTCAGCAACAAGAGGAAGGCTCTCAATGGGAGAAAATCAAGATAAGAGCTCTATTTGCTACCATGAATTATATATTAATGGAATCAAAATCAGGATAAATTTTCTAGTCAGTACTTTTATTTCCACCCCTTTACAAGGGTTCAAGGTTGAAATATTTATCATTTTATCAAAGCTTCTTAATGACATAAAGAGCCTATAAAATGAGCACTTTTTAATTTTATGTTGGTCACATTCCTTTAGAGAATAAAAAATTCCCAAATTAGGAGATGTGGAAACAACCAATTTCTCGATAAAACTGTTTATTTGTAAACATTTAAGTGGCAATTTCCTCATTTTTTGGCTTTGCTGAAAGGGAAGAACATAACAAATAACAGCTTTCCTAGTGATGCATTTTAAATCTGCTTTCTTTAGAAGGAAATTTCAACTGAATTTAAATTTACCCGTCAGACGTTATTGAGGCATATATTTTTAAGGTTAAAAATCAGGAATAACATTTATGATTGTAAAACTCAAAATGGTCACACACAAACAAGGTTCAAAACACACAACCTGTTAATCTTAGTTCAACACATCTCATTAAATATTCTAATCACACTATTTCCAGAATTAAATCTTCACTGAAAGGCCTAATTTGGTGCAACACATTGACCAAAATATTTTAATTAAAAATATTCTGAGTTAGTCGCAGGCCTAATTACAGGAATAGAAATAGGGCCTATATTGTCAGGCAGGTCAGTAGAACTCAGTAGTAGGTTTTTCTCAAGTAAATTGACCGATCTAGGAATAATAGCGCAGCTGCTAAACTGCCAGTCTTGACATGTAAATCAATTTAAATGCAACAACTGCAGTAGCTACTTTGATAGTTATTAAATTGATACCTTGGAGATATGCTTAAAAAAATAAAGCAGAGGATTTATTACAGGCAACTTCTTTTTTCGGTACAAAAAATATTGGTTATAAATTCAAAATATATTTTATCAGGCTATCTAGAAAACGTGACTTTTAGGATCAACTTAGATTATTAATAATAATGGCAGATCAGAATAACCAATGTTCAAAGCAAAGGACATTAGTGGTACTAAACTCTTAAAGGCAAGCAAATTGTGTAGTATACAAGAATCTGCTAATTAAAATATGGTTGTGTAGTAGCTGGGCCAAAGTTTGATGTTAAATATTCCTTTTCGATATTTACATAGCAATTCTTAAACACTAATATCAAGACATAATAACACGATTTCATCAACAGTTATCATTCCTGTCCAAAAAATTTATCTTTAAATCTATTTCTGTAAAAACTGACTCATTTTAGATTAGAAATGGATTGGCAAAAAGGTTTCAAGTGGTATAATGCAAGATTACAACATCTGAATGAAGTCCAGTGAATGAAGTCCTGAATTTATTCTGAATCTACATTCTACTTCAGATTTGTTGAGGAAAAAAGGCAGAATATGAAAATAATTATTTTCAGCTCGTCTCCCCCATGAAATAACTTCAAGTAAAAAGTCTGGCTATTAATAAAGAACATCTAAGAAAGTGGCGACAATTCCCTAAGAGCATTGCTAAGTGTTAAATTTGTTTTAGATCTAAACTGTACTGGAAGAAAAACCCAGCTGAGCTCATAGCTGCGAATCTCGTATCAAATATTTTATCACCATCATCTTTGAAATGCTATGTGTCTGTTAATAGCTACTATTTTCTACCCCACATATAAATTGTTAGTGCACAGCTAAATTCAAGATAGCAAAACCTTATGCACTGAACACATTAAACAAAACTAGATATTTACTAGGCTACGTCTGCCACTCTAAACAACAGTCTCCAAGGATTAAGCTTAGAATCAATGCTCTATTGATTTTACTATCAATGAACATTATGGCTCACACGACTGGCCATTTTAAGGGAAGATAGCTTCTATTATAGTTCACTTTTTAGAATATATGCTGTTAAAAGATAAATCACTGCTTTCCTGAAACACTGAAAAAATAAAGGTATTTCTTAAAATATACACAGACATTATATTCATAAGTTATTTAAGAAAAAAATGTTGTGTTGACAACATATAAAATTTAAAACATCACTGTTATGCCTTTTCTATATTTAACACATAACACTGTTAAAATAATTAAGCTCATACAAACTGCTCTTAACAATTTGTTAAAATCAGATTAAGAATGTACACATGTATGAATATTACAAGAAAATACAAAAGTAAATTTCTATGATAAAAATATCACTAATGTAAAAAATCATATGGAGCTATTAATTAGAAATGAAAACATTCATCAATTCTACCTATGGCCTAATACATGTTTACATCATTTGATTTTCTTAAAATGCCCATGATGAACATAATAATGGTTACATAATTATGTGAGTTCCATTCTATAGTCTGCAATTCATCAAATATATTTAGCCTAATACAAACACTGGAAAGTAAATCTAAAAATGTTTAAATTACCAGAAGAAAAAAAAGTATGTAAATTAAAAATATTATTAGCATGCTTTGAAGAATAAAATAGTAACTATGAAATTAAAATAGAAAACATGTATATTATGAAAATGAATATTGAAATAATTCTAGCATTTGCCTAAATTGTGAATCTCCCATTGTAAAAAGTTAGAATTTTTAGCTTAAAAGAGTAACAACATCTACTTAGGTCACATACTGAAACTTAAGAATAAAAATTAATTGTACAAAGATCATAAACAGGAAACAAGCTTAAATTAATTGATCTTATTCTCCTTTATAAAATGTACATATGTGCCAAAAATTGTGGTACACAGCACTTTATATATTGTATATAATATGTGTCTTATAATATCTCCTAATTAGGGAAGGTACTAAGATAGATTTCTTATTCTCAGGTTAATGTTTATTTTTATTCAAACACACCTGTAATCAAATTTACAATAAGGAGGTAATGGATTTGTAAAAGTTTCACAGATTAAAGCTGAGAAAACTATACTTTCTATTGGATTTGTATATAAAATGTGACTTTACTTAGTAAACTAAAAAAATACACTGAACTTTTACAAATATAGTACCATAAAATAGACAAAAAAATTTTAAGTTGCACAAGAGGATTAGCAAAAGAATACTGGTAAAATTTTAAAATAGATTTTAAACAAAAGTAAATATACTAATATTACTAAAGCACAATCTAGTGTATATATGTAGTGATTAGGATCTACTCAGTACTTCATTCCAGCTAACACTCAGGGCACTTGGATAGAAATTTATGTCAGAACATAGCTGAGCTGCTATTTCCTAAAATAAGCAAGTTACCTAAGGAGTTCAGAAGACTCCTATATTAATCTCCCTTACAAGAACCAGGAAAACTTTTTTTCATGCTATAGTCTATGCCTTTGGGAGGGAAAATAAGCTTAAAAGTTTATTCACAATTATACTTCTAGGAATCTACCCAAGAGAAATGAAAAATACCCATTCATACAGACTTGTGTGTGATAATTCACAGCAGCGTTGTTCATCATAGCCAAAAAGTGGAGACGACCTCAATGTCTATCAGTTGGTGAATGGATAAACAAAAGTGGAACGTGGAATACTATTCAGCAATAAAAAAGAATGAACTACTGGTATATGCTACAATATGGATGTACCTCAAAAACATTTTGATAATAGAAAGAAGTCAGATGCAAAAGACTACATATTAGATGATTTCATTAATATGAAGTGTCCAGAAAAAACCACATTTATAGACACATAAAGGAGATCAGTGATTGCCTGGGGCTGGGATCAGAATGGGAAATGCCTGCAAATGGACTTGAGGGAATGTTCTGAGGTGACAGAAATGGTCTAACACTGGTTGTGGATTGCATGACTCTGTAACTTTACTAAAAATCATGGAATTGTACACTTAAAATAGGTATTTTTACTAAAAATCATGGAATTGTACACTTAAAATAGGTAACTTTTATGGTATGCAAATTATACCTAAATAAGGCTGTTTAAAAAAATAAAATTTGCCTATTCCTTAAAAAAAAAAAAAAGGTTACCCAGTTTGTTATTTTATCTATTTCAATGCTATTCTCTTTTCTACCAAAATTTTTTAAATGCACCTGATTTCAGTGAAAATACAATTATTTGTAAGGGAAATAAATAGATAAAAATGTCTATGACAATTTTCCAAATTACAAATTCCTGGAAGGTTACACATTACTTATTTAATGAATATTTATAATAAATAATTGTGATACCAAAGAGCATTTTTAAATATCAGTATAAGACAATCTTCTTTCAGAAGATAAAACTATGGTTTTTTTTTTTTCTAAAGGAATTATAAACATTAGATAATTGTCTGTAGAGGTGCATTTCTCCTATATGTTTAAATACTCATAGGTCACCCGGCCTCAGGCGCAAGCTTTAGAGGAATGATTCTCAGCTTGATTAGCTAAGACTTTTGCCTCAAGGAAAACCAGTTACCAAAGAGTTACTTGTGCCTCAAGGGGTATAAATACTACAGCTGTTTGTGTAACTGTCAGATCCATTTTTTTCTACTAACACTCTACAATAAATGCAAAGGAAACTAATCCTAAAAAGAAAATGTTAGGTGAGCCTATGTTAATGAAGAAACAATTTTTACATGAGAAGTGATTTGTTCTGAAAAGATATAAATAATTTCGGTAATTGGAAGAAATTGTTACAAAGTTTACTGACTTTTAAAATAACAACAAACAAAAAGGCAAAATCTGATGCCAAAGATGTAGAGAGACTAAATAAAGCTATCTTTACAGACACGTTCTTGATGTGTGAAACAAAACTAGGGGCTCAGTGAGAGAAACCAACTAGAAAATATGCACAGAATGACCAACACTGCTTTCAACACACTCGTAGGACTCTTTCAACACTATGGATTATCTCAAACCAGAGGAATGTCTGCTATGGTATCTGGACCAATGCCAGCCCCTTATTATAAAGCAAAGAACTCGTCAAGAGAATATACTGAGTCCTTGCTTTGCAATCTGACAAACTGAGGTATTCAAATTAAAGAGTTAAGATGAGAACCAAGAGTGGCAGCTGACATTGTAGGATACAGAATAATTCCAGGTAATACATCTGAAGAAAGATTCAGAAGGTCACACTGCATACTTTTTTCGATTGTCTTTAAGATATATTAGCCTCCATAGAGAGATACAGATATTTAGGCTGGCGTTAGCCTAAAATCTCAAATACCTACTTTTTTCTTTAAAGGTACTCTTACTGTAAAGCACTGTTTTCAAACTACAGATTGTAGCTCACTAATATCTCCTGAAACCAACTTAGTGGACCACAATCAGCATTGTTTTTAAAAAGAAAGAAGACTAGTCTAGACTAGCCTAGAATAGAAAACATCAGTCTGTTTCACACACAATAAGTGTTTTGTCAAATTTTTGTTTCAGTTGTGTCTGTGTGTGTGTGTCTGTGTGTGTGTGTGTCCTGAGGCATGATGCAAAATGTATTTCTTACCGTGGGTCTGACTTAAAAAAAACTGAAACCGGCCACAGTAGTGTCTACCTTCCACACATTCGGAAGAGCAGAGTAAGGGGGTCTCTCTGCAATCTCCTCTTAAGTCACTAGCATATAAACCACTGTATAAATACATTACTACTCTGCTGAAAGAGGCCCAGAGAAGTCTCAAAGTGAGGTGGCTGCCTCTTCTCTGACGTTCGACCCTAAACACAGAATCACTGGAGCAGAGGAAGGGAAGGGATGGAGGCAAAAGAAATAGGAGAAAGAAGCAAATATTTTTCTTCTACTCCTATCTTCTTCAGATTTATACAAGTCTGTTCTCTCATTCACAAATGGGGTTTATTATTTTGAGGATGAGGAAACACCAAGAAATGGTAATAACTTGAATATCACTAATCGCCTAATTGCAAAACATTTAAGAAATAGAGGGGGGAAAAAGCCCCCCAAGCGCAGATAGGAGCAATTACTGATATATCAAAAATGAATAGGTATTTGTTTGAAGTCAAGTAGAATTTTATTTCCCAGAGCATAGATACTCACGTTAAAAATATTAGCTAATGAAGCCATGATCCTGAAGTCTATAAGTACTGAATCAACCTAGTGAATATTTTCAATAGAAATTAACTCTCCTATAAACATACATTTTAAAAACAATGCACATCTTGAAAGGGACGAAAATAAAATACTAACATAATAAAATGTTTAACGAGACAATTCTCTCCTTTATAAACTGAGACATCAAAGTATAACATCTTAATTCAAAAGCAGATGAACACTCACCTCTGCCTTCGTTCATCATCCTTTAAAACTTCATAAATGGCCACCAACTAAAACAAAAGCATTACTTTAAAAATAATCTCAACTAAGGGAAATCACTTAGGGAGACGAACACACTATAATTCACATGCAAAAACCCCATGCACTCATATATACAATGAACAGATAAAATCTTAATTATAAGTAACATTTTACGGTTTTGGTAGCACCTTAAGAGGTTAAAAAAGGCTTGATACCAAAATCTTTTTGAAAGACGCAAAACTAATAATTATCTTAACATGTGATTTTTAAAAGCAAAAACTGTAATTTAGACAAGAAAATTATGACAATTATGACCCCCCCAAAATTTAGTGATTCTAATATAAAAAAAAGTTGGTAAAAGCATATTTTGTAAAAAACTGAATAAATACGTATACATTATATTTCTAAACTACAATCGCATTTTAAATGGAAATATTCTACGTGTCGGTTACTGTTTCTACCATAAACATTTATTTATAAATTATCACAAAAATACATATACAATAACAGCATATTTCACTTACTTGTCTAAACTGAGTTTCTGCATTTTCATCTTTATTCTTGTCTGGATGCAAAGTTAGTGAAAGCTTACGATATGCTTTTCTAATGTCTGCAGATGAAGCATCCTGGGGGGGGGGAGGGGAAAAACACAAAGCAAACTTTGTCAGTAAAAGAAATTCCCAGAACCTTGTTAAGATCTGAGAAGACAGCCAACCAAGTGCAGGACCCCAGGCAATGTAATTTGAGCAATCAGTCTAACAACCAGGCTATGCAACTAGCCTGACCCACATGACTGAACAATTATTCAATCTAATTTGGCTCTCCTCTTAACTTTTCATTACCATACATTCATTTAAAGAAGACAGTATTTGGCAAAACTTTTCAAACACTTGCCTTCCTAAAATTAACCAATAAATCTTTTTCAGTAATTAAGAGATCAAAAAGAAACAAATTAAAAATTAATACATCCGTGTGCCTTCAAGGAAGGTCTTTATTTATCTGAGAATCCTAAAGCCAATGTCTGAAGCCCAGGCTTACCATATGTGGTTGCTTCATTGCTATTTATATTGAATTTACCATGAAGCAACAACCTATGGAACCTCAATTTCACATGTCAAAAAGTATGCCTATTTGAAGGCAGTTAACTTTGCATTTACCCAAAATAATTATAATTAGAAATAGTTATGTATATTGTCCTTAACTTTTTTTGTTAGTACTTTATAGGTTATTTTCAATGCTGTCCAGTTTCCATAGTCTGATTTGCAGAAATAAATTTGCCCACTATTTATGTATTACTAACATAGTTTAAATATATTTTAAAAGGTCACAATAGTTGAGGAAAAGTACTTTGGATTAAGTGGATATTAAAGTTGAATTTTATGTAATCCCGTGTGTATGTGTAAACTCAGAGAACATCATTTTACATGGCCAGTGAAAAATACACGACAATAACAAACAACACACTGTTAAGTTGGGTATAAAACTTGATCTCCACTAAATTTAAAAGTTATTGCAAAAACTAACATTCATAGTGGGGCAAAATGAGGATAAAGTTGCTTATTAAATTTTATCTTGTTTTTTAGCTGAGTATTTGTTCAATTAATTCCTAAAACTGATGTACTAAAAAGTTCAAATGACTAAAAAAACAAAACATAACAAAAGTCTGTGTACCTGGGACTAAATAGCTGTTAAAGAAACAGAGGTGGAAAGAGGCAAAGTGAGACTACAATTAGTCTGTCAAGCTCTCTTTTATAAACCAATACTTTCATTACCAATTTTCTGGGGCTTATTGCTCCAGGCAATCACTCTACTTTAAAGTTTCAACTTAGGTGTGAATATTTTTCTGACTTGTGGAGGGCTAAGGAGCTATAAAATTAGCAGAGTAAGTTTCGCAGGTAATATGGTTATAATTTCCATTCTCATTTGCTCAATGGAATTGATGTGTTCCTTATACTTAAATGATAGGCAGCATGTAGCAGAAAAGGATGATTATTTACTGAAACTCTGTGATGGAGATTTTGTTGAGCAAAGAGGTCAAGTGTCAAATGAATTCTCATTCCCTAATTGGGACTTTAATTTTAGATTTTTTAAAATTGGGACTATATCACAGAGAAATTCCAAAAGTAGATTTCTTACAAAATAAGAGTGTATGTATTTGCTTATGTTACAAAATTAATACATGCTCATTATGGAACATCTATGACTTACGTAACAGTCACCTAAGACATTTCCCTCCTTCCAGTGTTGGCAAGCTGACCCCAATCCTCCACTTTTCTGCCGCAGTATATACCGTAAGGGTGAATGTGGCCAGATGGCTCTCCTATTTCAAACCCTTCAGTAATGCCCAAGAACCTTCATCATCTGTCTTTTCTAGTCTTTTTAGCTTTATATCCCACTATCTTGGTCCATCCTCCTTGTCCCCCAAACCATCACACGATACGATGCTGTTCTCCAACTTGATGTTTTTGTTTTGCATCCAGCTGTGGATACAGACAGTTCTCTCCTGACTTAGAAATGGGCCTCTCAGGCTACACAGAAATACTGCCTATTTTCCTCTTGAGAATCTGCCCAGTAGGTTTATTTTACTAATAAGTGGAAAGAACTTATTAGTTTCATGCTAAGTGGACAGAACTGAAAAACTCAGAGGTCTTCCTATCTAAAAGACATGCTCTAGACAAGATGCACCTCAAACTAGCTTATGTATGTATTAAATTTTAGTTAATTACTTAATGAATCTTAACTTATTTTATCCTCATAACAAAGCTATAAGATAAGTATAATTGTTAGCAGGCCCATTTTACTGATGAGGTAAGTGAGGCAAAAAGAAGTAATCTGCTCAAGTTCATACTACTGGCAAATAGAGGAAAAGAGAATTCAAACCCAGAAAATATTGCATCAGAATCATAGCTCTCTATGTTGATTCTTTAGATTCAGTTAGTAGATTTCATCTGAGCCACTTCACAAGGGCTAAAGCTTTTGGGAAGGCAGTGAGAACAACTGCTACAATCCTACTGAGCTGATAAACTATGTGGAAAACATCCACATAACTACAATGGAATATGGTCAACTGCAGTTTTAATGGTAAAGATCCTGATATATGTTGGCTTTTACGGCACATTTTACATCGTATTTCTACTAGAGACCTGAATGTTAGAACATTCATCTCACATACACAGTAAATTAGACGTTTTATCTCTCTGGCTTTCAGAGAAAAATTTTTGATAGGACTATGGGTGAACTGGCCATCTTTAATACTGTTGACATCAGGAGATCTACAGGGTTCAACTGCCAGAATTCTTTTCCTTCTAAATGTGATATGGTTTTTTGGCAAGCTGGACATGAATTATCATAATACTTGGATGACCTCTGTAAAGAAGAGATATATGGTCATTCTTTTTGGGGTTTTTTTTTTGGTGGGGGGCTGTGCCACACAGCATGTGGGATCTTAGTTCCCTGACCAGGGATCAAACCTACGCCCCCTGCATTGGAAGTGCAGAGTCTTAACCACTGGACCACCAGGGAAGTCCCTGGTCATTCTTTATTTAAAAAAAACTCAAAAAACCATAACAACAACCTATGAAAATAATATGTTTGTCAAAATTGAAAAAAATGTGATGAGACATCAATGAAAGTGGCAGAGTAGGGAACTCCAAGGGCCTGTCACTAAAGAGAAACAGCAAATAACCTGGCAAAACCTGTCAGAATCAACTTAATCTGAACTCTTCAAACTAGTCAAAGGATTCCAGCAATCAGTCAAACACTTAGTCAAGCAAAAGGTAGCTAATTTGCAGTAAGGGTCCTGAAGATGCCAATCTGAGTTACTGGTGTGGGTTCCTAGTGTTAGAGTAAGCAAAGTGGACTTTTCTGTCCTCCAAGAACTGTGGCTGCTTGTTCTGGCCTGTCTTTTGGTTCCCTGACAGACTGTGTAAAGGGCTTACCTTTATTTTACTAAGCTCAGATCTCTCCCAGTGCAGAGAGGCAACTGTTCAGGACATTTGTCAAAAGCATTTAATGGCAAATTTATCAGCAGGTGCCAAATGAGGCAAGGGATGGCAGCTGGGGTAAACAATAGACACAACAAAAGGCTTAGGAGGAAAAACTGGGAAGTGAGATGCTTTAGGGAATATGGGATTTGAAATGCTCCCACCAGAAGACCCACACACGTGTGCGCCCAAGGCAGAGTAGCTGCTCAAAAACACCTGAGACGGCCCTAAATTCTCATTTCTGGCTGAGCTTTAGGCTGTATACAAGCAGCAGGTGAAGTCTAAGGGTGAGTTGTAAACTGCCTAGCTGAGTGTTGAAGGCATGCCCCAACATATACGCAGGACCCACTGCCAAAGATTTTGAGGTTTTTTTGTTTGTTTGTTTCTGGTCCCAAACCTTTAAGGAAATCTCTGCTGAATCATTAGCTGACCCCTAAGCTAATCAAACAGATGTCAGTGGCCACACATGGCAAAGAATATACACTTTACAAAATTAGTTCAGAAAAATCACTAGACAAACAACACCAACCACAGGCAGCAAAAAACAAACAAACAAAAAAACCCCTGATGAGGTAAAATAATCTAATTACTACATTATATATTCAAAATGTCCAGTACTCATTAAAAATTATGAAGTATGCAAAGAAACAAGGAAGTATGGCCCACACACACAGAAAAAAGGAATTAAGAGAAATTGTCCCTGATGAAGACCAGACACTGGATTTACTGGAGAAAGACTTTTGATCAACTGTTTTAAATATGCTCAAGAGCATGTACAAAGAACTAATAGAAAGAACAAGAATGATGTCTCACCAAATTGAGAATATCAACAGAGACATAAAATTTTTAAAGGAACTAAAGAAAAATTCTGGACTTGAAAAATACAATAACTGAAATTTAAAAAATCACTAGAGGGGCTCAAAAGCAGATTTGAGCAGGTAGAAGAAAAAAATCTATGAACTTGAAGATAGGTCAATTGAGATTTTCCAATAATAGGAGCAAAAAGAAGAAAAAAAATGAAGAAAAATGAACAGAGCCTAAGAGATCTGTGGGACACCACCAAGTATACCAACATACATTTAATAAGAGTCCAAGAAGGAGAATAGAGAAAAGGGCAAAAAAAAAAAAAAAAAAGACTGAAAACTTCTAAAATTTGATAAAAGACATGAATATACACATCCAAGAAATCTCAACAAATCCTAAGTAGGGTAAACACAAAGAAATCCATACCTAGAAACATTCCACTCAAACTGTTCAAAGACACAGAGAATCCTGAGAAGAGCAGAGTGATTCATTATGTACAAGGAATTCTCAAAAACATTAACAGCTAATTTCTCATCAGAAGCCATGGTGGCCAGAAGTTAATGCAATGACACATTCAAAGTGCTTAAAAAAATCTGTTAAGCAAGAATTCTATATCCAGCAAAGCTATTCCTCAAAAAAGAAAGAGAAATTAAGATATTCCAATTAAACAAAAGATAAGAATTCATTTCTAGTAGACTTGCTCTACAAAAAGTGCTGCAGAGAGTCCTTCAGGCTGAAAGAAAAAAATACCAGGCAGTCACTCAATTCATACAAAGAAATAAAGAACACTGATAAAGATAACTATATAGATAAATATAAAAGTCAATATTCATGTATTTCTAGTTAGTAACTCCAATTTTTTATATGATGTAAAAGACAACTATTAAAGCAATAATAATAAATGTCTTAAATAATGTCTATGTCTCAAATAAAATGATAATATAGATCTACGTCTATGTGCATACACATATAAAGATGTAATCTGTGACAATAACTATATAAGGAAGGGGAACACAGCTATACAGGAGCCAAATTTTTTATACGATTGAAACTAACTTGCTATTAATTCAAACTAGATTACTATAAATTAACATTAGTTGTAATCTCCATGGCAAACACTAAGAAAATAAAGATCTACTGTAAAAGAAACAAAAAGCAAATCAAATAGTACACTAAGAATACTGTGAACAATTGTATGCCAATTAGGAAACCCACATGAAATAGACAAATTTCTAGAAACACACAAATTGACTCATGAAGAAACAGAAAAAATGAATAGACCTAAAACAAGTAAAGAGATTGATCAGTTAATAAAAACCAAAAAAATCCAACATCCTACACAGAAATGCCCGAAACCTCAAAACTAGATGACTTTCACTACTGAATTGTCAAACATTTGAAGAAATCACAGTCCTCTTTAAACTCTTCCAAAACATAGAGGAAGGATACCAAAACCAGAAAAACTCCTCAAGAAAGAAAACTATAGATCAATATTCCTTATGAATACAGATGCAAAAATTCCTCAGCAAACTTCTAGTAAACTGCATCCAGCTGCATATAAAAAGAATTACATACCATGACCAAGTGAGATTTAACCCATGAATGCAAGGGTGTTTCAGTGCATGAAAACCAATCAATATATCATATTAATTAAATGAAGAACAAAAAACCACAGTCATCTCCATTGATGCAGAAAAAGCATATCCAACACCATTTAATAACAAAACACTCAACTAGGACTAGAAGGAAACTTTCTCAAGTTAATAAAGGGCATCTACGAAAAACCCACAGGTAACCTCCTACCTGAATGGTGAATGAAGTCTGAAACCTTTTCCCCAAGATCAGTAGTAAGAGGGCTATCTGTTCTGGCCTGAGCAATTAGTCAAGAAAAAGAAATAAAAGGCATCCAAATTAGAATGGAAGAATTAATACTCTCTGTATTCACAGATGACATGATCCTATACGTGGTAAATCCTAAAGCATCACAGAACTAGTATTAGAGCTAAGAAGTAAATGTATTAAGTTGTAGGATACAAGATCAATATATAAAGATCAGCTGTATTTCTACATACTAGCAATTAAAAATCCAAAAATGAAACTAAGAAAACAAATCCTTGACAATAGCATCAAAATTAATAAAATACTTCGGAATAAGTTTAACAAAAGAAGTGTAACATTTGTACACTATGAACTATAAAACACTGCTGAAAGAAATGAAAGAAGGTCTTAATAAATGGAGAGGCATCTATGTTCATGGACTGGAAGACAATATTAAAATGGCAATAATTTGCAAGTTGATCCACAGATTCAATGCAATCCCTACCAAAATCCCACCTGGCATTTTGCAGAAATTTACATGCTTATTCTAAAATTCATAGGGAAATGCCAGGGACCCAGAATAGCTACAATACCCTGAAAACAAAGTTGGAAGATTCATATGTCCTGATTTCAAAACTTACTGCAAAGCTATAGTCATCAAGACAGTGTGGTCATGACATATGGACAGACATACAGCTCAATATAAGAATTCAGAATCCAAAAATAAACCTATTCATCTATGGTCAAATTGATTTTCAACAAGGTGCCAACATCATTCAATAGAGAAAGAACAATCTTTTCAACAAATGATGTTGAGATAACTGGATATCCACATGCAAAAAAAAAGAAAGAAAGAAAGAAAGAAGTTGGACCCTTATCTCACATGATATAAAAAAACTAACTTGAAATGAATCAAAGTCCCAAATATAAGAGCTAAAACTATAAGACTCTTAGAAGAAAACACAGAGGTAAATCTATACAACCTTGGATTTTTACAATGGATTCTTAGCTATGATATTAAAAGAACAGGCAACAAAAGAAAAAGAAAAAATATACAAATTGTACTTAATCAGAATTTAAAACTTTGCAGCCACTGTGCAAGTTTGGTGGTTCCTTAAAAAAATAAACGTAGAGTTACCATATAACCTTTTAATTATATTCCGAGGTATTTACTGAAAAGAATGAAAACTGGTGTCCAAACAAAAGCTTGTACACAAATGTCCACAGCAATACTATTCACAATAGCCCAAAAGTAGAAACAACCCAACGTCCGCTAACTGATGAATGGATAAACAAATGTGGTATAGGTATATCAATACAATGAATATTACTCAGACATAAAAGGAATGAAGTACTGATATATGCTACAACATGAATGAATCTTGAAAACCCGATGCTAAATGAGAAAAGCAGACACAGAAAGCCATGTATTTCATGATTCCACTTTAACTGTCCATTTGTCCTTTGTGGACAAATCTATTGATACTGAAAGCAAATCAGTAGTTCCCAGGGGCTAGGGAGAGAGGGGAATGAGGAGTGACTGCTTAATACACACAGAGCTTCTTTTCGGGGTGCTGAAAATGTCCTGGAATTAGATGATGGCTGAACAACACTGTGAATACACTAGAGATCATGGAATTGTACACTTAAAATGGTGAATTTTACGTTTCATGAATATCTCAATTTTTAAAAATTGAAACAATGCAGAATTATCTTTATTGCACGCTATGTGCTAGGCACCATTCTAGACACAATATGTGTTAATTCCCTTGATTTTTACAACCCTTGGTGATAGGTATAATTATTATCTTTATTTTAATGAGGAAACTGGGGCTTAAACTAAGGCTTAGTAATCTGCCAAAATGTTACATAGATACTACATAGCAGAAATTTCCTGACAGAAATTTAGTCTCACCTCCCATGCTACCTCTTCTAGAATTAAGGACTATTTTCTGCATATCCTATGGCCACTCCTTGATTATCCTCTAATGTAAATTAAGCTATATACATCAAAATGGAGCCAGCTATCTCTGGGAGTCTGAAAAGCAGGATTAGTAGTAACCTGATATAGCTCAACCCAGAGATGTTTTAAATGTATGGATTGGGCTTCCCTGGTGGCCGTGGTTGAGAGTCCGCCTGCCGATGCAGGGGACGTGGGTTCGTGCCCGGGTCCAGGAAGATCCCACATGCCGCGGAGCGGCTGGGCCCATGAGCCATGGCCGCTGAGCCTGCGCTCCGCAACGGGAGAGGCCACAACAGTGAGAGGCCCATGTACCGCAAAAAAAAAAAAAAAAAGTCCCCCACTATTAGTGTGTCACTGTCGATTTCCTCTTTTATAGCTGTTAGCAGTTGCCTTCTACATTGAGGTGCTCCTATGTTGGGTGTATATATATTTATAATTGTTATATCTTCTTCTTAGATTGATCCCTTGATCATTATGTAGTGTCCTTCCTTGTCTCTTGTAACATTCTTTATTTTAAAGTCTATTTTATATGATACGAGTATTGCTACTCCAGCTTTCTTTTGATTTCCATTTGAATGGAATACCTTTTTCCAACCCCTCACTTTCAGTCTGTATGTGTCCCTAGGTCTGAAGTGGATGGCATATATATGGGTCTTGCTTTTGTATCCATTCAGCAAGCCTGTGTCTTTTGGTTGGAGCATTTAATCCATTCACATTTAAGGTAATTATCAATATGTATAGTCCTATTACCATTTTCTTAATCGTTTTGGGTTTGTTTTCGTAGGTCCTTTTCTTCTCTTGTGTTTCCCACTTAGAAAAGTTCCTTTAGCATTTGTTGTACAGCTGTTTTGGTGGTGCTGAATTCTCTTAGCTTTTGCTTGTCTGTAAAGCTTATGATTTCTCCATTGAATCTGAATGAGATCCTTGCTGGGTAGAGTAATCTTGGTTGTAGGTTTTTCCCTTTCATCACTTTAAGTATATCATGCCACTCCCTTCTGGCTTGTAGAGTTTCTGCTGAGAAATCAGCTGTTAACCTCATGGGAGTTCCCTTGTACATTATTGGTCATTTTTTCCTTGCTTTCAAGAATTTTTCTTTGTCTTTAATTTTTGCCAATTTGATTACTATGTGTCTCGGCGTGTTTCTCCTTGGGTTTATTCTGCCTGGGACTCTCTGCACTTCCTGGACTTGGGTGGCTATTTCCTTTCCCATGTTAGGGAAGTTTTCGACTATAATCTCTTCAAATATTTTCTCAGGTCCTTTCTCTCTCCCTTCTCCTTCTGGGACCCCTATAATGTGTATGTTGCTGCGTTTAATGTTGTCCCAGAGGTCTCTTAGGCTGTCTTCATTTCTTTTCATTCTTTTTTCTTTATTCTCTCCACAGCAGTGAATTCCACCATTCTGTCTTCCAGGTCACTTATCCATTCTTCTGCCTCAGTTTTTCTGCTATTGATTCCTTCTAGTGTATTTTTCAGTTCAATTATTGTATTATTGTTCATCTTTGTTTGTTTGTTCTTTAATTCTTCTAGGTCTTTGTTAAACATTTCCTGCATCTTCTCGATCTTTGCCTCCATTCTTTTTCCGAGGTCCTGGATCATCTTCACTCTCATTATTCTGAATTCTTTTTCTGGAAGGTTGCCTATCTCCACTTCATTTAGTTGTTTTTCTGGGGTTTTATCTTGTTCCTTCATCTGGTACATAGCCCTCTGCCTTTTCATCTTGTCTATCTTTCTACGAATGTGGTTTTTGTTCTATAGGCTGCAGGATTGTAGTTCTTCTTGCTTCTGCTGTCTGCCCTCTGGTGGATGAGGCTATTTAAGAGGCTTGTGCAAGTTTCCTGACGGGAAGGACTGATGGTGGGTAGAGCTGGCTGTTGCTCTGGTGGGCAGAGCTCAGTACAACTTTAATCCACTTGCCTGCTGATGGGTGGGGCTGTGTCCCACCTCTGTTGGTTGTTTGGCCTGAGGTGACCCAACACTGGAGCCTACCTGGGCTCTTTGGTGGGGCTAATGGCGGACTCTGGGAGGGCTCACGCCAAGGAGTTCTTCCCAGAACTTCTGCTGCCAGTGTCCTTGTCCTCATGGTGAGACACAGCCACCCCCTGCCTCTGCAGGAGACCCCCCAACACTACCAGGTAGGTCTGGTTCAGTCTCTATGGGGTCACTGCTCCTTCCCCTCGGTCCCCATGCACACACTACTTTGTGTGTGCCCTCCAAGAGTGGAGACTCTGTTTCCCCCAGTCCTGTCGAAGTCCTGCAATCAAATCCCGCTAGCCTTCAAAGTCTGATTCTCTAGGAATTCCTCCTCCCGTTGCCGGACCCACAGGTTCTGAAGCCTGATGTGGGGCTCAGAACCTTCACTCCAGTGGGTGGACTTCTGTGCTTTAAGTGTTCTCCAGTTTGTGGGTCACCCACCCAGCAGTTATAGGATTTGATTTTATTGCTATTGCGCCCCTCCTACCATCTCATTGTGGCTTCTCCTTTGTCTTTGGATGTGGGGTATCTTTCTTGATGAGTTCCAGTGTCTTCCTCTCAATGACCGTTCAGCAGTTAGTTGTGATTCCAGTGCTCTCGCAAGAGGGAATGAGAGCACGTCCTTCTACTCCATCATCTTGAACCAATCTTCAGTAAACTGTTCTTAACAAAACTTCCTATTGCCTTGAAAAAACTCAAGAGTATTAAATCCAAGAGAAGAACATATATCAGATTCAGTAAAAAGGGAAGACTATAGTTATCCAAACTATATATTTAGGCACATAGTTGAAGAACTTCAAACTCTGGTTGACATCTGGGTATCTTAATTTCTGTAATGTTATTACCCAAGGTCAACTGCCTCAAACTTAGCAATTCCATGCAATCTTTCTAAGTCCTTGGGTCATTTTCTCATCTGATATTACTGAGTAAAAAGCTCAAGCTGAACTCTTGATAATGACATTGTCCTCTTTACTCAGGCCTTTGCACTTAAATTTATAGTCCACTCCCACCCTCCACCCCCCAAAAAAGCCAACAACAACAAAAACTAAACAAAAAACTATGTGCCTGGATACAAGTGCATTTACCACTAGAAGAACTAAATAACAGAGGCATTTAAGGAGGCATTTAAGGACCAGGAGGATAAGACAGGAAACTTGTGCTCACCATAACTTCAGGACTATGGGATTTTTTCCAGGTTCACAGAAAATTCAAAATAAATTGGAAAAAAAAATCAAAATAAACTGAAAAAGGAAAATGTTTTTCAAATGATTTTTCATGGCAATAATAAATAAATAATAAAGTCATTTACTTCATAATAAATTTTAAGTCTGGGCTTCTATGGTTGACCTGCTACAAAAGAAGCAGGGAGAAAGTTTTGGGTTCTTCCACTGGAGATCACTGTTAAAAGTCAATTGCCTTTGGAGAAAACTACTAAAATTTATGTAAGATGACAGCTTTAGCTCACTTTTCTTAGCCTTAAACTATATATAGGAACCAATAAAGGGCTAGTTTATATCAAAATCCTGGTTATTGATGCTCATATAGAACATACATCTTATTATTTTTTGAGAGTCAAGGTTGGTAAGAATAATTTGTTGACAAATCAGATAATTTCCAGTACAGTAAAAGAGGAATGCATTCTATCCTCTTATTTTTAACTTGCATCGAAATAAATTTGGATTAATAACATGTTTATTTAAGTTGAACACACCTCTGCCCTCCCCATAAGATTAAAAATGCAAGCCTTCTCCAAAATGTAGATAAACAAAATACTGCAGCCTCAAGAGACAGCTGCTTCTGATATCTAATTACTGGGGGACTGAGCTGGCAGGAACATCAAATCAACTATTCACAAAACAAAATCATCATTTCTGGTAACCAGATTAGTTATCTTAGACTATATTTTGTAACTAATTTATCTTGAAAGGGAAGTCAATGGCAGGGGCACAAAGCAGGATGGACAGTTCTATATTAAAGAGATTTGAGAGACAGAACCAAATGTATATTTTTAAAAAAATTTAGCAAGGCAGAAATAAAAGTTGAAATTACATATTACCTAGAAATTAATGAAAAGGAAAATATTTGGTATCAAAACCTATGACAGCTAAAGCTCTACTGAGAGGATAATACTTGTAGCTTTAAATACTCTTTTAACAAGACAATCCGAAAATGAATGAAGTGCCCAGCCTAAGAAAGTAGAAAAAGAACAACAAAATACACAAAAGAAAATAGGAAGAACAAAAATACATAAAAGGTGAAAGTAATGAAACCGAAAAGGAAAAAAAGCTGGTTCTTTGGGAAAGTGAATAAAACGTACCAGACACAGAGTGCCTTGATGGTCACTTAAAACCTCAGTTTCTGTATCTTGAATATTCTCACATATCAACTTTCCTTTCCTTTCCGCTGACCCCGCCTCCTGCACTGTCCAATAGCAGAGCCAAACGATCTCATCTGAAAGCTCAGCCAAGACAAGTTCTAGACATGGTACTGGGAACTTTCAAAATCTGTCCTTCACCTAATCAGTTTTGCATTTACTCCCTTTCAGAGACAGATTTTTTTTTTTGCGGTACGCGGGCCTCTCACTGCTGTGGCCTCTCCTGTTGGCGGAGCACAGGCTCCGGACGCGCAGGCTCAGCGGCCATGGCTCACGGGCCCAGCCGCTCCGCGGCATGTGGGATCTTCCCGGACCACGGCACGAACCCGTGTCCCCTGCATCGGCAGGCGGACTCCCAACCACTGCACCACCAGGGAAGCCCGACAGATTGGTTCTTAATACCAGAGCACCAGTTCCCCTTGCAGGGCTTTTTTCTGCTGTGTTTCTTGCAGACTATGTCTTGTCCCTGGTAGTCTTCTTCCCAATGACAGAAGCCCCAACTCCTGAATGTCAGCCCAGGGAATAGTCCCCAAGGCTCACAGCTGGACCTCTTAGAGAACAGTCAACTGACTGCTACTGCTAAATGGTTTGTCCATTTTCCCACTGGTATGCTTCCACTCTGACATGGTAAGTGAGAAGGTGGCAACAGTCAATGGAAGTGATTTCATGATTTCAAATCCATGCCACACCAAAGAAAAAACAGATAGGCGTCCATGCCTACTAACAGAAATGTAAAAGCAGCAGAAGCACAGCCTCCATCTGATTTCTACCTTCCAAAATTTACCAAAGTATGTCTGATTGGTCAAAGCTATATTATATCCAGAACACTTAACTGCAAGTGAGTCTGAGAAACATAGTTATTAACTTTCGACGCTTTGTACAGTAAAGCACACCAGAAGGAAGGAATAAATGTTGAAACCAATCCACTGTATTTACTACATAGAAGGTTTGTTTTCTCACATCATCCTCTAATTTTAATATATAAATTCTTACAGCATTTAAGAAAGCTGATAAATTTGTAAAATAAATGTGCAAACCAGGAAATGCTTTTTGAATGCTTTTCTTTGGATCTCTGAAATTAACTCACTTCTTTAGGGTGAAACCTTTATCTCCAAATAAAGACGTGTAATAGTCCACTACATTTTTCCTTTTCTTCAAGGACTGTCAGGGTAAATTTCTAAATTATTCATAGTATGGATTGTAAATCCCCGAAGACAGAGACCAATTCTTTCAATTTATGTTTTTATAAGTTCCCACTAGAAAGCATAAATAATACAGTTCTCCCAATAATAATACAGTTCTTCCTCCTTTCCCAGTTTTTCCTTTTAGGTAAATGGCACCACTATCTACTCAGTAGCCACAGCCAAAAATCTAACGGTAAACCTCAATTATTTTCGTTCCTTCAGCTTCCTTATGTAATTTGTCAGGTGTCCACACACTCCCCTGATCCTAGTCCAAGCAACCTATTCTTGGCCCTTCTATGGGACTCTGTTCAAAGTATATGTTGCTTCAAATATCATGGCTCCTCTGGTATATAAAGTGGATATTCAGTCCACCTTCTTTCTAATCCAGCATTGTCTAAAAAGAATTTTGCACAATGAGAGAAATGTTCCAGACCTGCACATGTAGCCACAGAGCACTTGAGATGTGGGAAGCATGACTAAAGAACTGAATTTAAATTTCATTTAATTTTAATTCAGTTAAATTTAAATAGCCACATGTGGTTAGTGGCTACTATGTTCAACAATGAATTTCTAGAGCATCTTCCCATACTAAAGAAGTTAGACGCACTCTGATCTAGTATGCAAAACTGAGGCAAAGACCACTTCTGCTGCCAAACAAGGTCACAGGTTTTTCTGTGATAGTATAAGAAGTCCTGTTTCAACCACTAGCTTCATGGCTGCCAGACACTCCTTTGGGTGGAACAGGTATAGTGCAGCAGTTGCAGTGGCTAACTGATCATGACAGTTCCCTGATCACGATAGCTTCCTAACTGTAGCAATCATAGTACAGTCCAATTAAGAGATATTGGAAAAGTCTAGGATAATCACAGGGGAGACAGAATTCAGTATTGTAGAAAAGTAGCAATGAGTTTATCTTAGGTAATCTTTGGGGAGAGAGAATAAAAAGTCTTTAAGAAATGTTATTAAGAGAACTTCTGTTGATAATTTAGATTGGGGGAGGGATGTAAATGACAGGTGACTTGTAGTGTCAGACTTGCACAAGTAAGGATACTGGTGCCATTGGTGGAGATAGGGAATACTGTAAGAGTAAGATTAGAAGGGCAGAGAAGATCATGAGTTTACCAAGCAGGAGATGCCTTTGAAGTAGTCAAGTGGAACTGTCGATTAAGCACCTGAATATACAGGTTTGAAGCTCAAAGAAGTAGTTTGTGCTAGACATACAGATTTAGGGGCTATTGGTACATGAAGAAAAATCGAACACAGGCACAAATAAGATTGCTTAAAGAAAAAAGTATGGAGTGGTAAGACATGAAGGCCTAAATGAGTCTGAAGAATCTAAATAAATAACAGAGAACCAAAGTTAGGTAGAAAATCAGAAGGGTTTTCTTTTATTCCAAGAATAAAAGAATGGTCAGCAGTATCAATACTGCTACTGTTAGGTAAAATAAACACTGAAACATACTGACTGGATTTGCTATTTTGAAGATCACCAACGACCTTGGGAAGAGCTGTTTTGATAGAGTAATGGGTACAGATGCCAAACTAGAGAGCAGTAAGGAATGGGTGGGAAGTGAGGAAATGAGGACAGATTTTCAAGAGATCTGACTGCTAAAAGGAGATATGGGATTGAGAAAGGTTTTCTTTCCTTTTTGACACTGATAAGAAGGATTCAGCTGACAGGAGAATTTAAATATAAGTGATACACAGGATTACTGACAGACTGTTTCAGAGCAGGTGGGGATAGAATCCAAATTGTGAGAGAAAAACTGGCCTTCGGGAAGAAGGAGAGGATAGACGTAAGAGTAAGTCTGTAGGGTGATTGTGGGAAGCTGCAAGTATCTGGCTGTAAATGTTATAAATCCTGATGATGCATAAATATCATTGCTAATAAAAGTTGAGGGGGATTCTTTGAATTAACAGGAATGAGAATGCAAGCTGACGGTGAGAGAGTTCTTTTAGGCTGAACTCTTCATTAGAGGTAGTAGGAAGGTCATACTAAGGAAAAAAGTGGACATGTAGACAGAGAGACAGAACTAGTAATTCAGTCTGTACAACTTTGCCTAGCTATTCGTTAACAGAAGATCTGATGTACATAGTGGCTATTTCCACATTTACCTTAACCCTTTCTCCTACTTTACTGTTTCATCTTATTTCCAATTTTATGCAAAATAACTGTTTACTTAGTAATTTGAGAAGTGACAGGTGAAAAATCAAAATTATACTAGACAGGGCTTCCCTGGTGGCACAGTGGTTGAGAGTCCACCTGCCGATGCAGGGGACACGGGTTTGTGCCCCGGTCTGGGAAGATCCCACATGCCGCGGAGCGGCTAGGCCCGTGAGCCATGGCCGCTGAGCCTGCGCGTCCAGAGCCTGTGCTCCGCAACGGGAGAGGCCACAGCAGTGAGAGGCCCGCGTACCACACACACACACACACACACAAAAATTATACTAGACAATCACTAGAAATGATATACTAGAAATGATCAGTAAGTTCAAATTCTCAGCTTTTCTCTCTGTGTAGCAGTATTACATAGAAATAGATAATACTTTAAAATCTGTATTTCATATCCAAATGGCCAACAAACAAATGAAAAAGTATTCAACTTCATTAATCATTGGGGAAAAGCAAATTAAAGCCCCAATGATACCACTACATACCTAACAAAATGGCCAAAATAAAGAAGGTAATTTTTTTATTTTTGTAAAATGAAAATTTGTAAAAGATTTTCTCTTTATAAAAAAGATAATTAACAAGCGAGTGTTGACAGGATATGGAGCAACTACACCATCAATGCACTGCTAGAGGGACTATAAACTAGTACAACCATCTGAAAACTGTTTGGCAGTATCTGCTAAGGCTGAATAGACACATACCCTGCGATCCAGCAAGTTCGTTCCTACGTATGAACCCAACAGAAATGCATAGATATGCTCATCAAAAAACATGTACAAGAATGTTCACAGAAGCACTGTTCATAACAGCTCCAAACGGGAAACAACCTAAATATCCATCAACAATAGGATGGGTAAATACATTGGGATACATCCATACAATGGAATACACAGACAGCAATGAACACAAGTGAACTTTTGTTTGACACAATATGGATGACTTTCATGAGCATAATGTTGAGCAAAAGAAGCCAAGCAAAAAAAAAAAAAAAAAAAAAAAAAGGGCATATACCGTATGATTATGTGAATGTAAATTTTTTTAAAAGGTAAAACTAATTTATGATGTTAGAAGGCAGGATAACAGTTGTCCTTGGAGGGGAGAGTAATTGAGAAAGAGCACAAGAGGGGATTTTGGAGTGCTGGTAACATTTTATTTCTTGTCCTTGGTGATTACATGGATGGATTCAGTTGTGGAAATTCATTTCACTATATACTTACGATTTTTGCATCTTTCTGAATGTACAAATGTGCATTTCAATAAAAACTTTACTTCAGAAAACTGTGTATCTCTTAAACTACTTTGGTAGATTTGACTCTTCAAATGAGCTCCTTACAGAAATAGCAACAATCCAATGGAAAATAAAATATATAACCTAAACATGTAAGCAACCTCTCTTCCAAAAGAAAAAGAAACATTACATGGGGTCTATATGGGAAAAGAATCTAAAGAAGTGGATATATATATTTGTATAACTGATTCACTTTGCTGTACACCTGAAACTAACACAACACTGCAAATCAACTATACTCCAATAAAAACTTAAAATAAAAATAGTTATTACAAGAAAAAAATTACACGGAAATTAAACAAAAACTACCTGCCAACCACCTTCATTCCAAGGAGCATGTGGACTTCCTCCCTTTCCTTATCTTGAAGAAACAAAAAAAGTAAAGACATCTCATTTGTAGCCTTCCAAAAGATAAAACTATATGAAATGATAGAGGCCTGAGTTATTCTTCTGCTTAGCTCTGTAGTTAGTAGTTAGGGCTGTAACCAGAGAGAAGATTTGCAATAATTTCTCTCCCTTTTTGAAGGGTAGTCTAATTTCTATGAAGCAAATTTCTAAGAAGCAAATCAACACTTAATAAAAGGAAATCTACGTCAGAGCATATACTTTGATACTATGTATCTTTTCTATGCATTTTAGCAGCTCCTGATGCCGAGAATTTAAGAAGACTCTGATTTCCTCAGGGGCATTTTATTATGCAATAGCTGCTTACAGATTATTTTATGATCATTACACTCTAGGAAGCTATTGATAGTTCTTCCTCTGAAAGAAAATATTTTGCTTTAGCATATTTGTCACATTTGACCTGTTGGCCAAAATTTTTGTCAAATTATTTATAATAATTTGTAAGCCCACCTTTGCACAGATCACAAAAGAAAGAAACAAGGCAAATATAGCTTACTAAAATCTAAATTCTATCTCACCTACGTTTCAATAAATTAGTACATGGCCTGAATGGGTTGGGGAGATTATGGCAATAGCTGAAGTAGAAAGTGACTATGAAAGGCAAGGAGGGAGTGCCTCAGTGGTATGCAGACAGAGAAGAGTTTACCTGGGAGTCTGATGTGATCTGGGGAGCAAGGTAAAAAACAACTAGATGCTAGAAATGTCTACAAGATTAAAGAATTTAGTAATAGGAGAACAAGGTAAGAAAAAAGACTACTGCAGTGAACAATGCCTGAGTCACTATATCAGACCTTACAAAGGTAACATAATGAAATGGTCACTAAACAATTTTGAGCATGAATTACCAAAATATGCTTATTTATTTATAAATAATATATTAGTATGACAGTACTATCTCTTGGAAGGCTACAAAGGAGGTTAGAAAGCAATCACTTATTGAAACATGGGGTCTTCAAAAGAGAATAGGACATAATCCTTGTGAATCCAGAAATGATTTTAAATCATTTATTAAATCAGTTAAAGGTAGAGGGAAAAAAAACCCTATCCTTAAATTAATCCAGAAATTATTGCAGTAATTTATTCCTGGTTCTCATACATGGGTAACATAAGGGAAATTTTTTGAAACTTCATTCTTTAACTGGTTAGGGATATTTCACTTCTCTTTCTGGAACCTTACTTATTTTTGTTTTTTGTTTGTTTCATTTTTAAGCAGTAGACAGAAAAGATAGAAAAGGAAAACCCAAATATACTGTATCCAAATTTTAAAACTTTTATCTACTGAAGGTGAGTAAAAGATTTAAAAATATATTCCCTCCAGTGTAACTGGTGGAGTCTGACCTCTCAGTAAGACAGACACAATTTCTTTGAGCTACTCTTCTGAATTAATTAAATGTGTTTTAGTAACATTGCTTTCCTAGAAAGTCTCCAGTTGGGAGGAAGTGGAGAATGAAGCTGAAATAAGTGACATTTTTTGTGTGTGTGTGGGGTACACGGGCCTCTCACTGTTGTGGCCTCTCCCATTGCAGAGCACAGGCCCTGGACGCGCAGGCTCAGCGGCCATGGCTCACAGGCCCAGCCGCTCCGCGGCATGTGGTATCTTCCCAGACCGGGGCATGAACCCGGGTCCCCTGCATCGGCAGGCGGACTCTCAACCACTGCGCCACCAGGGAAGCCCCAAGTGACAAGTATTTTAAAGGAGAGGTGCTTGCTCTTAACTTGTCCTAAGCCTCTTTTGACCTTTCATCCTAATGTACTCTACAGGTCACCAAATACAATCTGCCTGGAATTATTAAATTCCCATACTGATTCTACCAGCAATGATTTGGAGACTGTTGTGATATTACATCTAAGTGCTCCTTGGATTCAATATTTTTTCATTTATTTTGTTCCCAAAATTACTTTGTGCAATGGTTTCTGACATTTTTAAAGGCAGTAAATATGCAGAATTTCAGATGACTCATAGACTTGAATATTAAGACTACAAGTTGGTAAGGAAATAAGGAATGGTTAGTACTAATACTTTTATTATATCCAATTTCTTTGAATCATGACATTAGAAATATCTGAGAAATCAAACTAGTCTTCAATAGCTAAACACACTTCCACCCCAATCCAGAATAGATCTAACCCCAATTAAACTTAAAAGCTTTTGCACAAAGGAAACCATAAACAAGACGAAAAGACAACACTCAGAATGGAAGAAAATATTAGCAAATGAAGCAACTGATAAGGGATTAATCTCTAAAATATACAAGAACTTATGCAGCTCAATATCAACAAAACAAACTACCCAATCCAAAAATGGGCAGAAGACCTAAATAGACATTTCTCCAAAGAAGACATACAGATGGCCAAGAGGCACATGAAAAGATGCTCAACATCACTAATTATTAGAGAAACGCAAATCAAAACTACAATGAGGTATCACCTCACACCGGTCAAAATGGCCATCATCAAAAAAATCTACAAACAATAAATGCTGGAGAGGATGTGGAGAAAAGGGAACACTCTTACACTGTTGGTGGGAATGTAAACTGATACAGCCATTATGGTGAACAGTATGGAGGTTCCTTAAAAAACTAAAAATAGAACTACCATACGACCCAGCAATCCCACTCCTGGGCATATATCCAGAGAAAACCATAATTCAAAAAGACACATGCACCCCAATGTTCACTGCAGCACTATTTACAATAGCCAGGACATGGAAGCAACCTAAACGTCCATCAACAGAGGAATGGATAAAGAAGATGTGGTACATATATACAGTGGAATATTAGCCATAAAAAGGAACAAAACTGTGCCATCTGCAGAGACATGCATGGACCTAGAGACTGTCATCAGAGTGAAGTAAGAAAGAGAAAAACAAATTATCATATAATGTTGCTTATATGTGGAATCTAGAAAAATGATACAGATGAACTTATTTGCAAAGCAGAAATAGACACACAGATGGATACCAAGGAGGGAAGGTGGGTGGGATGAACTGGGAGTTTGGGATTGACATATATACACTACTATGTATAAAATAGATTAACTAATGAGAACCTACTGTACAGCACAAGGAACTCAGTGCTCTGTGGTGATCTAAATGGGAAGGAAATCCAAAAAAGAGGGGATATATGTATACGTATAGTTGATTCACTTTGCTGTACAGCAGAAACTAACACACACTGTAAAGCAATGATACTCCAATAAAAATTAATTAAAAAAAATAAATTGGAAAAACTTTTCTGAAAAAAAATTGTACTTAAAATTAAAACAAAACAAACCTTTGGATGTTATTATTGATTAAAATCACAATTATGTGGAAAACAATTTAATTGATAAGCTAACAAAACTATGAATGATGATAATTAATCATACTTACAGTTCCTTATCAGAATAATTTAGGCTTACTTTGCTAATGGTAACAAACACAGTTCTGTGAGGCTACGTGATTTTGCAGGGAACTCTACTAAAGATAATTTGATAAAAAATTTTTAAGTCAAACCAAATTAATTTTTAAAAGACAACTTACATCGAGAACAAAACACTCTCCTTTAAAAACCTCGACAATCATATACTTTTGTAATGATCATTTGTATGTAATGAATCAGAAAGAGGAACTAGTATACACAGAGAAAAGTACCTGTGATCAAGAAGTCAGGAATTCAGATGAGAAAGTTTCTTTAATCCTCTGCTCTTAAATCTTTTAACAGTCATGATTACTTTAAATGCAAAAAAGCATACCAAGCAAGATTTAAGTTTCACTTTGCACTTAAATTCTTATTATTCTGCAACCTCATCAGTTTATGTATTGTTATGAAGTATTTAATAACTATAACTGATTAAGTACTTAAGTATTCTTAATTTATAAACTTTGACATGTTACGGTTTTTTGGTCTAAAAGGGTTTAAGTTATAGCTTTTCATATTAAAACATCATACCCATTAAGATAAAATGTATTTAGTTTTAAATGCAGTATTTATGCTAGCCTATAAGAAAATAAACTTTATGAAATAAGCCTAAAAGTTATTTTATTAGTTTCTTTATGTACACATAATAAATGCCCATTCAATTTTCTTTTCGCGGGTCATCCTCAGTTACATAAATTTACTGAGCTATTAATTATTACTTTTATACTACAGTTCAATTAATGTTAGCAAGAGGACTAAGTCGACACAGATTAATTTAAGGTCTTATCAAAATATTAAAATAATAAACTATCTAGCTGACATTTATAGAACAGATGAACAGAAACTTGATAATTTTCTACACAGTTCCTGATGTTTACACTATTACTTCTTATTGATAACTAATTATTTCATTATCCTCAATGTGTCATAAGTTATATGACATACATATTATAATTATATCCATACAGTATATAATCCACTCTACATACTTTATACACTCTGCCTCACATGGCATGACTTTTTTAGTTAACCTTCATTAATAAGCTAATTCATTCTGAAGTTTCTTTTATAGATATCAGCTAAATTTTTTTTGCATATCAATGAATTTGAGATACAAATACAACTGCCATTCTGCACATCATCAAACATGTATTTGGATGCATATAAATTTGTTTCATAAATCAGGGATACTTCACTTAAAAGAGTATTAACATAAAATTTATATTTAAAAGTAAAATAATGCCTTTACTAAAAATTATACCTATATTAATTAATATGGCCTTTCATTTAGTGTTAATTACCTTCATAAAAATTTAAAGGATAGAGAAGACTAAATTCAGAGTGTTTATTCATTGACATATTTTGCTTTTTAGTTTAAAAAGCCATGGTGCTGTTACAGAAGTAATCATATATATTTTCTGCTTAATTATGAAAAATTTAAGGAAAGCGGATGGATCCAGGTTTGGGGACAACCGCAAGACATGATTTGTGTAGTACAACTTCATAAAAAAAATTTTTTTTCAAAAGAAAGTGAGCTTTGAAAAGTATTTCAATAGCTATTTAGGTAGCCTGATGATATAAAAATAAAGTGAAACTTAGATTATTTTACTACATATACTTTATTTTCAAAAGCAAAATAAAGCAGGAAATCTTTAATGCTAAATATATGAAAAGAATAAAATTTTTATTGAAACAAAATAACAACTAGAGAGCCAAACTGTTTTTCTAGTTGCTGTACGACCATATTTTAGATAGTACTGAAAGCTATGCAATAATAATGTAAAATCGAAACTTCAACACAGAGTGAGAAGACAGTATTAGAACACATATATAGTTAATGGGATATAGAGCTGTCCAGACACATTCTAAGAATTGACAAATGTGATCTGCATTGTTTAAAGTCTGTATTAACAGCAGGGGCTGTGTCAGTGGGTTTTTTTTTTTTTGGTTTATTAACAGAATGCTTTGACAAATCAAAAGATTTTTATTAGCCCCTATAATAACTACTACAGATTTCCTTGTGCTTATTATACTTTCAACATACAGTTTAATAAAAACCTGTTAAGTAGACTACATTTCAGGAAAATTTATTTTAAAAAAAAACTAGTTTACAAAAAGAAATGGGAAGTTTGTCCTTTTCTACTTAATTTATTTTTGTCTTATCGACAAAAGTTACTGTTAATGATGTTTATAGTACTAATACTGAAAGTGAGTATAATACTCTTAACAGTAAGTACTGGGCGATAGGAATGCTTCACTGCAGGTTTCGGCGCTACTACCAGCATGATAAAAAGGTAAGCTAAGTAAACTTTAAATGTTAGAGATGATACTACCTAACACCAACATACTGGTTAAAAGGAGAAAAAGCAACTCAGCAACCTCAATGTAAAACAGAGGAATTTTTCCTCCACCAAATTAAAGACAGTTTTAAACTTAAACTGTAGCAAGTAACAACTGCATCCTTTATCCTTTTTCCTTTTAAAAGAGGTTTGACATGTAAAATTAACTTGATATACGTATAACTGATTTATTCATAGGGCAAGTGCTTCAGAGAAATGGAGAATGTTTCAGTTTCCCTTTGTCAAGAGAGATTCCTCAAGTTAAAACTTAAGTTGAAACTTAACCATAACTACTTAAAATGAATTTATTTCATTAGTAACTACTATTATAAGGTTACCATTTATAGATATTTGTAGTAGCATAACAATTTTTTGATTTGGAGTTTGACTATCAATGATAAACAGACTATATCTTTTCAAGTTCATGTCATTACACAACCAAAAGCTAATTTAATGCAATTATATTGGCTTCGGAGGTATTAATAACAAAAGGAAATGCGTGGAAAATTACAAGATGCTTTTGAAATATGTTTCTTTCTTACTAGAGTCCCAAAACTTAATAAGATAAGAAACAAATAAAGCGACACACGGCTTTCTAGGAGATTGTTACTACTGAGGTGATTCACAAGCAAACTATGCTGCAAATTTAGCTGACTTTATACACAGCCTGAAATGAATTTATACAATATTTGCTTAGCCGAAAAGAAAATCAACTGTTGTTAACACTATCATTAAACGTTAATTATAAAGAATTATTGGCGGGCTTCCCTGGTGGTGCAGTGGTTGAGAGTCTGCCTGCCGATGCAGGGGACAAGGGTACGTGCCCCGGTCCGGTAAGATCCCACATGCCGCGGAGCGGCTGGGCCCGTGAGCCATGGCTGCTGAGCCTGCGCATCCGAAGCCTGTGCTCCGCAATGGGAGAGGCCACAACAGTGAGAGGCCCGCGTACCGCAAAAAAAAAAAAAAAAAGTTATTGGCAATGACTGTTTCAATGAGCTTTTTGTCTCAACAGAGAATAAGAATTTAAGAAACTGAAGAAAAGTTAAAAAACCACTGTATATCATTTTTCACGCTTCTAATACGATTTTCCAGTTATACATTCTCCTTCAACAAAAAACAATTATCTCATGTAAATATCAAACCAAATATTACTCATGGTTTGCTGCTAATACTTTGAGGATTAAAAATACCAATTGTAAACCAATGGCACATACCTACTGAAATGCTTTATAAGACATCAAAATTAATCCAGGTAATGGTATATGAGTAGGAAGGTAAGAAAACTTACTATTCTTTTTTCCAGTTTTCTTGATATTCTAAAAGAAGTAGACACTAAAATCAACAGTGTACAGAGAACATTAACATCCATATTTTTTCCCCTATTTCCACCACACTTCTACATATAGTGACAATGGACTCTTTATTTGACTATGAAAGAAAACCATTTCTGATGGGTAAGAATATTTACCACTTAAAGAGCATGTGTGTTCCTAAAAAGAATATTTTACAAAAAAATTCCTAAATTTGGATTAATTTAAATTGATTTAATTTTTTAAAAATCAGGGAACTGAATTGGAAAAATACGTTCTCTTGAGAACTCAAATGTTGAACGATAGATAGTAAGCATAACAATAATATAGATGGTCATGTTTAATTATGGTGCAATACTGATTTTAAGCACCTGATTTCCTACTAATAAAATGTCTTTTACTAACTTGTTAGATATGCAAGCTCATTCTAATACTAGTTAGGAACCTTTGACTAACAATTTTAACATACTTTTTTCAACAAATAATAACAGTGAAACAGATACTTAAATAGCCATTTTTTCAAATTATTTGTGGACTTGCTGAATCAGCTTCCCTAGTTAAAACTGACATATATTCATCCTTAAATATTATTTTTTAAAAATCCATTCTGCCTTCAATATCTTATGTAAAACAATATAAAGCATATATTTGGAAAGATACAGCAAACATTCTCCCTTAGAAAGTACTGAAGCTCCATCTAGAGGCTTTTCGCCCTATTACTGTCACTTGCAATATAAGTAATATCACCTAGAAATGTGAATAATATTAAAATGTCAGAGATTTCTTTTGTATATACCCTTTTGTTATTCATGATGAGTTCTTGACCTAACCTTCTCAGGGTAGCTCTAGCTCCATCACTGCCATCAAGTGGTAAAAAGCTAAAACTGAACTTTGAAAGAAAAAAAAAGGAAGAAAGGAAAAAAGAAAAAAAAAAAAAAACAGAAAAAAAATGATATACCTATACCACTTACATACCCTCTTTTTTTGGTTCAAAAAATAAGTTTGTTTTTTTTTCCTGTGTCATTTACTATCTTAGTGATTATGGAGAAAATTGATTTGCCATCTGTTTCTAGAAAATAGTCATTTCCTATAAATCGGAAACTTTTCTGGATATTTTTACATTTACAAGGTACATAAAAATACTTTGAATTAAGTCATTATGTAGTTTAGTGATATATTTAATGTAACTACAGTTCATAAATTACTTCACTGATAGGGATAGCAGTGAGAAACACAAAGAATTACTTAAGATTGATGAATTTTATAGTGCATTACAACAGTTATTTAAAAAAATGATGTGGCTAAAATAAGGATTTGCTATTGCCTCTACAAATAATCTAGATTTTAATAAACTGAACACTCTCATTGTACTCTCAGGATGTAGTGATAGCAAAATATCCCCAAAAGGTCTTCCACAGCCTATGAATGGAGAAGGATCAGAATAATGATTTAACACTGTGGCAAGAAAAAGTAAAAAATTTAACCATGAGGAAACAAGTCAAAAGTGAATTCAAATTTATTTAATATCTTTCCTTTTTTGTTTTTAAATGAACATACACTTCCTGAATTATGTTACAGGAGTTAGGGCTGTCAAAGAAACAAAACTACAACTACAGAACCTAGGGGAAAAGACCCATGAAATAATGTCTCAGTTCAAGGAACGCTGCTATGTGAGATGCATCACTCATGACATAATTTTAAAATATTTTTAAAAATGATCTGTATACAAAATAGTATGTAGGAATGTAGTTAACTTCATCTCATAATCATGTTTAGAAATTTTCCAACATTGCTAAAATAGATATTAATGGACCACTCTTTCTGTTTATATACTTGTAACATGAAAATTTCAGAGTACTCTGATTTTATTCTTTTGATTGGATTTAAATTTTTACTGAGACACTTGTTTACAAATCACAGAGAACATGAAAATTTTGTAGCTTTGATTATAGGTATGAATTACCATGTTAATTAACAATAGCAGCCAACATTCATGGAGTTCCTAATATGTGCCAAGCATTTTTCTAGATGTTTCACATGTATTAAATATTCTCTCAACAAAGCTATAAGATAGGTACTATTAATATTATATAGATAAGGAAACTGAGGCACAGAGAGGTTAAATAACCACCCACAGTCACACACTAAGTGTAGGGATGAGATATGAACCTAAGTAGTCTGCCTGGGTATAAGGCAGGTTTTCTCAATCTTGGCACTATTGACATTTTGACCAGATAATTCTTTACCTGGGCGGGGGGGGAGGGTGCTCTTTGGTGTATTACAAGATGTTTGGCAGCATCCCTGGCATCTACCACCAGATGCCATTAACATGACCTCACTCCCCTACCCCCAGTTATGATAACCAAAAATGTCTCCAAACATTGCCAAATGTCCGGGGGGGAGGGAGGGAGGGTGGGTGGGGAACTGCCCCCAGTTAAAAATCAATGATATAAGATTAGTTTATCTGTTATAACACTGCAGAAACAAAGGACGACCGATTAATCTGAAATTAGTTTTCCTCCATTTTAAATTATTTACCACAATACAGAAAATTTTAAATCTAAAACAGATGGTTTAGGATAGCAATACTCTAAGTCTTACCATTTAGGGGATGACATGTCATATAATTAAAAATCATAATATGAGGGGCAAACCTCATACAAGGTTTATGTAGGCAAACATGAAAATAATGAGATACATAAATTTCATCCAAATTTATAGAAGTAGTTACCTCTGGCAAATGGGACTGAGGGACAAAGTATGGGAATATCACCTTTCACTTTATGTATTTTGGTACTGTGTTAACTTTTTTTCAAATAACATTTTGGTTTTTTACTAAGTTTCTGAGAAACCAAATTTTAGGAAAAACGTTTTCTTTCTGACATCAGCATTTCAGTTATGCTTATTAACTACAGGGTTGCAGATGGGAAGGAGGCTAGACTGAGGAAGGACCCAGGCAACCGGTGTCCACCTAGGCTAGAGAAAGAACACATCCCCGCCCATCAGTCCACCTCAAGCTGAGCGCTTCAGTCCACAGCTCAGACCAGGCTGCTTCAGGGCCCACAATGCCACGTATGGCCTAGGAAACGTCACTCTCACCCTAGGCAGCGATTCTTCCAGAGGGCATAATGCTCTGTGCTGGGCCTGGAAGAATCTTTTTCACTGATGTTTTCCCATGAGCTGTTTTCACTGGTTTTCCCATATTTCTCTCTGTTATGTTTTATCTTACATACTAATGTAGGAAATACAACAAATTCATAATAAAATTCATGATAAAATAATCGTGCTTACTTAGACAAAAAATATTAACTAGACAGTTAACCATGGGTTTGAAAACTAGTAAACTGAATAACAAATTAAAAGACTACTAGAGGTGTATTTTTCAAGAGTGCTGCTTAAAGATGTGTATAAAAGTGGGTATACAATTTTCAAACAATTCTTATTTTTTCTAGAACTCTGTGCAATAACTTTAACCATGTACATTTTGCCAATCATAGCAAGTTTTCTTTCCAGTTACTTTGATTATTCAGAAATCCTTTAAAGAAAACACAAAGTAATAAGTACTCTTCTATTCATTTAACTTTAAATTCTCTCACTGTCATCTTTATTTCTTTTCCTTCGTTTTCCTACTTGTTTTTACTACTGTAAACTAAATTGTACATACTACATTGTATCCTTTTCTTTTAGTCAGTATACATATCAATTTTCCATTTTGTTTCATAAATTTAATAAAGTAATATTTATAATGTTTATGTTCAAGTAATGGTCGTAGTTCCACTTAATTTAGTATAATCTACTTATCTATTCTGTTGATCTCTGCAATGATTTTTTACTATATCAACTTGGCAACTAAATATTTTTCACATTTTACCTTCTTCTCTATCCTCACTGCCTTTATTTAGGCTCTGATCTTTTTTTTCCTTTTCTTTTCAGTTGTTTAGTCTCATTATACTTTTGCTAGCTATTAGCTATACAAGTAATAGATGAATAAATACACACATCTTATTATAAAAATTTAAATAACACAGAGTAAAACATCCCCCTTAGCTACCCCCCTGGCAAAGCCCACTCCTCCAACATAAGTTATTATGGTTATCAGTTTGGTGCATATACACACTTCTAGATCTTTTTTCTTTTTTTAATTAATTTACTTTCACATATGTGTACATGTAGAAATCTTCCACTTTATATTATACCATCAATAAGCAAAGCACTTTGCTTGTATTAAAAAAAGAACTCATAATTAATGTCTGCTTTTGTCCATTCACACATTGCTTTGCTGGGCTTTGATGTTAATATTCATTTGCATATAAGATATGCTACGTAACACTAGTTTTACCAAGGATTTGGCTTATTATTGGAAATATTTAATTGAAAATACCATGGTGTAAAACATACACTATTTTAACATAAAATATATATGTAGGGACCTGAAACTAAAACTATAATTGAATTTAAAAGTTTAACAAAAATATTCTCTTTAGGGCTTCCCTGGTGGCGCAGTGATTTAAGAATCCGCCTGCCAATGCAGGGGACACGGGTTCGAGCCCTGGTCCAGGAAGATCCCACATGCCATGAAGCAACTAAGCCCATGCACCACAACTACTGAGCCTGCGCTCTAGAGCCCGTGAGCCACAACTACCGAGCCTGCGTGCCACAACTACTGAAGCCCGCGCGCCTAAAGCCCTGTGGGCCACAACCAGAGAAGCCACCGCAATGAGAAGCCCGCGCACCGCAACGAAGAGTAGCCCCCGCTCACCGCAACTAGAGAAAGCCCACGTGTAGCAACGAAAACCCAACACAGACAAATATAAAAATAAATAAAATAAATTTATCGAAAAACAAAACAGAAATCCAACATAAGAACATATCGTTTCCTTGAGATGTTTCAGTTTCTCCTAAATGTGGAATATACTTTTTAAAAATTGATGAGAAATCCATTTAATACAGGTCTCTAAACCTTTGGGATTCTATCCCCAAGTGGAATTCTATCTCCAAATAGAAATCCATCCTCCAAAAAATTCTGGCATCACTCTTACTCCTTTCTCTCACAGTCCACATCCAATTCATTAGCGACTCTTGATGGTTCTATTATCCGATTATATTCAGGATCTGAACACTAATGCCTTCACCATTACCACAATGGTCCAAAGCCACCATCCTTTTTTGCTTGGATCGTAACAAAAACTTCTAACACAACTCCTGACTTCAGCCCTTGCCAGGCCCCTTCCTTCAACAGTCTGTTTTCAGCACAGCAGCCAGACTAAAACAAAAAACAGATCCAGTCAAAAACCTCCAACAGCTTTCCCTTTTACTCAGATCAAAAGTCCAAGTCCTTAGTGATTACAATTAACACCTTAAACTTACAACAATCTAGTTTAACTTTTAACAACCTATGTAACAACTAAGAAATAACTTTAAAAAAAATTTGTAAAGAAGTAAGGGAATAAAATGGTGCGCTACCAAAATTCAACTAAATACAAAACCTGGCAGTAATGGAGAAACTGAGGGACAAAAACCCGTAAGCTATAGAAATCAAATAACATCAATGGACACTGTCAAAAGACTGAAAAGACAACCACAAAAGAGGGAAAATGTTTGCAAATCATATACCTGATAAGGGGTAAATATCCAGAATACATATAAAATGCCTGCAACTCAACAACAAGAAGACAAACAATCCTGTTAAAAATTGGGCAAACGACTTGAATAGACATTTCTCCAAAGATATACAAATGGCCAAAAGTACATGAAAAGATGCTCAACATCACTAATAATTAGGGAACTGCTAATCAAAACCATAATGGAGGGACTTCCCTGGTGGTACAGTGGTTAAGACTCTACCCTCCCAAAGCAGGGGGCCTGGGTTTGATCCCTGGTCGGGGAGCTAGATCCCTCACGCATGCCGCAATTGAGAAGTCCACATGCCACAACTAAAAGATCCCGCCTGCCACAACGAAGACCCGGTGCAGCCAAAATGAATGAATGAATGAATGAATGAATAAATAAATATTTAAAAAAAGAAAAAAAACACAATGGATACCACTTCAGAACTACTAGGATGGCTGTAATTTTTAAAAATGGAAAATGTTAAGTGTAGACGAGGATATAGAGAAATTGGAACCCTTACACATTGCTGGTGAGAAAGTAAAATGGTGGTTACTATGGAAAATAGTTTGTATGACAGTTCCTTACGAAGTCAAACACCATATTAGAATACGATCAACAATTCCACTTCTCAGTACATACCCTAAAAAACTGACAACAGGGATACCAATGTCCACAGCAACATTATTCACAATAGTGGAAATAACCCAAGTTCATCAACACATGAATGCATATACTACAAAATGCAGTATATACATATGATGGAAAATTATTCAACCATAAAAACAATGAAGTACTGATATATGCTATAGCATGGATGAACCTTGAAAACTGTGCTAAGCCAGCTACAAAAGGGCAAATATTGTATGATTCCACTTATGTGAGCACCTGCAATAGGCAAACTCACAGAGACAAAAAATAATAGACTAGAGGTTACCAGGGGCTGGGGGAGGAAGGACGGGAAGTTACTGCTTAATATGTACAGAGTCTCAGTTTGGGGTGATGAAAAAACTTTGGAAACAGATGGTGGTTAGGGATGTACAACACTGTGAATGCACTTAATGTCACTGAATTGTATACTTAAAAATTAAAATAGCAACCTTTTTGTTTTACATATTTTAACCACTCTTCCTTCCTTCCTTCCTTCTTTTATATTTTTTTAAATTTATTTTTTTGGCTGTGCTGCGCAGCTTGCAGGATCTTAGTTCCCCGACCAGGGATTGATCCCATGCCCCCTGCAGTGGAAGCACAGAGAACTAACCGCTGGACCACCAGGGAATTCCCTAACCACTTCTGTTAAAAGCCAAAGGTTTTACAATCACATTAAAACCTCCAAAATCCTTTAAAGGGCCTACAGAGTCACCAGGACCTGATATCTCATAATCTCTCGGATCTCATCTCCAACCACTTTCCCTCTGGCTTTTTCCACACTCACACCTCCTTGATGTTCCTTGAACACACACGGGCACAGTCAGAACCTTTACATCTGCTGATCCCGATCCGTCTGTCTGAAATGGACTTCCCCCTCACCTTTAGGTCTTTGCTCAAATATCACCCTTTCAGTAAGGGCTCCCCTGACTATCCTGTTCAAAACTCAGCCCCTCCCCCAACATGTCCTATCCCTCTTCTCCACTTTATTTTCCTCCACTGCACTTTATCTGATGTGTGTGTGTGTGTGTGTGTATATATAAATCACAAATTTATTGTCATTCTCTTCCTTTAGAATGTAAACACCATAATGGCAGGAATTTTGTCTATTTTGTTCAATGCTGTGTCCCTAAAAGAGTGCCAGGCACATAGTAAGCAGTCAATAAATCACTGTTGAGTGAACAAAGAGTGAACTATTCTGATCACTAATATAAGACTATTGATCGGGCTTCCCTGGTTGGCGCAGTGGTTGAGAGTCCGCCTGCCGATGCAGGGGACACGGGTTCGTGCCCCGGTCTGGGAAGATCCCACATGCCGCGCAGCGGCTGGGCCCGTGAGCCATGGCCACTGAGCCTGCGCGTCCAGAGCCTGTGCTCCGCACGGGAGAGGCCACAACAGTGAGAGGCCCGCGTACCGCAAAAAAAAAAAACAAAAAAAAAACCTATTGATCAACTACTAAGACATGCCACTTCTTAAACCTTCCTCAAAATTGGAGAGGGCTCTAATTTTACTCTAAACTCTGTTCTACAATTAAAGGCCTGCTACTATTACTGACTTTTTTCTTTTGCTATGTTTAATTTAGCTTTTGCCACTCCATCATTTTTTTAATAGTATCTCTCAAATATTTTTAACAGCATTACTGAAATTATCATTTACAAACAATTCACCCATCTTAAGTGTAGAACTCAATGACTTTTAATAAATTTATCCAGTTATGCAACTTTCACCACAATCCAGTTTTAGAGTATTTCTATCAGCCCAAACATTCCCTCAAATCCATTTGCAGTCAATCCCCACTCCAACTTCCAACCCAAGGCAAACACGAATTTATCTCTTTAGTTTTATCTTTTCTAGAAATTTCATACAAATGGAATAATTCAACATTAGTCGTACATATCTGGCTTCATTCATTGAGCACATTTTTGAGGTTCACCCATGTCATTACATGTATCAGTTATTCATTTATTAAAAAAAATTACTGAGCAGTATTCCAACCTTATCATATTTTAAGCACTGCCTTATTCTCTTGCAGCACAGTGTTCGAGATTCATCTTCTATCTTTCATGACCCAGCCCTGGAATCAACCATTTCTCCATGTAGCCCTGGTTCTTTTAATTTAATCAGTGAGTTTTTATTTCTTTTTTTTTCATTTATACAAGTACTAATCGGTCCTTTTAAAAATCTGTTTGGCTATTCTTTAAAGGGCATTAGTTAGGATACAGGCTAAGCTGCTGTAACAAAGAGATTCTAAAATAGAGTGGCTTAAATAAGATAGAAGGTTATTTCCTTCTCATGTAATAGTCTAGAAATAAGCCGGGTATAGCTGGACGGGCAGCTCCATACACACTACAATCTCTGTGTCCAGATTCTGCTGATTCGAGTTTTCGTCAGCTATCAGTACACAAGAGGGACATAGGCAGGGGGTCATGCACAGGCATTCCTTCTTAAGGCAAGACATAGAAGGGCCACACATGACTTCTGTTCATAATCAATTGCCAAAACTTAGCCTTAGCCATATCAACCTTCAAGGGAAGTTAGTGAATAGTTTCCAGCTTGGCAGCTATAAGCCATATATTCATCTATAAACTAGGAAATCGTTGTGGATAACTAGCACAAGAGGCCCTGTGCCAATTAGAACCACTTCAAATTAAATTCCCCACTTGAGGTTTTGTCCTACATAAGTAACATAACTTAGGACCACCAACTTATGAAGACTCACTCCTGGTTACAAAATCTCAGGGGAGATGTTTTTGCCTCTCTACCAAGCAAACAGGTTGAGATAGGCAAGTTTTGACCCTCTAAGGCATGCGAACTCAGGCTAGCTAAGCAATGCATTTAATTTTTTTCCCATTTCATTCAGGATTTCAATTGTTTCAATTGACAGGATCATTCCACCACATTAAAAACAATATTTACTGCCTACTCTTTTAAACTGTACAAGATGGTAATAATTCATTGAACGATCACAGATCAAAAACCAAAACAAAGGTTACAAAATAGCTTTAAGCTTTTATCCTTATAATGGTTACAAAATGTAGCATTTCAAAATCTACAACTTAAAATCATTAATTAGCTTCTAAAACAACAGAAATAACTTAGTGTCAAGTTTCCAAAATGACCCATTATATACAATACCATCCTTTAATTATAAACGCATATTTGAATAGTTTTATATTGTACCAACACTTGTTTCATTAGAAATTTCTTCCAGAATTTTCACTCAGTATCTAAATTTATCAGTATCTTTTCTTCTCCACAAGTCATTACTTCCTTCAAAGTAAAAGCATACGTTAAGTAAAAGAATATACAAGGAGCTCAATAAAATTATATTCTCAAAAAAACTAAGATAAAGTATTAGCTAACATTTATTAAGCAGTGTGTTCTACATGTATCATAATACTGAAACCTCACAACCACCTGATAAGGTAAGGGCTGCTTATCTCACAGATGAGAAAACTAAGATTTAGAGACTTTATGCTACTTACCCGAGATCATACAATTAGTTAAGTATTAGAGCAACCCAACTCTGAGCTCTTAGCCACTATGCTTTAAAATAAATGTTTCCCCCACACTTGAAACTCTAAATTCAGCGTGAATCTTAAAATTGTTGGTATATTACAGTTGCTGTTGTAGCAATTCTAAGTGACAATAATGTGGCAACTGTCACTCCCTGTGCGCATGCAAACCTCCAAAGTACTAGTACCAAGACTTGCAGAATTTGAGTTGGAAGAAAATCCTAGAAATGATCTTGGAACACTCCTTTTAATTCCTAAGAAGCAAGCAACTGTGAGGAGAGGGCGGGGTGGGGAAAATCGGACACACTTAGCAGCGCTCCCAAAGTGGATATCAAAAGTAGGTTCACTCCACGTAAGTGCAAAGCTGGCTTAAGATCTCAGCACTAAGGGTTCCTGATTCTTTGTCAGAAATGCTGCACAGAGGAAGACTTCGTGTGAAAAAACTGAACATCAGTGACTGAGTCAAAAAGTGATTCTGAATGTAAAGAACTTTAAAAATCCCTTAACCAACTTATTTCACATGTATTTTCCATTTTCAGGTATGTGTAAGAATTATAAACAATAAAATCTATGTCTTACTAATTCTGACAGAGTTCTTTTGATAAACATGAAAATTCTAAATGGTAAAAAGCTTTGACAGTATGCTTTCCTTGTAAGTAGTATATAAAATAATGGTACAACATGCTATGATAGCAAAACCAGTGCTTACTATATAATTCACGATAGGATATCTTAATATTGAGCTTCATATATAACATCAATAAAATCATGCCCCCTTCCACCCAACCTCATCTTTTGACCAGGAGCTTATGCATTATGGAGGATAAAAATCTGATGTTAAACCCAGATCATATATCATTGGCACTTTCCCAGTTTTTTCTGATTCATAATGTTCTCTGATGAGTTTTGAATTTACACAATTCCTGGTTTTCTTTATGTTAACCTATATATAACTTGCAAGGCTGGGGAAACAACTAAAAATATTTTAAGCATTTAAGTTACTTTCTTAAATTATCATTGTTATCATGAAAATTTTTAACAATCTCATTGATTTCTATTAGCTTTTTTTTTTTTCTAGTCAGCATTTTGATGTTTCTAAGTTTTCTTTTTTTTGTTGTTGTGGTACGCGGGCCTCTCACTGTTGTGGCCTCTCCCGTTGCGGAGCACAGGCTCCGGACGCGCAGGCTCAGCGGCCATGGCTCACGGGCCCAGCCGCTGCGCGGCATGTGGGATCTTCCCAGACCGGGACACGAACCCGTGTCCCCTGCATCAGCAGGCGGACTCTCAACCACTGCGCCACCAGGGAAGCCCCTCTAAGTTTTCTTGATCGGGCAGATTTATTACAAAGTAAAAAACAATGCAATTCAAAGTTATACTAATGTGATTTTGTACTGTGAAATAAAAACGGAATGAACACTATGAATAGGTAAATTCTCTTTTTTGTGGCCTTCCACTTTTTATTCTGAAAGAGAAGTTATCTAATAAATTAATAGTCTCTTTTTCCTTTTATACTAAGTTGTTTAAAGGAGGTTAGGAGAAAACAAAAAATTGCATGTTTCTCTATAGGTATTAAAATATTTTTTTTTAAAAAATGGAAAAAATGCAGAAACAGGACTAGAAACAGGAAGCAAATAGGAGCAGGAAATTCTCAGTTATAAGATAAACTAATAAACATTTTTAAATGAAGGATTTGAAATTTATCAAGAGGGGAGAAAGTACTTGCAATCCTATTCAAATATTTGTTCCTGTCCTTCCATATGGAATGTTTTCCTTTGTAAATCTTGACAAACTCCTTCCTGTGTCAGCATCTCTATCTAAAGTTGACAGACCAAAGATGTATTTTTAAACATGGACCACAACAGAATTTGGAGTTGATTTGATTTCTGCTGTGTTACCTCTACAAAAAAATATCCTAAAGTTATTTACTCAGGGATAGTTAGTATGGTCACTGATTATGGTAGGAATAAAAGATAAAATTATCAGCCTAGGAGTTTGGAATCTTATCCTAAATATTTTGAGATTTTTTTCTGCTCACACCCTGATTTTTTTCTATAGTGTTAATCTCTCATATATATTTTACATCACAATAAAGTTCTGAAATATAGCTTCTAAACTTTTATTCCAAACTAATTAGAGTAAGTATTTTAGTTTATCCTGATATGACTCTGGCCACAGAAGTATATATAATAGCTGTCTAAACATACATGTGGCATAATGCATTTAATTTTATAATTTGTTTAGAGATATTTAGAAAAAAATGACTGCTAATGAATGTTTTCCTTTAAACATTCGATTTGGCTCAACAACTCAATAATAACTAGGAATGAAATAATTTATTTGGGTATCTTTTATTTATGTCAAACAATGAATTGTTTATCTTAACGTATTTCATCTTTAGAAGCTAAAATCATTTTGAAGAGTCATATCTTGTCTTTCTCTTTGCTATATATTTATAAGGACTAATTTAAGAGAAATTTTTAAGGCTTACGAGAATTCAAAAGAAAAGGACATCTGGAAACAGAATGTGAACTTTTAAATAGGAAATACTGGCTTAGAAAAAATTGATATTAGAGAAACATAACACAGTCATTTTTAAAGCTTCTTGCTTTGAGAAACATAAGATATGCTGTACTTTTTAAAAGACTTGTCATAATTGATTTCTGTTCTTATCAGAAACTCCTCTAAAACGTATTTGGAAAATATTTGGAACTGAGAGTTTGACATTATTCAAATTACATTTATTGAAAGTAAACATTAAAACTAAAGAGCAAATGGCACAAATATAAATATATAGCATTAAAAAAACTCAATAATTTACAGAACTTTAGAATATTAGAGCAACCTGGAGTGTATTATAAGCTGCATAGAGTAACTGGAGCATACTGAAAGACGAGACAGCATGACTAAATATATCATGTAAACAGATTTCAAATACAAAATCAAATGTTCTTAGAAAAATTTTCAGGAGTTGAATACTATAATTTAAGCTCATCATCTCCCCCTTTTTCCTTTATCTTCCTTATTTAATATATTAATACAGCTGTATAAAATTAAGAACTCCACTCTACTGTAGTTGTTTACTGATATGGAATGTGACCTAATCTTTATTTTGCTTTCAAGGAGACTTTTTAAAATATAATATAAATTAATTACTGGAAAAACAAGTTTTAAGACAAGGATATATAAAATATAACCACAAATTTTGTTATTAGTAGATTCAACAGGCACAAAATTTCTGTCAAATTGCTATAAAAATGTCTAAATGCTTACTCTCAATGTCTGTGTTTATCTCATTGCAAACAAGTAACAATTTACAAACCAGCACCAGTCCACAGACCACACTTTGAGTAGCACTATCTCAGAAACAAGAAAGAAGGTAACAATAAGAAATTAATTCGGAATTAGTGACTAAAGCTTTAAGTTCTAAGTATTCCATAAATTCGCTGTTTAACAGTACACACTTAAATCTAAAAGAAATGCATTGAATATAATTTTCTTAAAAATTAAGCAGCAGCTTTATCACATTTGAAGCCAAGTGCTGAGTTTGAATGATGTTTGAGCATGCAATTAATTTAAATGAGGAAAAATATTGAGTCTTGAAAATAAATGAAACTATAAATTAATCTAATCTGTTTCTCTGAAGAGTAACATTGGGTTGTCCAAGCAGTCCTATAAACAATTCCCACTTGTCCAGTATAAAACGCTCTAAATGAGCGCTCAGGAGGCTACTGCCATGGGCAGCATCAAATGGACTGATGATCACCGACTGGTTTTAATCCAGAACTACTTCTACCCTGACTCTACTACTTGAGAATAGTTGCTGGTATATTTCATGCTCTACACCAAGAAAACAGAAGTAGGGCAATTTCAGGTTAAAAACAGAACCAGATCACCTAAATAGCATGATACACTCTAGTAAAAAGTCTTTATTAAAAAAAGAAGAAGAAGAAAAGAAAAAGAAAGAAAGCTGAAAGGCTCTTCAAAATATAACCCCATTTTTCAAATCAGCTTCCAACTTTGTTTACAGCTTTACAAACCACATACTTAAGTGAAGTAATACTAAAAACTGGCAATTTATGGAATAAGCCTTAGGAAGTAATAAACCCAGAAGTGATACTAGTGTGTGTTGTTGCTGCTTGTGTTATTGGCTGTGTGTTCCCGTTTCTCAATTCTCCAAAAATTGAGTCGTGTTATTGGTCGTGTGTTCTGGTCTCTCAACTCTCTAAAGATCAAAACTCCCATAACAAAGAATTATGTTGCTTCCAATATTGAACTGTCCTAATGAAAGAAGTACAGTCTTTCCTATGTGACTCTTGAAGGCACCAATGAATAAAACCAACAGGTATCAGGTTAAAAAAAATTTTTTTTTTTTTGCGGTACACGGGCCTCTTACTGTTGTGGCCTCTCCCGTTGCAGAGCACAGGCTCCGGACGCGCAGGCTCAGTGGCCATGGCTCACGGGCCCAGCCGCTCCGCGGCACGTGGGATCTTCCCGGACCGGGGCACGAACCCGCGTCCCCTGCACCGGCAGGCGGACTCTCAACCACTGCGCCACCAGGGAAGCCCCAGGTTAAAATTTAATAACCAACACTAACAACAAAAAAGACTGTCTAGAAAGAAAGTGACAATATCTTTATTACCCGAGAAAATCAAACAGAAGGTAGATAAGTAATAACAAACTAAAATTATTTTCTAATGTTCTGCTCAATACTAAGATCATTATCAGTCCACAGTGGTCCTCACAAAGTGATGAAATACATCCTAGCACTTGGCTAGAACTCTTCTTCTACAACAGAAGGAATAGGCATGATAGACAGAATTTTGCTGAAATGAATCTAAATCCACACCCTGAGGGATATCAGTATTCCTCAAATATGCTGTTTTACCCGAAGTTACTCACATTGGGTAAGAGAACTGTGTTTCAAAACAAATTTGAGATAAACCTGAACGTAACACAATGTGGCATGGTTAACAAAATTATATTTAGTAGCAATTACTTACTAAGGTCATATAGTTTTACGTTCACTACTTTAAAAAGTGCTGGCAAAGATTGTGGAGATGAAGGTTTCTCTAGTTTGAAATATGATCTGCAAGAATAGCAATTTACCAACTAGATGGGTCCGAACACTTTTATTTTTAGTGATAAGGAAGTTATGCTCAACTTCACTACTTAAAATGAAAATAAGATGGAATTTTTCACCCTTAAGAATATAGAAAATGTAAAAATCTGACTAGACTATCAAATACCGATTAGGGTCTAGGGAGTGTAAATTAATGTAGACAGTAAGGAAAGTAATTTGGCTGTATCTAACAAAATTCAAAATATTACGTAGCCCACGATCCAGTTAATCCACTTCTGGGTATATAATCCAAAACAGACTGAGATACACCATACAAAATATATATTTGAGACCTGCAGTAGGGAATACATTTTATATAATTGTGTTCTGAGTTGTGATACATGTCTCATGAAAAAATAAGTGCCCTTTACACTGACACTTTCTATTACATTCTATTCTTTTTCAAAATGCAGATTCCAACCTACTAAACTGATTTCACTACCTGCTGTTTGGAAAACACTGCCCTAAAAAACTGTAGTAATATGTGCAAGACATCATCTGTAAAAGTGTCCACTGTGGATTGTTTAAAATAGAGAAAAAACTGGACACAACTTATATATCCATCGTGTCACACAACCACATAATTTAAATACAAAATACAATGTAATATTATGAAAAAGTTGTTTAAATTAGATCTGTCTATGTAATATGTATATATCTTTAAAATATAATGTAGGGACTTCCCTGGTGGCGCAGTGGTTAAGAATCCACCTGCCAATGCAGGGGACACCGGTTCCAGCCCTGGTCTGGGAAGATCCCACATGCCTCGGAGCAACTAAGCCCATGCGCCACCACTACTGAGCCTGTGCTCTAGAGCCAGCGAGCCACAACTATTGAGCCCACATGCCATAACTACTGAAGCCCGTGCTCCTAGAGCCCGTGTTCCACAACAAGAGAAGCCACTTCAATGAGAAGTCCGTGCACCGCAACGAAGAGTAGCCCCCGCTCGCCACAACTAGAGAAAGACCGCGCGCAGCAACGAAGACCCAACACAGCCAAAAATAAATAAATAAATGAAAAATACATATATATATAATGTAGAGGGAAAAAAAAGCAACAAGCAGAACAATATTTCCAGAATTTTATCATTTCTGCAGATTTCCAGCAATCATATTATGATTATGAATAGGTATACATACAAATATAAAATTACTAAAATGGCTTAGAAGTATATATATACTAATATATTAACTCACAGCCGGGTGGGGGGTTCTCAGACAGTAAAGTGTCTGGCTAGAGAGGCCTTTAGCTATATATATAATGTTTAAATTCTTTAAGAATATTTAAATGTTATCTGAAAAAAGATAGAAAAGTTGCAGCAAGTTTTGAGATAGCAATTGGAGTAGAATGAATGAATGGGAGTTGGGGTGAGAAAGAATGAGGTACAGATGAGCAGAACCAGGTGTACATACACCCATACAGTTAAATCAATGAATGAGAGAGAAAAGCTGGAAAAAAAATAATAAAACCCACGAAAAGCATAAGGACTGAGGAAAGAGTAGAGAGGCATGTAGCAACAGCTTGGGGGGAGGGGAGGGAAGCATGAAGTGGGCAGAAAAGGCAGGAAGAAAAGGCCTAACAACTGGTAAACTGATCCATTCCTTATTGGTGGTTCAACTGCATAAATAAAAGGGGGGCAGCTTAGTGAGAAAGTACTTAGCAGCTCTGTTTACACAGACAACAGAAAGTGCCACTAGAGTGGCAAATTGAACTGTGCAAGGCCAATTAACCCTTTCACCTTAGCGTTTTATACTAGCTACCTTACTGTGCCTCTGTTAGATCTACACTGATATGTGTTAGGACCAAATGCAATTATAAATCATTGTTACGTGTATTGATGAATTCTTCAAATTCCATGAAGCACATCCATTTTATTTATTTAGTATTCTGAATACCTTCCTCGCTACTCTCATCTGGATTTAATCAACGAACACTTTCAAAGGAAGAGTGGTTATCCAGAAATTCAAACTACACATGTCCTTTATTAAACTATGAATTGACTACTACTCAAGTTTTTCAGCCTAAATGATTTTTTGTTTTTTTTTTAGGTTAGGTTCACTTCAAATTTCTTCTAGACAAATTAGGGGGAAATTAGGAAAAGAGTAACATATTCAAGTGGGCAAAAATGTAATCCTAATATGCACTGAAGAGGTTTGTAAATCAACCAGCTGCTGCATAAGCAATTGTATCTAATTATAATTTACTACTATAAAGGAAACTTTGTATCTTGAAGGGCTATATAAGATTTTTTTAAAGATAATAATAGGTTTATCACTGGAAACTGTATTCATCTTCCTGATTCCAAAATACAGCCATGCATCGTCTTTAAGTTATATTTGAGAGCAAGGATCGTACCTTCCACACAGTCTATAAAACCTAGAAAAGTATCATATACTAGGCATGCAAATATTTGGTAATGACCAATGTTGTAAAATGTTTGGCATATGTGAAAGGCGTTGCTCCTATGAGCTAAGAGGGCCAATAATAAAAGAATATAGTTGTTCAATAGTAAGTTAAGACAGTCTACATAAATATTTATTCGTTAATCCTAACACTCTCTTTTCCCTACTACCCATACCTCCCTCCTGAAGGTACCAATATCATCCCACTATCAGCTAAAATTCCATGCCAAATCTTCCCCCTAGCCATGTTATTTATCAGAGTCTTAATAGCAGTAATTTTTAAAATGCTAATTGAATACTGGGAAAATGCCAACAGACAGTTTTGAAGTGGGGTTTAAAGGAATACACACTGTATTTCTTAACCCAACGAAGATCAATACCTGTCTGAAAAGGTTACACTTGCTTTGGGGAGCAAGGGACTTTTTCTAGTGGCTTTTCTCAGTTCTTCTCAATGGGTAACAAAAGGCAAAGGAGCTGGCGAATTCAACCCTCATCTAGCTACAGAGGCTGTTTACTGACTTCTATGGCTATGTTAAAAATCAGTGGAGGAAGAGAAGGCTAGCAGCCTTTGCCTTTCTCTAAGTCTTTTCTTGAATGCAGGCCACCCACCAAGTTCCCCTACTTCTCTTTTCTTCCATAACAGCACCAACACAGCCACTGCAAAAGCAATGCATCAAGACAAGCAGCATCAGTGAGGAGGAAATGGGGCCAATGGTAAGGGACAGAAAAAAGGAGCAGTGATGACTCCAAATCTGGTCTCATGAATGAGTCGGGCACATGATGCTCCTTTGTAGGTAGGAACAGAATATGGTGAACACTCACACAGCTGGCCTCCAGCTCCCTTGACATATTCTCACACTCATAGTACTTAGTACTTCAATGCCAGACAAGAGTCAAGATTTTATCTTAGTGATTTTTTTAAAAAGAAAACTACCAAATGTAAAAAATGAATAATAGACTATGCCAAGTAAACATTATTTAGCTTAAAGCTGCAGTATAGTCTAATTAATTAATTTACAAAGCTCGGTTTCTCTAAAGCAACTATTATCAGGTTTTCTTCAGGAATTCACTTCCTTGTTTTATAAACACAAACTATAATATGAATTAAAATAAAATTCAGAATGAGAAATGGTTTCCAAAAGTAGTAATTATTAATTTAATCCAAGCAATTATTTGTGTGATTTGAAGAAGTACAGATATCTCTTCCTATTTCTCTTCTGAACACTAGTCTCTGGAGCCAATTTGAGACTTGAATTTAGAATTGATCCCCAGTGCAGGGGACCAAAATACACATACCCAGGAGACGACAGTCAGCTACCATGATTTTTTCACATTAAATAAAGCAAATGCATCTTAATACATCCAAAAGAACATTTAAGTCAAGCTTTTGTTCTAGTGCTGACCCTACATGCGATCCTTGTATCACTCTGGATCTCCACTTCCCCACCTGGATAATGAGGGTTGATAATCAGTCTTTTCTCTATTTTGGAAAGCTGACAAGATTGTCTAATATAAAAATTCTTTGAAAAGTCAACAGGAAAGTAATAAATAAATGAAGAAAATACTTTTCAAAGTGACATGGGAATAAAATCCATGCCCAAGTTATTTTTCTACATTCTGTACATCAAGCCAACATTTAGATAATATATAACTACAAAAGCCCTTTTTTTTAAAATGAGGGTGTCTAGTTTCTAAATAGGAACATTTAGATTATTTTGTAAGTTAGATAAGCTTCAATAGTTTTCTTTCTAAAGCTCTTCTACTTCAAGTCTTTCCACACCTTTCTCTTTCCTCCTCAACCAAATATATAGAGATTTTTCTTGATTAACTCTTTAACAGGTAATACAATAGTCAAGAAGACTAAAGAATACAAAATATAAAAGGCCACTGGCCACCTAGAAGCATATCTCCACTAAGAGAGGGCAATTTTAACAGGGAGGGAGGGAAGAAGAAAGGGAGAGAAATACAACAGGCAAACTCTACAAGAGTTTCCGTTACTTTTTTTTTTTTTTTTTTTGTCTGCACCATGCAGCATGTGGGATCTTAGTTCCCTGACCAGGGATTGAACCCACAACCCTTGCCGTGGAAGCATGGAGTCTTAACCACTGGACCGCCAGGGAAGTCCCTCCATTACTTCTTGAAACAAGATTTCGTAGTACTCACATATTGATATAGTAATTTATAGAATTCAGGAAGTCTCTCAGTAAAGTGGCAAAGTCAATTAGCAAGTGAAAGCATTGGCTCAGAACCTGGTCAGACTGGGGTCAGCAACTTCTTAAGCTTGAAATGTGTTCAGCAAAACTAGGCAATGCCAGAGCACAGGCAGGCCTACTGTTTACAGGCATCACAGAGCAGTCCATCAGCTGATTATATTTTGTCTTGCAATGAAACCAAATTACCTCCTGTCTATAAACGGCAGGAATTATATTATATTCTTTCAAAGATTCCATAAAACCTAGCACAGTGCCAGGGACTAACAGAATAGATGGAGGAATAGAAAGAGGCATAGAAAAAAAGGGAAAAGAATTTAAAAGACTGTGGAAACACACACAAAACCACTACCCAAAAGCACCCCTCCAAAATCCAAGAATCCAGAGACTAAAGTACTACATACATCACACAAGCCCATCTTCTATTCAAAGACTAGAAGATATGCTTGTACAATGTTATCAGAAACATCTAAGGCTATAAGAAAAGGCAAATAGCAACTCTGGTTAAACACTGTCATTGAAGTGCACACATATTAGCAATCAATTACTCAGTTTATTGCAGGTTAGTTAATTTCTGCTATGACATGTGCTTCTTTAACTTGAACTACCTTATTATGTGATTAGTAAATAGTCGTATGATGTCCTTATAATGCAGAAGTTGTGTTAGCCCAATTTGATCTTTTCCCAGCTCATTCATTTTTTTTTAATGATTGGAGACAAGCTTTCTTGCAATTAAAGACAAAGCCTTAGCTCTTTCTGAAGAGCTTAAAAAAATAAAAAAATTTTAAAAAGCTAAAAATTCACAGAAATGCCTTCCTTTAATGTAAGTAGTGCCTGGTTTAGTGGCTCTGAGAACAGCTATGGTTTCTACTATGTAAAGCTATCTGATGAAACTGTGAGTATAGTTGAAGAAGTATATTTCCTCCATTTTTAAACTTGTGTATCAGTGAAAAGTGTTCTGCTCTGGATCATATTTTGAATTTTTATTCAAATGACCTAAAAAATCTATATCTCAAAGGAGCATGAACAGAAGAGTTTGAAGGGTTCTAAGAACTGACTGACTATGAGGCTAGGTACAAATGCCAGTGGGAGATTGTTTCTTAAGTATTTTTTGCTTTTGTTAGTGTTTATAAAGTTCCATAGATTTTGAGGGCTCTACTCAATCCTATTTCTCCTAAAAATCTGTTATTTTCACGGTGTGATTTTGCAGAACAAGGAGTCAAATACGGTATTGTAGCAGAAATAACTGTTATTGGATCTGGTCCACCTGGATAAAGTAGAAAATAATGGAAAGCAAATAAAAGGACAGAATTCCAGTGAAGGGGATATCCTCATTTGCTTCTCTGAGGATGTCTCCATGGCTTACTGATAGAACCTTCTCAAGACAGCCAGACTAAGGCATAATGGATAAAAAGACTATCAATCTTCTCTTGCTTACCTACTACTCTGAGCAAAGTTTGTCCTAGGCCTCCAGCTCCTTCACTGTTTTTGATAATAATCAAAACTTCCTTCTCCCACAGCTTTTTATTTTTGTTATTCTGAATTTATATTTTGTCTAATTCCCCAGTTTACCTTTCTCAGAATCAAAACACAACAGATTTATGGGATTAGAAAGTCCTTAGGTTACATAGTCTAACCTCACTAAGTGAGGAATCCTTTCTATATTGTTGGTTACGAATACCTATTGACCATAGTGCTAAACACTGTGCTAATTGTTGAAGAAATGGCAGTAAACAACAACAAAAAGACACAAAATCCAGACACTGAGCAAACCATATGCATACATGTATTTCCTAGTTCTGTCCATCGAGAAATACTAGACGCAAGGGCACCACAAAAGCAACAAGCACACTTAGTGTCCATATTTTCATTTCTAAATATTATTCTTCAATGAAAAGAACCTGAGCTCCTTGGGAAAATGACCGATTCCAGCGCTGGGGCAGTGAAAGTGAAAGATAAGTCTGGAACATCTTACAGTGCCAGAAAATAAGTGCCCTGAAAAACAACAGGAGTAAGATAAAAGGCACAGGATCCAATGTGAAGGAGTTCTTAATGGCCAAATGTAGTATAATATGAGCAAAAAAATAATGATAGTAATGGAGCATAACCCATAGATTAAAATAAATATTCATACTGATATAAGTAACTGACCAAACAGTGAGAAGGGCTATCTCTTCCTTACAGTACAGAAAGAAAAATGGAAATAGAAAAATCACCATTTGTAAGTACCATGGTAATGTTGGCTACAGGCAAGAATCATCGACAGATGCTAAAATTACTGGGCAAAAGAATGATGAGAAATAAACGGGCTCCCCTGGTGGCGCAGCGGTTAAAAATCCGCCTGCCAATGCAGGGGACATGGGTTCAATCCCTGGTCCGGGAAGATCCCACATGCGGTGGAGCAACTAAGCCCGTGCGCCCCAACTACTGAGCCCGCGTGCCACAACTCCTGAAGCCTGTGAGCCTAGAGCCCGTGCTCCGCAACAAGAGAAGCCACCGCAATGAGAAGTCCCCGCTCACTGCAACTAGAGAAAACCCGTGCGCAACAACAAAGACCCAGTGCAGCCAAAAATAAATAAAATAAATAAATTTATTTTAAAAAAAGAAATAAGATATTTGCATAATCTTAAAGTATTTTCCCACATGAAAAATGACAAACGGAAAACAGTAGCTTTACAATGAAAAAATTTGGCATACACTTAACCAAGTAATCAAAGTTAAGCTCAGCGGCAATGTGATACATCAATATCATGTGCCTGGTGACATGATACACTGAAAAGGGCACAGCATCAAGTCTATGGTATTCATGCAAAACATGTATAACCTGAATTTAATTATGAGAAAACATGAGACAAACCCAAATTGAGGGACATTCTAAAATATAACTATCTAATACTCTTGAAAAGTGTCAAGGTCAAGAATGACAAAGACTAAGGAACTGTCCCAGAGTAGAGGACATCAATGAGATAAGAACTAAATGTATGATTCAGGACTAGAAAAAAGATGCTAGTAGGACAGCTGATAAAATTTGAATAAGATCTGTAGGTCAGTTAATAGTACTGTATCAATCTTAATTTCCTGATTTTGATCATTTTATTAAGGTTATGTAAGACATTTGGGAAAACTAGGAGAAGAGTATAAAGGAACTCTTTGCATTACTTTTGCCACTTTTTTATTAAATCTGAAATTATTCCAAAATGAAAGATAAGTAAAAAGTTAAAAAATATATTTCTTAATTCTGATATTCAAAGTCAGTGATCATACACCCCCTTACCCTTTCTTTTTCACATTTAATATGTTCTGCATTGGACAAGATTCCCAGAACCCCTACTATACTGACAGCTCCCCTTTTAAAACACTCCATTTGTTACCAGGAATGTACATAATCAGTTACAGATTGCATTATATTTCTCACTTCATACAATCAGGTCACTATATGTATGTTAATGCAACCTAGAGCTGGTTTTTAAAAGCAGATGCATCATACAGTTGGCATAATTCAGTTTGTGATCAACTAAAACTTGAGCGTTTACTAAGGTCAAATTACATCTTCCCATTTTATACTTGTGCAAGTGATTTTTTTCAGCAAAATGTGGAATTACCTTTTTCTGTGATTATTTCCACCCTTCTGGTTTCTGCTCATATTTTACACTGGTAAGGGTACCAGTTAGATTATTCTGAATTACAATTCTATCACTCACTTGCCGTGTATTGAATACATACCATTTGCAGTGTACTACGAATTAAGAGTATATAAAAAATTTGCCATGGAGTGGTCATATCTGATTGGAAGGGTAGGGAAAATCTTAATAAAGAGATTAAATTTAGGCTAGAACTTTAAGAATAGGCAGCGTTTGAATAGTAAGAAATAATACAGAATAATGGTTATGATCTTTGAACCTAACAAACAAGAGTGTAAATCCTAACTCCGCCAATTATTAGTTTTGGGGAAGTCTTTGGAATTCCATTTGCTCACTGATAAAATACCTAACTTGATAGAACTGTTTTAGAGATTAAATAATATATACTCAAGCAGTTAGCCTTTTCATCAAATGGTGCCAGAAAAATTGTATGCAAAAGAATGAAACTGGACCCTTATATTACACCATATACAAAAATTAACTCAAAATGGGATCAAAGGCTTAAAGGTAAGAGCTAAAGTTATAAAACTGTTTGAAGAAACATAGGGGAAAAACTTCATGACATGGGATTTGGCAATTACTTCTTGGACATGACACCAAAAACACAGGGAACAAATGAAACAAAAGAGATAAGTTAGGACTTCATCAAAACTAAAAACTTTTGTGCATCAAAGGACACTATCAAGAGAGTATAAAGGCAATCCATGTTTGCAAATCATATACCTGACAAGGGATTAATATCCACGATATATCAAAGACTCCCATAACTCAACAACAAAAAAAACAAACAATCCCCCCCGAAATGGGCAAATGATTTGAATACACATTTGTGCAAGGAACACATACAGACGGTCAACAAGCATATGAAAAGGCGTTCAACGTCACCAATCCTTTAGAGAAATGCAAATCAAAACCACAATAGGATACCACTTCTTATCCATTATGAAGACTATTATCAAAACAAAAACAAACAAAAGAACGCTGGTGATACTGTGGAGAAAATTAGAACCCTTGTTCATTGCTTGTGGGCATGTAAAATGATGCAGCCACTGTGGAAAAGATCATCACCATATATATCATCTAGAATTCTACTTCTAGGTATATCCCCAAAAGCATTGAAGGCAGGGGCTCCAGCAAATACTTGTTAACCGGGCTAAAGCAACTTTACAGCTGACCCTTAAACGATGTTGGTGGGGATGGGAGGGGGCGTGTTTAGGGGCACGGACCCTCCGTGCAGTTGAAAATCTAGATACAACTTAAACTCAGTCCCCTCATCTGCAGATTCAGCCAATCACCTATCATGCAACACTGTAGTATTTACTACTGAAAAAAATCCGCGCATAAGTGGACCTGTGCAGTTTAGACCCATGTTGTTCAAGAGTCAACTGTATTTACAATAGCCAGAGGTGGACCCCAGTTTATCAACAGATGAATGTATATATTCCACAAAATGTGGTGTATACATACGATGGAATACTATTCAGTCATAAAAAGGAATATATTTTGGAGACATTCCACAACATGGATTAACCTTGAAGACTTAAGTGAAATAAGCCAGACACAAAAGGATAAATATTGTATGATTCCATTTATATGAGGTGCCTGGAATAGGCAAGGTCTTATGAGACAGAAAATGGATTAGAGGTTATCAGGGCCTGGGGGAGGAGGGAATAGTGAGCAATTTTTTTTAATGGATACAGAGTTTCTTTTTGAGATGATGAAAAATTTCTAGGAATGGATAGTGATGATGGTTGCACAACACTGTTAATATACACAATGAATTGTATACTTTAAAAATGGTTAAAATGGTAAATTTTATGCTATGTGTATTTTACCACAATTTTAAAAAGAGCAGTTAGCATGCTGTACTCACATAAAAGTACTCACATAGATTATTTTTGGAGGTGGAAGAAACTTCAGGCACAGTTAACAGTATGAGCAGAGTTACTAGGTAAAAAAACATATATGAGGGAAAAAACCCTGAAATGATATAGGTAAAAATGCCAAAAGTGGTTTTCTTTGGATTTTTAAAATTTTGTTTTTCTTTGCTTTTACATAAAAAATTTAATAAAAAATATTTAAAGAACAACCCCTCATACAGGTAAGAACAGTGTATTAAAAATAGGCTGCTTGTAATAGAAACTCAATATACCAAATGGCTTTTTAAATGATAGAGAAGTACAGAAGTGGGCATCCAGGGCAGTTACAGTGGCTCCATAGTCACCAGGACCCAGGCCCCTACTATCTCTCTGCTCCTGGTTTCTCAAGGTCACCTCTACTTGCAAGATGTTTGCTGCAGCAGCTACTAACATCTCATCTATTGATACATTCCAGTGAGCAGAAAGGAGGGAGAAACAAGGACAAAATGATGTACTGCCCTTTAAGGGCTTCCTTCACTAGAAGCCCAACCCTATGTCTTCTGTTCACTGGCCACCATTACCTGTAAAGAAGACAGGAAAATGCTTTCGTTTTGTTTTGTTTTGTTTTGTTTTTAACTCCAGTATCTAATAATACAGGGGTTGTGCTACTAAAGAAAAGAAAAATAGATAGATGGTTAGTAGCCTGCCTCAGATACTTAAAAGTATTTTTCATATAACTAAAATTTCAGCTTTCATCTTTACTATTTGGAGTCACCTCTAAAAACTATAAAATCTAATAAAAAGATACACATTAACAAGTCTTTAGGACATTTTACACTAAAAAAAAATTACATTTTAATGAATGTCAAAGCCAGAACATAGTGAGATCAAATTCTTTTTATTTATTTATTTATTTAATTTTTGGCTGCATTGTGTCTTTGTTGCTACGAGCGGGCTTTCTCTAGTTGCTGCAAGAGGGGGCTACTCTTCGTTGTGGTATGTGGGCTTCATTGTGGTGGCTTCTCTTGCTGCCGAGCATGGACTCTAGGCCCGCAGGCTTCAGTAGTTGCGGCTCGCAGGCTCTAGAGCGCAGGCTCAGTAGTTGTGGCTCACTGACTTAGCTGCTCCGCAGCATGTGGGATCTTCCCAGACCAGGGCTCCAACCCATGCCCCCTGAATTGGCAGGCAGATTCTTAACCACTGCGCCACCAGGGAAGTCCCTGACAGCAAAGATGCAATGGTAGAAACAAGTCTGTATATTCAGTTAACATAGGTATGTGTATGTGTGTGCGCATCTGTACGGAAGAGGACAAATCATAAGAACTTTTAAATGCTCAGACATGTCGGAAGTCACAATTTAGGTTCCTTACAGAGTAATCTGTCAAACAAGACTCTCAATTCAGAGAACCCTCACGTTTCCCATAAAATAACATATCTTTTTTCTAACGGTTTTGTTGAGGTATAATTTACATATCATGAAATTCACACACTGTAAGTACACAATTCAGTGATTTTAATAAATTTACAAAGATATGCAATCATCACTAAAATCCTGTCTTAGAACATTTCTATCACCCTAAAAAAGATCCCTCATGCCATTTTCAGTCAACCCTCATTCCCAGACTATGACAACTACTACTCTTACTTGCTGTCACTACATACTTACCTTTTCTGGACATTTCATATAAATGATATCATGTAACATGGAGTCTTTTTGAGTCAGACTTCTTTTACTTAGCATAATGTTCTTAAGGTTCATCCATGTTGTAGTTTATATCAGAAGTTCTTCCTTTTTGTACTAAATATTAAATAGTATTCCATTACATGGATATATCACATTTTGTTTATCCATTTGTAGGCTGCTGGGCACTTGGATTGTTTCCAATTTTGGCTCTTATGAATAATACCGTATGAACATTCATCTACAAATCTGTATGGACATACACTTTCACTTTTGTCTTAAGACACTATAGACATCTAGGAGGAACTGCTGGGGCATATCCTAAGTTTACTTGAACTTTAAAAACAAAACAAAAAAACTGCCACACTGTCTTCCAAAGTTGCTGTACCATTTTACATTACCACCAGTTTATCCTCACCAATGATTTTTCCTGTCCACTATTTTGATTATAGGCATCCTAGTGGGTAAAATGTTTTATCTCCTTATGGCTTTAATTTGCATTTCTTTAATGACAAATACCATTGAGTACTTTTTCATGCACTTACTAGCCATTTGTATATCTTCTTGGGGGAAATGTCTACACAGATAGCTTTTTAGATTCTCTTTATTAGGTTGATGAAATTACCTTCTATTCCTGGTTTGCTGAGAGTTTTTATTATGAATAGGTATTAGAGTCCTTCAATTTTTTTTTTCTGTGTCTGAGATAATCATGCAGTTTTTGTCTTTGATTCTATTAACACAGTGTATTATATTAATTGATTTTCAGATGTGAAAACAACCTTGCATTCCTGGGATAAATCCCATTTGATCATTAAGTTTAATCCATTTTATATGTTGCTGGATACAGCTGGCTAGCATTTTTGCTGGAAATTTTACATCTCTATTCATGAGGGTTATTGGTCTGTAGTTTTCTTTTCTTGTGACATCTTTGTCTGGCTTTAGTTATCAGGGTAATATTTACCTCACAGAATGAGTTAGGAAATATTCGCTCCCCTCCTCTTCTATTTTCTGTAAGTTTTTGAAAATTTGTGATTATTTCTTCTTTAAATATTTGATAGAATTCACCAATGAAGCCATCTGGCTTTTCTTTGTGGGAAGACTTTAAAATACTAATTCAATTTACTTACTAGTTATAATTCTATTCAGATTTTTTACTGAGAGTAGTTTTGGTCAGTGGCCTTTGTTCATTTCATCTAAGCTGTCGCATTTGCAGGCAAAGGTCTTCGTAGTGCTCTCATAATCCTTTTAATTTCTGTAGAGTTGGCAGTGATACAACCTCTTTCATTCCTGAGGTTGGTGTTTATGTCTTCTTTCTTTTTTTTTCTTGATCAGTATAGCTAACAGTTTATCAATTTTGTTGCTCTTTTCAAAGGGCAAATTTTGGTTTCACTGATTTTTCTATTAACTGTTTTATATTTCATTGGTTTCTGCTCTTATCTTTACTGTTCCTTCCTTTTTCTTGCTTTGTGTTTAGTTTGCACTTTTTCCCCTCCTAGTGTTGTAAGGCAAAAGTGTAAGGTTATTGATTTTAAATCTGTCTTCTTTGTGTGACTTTCCTGGTGGCACAGTGGTTAACAATCCGCCTACCAATGCAGGGGACACGGGTTTGAGCCCTGGTCCGGGAAGATCCCACATGCTGCGCAGCAACTAAGCCCGTGAGCCACAATTACTGAGCCCACATGCCACAACTGCTGAAGCCCACGTGCCTACAGTCCACGTTCCACAACAAAAGACGCTACTGCAATGAGAATCCCATGCACCGCAACAAAGAGTATCCCCCGCTCACCGCAACTAGAGAAAGCCCGTGCGCAGCAACAAAGACCCAATGCAGCCAAAATAAATAAACAATAAAAAATAAAATCAAATCAAATCTGTCTTCTTTGCTATTATAGGTATTTGAAGCTATAAATTCCACCTAAGTACTACTTTAATTGAATCACATAAATGGTGATACGTTCTGTTTTCATTTTCATTCAGTTCAAAACATTTCCTAATTTCCCTGATGATTTTCTTCTTTGACTGATGGGTTATTTAGAAATGTGTTAAGTTCCAAAAATTGGGAGCTTTTTCCATCCTTTTACATTCAACCTATTTGTGTCTTTGAATCTAAAGTATGTCTCTTGTAGAAAGCATATCATTGAATCTTTTATCTTTTTTTTTTTAAATCCAGCCTAACATTCTCTGCCTTTTTATTGGAATGTTTAATCCAGTCATATTTAATTTAGTTACTGATATGGTCAGATTTACCATATCATTTACCATATGCCATTGTGCTATGTTTTCTATATACCTCATGTCTTTTTCCCCCCTCCTCCTTTACTGCCTTCTTTTTAGTTACATAGATATGTCCTAGTGATCTATGTTACCTCCTTTGTTAGAATTTTTACTATATAAATTTTTTAGTTATGTTCTTGGTGGTTGCTCTAAGGATTACAATATGTATCTTACCAAGATCTATTTCAGGGACTTCCCTGGTGGTCCAATGGTTAAGAATCCGCCTGCCAATGCAGGGGACGTGGGTTCAATCCCTGGTTGGGGAATTAAGATCCCACATGCCGCGGGGCAACTAAGCCCATTCGCCACAACTACTGAGCCCATGCGCCACAACTAGAGAGAAGCCCGCGTGCCGCAATGAAGAGCCTGTGCACTGCAATGAAGATCCGTGTGCTGCAACTAGGACCTGACACAGCCAAATAAATTAAAAAAAAAAAAAAAGATTTATTTCAGATAAATACTAACTTTATTCTGGAAAAATATAAAAACATTGCTCCATTACAGCTCCATCTCTTGCCCCTTTCTTTGTGCTATCATTTTCATGTATAGTAATCGTTATGTGTCATAAGCTCAACAACAGAGTTTTATAGTCTTTTCTGGAAGATTAGACTTACGATGAAACAGTTTGATTCACTGAAATAATTATTAGAAATTATTTGGTAATATTTTTAAATAACAAAATAAATACATGGGATTTTTAGTCTAAAATTATTTGATTTACTTAATTTCCCACTCATAATTTTAAATACCTTATAGGTTAAAAGCAACTTTAAAATACCCATATACTTTATCTCATAAATATGAGATATGTTGCTAATTTAGTTTATCCAATTGTGGCTTAATTATATAACATTCTTTTTTCCAAAGTAATAGAATTTACATGGGCATATATTAGTAATGTTATCAGGACTCTAAATGAAATATCCACCCCTAAATAAAATGATTCTACCAATCCCACAATTTAAACTGTTCTCATTAGCCCATGTTACTGTCTCACCCTTGTGAATATATATGATTCCTACAAAATTATAATCAAATGTGAATAAAACTTGCTATTTAGCTTTTTCCACTTATACATATTTTTCCATGTTGCTATGTACTTTTCACTTATATTGTTATTAATGATTACATATCACACCAAGAACATATCATAGTTCACTCAAATATTCTATTAGAATCTGATTGTTTCCATTCTCTACTATTATTAGTGTGCTGTAGAAAGAACAAATGAATTAATAAATATGAAAAACAGGCTTTATCAGAATTTCATAACATAACCTACATAGCTGTGCATATTCTATTTTGTCACAAAAACAAAGGTTAGAAACACTATTGCAGAGAACTGCTGCAGAAACAGAGTATTGTTATCCATGTTAAAGAAAAGCAACAATGACAGTCTGTAAGTGAAATGTCTTTTAAGAAGATCATTATACCACGGTTTTCATCCATGGTAGTATCTTTAAAGATTTCCCTTAGATTAACAACTCAGTATTAAAGGTATACAATAATAAGATAAACATGTCCTTCAAATTGTATGTAAACCGATTATATTTAAATCCTATGGATCTAATATGAAAAGACCCTTTATCTTTTCTTGTAAGTCTGAATTGTATACTTCTTTCCTTAAAATAATTTAAAGTACATTCCAAATGTGCACTCTACAAACTGCTTGAAGCTTTGATTAAAGATCACTCAATTCCATGAAGCTAATATCCACTGAAACTCTATGATTTTAGTATTGCCCATCAAGTTGACTATTGAAAATGTTTTTCAGTGAGGTTAACCCTCATTGTCTTATTTTTTGTTTTGTGAATTTTGAAGACTATATGTAAGAGAACTATATGTAAGAGAAGATTATATGTAAGAGACTATATGTAAGAGAATTTTGAAGACTATATGTAAGACTTTTTCTCTTAAAAGTCTTTTTATGAGGTTTGTGATTGGTATATATTTACAAAACATCAACATGAAATTATCTGCATATATCTTAATTTCAGGACCATTCATTTCCTCCAGCAATGGTTTTTCTGACATGTACCTGAGTTTCAGTAACTATTTCTCCACCTGGCATGGTTTTCTAACTAGATTCAAGACAGAGTTCAGGACTCTCCTCTGTACACCTCCAATAACAGGGCCACATACATCACTCTGAGGTAATGGATCTACTTATTACAATATTCAAAACCTGTGGGATCTGATTATTTTAGAAATGTTACTTGCCTGTTTTAGCACCCAGACTTGGATCAAGTCTAGGAATAGTGGACTGATAGCGACAGGGACTGACGGTTTACTGTTCCTTTCAATGCCTAAGTAACAGCCTCTTATATTGCTGTGAGTAATAGGCCTGACTATATTTCTGGATGTTAAGTAGTAAAAGGTTCTTAGATAATAGAAAAATGGCATTAAAAATAATAATTTAAAAAGTGCAGCTTTAAAAAATACTCTGGAGTCAAAGTAGCACTGCTCCTCCTAAACCCTACTCCAAATATGTACCAATGATAAAATTTAAAGAGAGAAAATCATAAACATATAGCCACGGCCAAAACCAGTTAAGTATCTCTGTAGACAAAAACTAAAGGAAACGTGTAGCCACCAACAGAGCTTAAGCTAAAAGCCTGGACTCCACACCTGTAGTAGGCAGGAGAAATGAGAAGTCTGACTCCCACAGAGTAATGAGGACTGAAAGTACTCTACAAAAGGCCTGGGATCAGAGCCAGACTCTGATGGAAACTCACGCTGGAAACCAAGGGTTGCAGTGGGACTCCACCGCCTGCGAAAAAAAGTGAGAAGTCCGCTGCCTGAGGCTACAAGCTTATAAAATATTATGTATCTGAGATGCTAAGAGGCCATAGTTTCAGCCCAACAGCTGAAACCAGGCCAAACAATCTGCAGGCTTGGTATCTGGATCTGCAATGGCCTCAATATAACCTCAGGAGGGAGCCCTAAGCTGCCTATATCAGACCAACTGCTTGTCTAGGTGTCTCGGGGAAAGGAGTGAAAGCCACTATAAAGCGAGGACGGGTGAATAAAAAGGAGAGAGAAACAGCCACTCAAGATGGACCTGAAAACTAAAATTCTACCTACAGAAACATAACATTTTAATTATGAAAGAGAAATTATCTCCTTCACAGTTTAATTACCTATGTGCAATTCTTCATAAAAACCTCAGTCTAAAACATCTTTGTATCACGATAGTTTTGAAGCAGACACACAACCTGCACAACTGTACACACGGGTCTTGCTTTAAGAGTCTGTAACAACTTTGGGGTACAGTTTTAATTAAATCAACCCTGTGGTCCATATTATCAAAGCCAACATACCCCAAATCATCTTATGCTTTCAACGTTCAGAAATTTCCTGTTGCTGACCTTGATGAGCCCAGGGAATTATTTATAGTAACTTCAAATCATGCTTGGTGTACTTCCAAGACAACTGTAACTACGGTGGCTTGGGTCTTCTCTAGGGTGGACTTAATACATATCTAAAGACCATGAAACCAAGTAGGCTTCTCAGCTTGCCTGTATTTTTTTTTTAAACAACTTTATTGAGTTATAACTGCTATACAAAGAACTGTGGTTTGTTTGTTTTTAAATAACTCTACTGTTGTGGAGAGAATCAACAAGTAATTATTTCTCTTGTACATTTTATTTTAAGGCATTTCAGAAAAATAATTTAGAGGGAATATATACTCAGAGGTACTCCAAAAGAAGACTGCAAATAAAGTTGAAAGTAAGTATAAGAATTATGATTTTTGGCTTTACATAAGAATAAAATTCCCATTGAGTACTTTATCAAAAACTTAACAGGTTGTTTCATAATCCCCCATTGTTAGACATAAATCAAACAGACTGGATGACCATCTTCGGAGAGAGCTACAGAAGAGACTCCTACATGAAGAAACAGGTTAGATATTGGTGAGGTCTCTTCTAACTTCAGGATTCTATATCCATTCTCCAATTTTCGTTGTTGTTTTTTTTTCCCTTAGCATAGAGTTTTTAACATCTCTGACCCCACTGCAATTCTTTCCTATAACGGGACTATTTAAAACAATAATAGCCAGGTATAAGAACGATCAATATTAAGACTTACTTCTTTTCCTTAACTTACGAAATTACAGAAGACAAAAGCAAAAAGATCAGCAATTAATCAGTCCAAAATAAAGCAGTACTTTTAGGAGCTGTGTGGAGATGGCAAAGGTGGCTAGTGGAAAAGGATGACTCTGGAATCCCTAATTGATATTATAATGAGCCAAAAGACTCGCACACAAATAGAACTGCACCTGGAAATCCCTTTTTAAAATTACTTAATTAAAGATGTTATAATAATCAAAATAGATGACAGTAGAGAATATAGTGAATATTTCATAACTAATAATATATTTGATGGATGAGTTTCAGAATAACTAGGGAGAACAGGCAACCTCAAAGTTAAAATTACAAAGTAGGAACACTGGTGATTTCTTGGTCAAAGCATCATTAAAGACCTAATATATTAACTTAATAACACTTTAAGAATTATAAAATATAACAGGCTAGTCAGCAAAAGTAAACGACCAAATTGGATTAAGCTGATTACTGAAAACACCCTCAGCAGACAGACCTCTATGCATGGACGTTCAGAACCCATCGTCCCTAGAAGAGCAGCATGTACTATACTAACAGCCTTTACAGGCCAAAGAAAAGAATGGACAAAACGGACAGAAAACTAACTAGGAAGATGATATATAGCATAACTGGAACAATCCTAAAAAAAAGCAAAACAGTAAAAACCACAATGAGTTAAGACACAAAAACAAAACCTACAAACAATGTCCCTGACAAAATGGAAACAGCAATCAGTGATTTTATCCAAAAATATTTAGATATATCTATACAACACAGAAATGTTCATTCTCTAAGGTTGTGCTATCCAATGTGGTAGCCATTAGCCATATCTGAGCACTTGAGATGTGTTAGTGCAACACAGAAATCAAATTTTTTATTTAATTTGAGTAATTTATATTTAAATTTTTTTAATGATACTTGATTCAGTTACTAGAAAGCTTTTTAAGTATGTTTGGAAGAACCTGAATACATGACTCTACTTGTTAGCTTGGAAGAATTTGATTACATGAATCTACTTGTTAGCTGCACATTCTATGAAATCTCAACACAGATTAAGTATTTTCAATCAAAATTGAGTATTCAAATTGAAGTGTGCTAAGAAGTATAAATTAAAAATATATACCAGATTTTGATGACTTAGTAAAAAAGCTAAAATGTGAAACGTCAGAATAACTTTAAAAAATGTGATTACATGTTGAAATAATATTTTTGATACATGGGATTAAATAAAATATATTTTAAAATTAATTTTACCTGTTTCCTTTTTACTTTTTAAAATGTGGCTTTAAAAAAATTTTTAATTACGTATGTGGCTTGTATTATGTATCTATTACACAGTGCCGCTCTAAGGGATCAATGGCTTTAAAAAGAAAGTCATCTGTCAAAAATCTGAAATATATGTCAGTAAGGTGGTATTTTACTTACAAATCCTGATCTCCTACTGTCACAAAGTATTACTATAGGCTACTCAGAATTGGTATACTTATACATTCCAAAGACATTTGTATCCTCTTCACACAGATTGTTACCAACCATTAAAGTATTCCTCTGAGTTACTGCAAACTATGGGTATGCAGTACCCATAGTTACTTAATGGTCACTCCACCATCCAGAATAAGTAATCAAGTAGTAACTGAAGGACACTAATTCATCAGATTCCTTGATTCCTTTTATATCCAGATTCACTCACCAATATGTTAACTAATGCTCTTGGTTCTATGAGAGCTAAATGAAGATCTTTAGTATAGCAAAGATTTTGATAAGAGTAATTACATAGGACAATTTTATTTTTATATGTATACACATATATAACACAGGCTTATAAAATTTTCCCTGGAAGAAAAACATTATAACTGCATGCCTTCACAGTGCTCTTCCAACTTTTTCCATACCGTGGCATTTCACAGAAAATTACATTTGTAGGACATACTGGAGTTAAGTCCTTTCCAGGGAGGGCAGCACCGTCCCAGCACACTAACTTACTGCACACCAACTGGGAAGCTCAGGCTCAAAGGTCATTGCAAAAAAATCTCTGAACCATATTTTATTTTCATTTGACTTATATTTTATTCTTACTTATGCCTACAGTTGTGAAAATACAACCCCTCAACATTTCTAACAACAATCTACAAAGAAGGCCACAAGATGGAGATACTACTCCATTACAGTATTTGTATTGATGTATTTTTTTTTTCTGTGTACATGTCCCTCTTTCTGTGTATTTCCTACTTTCTCCTTCAGTGGTATTCTCAGCTACTGTCTCTATCCCTAACGTTTATATTGGTTCCTCCACCACTCTGTTTTAACTAGCATTATTAGAGAAATATTATAAATACTTTTATGATCCTTTTTAATTTTAAAAGCAGGCAAATAATTAAAATATTTACTTCTAGCTCAATATTTTCCCGCCTCTCTAAAATTAATGATGATTTTTATTTACATATTTTTCTCTGATAGGTAAAAATTCTTTAAAAAATTTGCTACCCGCAAAGTAATAAGTACTCCAAAAGCCATTTACTGGAATACATTCTGTTGCTTTGTAAGGTTACAGATTTACTTCATGTTGATACCCTTCCAAACTTCCCTGGAATTCTTCTTTGACAACAGTCCTCAAAGCAGTTTATGAGCCTTACTTGAAATTTATTTTCAGATCTCTTTATCAATCCAAAGCGTACTTACCCAAGTTTGCTAACCCAATTTAGTCATCAAATTTAGCTCCAAATGACTATAAGCTATAGGCAAAAATCAAATCCATCTTAAAAGTTTACTATTAATGAGTAAATCTGCCAAACATGTTGCAGGCTTTTAAAGCAACGCAAAAGAAGAAGTTTCAACAATGTTTTGAGAGGTGGCAGCATTGTTGAAAACCTGCAAAGCTTTCCACAAAACTAATTTCAAGATCTAATTTACTCTAAGTTAAACATATACTTGCAAATGTGTGATACAAAAAGTCACACTAATTCTGTATAACTACTATAGAACTGCATAGCATGGCAATCATTTGAACTTTATATGATATACTTAAGTACAAGGAACAACAAGTTCCAGTCACCCTACATTATACATACATATATTAACTTCCTTAAATCAAATTTAATCACCAATATTAATACAAAACACCACTTAAAGTCAGAGAAGAACCTAAATACTAATCTTTTATATGCTAACTAAAAGTGTGGTAATTGAAAATAACTGCTAATAAGATCTGCTTTTTTTTTTTTAATTCCAAAAATGTCAGAGGTTTCTTGGTAATTGGCCATGAGATAGCTTCCTTAACCTGATCCATTTTAATGGTATAAAGTCCTTAAGTATTGGCTAGAAATATGAAGCCTCTACTTTCCTTAGCAGGCACATATATGGACCCTAGGATTTCTCTATGGTCTGTTCAGACTTTCCCAATAAATGACAACAACAATTTTTCTGGTCTTAACTCATTTTGACTACTGCTTACTACACATGTCACAGTGGGGTCTCATGTAGCTTTTAAAAATTCTTGTACCTTCTATAATCAGGAGTTGTATGTATTCCAGAATTTGTTTAATTAATTACTTCCTTTTAGAATTTAGTGTTTGCACTCAGTGGCATTTTAATACTGCTTTTTTTCCATTTTAATACTGCTGCTTAATACACTACCAAACGTAAAGTAGATAGCTAGTGGGAAGCAGCCGCACAGCACAGGGAGATCAGCTCGGTGCTTTGTGACCACCTAGAGGGGTGGGATAGGGAGGGTGGGACGGAGGGAGACGCAAGAGGGAAGAGAGATGGGAACATATGTATAACTGATTCACTTTGTTATAAAGCAGAAACTAGCACACCATTGTAAAGCAATTATACTCCAATAAAGATGTAAAAAAAAAAATACTGCTGCTTATACCATGACACGTGTCTTTTTATTTAATTCTTGATCTTAAACTCTTACCTTTAATATTTAATTCAAATTCTATTAGCTGACCATGTAGCTGCACATAGCTTTATGTCCACTGCTTCACTGGCACTAAAATGGGCATTTTGTCTAATTATGAAGCATACTGTTTTATGCACATATTATAACCAGAAATGTAGACAGCGGCATGCCTTGCTTTTGCAACATGCCTGATTACACGTAAGATTCCAGTTGCTGGATGATGGTAATCAGAAACACTTTCTGAGTAAGTGCATGAGTCCTAACCTTACTTAATGTAGTACTAAGGAGGATGAGAATGAGACACAAATCCTAGATTAAGTTTCTAATTAAGTGCTAATAACACTCTTAGACAAAAATTTCAGTAAATATAAGTAAAAAAAAAAATTTAGCTCTTCAAATGGAATACCATGATGTTACGTAAAACATAATCATATTTTTACATTCATTAGTATAGGACCCACCTTTCAAAAGTAGGTGTTTTGATGAAAATAAAGAAAGGTTTTTGAAAATACATATGACTATAGCTTCATTATCAATTGGTCTAGGGTCCTGCTTCACCCAATCAGAAGTCTCTCTTTTCACTGCCACTCCTTTCCTTCCATCTCTGCACACTTCTATACAAGAAAGGCTTTGAGGGCTTCCCTGGTGGTGCAGTGGTTGAGAGTCCGCCTGCCGATGCAGGGGACACGGGTTCGTGCCCCGGTCCGGGAAGATCCCATATGCCGTGGAGCGGCTGGGCCCGAGAGCCATGGCCGCTGAGCCTGCGCGTCCGGAGCCTGTGCTCCGCAAACGGGAGAGGCCACAACAGTGAGAGGCCCGCCTACCGCAAAAAAAAAAAAAAAAGACTTTGGATTTGTTTTTAATTCTGGGTAAAATTAATTGACGTCATTACTGTCCAAATAGACCCAATAATGCCTGACTTAGAAAAAGATTCCCAAGACCATATAGTCTTGGAATAAGTCAGAACATGTTTAATATAGATACCAAGCATTTTATCAACTGGTGTTACTTATAACTGCCACAGAGGTTCTTCTCTCAGCAATCAACAAGCCAAGTACCTACCCTCACCTCCATCCTACCTGTATCATTCCCAACACTGAATAAAACATATGATGTTGAAATTCACCACATTACACCAATCATTGGGTAAAATGGTGACTTTTATTAAAAAGATTTTAGAATGTATCCCTAAGAATAATTGTAATAACAAAGGACAATTCCATTTCCCAGTTCAGCTTAGGGTGTATCTATGAATAATAAAAGACAAACTATTCTAGGATTGTTCTCATAATTAGTGTAAAAAAATAGTATAAAAAGAAAACAGAAACTTACAACTAGAAGAGGATTTCTGTCCCATCAGCTCTAGATTATGTGGCAAGTTTCCCAATAAACTTGCTTTTTCCCGTAAAATATGTCCAGGCAACCTCCACTAAACAGCGTATACATAAGAAAAGTAAATCAATTTTACAATAATCCAAGCTGATGCAAATATGTATACAACTAAACAAGTATTTATTCGGCTCTAACTCTATACATGATATGCTTTCCATCAGAAATATAAATGACTGGAACGTTACCTACCATTCCAGATTTTGTACATCTCCCTCTCTCCAAATCAACAAATAATTTCGGATTTTACAATGAAAATGGGGGAGTGATTATTACATGACATAGATTTACAAGGGAATAGACTCACTAGAGAAAGACTGCACTATATTCAACTAACACCACAAATTCAGTGGAATCTACAAGAATCACTGGAGAGAACTGATACTCACAGTACAGATTCACCAGTCACTTATGAAAGAGATCTTCCTCTTTATTTCTCAAACCCCTATGCCGGGGTTTGAGAAGGCCCCATTAATGACTTTCTGCTTTTCCCACCCAAAAAAACTGAACACAGAAGTCAGGCAAATAGAGATCAAATAGCACCTTTATTGCTGAAAAGCTACTGGAGAATTGAGATTACGTATAGGAGCCAAGTGGGCTTGCTAGAAATTCTGGCCCTCCCATCCCCAGCCTAGACTTTTTTTTTTTTTTACATCTTTATTAGAGTATAATTGCTTTAAAATGGTGTGTTAGTTTCTGCTTTATAACAAAGTGAATCAGTTATACATATACATATGTTCCCATATCTCTTCCCTCTTGCGTCTCCCTCCCTCCCACCCTCCCTATCCCACCCCGCTAGGTGGTCACAAACCACCTAGCTGATCTCCCTGTGCTATACGGCTGCTTCCCACTAGCTATCTACGTTACATTTGGTAGTGTATATATGTCCATGCCTCTCTCTCACTTTGTCACAGCTTACCCTTCCCCCTCCCCATATCCTCAAGTCCATGCTCCAGTAGGTCTGTGTCTTTATTCCTGTCTTACCCCTAGGTTCTTCATGACGTTTTTTTTTTCTTAAATTCCATATATATGTGTTAGCATATGGTATTTGTCTTTCTCTTTCTGACTTACTTCACCCTGTATGACAGACTCTAGGTCTATCCACCTCATTACAAATAGCTCAATTGTTTCTTTTTATGGCTGAGTAATATTCCATTGTATATATATGCCACATCTTCTTTATCCATTCATCCGATGATGGACACTTAGGTTGTTTCCATCTCCGGGCTATTGTAAATAGATCTGCAATGAACATTTTGGTACATGACTCTTTTTGAATTATGGTTTTCTCAGGGTATATGCCCAGTAGTGGGATTGCTGGGTCATATGGTAGTTCTATCTGTAGTTTTTTAAGGAACCTCCATACTGTTCTCCACAGTGGCTGTACCAATTCACACTCCCACCAGCAGTGCAAGAGTGTTCCCTTTTCTCCACACCCTCTCCAGCATTTATCGTTTCTAGAGTTTTTGATGATCCAGCCTAGACTTTGAGACAGTACACTCAAGAGAAAGTCTGGCCAGGATAACAACTGCCTTACTGGTCTGTTAAGAATGAGCCTCATTACTTCTAGCTTTTTAGTTAGTTAGCTCTCCCCAATCAAGCAAAGCAGACCAAAGGTGATCACCCTCCAACAAGGTAACTCATCCATGGAAAGATGTAAGAGATGAGTCAAGAGATCAGCAGTTGTTTCTTTAAGGGAGTCCTTCCCCTTGGGTATATGTAGGATGAGTGTGCCGTAACTGTCCCTTCCTTATACAGGCTGCTACTCTGTACATTCTGTGCATCTGAAATACAGACTGAAAGAGCTTAAAAGATTTATTAATTCTGATTAAAAAGTTAAAATCCAACATTTTGTAAGCACATGTCACTTAACAATAGTTTTCTTCTTTTAACCAGGTTTTAGCATTCATTTGAATGTAAGGATGCAGTTATTAAAAATTTTCTAAGAGAAAGAGGCACATTTTCTAGCTCTATGAATAGGAATCTGTAATGACTGGCACCAAGAAAATTACTCTGATTTCATCAGAAAGTAAATGCTGCAAAATTTAAGCTAACTTAGCTTGTTACAATTTCAACTGACAGATTTTTAAATGACTATGAAGTATTTATTGTTGGCTAGAACACTGTACAAAGTATAAAGAAAGTCATGGACCCAAAAGACAATGAAAAAAATTGATCCCACAAGAAATACAGGTATCCAAGGAGCAGGGGCTGTTAGAATAAATATAAATACTGTTTGAGGACCTAGAATTTAAGTTACTAATGAGAGGTATTTCAATAACACTACTTTTCTCCTACATTCTTCTAATCTTCTACCTTGTATTCTCTGAAAAAGATGCAATATCCAAATTGGAATGCCCTGTGAACAATCAAAGCCATTTTAAAAACAGAGTGAGCCTCTGGTATGTCACCTGTACACACACGTCCACTAAAATCTTCTGGAATCCCTCTGAAAGCTTTTAGAACCAATTTGAAACTTGGGACTACAAGGAGAGGGATTCCTTTGCTGGATGAGAGCAATAAAAGACCAATATAAATATAACCTATTGAATAAAAACAGTCAAGCAATTACTCATTCGGTGAATTACTGTTTAGTTTTTGTTACCATGTTCATATTTTTTCATTTAATAAATATTTAAGTGTCTCCTATGAAGTAAATAAAGAAAGAAAATACCATTTGTCCTAAAAATGAAGTAATAACTTGACAAGGTCATAAGTCAGTAAGTGGCCTGGTTCAAGTTCTAAAAGTCTAATTCAAGCCTAGTTCAAGTTCGAAAAGTCTAATAATCTAATTGATTATTCCAATTATAGAGTTTAGGGAGTGACTGAGCAAACTACTTTAGACCTGGTGGAAAAAGGGATAAAATGGATGCCACATTAAGTCACTAATCATCCCTGGAGTCTAGTTTGGGGTATGGAGATCTCAAAAAAAAGTTTTTTTCTATTAATTGTCTCCAATTCCGCCCCCTTCCTTCTCTCCTGAACCCAATGTAACCAATCTATTGATCTCACCACTCCACTGAAACAGCTCTTGTTAAAGTAGCCAATGACCTCCACACTGTTGAATTCAACAGTCAATGCTCAGAACGCATCTTATTTGAATTATCATCAGCATTTAGCCCAGCTGATTGCTTCCTCCTCTTTAAAATACTTTCCTCACCTGACTTGAAAGAGACCATCTTTTGCTGATTTGCCTGCTACTTCGCTGGCTGTTCCTTCCTCTTCTCCTTTGCTGGTTCCTCCCATGGTCCAGCTCCCAGACCCCTCTTTTCTCTTTTACATTCACTCCCCTGGTGAACTTACCTGGTTTTGTGGCTTCAAATTACCTACGGAGTGCCAGGGACTCCCTAATTTATTATGCACAGCCCAAACCCTCTCCTTACAACTCCAGGCTTAGATAACCAACTTGAAAGTTTATTAGACGCCTCACATTTGGCATGACCAAAACCAAATTACTGATTTTCCCCCAACCATACCTGCCTCTATTCCAGGCTTCTCCATCTCAGTAACTGGCAAGTGCAATTAGACAAGTATTTATTCACTTTCTGAGGTTTAGAAAAAGCTTTCAAATTATCCTCAACTTTTCTTCCCCACTCCCCACCTCCACATCCCACATTCAAACAATCAGCAAAATGCTGTCAGCTCTATGTTCCAATTATATCCAGAATCTGACCACTTTGCACCACCCAGGTCCATTCTACACTGTACACCACAATTATCCAATAATTGATAACATACATATCATTGATCTCCAATTCAATAATTGTTTTGAAATTTAAGTCAAATTATGTACCTCTTCTGTTCAAAACCCCCCTTGATCCCCAACTTACTTATAATAGCCAAAGTCCTCATGACTTACGTTGAAGCCCTACAAGATCTTCCCCGGCCCCCAATGACTCTGATCTCATCTACTACTGTCCTCCCCATACACCCTGCTCCAGCCACATTGGCTGCCTTGCCATTCCTCAAATACGAAGCTCCAAGGCCTTTGCGCTTAACCGTTTGCCTTCCTTGAATGCACTTATCAACATGGCTCACTCGCTTACTTCTTTCTGAGGACTTCTCTGACCATCTGACATTTACATTTACTTGTTTGGTTGTTTACTGTTTCCCCCTACTAAAATGAGTCTAGGGGTTTTGTGTTACATACTGGCCAATTCCCAGTGTTTAATATTTGGTAGGTATGAACCAAATCTCTGTTGAATGGACAACAAAACTGATTAAGTGTGTAAAGCCAGGTCACCACTCTTAAGTAACCTACCTACTTTGCTCTGGTTCCTCATGTCTGGCTAGTCAAGAAGAGATTCGTTGGCTTTAGCCTGAAAATTACACATTAAGGACATAAGACAGGCTGCATTTGTCTCTACCAAATTTCTGGTCTCCTGAAAGTCTCCTAAGAAAGTTAAGATTCAATGTAATGTAAAGAACTTGTTCCAATCAGTTTCTCTGCTTAGGTAGAATAAAGTTTCTTCTGCATTCTTTCCAATTTAACACAACTGGGTAGAGAAACACAGATGAAAACAATTTTCTGGATCCTTCTATTAAAATGTTACCTCCACACAGAATCTTCTCAATTACCTATGCTTCTTTATTTTCCCATCTTTGCCCATATAGTTAAATGCTCTGGTTGTTCACACTGCCTAATTAACTCTGCAAATTTAATTGCATGAATTTATAAATGAAAATTCTATGAGAGTTCACATGCAAGCTAGATTACATAATCTAAAATTTAAACCACTGCTACTAAGTTTCTGTATTCTCTGAAAGGGGCTTAATTTTCCTTGAATAACTGGAAAATATCTTCAAAATCTTTGGATAGGTTATGTAAAAGGCTCTAGCTACAGAATTTAATCAACTATGGTAAGTTCTAACAAATATTCTCAATATTAAAGGCATTCTTAAAAGTCTTCAGATATATATTTCACTAGTGATTTTTACACATATTGAGACACCATTTACTTTGAAATGAGGTATACTTTATCTCTACAAGCAGGAAGTGGCACCAGGTGAAGACAATGACTAAAACAATTGCCACATAATCGTTTGCACAAAAGAATTTGAAGTGTGAAATTCTTAAACTACTTTATAACTTACAAAATTGAAATTCGTTAAAATCATGGTGCCATGGCAACTGCTATTTTATATTCAATTATATATATTTAATTGAAAAGTAAATTTCCATTTAATGTTAAGCTCAACAGTTCACACAAATTTATGATAACCTGTAGGAGTGAAATGTACACTTCACATCTGGTCACGGGAAGTGTGCCTTGAATGACAATTGTTGGTAAACATTTTTTTTCCCCCATAACTATTCAAAGCATTTTATGAAGGGCTCAATCAGATCGTGTGAAATTCTAAGTCTTTAACCCCATAATTCTTAAACCAGTAAAATGGCGTCGGAGACGGGGTATCTACCCTCATTCACCACTCCCAGGGTGTAAGTAAATAGCAACAAACGGGCATTACAAGTTAAAGTCTCAAGCTAGAAAAGGAAAGAAAACGAAACGAAAGGAAAAGAAAAAGACAACGATCCTGCGTTACTGGTTGGACTTCTCTTCCTGGAGCTCCCCAAGTGCCTCTACTGCCCCGAACACTTGATGGCTCCTTCTATGACTTCCAGGACCAACACTATAGAGGCTTCAAGTTCCTCCAGATTTCTAAACTATGATACGAACGCCTAATCCAACAGGCTACATAGATTCCAAAGTACAATGCAAGAAAAATTTCTGCAACCCAGAGGCCAACCAAAATGTATTCCTGTCTTCCCGGAAAGGCAGAGGAAAGGAGGCTGCTAAAATATAGATAAGTATAATTGGGAAGGTGAAAATTTGGAGGCAGACACGACGACTACTTCCCACATTCACGGGGCAGGCAAGGAAAGGGTAAAAGATCTACCCACACCACTCTTCCTTCTTCCTCCTGCACAGCTGGGTGCAAGGATCTCCCCCAGAATGGCAGAGGAAAGAGAAGGGATCGCCACCCCAGGCTGGTGGCACCGTCCAGGCTGTCACTGAGACTGCTGTCACTGAGACTGGAACTCGAGAAAGGGAGCCAGGCGGTGAGGAATTGGGGAAGGCGGGTCATTCCCTCTGAGACTGGTTACGAGGAGATCCTGGTGGATCGGGCTGAGGAAGGCAGACGAGCCCAGTATGACCAAGTCTTGCCCCGCGTGCCCGGCTCCCTCGGAGGAAACTGGGTCAGAGTCCGCCCCACCCCCTCCTTTCCGCCCGTACCCGCACTTTTCTGCCCCGGAGGCGCAGCCCTCGGGCGGGCTGGCTGCCGGCCGGCCGGCCCCGCTTACCTGCTGCACCCCGAGGAACTGGTAGAAGTTGAGCTGCACCTCCTCCACCAAGTCAAACAACTCCAGGTCTCCGCTCTCCCAGCCGCGCGCCGGCCCCGCGGCCGCCAGCAGCAGCAACAGCAGCGGCGGCGGGAACGGCACGAGCCGGAGCCGGCGGCGCGGAGGAAGCCGGGCCAGCCGGGAGCAGGGCGCCGTCATCGCGCGGGGCTCGGAGAGGTCACCCGCCGCGCAGCGCCGTCGGCCGAGACCAGGGACGCGGCGGGCAGCGCGGGCTATGGGAACAGTGCTTGTCAGTCGGAAGCACCGGCAGCCGCCCCGGAGTCGCCCGCCCCACGGCCGGTCCTAGCCTGAGGGACAGGCTGGGCCGCGGGCGGTTCTACCCTCCGCGGACCCCCGCCCCTCACCCAGGCCTACAAACAGCTGGCGAGCCAGCGCCGGTCGCTGAGGTTGCACCGGGTGGGAGAGGTTTCCCCTCGCCTTAGCCTATCCCAGGCCTTGCTTCCGGTGACATCACGTCTCCTAGCAACCGCGGGAGGGGGGCGGGGCCGGAAGTAGAGAAACCTGCGCCCCAGAGCTGGGCCTCCGCGAAATGCCTCTCAGTCGCTGGCGCGCTCTGCGAAGCTGTGCGTGTATTGACACAGATTAAGAGACGTGGACGGTTATAGACATCGCGCATCCACCTGGAACATCCCAAATATCCCTGAAACAGCTACCTTCTTACCCTCCCCCAAATATTGAAAACTAAGAGTATATTTGAAAACTGATTTATTGATTACGGCGTCTGTTCCACACATTTCATTATTCCATCCCCAAAGATATAGGAGGAATTGAACCTAGGACTTGAAAGGGGCAAATCTAGTGAGTAATCTAAAGTATCCTTTTGAGAGAGGTGAAGAAGAAATGAAATTTGAACCAAGACAAAAAGCATACTTCTAATAATGAATTAAGATTTATAGGCGTAATACCATAAAGTAGGCAACCTGGCAGAAATTAATAAGCGTGACTCAATCATAGTCTTAGGGGAAGTGTAGTTTATCTGCTTTAGCCGATTTCCAATTGGTGTTCCCTTCCCAACTGAGGTCTATTTTTAATGACATTTAGGCTAAAAACCTCCTCTCTTTCCCACCAGTGTCTCACCTCCTACTCCATCCTCCTCCTCACCGCTATTGCCTTCTCTTGTGTGAACCGTATTTTCTTCTTAGCTTTTGCTTGACCAGTTTTGAGAGTTTGATCTCATGCTTTTCCCATCTTGGATCCAGACAGCTGAATTAAGCTCAACAGGATAATGATAAAGCTCTCATAGTAAAAATATATTATGTTTGTCAAAGGTTAGAAAAACAATACCTGGATCCAGGAAGTAAATCTTACTGAAGAAATCATTCCATTACTGCAGAGTTAAAAATATATATATTTTTTAAAATAGTTAAATGAATGCAAGTATATCTTGCTTAAAAATAATATATATGCTTGAATTAATCCCATTTTAAATTCATCATGAGGCTTAACTTTCAAAGATACAAGAGCAGGGATGTCTCAGTCAGCAAGGGCTGCTGTAACAAAATACCATAGACTGGGTGGCTTAAACAACAGACATTTATTTCTCACAATTCTGGAGGCTGGGAAGTCTGTAATGGGGAAAGGTCAGCATGGTCGAGTTCTGGTGAGAGCCCTCTTCCAGGTTGCAGAGGGCTGCTTTCTTGCTGTACCTTCACATGGTGGGAGTGTGGGGGAGGGGGAGAGAGAGCTAGCATTTCCTCTTACAAGGGCACTAATCCCACAAGGTGGGCTCCACCATCATGAACTCATTTAAACCTAATTATCTCCCAAAGGCTGCACCTCCAAACACCATCACATTGGGAATGAGGGCTTCAAAATATGAATTTGGGGAGGACACAAACATTCAGTCCATAGCAAAGGGTATCACCTTTTCTGTGTATTCCCAGTTCCAAGCACAATGCATAGCACATGCTAGCATTCAGTTAGTTGAATGGAATCCTGTGAACACCTCCCCACCTCCATGCCTCCCCCTATAGTTTTTTAGTTTGATTTTTTGATATATCAGTTTTCTTAAAGTGAGAGGCATTTTTACCACATCTACGTTAGCTTACTGTTTATTCAATGATTAAAACATCAAAATAAAATGAGAGCAATAATCTTAAGAACTACTTTTACATGATATCCCAACATTCATCCTTTCTCCTAATTTGACCATTAAATTAAGTGCAGTATAACATTTGAAACTGGTGCCATATTGCCACTGATATTTTAGTGATCTGGTATTTCCCTCTTGAGCTCTATTCTTATGTTGTCCAAGAACCCCAAGGACTTCCTCCATCTAAAGGGAATAGTTCTCTTCCCAAGGTCAAGCTGAAAAGCAGAACTGAAATCTATTCAATACAGCACTGCTATTGCTTCTCACTGCTATAAGGTATTGCTCTGGAGGCTTCTTCCTACCAGTTCCAATAACACTAGTCCACTCTGAAGTGATGTCCTTGCTTGTTCTGGTCTAGGTCTCTGCAAAGACCACAGTGCTATTTACATTTAGACTTCTAATTTGGCATCTTCACGTGTTCAGTCTCATCCCCCAGAGGACAATGCAGTTGAATAAATCTTCTTTTGCTGAAGCCAGGACTAAGTGAGCTCACAATGAACAGCTGTTTTCTTTATCTGGTGACATTTAATGATTCTGGGCATGGACTGATGACGCTTAGCCTGGGCAGAGGCAATGTACACAGGAAGAGAGAAGCCAGTGAAATGTTTAACAGTCTTGTGAGTTGTGTAATGGATTGGAAATGTAGAGAGGAGGCCCAGACTTACAGCCAGCTTTCCCACAGAATATTTGCTGAATTCTGGGGTCATGCAGGAGGCCGAAAGACTGAAGGATAGGAAGAGTAAAATCTCCCCACATTCTACCAGTGCATACAAAATGAACTCTACCGAAAAAGAGGAGCCTGCTTAAATACACAGGCAGTCTTCTCCCTCAAGACATTTGCAATATTTCTGAAGTTATATGAATAGGAGGATAAAGATTTAAGTTTAAAACCTCTGAAAAGCAGAAGTGAATCTGCTGGGTTGAGGAGATAGAAACCTTGCAGGCTCTCTATCAAAAGCCCAGAGGAATCACACCTAAGAAACAGAGAAACCAGAAGTTGAATGAATCTTACTAAAACTCCAACCCAATCCCTACCCAGCTCAATCCCTGATCCTCACCCTATTTGTCTATTTTCATCTATAGGGGAAAATAACATCAATCCTATTGTCTATTGTTTTTAATATAAAACTCTGGTACATAATAAAAAAAATTATGAGATGTGAGAAAAACAGGAAAATTTTACCAATAATCAAGAGAAAAAAATAGATAACAGAAGACCCACAGATAAGCCAGCTATTGGAGTCCAGACAAGAACTTTAAAATAACTATTATAAAGTAGAGTAATAGTTTATAAAATGAAAGAAAAGAAAAAGTGGACAAAATGGATTAGAAGATGCAGAATTTCAACAGAGAATTGAATCAATGGAAAATTTCAAATTTAAAAATGTAATATCTGAAATCAAGAACTCAGTGGATGAGTTTAACAGCAGACTGGACACAGCAGAAGAGAGGATTAGTAAATTTGAGGATAGGTCAAGAAAAAATACCCAAACTGAAGCAGAGAGAAAAAAGAATGGTAAGAGAACAGAGCTTTAAATGCATGTGGTAGCACAGGGAGATCAGCTCGGTGCTTTGTGACCACCTAGAGGGGTGAGATGGGGGGGTGGGAGGGAGACGCAAGAGGGAGGAGATATGGGGATATATGTATACGTATAGCTGATTCACTTTGTTATAAAGCAGAAACTAACACACCACTGTAAAGCAATTATACTCCAATAAAGATGTTTAAAAAAATGCATGTGGGACACAGTGAATAAATCTAGCACATATATAACTGGGGTCCTAGAAAAAGAGGAGAGAGAGAGAATGAAGCAGAAGCAATAATTATAGAAACAATGGCCAAGAATTTTACAAAACCAATGAAAGACATGAAACCAAAGATGCAAAAAAAATTAACTCAAAATAGGTGATAGACCTAAAGGTAAAAGCTAAAACTATAAAACTCTTATTTAAAAAAATAAGAGTAAATTTTAGTGGCCTTGGGTTAGCCAGTGGTCCCTTAGATATGACACCAAAAGCATGTGACAGAGGGAAAAAATAAATAAATTGAACTACACAGAAATTTAAAACTTTTGTGTCACAAACAATACCATCAAGAAAGTGAAAACACAACCAAGATAACAGGAGAAAAATATTTGGAAATCATATACTTGATAAGAGACTTACATCTAGAATATGTAAAGAATTCTTGCAACTCAACATTTTTTTGGAATGGGCAATGGATTTCTCCAAAGAAGATATATACAAAAGGCCAATAAGTATATGAAAGCTTCTCAACATCATTAGTCATTAGGAAAATGTAAATCAAAACTACGGAGAGATACCACTTTACACCCGTTCCAATGGCAGTAATTTAAAAGACAGACAAAAAAGAGGTTAGTAAAGATGTGGAGAAAGTGGAACCCTCATTTATTGCTGGTGGGAATGTGAAATGATGCAGCGCCTTGGGAAAACCGTCTGGCAGTTCCTCAAAAAACGAAAGATAAAAAAACAAAAAAAAACAATAAAACAAAACGAAAGATAGAGTTACTATATGACCCAGGAATTCCACTCTTAGGTATATACACAAGAAAAGTAAAAACATAAAACTTGTATACAAGTGATCATAGCAACATTATTCATACTAACCAGAGTTGGAAACAACCTAAATGCCTACCAACTGATGAATGAATAAACAAAATGTGGTATATCCATACAATGGAATATTATTCTGAAATTTTCTCTTTTGCCCCTTTTTGGCTGTTTCTCAAATATATGGACTTAAAGTTCTAAGATATCATTGTTCTCTAATGGAACATTATCTTGTAATTTATTTATGCAAACATCATTCACAAACATTGAGTTGACAAAGGTTAGAAAAATATTGTTTTGGGGAAGCACCTTCTTGAAAAATAATCCCTTTTTTATTGCAGTACTGAATTTTAATCTTTTAAAGGGCCTCATAAATAAATGCAGATGTTCTTCATGTTATAAATAATAAATACACTTCTATCATGTTGACACTATGGCTTTTACTTCTCTGGATAATGTACTGTTTACTCAATTAATCTCATAGTGCAAAAGAATACAGATTCTAGAGCCAGATGATTCAGTATGAATTCTGGCTCTATTACTTACTAGCTGGGTGATCCCTGTGTTTCAGTTACCTCATCTATAAAATTTGGATAATAATACTACCAAGACCATAAAATACTACCAAAATTGTTGTAGGAGCTAAGTGAGATAATTAGAGCCTGGTATATAGTAATTGCTATTTAAATGTTACCATTATGTTATGGAAGGTCTCTATCTACTTTGTATTAAGGGCTCCATAAATAAAGCTTATCTATTCTTAAATGTTTAGATTTTGTGTTTAAAGTCATTTGTTATTAAACTTAGGCTGCAAATGCCCACTTCACCGGAAATTTGTCCAATCACTTGTCTGCCCAAGATGGTGGCAGACAAGACCACCTTTACAAAATAATGACTGGTTCTCAAAGTCAGTTTACTTTTTTTTGTTCCAACTCCATAAAACATATTATTCATGATTTTCCTGCCAAATTCGGCTTTAATAAATACCTAATTAAAAGCACGTGACACACATGAACAAGAGGAAAGGAAAATACATTCACCATTAAGTCATTAAAGACTCATTGGTGATTGTCTTACCCTGAAGTAGCTCTGTCTTTTCAGATAATGTCTTCTGCTTTACATAGACTTTAACGTGCCTCAGTAGAATCCATGTAAAAATTTCTTTCTCCTAACATCTTACACAATCCCAAGATTATCCCTCATTTTTCAAAGGTTTCCATCAACTCACTGACTTTTTAAATTTGAAAATTAGCTTTTCCCCTTTTACCTTTAACCAACCAACAAGGATAGTCTCTCCCGACTCCTCCATTCAGACTGAGTACAGCAATCGTTGTACTTCCCTCATACACAAAAGCTCCAATTAGTCTGCAAAAGAAAATTTGAACAGGCCTCTTCATATTCTTCCAGGCTCAACAGGCTGGCTTTGGCATTGTGCCCTTGAGCTCTAATGTTGTTTGTGATGCCAAACTGAAACACAAAGGAAACAGTGCAAAGTTGCTGATCACCTCGGTCAACACGCCGCACAGCTAAGGCATTAGATTATGCATAGAAATTCCATGCCTCATAAATGCTTACTATTAAATTTATTAAAAGGAGGTGGCGTTTTGAAATAATACTGAATTAGCAATCAACAATTCTAAATGGTAAGATAGGAGAAATTTAAATTCCTTTACCACACCTATGGCCTAGCTTCATTTCTCCCACTTCAATATATAATCCTCTCTTATTTTTTGCAACCATGGAAGGATTTTTAGTGCCAAGACTCCATAATGGAAGTCTTTTAACTTTTAAAAAATTAAATAATAATATTTTCACCACCAGGGGGCAAAGAACATTTTTACAGGCAAAGATTATTTTTGACATTCTAAAGGAGTTACCTCGTGTGAACACAGTTTTTGTTGTTAGAATTTCAATAGCTTCAAATTAAGAGATACAGATCCTAACCGAAACCTTTAAATTTAAGGAAGAATCGTGTTTATAAAATAGTACAAGTTACCATTAACCAGGTGCCCTTTCATTCACTATCATTTTAGATGCTTAAAAAGAAATTTTCCACCTCCCTTTTCCCTTTCCTTTTGTATGTTTGCACAAGAGGAGGAAAAACATAATTTGAACTTTTGAAATATTAATTTAGCCTTTGTCTATGCTGGTCTTTAAATGGCTTTTAGCTCATGGTATTTTTTGACAAATGGTTTCCTAAGCATGTACTTCAGCTCTGCTTTTTTGTTAACTTAATGTGATTAAGTGATGTACTCAGGTCTTCACCTCCTTCTAAAATTGGGTTCATTGACTCAATTAATGCTTTGTCATTTGTTAATTTTATAATTGAGAAATGATATAAATAACTGATAAGCACATCAATTCACCAGTTACCTCTTTTGAGACCTGGATATCGTTGAATTTACTAAGAAAGTACCAGAGTCATGAATAGACAATAAACAGAATTATCTGTATAGTAAATTACTGTTCAGAGGTGAAAAATTTGGTCTAACACGTGTTAAGTCCCGTATCCTGAAGTTTCAGGAGATTTGATTATTTCTGACTTGTACGTTGATGAATGTTCCAGTAACGGAAGTGAAACTGAGAGTTTTTAAATCAAGGTATCTGTGGTGTAGGCAAACAACCACATTTTATTCCTTGGCTTATTTTCTTTCCCCTCTTCCTGCTTCTAAGTAGCTGCTGAAACCGCATTTCCCTGAATCGATTATAAGGATACCGCTATTTCAAATCAGGCCTGAAGTAGAATGGACACACAGTGATCTGGTAACTTCTGCTACTGTTCTTTCCTTCTACTGCTCCCCGGGGCCTGGTCAGCATCTCCATTGTCAGCCACAGCCCCCCATGCCGCCACCGCCCCTCCTCCTCTCCCTCCCCCTGGCACCAGGGCTGTCTCCAGGGGGTGCAGAATTGGGCCAGATACCACCGTATGTATGTTCACCTACAGAACATTTTTGTCCAGATGAAATCATGTTGAAACAAATATGGACTACAAACTTAAGGAGAAAGAGAAGTTGCAAAAGGTCAGCATTAAGGGTTATTTAGAGGCACACACTAAAGAACATTCTATGACCCACCACTTACACATTAGTGATAAAGGGAAACGGAGAGACAAAGGGCGGGTTTTTTTCTGTTGTCAATTTGCTTTTTTTTCTATTTGTTGTAGTGTGAATTGACGGAATCCTTCTTTCTAGTGTGTCCTCAAGCTGTTGCCCAGCCACTGGCAGCAGGCCGGAGAAGGCTAACCTTTCCATTCTGAACCTTGACAGCCTGTGTTAGATAACTTGGTGCATCTGTTCAAGTCCGCTCTGCCTCATGTGTAAACTAACCTCGGGCCAGTGACCATTCCCACGCTGCTTCCGCCAGCCTCCTACAGGTGCACCCAGAAAGCTCCTTGCCTTGGGCCAAGTTTTCTGAGCTCCTTTTGGTAATGGCAAATGGTTGTCAGTAGCACGCTATCTACGATTTTCTAAAAAGCTTTAAACCACATAGAATCTCTTAAAGGTAAAGACAATATTCTAAAAATGACTGAGAAAGAATCTCATACTATAGAGAAAGTAGGGAAATGGGTGTTTGGAAATTCATCATTAGGTGAATATGATTTTTTTCTTTTGCCAAAAATGATATGTGTCACTAATAAAAATTCTCCTACCTGGACTCTTAAGAACTTGTTTTAAATCTTCCAAATGTAGCTTTTCAGTGGATTTAAAGTCCCTTTGTTAAGAATATAAAAACCCTTCATTTTCAGTTCGTTTTCAAGAATAATTATTTGACATAAGGGAGGATGGAAAATTACTAAGCTAAATTTTAGCAAAACCTTTGCACAATTGCTGAATGGAAATGCAAAAAGAGCCTATGACTTAGTAGCAGAGCCAAGCATACACTTCTTGCATTTAGATCTATGTCTCTTTGTGAGGAATCTTTCTCACCTATGACACCCATTCAAACTAAGCATCTATATAAATTGATATTAAAATTGGACCTTTAATTTATCACAAAACGTTCAACCAGATTTCTAAATTAACACATCATTTTAAACCAGCTTTCTCTCAATAAAAATAGATGGTGATAATATTCTTCATTTTTGGAGAAAATCTTGGTTTAATCAATACTTCATGATACAATGATTAGGTCAATTTTAAGGTTAACTTTAAAAATATTTTTCTCCATTGCTTAATTTTCTTTCAAAGCATTTACTTTTTCCTCATTGTTAAAACACTACCTTTACTTTGAAGGATTATATTGTGTGTTTATTTAATTTTTTTAATTGAAAAATCCCATGGCTTCCCATCACACTTAGAATAAATCCCCGTTCTTTTAAATCCTCCATAATCTGGCCTCTGTCTACCTGCAGCCTCACCTTGTACCATCCTCTCTCTCAGCACACTGGTTCTCCTTCAGAGCACACCAGGCTCATCCCGTTTTAGGGACTTCACCCTCCTTCTGCTCCAATACGCTTCCAGATCTTTGTCTGACTGGCGTCTTCCCTCCGTTGGACCTGCATTGAAATTCTACCACCTCTGGTAGGCTTATCTTAATCCCCGAACCTAAAAGGGCACCCAGATGCTCTCTTTCACATCACGCCCCTATTCAATCCGCTGCCTAGCATTTACCATTCTCAGTTATCTTCCTTGTTCATTCATTATTTGTTTATTGTGTGATTCCACTCACTAGAATGCAAGCTCAATGAGAGCAGGACTATGTCTCTCTTGCTCATTCCTCCACATGGTGCCTAGCCCATATTAGGCTTTCAATAAATATTGTTGAATTGAAAAAGAAAAACACCTTTCTTTCTCCGAGGGTAATAATCTATTGTATTATGCATCAGACTTCTAAAACAATCAAGTAAACTGGAGAATTGCCCGAGTTCAAGCCATAGGAGAATAGCCAGCTCTCAAGGTAATCTGCTACGTGCATGACAAGTTCCATGTTTTACCTAGTAGAACTATGTGGTTCATGGTAGAGGATGTGATGAATTGACCTACATGCTGCATTGATACAAATCATTGGTTGCACTATGTGGTTGGGTAACAAGTCTGAAGTAACACTGACTCCCCAGGGACACTGTAGGTATTCTTAGTCATTTTGATTAGTATATATTAAACTAGTCATGACTTTTAAAAACAAATCAGATTCTAATGTGGTGCCAAAATGAAGACTAGGTCCAAAAGTTCTTCAGTCACATAGAAGTTCTCACTGACATCTTGAATAAATAAAGCTGACAGGTACAATTTATACTTATATTCTCCCGAGTGGCAATAGGACATGCCACAGATAATTCTAATTTTTCTCAAGATTTGTCCTGTAAGTTCTAAGTCATGTCTTCAACATGCAGAGCAATAGTATTTCTGAGAAGACTTAGATATGCAAATATGATCATTTTACACACTCACTATAAAAGGTTTTAAAGCCCAACCAATTCTTTCATTTAGTACAGGATTGCATTTTACGGAAACATAACTGTTTTCATTTATATTCCAAAGCAATGTGTGTTGATATTTCAGTTAATGTTATCTTTCATTAGCTTTTTCATCACATGCCTTTTCCATGTAAGGTCATAGTTGTGGTTAAAGCTTGTTTCATAATGATGTCTCAAGCTGTATTCTTTTGACACAAGAACATTTTAAGCACATAAGAATAGTCTCATTTCAACAGAGAATAATGCTTGCTCACAATTTTTTTTTTAAACTTAAAGCCTTTGTGGTAGGGTTGTCGTATTTAATAAACAAAAATACAGGACACCTAATTAAATTTGAATGTCAGATAAACAACAAATATCACATGGGACATACTTATACTAACAAAAATTAATTGTTGTTTATCTGACATTCAAATTTAACTGGGTATGTTATCTGGCAACCCTGGTCTGTCTTTGTTTTTTCCACTTTTGATAGAGACATAGGTTGAAATACATTCAAATGGTCTTCCAGGAAGTGGTGATGTCTTCATTACTTTCTTGTTAGCTATTTTTAAGTGTTGTCAGATGTTTTAAAATCAAAATGGGGGAAAAAACTACTTGAAATAAATGAAACATCAATTCTGAAGACTTTGGAAACCAGGCAATAAAGGATTTCATTATGTCAAACAATTGAAAAGCAAATATTGACTGAGCATTTACCATGTATAAGGTATTGTATTACAATATGCCACAAGCACAAAAGAAGGGAAAAAGAAAAAAAGACAAACTCTCAGCCTCTGGAGAATTTATATATTTTGTGGGGAAGATAACACAGATACACATAAAAAGATAATAGTACAAGGCAGTAGATGGTAAGTGCCAAAGGAGTAATAAAGACAAGAGGGTTCAGGAGATCAATCCCATCTGTGTCTTTGGAGAAAGGGAGTCGGACAAAGGGGGTGTTTTACGAAGTGCTTTATGCTCATCATCCTGTTTAAGCCTCCTGCTATGGTCTGAATGTCTGTGTCCCTCTCCCTCCCACCCCTGCAAATTCACACGTTGGAATAATAATGCCCAGTGTGATAGTGTTGGGGGGGGCGCTTTGGGAGGTGATTAAGTCTTGAGGATGGAGTCCTTATGAATGGGTTAGTGCTCTTAAAAAAGAGATCTTTAGTCTCTTCTACCACGTGAAGACGCAGAAAGGAGGTATCAGCTATGAACCAGGAGGAGTGTTCTCACCAGAATGTGACCACGCTGGTGCCTTCATCTTGGACTTCCCAGCCTCCAGAACTGTGAGCAATATATTCCTGTTGTTTGGAAGCCACTCAATCTGCAGTATTTTGTTACAGCAGCCCAAATGGGTTTATACCTCCCAACAACCCTTTGAGGTAGTTATTATTATTATCATCACCAGTTTCCAGGGAGGGTCTACATTACATGCCTATGGTCACACAGCTAGTAAGCTGCATGTCTGCTTCCACCTTAGGTCTTCCTGAGCCCATAGCCTCGGTGTTGCTTCTGAGACGATGGGAGAGAAGGCTGGAGCCTCTACTGTTATATGGAACTCCTAGCGATTTGAGTGGGAGAGAGAGATAAAAGGACTATTTTATAAACTAATTTCTTCACACATTGCCCTAGATATCATGGATAGAAATATTCATTCAATCACACTGGATTATAATGATACTAAAGAAAGTGTCAAAGATTAGAAACACTGTGAAATCAAAACAAACTGAACTGAATTGGTGGCTATTTGCATGTAGAGGAATGAGAGAGCAAGAGAGAAGAGGAAGTATCAAAGATACGTGCAAACCTGAGAATCTACAACAAAACAACAACAACAAAAACCTGGTAGAACTAATAGATGAATTCAGGAAAGTCACAGGATTTTAAACCATCACACAAAAATCAGTTGTGTTTTTATACACCTAACCATCTGAAAAGGAAATTTAGAAAACAATTCCACTTTCAATAGCATCAAAAAGAAAAAATATTTAGGATTAAGCTTAACCAAGCAGGTGAAAGATACACTGAAAAAAACAAAACATTGCTGAAAGAAATGAAAGACACTAATAAATGGAAAGACATCCTGTCTTCATGAATTGAAAAATTTAATATTGTTAAGATGTCAATACTACCTAAAGTACTGCATTGCTCTACAGATTCAATGCAATCCCTATCAAAATCCCAATGACTTTTTTCTTGCAGAAATAGACAAATCCATCCTAAAATTCATATGCAATCTCAAGGGACTCCAAATAGCCAAAACAATCTTGAAAAAGAAGAACAAAGTTAGAGATCTCATGTTTCCTGATTTCAAAACTTACTACAAAGTTACAGCAATTAAATCAGTGTGGTACTGGCATAAAGACAGACATATAGATGAATAGAGTAGAATACAGAGACCAGAAATGGACCTTCACATATATGGTCAAATGATTTTTGACAAGGATGACTAGACCAAAGGACAGTCTTTTCACAAATAGGGTTGCAAAAACTGAATATCCACATGCAAAAGAGAGTTGGGAAATGCAGGAAAGACAAGATGGCAGGTAGAGGGACTCGAAGCTCACCTCCTCTCATGAGCACACCCCAAATCACAACTAACTGCTAAACAACCATCGATTTAAAAAAAAGAAAGAAGTTGGACCCTTATCTTACAACATATAAAACCTTAATTCTGGGCTTCCCTGGTGGCGCAGCGGTTAAGAGTCTGCCTGCTGATGCAGGGGATGCGGGTTCGTGCCCTGGTCTGGGAGGATCCCACATGCCGTGGAGCGGCTGGGCCCGTGAGCCATGGCCGCTGAGCCTGCGCGTCCAGAGCCTGTGCTCCGCAACGGGAGAGGCCACAACAGTGAGAGGCCCACATACCGTGAAAAAAAAAACCAAAAAAACCCATTAATTCAAAATGGATTAAAGACCTAAACATAATATCTGAAACCATAAAACTCCTAGAAGAAAACATAGGGGAAAATCTTCATGACAGTGGATTTGGCAATGATTTCTTGGATATGGCGCAAAAAGTACAGGCAAAAAGGGAAAACCAGTTAAATTAGATTTCATCAAAACTTAAAAACTTTTGTGTATCAAAGGATGCTATTAACAGAGTGAAAAGGCAATCCACATTTTGGGAGAAAATATATACCTGATATATATTTTCTGGGAAAAAAATCATACATCTGATAAGGGATTAATAACCAGAATATATAAAGAACTCTTACAGCTTAAAAACAAAAAACAACCCCTCAAAATGAGGAGAAGATTTGAATAGACATTTCTCCCAAAAGATATACAGATGGCCAACAAGTACGTGAAAAGATGCTCGATATCAATAGTAATTAGGGAAATGCAAATCAAAACCTCAGTGAGATACCCCTTCACACCCATTACAATGGCTATTACCAACAAAATAAAACAAAACAGAAAATAACTGTCTGTGAGGATGTGAAGACACTGGAACCCTTGTGCATTGCTAATGGGACAGTAAAATGGTGCAGCTGCTGTGGGAAACAGTATGGTGCTTCTTCAAAAAATTCAAGCTAGAATCACCATATGACCCAGAAATTCCACTTCTGGGTATATACCACAAAGAACTGAAAGCAGGGACTCAAATGGATATTCGTATACCCATGTTCACTGCAGCATGATTCACTGTACCCAAAAGCCGGAGAAAAAACCAAATATTCATTGACAGATGAGGGGATAAACAAAACGTGCTATGTGCATATAACGAAATGGAATATCAGTCAGCCTTAAAAGGGATTGAAATTCTGATAAATACTGCAATACGGGTGAAGCTTATCCATTATGAAGGCATTATGTTAAGGGAAAGAAGTCAGTCACAAAAGTACAGATAACGTATGATTCTGCTTCTGAGGTACCTAGAGTAGTCAAATTCAGAAAGACAGAAATTAGAATGATGGTTTCCCAGGGCTGCGGGGAGGGGGACAAGGAGAGTTATTGCTTAATGGGTACAGTGGGGGAAGACGAAAAAGTTCTGAAGCTGGATGGGGGTGATGGTAGCACAGCAATGGGATTTATTTACATTTATTTATTTTTGGCCACACCACGCGGCATGCGGGATCTTAGTTCCCTGACCAGGGATCGATCATGTGCCCCCCGCAATGGAGGCACAGTCTTAACCACTGGACCACCAGGGAAGTCCCAGTAGCACAACAATGTGAATGTACTTCTAATGCCACCTACATGGTGCATTTTAAAATGGCTGAAATGGTCAGTTTCATGATACCAGGTTGGCCAAAAAGTTCGTTCGGGTTTTCTGTCAGCTGCTACCAGAAGCCCGAACGAACTTTTTGGCCATTCCAATATGTATGCTTCACCACAATAAAGCTTTTTTTTTTTTTAAAGATAATGTAATCCATAAGCCGACACAACTGTGCACAAATAAACTACAGCATACCTCTGATTGTGGAGCATCCCTCAGCACACCCTGTGTGGCACATGTGACATTTATTTGTCTGCTATGGCAACCAAGTGAGGGCACCAGTATAAAAATGGGTTTTACCTATTAGTAAAGATTAATTTCTTCCTTACTTGTTTTAGAGGAAAAAAAAAATAAGTGAAAATAGAAGCTCTAATATTGTCTTCTCAGACTGCCAAAGGGCAGAGGGAAGCAGCAGTAGTTCGCTGGGTCCAGTACTGGGTGAGTAAGATGAAGACAGAGACGTGATGCTGGACTTGGCAACACAAAGGCCCTGGGAGACCTTGACAAGAGCAGTCTGGGTGGAGTGGTGTGGATGGAAACTGCATAGAGTGTGTTGAGGAGAGACTGTGGAAACACTAGTGATTATAATCACTGCCTTCAAAATATTTTGCTTTGAAGGGGAGCAGAGAAATGAGAGGGGAATTTGAAAGGTGTTATGGGGTCATTTGAGGTGTTTTGATTTTATTTTTTCATAGGACAGATTACAGCATGTTTGGATGCTGGCAGGAAAAGTCTAGAAGAGTTGGGGGAATGGTAGGAGCCCGTCCTTGAGAACAAGAAAGGGGTGGGATCTGGAGCCCACGAGGAGGAGTTGGCAGGGAGCGTGGTAGGGTGAGGCGTGTGTAGGTGTTGCTTTTTTTTTTTTATAAGTTTCTTTCTTTTTCTTTTCTTTTTTTTTTTTTTTTTTGCTACATGGGGTCTTCGTTGCTGTGCACGGGCTTTCTCTAGTTGCAGCAAGCGGGGGCTACTCTTCATCGCGATGCACGGGTTTCTCATTGTGGTGGCTTCTCTCGTTGCGGAGCATGGGCTCTAGGTGCATAGGCTTCATTAGTTGCGGCATGTGGGCTTCATTAGTTGTGGCTCGTGGGCTCTAGAGCGCAGGCTCAGTAGTTGTGGCGCACAGGCTTAGTTGCTCCGCAGCATGTGGGATCTTCCTGGACCAGGGCTCGAACCCGTGTCCCCTGCACTGGCAGGCAGGTTCTTAACCACTGCGCCACCAGGGAGAACATGCTTGTGGGAGGAAGTGAGGTGGGGGAGGGGGTGTGCATAGGGAATTTGATGGGAAAGAAGGTATAAAATAGTAATTTTGGAGCTGAGAAACCAAACACACCAGGGATGTAAAATAGGACCCTGGGCAGTGCTGAGTATCCTTTTGTGATTTGTGGTCACAGATTTGCAGCGAGACTGTTTTTTCAGCGGGGCCATGCGTTTTCTCTCCAGCACCGCTCTGCTGCTCAGGGACAGGCACAGATCAGGCTGAGGGTTGGTTTTAACCAGGCTGGGGCTTTGCCAGAGAACAACAGACGGAGAGAGAGGACCAGGAAGTTCATGGGGTTTGCAAGGTGTGGATTGGGTTTGGTCGTGGCTGATGACAAGACCATCATCGTGATAGTGGGCATCTGAAGTGGGTTGAGGAAGTGATCACTAGAGGTGGGAGGGCAAGGAACTAAGAGACCGCAGCATAAACATGTGGCAGCGGGGCTGTGTCAGTGCAGTGCAGGGGTTAGGAAAGTCTAATCTGATGCTCTTTTGTCCCATCTTGGTCAGGAGGTGTGATTTTTCCCTCTGTGGCTCTAACCGCACAGAAGATGACCAAGTTCCTCACCTTCTGCTCAAGGGTGCAGTACAAGCCCGGGAGCAGCAGGACGTCCCCAGTGGGTGGGAGCTTCCTTCCCAAGTACGGATAGCTCAGTACCAAGTCCTGTCCACTCCACTTCCTGGTTCACTCAACTAAGGGTCCTTCTCTCCCTTCCCATTTCAAGAACTCTGCTCCTCCAAGGCTTTCCTCTTCCCTGTGAACCATCCTCCTACCTGCTCTTTCCTTTCCCTGGAGCCCCGGCATACTCAGCAGCCCAGGTCTGGATCTTTCTCTCTGACAGCTGCAGCAGAGGCCCCTCTGAGTCTGTTTCTTCTTCACTGTGTGCTTCGGGAAAGAAAAACAGCCTTCAGGGTTCTAAAGAGAGCAAAAGAGGGAAGAAATTCACAGAAAGCACACAGGAAATTAGAGATACACCCTGTCTCGGATGGATTTTATCCATGAGCCTGTTGAATGAAGTCGTCAAAAAATAAAAACAGGAGTAGAGGTGGAAGAGAAGAGAGTGAGCCGGGTGTTAAAGTCATCAGTGACTAAGGTGGAACGATCAGTACAGCAAGATGTTTGATGATATGAACTTTGAAGGAGGGTGGGAGATACAACGCCTGAGATGGCATTTGGGGGGCAAAAAGGACTCTCCCCTCCTTCTGGTCCCAGGTACATGAGGCTTGAGAGGGAAAACCAGTCTCCACTCTAGAGGTGAAACGCTGCCCCCAAAGGGCAGAGAACTTTCCATTGGAGATGAAAGGTCTGTAAGGGCCAGTATCCTCCATCTGCCACGTTCCCCTTCACATCTCCATCACCTTGTACAAAGCAATGAGTACAGGGAGTGTGCTCAACAAAGGTGTATTGAATAAATGGATGGGCAGCTAATTGAACCCAGTGTTTATATTTAAATCAAGTGCCACAACCCTACCACTCTTCTAGAATAAGTGGCAGTCTCAGCTTCCTGCTTCAGGACATGTGACTGCCACGGGGAGCAAAGGATGCTCAAGGGGGTCAGCTGCCTGTCAGGAAGACCTGCTCCCACTGAATGAGAAAGAGATGCTGGAATCAGATAGACTGAAATAGAATCATCAGCTTTTTTCCTGCTAGGCTTAAAGATCAGGATCTGAGCTGTGGCCATTATCTGGATCCCTAGTAGATCTCTTTCTTCATCCAGCCCTGGAAAGTTTAGGGAAAGATGAGTAGGGAGTAAGTCTCTTAATATCAAGCTGCATCAAAGAAAAAAAAAAGCCCAGAAGAGGCTGGACCATACATCCTCTACCCCTTCAAGTATAAGTTACTTCTCAACTTTGGGAAGAAGTGAATGAGGGGGCAGAAAAAACCTAGAAATTTCCTCTCGTATTTTTCTTTCTTACTGAGTGAGCATTTTCTCCCTTCTTTGAAAGGTAAAGGGGGAGGGTAAAGGGCTCCCCCTAACACACCCCAGCTTTTTATTCTCCTGATACACTTGACTATATAGTCAGCTGAGGATGTGATGTTTTCCTGGGGAAGGTGATCAGCTGCCTGTCAGAAAGATCTGCTCCTACCATCATGAGACTTCCCCACCCCCACCACCAAATGCCAACTACTGTTTCTTCACATAACTTCCTGGGAACACTGATTTAAATTTTGCTCCCTGAAAGCTCTAAAATTGTAAGAACAAAAACTTTATTAAATGAATTGTGCTTCTACTAATTGACCTACCTTCCCACCCCTTTCTGTCTTTCCAAACTCTTCCACTGTGACCTCTGGACCTTATGGTATAGCAAACCAGCAAATTCCCCTATATTCTGGCTGGTCAAAATGTGATTCATGGTACATTTTAAAACCAACACAGAACTAGCAGTGAAATGTCTCAGTCATTTAATAATTCTATGTTTAAATTTTTGAGGAAGTGACAAACTGTTTTCCAAAGTGGTTGTATCACTCTACCTTCCTACCAGTAATATACAAGGATTTCAATTTCTCTATATCCACACCAACACTTATTGTTTTCTGTTCTTTAAAGGTATAGCCATCCTAGTGGGTGTGAAGTGGCATCTCTTTGTGGTTTTGGGTGCATTTCCCCAATGACTGATGATGTTGAGCATCTTTTCATGTGTTTTACTGGCTATTTGCATATCTTCTTTGGAAAAATGTATATTCAAATTTTTTGCCCATTTTTAATAGAGTTAATTGTCTTTTTTTTTTTTTTTTTTTTTGTGGTACGCGGGCCTCTCACTGTTGTGGCCTCTCCTGTTGCGGAGCACAGGCTCTGGATGCGCAGGCTCAGCGGCCATGGCTCATGGGTCCAGCCGCTCTGCGGCATGTGGGATCTTCCTGGACCGGGGCACGAACCCGTGTCCCCTGCATTGGCAGGCGGACTCTCAACCACTGTGCCACCAGGGAAGCCCTGTCTTTTTTTTATTGAGTTGTAAAAGTTCTTTCATAATTCTGGATCCTTTACATGTTTCCTTATCTGATATATGATTTACAAATATTTTCTTCATTCTCTGGGTTGTCTTTTCACTTTCTTGATGGTGCCCTTTGAAGCACAAAAGTTTTTAGTTATGACAAAATATAATTTATCTTTTCTTTTCCTCTGTTGCTCTGCTTCTGGTGTCATACCTGAGAAACAATTGCTTAATCCAAGGTCATTCACATTTATGCCTATGTTTTCTTCTAAGAGTTTTATTGTTTTACTCCTCCCCCACCCTTTTTGGTAACAGCTTTAATGAAATATAATTCACATACCATACAATTCATCCATTTAAAGCATACAATTCAGTAATATTTAGTACATTCACAGAGTTGTGCAACCATTGTCACAATCAATTTTAGGACATTTCCATCACTCTCTGAAAAAAAATCCTCTTTCATATAGCTATCATGCCCTATTTTTCCCAACCCTGCCGCCGTAGGCAACCACTAATCTACTTTTGATCTCTATACATCTGACTATTCTAAAAATTTCATATAAATGAAATCATACAATATGTGGTCCTTTGTGAGTGGCTCTTTCACTTAGGATATTCTCAAAATTCATCCATGCTGCAGCATACCAAGCATATTCCTTTTGATGCTTGAGTAATATTCCATCGTATGAATATGCCACTTTTTGTTTATTCATTCATCATTTGATACATTTGGATTATTTCTACTTGTTGGTATTATGAATAATGCTCCTGTGAACATTCTCTCAATGTGTAAGTACCTGAGAATATCTTCATTGCTCTTTTGTTTTTGAAGGTCAGTGTTGCTGGATAAAGAATTCTTGGTTGACAGTGTTTTCTTTCAGATATACTTAATGGTGTCCCACAGGTCTTTGTGTTTTTCTTCTTTCTTCTTTCTGTTCCTCAAACTAGATCAAATGAATTGATTTGTCTTCAAGCCCACAGAATCTCTGTCAGCCTAAATCTTCTGTTGAGCCCCTGAAGTGAATTTTCATTTCAGTTATTATACTCTTCAACTCTAGAATCTTCCTTTGGTTCTTGTTTATAATTTGTTTCTTTATTGATATTCTTTATGTAGTGAGCCATCATTCTCACACTTTCCTTACGTTTTTTAGACATAATTTCCCTTAGTTCTTTGAGTATGTTTAAAAATAGATGATTTAAAGGCTTTTTCTAGTTAGTCAAGCACCTGAGTTTCCTCAGGGCCAGTTTCTACTGACTGCTAATTTTATCCCATGTATGGGCCATACTTTCTTGTTTCTTTGCATATCTCATAATTTTTTGCTGAAAATGGGAAGTTTTAAATCATATAATGTAACAAATCTGGAAATCAAATTTCCCTCCACTCCCCAGGGGTTGGTTGTTGTCGCTGTGTGTTTTGCTAGTGCTATTTGTTTTTCAGTGAATTTCCTGAATTAGTTCTGTAAAGTCTGTATTCTTTTTCATGTATGGACACTGAAGTCTCTATTTGGTTTTCTTACTGGGTGGTTAACAACTGTATATACATTTCCTTAAGTTCTTGGAACAAATAAGCCTGCCAGCCTTTGCATGCACGTTGGGACATGCCTTCAACACTCCGGTAGGCTGTTTACAACTCTGCCTTAGCCTTCACTTCCTGCTTGCACAGAGCCTCATGGTTAACCAGAGGTGAGAGTTTAGAGCCTTCTCAGGTCTTTCCTGGGCATGCACACAGCCCTACACATGAGTGTGGCTTTCTAGATTCCCAGGAATATGTCAGAGCTTCTCAAAGCCTATTATTGACATCTTATGCCCCAGCTTTCCCTTTTAAGTTTGTTGGTGAACTTGTTTGTTGTTGCAACTGTTACTACCACCTCAGGCAGCAGTGATGTTAAACAATTGTTATTGGTTGTTTTCTACAAATACCCCTGGGGGAAATGCTGTTCATAATGTGTGAGCTCTGAGTCAGGTCAGATAAAGACAAGCCTTGTGAGTGGGATTTTCCAGGGAACTGCCAGACAGGTCACATAAAGACAGCTATTTGGCAATGGGGCTTTGGGGAAGCTCCAACATTCTATCCCTTCCAGTGGCTGCTATTGGTTTTCACCACGACTGCAGGTTTGTTTGTTTTTGTTTGTTTGTTTTTAATTAATTAATTTATTTATTTTTGGCTGTGTTGGGTCTTTGTTGCTGTGCGCGGGCTCTCTCTAGTTGTGGAGAGAGGCAGTTACTCTTCATTGCAGTGCATGGGCTTCTCATTGTGGTGGCTTCTCTTGTTGCAGAGCATGGGCTCTATGCACATGGGTTTCAGTAGTTGTGGCACACAGGCTCAGTAGTTGTGGCTCGCAGGCTCTAGAGCACAGGCTCAGTAGTTGTGGTGCACGGGCCTAGTTGCTCCGCGGCATGCGGCATCCTCCCGGACCAGGGCTCGAACCCGTGTCCCCTGCATTGGCATGTGGACTCCCGACCACTACACCACCAGGGAAGCCCAGTTTGTTTGTTTTTAAGGCTACCCTGGAGCTGGAGAGAGGAGGATGAGAACAGGGCAGGTTAAAATGCCACAAAGCTCACTGTTTTTACCGTGACTCAGTGCTTTTCTTGAATAAACACTCCTCAAATTGTTACAAGCATTTGGTTAATTTCCAGAGTTCTGAAAAAGTTGATTTTGACCATTTTTGCTAGTGTTCTTTTTGCTTTTATAGAGGAGTGAATTTTCAGAGGTCCTTACTCTGCCATTCTTGAAAGGTATGTTCCTATTTTTATTATTTTTGAATTTTATTTTGAGATCATTTTGGAGTCACATACGGTTGTAGGGAATAATACAAAGATCCTGTATACCTTTCATGCAGTTTCTCCCAAAGATAACACCTTGCATTACTAGAGTACAATATCCTATGCAAGAAAATGATACTGCTACAATTCACTGATCTTCTTCAGATTTTACCATTTATATGTACTCGTGTGTGTATGTGTGTGTGTGTATTTACTTCTATACAATTTTGTCACATGTGTAGATTTGTGTGACCAACACCACAGTCATGATACCTAACAGTTCCATCACAAGGATGCCTCATGCTATCCTTTCATAGCCACAGTCATGACATCCCCTGCCCTCACAACTGCCAGTCTTAACACCTGGCAACCACTAATGTATTCTTCATGTCTATAATTTTTGTCATTTAAAAAGTATCATAGGATATATCATACAATGAAATATCATTCAGTAAGGAAAAGAAAGTATTGACACCACAACATGGATGTACCTTGAAGACATGCCAACCACAAAGGATCACATTCTGGATGATTCCATTTATAGGAAATGTCCAGAATAGACAAATATATAGAGACAGAAAGTAGATTAGTGGTTGTCTAGGGCTGGGTGGGATGGGGGAGAATGGTTGGTGATGGCTAAAAGGTACAGGGTTTCTTTTTGGGGTAATGAAAATGTTCTAAGAATGAACATGGTGGTGGTTGTGCAACTCTGTATATACTAGGAACCAGTGAATTGTACATTTTAAGTAAGTGAATTGTATGGCATGTGAATTATATATCAATAATGCTGTCAAAAAAGAGAATGCTATATAAATAGAATCATATAGTATCAATCCCCACCCTCCCCCTGCATCAAGACTGGTCCTATTTCTTTATTTTAATATTTATTTATTTATCTTGGCTGCACCGGGTCTTAGTTGCAGTATGCAGGCATGTTGTAGCATCTCTAGGTGTGGCATGGGGGATCTTCAGTTATGGCATGAGGACTTCTTAGTTGCGGCATACATGTGGGATCTAGTTCCCCAACCAGGGATCGAACCCAGGCCCCCCTGCATTGGGAGCGTGGAGTCTTACCCACTGGGCCACCAGGGAAGTCCCAGTCCTGTTATTTTTAAACAAAAGTTTGGTCCCAAAGAAATTACCTATTACCAGAAGTAGTAAATATAGATAATACCTACAGTACAGAGAAATTTATATGTAAGATATAGTTGAGCATGACAGGAGGCAACTGGGCATGACCAAACAGGAGAGAATCCATTCTCGCTCTCTGAGGAGTGTGTAGCATTACCATTCACATACAAACGCAATTCAGGTGGGTCTCTTTTCAAGTCTACTCCAAGGATGGGATTTCACAACTCTCTCCGAGCCAAAAATGACATGGATGAAAACAAGCTGTTTTCAGCTCAATTCAGATAAGATAGATTTCTATTGGAAGAGAAAGCCAGCAGCAGTGAGAGCAACACACAAACATGCTGAGCTTCACAACATCAGCTGCTTCTAGATTCGCAGATAAAAACTGTGACTGAGAGCTTTTCTGTTCTTGGCACAGAGATGGAACACTCTCCTTCATATGGAGCTCTTATCTTGTTTTCTGTATTATTTCCCTCCCCACTAGATCATTACAAAGCGTTCTGCTGGGAGAGCCATATTTGTAGACCTCACATACTTCTTTTCTGGTGGAAATAAAGTGACTGTTGGTCTATAGAATACTGCCCCTTGATCAATGTTATCATGATTATTCACCCATGGCATTCAGTAGAAGGAAACTTGATTGGGTCTATATCCCAGTGTGTGATATAGTTTCAAAGCTAGAAATTTGGGAACTTAAAAATTTCAAAAGGAAGTCCTAAAGGTAAATTCTCTAATAATTTTAAAAAAACAGGTATTCTCAATGTCCTGAAAGGTACAGATTATTTAAGTGGTATTTAACCGTTATTTGAGAAAGAGAGGAGAGAGAGAAGAGAGAGAGAGGGAAAGAGAGGGAGCCGTCAAGGTTATTGCCATTGTTCTGACTCTGGGTTCACTTCCACTGTGTATTGCGCTTTCAATGTAGAACAAAACTACATGAGTAATTAATCTTCAACTGGCTGAACAAACTCTCTTCCACAGAGGGGTACCCTCTCTGACACTAGAGAAATTAACTACAATAGAAATGTTTCACAAGTCTGGCATTTCATAAACGTTAGGACAGAGATCCCTCTCTAAACCAGAGGTTGGTGAACTTCTTCTATAAGGGGACAGAGTGTAAATATTTTAGGCTTTGTGGGCCAAATGGTCTCTGTTGCAACTATTCAACTCTGTCACTGTAGCCTGAAAATAGCCATAGACACTAGGTAAGTGGATGGGCATGACTCTGTTCCAACAAAACTGTATTTATGGACACTGCACTTGAATTTCATATAACTTTCAACAGTCAGGAAATATTTTTCTTTTGATTTTTTTTTTTCAAAAAGAGTCTTAGCTTACGAGCTGGACAAAAACAGGTGAAGGGCCAGATTTGGCCTGTGGGGATTAGTTTGTCTGCCCTACTCTAACGGACGGAAGAGTAGGAACACTGAAGTCTGTGTAACAGAGTGGGTGAGAACCCACGTTTGGAGTAGGCAGAGGTGGGTTTGAATTTTGACTCTGCCACTCACTAGTTGTGTGACCTTGGACAAGTTATGCAACCCACTTAAAACTATGTCCTCATCTATAAAACGAGGATGGTAATAGACATTCCATAGGATTGTTTGAGAGTAAAATGAAGTAAGACGTGTATGTTTAGCACATGCAAGGTCACAGTGAGTCTAGTTACCACTATAATGAACATCTAGAGAAGTACCACAAAGCCTTCACTTCCCCCAAGTCTCTACCCACAAAGTGGAATTTAGCAGGTTTTTTAAAATCAAGACGGCATCTATCGGGCCAAATCATAGAGTAGGTCCTGAGTCTTTATTCTCTCACCTCACACATTCATCAGCAGATCATATCTGCTCTACCCTCAGAATATATCCAGGATCTGACCACTTCTCCATAACTATCACCCTGCTCCACGCCACCATCAACTTTCACCTACTCTTTCTGCTCCCACCTGGCCCCTCTATCTTCCACAAGGATGCTTTTAAAATATAACTCAGGGTGGGCTTCCCTGGTGGCGCAGTGGTTGAGAGTCCGCCTGCCGATGCAGGGAACACGGGTTCGTGCCCCGGTCCGGGAAGATCCCACATGCCGTGGAGCGGCTGGGCCCGTGAGCCATGGCCGCTGGGCCTGCGCGTCCGGAACCTGTGCTCCGCAACAGGAGAGGCCACAACAGTGAGCGGCCCGCGTAACGCAAAATATACTACTACTACTACTAATAATAATAACTCAGATCACTTCATTCCTCCTGCTCAAAAGCCTCTAATCATTCCATTCAGGAGAAAATCTAGGTCCTTACCATCTAAACTCTTGGATCTCCTACATTCTTCCCCTTGCTTCTTCAGCTCCAACCATAAAGCCTTGCTATTCTTCAAACATGTCAACCTTGTTCCCATTTCTCTCTTAACATTTGTTGGTATTTCTTTCTGGAATGTTCTTTTCCCAGATAACCAAGTGTTTTAAATTTTACTACTTCTTTCAGATCTGTGCTCAAATATAATCTTGTTAGGAAAGCATTCCCTGACACTCCTTAACTCTCTTATACTGCTTGGTGGTCACACTACCACCTCCTGCCATATTTCGTGTCTATCTGTTGATTGAATGCCTCCTGCCACTAGAATGTAAGCTCATGAAAGCAGAATTTGCATATCCCATTCACAGTTGTATCATCAGTGTCTAGAACAGTGCCTGGCACACAGTAGTTTCAAATTTGTTGAGCAAATTATCTTATTATCTATGAATCTTTTAGAGTTTAAATAAATAAAAGTGTAGTTATTAAACTTTCACTGCTCTAAAAGATTCTGAAAAATGAGAGCTTTTTTTCTTTAATAAATTTATTTATTTATTTATTTTTGGCTGCGTTGGGTCTTCATTGCGGTGCACAGGTTTTCTCTAGTTGCGGTGAGCGGGGGCTACTCATTGCAGTGGCTTCTCTTGTTGCAGAGCACCGGCTCTAGGTGCACGGGCTTCAGTAGCTGTGGCACGTAGGCTCAGTAGTTGTGGCGCACAGGCTTAGTTGATCCGCGGCATGTGGGATCTTCCTGAACCAGGGCTTGAACCCATGTCCCCTGCAGTGGCAGGCGATCCTTAACCACTGCACCACGAAGGAAGTCTCAAAAGGAGAGCTTTTTGAGTACTTTTCTTGTATTGATTTAGAATACATATTTGGCTGCATATAAATAACAGCAGCTTAACGAGAGAGAAATTAATTTCTTTATTACCTAAGAGTCTGGAGGTAGGTGGTTCGGGGCAATGCTCTGTGAACTTGTCCAGATAACCAGGCTTCCTCTACTTTGTTGCTCATGGTTCCTAAAGTGTACTGCCCTTGTCTGAATGGTCCAACAGGAGGAAGGAAGGGGTAGGAAGACTCTACTTAAGGACATAGACTACATAGACTACATAGACTCTATTTAAGGACACTTTCTATAAATTGTACAAAACATTTTCACTCACTTCTCATTATAAAACTAATCCCATTATTGCAGCCAATGCAGGAAGGGGTGAAATGTGAAGTGGGTGGTCATTTGCAGACTTAAAATTCAGCAGTTCTACTTCTGTAAGGGGAAAAAGGGCAAATAAGTATTGGGGGAGGGATTAGTCTTTGTCGCAGTTCTCTGTCTTTTTCCATTGTAAAGAGCTCTCCCTCTCATCTTCCACAATTGTCTCCCCACTCTCATCCATTGCTTTTCTTTCTCAGTGTGGATTCAAGAAAGTGATAAATTCCCCCAGTAGAGCTTAGCCTAAGGTCATCTCTCATGGACCTTGGAACACCCCAGCAGTCACTAAAGTCTCATGCCTTTTGACTGTCAGAGATTCTGCATGAATAGTCCCAGGACTTGTAGCCACATATACCAAATCTGTGCTTCTCTCCTGGGGCGTTAGGAGGTGGGGAGTAATGTAACCCTAATATTGAATGTTCAGGAGATACACGAATAAAATTAACAGGTTAGTAAGAGGATCATGTATCTTTGGGAAAAGTGTTCTGGGTTGTGGTTGTTGCTTTTAAAGATATTTGGCATGTTAAACAATTATGTTGCTCACAAAAGGCTGTTTCCAAACAAATGAGGATTTTATTCTGTTTTCATTTTTTTTCTTCTAGGTGATTTTGAGAGTTACCTGTCCGAACTCTGGTGGTTGCTGCTAACTACTCAGCAGCCATTAGTCTGCAACACACATCTAAAATAGGAGTTGAAGAAAATGTGAAAATATATATATATATATATATATATATATATATATATTTTTTTTTTTTTTTTTTTTTTTTTTCGGTACGCGGGCTTCTCACTGTTGTGGCCTCTCCCGTTGCGGAGCACAGGCTCCGGATGCGCAGACTCAGCGGCCATGGCTCACGAGCCCACCCGCTCCGCGGCATGTGGGATCTTCCCAGACCGGGGCACATACCCGTGTCCCCTGCATCGGCAAACAGACTCTCAACCACTGCGCCACCAGGGAAGCCCGTGAATATAGTTTGATTTAAGCGAATGCTGTGGAGAGCGACTCAGTCACCCCTCAGGTCTCCTCCCACTCCCCAGCTCTCAGCTAAATCCTCCCTGAGAACTGCCCTCAGCTAAAAAGAGCCACTCGACCTTCCTTCCGGGAACAGTTCACAGCTGAGGACTGGACCACGTGGAGCTATCCTGCCTGGCTCCCTTGCCTCATGATGGGCCTTCCCAGCTCCAGAGCTGCCTGAAGGACCGCGCCACACTGCAGCTTCTCCCTCAGTCAATCCTATTTCCTCCACCCTCCCCACAGGGATTGAGCCCCATAAGACTCGCCAACAGTTACTACACACAAATCTCCATCTCAGAGTCTCTTTCCCAGGGAAACTGACCTCAGTCAGCTTCTGAAGACCCAGATTTGAAGAACAGTCCTATTCATATTTTAGTCTGTTTTTATACGTCAGTCGGAGGACTATTTTATTTACCTGATTACAGGAAGAGATAATTTTTGGTGGATTTTTTTGTTTGTTTCACATCACAATAGAAAAAGTATTTTTGGAAAGTGTGAAAATAAATAAAACTCAGAACTCATAGTTTTAAAATCTGTGGTCAAGGTAATCTAATATTAGAAAATAAAAATAAATGTTCTTTCTGTATTCTTTCTTTCTCTTTTAGTAACTTTTAAAAACAAAGCAACGAACATTAAAATAATGATTTGTGAAAAAAAGAGACAGAATTTGAAATAAAGTAGAAGAACTGGTAGCAGTTATCTAAACTTTACCACTCTTCAGGTTCAAGTATGGAAAATACTTTCAATTAATATGTATACAAATATAGATATAATTTATATAATATATACAAATTCTAAGATTATACTGTGCTCTACAATTTAACCACAAGTTGAGAAAGTAACTAATGAAATACTGAGTACTTAAGGGCCTCCCACTTTACACAAATATATTTAATTTTGCCACCATATCCGAGGTAAGCATTGTAGTCCCAATTTTATAAACATGAACTTCAAGTTTCAGAAAAATTAAGTCATTCTTCTAGATCACCGAAACAGTATGTGGTAGGGACAGAGTTCATCTCAGATCTGCCTGCTTTTAGGGTTAATCAATTCACATGTTTTTCTTTTTCGGCCACACTGCATGAGTTGCAGGATCTCAGTTCCCCGACCAGGGATCGAACCCGGGCCACGGCAGTGAAAGCCCAGAATCCTAATCACTAGGCCACCAGGAAACTCTGCCTGCTTTTACGGTTGACGTCATGATCTAACTTCATACTGTGTGTGGTTTCTGGTTTCTAAATGAAAGAATGGGCTGGACCAGACCACAGAGTCTGCTTCTGGAATGACAATGGATGAGAATTATGACTTTTCCCAGCTCACAGAAGCTTTCATTTTGGTCTACCCCACTAAGAAACAAGGTATAGAAGATATTCTTGAGATCAGCATTCCAACGGGGGGACACAGCAACCAGTGACTCCCTTGTGTTTCGTGGAGATACATTGGGGGGCTGGTGGGCTACGAGCTGTATGTGAGACAGCTGCCTGGCTGGAGGAGCACAGATCTGTGTGCTCGCTGCCTTTATACCACCAGCCACGTCAGCATTCCAAGTAAGCAAAAGCAACGTACACAACTGTTTATGGCAATAATTCTGATACTGATGAAACCAGGTTGAGGTCCTGAAATTCTCTGTCGGTACTGGGCATTGTAACCTCATCCCACTCAGGATCTCAGTGCGTAGAAGTTTCCTTCTGTCACCTCAGAAACCAGAATTCAAAGAATTCCTATGCCGAATGTAGCATTTGTATACATAATTTAAATTACCTACAACAACTTTTTATGGTGAAATTTCATTACCTAAAGAGAATTTACCCATAATATAACTAGAATACATTAACCAGTCACAATGGCCCAGTTTTTAGGTGATAAATTCACAGAAGCTGAAAATTTTTAAATTTTAAATGATAACACCATATGACTCAAGCTGCAGAAAAAAAAATTGTGAATAACTTTAGATTCCTTGATCTAGAACTTAGTCAAAATGAAGTGGAGCTCTGAGGCAAACAAGGACACACAAAAAAGTGGTGTCTTTGTTTTGTCTTTCATACATAATTGTCTTTTATACATACATAATTCTACCTCCTACCTTTAGAAATAGGAAAGTAAAATATTAGAACAGTTTGGATTGTTTAGCTAGAAGAAAAGAACATATAGATAATATTCTAGTTTTACTGAGGTATAATTTGTACACAAAGAACTGCACATACTTAATGGGTGCAATTTGAAGAGTTTGGATGTATGCAAACCCCTGTGATCCCATCACCACAACAAGGTAATAGTCATACCCATCACCTCCTAATTTCCTTGTGTTCTTTTGTTTTTGTTTTGTATTTTTGTTGTTGCTTTGTTTGGGAGTCATTGTTCAAAGTTTCAGTTATGTTAGATTAATAAATTCTAGAGATCTGCCATACAATATAGTGCCTATAATAACAACACAGTATTGTACACTTCAAAATATTCTGTTCTTAATTCACTATGTCAAGAAGAATAGAATAATATGTATCTTCAAAGCCTATCTTTTTTCGTCCTATTCTTCAAAAGGAATTAGGCTTAAACCACAGTGAGAGAGACTTATGTGATTAATAAAAGGACAAAAATGATATTTATTCAAAAAATATTTTTCCTAATTGTGAAAGTAATGCATACCATGTAGAAAGTTAGGAAAAACAATGAAGAACATAAAAAGAGAATAAAGGTTGCTCAGATTCTAATCACCAAAAGACAATTACTTTAATGTTTTGCTGTAGTTCTTCCTTCCTTCTTTCTAGTTTTGAGTAGGTAATATATTCACATGGTTCAAGCATCAAAAGGAAAAAAGCACAGACCCAAGTCATCTGGGCATGGAGTTCTCCCACCTAGATGCACCTAATATACATTTCTTATGTATCTTTCCAAATCCTCCCAGAATGAATTTGTGCATATAAAAACAAATGCATGCATTCCCTCCACTTTTTTCTGTTTTCAGAAATGATAGCATACTATGTACATTGTTATGCAACTTGTTTTTTTCACTTAACAATAGATCTGGGAGATCTTTCATGTCAATCCACAATGAGCTTTCTCATTTTCTTTTTTACTTCTGCTTATCCAATTGTATGGATATACAGTACCATGATTTATTTGAGAAGTTTCTTTTTCATGGATATTTATATTTTTAAAAATCTTCAGCGGTTACAAATAATACTGCAGCAAAGTACCCTACTCCTATGCCATTGTATACCTGTGTAAGTATAGCTTTTGGATAAATTCCTATTGTAAAATTATTAGGTCAAAAAATTTTGATAGATATTGGGCAAAGTGCCCTCCAGAAAAAGTTCTGAACTCTTTTTTTGACCCATATTTTCTTTTTTTTAAAATAAATTTATTTATTTATTTTATTTTTGGCTGCACTGTGTCTTTGCTGCTGCACACGGGCTTTCTCTAGTCGCGGTGAGTGGGGGCTACTCTTTGCTGTGGTGCATGGGCTTCTCATTGCAGTGGCTTGTCTTGTTGCGGAGCACGGGCTCTAGGCGCGTGGGCTTCAGTAGTTGCAGCTCACGGGCTCCAGAGCGCAGGCTCAGCAGCTGTGGCGCACAGGCCCAGCTGCTCTGCGGGATGTGGAATCTTCCCGGACCAGGGCTCGAACCCACGTCCCCTGCACTGGCAGGCAGGCTCTCAACCACTGCGCCACCAGGGAAGCCCTTGTCCCATATTTTCTTCTAGAGTTTGTGATAGTAAATTTTCTCTCTCAATTTGACTGGATTGGGGAATATCAGACCACAAGACTTCATAGCCTCCATAATTGTGTAAGCCTCATAATAAACCTCCTTTTTTATCCCATTGGTTCTGTTTCTTTGGAGAACTCTGACTTACACAGAGTTTACTAAAATAAAATTACACACATATATAATTTATTTACTCATCTCCAGAGAAAAATGGCAGGACAACAGAGTCTCCCTCTCTCTCCCATTAAAATCTTAATAAATTAATAAGACATAGAAACAGCATACACACGCATTATTAAACTACAGGGGGGCAAAAATTTTCTCCATGTTATTTGAGAAGCATTATTCAGAAACAGAAGTCGTGGGAATCCTTAAGCAGATTTTGCAGATGCAAGAGTTAAGAGAGGAAAAAAAAGCAAGAGGAAGGTACTGAGACAAAATTCTAATCCATGACTAATACATCTACTTTGGAATTGGGCAGAATTGATGGCGACAGGCACGTGATATCTGCTCATAAGGAAAGACACAGGAAGTCGCTCTAGAAGGGAAGTCCTCTTCCTCACCACAGAAATGCGGTGAATCAGTGAAAGCCAGACGTAATGCCCAACACGCTGGTCTATTTTTCTCTTGCTGGGAACAAGGTAGGAGAGAAATTGTGGTATAATAAGGGAAAACTATCTCCAAATTTAAAAAGTCTTGACAAATTGAAATGAAAAAAAGAAAACAAATTAAAAACTACTGCACAGGGAACGATATTCAATATCTTGTAATAACCTAAATGAAAAAGAATCTGAAAAAAATATGTATATGTATAACTGAATCACTTTGATGTACACCTGAATCAACAGTAAATCAACTATACTTCAATAAAAAATTTTTAACTAAAAAAATTAAAAACCATCAGAGACATATATGGTACGTGGGAAGCTCCATGTGAAACAGTCCTCTGTTGTATACACAAATAGTGTCTTAGCTTGAACTGGAAGAAACCCTGCATGTTGCCCTCTCTTTTTAGTCAGAAGAAGGCTTGAGATGTGGCTGGTGGATAGAGTGGACAGCAGAATACTCCTTCAGAGCTAACAGTTTCTGACAGTATAAAGTCTTGGTACCACCTAAATTAGAGGCATAATCAGGATAACAGGCTTCCTCACCCCACCAGCGCCCCTGCCCCAACTATGAGAACAGATAGAAGTACGCCTGATTAGGAGGAATAAACTCTGGTGCAGTTCTTTAAACACAACCATAGATGCGAATGCAAAGACGAAAGTCTACCAACCCTATCAACTGATACTGTGCCCAGGTCTGGGAACTTCTAATTGAGGCAATAAAAATGCAGAACACAGAATACAAAAATATCGAAGCCCAGCCATTAGGCTGGTTAATAAAAATGAGACAAGACAATCAATCTCTTTCTTAAACAAGAAATCTAGTAGAGTCGTGGTCATTTACTCTTTTTATCATGCAGGGGAGAGAAAAAAAATGCTAGTAATCTTCTACTGATTTCACAGAACGATCTTACAAGTATTGATACTGTATAGAAATATGGAAACGTCAAACATGACATCAGGAGAGCATCAGATTATTAAGACAATTTATCATAATTATAGAGCATTTTGGAGATGAAGAACACAGCAATGATTTCCAGAGTCTTTGTCTGTATTACCCTTCCAAGAATAAATGTATAATAACAAAAAACAGAACAAGTTAATATATTTATAAACATTCATGCAAGTCTCAATACCACATCAGATCAGATTCTCCGAACATGTTTTATGACATAAGGATGGTCACTCTTATGCAGCTGCAGTGGAGAAACCACCTCTCCTAAATGTCTCTTAGGCTCCTTTTGTTAATTACGAAGACTTGCATTTTTAAGAGCCAACTCTGGAATTTCATTCATTACTTAAAGCAACAACCAGGGCTGTGGGATTCAATTTTACTCGAAGAAGAGGAGAAAGAGATGAACATGATTTTACTAAAGAACAGTGAAATAAGCTGAAGCTTATAGAAAGAAGATGCAAACTGGTGCTTGATAAGGAAAGAAGAGAATCCAAGAGAATCCACCTGTACTATAATTAGAAAACTAGAAGGCTCAGATAAAAAGCCAAATTGCTTTTAAACTAAGTAGCCTTTAAGACAAACTGCATTATTCAGGATAAACAGGGGTAACTTATAATTATGAAAGGTTCATTTCAACTGGTAGGTTTAGCAACTTTAAGTTTCTATATACCTAATCATTTAGCCTTAAAAACTGATAGAACTGTTAAGAGAAAAAGACAAATCCACATTCATAATATGGTATTTTAACATAACCACTCAGTAATTGATAGAAAAATGGAAAAACAATTCTTATATATATAATTTAAACATTATAATTAATAAATTTGACCTAATAAACATATATTGAATACTGCATATAATCAGCACATTCAAAATATTTACAAAAATTGACCATATACTCAATATTAAAGCAACCTAAACAAATGTTTTAGGATTGAAATAATAACATAAGCATTTTTTCCCTAACATAATACAATGAGTTAGAAACCAACAACAACAAAAGAGACCTCAAGAAAATCTTTGTATGTTTGGAAATTAATTAGATACATATCTAAGGGACTCATGGATCAAAGAAGAAATTATTGTTGAATTTAAAACAATAATTTGAAACTGAGAAGTAATTAAAATAGTACATATCAAAACTTACGAGATTCAGCTAAAGCAATGCTTGGAAAAATTATGGTCTAAGATGTTCATACTAGCAAAAAGCTAAGAATTAATAAACTAAGAATAAAATTCAAGAAAATAGAAAAAGCAAAGCAAAATAAACCCAAAGAAAGTAGAAGAAAGAACATGATAGAAATAAGAATAGGAGCCAATAAAATTAAAAGAACAAACACACAATATAGAGGATCTGTAAAGCCAAAGATTGATTTTTCAAAAAACCTAATAAATTTAACAAACATCTGATGAGGCCAATAAAAAAAAATGACAGCACGAATAACCAATATCAGAAAAAGAGGACATTACTATAAAAGCTAGAAATACTGAATACAGAATAAAAAGTCATTATGGACAATTTTATGCCAATGAATTTGAAAATGTTGATTAAATGAACAAATTTTATTAAAGTACAATTTACATCAACTGTCTTAAGAAGAAATAGAAAAACTGAGTGGTTTTAAAACCCAAATGATCTTTCAATGCAGCTGAAGGAATTGAATCAAGGAAACTATGGGGACTAGATGGCTCCCCATTGAATTCTAACAGTGAAGGAATAAATAATTCTGATATTCTGAAAATTTTATTCTGATATTATACACAAACTCCTTCAAGAATAGAAAAAGAGAGAACACTACTAATCTCAGTTTACAAGGCTAGTGTCAACTTGGTAATGAGAAAGAAAAATTATAGTCCAATGTAGATACGAAAGTTCTCGTAAAATATTAGCAAACTGAATCCAGCAATATTCAGAGAGTATAAAACATGATGACTGTGCCAAATTCCAGGATCCCCAGTGGTCCCCACCTTCAGGTAGTTCCCACTGTAGCAGGGTCGGTGTATGTGACCAACAGAATACAGTAGGTGTGATGGTGTGTCACTTCTGAGATTTGGTTATTAAAGATGTGATGGGGCTTCCCTGGTGGCGCAGTGGTTGAGAGTCCGCCTGCCGATGCAGGGGACACAGGTTCATGCCCCGGTCCGGGAAGATCCCACATGCCGCGGAGCGGCTGGGCCCGTGAGCCATGGCCGCTGAGCCTGCGCGTCCGGAGCCTGTGCTCCGCAACGGGAGGGGCCACAACAGTGAGAGGCCCGCGTACCGCAAAAAAACAAACAAACAAAAAAAGATGTGGTGGCTTCTAACTATTGATCTTCCTCGCAGATCATTCACTTTGGGTGAAGCCAGCAGCCATGTCATGAGCATCAGAGGGAGAGGCCCACGTAGTGAGGAGCTAAGCCTGCCCAGGGCCATGTGAGCGAGCTTGGAAGTGGTCGCTCCAGACCAATCAAGCCTCCAAGTAACCTTGGCCAACACCTTGAATGATATCTTGTAAGACACCCTGAGCTCGAATCACTCAGCTAAGCCATTCCTGGCTTCCAGACGCACAGAAACTGTACGAGATAATAAATATTTGTTATTGAAGCTGCTATGTTTTGGGGTAACTTGTTATGGAGCAAAAGATAAGTAATACATACAGTGACCAACATGGGATAATTCCGGAAATGCAAAGCCAGTTTGACATTAGAAAAATCAATTAATGGATTCCACACTAAAGGAAAAAATTAAATTTTATCTCAATAGATATAGGAAAAGCAAATCAATTACAAAAAAAAAATCTATGCCATTTCTATACACTAGCAACAAATGGAACCTCAGAACCAAAAAAAAAGGTACTTATGAATAAATATTAAAAACAGATGTGCAATAACTTTATAGCCTAAATAAATTTAAGAATAGAAAAATGCAGTAATATAAATATGTCAATTCTCTCCAAATTAATGAAATGCAATGAAATACTCATAACTTTTTGCAGACTTGATAAGATGGCTGTAAAATTTATATGAAAGAAAAGGGCCCCAAATAGCCAGAAGAAAAGGGGAGCAGAGATCATGTTCTCCCAGATACCAAGATTCATTTTAAAGCTCTAATAATTATGACATGCCAGTGTATGACTGATTATGACAGAGGCAGCATTGTAGATCAGTGGGTAAAGGATGGACTGTTTAAAGAACGGTGATGGAATGCTTGGTTTTCCGTTTGTAAAATGTAATATTGAATCTTTACCTCCCATACATACATAAAAATTATTTCAGGGGTGAGGGGGGATTATATTTGTCAGAGTTGTCCAGAGAAACACAATCAATAGAAGATACAGATGGATGGATAGGTAAATAGACAAACAGATAGATTAAATAGCAGGATAGCTAGCTAGATGGATGGTTAGACAGATAGTTGATAGATGATAGATAGATAGATAGGTAGGTAGATAGATAGATGGGTGAAAGATAGATAGATAGATAGATAATAATAAGGAATGGGCTCACACAATTATGGAGACTGGTGAGCCCCAAATCTTCAGGGTGGGCCAGTTGTGTGAGAGACCCAGGGAAAGCTGATGTTCAGCTTTCAAAGGCCAGAAGGCAGGTAGAGTCAATGTTGCAGATGAAACGTGAAGGCAGTCAGCTGGAGAATTCTCTCTTACTCAGGAAAGGGTCAGCTTTTTTGTTCTACTCAGGCCTTCAACTGATTGGATGAGGCCCACCCACATTAGGGAAGGCAATCTGCTTTACTCAAGTCCACCGATTTAAATATTAATCTCATCAAAAACATCCTCACAGAAACATCCAAAATAATGTTTGACCAACTATCTGGGCACCTGTGGCCCAGCCAATGGGCCACATGTATATGACATACATAGTTTGACATATAAAAATTATATGACATACATAGTTTATATATGACATACATAGTTTGACATATAAAAATTAACCATCACAAGAGTTAAAGATATAAGTGGGAGCAAGAGAGCTTCTACATGTAGAAGAATATGTTTACAACCTTGGGATAAAGAGAGATTTTGAAAGTAAGATACCAAAAATACAAACTGTGAAGAAAAAGATTGATAAGTGTGACCACATAAAAATGTAAAACATTAAAACCTCTATCTAGCAAACGAGTCCATGTTTTAAAAAAGAATGAAAAGACAGGCCACAGACAAGCCACAAGCCACTCAGGGTCAGTGTCTGCTTCTAGAGAGTCCAACCTGTGATATACTGTTTATGCAGTTTTAAAGCATACAGAACAATATACTGTATTATTTATAGTAAACATTTATAGTCTATAATTCAGAATAGTGGTAGTGTGTGGGAGTAGAAAATACATTTCAGAAGAAGTAGTTTGGGAACTTCAAAAGTTACCTGTGACATTTTATTTCTTAAGCTAGTGGTAGGCATCAGTATGTACTTTATCATTCTTTGTACCTTTGGTATTTAAAACAAATAAAAGACTAGGAGAAATTAAACTGTCAAGTTTATGAGATCATTCAAAGAAAAAGTGAAAGCCATCATTTTGTATTTTAACATACAAGTATTAGATTTCTAAATAAAACATCAATATCTGTAAGTTGAATTTATTGGCTTGAATAAACTGAGTATTAAATAAACCACAAGTAACTGAATATTTCATTCCAGCCACAGCCTCTTTTAGACATTTAAAACTCACTGAAAAGGTTTTCCCCTCTTTACAAATGAAATATGCCTCCATTTTCTCTAAAGCATGAGAACCCACAGGTCTACTTATTGCAAAGCCATTAAGATTAGCTGAATTAAGAATTAATTTCCAAAAGTGAAAGATTTATTATGTTATAGATTAATCAAGCTTTTAAAATTAGACTTACATATATATTTTATCACTCAACAAATATTAAATGTCCACTCTGTAACAGGCACTATTTTCAGATGACATGGATCCCCGTGAACAGAAAACACTCTTAAATCATTAGCATGATTTGTTTTGAGTACTTTGTTACATCACCAAAGTATCTAATTGCTAATGTCTGACTTGGGCAAAATGTTTCTATTTGAAAAGTCAAGCGATTAGATGAAAATCCCCCCGAAGATTGCACAGAAAATTAAGGAGTTAATTCCGTTTCTGTTCAACGTGGTAATGGAATTTCTTCTTCCAGACTGTTCACACATGTCTACTTCACTGAAAACACCAAGGATTATAAATTTAGAATCAAATGTTTTTGACCATAAAAGTTAACTATCCAAATTTTTAAACACATTTAAACCTGTAAGAGGTCCAGGCAAGGAAAAACTCGCAAACAGCAATATTTATTGAAGTAGAAACATAAATTATGAGAAACCACCTGAAAATAGAGCACAATACTCTTAGTTTTCTTAAATTGTTGCTATCCTGCCTACCATACTTACCATCAGTAACACTTTCCATTTTAATTTTTTGGTAGTATTTTCTATATTTTTAAAAAAGCTGTAAAACTCAATCAAAGCTAAAATTGAAAAGCACTTTAATATTTCAAAATATTTTTAACTTTGGAGGGTAAAAAGGATGTCATGGGAGTTTGAGGTTGACATACATAGTTTGACAATTTAATATTCATGGATGGCATGAAAAACTAACCATTTTAGTAAAACAACACTTTGAATGATTTACTATTTCCCAATAAACAAATAAATAAAAGCCCAAGTTGAGTTTTATTTTTTCTCTTAATTATTAAAGTAGTTGGGTTTATGGCATAATAGTAATTTTATATCTATACATTTCAATCCATATAATATAAATGTACCTATATTTATTTTGGGCTATTTTCATGTTATTCATACAACATAGACTTATTGGGTGCCACTGTGCATGAGGTACCCTTCTAGGCCTGGAGTGAGCAAAAAGACTTGATTCCTCTCCTCATTGAACTGCTAGTCAAGTAGAGGAGAGAGACATTCATCAAATAATCTCCAAACCAATAAAGCAGCAAGACTGTGACAAGTGCTAGGAAGAAGAGTTACATAGCACTAATCACACGCCTTAAGAGGGATCTAGTCAGGGAAGGAGATCAGAGCAGGCTTCTTGGAGGAAGTGGCCCTTGAGTTGAGACCTGAAAGGGGCTTGGAGTTAATAAGGTAAAGAGGGGAGGGGAGAGGATTCTGGAAAGAGGGTCCTAAATGCATGTGCAGGGCTCTGTGGCTGGAGGCCAATATGAGGTTCTGAAAGAATGAGCAGTAGCTTGTGCAAGATGAGAGCGGGAAGCAGGTAAGGGCCAAATCATAAGGGCCCTGTAGGTCGCGGTAAAGAGTTTGTCTTTCTTTTCGCCTCTATGCATTTGCAAACATGCCTTCTGTCTGTCTGGTGGAGAACAGATGGGAGACGGACCAGGGCAGAAGGGAGCAGGAGACCAATTAGAAGGCCATGCCAATAGTCTGAGTGAGGGACGATGGGGTAGGGGTAGTGGTCGAAATAAAGATACTTGGCGGTTGGAATTCGCAGAACTCTGTGATGGATTGATAACGAGAAATCTCATTGGATTTGTGGTCAAAAGTGTTAATAATGAAATATAATTAACTATACAATGAAAGCAGACCATGATATCATATTAAGTCTAATTAATACACATGATCTTAGTAGTAGGAAGCTCAATAACTACATGAGATGTATTCCAGTAAAAATGACTTTGGCCTCATAGTATAGTTTGAGTTCACAGCTCTTTTATTAAAGAAAATTCACCTTTACCACACTGGCTGGCTTAGGTTCCTCTTCTCTAAATGTTTTATTTAAGACTAAAATCAATATCCTGACATTTGTTTCTTGTCAGTGACAGATTTTGAAAACATCAAGAACCTTAGGATTGTACTTTTCCTATTTAGCTTTGTGTTAATTTTTACCTTTTAAAATATAAACTCCTGGTTTAAATATAAACTTCTACTATAATCCAAATTTCACTAATTGAACACAACTCCCACCAGATGAAGGCAAAGGTATTCACTTTGACTTAACTTGATATCAGTATACATAAAACCATAGAAACTTCACAACTGGTCTTGTCTTTTAAACTCAAAAAATTCCAAATGCACGTGCAATAGCACCTGTATCTTTCGTAATGTAACATAATGTAATCTAGTCTTTCTTTCCTGTTTGGGACTGAGTCAATCTGCATGGAAATTACACGTACGCTAGGGAGAGCAAGCTGATTTAATGAGAGAGCCAGCAACAGCAATGCCAGGGCTTCACAGATTCTGGTCTCTGTTAATTTTCAATAAGATGGGGTGGCAGGTAAGCTTTTCTCCTTCCAGCATCCCCCTTTTCACTCCCCACCCTCCATCCTGGGAGGGATCTTTTTTAAGTGGAAAAGAGAAGCAGAGCAAAACCACCCTTGGCATTTATGTTATAAAGGTGATCAATATCAGCAAGAGAAGGAAAAAAAGTTGATCTGCTGGAGGTCTTCTCTTCTCAGAAGGACCTACAATCCCCTCCCTCATGCTGCATGGTCAGCTTTACTGAGAAGAAAATCAAAGTGATCAATTAACTGGGATTGGGTTGGAGGAGACAGCCTGAGTGAGGGGTAAAAAACATTGAGGGAACAAAGACAGACAGAAGAGATTACCAAGTACCTCTCTGATGTGGCCTCTAAGTATGAGAGGGGACTTGATGCAAAAAGCAAACTTGTCAGGGGCTTCCCTGGTGGTGCAGTGGTTAAGAATCCGCCTGCCAATGCAGGGGACACGGGTTCGAGCCCTGGTCTGGGAAGATCCCACATGCCGCGGAGCAACTAAGCCTGTGCACCACAACTACTGAAGCCCGTGTACCCTAGGGCCCATGTGCCACAACTACTGAGCCAGCGTGCTGCAACTACTGAAGACCGTGCGCCTAGAGCTCGTGCTCTGCAACAAGAGAAGCTACCGCAATGAGAAGCCCGCGCACTGCAACAAAGAGTAGTCCCTGCTCGCCACAACTAGAGAAAGCCCGTGCACAGCAACGAAGACCCAACATAGCCAAAAATAAATAAATTAAATAAATAAATTTATTTTTTAAAAAAAGCAAACTTGTCTCTTTTGTGACTTAATTTGGTCTCTGTGCATTTGTGATATGATTATGTAAAAATAAGATTTTTCTCTCTGATAAGGAATAGTACCTTCACACCTTTCCAGATGTTATAGGCTTAAGAAAGGGTTTACACTTACTATTAATGCTGTAAATTACTTTACTTTTCCCCAAAACCTAGATTTAGAATGGGACACTCTGTTTCATGGTAGCTGGGCTGATCTTTCTATTTTGATACCTTGTTTTATTACCATATTTACCACCAGAGTTATCCTAAAGATTTATTCCCCTTGGAATGTTGTAACATATGATACCCGTTCCATTCAACACTTAATAACTCAAAGCTTAGCACCCTGGGTAGTTCCTACTATAAAAATATGAAATAATACCATAGCCATTGGATGAAAGCCAGCTATAGAAGTGAACTAGACAGACCGTGAAACTCTAGGCAGCTGACGTACTTATAGGCTCCTTGGGACAAAGCAGCCCTGACTGGTGGTTATACATAAGTTGCCAAGCTTCACGTCATGTGATCCTGGGGCCTTGACCACAACTGATTAGAGCTTGGAAATTTGCAAAATGCCAGCCGATAAAAGGCCTTTCATACTGGACTGACACTAACCAGCTCAGTCAGGTTCTCTCACTGGGAACTTGTGCTCTAGATGTAGGTGTGGAGAGGAAGCTGTGGACAGAAGCTGTGTCGTGAGTATGGCGGAGCCACCAGAACGGACGTCACTGAAGCCCACTTGGTGCCCAGTCTCCAGAACTCCAGTCTCCTGAACACCAGGAGTTACCACTGGGATAGGATGGGGCTTCATGCCCCCCACCCCACAGCTTTATGAGGTATAACATTGTGTAAGTTTAAGGTGTACAACATGATGAGTTGATACGTGTATATATGGGGAAATGAACACCACAATAAGGTTAGCTAACACATCCTTCCCCTCACATAATTATAATTTTTTGTTGTTACAATGAGAACATTTAAGATCTACTCTCTTAGCAACTTTCAAGAATACAAGACAGTATTGTCGACTAAGGCCACCATGCGGTACCTTAGACTCCCAGAACTTATTCCTCTTATAACTGGAGGTTTGTACCCTATGACAAATAGCTTCCCATTTCCCCAACCCCCCCAGACCCTGGCAACTACCATTCCACTCTCTATTTCTATGAGTTCAGCCTTTTAGATTCCAGGTATAAGTGAGATCGTACAGTATTTGTCTTTCTCTGTCTGACTAATTTCACTTAGCATAATGCCTTCAAGGTTCATCCAATGCTTTAATAAATAGCAGAATTCCTTCTTTTTTATGGCTGAATAATATTCCTCGGTGTGTGTGTGTGTGTGTGTGTGTGTGTGTGTGTGTTTTCACATCTTCTTTATCTATTCATCCATTAATGGACACTTAGGTTGTTTCCATGTCTTGGCTACGGTGAACAATGCTTCACTGAACCATATAAGTGTTGAATATGTCTACGATATAGTTGTTTCATTTCCTTCTGATAAATACCCAGAAATGGGATTGCTGGATCATCTGGTAGTTTTATTTTTAATTTTCTTAGGAACCTCCATACTGTTTCCATAGTGGCTGTACCAATTTACATTCCCAACAGTGCATGAGGGTTCTCCTTTCTCCGTGTTCTCGCCAGCACTTTTTATCTTTTGTCTTTTTTTTTTTTTTTTTTGCGGTACGCGGGCCTCTCACTGTTGTGGCCTCTCCTGTTGCGGAGCACAGGCTCCGGACGTGCAGGCTCCAGACGCGCAGGCTCAGCGGCCATGGCTCACGGGCCCAGCCGCTCCGCGGCATGTGGGATCTTCCCGGACCGGGGCACGAACCCGTGTCCCTTGCATTGGCAGGTGGACTCTAAACCATTGCGCCATCAGGGAAGCCCTATCTTTTGTCTTTTTGATGGTAGCCATTTTAACAGGTGTGAAGTGACACCTCATTGTGGTTTTGATTTGCATTTCCCTGATGATTAGTGATGTTACGCATCTTTTCACATACTTTTGACCATTTGTATGTCTTCTTTGGAAAAAGCTCTATTCAAGTTAGATTATTTGCCTTTTTTTTTTTGCTACTGAGTTGTATATATTAATCTCTTATCTTTATATACATTTATTTCTTTATATATATATATATTAATCTCTTACCAAATATATGATTTGTAAATATTTTCTCCCATTCTGTAGGTTGCCTTTTCATTTTGTTGATGATTTCTTTTACTGTGCAGACTTTTTTTGGTTGATGTAGTCCTACTCATTGATTTTTGCTTTTGTTGTTTGTGCTTTTGGTGTCATATCCAAAATAATCATGGCCAAGACTGATGTCAAGGAGTTTTTCCCTTGATTTCTCCTAGGAGTTTTATGGCTTCAGGTCTAACATTTAAGTCCTTAATCCATTTTGAGTTAATTTTTGTGAATGGTGTAAAATAATGGTCTGGTTTCATTCTTTTGCATGTGTCCAGTTTTCCCAACACCATTTACTGAAGAGACTATCAATTCCGCACTGAGTATTCTTAGCTCCCTTGTCAAATATTAGTTGACCTTATATGCATAGGTTTATTTGGGGGCTCTCAGTTCTGTTCAATTGGTCTATGTGTCTGCTTTTATGGCAGTACCATGTTGTTTTGATTACTGTAGCTTCGTCTAATTCTTCAGTGAGACTAGACTGTGCTGACATGGTTTCTAGGTCTTTCTCAGTTCCCCCATCATCTGAGATAAACTCTGTTGCTCTCTCTTCCTTCCAACCTGAAAGGGTCTTATTAATGTAAGTGTACAGAAGAGCATGAATACTTGGCCTATAGACTCACAGTCTTAGAATGATAGGACTAAAAAGAATCTGAGAGGCCAAACCTCACCTCAGAAGAAAGCGTAAGATCCAATCATTATGTTGTACACCTGAACTAATATAATGTTATATGTCAATTATATCTAAAAAACAAAAAAAGAGAGAAAGAAAGTGGAAGTGGAAACCCAACATATAAACAAAGTTGAAGCAGAACTGCTGTGGGTGAAGAAGGAGTGGGCAGATAGGAACCCAGCTGGTCAATATTCCCTTTCTCCTATCCTGAGGGCACTTACTGGAAAACACCTTGAAAACTACAACTGTAGTCCAACCCTGGCATTTTATTTTATTTTATTATTTTTTTATTGAACTATAGTTGATTTACAATGTTGTGTTACTTCCAGGTGTACAGCAAAGTGACTCAGTTATATATTCAGATTCTTTTCCATTATAGGTTATTACAAGATAATGAATACAGTTCCCTGTGCTATATAGTAAATCCTTTTGGTTTACCTATTTTATATATAGTAGTGTGTATCTGTTAATCCCAAACTCCTGATTTATCCCTCCCCCCCTTTCCCCTTTGGTAACCGTAAGTTTGCTTTCTACATCTGTGAGTCTATTTCTGTTGTGCAAATAAGTTAATTTGTATTATTTTTTAGATTCAACATGTAAGTGATATCATATAATATTTGTGTCTCCTTCTCTGACTTACTTCACTTAGCATGATAATCTCTAGGTCCATCCACATTGCTGCAAATGGCAGCATTTCATTCCTTTTTATGGCTGAGTTGTGTTCCATTGTGTATACATACCACATCTTCTTTATCCATTCATCTGTTGATGGACAGTTAGGTTGCTTCCATGTCTTGGCTGTTGTAAATAGTTCTACTATGAACACTGGGGTGCATGTATCTTTTTGAATTAGAGTTTTCGTCCTTTCCAGATATATGCCCAGGAGTGGGATTGCTGGATCATATGGTAGCTCTGTTTTTAGTTTTTTAAGGAACCTCATACTGTTTTTCACAGTGGTTGCACCAATTTACATTTCCACCAACAGTGTAGGAGCATCCCTGGTATTTTATAAATGAGGCACCCATAATGTTAAATAACTTGTCCATGTTCCTTAAAATAAATAAAGTACAATAAATAAATAAATAAATAAATAAATAAAACTTGTCCAAATCCCTACAGTTAGTTAGTGTCCAGCAGCAAGGACCAGAACCCACTTGCCTAATCCCTCCCCTCAATGTGCTTTCTACCAGATTCCATTCACCTGAACAACTGAAGTGGCTCCGCCATCATAGTGGGGAGGAGAACTTAGAAGGCATTACCAAGTATTTTCCTTCAGAAACAATAAATTGCTCTCCCCAATCAGGCTTTGCCTAGTAAAGTCTACTATGCGATCGTGTCTGATTCTAACTTTGGTGCCTAGAGAGTTGTGCCATTATGCCCTGTAAGAAACTATTGTATCATATGGAGACCTGAAGTTATTCTTCTACTCAAGCCCCTGTTGGCTAGAATGTGAGTCCTCCGAAGGCAGGGACTCTGCCTCATTCACCTTTAATCTCCAGAATCTAGGTCATTAATAATAGATGAATGTTCCTGTCACACATAGGAAGTGGCAAGGGCCAAAGAGGAATGGCAAGTATGTTTGGGAGACAATTCTGTGGGCAAATCATAGAAAAAAAAAAAAAAAAACAAGGAACTGTGTCTGAAATATAAAAATACAAGTTATTTTACGGGGCTTCCCTGGTGGCTCAGTGGTTGGGAGTCCACCTGCTGATGCAGGGGGCGCGGGTTCGTGCCCTGGTCCGGGAAGATCCCACATGCCGCGGAGCGGCTGGGCCCGTGAGCCATGGCCGCTGAGCCTGCGCGTCCGGAGCCTGTGCTCCGCGACGGGAGAGGCCACAGCAGTGAGAGGCCCGCGTACCGCAAAAAAAAAAAAAAAGTTATTTTAAAATTTAGTGATAGATAATTGAAATTAATGAGCCATCGTTGATCACAGAATAGTACACCTCATTGGTGGTACTCAGTGAGTATTTTTAAATTAATGAATGAGAGAATATTAGATACAAGATAATCTGAAAGTCCTCTTGGAATTGTTCAAGAAAGTCAGATGGGTGTCTGAGAGTACTTTTGTTTGTTTGGTATGAGATGTGGGTCTTTAAACCACATAATTTAGGGACTTCCCTGGCTGTCCAGTGGTTAAGACTCTGTACTTCCACTGCAGGGGCCAAAAAAAAAATAATAATAATAAATAATAAAGCACATAATTTAGAAGATATGAATTATGGACCTAGAGATTATCATACTAAGTTAAGTAACTCAGACAGAGAAAGACAAATATCATATGATAACACTTATATGTGGAATCTTAAAAAATGATACAAATGAACTTATTTACAAAACAGAAACAGAGTTACAGATGTAGAAAACAAACTTATGGTTACCAGGGGGGAGAGTGGGGGGAGGGATAAATCGGGAGATTGGGATTGACATATACACACTACTATACACAAAATAGATAACTAATAAGGACCTACTGTATATCACAGGGAATTCTACCCAATACGCTGTAGTGACCTATATGGGAAAAGAATCTAAAAAAGAGTGGATATATGTATATGTATAACTGATTCACTTTGCTATACAGCAGAAACTAACACAACATTGTAAATCAACTATACTCCGATAAAATTTTTTTCTTAAAAAGAAGATATGAATTAAGAAACCAAAGTACTGCCAAGTCAGAAAATAATCCTGTGAGCATAGTTTAGCCTTCTTAGACCACTGCGTAGGGAAACAGGGCCGGGCTTGAGATCTGTTGTCTCACCCGTTAGTGCTTCTAATGGATGGAACCCATTGTTGCGATCCCCTCGGAAGCTTCTTTTGAGCTGCCTTCCCTTTGCTTTCCTCCTTGATGCTCCCATTATGCCTTACAAAATTCTATCATCGATTCTTCTTTTCCAAATGAAAATAGCATATTGATTTTTTAAAAACAAAATCCTCATTATAAACACGCAAACAATTCAGAATAGCATTAAGAAGAAATCACAAATCCCCTGACATCCCATTGGAAGTCATTATTAACAACATTTCTTTATGTACCTCTTTTCCACAACAGACTGGAGTTCTCTGAAAGCAATGACTATGTCTTCTTACCTTTGTATCCATGATACTTAGTAACATAATAGGTGCTCAATCAGTGTTTAGTCGTGGGATAAATGAATGATCAACTTTGTTACACTCTGGATATGCAGTTGCTGTCCTCAAGGAGCTTGAGGTCAGAGGGAAAGGAAACAATGAAATAGGTGAAATTCTGGCAATAGGAACAGAGTGCTATGGGGTCAGCTAAGAGAGAGTGATCATTTCTGCCTGGCAGGGTAAAAAAGACACATTAAAGCTGGGCCTCTATGAAGAATTGCATTTTGCTAAATTAAAAACAATCAAGATATTTCAGAAAGTGGATATGAAAAACAGACACAGAACTGTTATGAGCACAGCATGTTCTCATAACCTGGTGTGTGGAGAACATAGGGCTCTTGGGAATGAGAGTTGGAAAGTAAGGAAATTAGCACTTGTGAAGCACTTATGTGTCACGTACTTGGTACTTTGTGTCATTAACTTTCCTACAAGAATGTCGTGAGGTAGTAATGAGACGCATTACTACGCATTAATGGATATAGATGAGGAGGTGCTAGAGGGGGTGAGCCCATTTTGCAAAGGGCCTTGAAGGTCACCCAGTCAGGGTTATGTAAAAACTTTAGGCAGAGGAATGACATAATCAGAGCCGTGTAATTTTTTTAGTTTATAACTACCTTAACAAGACATACTTTTTCTTATCACCATTAGCGATTGAGTTCACCATTCTCCTCCCATAAATTGAGTCACCAGTATCTTAAATGTGGCTTAATGTTATTTCATGTATTCTTTTTTACAGATGGAAGATATCTTTGATATGCCTATTCAGATGTGTTCCAGACCTGTTTCTACGACACTCTACAAATAGTAATATTTAAATTTTGTTTTTAAAGCATCTGCTCACTTTTTTAGCTCTTCTCCTTTTGAGCTCCCCTCATTTTATCGGGGACCTGTTATTTGTGTCTCCACTGAATGGGTCCAAATGCTTTTTCTTTTCAATTAGTTTCTTTCATCGTATCATGAATCTTGCTCAAAGCCTTAAACTTCCACATTTCTCATTAGAATGCAGCTTGGATTCTACTTTTCCGTTGTTTCTTTGTGTCTGCAGCCAAACATCACGTGTCATCTATAGCTTTTCATCACAGGCTTTGCTTAATTCTAACTGTGTCTGTGAACTCATGTACTGTTACCTTTCATAATAATAAGTTTCTCTGCTTTACTGTTTTCTTCCCTCCCTCCCTCCCTCCCACCCTTCCTTCCTTCCTCTCTCTCTCTTCTATGTTGTTACTCCAACCTGAAGAAGATCTGCTTATCTGTATAAGGCATCTGTCTGTACTGCTCATTTCTTCTGTTTACTTACTGACTTATTATCTAACTCTTAGGAACAAACTGATTCTAAGGGAATCACATCCTTGCTTCTTTGTAGGTGGCCACTAAGTGGACTGTGAGATCACATTTTTCTTACAATTATCAAATGAATAGACAAAAGGATGTAAAACATCTGGACTCTGGGGTAAGCATTTGGTAGCATATGCATTAGAGAAATGGAGATGAATTCCTTTGGTTATTGATACTACGAAATGTATCTTAGATAAGACTGTAAACAATGAATACTTTAAAGTGAAGCAGCATGTGAGTGAGCGATTTTGGTTTAGATTAGCAGACCTGGTAGGGTTTAAGGTCAAACCCTGCTTTGTTTAACATCTTCATAAATAATCTAGAAGACTGATTTAAAAGAACCCGTTATTACATGTTTAAGTGACTTCAAGGTGGGAGGTGTTAAACATGATATGAGGAAAAACACTAGAAAAGGTAGATGGATAGAATGAGAAATGCCCCCCCCCCAGTTAATCAGGAAAAGTATAAAATGATAGCTTTTATGCCACCCCAAGTTAATCAGGAAAAGTATAAAATGATAGCTTTTATGCCCCCCCAAGTTAATCAGGAAAAGTATAAAATGATAGCTTTTATGCCCCCCCAGTTAATCAGGAAAAGTATAAAATGATAGCTTTTATGGGAACAATTTCAAGTCAAATTACTCAAAGGAAAAAAACACAAGTAAAGGAAGAACAATGTTGGAAGAGGCCACAGAAAGCAATCTGTAACATGGTACAGAAGCTAAAATGATCATTATTATGTAGAGTTCTTGTAAAATGACTCTGTTTTCTATCAAGGGTACATGTAATTTGCTGACCTAAATGCCAACATGAAACAGAACCATTAAGATTTTCATGCTAGTCATAAAATCATATACCCCAAATCATGCATTTTGTACTCAATTTTTGTTTTATTAAAAAGTTACCATTTAGAAAGACTGACGTGGGGGGGTTCACAGTGGAAAGGAACCTTAACATATGTCTGGGTTCATGGACCCCTCACCACACTCAGGTGACAGAGGGCTTCCATCTTTCCCAAACACGGCTTTTTGCAGCTTGCCTCCTACCCCAGACCTCCGGCAGCCACTTATTTTCTCTGCTACTATAGTTTTGCCTATTGAGAGTGTCATGTACATGAAACCATTTATTATATAAATTTCCATGTAAATAAAATCATTTATTATACAACTTTGAGGTGGATTTTTTCAATTGTGGTAAAAAATGCATCTTAATCACTTTCAAGTGTACACTCCAAGTGTTATCCATATGTACGCTGTTGCACTACACTCCTCTAGAACTTTTTTGTCTTGCAAAACTGAAAGTCTACATCCATTGAACAATTCCCCTTTCCCCATCCCCGAAGGCCCCGGAAACCACCATTCTACTTTCTGTTTCTAAGAGTTTGACTATTTTAGATTCCTCATACAAGGGGGACCATGTAGAATTTGTCCTTCTATGACTGGTTTATCTCACTTAGCGTAATGTCCTCAAGATTCATCCCTGTTGTAGCATGTAACAGGATTTCCTTCCTCCTTTAAGGTTGAATAATATTCCATTGCATGGATATTCCACATTTCCTTTATCCATTTATCTCTTCATAGACATTTAACTTGCTTCCACCTTTTGGCTATTGTGAATAATGCTGCAATGAACATGGGTGTGCAACTATTTCTACAAGATCCTGTTTTCAATTCTTTTGGATATATATACTCAGAGGTGAGAATGCTGTATGATATGGTATTTCTATTTTTAACTTTTTGGAAAACTTCCATACTGTTTTCCATAGTGGCTGCACCCTTTTATATTCCCATGAACAGTGCACAAGGGTTCCAATTTCTCCACATTCTCACTTTTTAAAAGACTTACTTTTTGTTTGGAGCAGTTTAAGGTTCACACAAAGCTAAGAGGAAGGTAAAGAGACTTCCCATATAACCCTTACCCCCCCACACACACATGCATAGCTTCCCCCATTATCAGCGTCACTCACCAGAAAGGTGCATCACGTTCCGTAATTATTCATGTTACCAAGAATAAACCTATATCAACACTCAAATCACTCAAAGTCTCTAGTCTACCTTAGGGTTCACTCTTGCGTACATTCTATGGGCTTAGACTAATGTATAATGACATATATCTGTAATTATAATATCAAACAGAGTATTCTCACTGCCCTAAAAATTCGCTGTGCTCTGTCTGTTCATCCGTCTCCCCTCTGACAACCACTGATATTTTTATTGTCTCCATAGTTTTGCCTTTTCCAGAATGTCATGTCATTGGAATCATACAGTATGCAACCTTTTCAGATTGGCTTCTCGGACTTAGTAATATGCATTTAAGACTCCTCCATGTCTCTTCATGGCTTGACAGCTCATTTCTTTTTAGTGCTGAATAGTATTCCATTGTCTTGGTGTATCACAGTCTATCTATCCTTTCACCTACTGAAGGACATGGTGGTTGCTTCCAGGTTTTGGCAAATATGAATAAAGCCACTATACACCTCCATGTGCAGGTATTTTTGTGGACCTAAGTTTTCAACTCCTTTGGATAAATACCAAAGGTATTTAGTACTTATCACATGCCAAATCATACGATAAGAGCATGTTTCGTTTTGTAAGAAACTGCCGAACTTCCTTCCGAATTAGCAGCATTCTTCTGCATTCTTACCAGCAATGAGTGAGGTTTCCTGTGGCTCCACATCCTCGTCAGCAGTTGGTGTTGTCAGTGTTCTGGATTTGGGTCATTCTAATAGGTGTGCAGTAGTATATCATCGTTTTAATTTGCAGTTCCCTGATGATACAGGCTGTGGAGAATCTTTCATATGCTTATTTGCCATCTGTAAATCTTCTTTGGTGAGGTGTCTGTTAAGGTCTTTGGCCCATTTATTGAATTGGGTTGTATGTTTTCTTAATGTCAACAGTTCTTTGTATATTTTGGATAACAATCCTTTATCAGATGTGTCTTCTGCAAATATTTTTTCTCCCTGTCTGTGGCTTATTTTCTTGAAAAACAAAGTAAAAGTTTTGAATTTTAATGAAGTCCAACTTATCAATTATTTCTTTCATGTACAGTTGGTGCTTGAACAACATGGGTTTGAACTGCACAGGTCCACTTACTAATGGATTTTTTTCACTAAATACATACTACAGCACTACCTGATCCATGGTTGGTTGAATCTGTGGATGCAGAATGGCAGATACAGAGGGCTGACTGTTAAGTTATATGCAGATTTTTGACTGCACGGAGGTTCGGCACCTCTAAAACTCACATTGTTCAAGGGTTAGCTATACATGCCTTTGGTGTAGAATCTAAAAAGGCATCACCACTCCCAAAGTCATCATGATTTTCTTCTATGTTATCTTCTAGGATTTTTATACTTTTGCATTATACACTTAGGTGTATAATCCATTTTGAGTTCATTTTTTGACGAGTGTAAGTTCTGTGTCTAGATTCACTTCTTGAGTGCATACTATATGCCAGACACTGCTTTAGGCTCTGGAGATACAGCCATATACAATATAGTGGGTGAGTTAGACAAAAACCAAGCAAACAAAATGGGAAGAAAAATAAGCTTATAGGAAGTCTATGTGATAGGAAGTGACAGAGCTGCTTGGCCCATTGTACTTCCCATTGTATAGATTTTGCTGATTGCAGGCTCCATGGTGTTGTTTAACATGTTTGTCCTCATTCCCCAGAGTTCCTGTAAACTGGTAGTTAAAGATAGAGGCCTCACACTCAGGTTTGATTTTTTTGACAAGAACATTCCATCAGGAGATACATAATGTCTGGTATTCTCCTATCTTGTGACATTACCAGCCACTGCTTAATGGTATTAATCCATTGTAGATTACAAAAAGGTTATATTTAATTCTATCATTCCTTCTTTGTTTATTAATTCAAATTTCCCTATAAAGAAATCCTTTTCTTCAACAACTGTTTGGTTGCCTTAAGTGTTAAGGACTGAATTGCTTCCCCCAAAATTCATATATTGAAGTCCTAACCCCCAGCACCTCAGAATATGACTGTATGGAGATAGGGTCCCTAAAGAGGTGATTAAATTAAAAGGACACCATTAAGGTGGGTTCTAATCCAGTCTGACTGGTGGACACACAGAGACACAGCAGGGATGTGCACATAGCGGAAAGGCCACGTGAGGACACAGCAAGAAGGTGGCTGCCTGCAAGATAAGGAGAGAGGCCTCAAGAGAGGACAACTTAATTTTGCACTTCTAGCCACCAGAACTGTGAGAGATTTCTGCTCTCTAAGCCACCCAGTCTGGGGTACTTTGTTCTGGCAGTCGTAGCAAACTAATACATGAAGGTAAGTTTGTACAGGAAAGGCAGGATAAATGCTTGATATTACCAGTTTGCCTTTATGTGTCTTGAGATAGTCTTTGATTTCAACTTTTTTTTTTTTCAGTTCTTCTTGGGTAGCTTTCTCAGAAAGAGAACATGATTGTATATTTCTCTGAGCTCTTCGTGCATGGAAAATGCCCTTTCTTTTGCCATTACTTGGCTGTGGAGTGGATTCTTGGGTCTCTCACTTCCTCTAAATGTGATTTTACTATTTTCTAACTCCCAGTGTTAAAGATGAAAAGACTGCTATACTTGTTTCCTTTATAAAGTGACCATTCTCTTTGACTGAAAGATTGTAAGACTTCATCCTTGGTATATAAAAATTTTGCCATGATATGACTAACTTTTTTCATTACTCTGGGCTTTAACTTGATGATCTCGACAGGAAGAAATAAAAAGTACGAGTACATTTGCAGCAACATAGATGGACCTAGAGATTGCCATACTGAGTGAAGTAAGTCAGACAGAGAAAGACAAATATCATATGAGATCACTTATAGGTGGAATCTTAAAAAATGATACAAATGAACTTATTTACAAAAGAGAAATAGAATTACAGATGTAGCAAACAAACTTATGGTTACCAGAGGGGAAAGCAGGGGGAGGGATAAATTGGGAGATTGGGATTGACATATACACACTACTATATATAAAATAGATTACTAATAAGGACCTATTGTATAGCACAAGGAATTCTACTCAATACTCTGTAGTGACCTACACAGGAAAAGAATCTAAAAAATAGTGGATATACGCATAACTGATTCACTTTGCTATACAGCAGAAACTAACACAACATTGTAAATCAACTATACTCCAATATAAAATAAAAAGAGTACAATAGGAGGGGCATTGAACTTTGTGATATGCTAGTTAACTCTAAATAGACAATGATAACGTATCTAAGGGCTATTAAGAGGGTGCATCTCACGCACGTTTCCACCCCAATCGCCCTGCCCACTCCTTCTGTAATGCTTCATGTAAAGCATGCAAAACATCTAAAACCCTTCAATTAAGTCTGCCTTCTTGGGTGCCAACTGCTTTGATTATTTCGTAGCCTGCCTCCTTGAAGCGATTACTGGTCTTTTTTGGCTAATTCATATCTTTAGGTATAAAATCCTTCAGTAGGTGAAGAAATGAGTTTTATTGGCCAATGTTAGAAGAGCGGCATCTGCTCAAGGCAGCTGGTACCTCCTCACCCTAAGCCCAATGGGATCTATTGTCTTTATCTCTGACCCACTGCAGAAACAGCCTCATAACTCTTGAGCTCTAACTTTGTATACAGTGATGTTCTGAACCTGTAACTTCTGCCCCAGAACTCAGATGTATTTGGGTGCTCCTCTAGGCTTCAGCAATAAAGGACAGTTGTCTGAGTGGCCTTGGAATCAAAAGGGAAGGGAGTCGGGAATCTGAGCTCAAAATACGCTTCAATTTGTCTCGATTTGATTTTTAAGTCTGTAACTTTTAGATCATCACCCCAGAGCACAAGAATGAAATGTTGGCACATTAAATATACATACTGTGTTGTAATGTAAGGTTATATCACACATGATTGTTGGTATAGCTGTTAAGCATACATAATTAATTGAGGTGTATAATTAGTTGGAGTCATAATGAGAGCAAATTATATTTTAAAATACATTGGGAGGGAGGGAGACGCAAGAGGGAAGAGATATGGGAACATATGTATATGTATAACTGATTCACTTTGTTATAAAGTAGAAACTAACACACCATTGTAAAGCAATTATACCTCAATAAAGATGTTAAAAAAATAAAATAAAATAAAATACATTGAATCCTAAGTATATTTTTTTTGTTTCAAGGAAGAACTTTGCCATGAAATACCACATATATGTTAAATGTCCCATTAGGGATTAGAAAGTATGATTACAATTCAGGTTAGAGTTTGTAGTTCAAAGTTACTGCATGAGAGAACTTGTGTGTTGGTTTCCAAATGATTTTTACTTAAATTTAGCTAACTCCATCAATAAGCTAACACTGAGGGTGGACGTTTAATAGAACAGATGTTTGAACGCCAGTAGACATTTAGACACATTAGAAAACTGCAGAGATGCTGAGTTACCCATCTTAAACTCTGCTCGTTCAAAAGGTTTTAATCACCCCAGTTCAATTAATGTCTCTAAATAAATTATAAGTTAACATAATGTTTGTCAGGCCAAACTCTGATCCAGGCTTGTCTTGGTGTGATGCAAACAGTGGCCACAGGCCAAGGACGCGTCGTGCTCTCACGCTGAAATATGAGCTGGACTCCGGGGAGACCAGAGAAGCCTAAACAAACATCTGGACCCTTCTAGCTGCTTACTATTTTCAGTTTTTACAAGTCGTCTCTGGATTTCCATATAAAAACATCATATACATATACTTCTCCTTAGAAGAGAGAAGAAAATACTGAGATTGTAGCACCGATTTGGTTTCGATCAGTACTGACACTTCTCTTTTTCTTAACAAATTATCCTTTGCCTCTGATGTCTTTTTCCCTTCCATTACCTCTCTTCCTTTCTGTTTTATTTTTTCTTTCTGCATTCTGATTTTTCATCAGATTACTAAGAGGCACTTAATTAATACCAAGTGATGACAAATCTACAAATAGGAAAATCCATCTGTCACAAGAGTAGATGATATGCTTTGATAACCAACAATTTAAGATAATAAACAGATTCACCATCTAGAACTAGAGCCTGGCCCTCTAACAACGATGGTTGACCCGTGGCCTGCAGATGGGCTTGGTTTGGCCAACTCAGTGTTCGTTTTAAAAATTGAACATGGGGCTTCCTTGGTGGCGCAGTGGTTAAGGATCCGCCTGCCAATGCAGGGCACATGGGTTCAAGCCCTGGTCCAGGAAGATCCCACATGCCGCAGAGCAACTAAGCCCGTGCGCCACAGCCACTGGGCCTGTGCTCCAGAGCCCGTGAGCCACAACTCCTGAAGCCCGGGCACCTGGAGCCCGTGCTACACAACGAGAGAAGCCACCGCAATGAGAAGCCCGCACACTGCAAGGAAGAGTAGCCCCCACTCACCGAAACTAGAGAAAACCTGCTAGAGAAAGCCCGTGCACAGCAACAAAGACCCAATGCAGCCACAAATAAATAAGTAATAATAAAATTCTTTAAAAAAGAAATAGAAAAATATTTTTTAAATAAATAAATAAGGAAAACACCATTTACATGTATACATATGTGGAAGTGATAATGTTATCAAATTTGAAAGCACTTTTCTTTCCTAGCTCCCCCAAAGGTGAGCTAGTTTAATTTCCTAAAAAACTTATTTAATGGAAACAAATTTTTAATCATAGAGTTTTTTTAAAGCAAAATTCTTTCAACTTCATAATAAAGGTTGCTGAATTAAGTTGAATTGTTACCCTTAATCCAATTACTCTAAAAAAATTATTGACTTGATAGGTGCTAACTATGTGAACAAAGTCTATCATTAAATCTACATTAGACAATGTCTTTGCCCTATAAAAACACTTCTTACTACCGTAATTATTCTGAAAATTCAGGATGATTTTCTTTAAAATTGGTCCAGATATATATTTTTTAACTTGGAAAAGTAGGCAACATTTCTCTAAAGGTTTTTTCTCCTTTTTCTTTGAAGAAAGTTTTTTTCCTCTGATTTTTAAGTTACACATAGCATCATACCATATAGAAAGGTAGAAAAAGCAAAATATTATCTATAATTTCACCCATCTAGAGAGATATACTTTTAAAGTATAACATAATATGAAAGGTGATAAAAATCATAACATAAATATATAAAATAAAAGTCTACTTTATAAAATTAAAGAAATATTTGTGTACCACAAAAAGCCACAGTTAAACAAAATGCAAATTTCACAGAACTGCATAAAATAAAAAGTAAAATTCTCCTTTCCCAAGTCAATCCTGATAGTGGCTCTTCTTTTTTTTTTTTTTTAAAAAAAAGTAACTTAGGGCTTCCCTGGTGGCGCAGTGGTTGGGAGTCCGCCTGCCGATGCAGGGGACACGGGTTCGTGCCCAGGTCCGGGAAGATCCCACATGCCGCGGAGCGGCTGGGCCCGTGAGCCATGGCCGCTGAGCCTGCGCGTCTGGAGCCTGTGCTCCGCAACGGGAGAGGCCACAACAGTGAGAGGCCCGTGTACACACACACACAAAAAAAAATGTAACTTAAGAAAAAGTAACATTATACCCTTAGATAATATACTTAGTATGTTAATTCTTTTTTTCCATTTAATTTAGGTATAACTTGCGTTCAGTAAGTTGCATACAAATCTTAAGTTGACTCAAAGAAATTGTATGTATGTCTACAACCATGTTACTGCTGTTACCCGAATCAAGCCACAGAACATTTCAGCTCCTATGAGGCTCCCTCTTACCCCTTCCCAGTCAGTACTGTTCCCTCCAAGACAAACACTTTTCTCCTTTATCAACATAGATGAGTTCTGCAAGTCCTTGAACATTGTGTAAATGGAATCACATAGTATATACTCTTTTCAATCAGATTTCTTTCATTCAACATAATGTATGTGAGATTCATTCACGGTTTACATTTCATTGCTGTGTAGTATTCCATTATATGACTATATCACAATTTACTTATCTGTTATATTGTTGATGGACATTTGGGTGGTTTCCAGTTTTTGTTTATTATGAATAATAGTGCTATGACCATTCTTGAATGTCCTTTTGTGGGCATGAGAACTCATATCTCTTGGATATATAACAAGGAGTTCAATTTGTTAATCTTTTTTTGTCCTTACAAGAAATCTTTATTTGCCCAAAAGTCATAAAAATAGTCTCTTGCTGTGTCACCTTTCATAGTTGGGTTTAAGATTTATCTAGAATTAATTTTTGTGTACAGTATGAACTAGAGGTCAAAATTCTTTTTTCTTTCAAGTATATGTCTACTTGACCTAGCATTCTCGTTTATTAAAAAGACTATCCCTTCTCCCACTGAGTTATAGTTAATGTCGCCTCTGTCACCTCTGTCTGGATCTCAATTGCATTCCATGTATCTATTTGATTATTTGTACATCCTTACCACACTCTTAATCATTATAAACTTATAAGTATTGATATCTGGTAGTTAAAGCCTTCCATCTTTGTTCTTTATCAAGATTCCCTTGACTATTATAGGTCCTCTGCATGTCTATATAAATTTTAAAATCACCTTGTCAATTTTTACAAATAACCTGCTAGAATTTTGGCTGGAATTGAATTGAATTTACAGATCATTTTGGGCAGAAGAACATCTTAATAATCTGTGAACATGATATTATCGTTCTGCTAAAAATATTGTCTTTAATTTCTCTCAGCAATGATTTTGCACTTTCAGTGTGAAGATTTTGTTAGTTATGTTCCTTGGTTTTTGATGGGTATTGTGCTATTTTATATTGTATTTCTAAAATTTTTATGTTCTATTTTTTTTCTAGTATTTAGAAGTAAAATTGATTTTTCTGTAATTGACCCTGTATCCTGAAACCTTGCTAAATTCTCTTATTTATTCGAATAATTTGTTTGTAGAGTCTTTTGGACTTTCTCTGTACATGTCATGTCACCTACAAATGACAGCCTCATGTCAACAACTGTGAAGGGGATAGCCACATGTAAAAGAATGAAATTAGAACATTTTCTCACACCATATACAAAAAATAAACTCAAAATGGATTAAAGACCTAAATGTAAGCCTGGAAACCATAAAACTCCTAGAAGAAACTCCGAGAAGAAACTTTGCCATAAGTCTCAGCAATTGGAGCTGTCTCCTCAGGCAAAGGAAGTAAAAGGAAAAATGAAAAAATGGGGCCTAATTAAATGTAAAGCTTCTGTACAGCGAAGGAAACCATCAACAAAATGAAATGAAAACCTACTGAATGGGAGAAGATAATTGCAAATAATATGACCGACAAGGGGTTAATATCCAAAATACATAAAAGCTCATACAACTTAACATCAAAAAAAAACCAAACGGGGCTTCCCTGGTGGCGCAGTGGTTGGGAGTCTGCCTGCCGATGCAGGGGACACGGGTTCATGCCCCGGTTCGGGAAGATCCCACCTGCCACGGAGTGGCTGGGCCCGTGAGCCATGGCCGCTGAGCCTGCGCGTCCGGAGCCTGTGTTCCGCGACGGGAGAGGCCACAACAGTGAGAGGCCTGCGTACCGCAAAAAAATATATATATATATATATTTTTATATATATATATATATATATATAAAATCGCTAGGTACACTTGAAACTAATATAACATTGTAAATCAACCATACTTCAATTAAAAAAAAAGAACTATGAAACGTCTGAGGTTTTACTCTACTTGCAAAAGGTAACAAGTTAGCTTGCCATTTCTTGCATGCTGTCGGAGACACAAGACTCTTGGATCAAAATGAAAGACTTTTTAAACTCACAACAAAAGCAGTATCCTGAGAGTGTCAGCATGTTTGTGTCAGTTCCAAGCCCCAGTTTGCACAGGGCGATGCAGAGGGGCCTCAGTGAACATCTGCACACACAGTGGGTCGAGTTACAGGAGTAGAACACTGAGCTTGGGGAACCTTCTGTTTTATAGCAACCAGTAAGCAAGACTTCTCCTTATCCCAGAAGCAGACATGATCTCACCCCTCAAGGTTGCTTGCTGCAAGTACAACCCTGAAGAGTGGCCAGGGCCTTGCATTCTTGGCATACTCAGCAAGCTGTGTAGGAACAAAGAGCCTTGTGAAGGAGTGTCTTCCGACACTACCCACCCCTCAGGTTCACATCATCTGGGCTTCTGGACTGACCAGGGCCCCATGGACACGGGCAGGCTGTGTTCCCTGGCAGGCTTTACTTTGGGTTTGCATGTTTGTATCAGCAAGGAGGCAGGCTGCCCCATCTCAACCCCAGATGCCAAAAAGACAGCTGTTAATTGGTCACAGGAGGACTTGACTGGACGTCTATGTAGGACAAAGCCACCTGGCCCCTTTGTCCCTTCTATTATTCCTTGTGAGGGTCCAGAGTGATTGCAAACTGCTTTGCCTTTTTGAGGCCCCTCCCATTCTAGAAGCCCCAACAGGCAAATAAGTGTCTTTAGAGGCTCCTGTCCAGCCAAGCCTGGATGCTCTTGGAAGGAGAAAGAGCAGAGCAAGGGGCAGGGCTCTCACCGTCCCAGCTGTTCTAAATATAGTCCATCAATTAACCACCGGCCTTAGCTGCCAGCTCCCTCCCACTCTTTTATTTGTTGTGGGGTCAGGTGCTGGGGGTGTCTTGGGAACGGCTGCTTCGGGCTGTGTTTTTCTCTGCTCTCTTTAAGCTTCCTATCCTGCTCTTTCCTCGTTAGGGATTTCCTCAAACTTCCTGTCCTAAGGTGACTTCCCTTCTTGTTTTCTGTTATGTTTTCATTTCTTTAAAAAAAAAAAAAAAATTCCTGCCATTTCAGTGGGACCTTGGGAGACAGGAGAAGTAAATGGGAACTCTCACTTCGCCGTCTTGAAACGGAAGCCTATACTTTTTCAAGGACTCAGCATCATGAAAAAAGCGCCACGGGATCCCTTTTCCTCCCCCATTCTTCTCCTCCCCTTCACCTTCCCTCTCCCAGCCCCTCCTACTTCCACGGGCAAACTTCAGGTCAACAAACGCCATTAAAATAAAAGGAAAACAGAATAGCCGTTATTTTCATGACGTTTGCTCTCTCACTCTTTCATTGATTGAAAAAACATTTGCTGAGTGTCTCCTCAGCGAAGGCACCAGGAATACAAGAACCTCTAAGTCCCTAACTTCCTAGAGGTCTGAAGACAGGAGGAGAGACACAGGCAAACAAACAATAGGCCATGTGGTTAAGGGTAAAATTCACATTGCAGGGGAGGCCTGGGGGTGGACAGAGGACTCTGACTGAGGAGGGTTGGTGGGAAGAGGATCCACTGAGGAGGTGGGGAGTGGTGAAGGCTTCTCCACGGGGTCATGGACCAGCTCAGTCTCATCCCAGACAGACAGAGGGGAAGGACACTTTACATAGCATAACATGTACAAAGGCAGAGCCATGCGATGGCATGACAAGTTTGGGCAGGTTCTGTATTTCCAGAGCTCAAATGTGCCAGGGGAAAACTGAGAGGGAGAACTCCTGAAAGAAATCCTCACTCCCTAAAGGGTGAGAACTTGGCCAGTGCTTCCCAAAGTATGGTACGAAGATTATTTTAGTTCATATGTGGGTTTTTAAAAAAACAGTTTTGGGCTTCCCTGGCGGCGCAGTGGTTAAGAATCTGCCTTGCCAATGCAGGGGACAGAGGTTTGAGCCCTGGTCCAGGAAGATTCCACGTGGCGCAGAAAACTAAGCCCATGCACCACAACTACTGAGCCTGCGCTCTAGAGCCCATGAGCCACAACTACTGAAGCCCGCGCACCCAGAGCCCATGCTCTGCAACAAGAGAAGCCACTGCAGTGAGAAGCCCACACACCACAACGAAGAACCAACGCAGCCAAAAATAAATAAATAAATTTTAAAAATCGGTTTGAGTTTATGATGTATGTTAGAAACATGAACCAACACATCAAATCCATGCTTTTGCAAATGACACTTAGGGCAAGGCTAGTAAGTTGCGATCCGCCTTAGGTAGGTCAATGTACAGCTAAGTGCTCAGACGTAAATGTTCCAAGCCTTCAGCCACCACCAGACTTAGAGAAACTAGAACAAAGAAAACATCAGTGAGATTAAGGAGCTTGAAATAAGAGAAGAGAAATAAAAGTAGAATGCGTAATCTCACTTTCTACTCCTGAATTCCTTGTCCCACTTACTGCGTATCTGTCAGGGTTCGAGGGATTTGGGGTTGATCAAAGGGAAAGGATGCGACTGCAAGAGGCAGTAGCACACAACAAGCTTTGCTGAGTGATGCTTGGACAGTGATGCATGTGGAGAAGCCCCTCACAGAAGGCGTCTGTCCAAAGGCTCCAGCGTGGGGGACCACTACCCAGAAGGCAAGGAGGGCAAGAAAACTCCCCGTGCAGAGGGAGGCCAGAGTGGCTGATGCATCTAGGTGACGCGGCTCAGCAGCATGGCAGGAGTCTCAGGTCAGAGAGCTCCACAGGCCCAGCTGTAGCAGCCTGGGGCCTTATAACCACAGGCTCTGTATTACCAATGACAGTAGATGTGGGGTGAGGGTATGCAAAGGGCGTGGGCCCTGGAATCCGCTTATTACTTTGAAAATAACAGGATGCATAAAACTTTGAATCTGGCACTGAGCTAAGGAGTCTCGGCCTGCGGTGAAGAAATAAACAACAACGCACATTTATATAACAGCATTTGTTCCACAGAGTTCCTGAATCTTGCAGATATGACTTACAGCAATGTATGCAAGCGAACCAGCTCACATTACAACAAAACAATTGAGCTCTCCTTTCAAGTTGTATTTCTTTTCATTTAGTATAATTCAAATTAACCCAAACAATTTAATTACATTTGACTTCAGAACAATTTGCATTAAGTTTAAACTAAGGAGCCAATTTGGCAGTTAAGAGCACAGACTGGAGTCAAAAAGACCTGAATCCAATGTCTAGCTTTACAACCAAGGTGGCTTCTAACCGCGTCTGCGTCACTGTACGTCACACGAGGATAAGGGTATCTATTTCATTACGACTGTAGGATTAAACAAGGTCATGCCAGTGGAACAGGTTAGGAGACTGTTCTGGCCTTGATGTCAACCAAGGGGACTACACAGTGGAAATCAGAATACCAACGTGAGCAAGACACAAGGCATCGCCACCAAGTGCAGAATTCACCGTGGGGACACAGGTTATTTGCCAATGACTCTCAAACTCCCTCACCCACTCAGAGAACAAGGGCTAAAGTGTGGGAGAGAATTTTGCCAGGAGATTGTTGAAGAAATTTCTTTGGAGAGGGCAGCTGCAGAACTTTGAGTTCCCAATCCACTTCTTTGCTTGGAGGGGTCAAGGTGTTACTTTCTAAGGCCAAGTTTAGTGGGGGTTGAGCATGAAAGGAGAGCTCAACTGTTTTGTTGTAATGTGAGCTTGTTCACTTGCATACACTGCTGTAAGTTATATCTGCAAGATTCAGGAACTCTGTGGAACAAATGCTGTTATATAAATGAGCCAAAGATGCCCTCTGTGCGTTGTTGTGGGGGTTAAGAGCAGGTTCGATGGGATCCCACGGAGAACCCTGAACTGTTTCCTGCGGTTGTGAAACAGACAACCGGGCCAGACCTTTGCCTAAAGTGGGCTGAGGTAGGACTCAGCTGTGAAGCCCAGAGAGAGGCTGACCGGGCTGTCGCTTTCACGGTGTTTCTCACCTTGTAGATGAGAAACAGAATGAACCCTGATTAATATATTGCAGCAGGCTTTCATATACTTGTGCGTGTTCAAATATCTGATTTTAGAAATTTACAAAAAGCCAATGTGTACTTTATGGCTAGCACGTAGTTTTATTCATATGAAGCTTTGAAGTTCATTGTTAACTCAGGCATCCTACACTGGGGGCAAGTCTTTCTCCGTCTTTGTGGTTCTTTCCCACTGCACGTCCATGTCTGTGGGTCACAAGGGAGGCTGCCCGGGATGGGTCCATCTCAGGGTGGAATTCAGAGTAAAAGATGACCATCCCTATCGCTACGCAGCTTATCGAAGCTCCACCGAACAAGATGCCACAGGTGGAAGTCAGGGTAGCCTTGCTTCGAGGTGATGTTGATGTCTCAGAAAGCGATACGGATTCTGGTCCTATGGCGGGGGGGTGGATAATGGCCAGACTCAGGACAACTCTGATGGGCAAGTCCCTCCCCAGCGCTGTCCTGAGGCTGGTCCAGGCTTTTTCAGCTTGCATTAAACTTCTTCTACCCAACGCTTCTTCCCTTTCTTCTCCTCCACAGACGTTACCCGCTAAGAAATATCTTGCACTCCAAATCCAGTCTCAGCGTCTGCTCCTGGAACATGTGACCTCTGACTTGCTGCTGCAGCCTGAGATAGCATCTTAGCCCTACCCCGTTCCCACATCCCATTGTCCTCCAGCACAGAAAGGGAACAGCAGGCTGGGGACAGATGCCACCAACTGTCGCCCCTCAATACACATCCTGGGAGTAGGATGTGCTGGCTGTTGGGCTGTGCGTGTCCCTGCACTCAGACCACTCCTGGTTTGGGGACAGAAGAGGTCGTCTGGAAGCACTTCCAGGTACCCTCTGGGTAGCTGGCCATGCTACTTTTTCCTGCTCTTCACTTGGGGCAAAGGCCTGCTCCAGGTGTCCAAACCTGGAGCTTTCATGATGTCGGCATTTCCTTCACGGCCCCTGGTCCCCGACAGGATGACTCAGCCAAGCCCTGAGGTGAAGCCCACAAATCCCACCTCAAACCCCCCACCTCTGCCCACCTCCCAACAACATCCTTGAAGCTGGAGAACCTGCTCACCTCCGACGGCCAGCTTACCAGAAGAGGGCTGAGACCCCCAGTCGTGTGTTTGCCCTGGGTCGCCCCCTCTTCCTTTCCCTGTCCCCCCAAGCAGCATGCACTTGAACATGTTCCCTGAAGCTTCCCCAGGACAGCAATGCCTAACGAATGCGTTTGGGAGAGAGCCAAGGAAATGTTTCAAGCCTGTCTTATATTACAGATTTGGGAGTGGTGGCCAGAGGAGGTCCAGACCCTGAAAAATAACGTTGTCCACTACTCTCCACCCTCGGGCGTCAGATTGGCTGCCGTTATCCTCCCAGCCCTCTGATGCAATAGTTACCTATTCATTAGCACGTTGACAAGCATAATATTTATTTTAAAACACAGAACTTGGCCATGAAAGAACTGGGGAAATGGCGCTATTTCCTGTCCGACCAGATCATTTGCTCGTGGCTATTTATTTCCTTATTGGGAAAGTGAAGGGACTCATCTGTCTCGCAATAACAAAAAGGGAGATGTACTCAGTTATACCCTTAAGGGGGGAGAACAGGGCAGAGGGCAGGAGCTGCAGCTGGAGCCTGCGAGCTAGAGGTTTGCGAGGTCCAGGGACCTTCCTTGCCCCTGAAAAAGGGGCTGGGGACCTAGGAGCACAGGCTGCTGGTGAGGGCCTCACCGCGCATGAAATGCAAACATCTTCGTTGTTTTTCCACACTGGCTTATGAAGATAATTTCTGTTTGAAGTTACAGCTCCTGGCTCCACTTTAGGAGGCCTGCTCTTATTTCTTGAATCTGTGCCCACAATGTGTAGGTTTTCTACATGGCCCGTCTGGCTGGGTGACTCTGGACAATGTTTTCAGGAGCTGTCAGGCGTGTGCAGCCGTGAAAGAGGCAACTGTGTACGTGCAGAAATTGCACAAAAGTGGCAGCATCTCACAGATTGGAGACAATATGATTTTTCCAAAGACCCTAAATGGAAATCTTACACTGGGGAACCTGGGGACTTTCTGGGTAGACAAGGCTTAAGTGTCGCATACGGGTAGCTGAGCGTTGATGAGACCACTTCCCGGAATCCCTGTGACCTTTCTGCTTTATGCTGATTCTAAGGGTGGGTGTTGGAACTAAATCATCAGGGTTGGTCTGGCCACAGCCCTGCTCAAAGCCAAACACTGCACAGGCATTAGGAAGAGGTGCCGTTACAGTGGAAGGGGATGATCATTTCTTCTTGTCCTGAAAGTTCTTTCAGACCAAGGTGATCTCTCCTGGGTTTAGGGTGCAGAAGTCAGCATTTTCAACCAGGTACCAGTGAACAACAGCTGAGCAGAGTCAAAGAAGCTTCCCAAACTTGTGCAGCCACTATGGAAACCAGTACAGACTTTCTTCAAAAAATTAAAAATAGAACTACCGTATGATCCAGCAATCCCATTCCTGGGTATATATCCAAAGGAGATGAAATCCCTATCTCAGGGAGCTATCTGCACCCCCATGTTTATTGCAGCATTATTCACAACAGCCAAGAAATGGAAACAATCTAAGTGTTTCTCAATGGATGAATGGATAAAGATGTGGTATACATACACAATGGAATATTATTCAGCCACAAGAAAGAAGGAAAGCTTGCCATTTGTGACAACATCGTTGGACCTTGAGGGCATTATGCTAAGTGAAATAAGTCAGAGAAAGACAGTGCATGGTATCACTTATACGTGAAATTAAAAAAAACAAAAGCCAAATTCCTAGAAAAGTGGTTGCCAGGGGCTGGAGGGGTGGGGAGAGTAGGGAGAGGTTGACAGAAGGGTACAAGCTTTCAGCTCTAAGATGAATAAGGTCTAAGGATCTAAGGTAAAACCTGGTGACAATAGTTGATGACACCATATTGTATAACTGAAAATTAAAACGAAAAAACAAACAATCAAAGATGCTTCCCAGGATGAGTGCTGGCAGGACTACCCCCAGGCTCATTACCTGAAGTAGCAGTTATCAACCTTGCCATTTACCTAGCTGGTCTCTAAACAACCCATGGCCGTCCTTCCAGGTAACCCCAGGGACTCCCTGTACCCAGGTTCCTCACTGTAAAACAGTGATGGTAATAATATTGGGTTGGCCAAAAAGTTCATCCGGGATACGATCTTACGGGAAAACCCGAATGAACTTTTTTGGCCACCCAATGAAACTGACCTCTTGGGTGGGTGGGGGGGGGGGTGGGCGCTGCTGTGAGGAGCAGATAAGATGACACATGGACACCATTTAGAATTGCATCAGGCACAGCTGACTATTTATAGTACTTATCATCCTTGCTCTGTTATCCAGCATTTGTAAAGACAGTGTTCGCAAAGCTTGTGCTCTCTAAACCTGGCCCAAAGCCTCATTATTAACATTTGAGAGGTATATGGTAATCGATCATGCCTTGGTTCTCTAGTTCTAATCTTTTATTTAGATAACCGGATAACCACATACCTGGACAAATTATTTTGACTGCCTGTATTTAATTATTTCTACTCTACCTTATTCTAACAAGGATTTGAAGCCACACATGTATAATGAAATATAAGTTTTAAAAATTAATATCCAGAGGAAACGTATAGGTAGAGGGGGAGATAAATTATATATATATGCATATAATGTATATAATAAAAATGTATGCATATTATGTATAATATAAATTACATAATTTATTGAAATTATAAATAAAAGTGAGTGTGAAAATAAATACTAGGCAGAAACGTTGGACCTAAAGAAAAGGCTGGGTTGCAAATTTGCATCTAAGTTTCCTGGAAACCAAAGAAAACCAAGAAATATGATTAGCTACACACCTACATTGTCCAAGAGAAGAACGCATAACCAGCTTTTCAGAGAAACAAACAAATACATGAAGAGCTTTTCCTGATAGTTGGGTATTTAAAAAAAATGTTCTGCCTGCTTTTTTGCACAGGAATGCTGAGAATTGCTGTGGCTGATGCCCCCACCACACCTGGACAATGAATGCGGGAGCCGATTCACTGTGAGATTAATATAAGGTCCTTCTGTGCATTCCAGGTGAATACGGCCAAGCACGGTGAAGGCAACTGCGGAGGCTCCAGACAAAGGTGTTCCAGTGTGAGAGCTCTCTCTTTTTCATCTCGTTTCATGTAGAGGAAAATAATACACTATGAAGATAAGGGTGAGGTTTCCTGCATGTCCTTTAAACTCTCTTCCATTTTATATACTTTTTCTCAACTGTTTTGACTTTAAAAAGGCCCCCAAAGATAGCAGCAGACAGTTTAAGATTACATTTGGGGGGAAGGGGCTAACCTGGATTATAGATTGATATTTAAAACTTTGTCCTTTATTGGGATTTGGTATTAGATAATTTATGATAAAATTGCTGCATCTTTTAAAAACTGCTTTAAAAGACTTTCATAGTTAGATCCACATGATACATTTTTTAAAACTCCGTGCTAGGAAGAAATTGATAAATTGGTATGGTTTCAGCCATTAGATAACTAGCGTTCGGTGCCAGAAACTCGGAGGTAAATTTTAGATTTAACATCTGTATTTCTCCTTCGTGTAGTTTTTCTAGAATAACTATCTCTCCCCTTAATTCAACCATATTCTGTTACCATGGTTTGAAAGGTTCTGTACTACTGCTGCCAATTATTATAAGCTACCTCAGAACGTTTTCTGAAAGAAGATGAGGCACGAGTTAACAATTAAATGCACAACAGCATTTTATGATGCAAAGGGGAGCATTTAAAATTTATTCACTAAATGTATTCATCAATGTTGTTTTGGGCCAGAAGTAATACAGAACTTGACACAAATGAGGTTTAAAGTCTTTATCTTAACACATCAAGAAGTATAGAGAAATACAGTCTAGGGCTGATATTGATGCTTGATGATATAACCAAGGATTCAAAATCTTTCCATCCTTCATCTCCACCTCACAGGCAAAGGTAGCTGCTGTACCACTTACCCTCAGCGTATCATGTATGCATACCAGACAGGAAGAAGAGGGAAGGGACAAAAGGCCACAAGTAACATGCCAGCTGAGTCTGTTCCTTTTAAAAGCTTTCTCAGAAGCCCCTGCTCCCACTACCAGCAACCCCTCCTTAGGTGTCACTGCCTAGAACTGCATTGCATCATCACCCCTAGCTGCAACGGGCTGTATGAATGTGAATATTTTCGTTGAAAAGAAACTAAATTTCTCCTTAAACAAATTCCTGGTTCTGGTAGTAATGAAGAAGGTAAGAGTAGGTACAAGGAGGCATTTAAGAGTGTCAGACACAATAAGTACTAGGGATGTACCGTACAACATGATAAATTTAACTAACGCTGTTGTGTGTTATATATGGAAGCTGTTAAGAGAGGAAATCTTAAGAGTTCTCATCACAAGAAAAAGTTTTTTTCTATTTCTTTAATTTTGTATCTATATGAGATGATGATGTTCACTAAACTTATGTGATGATCATTTTATGTTGTATGTAAGTCAATCATGCACACCTTAAACTTACACAGTGCTATATGTCAATTATATCTCAATAAAACTGGAAGGAAAATAAAGAAATCACAAAAAATGAGTGTCAGCCACAATAAATGTTCGTAATATAACATCAACAGAAAAAACAGAAAACAAATTGTCTCTTGTGTATGACCTCGACTGTATAAACCAATAGACACAACATGAGAAAAAAAATCACTAAAATACTAAGAGTAATTGTCTGTGGGTGGTAGGATTATCAGTGATATTTATTTTCTTATATGTACTTTTCTACATTTTCTTTCTTTTATTAAAATAAATGTCTGCCAGTTTGTAATGAGGAAAATAAATTCATATTTGTAAAATAAAATGTATTTTCTTTTTCTGTTTATTACTAGATTTTTCCAATTAATCTGTTTATCTCATTGCTGGACTTCTCCAGTTAATGACATAGGATAATCCTGAACTTGATACAATAACATCATGAATCTTTTTTTTTTTTTTTTTTTTTGTGGTACGCGGGCCTCTCACTGTTGTGGCCTCTCCTGTTGTGGAGCACAGGCTCCGGACGTGCAGGCTCAGCGGCCACGGCTCACAGACCCAGCCGCTCTGCAGCATGTGGGATCCTCCTGGACCGGGGCACGAACCCGTGTCCCCTGCATCGGCAGGCGGACTCTCAACCACTGCGCCACCAGGGAAGCCCTATCATGAACCATTTTTTATGGACAATAATAGGTTGCATTGAGTCTTTCTCATCTAGTTTTTTTAAAAAAATATGGTCCCTGCCTCTAAGAGCTTAAATATGGTGTATTGTAGATTATATAATATGACAATTAGAAAAATGGCAAGATGGCAGGGTTTGGTTTAGCTGAAAGAACAGGAGGCAGAGATAAAGTTACATTGGTGTAACTCAGTATCTGTGATCTTGGGTAGGATAATTAACTTCTTTAAGACCCAATGGCCTCACCTACAAAATGAGGACTTGAACTATGTGATTCCTAAAAGTACTTTCTGACCTCAGCATTATGCTTATTCTAGCCACATGTCAACTTTGGTTATTTATCCTCACACTGAAACTGTCCTCTCATGAGTGATGCTACCCTATCCTGTTTCTCCTTCTACTTTTTTGAATATTTATCTCTTCTTTAGTGATTTACTTGCCTCCTTCAGGCTCGGAAGTGTGGACAATGCTCAAGAATCAGCCTTGTTCTCGTCTACCTCTTCTCTGTGGTCCCCTGAGCAGTTTCGTCTGCTTTGATGGCCTCTTTATGGACCAGTCCCAAACCTATGCCTCTGGCTCTGACATGGCCAAGCTTCAGATTCACACCTCCACTTGCCTGAGATCCCTAAGTCATCTGGATAAATGTTGTCACCTGAAATTCAACCTGTTTAAAACCAAACCCATCCCTTTTCTTAGGTCAACATCTTTTCCCATGCCTTGATTTCCTGTTATTCCTCTGATCAGCACCATTCTTTTCTTAGCTTCTTGGGCTTGAAACCTTAAAGGATGTCTTTGACTCCTTCCTCCAGCTAACCCCTCTTATAAAATCAAGAGGAAATCTTCTCGGTTCTGGTTCAAGATGGCAACAGAGGAAGATCCTGAACTCATGGACACACCAAATCTACAGCAACATACAGAACAATTTCCTCCAAAAAACCTAAAAACTAGTGGAGCAACTCCTACATATCAGGCAAATGAAGAAAAAAAAAAAAACAACCTCACATCAAAGTGGGTAGGAGAGGTTGAGATACATCTTGCCATAAACCCTACCCTGGCATGGTGACCCACAACTGAGACGGAACTCAAATCCCAGAGCTTCTCCCTGAGCAGCAAAGGGTTTGAACCCCACATCAGGCACTCCAACTTTTAAGACCTGCACCTGAGGGATGAGTCCCCAAATCAGCTAGCTTGAAAATCAGCAGGGCTCACGTCCACAAGACCCACAAGCTATAGTGAAATGAGAAAGGCTCTTAAAGGGCTCTTGCACTCAGACTCACCTGTCCCAGGAACCAGTGCCTAGACTTTATGTGAAAGGGGCTTATTTGCTTGTCTTAAAGCATCGGCCTCAGTGCCAGGCATCTAACCTAACACACATCTAGGGAGGAACCTGCTGGAGAACTCTCTGGGGACAGAGGTTGGCAGTCACCATCTTTGCACTCTCCCTCTGCCTCACTCCAGTTCACTGGTATCTCCTGGAGAGGAGCTTGTACCCTCCTCTGGTGCCCTGATTTTTTGCAGCTGTTGTCAGGAAACATCTCTAATTTGCTTGGCTATGGTGGCCAGCAGGGTTTATGCTTGAAGTCTCACAGGACTGTATGTATATTTACATACTTCAAAAGCTGTTTTCTGAGGGTCTGACTTCCAATCAGCCTGAATCTAGGTGCTGACTGAGATCATGCCCTTTGGGACACTGACAGGTCTTGGCACATCCTTAATTATTGGGAGCCACTAAGAATAAAATAGGCTGCTTGGACAATCACAAAGGGGACACAACCAACAGCTAGAACAATGTTGAAGGATAAGGTTCACTTCCTGCATGAGACCACTCCTTAAAGACTGGGAGAGGTGGCTCTTTCATCTAATGCATGGAAAGCCAATGCAGAGAGTCAAGGAAAATGAAGAGATAGAGGAATAAGTTCCAAATGAAAGAACAAGATAAAACTTCAGAAAAAGTCCTTAATGAAATGGAGATAAGTGATCTACCTGGTAAAGAGTTCAAAGTGATGGTTATAAAAATGCTCAGCAAATTCATGAGAAGAATGTACGACCACAGCAAGAACTTAAACAAAGAAATAGAAAAGTGCAAGAAAGCACCAAACAGAAATCACAGAACTGAAGAATGTACTGACTGCACTGAAGAATATACTAGATGCATTCAACAGCATATTAGATGAAGCAGAAGAAAGAAAGGGCAGTGGAACTCACCCAATTAGAGCAGCAAAAAGGAAAAAAAGGAAAAAAAATTTAAGATAGCTTAAGGGACTTATGGGACAACATCAAGCAGACCAACATTTGTATTATTGGATTCCCAGAAGGAGAAGAGAGAAAGGAGCAGAAAACTTATTTGAAGAAATAATGACTGAAAACTTGCCTAATCTGGGGAAGGAAATGCAGAGAGTTCCAAATAAGATGAACCCAAAGAGACCCACACCAAGGCACATAATTAAAATATCAAAAGTTAAAGACAAGGAGAGAATCTTAAAAGCAGCACAAGAAAAACAACTTCTTATGTACAAAGAAACCTCGTAAGACTATCAGCAGATTTCTCAGCAGAAACTTTATAAGCCAGAAGGACGTGGCATGATATATTCAAAGTGCTAAAGAAAAAAAAAAACTTCCAACCATGAATATTCTACCCAGCAAAGTTGTCATTCAGTATTGAAAAAGAGAGTTCCAGGCAAGTAAAAGCTAATGGGGTTCTTCACCACTAGACCAGCCTTACAAGAAATGATAAAGGGACTTCTTTAAGCTGAAAAGAAAGGGTACTCATTAGTAATAGGAAAACATATGAAAAGTAGAGACCTCACTGGAAAAGGTAAGTATATAGTAAAATTTAGAAAGATCTAATGTTGTAAAGGTGGTAGATGAATCACTTATAAAGCTAGTATGAAGGTTAAAAGACAAAAGTAGTAAAATAATTATGACAAAAATAATTAGTTAAGGGGTACATTAGATAAAAAGATATAAAATGTGACCTCAGAAACATAAAAATGGGAGTAGGGGAGTAAAAATATAGAGTTTTAGAATGCATTCAAACTGAAGCTGTTATTAATTTAAAATAGACTCTGTTACAAATATAAGTTGTTCTATGTAAGCCTCGTGGTAACCACAAAGCAAAAACTTACAGCTGATATGCAAAAGAGAAAGGAATCTAAGCATACCACTAAAGAAAGTCATCAAACCACAAAGGAATAGTGCAAGAGAAGAAGAAAGGAACAGAGAGGAGCTACAAAACAACCAGAAAACAATGAACAAAATGACAATAAGTATGTATCTATCAATAATTACTTTAAATGCAAGTGGACTAAATTCTCCAGAGTGGCTGAATGGGTTAAAAAAATAAGACCCATCTATATGCTGCCTACAGAGACTCACTTCAGATGTAAGAACACATACAGACTGAAAGGTAAGGGGTGGGAAAAAATATTCCATGCAAATGGAAACCAGAAGAAAGCTGGGATGGCTATACTTAGACAAAATAGACATTAAAATAAAGACTAAAAAGAGACAAAGAAGGACATACGTAATCTTAAGGGGTCAATCCAACAAGAAGGTATAACATGTGTAAACTATTTATGCATCCAACTATAGGATCACTTAGATATATAAAGCAAATATTGACAGATCTAAAAGGAGAAATAGACAGCAATACAACAATAATAGGGGACTTTAATACTCCATTTTGATCAGTAGATAGATCATCCAGACATAAAATCAATAAGGAAACGTCAGCCTTAAACAACACATTTGATACAATGAACTTAACAGATAGATACAGAACTTTCCATCCAAAAGCAGCAGAATACATATTCTTCTCGAGGGCACATGTAACATTCTCCAAGACAGATCATATGTTAGGCCACAATACAAGTCTTAATAAATTTAAGAAGATTAAAATCATATCAAGCATCTTTTCCGACCACAATGGTTGATACTAGAAATCAATTATAAGAATAAAACCGGAAATTCACATATATGTGGAGCTTAAACAATATGCTACTATACAACCAACAGGTCAACAAGAAATCAAGAGAAATTAAGCAATACCTTGAGACAAATGAAAATGGAAATACAACTTACCAAAATTTGGGGGATGCAGCAAAAGCAGGTTTGAGAAGGGAGTTCATAATGATGAACACCTATATTAAGACACAAGAAAAATCTCAAATAAGCAACCTAAATTTACATGTCAAGCAACTAAAAAAGGAAGAACAAACCAAGCCCAAAGTTAGTAGAAGGAAGGAAATAACAAAGATCGAAGTGGAAATAAATGAAATAGAGACTGAAAAAAACAACAGAAAAGATCAATGAAAGAGGTGGTTCTTTGAAAAGATAAATAAAATTGACAAACCTTTAAGTAGACTAACCAAAAAAAAAAAAAGAGAGAGAGAGAGAGAGAGAGAGAGGACTCAAATAAATAAAATAAAAAAATGAAAGAGGAGACCTCACAACTGATACCACAGAAATACAAAAGATCATAAGAGACTACTATGAACAATTATATCCCAACAAATTAGACAACCTAGAAGAAATGAATAAATTCCTATAAACATACAGCCTACCAAGACTAAATCATGAAGAAATAGAAAACATGGATAGATCAGTTACTAGTAAGGAGATTGAATCAGTAATCAAAAGCCTCCCAACAAACAAAAATCCAGAATCAGATGGCTTCACTGGTGAATTTTATCAAACATTCAAAGAAGAATTAATACCAATCCTTTTCGAACTCTTCCAAAAAAAACAGAAGAGGAGGGAACACTTCCGCATTCGTTTCACAAGGCCGACATCACTCAGATATCAAAACCAGACAAAGATGTCACAGAAAAAAAGAAATTTTCAAGCCAATATCCACGATGAACAGAGATGAAAAAATCCTCAGCAAAATATTAGCAAACAGAATTCAACAATACATTAAAAGGATCATACATTATGATCAAGTGGGATTTATTCCAGGGATGCAATGATGGTTCAACATTCAGACATCAATCAACGTGATACACCACATTAACAGAACAAATAATAAAAATCATATGATCATCTCAATAGATGTAGAAAAAGTATTTGACAAAATTCAGCATTCATTTATGAGAAAAAAAAAAACTCTCAACAAAGTGAGTATAGAGGGAACATACCTCAATGTAACAAAGGCCATATATGACAAACCCACAGTTAACATCATACTCAGTGGTGAAAACAGAAAGCATTTCCTCTAAGATCAGGAACACAAGGATGCCACTCTTGCCACTTTTATTCAACATAGTATTGGAAGTTCTAGCCAGAGCAGTCAGACAAGAAAAAGAAGTAAAAGGCATCCAAATTAAACAGGAAAAAGTAAAACTGTCACTATTTCCAGAAGACATGATACTGCATATAAAAAACCCCGAAGACCCCGCCAAAACACTGTTGGAACCAATAAATGAATTCAGTAAATTTGCAGGCTATAAAATCAATACACAAAAATCTGTTGCATTTCTATATACTAATAATGAACTACCAGAAAGAGAAATTAAAATAATAATCCCACTTACAATTACATAAAAAATACCTAGGAATAAATTTAACAAGATAGTAAAAGACCTGTACACTGAAAACTCTAAGACGTTAATGAAAGAAACTGAAGAAGACACAAATAAATCCCCATGCTCAGAGATTGAAAGAATTAATATTGTTAAAATGTCCATACTATCCAAAGCAATCCACAGATTCAATGCCATCCCTATCAAAATTCCAATGGCTTTTTTCATAGAACTAGAACAAACAATCCTAAAATTTGTATGGAACCACAAAAGAACCTGAATAGCCAAAGCAAACTTGAGAAAAAACAAAGCTGGAGCCATCATGTGCCTAGATTTCAAACTATATTACAAAGCTATAATAATCAAAACAGTGTGGTATTGGCATAAAAACAGACACATAGATCAATGGAACAGAACAGACAGCCTAGAAACAAAAACACACATATATGATCAATTAATTTACAACAAAGGAGCCAAGAATATACAATGGGGAAAGAACAGTCTCTTCAATAAATGGTGTTGGGAAAATTGGACAGCCACATGCAAAAGAATGAAACCAGACCACTATCTTACACCATACACAAAAATCAACTCAAAATGGATTAAAGACTACAATGTAAGCCCTGAAACCACAAAACTTCTAGAGGAAAACCTAGGTGGTAAGCTCCTTGACATGGGTCTTGGTGATGATTTTTTGGATCTAACACCAAAAGCAAAGGCAAAAAAGTAAAAATAAACCAGTGGAACCACATCAAACTAAAAAGCTTCTGCATAACAAAGGAAACCATCAATAAAATAAAAAGAAAATCTACCAGATGAGAGAATATATTTACAAATCATGTGTCTGATAAGCAGTTAATATCCAAAATACATAAAGAATGCATACAACTCAATACCAAAAACCCCCAAACAATCCAATTAAAAAAGGGCAAAGAATCTGAATACACATTTTTCCAAAGAAGCCACACAGATTGCCAACAGGTACATGAAAAGGGGCTCAACATCACTAATCATCAGGGAAATGCAAATCAAAACCATAATGAGATATCACCTCACACCTGTCAGAATGGCTGAAAGGCAGAAATAACAAGTGCTGGTGAGAATGTGGAGAAAAGGGAATGCTGTGCACTGTGGGAATGTAAATTGGTACAGCCACTATGGAAAACAGTATGAAGGTTCCTCAATAAATTAAAAATAAACTATCATATGATTCAGTAATTCCATTTCTGGATATTTATCCAAAGAAAACAAAATAACTAACTTGAAGAGATATAGGCACCCCCATGTTCATTGCAGCATTATTTACAAAAGCCAGGATATGGAAGCAACCTAAATGTCCACCAATGGATGAATAGATAGGGTATATATTATACAATGGAATATTATTCAGCTATATAAAAGAATGAAATCTTGCCATTTGTGACATGGATGGACCTTGAGGGCACTATGGTAAGTGAAATAAGTCAGAGAAAGATAAATACCATATATCACTTAAAAACAACAACAAAAGCAAGCTCACATGTACAGAGAACAGACTGGTGTTTGCCAGGGGTGGGGGCTGGTGGGAGGCTGAAATGGGTGAAGGAGGTCAAAAGGTACAAACCCCCAGTTATAAAATAAATAAATCGGGACTTCACTGGTGGCACAGTGGTTAAGAATCCGCCAGCCAATGCAGGGGACATGGGTTCGAGCCCTGGTCCGGGAAGGTCCCACATGCGCAGAGCAACTAAGCCCGTGCACCACAACTACTGAGCCTGCGCTCTAGAGCCTGTGAGCCACAACTACTGAAGCCCGCAAACCTAGAGCCCATGCACCGCAACAAGAGAAGCCACCACAATGAGAAGCCCACGCACCGCATCAAAGAGTAGCCCCTGCTCGCCACAACTAGAGAAAGCCTGTGCACAGCAACGAAGACCCAACACAGCCAAAAAATAAATAAAAATAAATACATACATTTTAAAAAAATAAATAAATAAAATAAAATAAATAAATCATGGGGATGTACAGCATGGTGAATATGGTTAATAATACTATATTGCATATTTGAAAGTCGCTGAGAGAGTAGATCTTAAGGTTCTCATCACAAGAAAAAAAATTTTGTGATTATGTAAGGTGACGAATGTTAACTAGATTTACTGTGATGGTGATTTTGCAATATGTACAAATATCAAATCATTATGCTGTACATCTGAAACTAATTTAATGTTATATGTCAATTATACCTCAAAAAATTGTATATAGTCAAATCTGTTAGTCTTTTATGATTTGAAACAGTATTTATATCATACTCTAAGATTATAACAATAGCCATATTAGTTTTCTTTCAGCAATTTTTCATTTTACTTTTTAAGTTTACATTCTAGTTCCAATCTAACATGGAATTCCTGACATAAACTCTAGGATAGCACATCTAATTGCCTGCCTAACACCTCCACTTTGGTTTCTGATAGCCATCCCACAGCTCCCATGTCCACATCAGGACACGACTCTTTGTGTCCCCCTCTACAGAGGGGGGAGTCCCCCCCTCCGCTCTTTCTCGAATCTTCCTGGCCTTAACAGATGGCACTGCCATCTCCCCAGTTGCTCAAGCCAAAAAACCCTCCATCTTCGCACAGTCCTCTCCCTCACCTCCGACTCATCAGCAAAGTCTGTCAACTCTACCTCCAAACCACACCCCAGATCCATCCATTGTCCCCACTGTACTGAGACTCTCTAAGCCTAAGCCAGAAGCATCGTTTTCCTGGACTGCTGTGACAGGCTGGTCACTGAGATCATTGCTTCCACTCCCTCTGCCCACACATACGTAATTCATTCTCTGCATAGCAGCCAAGGAGATATTTCAAAACTGTACACCAGAGTATAACCACCCCCACCTCCCCCACCCCCACTTCAAACTCTACCATCATGATGATAGAAGATCACATAGACTTCAAGGCTCCACCACTGCCTGACAGACCCCAGTCCTTCTTCCTTCCCCGAGGCTCCAATGTTCTCCAAGGAGCTGCTTTCGGTGTTTTTGCTATTCCTTCTGCCTGGACTTCTCTCAGATCTGCACAAGGCTGGCCACTTCTTTTCACTCGGATCTCTGTGAAAACGTCACCTTTCTTAGCGAGGCTCTTCCTGACCCTATAAGAGTAGCCCCAGTCATTTTCTCCCTCTATCGTGTTTTATTCCATCGTAGCATTTACCATTACCTGATGTTTTCTTTACTTGAATATTGCCAGAGTGCAAACCAAATGAAAAGACTCCACTAAGCAGTGGGTCCCAGTTGGAGAGCTTTAAATACAGGCTACCAGACTCACTCAGGCTGTGAAAGGGGAAGGTAGACCCAAGTGGGCTGAAAGCAAAGGCAGGGGGACCCAGTGGGAGGCGAGGAGGTTAGTGGCAAGCATGCAGCTCTCAAGGCCAAGCTCTACGCCTTATAGATAAGTCAGGTCAGGTACTACCCATCCAGGTCTAATTTAACCCATTAGAAAAGTGCTCAGAAGGATCCAACCTCTTGGTCCCTTGGAACTGTGACAGGTGGGAAAGGTGGAAAGGTAAGAGCGGAGCAAGAAAGACCCATTGGAGAGGAAGCCCTGCGTTTCCTCTGTGGTGTTTTTTTAAAGCCTCAAACTTAGAAGGAAAAATCTGATAAATATATTCTTGTCTGAATTTCCCGCCTGTCCTTAGCCAGCTCTCAGCAAGGGAAGCCAAGTTCTCCTAACCTCTGTGAGGAAGGCCAATGGGCTGACAGCTGGATATCAATATTTACATTCTATTATCATGTCTGTTGAGGAACCCCAGGCCTAAGTAGCTAAACTGAATTATTCTAGTTTTATCTCCCAACTGCTGTGTTCTGAAGAGCACACTTCCTGTTTTTTGAAAGCATGGGTTTTCTTAAGACCAATATATGTGTGTGTGTGTGTGTGTGTGTGTGTATTTACATATATATATATACACATGTATATGTATTATCTTTTCCTTCTCTAAAATATCATAAAGACTTCTCATCCCAAGAGTTAACTCTTCTCTAGCTCAATTGGCACTCAGGATATCTGAAGTGCAAACAGATTGACATGACTTGTTATAAGCCAACATTAAAACAATCTGCCATCTGCAAGACACATCTCCAACGCTTTGGTAAATAACAAGGAAAACAGACTTTAAGTGACCACCGACATGAGTCAGCTGTGAGCAGCCGCAAAGAGAAAACACATGAAAGGTCCGGGAGGCCTTACTGGGACTTAGATTTTGTTAAAAAGCAACTGCCAAGTGAAACTTTAGGAGAGCCGGCTGACCACCCATTGCAGAGACGGTGCCCTAGATGCATTCCACAAATCGTGGGAAGGTTGCCAGATACGCACTTTCATTGAAAAAAAAAAAAATCTCTGACAGATACCCTTGGCAAGATATCACCCACGGTATCAAATGCCAGACAGCTTAAACAGTTTACCTTTCTCCCGAGTCATACAGTCATACTTTTTCTTTTCTTTATTTTCCCTTTCTTCTCCCATTTAAATCTTTATGAGATAGGCACAGACGCAGTTTGGAACACTCCAGATTTATTTAGCGTGTCCTCATTTTCTGCATTGTACGTGGGTTGGTTCACAGGTGGGCAACGCTTAGCTGGTCACTCTGCTGAAGGATTTCTTTCTCTTGCAAATCACGCAAACATCCACATACATGTCTGTTCTACAGAACGTGAAGATGGAAGGAAACATCTATGGTCTTTTAGTTTGGCTTTTTAATGAGCTTCTCCTTTGCCGTAAGAACCGAGTGGAACTTGCTCAGAGGCTGATTTGCAGGGTGTGTGGTGGAGGGGACGCCCTCCCTCGTGGCAACAGCCAGCAAGGGGGCACAGCTGTTCGTGGCCCTGGATCCACAGAGTCACTCACAGAAGGAAGTGGCGAGAAAAAAAAAAAGCTCAAGTGTCACTTGTTGGCCTGAAGGCGCACGGCTTCTTGAACACCAGTGCAGAATTAACGAAAAGTCTTGTCCTTTCGGACTGTAGATTGGGGTTTTTCTTCACTGGCAATCGCAGAATTTGAACACAGTTTGATGGGAACTTCTGCCATATTGTGAGTTTGGCAGCAATTAACTGATCAACCGCAGGCTGCATCTTAAGCCTTGGGGTCTCATGACATTTTGGGGAGGTGGTTTTGTGTTTTTTGTTTTTTATAGCCCAGCATCCGAATCCCTCTGGGCGAGGAATTCCCTACCTTGTGAGCATCGTGGGGAAAACATGGCTGAAAAGTCTGGATCCCCATGTTCTCAGTCTCCTTTGCAGTTGGACGCAGATCAATGGAGCTGCTCCAGACATGAATCAAGTGCAATGCAGCCCATTCAGCACCGGGGGACAGCAGCCTGGGCCCGGCAGTGTTGGCGGCCGGGCGCTGAGGGCACAGAGGGGGCGCTGCAGGGACACCCACCGTCCCGAAGGCTGGTTCCCTGGTAGTATCCAGAGCGGTCCCTGCCTCTTTCCAGCGTCATCCCTGGTTCCCACTAATTCCCCAATTATCCCCAATTCCCACTATCCCAGCATCCCCAGCAGTCATAAGGGCTTTGCAGTATCATTTCAACACTTTGAAAAAATCACCCAGGGTCTGTTTCTTTGGTGCGTCACAGGTCAGGGAAGAGAAAGAGCATGCTGCACCAGGCAGTGGTCCAAATCTGGCGTCTTCCTAGACAGTATGTCTTGGCATAAACACTAGGTGGACTTCATGGTCCTGCCTCAGCCCAGGTCTCCGCTTTACCGCCAGCACTGTGCTCATGTCTTCAAAGGCAGCTTGGTTCCTACCTCAGTTCTTTTTGATGGCAAACCAACTGAGAAACACCACTCAAAAGAAAGAACACAAAACGAAACACCAGTGTTCATAGTTCATTCTGATTTTCTCCACGAGGATGAGAGCAGATTTGCAGGAGGATTTAATAGACGCAGTCTTGGGGCTTCCCTGGTGACGCAGTGGTTGAGAGTCCGCCTGCCGATGCAGGGGACACGGGTTCGTGCCCCAGTCCGGGAAGATCCCACATGCCACGGGGCGGCTGGGCCCGTGAGCCATGGCCGCTGAGCCTGCGCGTCCGGAGCCTGTGCTCCGCAACGGGAGAGGCCACAACAGTGAGAGGCCCGCGTACCGCAAAAAAAAAAAAGAGATGCAGTCTTAATGCTCAAACTGTATGATTCCATCTCTCCTCACTCCCTCACCAATACAGCTTTTGCACTATCTTATAAATAACATGTGTGTGTGTGTGTGTGTGTGTGTTATATACATAGTCTTCACTGGGTTTTTTTTAGAGTGACTCTGCAAGCTGCTACCTCTTTTCTCAATAGCTCATTTAATTATAATACAGATTTTTGAAGCAGCGCTCTGAGCACTAAATATTTATTTTTAAATGTACTATTCACAATACAAAGCTGAGAACAAGGTTGCCGCAGTGCTCATACATCTAGTAAGTGGAGCTGCCGGGGGGGCCGGGGAGGATTTGATGATGGCTTTCTACCTGCCCCTGGACTCGTGAATGGATTCTGTACTGGGCGCGTCTCCTCGCTCTTTCTGAAGTGTGAAGAAGGCCTTTGTAACCGGGCAGTCTCAGCCGCTGTCGGTGTGAATTACGCCCTTGAGTTGTCTGTAGAGGTGAACAAGCCATCTACTTTGGTTGGTTTTCCGGCTCGAGCTTCTGTAAATATGACCTTTATTTTCAGGGGTGTTTTACTCTGCTTTGCAGAATAATAATTGTTTGGGTGGGAAATGTATTAGGGTAACAAGACAATACACCCTCTAGTAAATCTCCTGAGAAGATTTCTGGGAGCAATTAGGGGTGTTTCCCCAGAGCTTATAGCCTCGTCCGGGCATCTATCTCGTGACTTCTGTCATTTCTCTCTGTAGACCACACACACACACACACACACACACACCCCCGCCACCCCCGTCTCCCACTCCAGCCCGCGTCCACTGGGCGGCGCCCGTCCGCCCGTCCTGCCCCTAGTTGAGGCCCAGCAACACTGGCCTGCCTTTCTCCTCAGTTTTCTAGATTCTTCACCTATAAAATATTCCACTGAGAATTTTTTTTATTGAAGCGTAGTTGACTTACAATCTTATATTAGTTTCAGGTGTACAGCATAGTGACCCACTGCTTTTACACATGACAAAATGATCACCCCTGCAGGTCTAGTTACTATTGTCACCATATACAGTTCTTACAATATTATTGACTCTATTCCCTACACTGTGCATTACAGCCCCCTGACCTGTTGATTTTATAACTGGAAGTTCCTATGTCTTAGTCTCCCTCACCTGTTTCACTCATCACTTCCACCCCTCTGGCAACCACCAGTTCGAGTGGTTGAGTCTGCTTCTGTTTTATTGTTTGTTCATTTGTTTTGTTTCACACATAAATGAAATCATACAGTATTTGTCTTCCTCTGTCTGACTAATCTCACTCAGCCTAATAGTCTCTAGGTCCATCCATGTTGTGGAAAATGGCAAGATCTCATTCCTTTTTATGGCTGAGGTGTATTCCATTGCATATATTTTATATGTACCACAACTCTTTATCCATTCATCTGTTGATGGACACTTAGGTTGCTGCCATATCTTGGCTATTGCAAGTAATGTTGCAATGAACCTAGAAGTGCATACATCTTTCTGAATTCGTGTTGTTGTTTTCTTCAGAAAAATACCCAGAAGTGGAATTGCTGGATCACATGGTAGTTCTATTTTTAATTTTTTGAGGAAACTCCACACTTTTTAATAGTTGCTGCACCAATTTACATTCTATTGGTAATATTTTTAAACGACAACAATAAAAGTTAGATGAAAATTTCAATTTATACCATCTAGATTATATTAAAACACATTTATGGGGGGTTTTTGTTTTTGCGGTACGCGGGCCTCTCACTGTTGTGGCCTCTCCCGTTGCGGAGCACAGGCTCCGGACGCGCAGGCTCAGCGGCCATGGCTCATGGGCTCAGCCGCTCCGCAGCATGTGGGATCTTCCCAGACCGGGGCACGAACCCGTGTCCCCTGCATCGGCAGGCGGACTCTCAACCACTGCGCCACCAGGGAAGCCCTATGTTTTTTAACTCAAGTATTTGGAACTGCTCTGACTCTCAGAAATAGTGACCCTTTCTGGTCCAGTGAATGAATTCCATCCACTTTGAAAAAGTTTTTCTTTTCTCTCTGGATGGCACTAGATTTTTAAATTTTATTTTATTTATTTAGTTTTTAATATATTTATTTATTTTTGGCTGTGTTGGGTCTTGGTTGCTGCGCATGGGCGCTCTATAGTTGCGGCGAGTGGGGGCTACTCTTTGTTGCGGTGCGTGGGCTTCTGATTGCGGTGGCCTCTCCTATTGCGGAGCACGGGCTCTAGGCACGCGAGCTGCAGTAGTTGTGGCTCATGGGCTCTAGAGCACAGGCTCAGTAGTTGTGGTGCACGGGCTGGGTTGCTCCACAGCATGTGGGATCTTCCCGGACCAGGGCTCGAACCCGTGTCCCCTGCACTGGCAGGCAGATTCTTAACCACTGTGCCACCAGAGAAGTCCCAAGTCAGCATACTTGTCCAGAATCTGTTACGAAGTTTGTGAATAAGTATCAATCAATCAGCTCACAAAGGCAAGCAGAGTGGACACTTTATTACAGACTTTATGTTTTCCTATCATGTAATGAGTTCCTTATGTATTGATATTAGGCTACTCATTCTTTGCCATATTATCATAAATTCTTTTTCCTAATATGTTTAATTTTTAGCATTTTAACATTTTTATTTTTTAGCACTTATGCTAAGTTAATCATTTGTATGAATTATTCTTCAGTGTTTGTTTCATACAACATTTTACTATCTGCACGCCTACCTTCCAAACATAGCCACAGCCATCTTGCCCCTGCGCTACGTCGACAGCACCTCACGGGGCCCCCTGGCTTCCCCTCTTGGCCCTTACAGTCCACTCTCTTCACAGCAGACAGAAGGAGCCTGTTAGGACAAAAGTGTGGTCATGACACTCCCTTCCTCAAAAACCTTATGTAAAGCTTCCTTCATATCACTTTCTTCTCACCAAGTGTACAAGGCTCTAAACAATCAATTGATTGATTAGTCAGTGGAGTTCCTGGCTCCCTCCCTGATCTCAGTTGACTTCCCTGACCTTTACCATTTCTTCACATAGTGTACCTCTGCTATATTGAACTGACACCTTCTACCTTGTTGTTTGCTTCACATATCCTCTGAACCAAAGCTGAACATAAGAAATTAAAACTCGGACTTCCCTGGTGGCACAGTGGTTAAGAATCCGCCCACCAATGCAGGGGACATGGGTTCAAGCCCTGGTCTGGGAAGATCCCACGTGCCGCCCAACTAAGCCTGTGCACCACAACTACTAAGCCTGCACTCTAGAGCTTGTGAATCACTGAGCCCGTGCGCCGCAACTACTGAAGCCCGCACACCTAGAGCCCGTGCTCCACAACAAGAGAAGCCACCGCAACGAGAAGACCGCACACCACAACGAAGACCCAACACAGCCAATAAATAAATAAAAGAAAATATTTTTTAGAAAATGAAAATTCATTCACTTTTACAAAGTTATTCCACCCCATCTTACAGCACTTTATGCACAGAGAATGTATTCCTAAAACGCATATCCACAAAAGTGTAGGCTTGTTCCTAAAGAATATCAGCTCACGATGATGATGATAACAATGCTGGGAAAGGTGATGGCCATTTTTTTTTAATATTTGTTTATTTATTTATTTTCTTTATTTTTTTGGCTGCGTTGGGTCTTAGCTGAGGCACGCAGGGTCTTCGTTGAGGCATTCGGGATCTTTTGCTACAGCGCGGGCTCTTTGTTGTGGTGTGCAGGCTTCTCTCTAGTTGTGGCCTGCAGGCCTGTGGTGTGCAGGCTTCTCTCTAGTTGTGGCGCAGGGGCTCAGAGTGCGTGGTCTCCGGCGTTTGCATCACGTGGGCACTCTCATTGAGGCGTGCGAGCTCAGTAGTTGTGGCGTGCAGGCTTAGTTACCCCGTGGCATGTGGGATCTTAGTTCCCCAACCAGGGATCGAACCCTCGTCCCCTGCATTGGAAGGTGGATTCTTTACCACTGGACCACCAGGGAAGTTCCAATGGCAATGTTTATTGAGCATTGCATTGCAAGTGCAATCAAGTCCCTGCCTAACTCATACACATTTGAAGCAGCAATTCCTCAAGCAAAAAGTCGTTGTCCCTAACTGGGATGCTCCCAGTGGGGACATCCACCCCTTGCATACATCAGCTCTTGTGTCGGCTCTTTCGGTCTTGATTGAGCAAACTGGGGGCCTCAAAGCCTAGAACTTCAGTCTAACTATTAAGCTTGGTTGTACAATACACATGGCTGAAGGGACACACTTAAAAACAACCATGACAACAATAAGAATGAAAGACCATCAGAAAGAGATTTCAATGACAGTTGTGGAAAACTGGAGACACTTGGAATATAGGAAATAGAAGGTTTTTTTTTCAAAGCTACTAACAATGACATCTAAAATACTTTAAAATTATTATATATCCTTACTAAAGAAAAGTTAAAATAAAATAGGGTGGTTTGAAAGTGAGGCAGACTCCTGCTAAATATTCAACCGGCCTACAGAGGAATACCTCATTTTCTTTCCACATATTTTTTAGAGGGACACTCAGGGTCTGGGGTAAATTCAGCTCAAGAGTCTTGGGTATAAACACAAGCTACGAGTGTAGTGGGATCTCTCCAGCAGGCTAGTCTGCAATGGGCAGAGATTGTCTACAGAAAAGTTACCTAGGAATAGGATTGACCCCCGGTGGACAGAGTCCAATGTGTGTAGTAACCCCAGGACTAATCTGTGGCTTGCGCTGGTGGCCAAACTCAGTAGACAGAGAATGGCAATGGTACCATGGTTACTAGTGGGATATCTAGTTAAGAACAAAACCTCAGCCAGTTCCTGGCGGACGTAATCTCTGAGAACAGTGATGGTAAAGGCTAGGAAGAGTACCTTGGTCAACTGCTACGAGATTCAGGGAAGCCTCAGGTCCTTGTGCAAATAAGAAACTCAAGAGGGGAGCAAGAACACAGCAAGAATAGGCTTGTGTGTGTCCAGAGCGCCCATATATACGTGACCTTGTAGAAGACTAATTCTATATCTTAGCAGCAGATGGGTAAATCCACTAAATATGTCTGACTTACAGGGATTAACTAGAGAATTCAGTAAGAGCTCTCTTAGCCTCATTGCCTACAGTTGAGTGGGACCAAGTCATTCTGGCTATAATGAGGCTTTACCTTCTCAGGCCTGAAAAAGTGTTGGGACACGACAGGAATCCCACTATAATGAGTGCAGAACATGCAGTTGAGGTACTACAGGTAATCCAAAGAAAAACAAAGCTGCATTACTGCAGCCCACAGCATGGTGTATTCAGCACACTAGAACTGAACAGAGTACCACACTGTCTGTATCAGGACCATACTATTTCATATGATCATCAATGACCTAGTAAAGGACACTCTGGCATCCCTTCTAAGGGTCTGAGACCTGGGCCATTCGATTAACTTCTTGGAGTCGCCTTCCCATAAAACAGGGATCTTATTTGCCTTCTGTTAACTACATCAATGTGTTATGAATATAAAGAAGATACTATTAGAAACATGTGCTGCACACAAATACTTATATAGCCAGGTAATGGAAGAAAGTGAAAGATCTCTGAAGGTCTGTTCACTGGAATTTCACAACACAACTAGAGATAATCTCTCTAGCCCTGTCCTGTTTCCTCAGCATCAGAATCACATCCTCCCTTGGGCAACTTTATGTATAGCCAAACAAAAACCCATGACATTTCCTCATAAATGCTCTGCTTTTTCCTATCTTACATCACCCCATCTTTCTCTTCACTCAGATTGACCATTTTTCTCTCTGTTAACTTACGTTAATGACCACTGCATTAGAAAATTTCAAGCAAAATTCAGTTTCTTCATGAAGCTAGTTGGTCCTACTTATGTTCTCCCATATACCATCACTCTTCAACATGTATTTTAGTCCACTTAAATAAATACAAACTAGAAATATGGGGAAGTGAGGGATGGCTTCTTAGAGAAGGTGGAATTTGAATTGACCTAGAATGAGCAAAAGTTTTAATAAGTAGATGCCGGAGAAGGGCATTCCATTCATCATCATGACCATCATCATCGCCATGAACATCAGAGCTAATACTTATGGCATGCTTACTATGAGCCAAGCACTGTTTTAAGCAGTTTATATGCAATATTCCACTTCATTCTCATGGCAACACTAGGAAATAAATATTATTATTAGCTCCATTTTATTGATACATACATTGAGGCACTGATAGATTAAGAAATCTGTCCAAGATTGCTCAGCTACTAAGCAGTAGAGCCAAGTCTGAAACACAGAGGCTGTGCTTGTAACCACTGTGCTACACAGCATAAAGAACTGATTAAGCAGACGATAGCAGACAAGGGGAAACATGCAGGGTCTGAAGAAAAGCCACAGATGAATACGACTAGACATAAGAGTGTTTAGTCTCTGAACAGTTAGAATCAGGCCGAATTAGGGAAGCAAATTTCACCAAATTTGCTTTTATAGGAGTTATTCTGTGGGTAGTGGAGAGCTATCAATGGTTTCTAAGTAGATGAATGGTCTGAAGTCTGGTTTTGGATAACCGAAATTCAGCAGAGATCGCCAATTCTCTTCTTTCCTTTATAATGCATTTACCGAGTGAAGAACTTAGCATTCAGTCTAATTTAAATCAAATACAGAGTCTGAAACACTGTAACCCATGACACCTCCAACAAACATGAAGAAAAAGGAATTCAATTTGTTGTGGGCCAGTAAGTATAGAATAATAGTGACTCTCACTAACTTTATGAAATTACTATTATCCAAATTCCCTTCTTCCAGGGCATACATACAGTTTCCCCTAACTACTGGATGTGTTTATCAGCTCCATGTTTATTAAACAAAGAAAAAATACTGAATATATTTATTCTGCATAAGTCTTTCCCCTCCACTCCAAGCAAGCCGCAAATTAGCAGCCAAAGCAATGCTGAAAGGGGCTCAGAAAGAACAATCAAAGCTGTGTGAATTATGTGTATAACTGAGTTTAATTAAGTCCCTTTGCTGAGAGAAATGGAAGCGCTAACAGTTATGCACACTTTTCAGCTGCTCCTATTAAGCTCCCAGTGGAACCCTTGGAAGGAAACTGCAAAGGATGGAAATTCTGCTCTGGACAGCCCAGCTGAACTCTGTAACAGCTCAGACCACTGACTGTGCCTAGTTCCCAATGCTTGTTTGTGGTATAGCTATGTCACTAAAACTTGACTGTGGGTAATTAGCCTAACCCATTCAATTACTGACTTGCTTTAATAAGACACAGTTTGGTTAATATTTTGGCAGCAAATCAAAAAGGAGACCCTAGATATCTACTTTTCCCCCACATATCTATTATCTTGATTTCTCATCTCTCCCTTTAAAATAAAATGTATCTTACCACAAAATCTCCAACTATCCCAAAAATGAATTTTACTTCAGAACGCTAAACTCCCCATTTGCTTGATTCAGGAAGTCACTGTGTTTGTTACCTGGGGGGGGGTACATTTTTCAGCTAATGTAGCCCAGCGTTCATACCAAGAGCTTATGCTGCTTAGACTCTGGCCTTTCCCTGGGTATGACTGACCTTTTGTTACAACTCTATAAGCAGATAATGCATTGTTTTCTAGGCCAAAATCACTTGGTTCACGCACCATGGTGTACAAGCGGGTCGTCCCAATCAAGCACCTGCCAGTGCTGCTTTTTTTTTTTTTTTTTTTTTTTTTTTTTTTTTTTTTGCGGTACGCGGGCCTCTCACTGTTGTGGCCTCTCCCGTTGCGGAGCACAGGCTCCGGACGCGCAGGCTCAGCGGCCATGGCTCACGGGCGCAGCCGCTCCGCGGCATGTGGGATCTTCCTGGACCGGGGCATGAACCCGTGTGCCCTGCATCGGCAGGCGGACTCTCGACCACTGCGCCACCAGGCAAGCCCTGACAGTGCTTCTTGAAGAGGATTTTGGCCTTGCTCACAGGTTTCCCTGTCTACCAGCTCAAGCCAAGGTGGGCATCCTCCATCTGAGCGACCAGCTGCTTAAAACCCTCACCTTTCATAACAGAAATGCAGATGTGACATCCACAAGTGTTACTGATATAACGAATATGTCTTAAATCAGCAGCCACTGCTTTAAAGCTCTTGCCAGAGAGTAGAGCCTTGAATCACCTATCCAGATACACTTTTGTGAATGCTTCTTCCCTACTCCTCGCGCTTCCTTCCTAGGGGAAGAATCCAAGTAACAAAACATCTTGGCTTCTCTCTGCCCTTGCGAGCTAATCTGACTGGGGAGTCTGGAAGTCAAAAGTGGGTATGTACTGGCTTAGCTCCTCTACTTTCACTTGGGAAAAGAGCACATGTTCTTCTCAGCGCCTCCCAATCCCTTTGTGAGGGCCTTCCCTGGTCCAGGGCTGCCCGACACCCCGTAGGTTCATCAGTCTGTTTCTGGGGTTCAGTAGTGAGGAGTCTCCTTGCCTACACCTAGAAGCCACATCAGCCTTATGAGTAATGAAGGTGATGTTTGTGACCTCCATCTGCTTACAGATATATTTTATTTTTCAGTTAATTCAGAGTGTGGTTGTAAAAAGTGGTGTCTTTATTGGGTCCCAGCTAACACAAGTACTAAAGCCCCAGTGAGAAAAGTTATATTTAATAAAGACAGATTCCCACGCCACCCATTCTTTCCTTAAGGTTGTAAACGTTCCAGCCTAGAGTCACCTTATATCAATATTCATCAGGAGCATATTAAAATAGACCCTCTCAGAACTGCCTTAATGGAGTCTAACATTAATGTTGGTCTTTAATGGAAGTCACTATGAAAAAGGGCAATATAAAGTAACATATGTATCTGCCAAAGATGGATGAAAACATTTTCTGTTTCTGTTACATGTCTATTGCTCAATGTTCCACTTGTTTATTCCATGTGGTAGATTTACTTTAGAATTTTGAAGCAGGAGGATATTGTCTTGACTCAAAAATTGGTATGCTCACTCAGCAAGGAAAGATAACTCTGTAACCCATAAGATTTCTCTCTTTTGATTTCACTATCAGGAAATTCTTGGTTCAGTGTAACACTCAGGCACAATAACTATAACAACTAATATGAACAGCATTCTTGCTTCATTCTTTTCATAGCTCTAATATCTCATTTCCATTTAAATAACATGCACACAATCCGTTTTGTAGGTCATTCCCAAACTCTTTAAAATAAGGCACAGTGAAAAATCAAAAAACACAGAAAAAAGAATGCAAAGAACTTCCAGTTTCCAGTCCAGCGTGTAAGGAGCTTGAAAGTGATCGCTCCTGTCTTCACAAAAAGAGAAAAGCTGAACAAACAAAATCAACAACCCTTCTTAGATCCACCAGAGAAATGAGGTCACAGGGCAAACCACTGCTCCCCAAAATTGGAGAGACAGATGGGCAGATACGGAGAATACAACTTACAGAAGCAGAAGCCCAGGAGCAGAAGCTTCCACAAGAACTAGTACCAGGATAGGAAAACCTAATCAGTAACTGATGAAGTACTGGAGGCTCAGTGTGGACAAGTTCAAGAGTTAAAAATTCCATGGGGATCCAGTATTAGGGGGGCCTCAACACTTTTGTGAGTTCTACCTCCCAAAGTCTTACCAGGCTCTCTCAGGGAAGTTGGAGAAAAGTCTCCTCTTACTTCTGGCAAAAAGGAGCCATTTGAAAAAAGCCCAGAAAATTCTGTTCTTCTTCTAACAAGGCCTGCCCTCAAGAGAAACTATTTCACCAAAGCTTAACTAACTGGGGTTTTACCAGAGTCTAACCAATGGGGGGAAAGGGAAATACCCAACTCCAGTCAACTGTAGCCTTCCGAACTCCACAAACCAAAGCAAAACAAAACAAAACTGAGAAGCACTTGTACAGATCACAGCCCAGGGTCACAGGCTCACTAAAAGACTGAGATCTACAAAGCATAAAATTTTAACATTCCCTTAAATATGTTTTAATATTGGAGAAAGAAAGGAACTCCTCACTAGTCTTTTTCAGGTGTTTTGGTAATTCTTTTTGTAATTTTTTTCATGGTTATTTTCAGCCATTTTTTTCTTTCATACAAACTTGAAACTAAATTTACTAGTTACAAAAGCAAATCATATATCACTCCATGTATGACTGGAATTTTATTACATTCATAATTTAGGAAGAAGTGACATTTTTATGACTTTGAGTTATCTCCAGAATATAGCTGTCTTTACATTAACTCAGATCCTATTTTATTAGGATATTTCATAGTTTTCTGTATTTCAATAAAAAAGTACAGTTTTCTTCACATAGGTCCTTTTGCCTTCTGTTATATTTATTCCTAAGTATGTATATTTTTCTAATTTTATTTTAATTAGATTTTGTTAATTATTAAATCTTTTATGAATTCCAATCATTTCATGTTGATTTTTTTATATTTAGAGGTCATAACATATACTTTCAAATATAGATAATACTTCTTCTCAAAAGAATTAAAAAAATAAAAGACTGAGACTTAATCACAGGACTATAGAATGCTTCCCTTCCCCCAACACATTACCACCTCATCAATAGGTCTCTTGTATAATAACGGGGGGATACAATGGAAAGAACTGTGTGTCTCAGATCTTATTTAAGAAGAAGTCTGTAGGGAAACCCAAGGAATGCAGCAGAGATAAAAACAAGGACACCAGGGGCAATTTTTGCCTTTGACACCTACAACTACATCAAGCGGTAAACACAGCCTAACCCCTAGCCTGATAAACATAAAACCTCACGTGAAAGGCCCATTTACCTCAGTTCCTTTTATTCAGTACATCATGTCTGGCTTTAAAAAAAGAGAGAGAGCATGTATCAGAACGAAACTTAGATATGGCAGAGATGCTGGAATGACAAGAGTGAGAATTTAAAACAACTATGATTAATATGCTAAGGACTCTAATGAAAAAAAATGGACATGATGCAGGAAGATGGTTAATGTAAGCACAGAGATGGAAACTCAAAGAATGAATCAAAAGGAAATGCTAGAAATCAAAAACACTATAACAGAAATGAAGAATGCTTTTGATGGACTCACAATAGACTGGACATAGCTGAGGAAAGAATCAGTGAGCTCGAAGAAATGTTAGTAGAAATTTCCAAGACTGAAATATAATACGAAAACCAATTTTTTAAAAAAAGAGCAGAATATCCAAGAACTGTGGGACAATTACAAAAGGTGTAATGTATGCATAATGGTAATAAGAAGGAGAAGAAAGAAAGAAGAGAACAGAAATATTTGAAGCAAAAATGACTGAGTGTCCAAAATTAATGATAGACAACAAACCACAGATCCAGGAAGCTCAGATAACACCAAGTAAGATAAATACCAAAAAATCTACACTTTGGCATATATTCAAACTGGAGAAAATCAAAGACAAAATTTTGAAAGATGCCAAAGAGGAGAAAAAACGTACAATGAAAGACCAAAGATAAGAATTACATTCAACTTCTTTTCAGAAACCATGCATACAAGAAGTGTGGAGTAAGATACTTAAAGTATTTAAAGAAAAATATCACCAATCTAGAATTCTGTAACCAGTGAAATTATGCTGGAAAATTTGACATATGATTCCAGTCTCGTCAGGTTTTCCATGTCCTGGCAGTCCAGCAGCCTTCGTGCACTTCAGGAATTCTGTCATAGAAAATGGCTGTACTGATGACTCCCTTCTCTGAGCCTTCCACCCAAGGAGATTTCTTAGCTTTTAAAAATAACTTCTTTGCTGAACTGAGAGGAAGAGTTGTCTGTTTCTAGATGTAACTTTTTAGAGAATTCAGTATCAACCAAGCTTCAGTCCACTTTCACTTCTACCCACGCTAACTAAATAAAAAAGAGAGAAGACACAAATTACTAATGTCAGAAATGAAAGAAAAGCCATCACTACTGATCCTATGGGCATAAAATGAATAATAAATGACTCTTAGGAAAAAATCTATGCCCACAAATTTGATAACAGAGATTAAAGGGACCAAAATCTTGAATGATGCAATCCACCAAAACTCTTATAAGGAGAAATAGATAATCTGAATAGGCATATATCTATTAGAGAAATTGAATAAATAACCAGGAAGCCTGGAGGGCTTCCTTGGTGGCGCAGTGGTTGAGAGTCCGCCTGCCGATGCGGGGGATGCGGGTTCATTCCCTGCTCCGGGAAGATCCCACATGCCGCGGAGCGGCTAGGCCCGTGAGCCATGGCCGCTGAGCCTGCGCGTCCGGAGCCTGTGCTTCGCAACGGGAGAGACCACAACAGTGAGAGGCCCGCGTGCCGCAAAAAAAAAAAAAAAAAAAAAAAAAACAAACAAAAGATGAGCCTGGAGCATCTTGTAGTGCCAGAAAATAACAAAGTGCTACACACACACACACACACCAAACTACAGAAACTAAATTGATGGGGTATGTCAAAAAGACACAGGAGCCAACCGAAAGAGCTCCCAAGGGTCAAGGCTGGAATAATCTGAGCAATAAAATAAATAAATAAATTAGTATTAGGTTATAACCTGAAATATAAAATAAACACTTGGGCTTCCCTGGTGGCGCAGTGGTTGAGAGTACGCCTGCCGATGCGGGGGACGCGGGTTCGTGCCCCGGTCCGCGAAGATCCCACATGCCGCGGAGCGGCTGGGCCCGTGAGCCATGGCCGCTGAGCCTGCGCGTCCGGAGCCTGTGCTTCGCAACGGCAGAGGCCACCACAGTGAGAGGTCCGCGTACCGCAAAATAAATAAATAAGTAATAAAATAAACACTCATCAGTCCCACTGATACAGATGATTGTATAAGTAAATAAATGGGGAGAAAAAGACAAATCTCCCATGCAGAGGAATTCCAAATAATTTATGTGGACACTTCTTTCAAGAATGTGAAACATAACACTGAAGTGTGGGCTGCACATAGTGATCAGTTATCAAAATGTAGTCTAAAGCGATTCTAATAAAAACAGTGTGATACTGGAAAGAATTTTAAATGGAAAAAAAGTGTTCAGGAACAGATGCACATATATAAGTGAATATTGTAATATAAAGAAAGCATTTCAAATCAGTGAGAAAAAATGACCAATAAATGGGGTTGGAACAACGGGCTACTCACAGAAAAATGAAATCGCCTGAATTAAAGAGTTAAAAGCAAAAGAAAAATGAAATCACAAAAGAATTTGGAAAAGACTTGAATACTCTTTACATGATCTGGGAGGTAGCAGAAGGGAAAAGCTATTGCAAAATAAAAGCAAAGGAGGAAACCATGAATAAACAGACGTAACTGACTACAAACAAATTCAATGTATGTAGACACACAGAAATCAGTTTTTTTTTCTCTCTCTATATGGGATTAAGGTGACTTTTTTCTTCTTCATATTCTTTAACTTGTTCAGTTTTTTTAAAAATAAAAAGTATTACTTGTACAGTCATAAAACTGCTATTAAATTAAAAAACTTATATAGAGTTTAACTAGGCAGCTTGCCTGAATGAAAGGTTACCCTGCCTCACCTCCGAGTTGGCCAAGGGTCTACCTACAGCAGTCTCTCACAATGCCTTTTCACAATTATAATTTACTACTTGTGTATGTATTTATTTAATATTTATCTCCTCCTCTCCTACCCAAGTCCCTGTCCTTCTAAACCCGAGTTCAGAGGGAGAATTAGTTCCAAATACCCTAAGACCTCCGTTGTGCGTCTTAAGGTATGAAGTAACTTCTCTTGTAAGCATCTAGAATGGTACCAGTTAAATACCAGCCTTGGAAGAGTAGAGAATGTGCTATATAGTTCAGAGGAGAAATGGTGCTTGAAAAAGGCATAGAGAAGACCCTAAACTCTGCTTAAGCCTGAGGGCAGGAAATAGATCTGGTTTCTTCTGGGCTTGTGCTTGGTGCCTGGTATCATGTATAATATACAGGAGGTGCTGAGTCAATTGATAATCTGCTCAGGGCTCTACGGCAGGGGTACCTGGTAGGAACCAGGCTGCAGAGCAGGAGGTGAGAGGCTGGTGAGCAGGCCAGCGAGTGAAGCTTCATCTGCCGCTCCCCATTAGCTCCCCATCGCTCGCATTACCGCCGAACCATCCCCCTCCACCCCAGCCGTGGAAGAACTGTCTGCCACGAAACCAGACCCTGGTGCCAAAAAGGTTGGGGACCGCTGCCCTTTGGGATCCACAGTCTGCTCAAAGAGACTCTTTCCATTGGAAACAAACTGGAACTCACATTGGAACAAGGCAGAGGAACTCTTACTTTGTGCATTCTTTTATTTTGAGGTAAAAATATTCTGAAGAAGTTAGAAAAAACTGGGCATTTGGACCTCATAGGCAGTCAATTCAGCTAACTGGAATCCAGGGGAAAAATATGGATCTGTACCACTGAAAAAAGGAAACAATAATATCTATCAGTGCTCAAGTTTTGAGAACATTGTATCAGCCAAATAGATACTAAAAATACCATGTGGTTGCTTCCTAGCCTAGGTATGGTGAACAATAACACAAGTAGAAAGGTATGAGCCATAATTTTAGGTATGGTGAACAATAACACAAGTAGAAAGGTATGAGCCATAATTTTGAGCAGTTTACCTTATTTTCTAAGTACTGGATGTAATTAGTTAATTAGTGCAAACAAACAAAAAACTCCACCTAATTACAACTGGGAATTAGGTAAAACACCTCACATAAGTTGTTGACATGCTTTATGTTTGTAACATTATTTCTCCTATGAAGCTGGAGATATAGTTCAATAAATTATTTACATAAATCTTATTTATTCCTCAGTGGTCACTGTGAAGAGCTAAGGACTTGATAACCTAATATCCTGACCTTTGTGCTTCACACTCTGGACATTAACAGAGACCTTTTCTTCCCTTTGTCATAATAGCAACTTCGTCATTCATCACCACTTGATGCCCAGTTATTCACTCTTTCTTTCTGTTTAAGTCTGTTGCTAATAATCAGTCAATCGACAAGTTTCCAGTATCATGTTCTACATTCTTCTCCATTAAATCCAAAAAGGAAATAATTATCTGAAGACAAACCCCTGTGATGTCCAGCAGATGTACTTTCAGTTCTATTGATATTCTGGGTATCTGGGCACACGTCCTATGGGGTTTCTTAAAGCCATACTAATTAGTCTCTGTTTTTAACTTTGCATTTCTATATAGTATAGAATTATAGGAGGAAAGTGTGTGTGTGTGTGTGTGTGTGTGTGTGTGTATTCTCATCTGTAGTGCAATATACCAGCAGAATAAAACAACCAAGTATAAATCTATACGTATTCCTCTAGAGAACATCAGACTGCATTTCAGCCCCCATCAACTGAAGACCAAAAGACAGTTCTTTTTACAGTATACAAATATAGCCTTTATGCTGAAATTACCATTTTAAAAACTGCCATTTGCAACAAGGTCGTCATTTAGAAAAAAAAATTCTCTTTCAAGCCTAAGCAATTTACATAGTGCTGCCCTTAATTATATCTCCTTTTGGTTCAGATCTTGAAACCTGAACCAACTGGAATATGCCCAGCCATGAGACAGCTGAGTGATGAACAAACCTACAGAGGGCTGGGTAAAGAAAACAAACAAGCAAACCAAAACAGAGCTCAAGGCTGAAGATGAACCAGTACACTCTTAGGTCATTATTGTCTCTTCACAGATTTAGGTCCCAGTATCTACTTTACTTCACTGAGCACCACTTCTCAGCCATCTTGCAGACAAACAATTGGGAGGCCACATGAGCAGTTTAGGGTGAAGTGTCAGAGTTAGACACACCTAGGTCTGGATCCCAGACAGTCCATTTACTAGCTGGGTAATCTAAAAAAAACCTCTTAACCTCCAGCAGTCTCAGATTCGTCATATGTAAAATGCTGGAGGGCTTCCCTGGTGGCGCAGTCGTTAAGAATCTGCCTGCTAATGCAGGGGACACGGGTTCGAGCCCTGGTCTGGGAAGATCCCACATGCCGCGGAGCAACTAGGCCCGTGAGCCACAACTACTGAGCCCGCGTCTGGAGCCTGTGCTCCCGCAACAAGAGAAGCCGCGATAGTGAGAGGCCCGTGCACCGCGATGAAGAGCGGCCCACGCTTGCCACAACTAGAGAAAGCCCTCGCACAGAAACGAAGACCCAACACAGCAAAAATAAATTAATTAATTAATAAACTCCTACCCCCAACATCTTCTTTAAAAAACACAAACGAAAACTGCATACACCCTTTTTTTAAAAAAAAAATGCTGGATAACAATAATATCTACTTTTCTATGACCTACAGTGGGAGGCGGCAGGGGAACAGGTTGATGAAGAGCAGACATTAGATGTAGGTTATGGTCCTAGATTTTGTTTCAGGTGGTGGGCTCATAGGTGCTTAGGACCTTATTAAAAATCAATAATTAAATAACTAAATAAACAAACACAGGTCCTGAATGAGCCAAGGATTATTTTAATACAATTCTGTGCACCGAGATCTTGATAATAATTATAATAGTAATAACAGTAATAACAATTGTAATATTTATTTTGCAGGGCTGTTGTCGGCTTTAAATAACATGTGGAGTGTTTAGCATATTGGAACATTTTAACTACTCTTTTATAAAAATAGTTGCAATTAATTATGATGGAGGTGAGTGGCAGTAATGGGTGAGGAGAGGGAACAGAACTTAAAAAGTACGCTGAACGGGACTTCCCTGGTGGCGCAGTGGTTGAGGGTCCGCCTGCCGATGCAGGAGGCACAGGTTCGTGCCCCGGTCCGGGAGGATCCCACGTGCCGCAAGGCGGCTGGGCCCGTGAGCCATGGCCGCTGAGCCTGCGCGTCCGGAGCCTGTGCTCCACAGCAGGAGAGGCTGCAGCGGTGAGAAGCCCGCGTACCGCAAAAAAAAAATAAAATAAAATAAAGTACTCTGAAGAAATGACGATGTCTCATAAAGAATGGTCCTTTTCTATTTACTAACCTCAAATTTAGGACTTTGAAATTGTATCTAAATGACTAGACTCCCTCTCACAACCTAGATAATTAACATATTTATTTATTTTAAAGTCGAATCCTATGGGACATATAATTTAGAGTTACTGTACTATTTAAATAGCTGCTTGTTTGTTTTCTATTAAAGCATGATCTTGCCTTCAAGAAGCCCTACATTATTCAGGGTAGAGGGGGAAACAATACTACAACATGAAACATTTACAAAACTAGAATGTACCAGAATGTGATATGAATGACAATTCTTGAAAGGAGTCCAGACAAAAGAGAAGGCCTCCTAGAATAAGAAGCTAGCTTCAAGAAGGACAGGATTTGAAGACACAGTGAAAACTGGGTGAAGCACAATTTCACTTTTAAGCAGGAGAGTTTTTTTTCTATTCTTTCCAGAACCTGGGAGTCACGTCTGCCCCTTACAGCCACTACTTTTCCATTACCGACAAAAGCAATATGCCTAAGGAGAAAATAAGAACAAGGTAGTGGGTTTGACCCCAGATGTGTATTAAACAATCTCACTTTCTTGCTTCTTAAATACTAATCTAATTTTAAAATAGATTCTAAAATATTGCTTACAGGTAAGGTTGTCAGGGACAGGCACAGAGACAGAAAAGAAATGCCAGGTATTGGATCAAGTGCAATGCCTGGTTGTATCTGAGGCTCAAATCACATAAGAATATGAGCAATTCTGGGAGACTGAATAAAGAGAGACACTGATATAAGGAAGAAAAGGAACATCAAAGATAGTAAGAGACAAAGTTAAAATAGCAAGTAATTTTGTCTTTATAGGTTATTAAAATATGGCATAAAATACATAATTTTGATGAGAGAGTATTCATTTCAATTAGCCAAACTAAATAATTTTACTTACTTTAATGAATAATCACCCTAGGAAATACACATTACACTAAAACATAATTAGTGTACATATACAGAAAAGAATAGAAACTATTCTAACATCTGAAATACCAGTGTAAGAAAAAAGTAAGGATTTGATTGAAACATATAAAATTGTAAAGGATATAGTGTAAACTGATCTAGATAACCAGGTTTCTAATCCCAACACAACCAAGGGCAAAAAGTTTTGATGAAATTTAAAAGTAGTAACTTCAACAGAGGAAAAAGTACAGAAAAACTACGCAGGATATGAGAATTGCCTCTGAAATCTCCCAGCATGAAAAATCATATAAACAAATTTATTTAAGTAAAATTAGTGTGCTATTTTGAAGAGCAGGTGACATTTAACAAATGTTAACCAATACATATTCATCAAATATTTATTAAGCTCTTGTGGTGAACAAAACAGTCTCTGCTTTTACTGAGCTTATATTCAACTGAGAGAGACAAAGAACAAACAAGTAAAGGATCAAAAAAAATCATGTAATTTCAGATTGTGATAAGTGCTATGAAGAAAACAAACCAGGAAACAAGATAGAGAGTGACTGGGGATGTGGTGAGATGGGTGCAGTTTTAGACACTGTGGTCAGAGAAAATTTCTCTGAGGTAATATCTGAGCATAGATCTGAGTGACGAGGAGAAACCAGCCACAAAAACATCTAGGGGTGTAATTTTCCAGGCTACTTAACAGGTATAAATGTCCCATAGTAAGATAGATAGAAAGATGGGGGGGTGGATGGGTAGATGGAGAGATTGGATGAATAGATAGATAACTATCCAGAACCCTCCACGTATATAAAACACAGAACGCTCTACCCAAAAGCAGCAGAACACACATTTTTCTCAAGTGGACACGGAACGCTCCAGGACAGACCATATGTTAGGCCGTAACAAGTCTTAGTAAATTCAAAAAGATTGAAAGCATACAAAGTATCTTTTCTGATAATAATGAAATGAAACTAGAAATCAATAACAAAAGGAAAATTGGAAAATTCACAAATATGTGGAAATTAAACAACACACTCTTGAGCAACCAATGGTTAAAGAAGAAATCACAAGGGAAATTAGAAAATACTTTGAGCTAAATGAAAACAAAACTCCATATACCAAAACTTATGGGATGCAGTGAGAGCAGTGCTGAGAGAAATTTATAGCTGTAAACGCATACATTAAAAAAGAAGAAAGATTTCAAATCAGTAACTTAACTTTATACCTTATGGAATTAGAAAAGGAAGGGCAAGCTAAACCCAAACCCAGCAGATAAAAAGAAACAATAAAGATTAGGGGAGAGATAAATGAAATACAGCATAGAAAAACAATAGCAAAATCAATGAAACCAAAAGTCGATTCTTTGAAAAGATCAATAAAGTTGACAAATCTTTAGCTAGACTAAGAAAAAAAGAGAGAAGACTCAAATTACTAAAAATATAGAAAGAATTATAAGAAAATAAAAAGAATTACAAGAAAATATTATGATTATTTACTAACTCATCAGTTAACCTAGATGAAATGGAAAAATTCCTAGAGACACACAATCTACAAAAACTGAATCATAAATAAACAGAAAATCTGAATACATCTATAACTAATAAGGAGATTGAATTGGTAATCAAAAACCACCCAACAAAAAAAGGCCTTGGACCAGGTGGTTTCACTGGTAAATTCTACCAAACATTTAAAGAAGAATTAATACCTATCCTTTTCAAACTCTTCCAGAAAACTGGAGAGAAGACTTTCTAACACACTCATTAGGACAGCATAGCTCTGATATCAAAGCAAGACGAAGACACTACAAGGAAAACTGCACACCAATATCCTGATGAGATATTGCAAAAATCCTCAACAAAATTCTAGCAAATTGAATTCAGCTGCATTTTAAGAGGATTAAACACCATGAGCAGGTGGGATTTATTCCTGGAATGCAATGATAGTTGAACATATGAAAAAGCAACCAATATAATTAATATGCCACATTAATAGAATGAAGGGGGAAAAACTCATATGAGCATCCCAAATGAGGCAGAAAAAGCATTTGATAAAATTCATAACTCTTTAGGACAAAAACACCCAATAACCTAGCAATAGAAGGAAACTTCCTCAACATGATAAAGGGCATTTTTAATGCTTGCATTTACAGATATACATTTCTCTCTTAGCACTGCTCTCACTGCATCCCATAAGTTTTGGTATGCAGAGTTTTGTTTTCATTTGGCTCAAAGTATGATCTGATTTCCTTTGTGATTTCTTCTTTGACCCATAGGTTGCTCAAGTGAGTCTTGTTTAATTTCCACATATTTGTGAATTTTCCAGTTTTCCTTTTGTTATTGATTTCTAGTTTCATTTCATTATTATCAGAAAAGATATTTTATATGCTTTCAATCTTTTAAAATTTATGAAGACTTCTTTTATGGCCTAACATATGGGTTATCCTGGAGACTGTTCCACGTCCACTTGAGAAAAATGTGTATTCTGCTGTTGTCATCTATTCTTTTTTTAAATTTATTTTATTGAAGTTTTGTTGGTTTACAGGGTTGTGTTAGTTTCTGCTGTAAAGTAAGTGATTCAGTTATACATATATATACATATATATATATTCTTTTTCATATATTTTCCATTATGGTTTATCATAGGATATTGAATATAGTTCCCTGTGCTATACAGTAGGCCCTTGTTTTTTATCTATTCTATATAAAGTAGTTCATATCTGTTAATCCCAATCATCTATTCTTAATTTATTCTCTATTTTCATAATTATGCTGGATGCTGAAGTATGTCAAATTTTTTTTCTGCATATATTAAAGTCACTATATATGTTTTCCCCTTTGAGCTATTAGTAAGATATAATATATTCATAGTTTTCCTAATATTGACCACCCTTGCTGTCCAGGGAGGAACTCATTTGGTAATGGCATATTTTCTTAAGTACTGCTGAACTACAATTGCCATTGTTTTATTAGCATTTTTACTTAAATATTGATAAGTGAGTTGGTCCTGTCTTGTCAGGTTTTGAAGACTTTCTTCATAAGTATAATTTGAAGGATTCCCTTTTTTTGGCAACAGTAAATTCTATCCAACTTACCTGTTTCTTAAAAAAATTTGAAGAATTAACAGTGAAACCATGTTTTCATGGTTTCATGACCTGGAGATTTTAAAGAGGAAGTTCTTTTATAACTTTTTCAATTGTTTCTATTGTTACTCATCTGTTTAGATTTGTTTGTTTGGGCTGCTATTTAGTATTTTTCACTTATATTTTCAATTTTTTTTCAGGATTTTTAATTTCCTCTATAACAATAGTTACTTTCTCTTTTTCATTTCTAATTTTTTAGAAAGGTACTTGTCCTTTTTTTCTTTTTCTTTTATTTTTACTACTACACTAGCCAGTGGTTTATCTGGTTTTGCTTTGTCTTTCTGTTATGCTTCCCTCAAAGAATCTCCCCTTTTTGCAATTGAACTGTATTTCATTCTTCTAAATGTATGGTTTGATTTTGTGAGTTTTTTCTTTTGTCTAGTCCATAACTTCGTCTAATGGGTGAACTTATTTTCATGTATATGTATTGGTATAAGAAATATATTTAGTATTTATTATTTCATTTTAAGTTTTCTGTTATGTACTACCAATTGCTAAATGTATTATCTATTCTTTATTCAGTTTTATAGATGTCTGTATGTTTCTTGCGATAATTTTGAAGGTTTATTATCTGCTTTGAGGGTTTTCTTATTGTTGTTATTGTTTTGCAATTATTATAACTTTATTTACTATTATTAACTCTCCATTTCTTGATTAGCAACTTCAGACTGCATCTGTTGAGTCCCAGTTATAGAGGACTATGAAAGAAATGATCACAAGTAAATCTCTTCCCACGTCCCTCCCTTCCCCTCCATGCTTGATTTCTATTGTTGTATTACCATTTCCTTTACCTTGTCAAGATTTATAACAGTTACATTTCTGTGACCACATTTTCCATAATTGCTTTCTTAATTCTATTTTAAATTAATTGGGTTTTATCACCAGTCTTTTTATTGTGGTTTCTCTCTTTACTTTTTGATTATTTGGCTTTGATTTTTCTTGTCTTTTCAAAAAGGTCATGTGGGTCCTGGCTTGTTTATGATTGAGATTGTCTACTTGCCTATTTCTTCCCTTTATCTTTGAATGTCAGCTTGACTGAGAAAAACAGGCTTGAAGCTCACCTTCCTTTCCTTAGCACTTTTCAGACAATGGGTAATTCTTAGAGAAGTCTGAAGCTATCCTGATTTTTTTTCCTGGTAAATAGTTAGTATTTGTCTGGATATGTAAAGAATTTTCTCTTAATCAGTGAAATGCAAAAATCATTAGGATATATCTCAGTTTAGCTGCTCCTATAACAGGTTTTTTTTCTAGGAACAACATATTCTAGATTAATTCCTTCCTCTAATCAGGAAAATTCTCTTCTACTGGTTTTTAAGTACAATTTCTGATCTATTTATGTTAGTTTCTCCAATTCTAGGACCTCAATTACCTTTATTCTAATTAGGCTTTGTACTTCAAATATCTTACTTACTCTTTAAATTGCTTTAATTTGTCTTTTTAAAAAATCTGCAGACTCTGTGATTGTCAAGCCTTTCCCCCATTAGTAATTGGTTTTATATTGTATCTGTTCTGTTCTCTGCTGTTTCTAATTTTTTTAATGGCTTTGTAGTGGAGTTGTTCTGGCTTCCAATGTGTTCCTAAACTATGTGTCATAGTTTGCATTCCCCAGAAGCAGATCCAAGAATATGAGTGCAAATAATTTATTTGAGAGGTAATTCCAGGAAACACTAATAAAGGGGTGGAGAAGTAAGATATGAAAGGGAAAGAATCCAATAATACTAGCAAGCAAGTAACTGCTGTGGGCAGCTGGAGCTAAAACTTACTAGAGGAAACTCTTTGAGACACTGTAGAACACGTCTCAGAGTTATCCCAACTGGCAGGCAAAGAAGCTGGGGTATTTATTCAACAGCTTTTGTCTGTCACTCGTTATAGGCCGTTCTTGGGAGCATTAAGGTTCGACACTTCTCGCTTGCCCTGAATGTGGGCTGGGCATACTGCTTTGATCAGAAAAATGACCTGGGGCAGAGTATCACAGGTAATCACAGGAATCACAGGTTTATAGAGAAGAGATACATTGAGGGCACGACTGCAGGGATATGGGTAGGATACTAACAGTCAACTCTCTTTTCATCTTTGTGTTGGTGCTTCACCTCATTTTTTATCTTTCCTATGTTTTTTTAATTTCATAGTGTCATTAAGTATTTCTGCAGCCTCACTGTCCAACACGAGTGACCACTGTTTACAAGTAAGTGACCAATGAAAAATTGAAACATGACTAATCTTTTTTTTTAAACATCTTTATTGGAGTATAATTGCTTTACAATGGTGTGTTAGTTTCTGCTTTATACCAAAGTGAATCAGCTATACATATACATATATACCCATATCTCCTCCCTCTTGCGTCTCCCCCACTCTCCCTATCCCACGCCTCTAGGTGGTCACAAAGCACCCGAGCTGATCTCCCTGTGCTATGCGGCTGCTTCCCACTAGCTTTCTATTTTACATTTGGTAGTGTATATATGTCCATGCCACTCTCTCACTTCGTCCCAGATTACCCTTCCCCCTCCCCGTATCCTCAAGTCCATTGAAACACAACTAATCTTAATTGAGATGTGCTCTAGTGTAAAATGCATGCCCGATTCAAAGTCTTAGTAGATATAAATGTAAAATATCTCCTTAATAATTTTTATATTGATTATATGTTGAAATAATATTTTGGTTATATTGGGTTAATTAAAAGATATTAAAGCTAATTTCATATGCTGTTAAAAAATATTTTAAATTTGGCTACCAATTTTTTTTTAATTACATATATTCTCCAAGAATAGATGTTTCATCTCTATCTTGCATGCTAAGTTTCTTGTTTTCTTTTTACTTGGGAGGGTGGGGGATTTAGTAGGTTCAGTCAAATACCATACTATCTTTTTGTTTTTTCACCTGACTTATACTTAAGTTGCGCATATCTATCCAGAAATTCTATTTCTGCTCTGTAATGTGGGTACATTCTTTTACCATTCGGGGGGCTTGTTGATTACATGTTTATTTAATATTTTATTTATTTACACTTACGGAAAAGGAAATTTTTACTTCCAGCCAAGACGGATTCACAGGGACCAGATTTACCCTCCTCCGGAGGTTCTTTCTGATGCCAACTGGGTCCTGCAATTCAATTCAATTCAGAGACTAACTACTTGGAGTTAGCAGCAGACTCCACATGTCTAAGGGCTTTAGTCCTACAGGACTGCCCCCACTCCAGATATCAGTCACAAATACTTCTGACCAACAAGCTATAAACCAGGGACTCCCATGATCCCCTCCTCAGGCTCCATAATTTGCTAGAATGGCCCACAAAACTCAAGAAAACACTTTACTTGCGTTTCCTGGTTTATTATAAAGGTTACAACTCAGTAAGAATACTAACACATTATTAATTTTATATTAAATATCACTCACCTTATGCCTATATAAGGATAAACTAGTACCTACATATATTTTATGCATTCATGACGTACCTAACTTTTTCTTATTTATTTATTTGATATTTCTAGGCTACAAGGTTCATCTGTGAGTTTTTTTCAAATTGTTGCAAGTGTCAAAAAATTTTTCCAACATAATTTTTGGAAAAAAAATCTTCATATAAGTGGACCTGTGCAGTTCAAACCCATGTTGTTCAAAGACCAACTGTAATTATTTATGAATGGGGGGACGGGTGTTGTGAATAACAAAAGACACTCCTATACTCCTGTCTCTCAGGAAATACCAAAGATGTTAGAAGCTCTGTGCCAAGAACCAGGGGAAAAGACCAAATATAGTTCTTATCATAGTACACCTTCTGACTGAAAAAACTCCAAAGCCAGACAAAATATATGAAACAATAGTCTTCAAGACACTGGGTGTCAGGGGTGGAAGAAAAGGATGGTAATTCCTGAGAGACAGGAAACACATGAAGTGAGTTACAATTATTCCATTACTGTCTGTGGAGAGTTTCCAGGCCCCACTGCAGGGAAGCAGAACTCAGATGGAGCTCAATAATCTCCCTAAGTTGAGGAGACAAAGCTAGGAATGTGGGGAGTCCAAGGCAGCTAGATTCTCAGGGCAGACTAATAGAGAGGAGATAGCTTCAGAGAGAAGACCCTGGAGATCTACAGAGAGACCCCTTGAGTGTTCAGCTTGAGCAGTGATCAGTGCACGCATGGAGGACACTACCAAAGGCCAGGAAAAGAGCCACCCCAGAGTATTAGAGGGGAAAACTCCCAGAACTCATGCAGGACCAGAAATAGTTCCAGTTCCCACAATCCAGAGAGGGTATCCTCATAATCTGTGGGCCAAAATTAGCCCTAGACTAAACACTGCTCTGGTCCTGCCTAGCAAACCTTAAAAATACAGCCCAAAAGGATCAACCTGCTTTCAAGAAACTTAACCTTGTCCCAGAAAAAAGATCAAGAGTATTTATAGAGATACAAAAATATCTAGCATACAACAAGATAAAATTCACAATGTTTGGCATCCAACAAAAAATTACTGGGAATGCAAAGAACCACATAAATATGACCCAGAATGAAGAGAAAATTCAATCAATTAAAAAAGACCCATATATGACACAAAGGATAGAATTAGTCAGTAAGAAACTGTTATCATAACTGTACTATATATGTTCAGAAGTTAGAAGATGATTGAATATGTTAAATGGAGACATGGAAGATATTTTAAAAGACCCAAATCACACTTCTGGAGATGAAAACTACAATGTCTGAGATGAAAAATTCACTGGATGGTATTAATGGCAAATTAGACATTGCAGAAGATGATTAGTGAACTTGAATTTTTAGCAATTGAAATTATCCAGAAAGAAACAGAGAGAAAGACAAAAAAAAATTGAATTGAACATCAGTGAGATATGGTAAAATTTCAGGTGGCCTAATATATGTGTAATTAGAGTCTGCAAGAATGGGGGAAATAGTTAAGAAAAAAAATGGCTCCAAATTCCCCAAATCTGATCAAATAAACCACAGAGCAAAGAAACTCAATGAACTCCAAACACAAGAAAAACAAAGAGAATTATACCAAGGTTTATCATAATCAAATTTCCCAAGACTGTTTACAAAGAGCAATTACTAAAAGCATCCAGAGAAGAAGACATATTATGCAGAGAAGAACAAATAATAAGGATGACAACAAATTTCTCATAGGAAACAATGCAAGTCAGAAGCAGTTGAGCAGTATATTTAAAGACCACCCCTCCAAATTATCAAACTAGAACTTTGTAGACAATAAATACATCTTTCAAAATTGAAAGCAAAAGAAAGACTTTTTAAGAAAGAAAGAATTAATCACTAGCAGGACTGCACTACAAGAAATACTAAAGGAAGTTTTTCAGGCAGAGGGAAAATGACATTAGATGGAAAACTACACTAAGGAAGAAACAGCACCAGAAAGGGTAACTATATGGGTAAATAAAACAGACTCTTTTCCTTATAACGAATTGTCTAGAGCAAAAATAACAACAATGTATTGTGACACTGATACAACATGTGCAAAGTAAAATGTATAACAACAATAGCACAAAGGTCTGAGGGGGTAAATGGAAACATAATGCTGTAAAGTTCTTTATACTAAACATGAAGTAGCATAATATCACTTAACAGTAGACTCATAAGTTAAAAATGGATACTATGAACTGTAAAGCAGCACCTAAAATAATACAAGGGACTTCCCTGGTGGTCTAGTGGTTAAGACTCCATGCTCCCAGTGCAGCCTACCCAGGTTCGATCCCTGGTCAGGGAACTGGATCCCACATGCATGCCGCAACTAAGAGCCCCATATGCCGCAACTAAAGAGTCCACATGCCACAACTAAGAGCCCTCATGCCACAACTAAAAGAGCCCACATGCTGCAACTAAAAAAAAAGTCCTTCATGCTGCAACTAAAGATCCCACATGCTGCAACGAAGACACTGTGTGCCACAACTAAAACCCGGCACAGCCAAATAAATAAATAATTTTTTTTAAATATAATAATTTATAGCTAACAAGCCAACAAAGGAGATAAAACAGAATTTTATCCAAACATTTAAGGAAACATAACACCAATTATATACAAACACCCAAATAATTTTAAATAAAGCAGAATAAGAGAAAAAGGAGAGCAAAGAACAGATGGACAAAAAGAAAAAAATAGCAAGATGGACCAAATCATATAAATAAATGTAATGGTCTAACCACCCAAAGTAAAAGGCAAAGATTGTTAGGTGTGATTTAGAAAGCAAGACCTAACTATGTACTACCTGCAAGAAACCCACTTTAAACACAAAGACACAAGTAGGTTAAAAGTGAAGGGATGGAAGAAGACATAACATGCTAACATTAATTAAAACTGGCTATATTAAGATCAGGTAGAGGAAATTTTAAAGCAAAGAATATTGCCAGGAATGAAGAAGGTTTTATCCTAACAATAAGGGGATCAATTCAATAAGAGGACAAAAAACCCTAAATGTTCATGCACCTAATAGAAAAATACAAAATACATGAAACAAAAAAAAACCCAATAGAATTACAAGAAGAAATAAACAAACCCAAAATTAAAATTGGAGCTTTAAATACCCCTCTCTCTATAACTGGTAGAACAAGCAAACAGAAAATCAGGAACGATACAGAAGACTTGAACAATACAACCAACCAAACTGACTTAACTGACATTTATAAAACGCTCCATCTAAGCGGAGAAGAAAAGAAATTCTTATTGAGTATACATAGAACACTTACTAAGATACTTCATATTCTGGGTCATAAAGTAAGTCTTGAAAAGTTTAAAAGCTTACAAGTCATGCGAAATATGACTTCTGGCCACAATCTAAGTAATTTAAAAAATAAAAACAGTATAATCATAAAATACAATAATATCTGTCAGTTTAAAAAATGAAATACTGATACACTCTACACCATGGATGAATTTCAAAAACATGATGCTATGTGAAAAAAGCCTGTCACAAAAGACCAGGTATTATATGATTCCATTTATATGAAATGCTCCAAATAAGCAAATCTTCAGAGAAAGAAAGTAGATTAGTGGTTGTCTGAGGTTAGAGAGGCAGAAAGGGGTAGAAGAAGAAATGAAGTGACTGTTAATGGGTACAAGGTCTCTTTGGGGAGTGATGAAAATGTTCTAAAATTAGATTGTGTGGGTGGTTACACAACTCTGTGAGTATATCAAGGCCACTTAATTTTACATTTTAAATGGGTAAAATTTATGGTTTTAAAATTATATATCAACAAAGCTGATAAAAATAATAATATAGAACTATATCTGAGAAATGCACAAATATTTTTAAATTAAATAACACACTTATAAATAATCCACGGATCAAAAAAATCAAAGGGGAAAGTAGAAAGCACTTTGAATTGGATGAAAATGAAAACACAACATACAACTAGTGCAGTATGAAGAGGAAATTTATTGCACTAAAACACCTATACTACAAAAGAAGAAAAGTCCAAAATGACCTACCTTCCACGCTAAGAAACTAGAGGAAGAAGAGTCAAGGAATCCTAAAGCAAGCAGAAGAAAGGAAATAAAATTCAGAGAAGAAATCAACAAACCAGAAAACAGAAAAAAAAAAAAAAAGGAGAGAAAAATCCACAAAACCAAAGTTCGATATTTTCTATAGATCTTTGAGAATATCTATAAAATTGATAAAATTCTAATCATACTGATCAGGGGAAAAACAGAGAGAAAACACAAATTTCCAATCAAGAATGAGGGAGTGACATCATTATAGATTCTACAGATGTGAAAAGGATTGCTAGGGAATATCATGAACAAATTCATGCCAGTAAGAATATAGATGAGATGGACACATTTCTTGGAAGACACAAATAACCAAAACTTGCTAAAGAAGAAGTAGCTAACATGAACAGCCTTATCTCTTTTAAACAGCCCTATATCTATTTACACTAGCTAAAAAACCCTTCCCAGAAAAAAATCACAAGCCCAGATGGCTTCATTGGTGAATTCTACCAAATATACAAGGACAAAAATACTATTCTAGAAAAGTTCTTCCAAAAAACTGAATAGAAGGGAATACTTCCCAACTCATTGTATGAAGTCAGAATTACTGTGTAGTCATAACCAAAGATATTACAAGAAAATAAAATTATAGACATATTTCCTCATAAACATAAATGCAAAATGCTCAAAAAAATTTAAATCAAATCTAGCAATATATAAAAAGGAAAACACATCATGACCAAGTGGGACTTACTGCAGGATGGTAAGATTGATTTAAAATTCAAAAATCAAACAATGTAATTCACCAAATTAATACACTAAAAAAAAAACCCTATATGATCATCTCAAATGATACAGAAAAAGCATTTGATAAAATCCAGCACTGATACTTTGATAAAAATTCTCAGCAAACTAGGAATAAAAGGGAATTTCTTTAAACTGGTAAAAGGCATTTATGAAAAACTAAAGTTAACATCATAATTAATAGTAAAGGACTGAGTGTTTTCCTCTTAAGATCAGGAAGAAGACAATGATGCCCACTAACACCACTTCCATTCAACTTTGCCTGGACTTCTATGTTCTACCCACTGCCAAAAATATTAATCATCCAGATTGAAAACTGATTGAAATTTTTAAAAGCAGAATAGCATCAAAAATATGAAAGGTTTAGAGACAAATCTAACAAAAAGATGTGTAAGACCTGTTCATTGAAAACTACAAAACACTGCTGAGAGAAATTTTATAAAACCCAAGTAAGTGGGGAGATGAAATTTTGTGGTCCAGAGAAGTCAATATGTTAAGCTGTCAATCATTCCCCAATTAATTCAGTCACACTCAAAATCCCAGAAGGCTTTTTTTTTTTTCTTTTTGGAAAAATTGACAAGCTGGTTCATGGAGATGCCAAGGATCTAGAATAGCCAAAATGCCATTGAAAAAGGATGACAAAGTTGGAGGATTTATACCGCTTGACTTCAAAACTCGTTATAAGGCTACAGTAATGGAGACACTGTGTTATTGGCATCAAGATAGGCAAGCAGATCAATAGAGCAGGAGAGAGTCACCAGAAGTGAATCCATACACGTTGACTTTTGACAAATATGCCAAGGCACTGGGCTTGAAAAATAAAAAAGGTAATCTTTTCAATAAATGATGCTGGAACGTTTGCCTATCTTTGTCCAAAACAAAAACAAACAAAAAACTTTGATCTGTACCTTACACCTTTACAAAGATTAACTCAAAATGGATCGTAGACCTAAATGTAAAACATAAAACTAAAAAATTTCTAGAAGAAAATTTCTGTGACCTTAGGTTAGGCAGAGATTTCTTAGACGTAACACCAAAAACATAATTCATAAAAGAAAAACTTAATAAATTGGACATCATCAAAACTAAGAACTTTTGCTCCTCAAAAAATTCTGTTAAGACAACCCACAGAGTGGGAGAAAGTGTCTGCAAATTACATGTCTGTTGAACAACTTGCATCCAGTATATATAAAGAATTTTCAAAATGCAGTAGTAATAAAACAGATACCCTAATTAAAAATGGAAACAATTTAAACAGACACCTCACCAAAGAAGATATGTGGATGACAAACAACTACATAATCAGGTACTCAACATTACTAGTCAATATGGGTATGCAAAATAAAATCCCCAGGACGGAACACTATGCACCTCCAAACTGCTAAAATTAAAAAGACTAATCATATCAAGTGTTGCCAAGGATATGGAGGAAATGAAACTCACATACACTACTGGTGGGAAAGTGAACTGTTATAATCACTTTTGGAAACAGTTTGAAAGTCTCCCCAAAAGTTAAACATATGTCTACCATATGATTCCACAACACTTCTCCTAGGTAATTACCCAAGATCAATGGAAGAATATGGTCATACAAAGACTTGCACATGAATGTTCATAGCAGTTTTATATGTCATAATCTAAAATTGGAAACAATCCAAATGTCCGTCAACAGATAAGTAGATAAACTATTAGTCTATCCACACAATGGAGTACTACCTAGCATACAAAGAAATGAACTATTAATATAGTCAACAACAAGGATGAATCTTGAAATAATTATGCTGAGTGAAAGGAGCCAAAGAAAAGTACATGCTGTATGGTTCTATTTATATAAAATTCTAGAAAACGCAAAAGTAATGCATGCCAAAAAGCAGATCAAATTTCCTAGGAATGGAGGGAATGAAGGAGAGAATAAATCAGAAAGAGACATAACAAAACTTTTGGAGATAATTATCTTGATTGTGGTGATAGTTTCCTACGTATTGAACTGTACACTTTAAATATCTATAATTTATTATGTCACTTATACCTCAATAAAGCTGTTAAAATGTATTAAAATGAACTGTAAATGATAAATGCCTTCATTACAAATAATGCACAGTTTAAGTAATAGAGGGTTGGACTTGCCTGGTGGCACAGTGGTTAAGAATCCACCTGCCAATGCAGGGGACATGGGTTCAACCCCTGGTCCGGGAAGATCCCACATGCTGCGGAGCAACTAAGCCCATGTGCCACAACTACTGAGCCCGTGCACCACAACCACTGAAGCCTACGCACCTAGAGCCCGTGCTCCGCAACAAGAGAGGCCACCACAATAAGAAGCCCGCGCACTGCAATGAAGAGGAGCCTCCACTCACCGCAACTAGAGAAAGCCCACGTGCAGCAACGAAGACCCAGTGCAACCAAAAATTAAATAAATAAATAAATTTATAAAAAAAAAAAAAGAAGAAGAAATAGAGGGTTGAGGCAGTATGTAGTAAAAACAAAAAAAATCATTTGGAATTTCAAAGGTTCTACTTAAGGCTTAACATAAACCTAGATTTTTTCAAAATTAATTTTTGGTTTGATGAAATGCTACCCCAAGATAAGGCCAAGATTCATTAACCTCAGATGGTCATTTTTCCCCCTCAGGAAAATACACTGCATCGGTGGATTTATAAGCATTTATAGCCATCATAGAGGACTTTAAAAATGCTATATACTGTGACATGTGGAGAAACAAAGTATATCACTAAGTCTGAAGATGAAGATATAACTTTAAAAGTGTGTTTAAAAAGAGCATTTAAGGGTGTCAGTAGAGGAAATTAAAAAGAAGAATTAATATGGAGGCTATGAGATGAGGTGCTTGTTAAAGGCATTTAATACTTCCAGTTTGGCAGAAACATGAGAATCAGTTTGAGCCCAATTATTAGGATAATAATTATAAGATAATGGGGAGGAGATTTATCCTCTTTGACTACAGCCCCCCCATAACAGAAATAAAGAATTCCAAAAAGGAAGTTTTCTCCAACTAAGAGTTGAGGATCGGGCATCCCTGATGGCGCAGTGGTTAACAATCCACCTGTCAATGCAGGGGACACGGGTTCAAGCCCTGGTCCAGGAAGATCCCACATGCTGTGGAGCAACTAAGCCCATGTGCCACAACTACTGAGCCTGCGCTCTAGAGCCCGTGAGCCACAACTACTGAGCCCATGTGCCACAACTACTGAAACCCACACGCCTAGAGCCTGTGTTCTGCAATGAGAGAAGCCACGACAATGAGAAGCCGGCACACCGCAACGAAGAGTAGCCCCCGCACACCACAACTAGAGAAAGCCCGTGCGCAGCAACAAAGACCCAATGCAGCCAAAAATAAATAAATAAAATAAATAAATTTTTTAAAAAAAAGAGTTGAGGATCTTCCTGATGACTGAATGGAGTTGTTTTTGTTTTGTTTTGTTTTTAATTGAAATATATTTGACACATAACATTGTGTAAATTTAAGGTGTACACCATGCTAATTTGATACACTGAATACTGAATGTATAAATACATTTATATATTGAGTGGAGTTTTAAAATAAAGAGGGCAAAGCTGAAGCACCCTGAATCAAACAGCCCGTTTGGTGGTAACATGCAAATTGGGTTGGGTTATAGGCTTGAGATAATACAGCTTCTCTACCATGTTCATGATTAACTGGTTGATTTATTAATTATGTATTGAGCATCTACTGTGCACTGACACTTGGCCAAGTGCTCTTCAAGATTCTGATCTATAATTTTTATCACCTTCTCCTTTCAGTTTGTTGCCATAACCAAAGTCATAGATGTCCCTTAGAGATACCAGTCCTCTCAAATGGAAGACCTACCTAAACATCCTCCCTCCTCCTTACTGCCACTCCCAGCATGTTATTTCCTCTTCCTTTTGCAAAACTCCTGCTCCTTGGAGAATCAACCATCTGCTTATACCTCCTTCTCCCCCTCCCCACAGCAACCATCTGCTGCCCCTCATTCAGGAAAGACTAAGTGCTTGGCTTCAGGCTTCCTCCATCCCAATTCCTACCACCATCCTGAGTCACTTCAACATACGCTTGAATGACCCATCAGCTAGTCATTCAATTCCTTGAATGCCTCATCATAGGTGACTTACCCTCTTCCACCTCAATAACCCACTTCCAAGTCACGCCTAGATCAATCAGGAACTGCATCATATCATAACCTAATTCATTTATGCCCCCTTCCAAACACAACTCTCTATGCTTCTAGTTCATCCAGTTGGAATATACGTTTTTGTCTCTGTCCCTTTCTTCCTTTTTTCTGTCCTCTTCTTTTTTTCTCTTCCTCCCTTTTTTCTTTCTCTTTCTCTTTTTATCTTTTTAACTGATATTACTCTACCTTCTAGCCATCCCCTCTCTTCTGTATTCACTTCCTCCTCCGTTCACTTTAAAATTAAATATTGTATTTAGACATCTTACTAAACTCTCACATTATTTCTAATTTTTCTACAGGTTCTTTGGGGTCTTTATGTATGTCATCTGCAAATAATGTCAATTTTTTTCAGATTCCTTATTTTCTAATTCTTGTGGCCTTAATTTATTTTTCTTATCTTATTCTTTTGCCCAGGCGATACAGTAAAATAATGAACAGGTATGATGTACTAGTAGACTTTCTCTGAAAATCTAATCCAAATATTGCCCTTCTCTCAATCTGCAAGGCAAACTCCCCAGTCTAAACCAGCATTATCTTTCACTTGATTACTTATCTAGCCTCCAAAATGAACTTCCCAATTCTACTCTGTTCTTCTCCATTCCTTCTGCACTTAACACCCAGAGAAATCTTTTGAAAACACAATGTAGATTATGCCTTGCCTTGCCTTAAACCTTTCATTAGTTTATAATTGCACCTAGAATAAAATCCAAAATCTTTACTAGTCTACCTCTTCAAGCCCTTCTTTTCTTACTAGATTTTACCCACGGTACTTTCTTTTATTTCCTAAAGATGACAAAACTTTCTGCCTCAAGTCTTTCTCAGTGGCTGTTCCTTCTGCCTGGAATGATATTTGCCTCACACTTTGCCTAGAGAACTCCCATTCATCCTTCAGGTCTCAGAACACGCCCAGAGAAGCCCTCCCACAACTCCAGAAATTCAGTCAGCTCTCTCTTTTTTAATATTTCATTTAACTCTTCATTTTTTCCTTCAAAGCACTTACTACCTTTTGTAATTACATATATTTATTTGTATGGCTACTTAAAATATGTCTCTCCCATTACTAAAAGCTCTGTGTGTTTACACCATCATCCCTAGCTTATGGCATTTTGCCCGGAAAATAGTGTGCTATTAATAAATATTTATTGAATGAATAAACAGATGAATGAGTATATAAAGATGAATAAGACACAACTTTGGCTCAGAAAATGCACTCACAAATCTTTCCTTGAAGTCTCGATGATTTGTTTTCCTTACCAGGACTAAAAATTGCAATAAGGAGCAAGACGACATCCATAATCCTGACTTCATATTCCTTAGTGGGAGGACATTATTAGCTCAGAAATTGACTAATAGAAGCAACTATAGCAGCCTAAATCTAGACCTGATAATGGCAGGAGAAGCAGGATAAATTGGGGCAAGAAACTAAATACAAGATGTATTCATTTCCCATCCAAATCCAGAAGCTAAGACAGCTAAAATACCCATGATTGGAATGTATTAGTTTGAATTTAGACCTAAAAAATTCAAAACGTATCACATATCCCTTTTCACACATTTGTTGTTTTTCCTCTTAATTTCTTAACACAAGTACATTTAAAATAATGTTAAATTTGAGTGACTACGGGAAAGATCCAGGCTTTTGCCCAAAAGGAAAACAAGTAGCAGCAACTTAGCTTCCAAAGTCAGAAGCAGTCAAGGTTGTCTAAGAGAAACGTGGAGTCCCACAAGTTTAAATGCAGATCGAATGACAAAAGTTGGTTCCTTCTTAGAGATTCCACCTTTCTCCCAGCCTTTGAGGATCAGACATCCCTTATCATATTCAAGAACCCCTACACCTGTGCCCTGAATCCCATCCTCTCCTTCTTCCCCTGAGACCTTCACCTTCTATTACCTTGTACCTTCAGCCTTGTTTTCTTTCTACTGGAAATATCCCTTTGAGCTATAAATATGCTTGTTTCTCCTTTCCCTGACTTCATATTATCCTCTGGCTACTATATAATTTATATCTTCCTTTCTCATTAACGCATCTCCATGTTCATACTTCCCACTCCTTAACCCACTGTAAACTGGCTTCCACTCCACCACTCAAAAGACTTCTCTCTGGAATTACTTCCTATCTGATAAATCCAAAGAGCATTTTCTAATCTTTATCCAGTGGTGTGCCAGTAAATGTTGAACAACTACCTTCTCAGAGCAGGAGTTGAAGAGACTGAATTTGTAATGTATTCCACTTTCGGTGGTGCAAATACATTTGCCATGGCTGATTTTCGCTATCAATTTGGCATCAACTAGCTTGCAAACCTCCCCAAAATTTAAAATATCAGCCCTGTGAGCCATTACAAGCCTGCTGAGCCCTCTGTTACAGGGGAATCTGTTGATCACTCCTTCTTACTTCAACTTCCCATTCTCTCGTATTCCACAACACTGCTGCCTTTGAGACTCCTCCTACCGTTTTGACCATTTCTTGCTTGTTACATTCTTGCCTCCTCTTCCTACTCTTGCTTAAGAGTTAAGCTTCCCTAAGGTCTGTGCTCTGTCCAATGCTGTTTTCTCAACAAACTTTTCTGGTGAAATCAAATAAAGTCTTACAGTTTCAAACATATATCTCTTACACAAAAGCTGTACCCTAACTTTCTGATGGATATCTCTACCTGAAGGTCAGACAGGATCCTCAAACCCAAAATGTCATAATCTTTCCCATAATCTGGCTTCACTATCTCTATGTAAAGCACTGCTTTATCTCTTAAAGAATTCTTAAATTCATCTTTGCCTCTTCATTCCCATCACTTCTGCTATTTCTGAAAGCTGGACTCAACTATAAAGCCATCTACAAGATTCGAAGTTTGTTCAGTGTCCTTCCCTAGTGTCAAATTGTTCAGTGGGTCATCAGACACTGGTAGTATTTCTCAAGATGCGTATTGTGTTTTAAGGGGAATAAAAGGGGTTTTGTGGTCAAGTAAGTCTAAGAATCACTGAATTAAACAAAGCAAAGTGTTGTTTTTACTTTTCATAACCTTTAATACGCTAATGGGCATTATGGATTTCTAAGAGGAATGGAATTTGCAGGGATGTTTAGATATATTAGACCAGCCAAACATTTTTTAAGGTGGGAAGAAGGAGTGAGTTAAAACAATATTACCTGGAAAAAAAAAAAGTCAAACTCACAGAAACAGAGAGTAAAGAAGTGGCTGCAAGGGGTTGATGGATGGAGGAAATAGGAAGAGGCTGGTAAAAGTGTACAAACATTCAGTTATAAGACGGGTAAGGCCTGAGGATCTAACGTATTACATGGTGACTACAGTTGATGACACTGTATTGCATGATTGAAATTTGTTAGGAGAGTAGAACTTAAATGTTCTCACCACAACAAAAAAACAGTAAATATGTGAGGTGATGAATGTGTTAATTAACGTGATGGGGGGGAATCCTTTCACAATGTATATGTATATCAAATCATATGTTGTATGCTTTAAATATCTTACAATTTTATTTGTCAATTATATCTCAATAAAGTTTAAAAAAATCCACTGTTATCTGGGAGTCGACTTCAATCTCTCTCCCCTATTGCAACAGTCTCGAATAAAGTCCTCCTTTAAAAAAACCCACTCTTACCACCTCGCAATACCTCAGCATTTCTCAGAACGCAGTTCAGTGTGACTCTGGTCTACAGAACAAGAGTCAAAAGCCTCAAGAAATACAAAACCCTCCTTGACTTCATTTCTGCCTACCACGCGCACCTCAAATCTCTCTGCTCCCTGCCTCACATCTTAAACTTCAACAATACATTTTTGTAGTTCATCATATAAACCATGCTGTTTGACTGCATTCTTTGTGCACGCTGTCCTCTAAGTCCTCTAAGCAGGAGTTTCTCTTCATCACTTTCTTTTTTTTTTTTTTACAAATTTATTTATTTATTTATTTTTGGCTGCGTTGGGTCTTCATTGCTGTACGCGGGCTTTCTCTAGTTGTGGCGAGCAGGGGCTACCCTTCGTTGTGGTGTGCGGGCTTCTCGTTGCAGTGGCTTCTCTTGTTGAGGAGCACGGGCTCTAGGAGCACAGGCTTCAGTAGTTGTGGCTCGTGGGCTCTAGAGCGCAGGCTCACTAGTTGTGGCATGTGGGCTTAGTTGCTCTGAGGCACATGGGATCTTCCCGGACCAGGGCTCGAACCCGTGTCCCCTGCATTAGCAGGCGGATTCTTAACCACTGCACCACCAGGGAAGCCCTTCATCAGCTCTCTTGTCCAGATAATGCATACTTCAATACTCAGTTCCAGTATCATTTCTTCCAGAAATTCCTTTCTGGTTTTTCCAGCACCTGCCATGTGAGCTAGATGCCTACCTTTGGTGTTGGTACACAATGTACCTCTCTATTATTGTACTCACTGCATTGCTCTATTGAAATATATGTTTCCTTCCAGACTGTGAACTCCTTGAAGGCAGGGACCCCATCTTACTCATTTTCACCATCTAACATACATTAAGCGTGTCTTTTTATTTTGATATTTTGATCTGGGGTCTCCCTGATCCTGGAGAGACTAACCCTCCCAAAGGCTAGTCAGTTCCAAGAGATAGTAAAGGACTCATCTGCAAGCATGCTTTTCATATGCAAACCAACCAATCCCAATCCCATATCCTTAAGTACATCCTTTACTGGGCTCCCAAAGAGTTCTTAGGTTCCAGGCAACTACTCCCTTGCCCTCATCACCCCCAGGCCAGGTAACAGACAACTAGAGATAGTCCCTCTACCCTAGAGCCTGCTAAAGTTATTCAAACTAGCTAATCCTAAAGCCTGCTTACCCCACCTCCTCAGTTCCTTCCGCAGAAACTACAATCAAAGCTCTTGCCTGCGTTTGCCCTTCACTCCCTCTGCCTCTTGACCAACTCTGGTACTTCTCACGTGGCCCTTCCTGGCACGTTGTGCAGTGCCTCCTGAGCCTGGGGATCTGTGAGTTTAAATTTCTTCCTTCATGACAATCTTGTCCATGTCTGTGTGTCTTACCATACCTGATAAAAACAAATTCCGAGTACCTTTTAAGACTCTGTCACATGGTAGATATTCAACAGATGTTTATTCAATTAATTAATCAGTTAATTAGTTCACTGTCGGCAAGAAGACAAAAACTGCCACCCTGAGTTAGCTGCTAGGTCTTCCACCATTTTTAAATCTAACCCTTAAATTTAGGAATAGTGAGGACAGTCCATAAATTAAGGCAATGTTAACACTGAGATGGTCTAGTTAAAATTCTGTCTGGGGGATGGCAGGAGAATCCCCTTCTAGCCCTAAGAGCCCATCATTTCTGTATGAGAAGCATGAGTGCATAAAGATGCTGCTGAAGGTCGTACAAAAACACTCTGGCTCCTTTAAGCAGATGTGGAAGGAGACCATGCCCTTCATTTCCAGTTAAGCCTGGACTCTGAATCAGTTACGAGTCATTGTGTTGCAGGTACCAGAAAATTCCACCTCAAACTGACTTAAACAGTAATAACTCACTGTCATACAATGGGTAAGTCTGGAGGCAGATGGTTGCCCTTTTAAGGTTAAAAACAACTAAAACATAAAATTCTTTCAAGAAAACATATAGATGCCATAAAACAATATTAAATGGGAGAAAAAAGAACACACGAACACAGGCTTCAGGACAAGGGTTACATGAGGTCAGGGAAGGTCGGGGGGTGGGGGGATGAGATGGGGAGGAGGTCATATGGTTAAGATTCTGATTATTTGTCAAGGTCGTAACATTTGTTTTGCATAGTGAGTTTGAGGGTGCTTGTTACATAATTGAAAACAATAAATTACACAAACAAGCACACTTAGCTGGAAGCAGAGCTAGAACTAGAACAAAAATTTTTTTATCCTACTCCAGAGTTCTAGGTCACTCCTGCAAAAAAAGAAAAGCTGTTGCCACTGGGGTGCAGGCTCTGTAACAGCGAGAAGGTTCAGGGAGACATAACCTTCTGTGCTCAGGTAGGCACAAAGTCAGGGCCTCACCCTTTGCTAAGAAAGGATTCGCACTGAAGAATTTGAGATAAAATAAATAAGCATATTTCTCTCTTTTTGAATAGAGAACAAATTTAAAGAATAGCCATTCCTAAATACAAGAGATTGATGAGATAAAATCAATCAACCAAGAACAACTATCAGTTAGTGACATGCTCCTTTCATTGTTAACTGAGAATTTGCAAATGCTGAATAATTAACTTTGGCATCAATAGTTAACACAATTTAGTCATAGGAGGGCTATCAGATTAAGAAGCTAAATCTTAGGTCCCATTTTGATGAGTCAGACCCATAACAGGTAAGCCTGTCTCTTCTTTTATTGAATTAATCTCAAATGAACAGGACCTTGAAATAATATATCATGTGATATGTGAGGTTTACAGGCACTAGAAAAAAACAAAAGCATTTCAATATGTTCACCCTAACTCTTCATTGATGTTGTTGGGGATTGGGTGGAAGTGAAGGTAAAAACTAAGTGTGAGCCTCATAGGAATTTTTTTTTCTCCCTCAGACCACGTTTACAATTTTCTCCTAATGGTTGGTCAAGTGTCTGACCAAAGCTGTGATTCCTCAGGCAAAGTAAAGTGAAGCTCGATTATTTTTTGTGAATTTGATCAATACCAAGAGACAAACTAAATCACACAAGGAAAAAGAACTCTCAGAAACAGCTGTTTTACACTCTGTACCTTCTTCCCCCACCCTCCCCCTGCCTCACAGGTTTATTCTTGAGGAAAATGTGTCTCAAATTTCCATTTACTCGTTTTCTCTATATGTAAAGCTTAAAAATAAGTTTGCTGATAGTACGGTGAGTTGACACAGTGTGGAACTTAAATATTTACCAGTAAATGATATCATCAAACATTGCAAAAGTCAGAGCACGCTTGTTTCTTTTTTGATCATGATCAGCTTAACCACAGAGAGACAAAAGCCAGTGTGATGGTTGTCTCTGGCCTGCCTCACCGAGTTGTCCTGAATGTTCTAGAAATTGCTGAACAATCACCCTGTAGTTGTTTCCTTTTAGTCCTGTACACTTGGCCATGTCTACTAGTGTCATAGTGGTTCTCTCCTGGTCTAGGACCTTGAATGCCAGGCTGGAAGTCTGAACACAAATCAGAAGAGAAGAAAGTTTTTGAACAAAGGTAATGTGATTTGGGATTTGGAGAGCAGCTCATCTGACAGGAGAATGGGGAGACACAAGTTAGGCAGTTATTGTAACATTCTTTAGAGACAGTAATGGTGTCCTGAGCTTGATAAGTCAAGATGAGTAGGTTAGAAGGTAGGGGACAGGGAATGATGAATTCAGTACTAAAGATGTTGAATTTAAGTTATTAAGAGGACATCAAGTTTCAGCATATAGTAGGAAATGCAGAAGTGATACTCTGGAAGCTAACATTAGGACTTAACCAAGGTGATAGTAGCCATCACTGAGGCTGTGAGAAAGACACCAGGTAGATCTGAAGGGTGAGTACCTGATCTCAGTGACTTAGGAAATTATAATAATTGCACAGATACCGGTAGAATCCCCTCCCTCACTATGCTTAGAGGCTTTATCATCCAGAGTCCTTCACACACACACACACACACACACACACACACACACACACACACACACACTCTAGGGTTCTCAAGGTTTTAGGGGAAGAAGAAGATCTATCTTATATCAGGGAGTAAAGACTTTTCCCCTACACTCTTAGGTTCTGTGGTTGGGCCTGAGAATTAAACTGACAAAGATAGGTTAAGGGGAGAAAAGCATACACGTTCTATTTGATGTTAATGTTTCTAGGTGTATACAGAGGTCTTCATATAAAAGAAACGAAGACCCAGAGAAGTGGATAATCCTGAGAGCTTACATACCATGTTAACAAAGAGTGAGAAAAACTGGAGATGTGATAAGACAAAGGAAAAGGGGGCTGGGACTAGGGGTGGTAAACTGTGGGAAAGTGACTAGGAAGTAAATGGGGGAAAGTAATGAACAGTAAGGGTTATGGAGTAAGGTTTTTTATTACTTTCATCTCAACATCTATTTCCTGTCTTGGGTGATAAGAGTGTTCTCCTCTTTCTGCTACAGGGAGGGCACCTTTTTCACAGGAAATTTATGCCTTGCTTTTAGGGAGAAAGGAGGAGGGCAGAGAGCCTTTCCTGCATCTGCCATCATGCCTTCAGCTCAAAATAATCAATACGCCAAAGCCGCACATTGTGGGGCAGCATGTTCTGACCCTCTTTATTTGCCATATTCTTGGCTTAGCAAATTTTGTAAAATACAAGATAAACAAGATTTTAGCACACACGTATGAAGTATACCACAATATAAAACAGACACATGCTGAAACTAAAATGGTTTTGTTACTATGTTTATAGCATTTATTCCAGCATTGCAGCATCCTACCAAACTCGAATTTACTAAGCACTTTAGGAGTTGGGAAAATGAAACAGAAACCCAACTCTCAGTGATCATTTTTCAAAGTAAGGGAAATTAGATATAGACATAAGTAATGAATACTAATAAGTATAAGACAGGGTAGAAAGTCATGTAATAAGACAGGGATACAAAATACTATTCCAGATTTGGGGGGTGGGACAGGTGACAAGGCTCAGGTGCTTAGGACAGCTCCATGATGGACAAGACAACCAAACTGGTCCTTGAAGCGCAGCAGGACTTTCAATGTGGAGATAAAGGAGATGGCTGTCACCAATAAGAGGAGCCATGACACGGAGCTGGGAAAATGTAGCTTGGGTGTAGATAAAAGCAAGTGTTTGGTTTGAGCCAAGGGCAGCATTTATTGAAGGAAGTAGAGGACTTTAAAATTGGAAATGTTGGTTCAGGTCAGATCGTGACAGCCTCAAAGGTCATGCACTAAGGACTTCGGACTTGATTCTGAAGCCAGGGGAGAGCTTCTGAAGGCTCGGGGGTGGGGAGGGGAGGGGAGGGGGAGACATGGTGTGATCATGGCGACACTGGGTGAGATGGAAAGAGGAGGACAACCTGGAGGCGAGTAGAAATGAGGCTCCATCAAATTAAGATGCAGGGATTATATGTTATAATAGAGGGTCCATGTCCACACTTCACAATGTCACGGTGCCCTATTTAAAACGGTTATGTTCTCAAACTAGGATAGAGAGGCAAGGTTCTCTGTCTTAATATGGATTTCAGCCTAAGGATATTTTGTAAAGGTCAAATTACTCACAGAACTAAAGCATCTGTTTGGAATAACTCTGCTAAAACACGGGACACCATGGAAGAATCACACAGGGCAGTGTCAGCTGTTTTCAATGAGTACAGATAACAAATTTTGAACCTTCAGAGACTCCTTTGATCCACAAGTGAGGTGACATTCAGGTTTATTTTAAGTGTTACCACTCTGTTCATAAGAATGGTAGCCAAGAGAGAAAAACAATCGAAACTGATCTTTATTCAATACCACAATCAATGGTAAATGATGTTAACTGGTTAGGTTTACGGTTCTACATAAGTATTTTTTGAGGCCAAAGACTGAGGTAATATCAGGCAACACAGCCTAAGGCTTTTAAGTGTATTCCAGTGTTGGCTGTTGAAACTTTGATTAGACGTGATGCGTCCAACTAATCCTTGATATATTTATGAGTAATGGAGAGAAATGAGACTTTGTCCTTCACACTGGCAGTTTCTTCATTCATTAAATCATTCACCTTTGTTCTGTTGCCCTTCCTGGCACTTGTAATCATATATAGAGAGAAATATTAACCACATAAAAACATACAAGTAAATATAGGTTTAGAAACAGCGGTAAGTATTCTGAAAGGGTAAGAACCAGGCACTGTGAGAATGAGGGGATGGATGGATGTAGGTGATCAGAGAAAGATTCTGGAAGGAAGAGGTATTTAAACTGAAGTAGACATTAGCCAGGAAAAGAAGGGCAGCATTTCACAGGAAGACAGAATCTCAAGTCTAGTTAACTGTAATAATTTACAACGAAATTACGTGACCCCAGTATACATTCTATTGGACCTAGAGGTACAACATAAAAATATTATAGATCATCTAACAATATGTGAAAATGTCACTCATTAATTTTAAATAGCAATTTGCAATACTATGGTTATAAACTATTTGGCTTGGGGCAATATATTTCCATGTCTTATGAAATTATTAATTCTCATTAAATGCTAATGATCCTTACTGTGAAGATTAGAGCTAATTACGTACTCCTTTCACCAACAGTAATTTATTAGCTAGTCATGATGAATCCGGTAAATGTTTCTGTGTTAGTTGGCCAAAGTAAGTTTTATGGACCAGATACCAACACCACAAAGCACATACATAAACAAATACTTAGAAAAATAAATACTGCCATCGTCAGATAATAAAGTTGGAAAACAGATGGACAACAGGACTAAACGTTATGATATATGAAATAATTATCCAACTAACATTAGTCAGGTGACCACACATGCTGTTTCCATGGTTACAGGCACTGGTGTAACAGGACAGTGTGGTGAGCAGGTTTACCTCATCACCATGTCAAAATCAAAACTGAAAACAATTGAAGTCTTTAGAGCTGGATTTCTTGACTAAAACACTAACAATAGGTAAAACTGCTCTTACAGATTCATTTCTTTCAATTTGGAACAAATTGAAGCCATGTAAGAGCATAGCGCTAACTCAAGAGTTTGGCAATAAATTTAAATTGTTAAAGTTAAGCTTTGAACATTTCAAATATGTTGTAGATTTAAAATTCTGAGGATTACATGGGATTACACATATCATAAATGTTTTTTAGTAGTATAAATTAAGTTTCATGGTATATAAAAATATGACATTTATCCAAGAAATGTACTATATTTTCATTTGCAAACTTTTGTATATTTTATTATATCTTACATGGTATGCATTACAATTAATAGTTGCCACTTTTTTTAGGAGACCCTGTTATAGAAGATACCTAATTTTTTTTAAATGTAGAAAATTCATCACTCATTATAAAAAGATAGCCTTTGGCTTTAAAAAATGTATTTTCTCATATCATTTAAAAATAAATCTAAAAAAAATAAAATAAAATATATCTATTCAGGGGACTTCCCTGGTCGTCCAGTGGTAAAGAATCCACCTTACAATGCAGGGGACGCGGGTCCTATCCCTGGTCAGGGAACTAAGATCCCACATGCCGCAGGGCAACTAAGCCCACGCACCACAACTATGAGGCCTCACACCTCAACTAGAGAAGAGAAAACCCGTGCACCACAACTAGAGAGAAGCCCACGCGCCGTAAGGAAAGATCCCACATGCTGCAACTAAGAAAGACCCGACGCAGCCAAAAATAAATAAAATAAATAAATAATGAAAACAAACAAAAAAACCGTAAAAGATAAATCTATTCATAAGAATTAAGTGTAATAGAATGGATAAACAACAATGTCTTATTGTACAGCACAGGGAACTATATTCAATATCCTATAATAAACCATAATGGAAAAGTAAATTAAAAGAAAGAAAAAAAATTAAGTGTATATATAATTCTTCTGATATATATGTATATATCAACTAACTCAATCATATTCAAATACACCAATTTTAAAGTTACAAGTATGCTATAAACATATAACATATGTCATTTCCTAACACGGGGCGGAAGCCCTTTGGAAACTCTCCCCAGCGTGTACTGAATGCCTTCCTCACTGAGCACAGTCTGATTTCCTGTAGGAAGATTTTTGCCTAATCTTTCTTCTGCTCCACACAGTGCATTTTTAGAGATCTCCAAATGCTGTAAACAGTCAATTAAATAAAACAAAATTTAATTAAACCTATACATGAAAAATTGAAAGGAGTATCTTAGAGCAGACCTTGCTCTACTGTCAAAGGCAGTTCTATGGGGAAGCATATCAGGCACAGTGTTTTGAGCCACTGGAAATTAATATTACAATGAATCAACCATGTAATATAAAAAAGAATTTCCCATCACCCTCGGGGAGATGGATCAAGATAGACTGAAGGGGCAGCAAGATAGTCACATTAATTCTAGGAGAAGAGTTTGATGAATGAAATGCAGGAATAAGTGAGTTGGTATTTCCTATTCTTTCTTTTTTTTTTTTTAATGAGAGTATAGTTGCTTTACAGTGTTGTGCAGTATTTCTTATTCTTTCAATTACGAAAGTCACAAGGATTCCCCAGGAAGAACAAGGAGCTACAATGTTATTAACACACTTCACAAAACTATAATTGTGATTATAATTTCTTCCTGGTAAAGACCTAGAGATAGAGCTAGGGAAAAGTTCTCACTTGGTATACAGGCAATAACACTCTTTTTTATATGTATACTACTACAACTAAATTAGGGAGTACATCTGCTTAAAGGGAAGGCAATTTAGAATTGAACTAAACTCAAACTGTATAATTTCTTCATTAGTAAACAGGGATATCACTTTATCTCTCACAGTGTTGAGGAGATTCTATGATGCCATGCATATAAAGTCCTTAGCACAGTGCCTGGCATACAGTAGGAGCTCAGTAAGTGTGCATGTATATGTCCTCATGACCAAGAGCATCATCAAATGAACCCCATCATCTTTGCCATCACACTCTTTATATTCAGGATATTTTATTCACAAAATTGGACAATGTTAGTATTACAGAAATATTCCAGAATCCAAACCCAACATTCGCCCCTAAACTAAATTACATTTTAACCTCCCTCTGCTATAGAAAGCATGAAGCTAAACCAGCTTTAACACAGTTCCACCTCTTCCATGGCAGAGTGTCAGAAATTTTTTCCAAATAAGTATTAATAATATTTTAAATTCAGAAAAATCAAGTCCTGCCTTAGTTCCTAAATAACGGGGTTTTTCCTATTAATGACCAGATAATTTTAGAGCTGAAAGTGAAATGATCTAGACAAGACACTCATGGTAAAAAGCACAGAATGGTTAAGAGGCATGCCTATGACTCTGAATTCAGCACAGGACGGGACTGGCAGAGGTCTCCTGACCAAATGCCAGACTATCTCCATCACCACAGATGCATCCAGTACATATCCAGCTACACCAAAGAGCTTCCCACTTATCAATTAAATAGCATACTACCAAGGACCATACAGGCTTTCCTTCTTAACAGATACTTTTACACAAAACACTGGGTCCTCTGAGTTTCTAACAAACCAAATAGAGACTAAAAACACTAACTTAGGTATTGTAGTTGAAATATTGCCTACAAAAGAGTTAAAAAGTGTTTTTATGTGTAAACACTACAAAGTCACTGAGTATATTTGAAGCATGTAAATTATACACATTGTGTGGGAATACTTACTTTAACATTCATTTGTTTTACTGAGAATTCTTAGTGCTAGTTCAACTTATTGACTCAGATTCCAAAAGGATACCTGTAGGACAAAATTGTTTTTCACCAATGACCTAGTTTATTCTTCAAAAGAATTTAAAATAAATATTGTGATGTTTATCCAAGACAATCATTCCCACACTCATCTTCCAGCATCTAAAATACCTGCCCTCCTTTTCCTAAAGTAAATTTACTTTTAGAGAAAGAGTTTTGATAACAGACTTTTTGCTAGCCTGGAATTTGATAAGTTTATCGATTTAAGATAAAAATTCAAACTCCAATTTCACTATCTGGCTATAAAATTGAATGCCATTCTGGGACAATATAAGTGTCAATATTATTAACTTTATTTGTACCTTCTCCAGTTCTCTTTTCTTTATATGTAAATGAAAAGAATTCCTTTGATTTACAACGTCTGTGTCAGCAATCAGCTTCCCTCTGTAAAGGAGTCTATACATATTGTCATGTTACTTCTTTGAGTAAACTCTGACTTCAAAATTTATCCCATCCATAGCAGAAGCTTCAGTGTAGGATCTTTCCTGTTCTCGTTTGTTTCTTTGTGCTCTCTCTCTTTTAAACCTGTTTATCTTGCTTAAATGGAAAACATCAGTGAATCCATCTAAGCTCAAAGGAGAAGAATAGCACTTATAAAACCTCTGCCATAACTATGATTATTCTACATCCCTTCTTCAATTTCCAGGATCAAAAAACAACAATAAACTTCAGATTTTCTAAATTTCTTTCACATGTCATTTTTTTAAAACAAACACAAAACCAGGAAAGTTACTATTTTGGTTCTTATTATGAAGAAGAAACCGGGAAAGTTACTATTTTGGTTCTTATTATGAAGAAGAAAATAGAACTAAGCAGAGTAAAAAACAAACAAAGTCAAAGAAACCAATGAAAGCAAGAAAAGGATGAAGAAAACAATAAAGTCTAACATTTCCAAAGAAGATGCACCTCGAAATATTTTTCTTAGTTTCATCCTCAGTTATGTCAAAGTTTAGAACAATACAGTTATTTTTTGAAGCAACAATTTGATTTTTTGTTTTCATACTAAGATGCGTTTTATGGAAAAGCAGATAATAAAACAAAAACTAATTGCTAATTTTTAAAAATTGCAGTTAGAGTTGAAACTTTACAAGGAGTAAAGCTGAAACTTCCCACTCTGGAATCTTACCCCATAGTGACACCACTCCCATCTTTCTGGCTTTCTTCTAGTTTATATTACTGTATCTCAAAATAACCCCTTTATTCTGCTATTTCTTGATTTTTGTTTGCTGTTCATACTGTCCTCTGATTTCTTCCTATGGAAAATGAATTTCACACCTACCTACCCCCACCAAACAAACCAACCATCTTCCCTCCTCCCAATGCAGTTATAGCATAATCAGTCAACCTTCTATGACTCATTTTCAGAATGATGCATCTACATAGCGAAACCACACAAGGTTCTAGAGTGTAACTTTTCCCCAGCTATTTCCTTTGCTTGGTTTTCTCTGTATCTGCCTCTGAATCATCCATACACTCTCCTGAACAAACTGCCAATCTTCTGAAGGGTTGGGGAGAGGTGGCTGACCTGCTCTGGGAGTCCAAGTAATGTCTCTCAAATAATTCTGCAAATGTTGGTGCCACTCTGGGCCCCTTCTCTCAGAGGTTCCTGCTTCCTACAAATTCCTGTGGCTTTCTGGAGCTCTGCAGAGAGAAGCTTGCTCTCCACCAACAGTCTTGGGTTTCCACCTTATTCACACTGCTAAATCAGGTATCACTCCCCTGCTTTTGCAATCTTTGTTGACATCTGTTGTCTGTTGTCGTTTCCTCCTATTCTCTTTGTCCTTGCGGGTTTGTTCCTTTTTAATCGTTTAATATCCTTTGAGTGTGGTTTACAGAGGGAACACAAATAAATGCATCTGTCCAATCCACCATGATTAACCAGAAGGATTTGTTGTGATTATTTGTAAAGCATGATTTTCTATGTTGTTGTTGTTGTTTTTAACATAACCAAACCCATTTCTCTTTTGTCCACTTCCGGTTGTCTGCCTCTAAGTCTGATTAACTAATTGGGATGGATTTTTTTTTTTAATAACGTTTTTGCCATTTTCCCCACTTGATGGCACCCTTCTCCAAGATCCATTATCTTCATGTTTCTTTTCCTTTCTCTCTCTCTCTCTCTCTATCTCAACAAGAAATGTGACCTTAGGGGCAGGAGAGAAACACACAAACTTATTCATACTAGGGTGTAAATGATTGACATCATTAAAAAGTGCTTCCCAGGATTTTAATACAATGAAAAATTCTAAATTGAAGTTAAGGTACACTGGAATTTCCAAAGATGTATTTTGGAAACTCTCTCTGGGGACAGGAGTATGTTGGGAGAAAAGTGGAGTCAAGTAAAAAATGAGAGAGAAGGGGAAGAGAAAATGAAGTAGGAGGGACTAACAGAGGAGATAAGATTGGTGATAATGTCCAATTTCAAGAGATAATTTAATAACTTTTTTCCTAGATATGCAGATTTGGGAGAAACCAGAATAAATATATTAAGAAAACAAAGACACTCCCGTGAGATAACACTCAGGAAAGTTCTTTGGAAAATACAAAGCACTATAAAAATATTAAAAGGTATCAAATTCAATAAGTATTTACTATTGTGGAACTTCCAGAAACATGCCCTTATTTATGTACAGCATTCAAGTCAAATACCATAAATTACTACAAATTTCCATTCATTTATATGCACCCACTAGCTTTTCTATTTTCTCCCAGTGGCCTTTATGTAAGTCTTTGCCTTCTAAAAATGACTCCATGAAGCAATTTCGTTATGATGGATAATTAAGGTCTCTGTTACCTTATGGAGGCCACTGAAATTTCTACTTGAACTTTTCTATGGAATTAATTTTCCTATACTTGCTCAGTTTCGCAAATTTCCTAAACTTGTTCAGTTTACAGGAAGAAGTCAAATCATTTCAAGGTCCATAAAACCAAACGAACAGCAGTGGTTAATTAGTCTGAAGGAATCTTAGCAGCTACAAATCTATTAGTAGCTGGACACAGGGACTTCCACCAGTGGTTTTCCCAATATTTCAAATATGAAAACTCTGTTTGAATGCCAAAATACCTCCACGCCTGAAATACCTATGACCAAAAAACCCCACAAAAATTAGTAATGCTTTTGAGTGCATCTGTATTTTCCTAATCATAACAGCATCTGTATACATTTGAGAATTAGCACACAGACAAGAGTTGGTGAGCATAGAGACCAAGGGGCCTCAATAATTTTGACCCACAAGTAGGCAACCATTGACCTACAGCTTACCCTGCCCGTGTTTTTTGTCTTCCAGTAGAAAATAATTAATTTCTCACTTAAAACGAGAGGAAATGAGAGAAATTCAGACACAGCTGTGGTAAGTTTCTACCTTATTGGTTCCTCTTGTTAAATCTGGGAATTGATTCTTCTTTTTTTTTTTCCTTTTTTTTTTTTTCAGTATGCCTCTCACTGCTGCGGCCCCTCCCGTTGCAGAGCACAGGCTCCGGATGCGCAGGCTCAGCGGCCATGGCTCACGGGTACAGCCGCTCCGCGGCATGTGGGATCTTCCCGGACCGGGGCATGAACCCGTGTCCCCTGCATCGGCAGGCGGACTCTCAACCACTGCGCCACCAGGGAATCCCTCTTCTTCTTTTTTTTTTTATGTGGACCATTTTTTAAGTCTTTATTGAATTTGTTACAATATTGTTTCTGTTTTGTTTTGGGGTTTTTTGTTTTGTTTTGTTTTGGGCTGAGAGGCACGTGGGATCTTAGCTCCCCGACCAGGGATCAGACCCTCACCCCCTGCATCGGAAGGCGAAGTCTTAACCACTGGACAGCCAGGGAAGTCCCCACTGATTCGTTTTTAATCCAAATTATCTCCCGTTAGAAAATACAGCTTTGAAAATTGTTGAATCTTTTAAAAGTCCTAATTGTAAAGCATTTACTGCCTGTGACAGTGGTTCTCAACAGTACCAAATTTAACAAACCTTTTCTATAACGAAGATCCTTAATGTCCCCCTTCCTAGCCTACTTTATCTAGGACTGAAATAAACTAGTCCAAACAGCAATTTATTACTTCTCATGATTCTGTGGGTTCGCAGGGCAGTTCTTCTGCTTGGTGTGGTGTCATGTGGGGCTCAAGACAGCTCAGAGGTCGAAATGGTCTCACTCACACAACGGGCAGCTGGTGCTGGCTACTGGCTGGAAGCTCAGCTGGGCAGATTGGCCAAGGCCACACCTCTCTTCCAGGTGGGCCCCTCCAAGTGAGGGCTGGGGCCTCTTCAGAGCATGGCAGCTGGGTTCTAAAAACCTGGCTATTTCATTAGATCTTTTAGTGTAGTCATATCTGAGCATTTACATATTGAATACGTATTTTGTGAATTATTTTCTTTTATTCCTCTGTTTAATTACAGTTGGGGTGCTATTTTCATTTTTTAAAACATTGTGCCTGTAGTTAGATTCCATTATCTAAGAATTTCATTTGAGGGTATGTGATAGATGATGCTTCCAAAGATGGCCACAACAATCTCTCTCATCTCACGGGTTCTTTGACAATATAACCTCGCCACTCCAACATCAAGAGATGGTTTCCCCTTTCCTTGAATTTGGGCAGACCCCATGACCATGACACTTAGAGGTGCACCTCTAAGATTTTCCCTCCACCTTAATGGTGGGCTACTTAACTCCATTTAAAGGCACATGCTTTTGACCACGTCACATCTTAACCCCATGTCCCAAACATTTAATCATACATTTAATTTAACTAACAGTTATAATCACAACACTCTGAGCACTCTTAATTGTAAACAGATGTCTTAGATTATTAAACCGAAGAGTCTTTACTAAAAAACATCCCTGTGTTCTTGGTTATTTGGAAAATTAAGAATAGGGCTGGTGTGCCCAGGGCCATCAACCATAATACGCTGCAGACCCGTAGATCACTCTGTAGGTTCCTTTGGGTTCTATAGGATTTTGTGAGTTTTCCAAAACTTGTTCCAGCCACAAAGAAGACAGTTAACTTAATTAACTAATAAATAACTTGACCTGTCCATTTTTTCCTGTTGTCCTACAAGATCTTACATTAGAATTCAAAGACATTAAAGAATAAGGCAGGGGCTTCCCTGGTGGCGCAGTGGTTGAGAGTCCATCTGCCGATGCAGGGGACACGGGTTTGTGCCCCTGTCCGGGAAGATCCCACATGCCGCCGAGTGGCTGGGCCCGTGAGCCATGGCCGCTGAGCCTGCGCGTCCGGAGCCTGTGCTCCGCAACGGGAGAGGCCGCAGCAGTGACAGGCCCGCGTACAGCAAAAAAACAAAAAAACAAACAAAATAAATAAATAAATAAGGCAGATAGTACAAATCGCTTGCCTTCTGAAATTCCTAAAACATGAAGTTTTCATATGGCCTATAAAAATCTGATCGCTCATCTTATAAAATGCTGTAACAGTGGGAGAGAAATACCAAATAAACTGTCCAATCCCCCCCCGTTTTTTTGTAAATAGAATAAGTCCCCAGTGAGATTTTTTTTAACCTAATTATTGATTTATGATCTCAAAACTATTTCATTAGGAAGCTTTCCTTCCCATTTTGGCAGTCTATTTTTGGCACAAGAATCTAGGCCAAATACAAAGTTTATTGAATAATTTCTGGAATGAAAACTGTTGAAAATTCCCTATAAATATACTCTGAGTTTAGAGCATTAAAATGGTATTAAAAACTCAGTCTACAATACAAAGTAAGTTATTATACGCTCCAATAAAATATATGTCTTTAAGGCAAATTTACAGGACTGTAGCCTCCATGCTGCAGTATAGTCAAAATTATGTTTCATCTGAAGCATGAAATTTGGTGAGTACCAAATTCATCTTGCTGTGTCCTCCGTGAATACACTCCTTGTTTATCAGCCATCACTGACATTTATTAACTATCTTCAAAATACAGTCCTTTCTCTCAAGAAGTTTAAGATATGGGTAAAAGTATAGAAGATGATATAAAGCCATTGCTATAGTGTGAACATTTGTATAGAAATTCCAAAATGGAAAACTAGAAAAGTATTTAAAATATTTTCTAAGTCCGGTAAATGCCTTCTTGCATTCCTTCAGGCATTCCAGAACATAATAAAAATACAAAATAATGAGGCATCATCCACAGAGCAGCAAAGAGACACCTGTGAGAAGAGGTCATCTGACTCGGAAACTAAGTCCGCCTCAGAGCCCTTCACTTACATGGGCTCCTTCCAAGATCCAGTAACCAATTTTATATTTGTAATTTTGTATTCTTCTCCTTTAGTGGGCTTAAGGACATGGGGAGGGGGAAGGGTAAGCTAGGACAAAGTGAGAGAGTGGCACGGACATATATACACTACCAAATGTAAAATAGCTAGCTAGTGGGAAGCAGCCGCATAACACAGGGAGATCAGTTCCGTGCTGTGACCACCTAGAGGGGTGGGATGGGGAGGGTGGGAGGGAGACGCAAGAGGGAGGAGATATGGGGATGTATGTATATGTATAGCTGATTCACTTTGTTATACAGCAGAAACTAACACAACATTGTAAAGCGATTATACTCCAATAAAGATGTTAAAAAAAAAAAAGCCTCCGAAACTGCATAAACTGCAGACCCCACAAAACCTGGATCTGCGCCAGCGAGAGAATAAACAATATGTGACTTCCATGTGAGTAGGATACTTGGCTGAGATAATTTCAAAACACTGTAACCAGAGAGATAGAACAGGTTCCTGGATGATAGAACTCAATCCTATTAAAATGTCAAGTCTCTCAAAATCAAATTGAGCATTTAATGCAAGTGCAATAAATATTCCAACAGCATTTAGAAAGCATAACAAGACTTTGGAAAAATCTGGGGAACATCTGGAAAAAAATAAGAATCACCAAGAAATTTTTGGAAAAGACAAATAATTGAATGTGAGATGCAGAGTTGAGGGGAAAATCACTGCTTTTCCAGATACAAAACATATTATAAACCCTCAACAATTTAAACCACGTGGTACTACTGTAAAAAATGTACACACTGAACAAAACAAACATTAGGATGTGTAAAAAATTAATAAATGATAAAAGAGGTACACAAATTCAATAGGAGAGGGAAGAAGTGTTAGGAAAATGGTGATGGTACAATTGGTTAGATCTTTGGGAGTGAAAATCCATTTAGATCTTAATCTTATACCATTCTCTCAGCTAAACTAAATAGATGAAGTAGCGAAATACTTTTTGAAAAGATCAAATTAGAGAAAAATTACAAGAAAATAAACCTTAATATTTATCAACCCTTCGAGGAATGGTTTTTTAAAGCTTAGAAACAATGAAATAAGTTATAAAATAAAATACTGACAGAACTAACAATATGAAAATTAAAAATATCTGCACACATACACAAAACATTACAAATGAAAGGCAAGCAAGCTATGGGGATAAAATAGTTTCAGCAAGTATGCAAGATTAATATCAACTGTATATAAAGAGCTGATACAAATCTATAAGAAAAGCACCAAGATCCCAAAAGATAAATATGCAAAAATCATGCACAAACAGTCTGGCAGTTCCTTAAAAGTTCAAACATGGAGTGACCATATGACCCGGCAATTGCATGCCTAATTATATGCCCTAGAGGAGTGAGAATATATATCCACACAAAAACTTGTACATTAATGTTCAAAGAAGCATTATTCACGACAATCAAAAAGTAGAACTAGGGCTTCCCTGGTGGCGCAGCGGTTGAGAGTCCGCCTGCCGATGCAGGGGACACGGGTTCGTGCCCCGGTCGGGGAAGATCCCACATGCCGCGGAGCGGCTGGGCCCGTGAGCCATGGCCGCTGAGCCTGCGCGTCCGGAGCCTGTGCTCCGCAACGGGAGAGGCCACAACAGTGAGAGGCCCGCGTACCGCAAAATAAAAGTAGAAATAACCCAAATAACCATCAACTGATGAATGGAAATAAAATGTGTGAAATCCATATGATAGAATATTATTGGGCAATGAGAAAGAATGAAGTACCTGCTACAACATGGTTGAAGTTTGAAAACTTAAGCTAAGAGAAAGAAGCCAGCCACAAAAGACCAATGCGTGATTATATGAAATACCGTATTCTATGAAATGTTCATATGATTCGATGAGATATCCAGAACAAGCAGACACAGGGAGACAGAAAGTAGAGATGAGTGGTTGCCCAGGTCTGGGCAGGTTTCAGGGGATGTGAGAAGTGACTGCTAATGGGTACCAGGTTCCTCACTGGAGTCATGAAAATGCTCTAAAATTAACTATGGTGATGACTGCACAGCTCTGTGAATATACTGAAAATCACTGAACTATACACTATAACTGGGTTAACTGTATGGTATGTGAATTATATCAATATACAGTACATTTATTCAATATGCAATATAGATAGTATATTCTATCACTATACTGTATACTATAGCAATATACATTACAAATAGCTTTATTATAGCAATCTGTTACTTTTTAAAAGCATGCACAGTCAAATCACAGAAGAGAGAGCAAGTTCACAAACATGAGGAAATTACCAACATCCCTAGTAATCAAAGAAATACAAACCAAAGCAATAAGGAGACACTATTAGCAATAAAAATAATAGGGGGATAGTTTTTAAATGATAATTCTCACTGCTGCCAGAAGGATGGCAAAACAGATATTCTCATGTATCGTTAGTGAGAGTGCAAAGTGGCACAGCCCTTTTTTTAAAATTAATTAATTAATTTATTTATTTTTGGCTGTGTTGGGTCTTCATTGCCGTGTGTGGGTTTGGGCTTTCTCTAGTTGCGGCGAGCAGGGGCTACTCTTTGTTGTGGTGTGCGGGCTTCTCATTGCGGTGGCTTCTCTTGTTGCAGAGCACGGGCTCTAGGCGAGCAGGCTTCAGTAGTTGTGGCACATGGGCTCAGTACTTGTGGCTCGCGGGCTCTAGAGCACAGGTTCGGTAGTTGTGGCACATGGGCTTAGTTGCTCCACGGCATGTGGGATCTTCCCAGACCAGGGATCAAACCCATGTCCCCTGCATTGGCAGGTGGATTCTTAACCACTGCACCACCAGGGAAGTCTGGCACAGCCCTTTTTAAAGCAATATATATCAGCAATATATATATATATTATATATATATATATATATCAGCAATATATATGTATCAGCAATATATATCAAGAACTCCAAATATAGTAATACTCTGCCTCAGCAGTGTTGATTATAAAAACACCTACAAAATTCATCTTCTATATGAGGGGAAAATCATTATATATAAAGATTCACATTTCTGTATTATTTATGACAGTGAAGAAATGAAACATCTTAAATGTTCGGTAATAGTGAAATAGTTAAGTGTTTGTGGTATACACACTAAATGGAATATTATGCAGTCACTAAAAATATATCACATACTTGTCTGGGAAAATTATTATTACATGACATCAAGAGAAAAGTGGCAGCACAAAAATGTATATACAATATGATTACAACTAAGCTAAACTTTTTCTCCTTTTTTTGTATTTTTAAATTATCTTTAATAAAGCATGTTTATAAATTTTAATAAATATCAAAAAGAAAAGATAAAACAGCAACAATAACTACAATGCAAGGGACTACATGATGCTTGGCTTATGGATGCTATAATGAGCACCAGAAATTCAGAGAAGAGTTTCAAACTCAACGTTTCAATGTTTCATCTGCAGGTGACTTTGAGTTTCAAGGTTTTTCTTCCTCCAACAACATCATTCAATGAACTCATTTATAGATCCCTCGGCCCTGGCACGTACAAACAAAAACCAATAAATATGGGATAATGTACACCTCAATCCATTTTATGAGATATGATTATTTTCCCTTCAGTCCTAACTCTGCTCTACAACTATATTTACAATAAACATTCACTCAAACTACTTCCAATCTAGATTTGTTAAATATGTTTTTAAAGAAAAGATAGGGGGCTTCCCTGATGGCGCAGTGGTTGAGAGTCTGCCTGCCGATGCAGGTGACATGGGCTCGAGCCCCAGACCGGGAGGATCCCACATGCCGCAGAGCAACTAAGCCCGTGCGCCACAACTACTGAGCCTGTGCTCTAGAGCCCGTGCTCCACAACGAGAGAAGCCACCGCAATGAGAAGCCCGCGCACTGCAACGAAGACCCAACACAGCCAAAAATAAATAAATTTTAAAAAAAAGAAAAGATAGTATATAACCTGCTTTAAATTGCCACAAATAGAACCAAATATGGCAACATCTTTAAGGAAAACTACTCACAATCAAAATAGAATACATTTTATTCTTTAAAAAAATATCCAGGTGGCAACATTCTGTATACAGTAGGTAATTTCATGTTATTTAATTTCAGAAACTTGGATTATTTCTTTGAAACAGAAAATGAAACATTCACATAATTTTCATCATTGGTAATTTGGCACACAAAACTCTTCCCCCAAAAGGTAGATTATGGATAATAAAGGAGGAAGGAGGACAGGGTTTCAATAAAAAGTTGCAATTTATAAACTGTAATCATACAATTAAACAGAGTACAAGCCTTCAGAAATTCTGAGTTTTCAAACACTGAACGTTTAATCAGGAATCAATACTATCTATGAAGTACCTTTGCCCTCCATCCACTTTCCTCCATCCACTCATCTCCTTCCTAACAAAAATCAATATAATCAAAATGCTGTACAACTTTCCTCAAGACTATTTATTTTATTGAAGTAAAAAACTAAGTGAATACACTTGAGCTTCAAATTTAAGAAAACAAAACTTGTGAGCTGCTTTATTCTACCTTGGCTCAGCCAATCAGAACCCAATGTTGCCTTGGAAACCCTCATGCTTATTAGCAAAATAACTCTGTTGCTCGATTCTTAAAGCATTAAATATCCACTTAGAAATCATTTAAAAATCTATTGATAAACAGTCAACATTTCAGAGAACAACAACAAGAACACAAAAATTTATTATCTGGGTTGCTTTCCCCTAATCATTATACGAGTACTCTACGAGATTAAGAGAACCATTTCACCCTGTTCTTATACCCATTTCTTGTTTGCCCAAAACTTTGAAAATATAAAGAGAGAAAATGTATATAGTCTGATTTTGTCTGTGTATACTGCATACCATATATTGCATTTCATCACATACAAATGTGTTTGCTAGATTCAATTACATTTAGTTATTTTGTATTATCCTTGGTGTATGTGAGGAAAATTTTAGAAACAAAACCTTTAACCGGATAAGAATAAAACTGCAATGAATTACAAAGTAGACACTATATTGGCCATATTCTCTGACTACAGCACTAGAAACACAAATTAATAAATTAATTTTGGAAAAAAAAACACTTGAAAAAAATGTAACCTCTCCTATATAACTTTTAAGTCAAAAAGCAGACCATAATTACAGATTACCTATAAAATAATGAAAATAAGAACACTTCTCTGGTAAGTATGGCTCTAATTGATTTCATTTTTTTTTTTTTTTTTTCGGTACGCGGGCCTCTCACTGTGGTGGCCTCTCCCATCGCGGAGCACAGGCTCAGCGGCCATGGCTCACGGGCCCAGCCGCTCCGCGGCATGTGGGATCCTCCCGGACCGGGGCACGAACCCGCGTCCCCTGCATCGGCAGGCGGACTCTCAACCACTGCGCCACCAGGGAAGCCCGATTTCATTATTTTTTAAAAAATAAAAATATACAAACCAGCCTATAACTAAAAGAGGAGAAAAGAAAAAGAACAAAACCAGAAATGACTTAAGGAAGACAAGAAATAATAAATATAAAAGGGAAAATTAGAAAAACAAAACAAAGCAAAACAAACAAACAAGAAACCCTGGACTTACATACTGGCTGTTGTGCCCCCTCCTCCCAAGGCCCCCTTCAGATCCAAGGCTATTGCTGAGAATATTGGCTGCTGCCGCCTCACAGCTGAATCCATCCTCTGAAATTACCCGCAGCCAAAGGAATTTGCCTCGCATAAGTTATGTCCCTTCATCAAGGGAGGCCCACATACAATGACTGGTCAGCGCAAGGATACAAATGCCTAGCCCTGTGCCTTGATCTGGCACATCCACGAAAGGCTACTGCAGCCTCAGTGCTCTGCGTGGAAGCAGCTGAGGCTGCCATTGCAACCACAGTTCAACTTCTCCCTCTGCTTAAAGCTATTTCCCTTGCCCCACAAAGGAGTTGTTCCTGAGAGGAGTCCTCAATAACTCCTAAATGCAAATCTCACAGTCTCTCTTCCTAAGGTCATCCGATCAATCGGCAACAGCTGGTGCTGGAAGTGGTCCTGGGAAGGAGGCTTTAACATGAGATTCTGGAGCTGGATCGCCCACTGGCCAGCTGGCATTGAAGACACATCACTGGTGGAGGATGGGGCACTGATAGCCTCTGGCATGAGGTGGTGGTACAATTATTAAAATGTGCATGGCATGAAGGGGGGTTGCATACTGGTGACAGGAAATGCACTGGTGAGTGCAGTATCTCAGGAGTTTGAGAGACCAGAAAGTAGTCATTAGAAGGCTGTTGCTGGGAATTCCCTGGTGGTCCAGTGGTTAGGACTCTGCGCTTCCACTCCAGGGGGCAAGGGTTTGATCCCTGGTCAGGGAACTAAGATCTCTCAAGCAGTGTGGCCAAAAAAAAAAAAAAAAAAAGGCTGTTGCTGAGGACCATGGATGCACCAGAGAAAGTCACTGAAAGACTGGAAGACTGAGGTTAATTAATCATCAGTTAGAGGTGAGTGTGAAGTTAGACAGCCTCTTTGGCACCATTTAAAGAGACTCTCGTCTCCTATGAGTGGAGACCAGAAAAGGCTGAGGCTCAAGCTGGGACTCAATTATTATAGGAGCAGCCGAGCTTCAGAAGAGGCTGAACACACAGGCTTGGCCAATCTGCTACTTAAGAACAGGGCCCATTAGGAGGGAGTTGACCCTAAGGAATGTGATGGGGACACCTTGACTCCCACATTCTCCCCAGCCCCTGGGCCTGCACTTCACCCTGTGAAAGGCCAGCACTCACTCCTTGCTTGAAGATGATGCAGAGTCCTTTGCCTCGCAAGAACAAAGGCGTTTCCCTCAGACCCAACCCCACCTCCCTTTTGGCCCTCAGACAAATAAGTAGGGTTAAGTCTACTTAACCTACGTAGCCCAGCCTGCTAAGGGAGAGAAGAGATTATGCCCCCCAAAGGAGCCTCGGGACCAAGTTCGCATGTACCATCAGAAGCCAAGAGAGTGGATCAAAGGGTGTTGGATCAAAGTGAGTGGAAGACAAAGATGGATAAAGGAAAGGTGATCAATATGGACAACCCTATGACACAGGATTTAACCCTTACAAGCATCCTGGAAGATAACGTCAACACGTGCCGGGATGGCTCTGAGAAGCTTGTAGGAAACATGTCTGCATTCAGTGAAGAGGGAATGCCAGAACTGCCACAGCAGACAGGAAAATAAAGACCCCAAAGGTTCAGAGGAACGTTCTAGAGAAGATATACTATGTCAGGTCAGCAAACTCACCCAGGGGACCCTCCTTAATAAAGGGAAAGCACTGGGATGAGAGGCACCAATATCACAGTCAAGGTCAAGGTCAGTGTGGCTGTCTTCTGTGGGCTGGGCTGACATTGGGAATGCTCTTACGGAACTGGGCTCCGTGATAGCAATCGCGGCGTTAGAGTCTTGGAGTGGTGGAGGGCAGGTTGTGGGCAATTACTGTGATCACTGGCAAGGTTAGACTGAAGGTGTGGGGGAGGGTGGGTGTCTGACCCACTGAGATATGGAGATGCCTCACAGAACATAACATCCTTAGGGGAAAGTTGGATAAACAGCCAACAGGCATAGTGCTCAAACTACACATCAAAAGACATCAAGGATGAGATCCGCAGGGACTGAGGGCAGTCACCCCAATAAAGAATTACTACACTCTGCCTAGTTGCTGGATCTGAGCCATTCCTCAGGCTGGGAACCCACTGATTGAAGGTTGGCTGGGTCCCAGGAGGAAGAATCCTGACACTCATGGTATTTACGATGAAGATTCTCCCAGTCCTTCCCTCAAAGGGACATATAATCATTTACTCCAGTACAGTGGGTGTGGAACCTGAAGAGTGCTAGCAGGCATTGGCTATTTTCTTAGTGATGGGAAGTGTGAGATGCAATACTTTGCCAGTTATTTTTGGAAGGGATGCTCCCAACCACAGGATTCCTTATAACTTCACCAATATGGTGGGGCTGGGACCAGAGGCCTGGCACTTCGGTACTCTTCCACGTGGCCTCTTTCTCCAAATGATATCTCATCATTCAGGGCCTCTCCGTGGGGCCTCTCTCTCAATCTGACTGCAACCACATGAGACCCTGACATCAATCAAGGAATTGCTCAGCTGAGTCCATGGAGTCAAGAGAGAGAATAAAAGGACTGTTTTAAGCCACTGAGTTTTAGAGTGGTTTATTACACAACAATAGAGAACTAAAACAAGAACTTAGTACCTGAAAATGGTGTCTGCCTTGACGACACACTAAAACATGTGGCATTAGCTTTGGGACCAAGATGGAGCTCCTTGAAGAGATCAAAGTGAAGGCCTGAAAGACAGCGATGAAACTGCTATTGGAGACTGAAGGAAAGGGGAACCTGAGTGTTATTACATCATAACAGCATGTCGTGCAAACACGTGCATGATACACACCATGGTGAAACTGTCACCTGCAGTCAGGTGGGAAATAGAAAAGGTACCTAAGGAACTCATGAGTCTGGCTGAGGCTACTTACAGGCAGACTGTTGAAAGCACCAACTGTTTTTGTTTTGTTTTGTTTTTGTTTTTAGCTGCCTATGAAAAGTACATGGGAAGTAAGATTTTTTTTAAAAAATGGAAGTATATAGTTTTTGAGCAGATTTAGAGAAAATATAAAGCAACCAGGATATAATGGGTTTTAAAGCAATGCTCAAGGTAAGAAATGGACTCAGAGGGGGAAAAAAGTCAAATCTAGGACATGGAAAGTAAACTATGCCTCAGTGTCAAGTTCAGATTAAGGGTGGGACTGTGAGACACTTTGGCGAAACCTCAGGAAGATTTTAGGTGATGCGTCACAGAGCCTCTCAGCTGAACAAAGAGCCTTCTAAGAATCCTCCGGGCGTGCCTCATACGTCCTTTCACCCAGACAACAGGGCTTCTAGGAATGAATCTAAGGAAGTTGTCCCAGAGGAACCTCACATGCCAGTTTCAGAAAGAAGTGTAGCTGTGGCTTCTACCCAATGGAGTTGATTGTGATTCGACACCAAAAAAAAAAAAAAAAAAAAAGCACAATGTTTTAAATGAACTGAATCCATTTGGACTGAAAGAGATAGAGTCAGTTCATAATGAAAAGGGGTCTTGGGACCCTCAAACTTCTATAGGCAGTAAGCAGGCTAAGAAAGCTGCTTAGCTTCTAAGAGGGGCCATTTACTATGGAAAAGGAAGGATGACTCAGGGCAGAGCCAAGAGGCTTGGGAGCTATTCCGACAGATCAGGCCTGGTCTGAAAGGACTGGGAACGTGTGCCCTGCTGGATTTCAGAAGCACTATGAACCATGACTGCAATGCGCCTACCGTTCCCCCCTTGTGGCTATCCCAGTTTTCCTGTTCCTGCCTCATCATTGTTGGGTGAATGTTGAGCAAGTAACTTCTCTCTTTAATTTGCAGTTCTTTAGAGCAAGAAGAACCTCCTAAGGAGCTACGTCCAAGGAAACACACTTGAGAAGATCCATCACTGCCTACACCTGATTTAGATGATGAGCTCCTAGATTCAAGTTGATGCCATTATGGGATGAGACTTGTGGTCTTGGGAAAAGGGACGAGTTGCATTTTGTGTGAGGGAGGAATGTGAATTGTGGTCAGAAGGTGGACAGTGGCAGCTATTCTTCAAGGACAACCCTGAATAATTCTGCCCCTCCCTGCGTGTGCCTACTGCTACTCCCATCTGAGACAAAACTTCTGTCCCATTGATCTGGGTTGGGGCCTGTGACTGCTTTGATTAACAGAACGCAAGGAGGTGATATTCTGGGACTTTGGAACCTAAGCATTAAGAAGGCCAAGCAGGGCTTCCCTGGTGGCGCAGTGGTTGAGAGTCCGCCTGCCGATGCAGGGGACACGGGTTCGTGCTCCGGTCCGGGAGGATCCCACATGCCACGGAGCGGCTGGGCCCGTGAGCCATGGCTGCTGAGCCTGCGCGTCCGGAGCCTGTGCTCCGCAACAGGAAAGGCCACAACAGTGAGAGGCCCACATACCACAAAAAAAAAAAAAAAAGAAGGCCAAGCAGCTTCCAGTTCTTCCCTCTTTGACCCTTAAGACAACATGTAAGAAGTTCTGGCTATCTTGCTGGATGGAGTGGCCACATGGAGGAGCACTGAGGCATCTGGACATCCAGGCCAGCCCCATTTGACTGCAAAAGATTCCACACAGCACCAGCAGAGGAGACCCCCAGATGAGCCCAGGCAAACCACAAAATATGAACTATAACTACATGATAATAACTAAGTTTGGGGGTAGTTTGTTATGCAGACACAGATAACAAAACAGTCAGGGTAAGGAGGCCTGGGGAAGGGAGATGTGGACGAGCCAGTTGTAGTGGACGTGAAACGTGAAGTTCTTTGTACTGTATGTTAGTTCCCACAAGAGAGCAACCACCAAGGAAGACACTCACAGAACGCCTCAGCCAGTTCACATCAGCCAGCAGCTATCATCCACCATCCCAGTGGTGATTCAGTGAGCTTCTGAATGGAAGAGCTGGGGTGCTAGGAATGAGGCTATGGAAGGGACCAACAGCATGGGCCGCCATTCACCAAGGCTGAGACAGTTGCTGCCACTGCTGAATGTTCATTCTGCCCAAAACAGAGACTAACACCAAGCAGCCCTCAATACGGCAACCGGTCAAGGACACCATCTGGTCACCTGATGGCAGGATGGACCCCCTGCACCCTGACTGGGGCAGTGACTCCTGACTCTGATACATGCTCCAGCTACAGGCTTCCCTTTGGCACCCATACAACCTAAACTACGCCACTATCGAAGGACTGGTGCTTCATCAGTGACTTGGGGCCACACATAACATTACATCAAGCCACTTTTCTTCAAAGAAGGTTGCAGCAGTGGACATATGACCATGGGATCAACTTATCCTTTCACTTACTGCATCACTCAGAAGCTGCTGGCCTGATAGAGCAGTGAGATGGCCACTTAAAAACATAACTGAGCCAAAGTCAAAGCCAGCTTGGAGGTGATACCCTGAATAGCTGCTCCTTGGGACATGGTATACACCCCAAATCAATGACCATTATATAGTACTGTGTCAACAGTACATAGACTACATGGGAACCAAGGTTTGGATGTAGGCATGGAACATGTTACCATCACTTCCAGTAACCTACTTAAGAAATTTGTATCCACAATTCTAGGCAGAATGCTTCCACCAAGGGACACAGCAAGACTGTCCATAAACTTAAAGCATGGCTGCCTCCAAGTCATTTCTGGCTCTTTTTGCCAAGAGACCAGCAGGCAAGGAAAGTAATTATCAATCTGTAAAGAGTACTCATCAGGGGGTGAAAGGATTGCTCCTTCCCTGTGAGGACAGGAAAGAATACACTGACAGCCCGGTGACTCATTGTGGTGTTTCTTGGAACGCCTCTCTCCAATTTTGATAGTAAATAGAGAAGTGCAGAATTGACAGCCAATGAAGGGCATGACGAGCATGAGTTCAGACCCCTCAAGGGTGAGAGTCAAGATCAATCCATCAGATAAGCTTCCAAGACCAGAAGAGATGCCAGCAGAGGGTAAAGACGGAGATGATGAGGGTCAATTACAGCCTCAAGACCAGCTGCAATGGCCAGAGCCATAATTCAGCCCACTAACCTTCCTCTTGTGAATTTCCCAGAAAAAGAGACTATCCAGCATCATGGAGAAGATGTTCCCAGATGGGATGAACTTACTGTATAAAGTGAATCCAATCAGTAGAAGGGGTCAACTACAGTGGACCCTCAGCACCAAGGACATATTTCTTCTGTTGCTGGTAGTGTTGGCTGTTGACAACTCATAGCTTCATCGCTCTTCAGGAATTGCCCGTGGCCAAAGAAAGATGCTTTGCCCAAGGCTCTGACCTCCCCATGGGTTGTCCACATCCAGTGACTGCTTGATATGGAGACACAGAGGCCTTTGTATTGATTTAGGATATCTCTGAAAGGCCTTCTCAGCTACAGAGTTCCCTGTGGTATTGGTTAGGGTCTCTGCTGTAACTGAATCTCATTTTAACTCTTCCCTCAGCCCAATCTCATTTTTCCTTAGAGCACTTCACCTCTTGTACCCAAATCTCAGCATCTCAGTATGTTTCCCTGGGAAACTGATTTGCTGCAACTTGCTAAATAAATCCAAGTTTTTATTAACATAGACAGTCATCTCTACCAGATAATTCCACGTTTTTGTTTTCCACCAAAATCCAGCCAAGTTCTCCCTGACTTCAGACTATACTACAAAGCTACAGTAATCAAGACGGTATGGTACTGGCACAAAAACAGAAAGATAGATCAATGGAACAGGATAGAAAGCCCAGAGATAAACCCACGCACATATGGTCACCTTATCTTTGATAAAGGAGGCAGGAATGTACAGTGGAGAAAGGACAGCCTCTTCAATAAGTGGTGCTGGGAAAACTGGACAGCTACATGTAAAAGTATGAGATTAGATCACTCCCTAATGCCATACACAAATATAAGCTCAAAATGGATTAAAGACCTAAATGTAAGGCCAGAAACTATCAAACTCTTAGTGGAAAACATAGGCAGAACACTCTATGACATAAATCACAGCAAGATCCTTTTTACCCACCTCCTAGAGAAATGGAAATAAAAATAAACAAATGGGACCTAATGAAACTTCAAAGCTTTTGCACAGCAAAGAAAACCATAAACAAGACCAAAAGACAACCCTCAGAATGGAAGAAAGTGTTTGCAAATGAGGCAACTGACAAAGGATTAATCTCCAAAATTTATAAGCAGCTCATGCAGCTCAATAACAAAAAAACAAACAACCCAATCCAAAAATGGGCAGAAGACCTAAACAGACATTTCTCCAAAGAAGATATACAGACTGCCAACAAACACATGAAAGAATGCTCAACATCATTAATCATTAGAGAAATGCAAATCAAAACTACAATGAGATATCATCTCTCACCAGTCAGAATGGCCATCATCAAAAAATCTAGAAACAATAAATGCTGGAGAGGGTGTGGAGAAAAGGGAACACTCTTGCACTGCTGGTGGGAATGTAAATTGATACAGCCACTGTGGAGAACAGTATGGAGGTTCCTTAAATAACTACAAATAGAACTACCATATGACCCAGCAATCCCACTACTGGGCATATACCCTGAGAAAACCATAATTCAAAAAGAGTCATGTACCAAAATGTTCATTGCAGCTCTATTTACAATAGCCCAGAGATGGAAACAACCTAAGTGTCCATCATCGGATGAATGGATAAAGAAGATGTGGCACATGTATACAATGGAATATTACTCAGCCATAAAAAGAAACGAAATTGAGCTATTTGTAATGAGGTGGATAGACCTAGAGTCTGTCATACAGAGTGAAGTAAGTCAGAAAGAGAAAGACAAATACTGTATGCTAACACATATATATGGAATTTAAGAAAAAAAATGTCATGAAAAACTAGGGGTAAGATAGTAATAAAGACACAGACCTACTAGAGAATGGACTTGAGGATATGGAGGGGGGAAGGGTAAGCTGTGACAAAGCGAGAGAGAGGCATGGACATATATACACTAACAAACGTAAGGTAGATAGCTAGTGGGAAGCAGCCGCATAGCACAGGGATATCAGCTCCGTGCTTTGTGACTGCCTGGAGGGGTGGGATAGGGAGGGTGGGAGGGAGGGAGACGCAAGAGGGAAGAGATATGGCAACATATGTATATGTATAACTGATTCACTTTGTTATAAAGCAGAAACTAACACACCATTGTAAAGCAATTATACTCCAATAAAGATGTAAAAAAAAAAATCCAGCCAAGTTCAAGAGTACTCATTATTTTGGGTCCTCCCCAACTCTTGCAGGTGTTAGCCTAAAATTTTTGCCAATCTGGTGCCTGCGTAGTGGTAAGTCATTCCATATATAATTTACATTCTCCTGATTACTAATGAAATTTAGCATCTTTTCATTTGCTTAGAGGCCACTTGGATTTTCTGTTCACATCTACTGCTCATTTTTCTATTAGGTATTTTTCTCCTCCTCTTCTTCCTCCACTTCCTCCTTCCTTTTAAAAATAATCTATATATGATCCAGTGTCCGTTTTATGAATTACAACTCTTGGCTTTCCATTTAATTTCTTTAAGAGTGTCTTTGGATGAATATAACCTCTCAATTTTGATGTAATCAAATTTATCAACCTTTACCTTTGTAATGAGTGGGATTTTTTTCTTTTTTTTGTCTTGCTTAAGATAGTCCCTATCATGAGGTCGTGAAGATATTTATCTGTATTATCTTCTAAAAGCATTATTGTTTCATTTTTCACAATTAAGTCTGTGATTCACTTGGAATTGACTTTTTTGTGTGTGGTGTGAGGTAAGGATCCAATTTTCGTTCTTTCCATATAGATAACCAATTGTTCCCATACCATATATTGAAAATGCAGTCCTTTTCCCACTGTTCTGCAGGGCTACCTTATTTTTTTAAATAGACTTTATTTTTTAGAGCAGTTTTATATTTGTAAAAAAACTGAGAAGATAATGCAGAGTACTCACATACCCCACATTCAGTATCCCCTGTTATTAACACCTTACATTAATATAGTACATTTGTTACAATTCATAAACCAACACTGGCATATTATTATTACTAAAGTCCACAGGTTATTCAGATTTCCTTAGTTTTTGCCTAATGTCTTTATCCCATCCAGCATACCACATCACATTTACTTGTCTTGTCTCCTTAGATTCCTCTTGGCTGTGACGACTTCTCAAACATCTCTTGTTTTTGAGGACCTTGACAGTTTTAAGGAGTACTGGTCAAGTATTCTGTAGGATGACCTTCCATTGACATTGATCTGATGTTTTCATCATGAATAGACTGGGATTATGGGTTTGGAAGAGGAAGAGCACAGAGGTAAAGTGTCACTATATAAGGGTACCAACTGTCAATGTGACTTGTCACTACTGAGGTCCTTGTTCCCCTGGCTGAGGCAGTGTTTGTTGGGTTTCTCCACTATAATGCTCTTCTTTCCTCACCCCCACCCCCGGGGAACCTTCCATATTGTACTCTTTGGAAGAAAATCACTATGCACAGCACACACTTAAGGAGTGGGGAGTTATGCTCCCCCCGCCCCCCCTCCCTGAGCGCCTACCTTCTTAAAAAATTAAATGTCCTTAAGTATATTTCTTAAATAAGTAGGCCACTGGAAACAATTGCATCAATATCCTATTTTCTTATATGTTTTATAATAGGTCTTATATAACAAGGGGAAACAAATCCCCTAAATATAATTTCTAAGATTGTGGTAAAAATATACATTACATAAATTTTACCATCTTAATCCTTTTAAGTGTACAGTTCATAGCGTTAAGTACATTCAGTTTGTTGTGCAACCAATCTCCAGAACTCTTTTCATCTTGCAAAACTGAAACTCTATACCCATTAAACGGCACTTCTACATTCCCCTGCTTCCCCCAGCCTCTGGGAGCCACCATCCATCCTACTTTGTTTCTGAATTTGACTATTCCAGGTACCGCATATGAGTGGCATCATACAGTATTTGTATTTTTGTGACAAACTTATTTCACTTAACATAATGTCATCGAGGTTCATCCATGTTGTAGTGTATGTCAGAATGGCCTTCCTTTTCAAGGCAAAATACTATTCCATTGTATGTATGTTCCACATTTTGCTTATCCATTCATCTGTCAATGGACATTTGGGTTGCTTCCACATTTTAGCTACTGTGAATAATTCTACTATGAACATGGGTGTACAAATATCTCTTTGACACCCTGCTTTCAATCCTTTTGGGTATGTACCCAGAAGCAGAATTGTTGAATTTTATAGTAATTCGATTTTTAATTTTTTGAGGAACCACCATACTATCTTCCATAGTGGCTGCACCAACTTATGTTCCCACCAGCAATGCACAAAACTTTCAATTTCTCCACATCCTCACCAACACTTGTTATTTTCTGCTTGTTGTTGTTGTTGTCTTTCAGGATAGCCAACCTCATGTATATGAGGTAATATCTATTGTGGTTTTGATTTGCATTTCCCTAATGGTTAGTGATGTTGAGCTTTTTCTCATGCACTTATTGGCTGTTTGTATATCTTCTTTAGAGTTTCTACTCAAATCCTTTGCCCATTTTTAATTTTTTTTTTTGTGGTTGAGGTGTAGGAGTTCTGTATATATTCTATATATATATATATCTGATATTAAATCTTTATCAGATATATTATTTGCAAATATTTTGTTCCATTCTGTGGGCTGCCTTTTCACTCTACTGACAGTGCCCTTTGTTTGCAAAGAAGGTTTTAATTCTGATGTAGTTCAATTAATCTATTTTCATTCTTGTTGTTTGTGCTTTTGGTGTCACATCCAAGAAATATAACCACATCCAATGTCATGAAGCTTTCCTCCTATGTGTTCTTCTAAGGGTTGTATAATTTTAGATCTTACACTTAGGTATTTGATTTACTTTGAGTTGATTTTTATATGTGGTGTAAAGTAGGGGCCCAACTTCATTCTTTTGCATGTGGATATCCAGTTTTCTTCACAACATTTATTGAAAAGACTGTCTTTTCCACATTAAACGGTCTGAGCACTCGTTGAGAATCATTGACCATACCCACAAAGGCTTATATCTGAGTTCCCTATTCTCCCTCAATGTTAATTTTAAGAGAGAAAAAATTTTCAAGATTTTATATACAGTATGAGTTCAGGTATTATTTTTATGTTATAAAAAATGTTATTTAACAAATAAAAATAATGCATGTTCATTACAGATAATAAAGAACTTACTTATAGAAAGTAAAGTATAAAAAAGACAAAAATCACTGATAATCTTATTTTGGTGTATTCTTATTTTGGTGTAATCTTATTTTGGTATAGATCTATAAATATTTCTTGATGGTATTTACCATCAAGAAATATTTGTAGATCATCTATGTAAGTAATTCAGTCTCATTACAAAATTGGGATCATGCTTTTTGATAGTTTTGAATCTACCTTCTTATACCTAATGCAATATTTTAACATTGTCCAAAGGCTTTTTTTCCTGAAACACATTTTGTAAATGGCTGTATAGTATTCCAATGTTTAAATAACATACCATAATTTATTTCACCATTTCCACTAGGGTTCCATATTTTATCTTGTTTGTAATTTCTCACTATTATAAATAATGTTGCAGTAAACATCACTGTACTTAAATTTGTACATATACTTATTATTATAACCTTAGGCATATACTACTTTAATAACAACAATGAAGAATTTTGCTAGAAGAAAGTAAAACTTTGCTCTAGATTCTTATATGTTGGCTCTTTCTAGAATGCCTTTCCTCAGTGGTATTCAAAACTGACTTTCCACAACTTTAAACATAGCTTTTTATCACAGAGATTAGATTTTCCTTTATAGTTATGCATACTTTCAAAATAACAGGACCACTATTTGTGTTCCTCCAATGGTGGACTCCAGATTAAAATTCTTAAGATTTTAGAATATATCATTTGGGAAACCAAGGAGTCATCATCTCTTACTATACCTTTTGATCTCAAATCTCACCTTGGTTTTAAAGTTTAAAATGTATTTTCAAAACTAAAAAATTAATTTTAATGCCAAAATTTCTAGAAGGTTGTTTTTGTTTAATGTTTTTTAATGGGTGGGGGTAGAAGTGCATTTTATTTGCTTATAGACAAAAGTAAACACTTCAAATAAATAGTAAATTTCTCATATTTTCTGGCTTAATAGCACAAATTTATTTGTCCCAAGTCTATCATAGATGATTAAGTCAAAAGTGAGTAGGCATGGAAAACTGATTTCTCATTTCCATTATTTTTCCCAATCTTTATGTGTAAATACTTATCTGATAGGGTTTGGTAGCAAATTTATTTTTGAGTCCTGATCTATGACAACTTAAAATTCACATTTCAACCTAATAATCCATATGTTTACAATTTAAAAGTTACATTTTTGTGACTGGGATAAACACAAGAGGAGGTTTCTGGGATGCTAACATTATTTTACATATTGACCAAGATATTGATTACAAAGGTGTGTTTATTTTGTAAAAATTTCTTCAGTTGTACTCCTAATGATTTGTGCACATTTCGGTATGTATTTAAGCTTAATAAAGAGTTTCTTTTAAAATTATATTTTAAGAGTTTTCTTAAGGATATGAGTCTCTACATTTTGTAGTTTAAATACTGAACAACGAAAATTCGAGTGGCTTCTCTTAAAAATTTAAGCTATGAAAACAATTTAAAACTGAGCTGTGTACTACGATTTTACAGATATAGTTTATTCTCACATCATTCTTGTAAGTTCAACAATTATTTTAAAAAGAGTGGATATATGTATAACTGACTCACTTTGCTGTACAGCAGAAACACATTTTAAATCAACTATACTCTAATAAAAATTAATTTTAAAACCCACAAATACATGTAAAATAACACACAATTTTCAGTATGCAAAAACACAGACTGCATGGACACCACCAAAGGGGCTCAACATGAAGCACTTTAAATGAAGTGCTGCAGCTGATAAAATTAACATTCTTAATTATTTAAAAGGTTTCAACTTCTTAAACTATTTTCTAGTTAAATGCATTATGGCTTCTTCTACCACCAATTTACCCCTGCTCTGCTGGTTGTAGCAATAAGTTGACCATTTCAGGCACCACCTCCACCAAAATTCAGAGAAATAAAATTAAAATTCATGTTGGCATTACTCATTAGGATATATTATGAATGCAGAAAAAAGGTAGTTGTGTTTCTCTGGCAGCTTAACGTCTTATTCCCCCTAAACCTTGTATCATATGACATCAGATACAGGTGTTAACAAATGAACACAGAAACGTATTAGCCATGTGGTCTCCTCCCAGCCTCCATTATCTAAAGAAATGCTACAATATAAAAAACACTTTAAATTATTAATTATTTTAAATCACATGACTATTACCTTCTCTAACAAGTTTGCATAAACCACAGCACTTGATTCACCTTTTACTGCATTACTTCAGTGAGTTTCCCTCTGATTTTATATATGAAGTTTAAGTATACAGATGTTTATCAGGAACATATTTACATGCTCAGATGCTCAGCAAAGCCTTTTAAATGCTCTTCAGCCTTTAACTAATGTCCTAAATGATCTCAACATATTCTGGGCTTGGTTGGTACTACAGACCCAAGAAACTAGGAACAAAATAACGCTCGCCAGAAATAGCATTTATTACAACATCTATACCCAATACACATTGTACAGAGCCAACACATCCATAAATAATTAAGCAACTAAAAAAAGTGTTTCCCACCTATCTTATCTGTATGCAACAGCCTAGCATAAAGAAATTCACTAAGTACCTGCCCACATAATAAAATCAACTACTTACATTAGAGGGCGGTTTTGCAGTCCTCATCCCACCTCCATTCTCATGTAATCCTCTCTCTTTATTTTCTGGCCACTAAATCCCATTAATCTCCCCAATAGGGTGAAGTAGAACATACTTAGAAATTTAGGATCAAGTTTAAAACTACCACCTAGGCATCCGTCAAGTGCAGATACTGGTATTCTCTCACAAATGGGTCCTAAAATAGGGGTCTGTCTGGGCTCCCCAACTGCCAAACATCAGCCTGGGTCCAAGAATCCCTAGACACCAGATTAGTCCCCATCGCTTGGCTTGAACCAATTCTTCTTTCTCTTTCTCTTCCATATTTTCTCTGGGCTATTCCAACCTGCCTTTATTTCTAATCTTGTCTTCTCTACACAAATGCTATCAAACTGTTTTCCAAAGACATGTTCCACATGAAGATTTCATGTTCCCACACAGTTTTCATTTCAATAAAATGAAGCGGCACGTGACTTAATGCCCTTTCGTATTCCATGAATATTCAGTGGGTTTTTTTCTTTCCTTCGTGAGATTTGGAACAAAATATTAATGAAACTTCAGAAAAACCAATTAAAGTTATCACCTTTGGTTTTAAATTAACGAATCAATCAAGTAGCTCTATTTTAGAGGAGAGAACTTCTGGGTAGGTAGTACAGGAGTGAGAAGCATGGGCTCTGAAGCCTGACAACTCGAGTTTAAATCTGCACTGTGCTAGGCACTAACTGTGACCAGGCAAATCACTCAATTGCACGGAGCCTCAGTTGGCTCACCAATACAGTGGAAACAATAGGACCTCCCTGGGAGAGTTGTTGCACGGATCTCACACTTTCATCCAGGAAAGCACTTAGAATCGTGCCTAGCAAGTAGTAAGCACTCAAAAAATGTTAGCCTTTATTAATATGCTAACGTGGGGGAAAACATAAAGCAGAGCATAACTACATACTTGCAGGAATAAGACATACCACTTTTCTCCAGAACCGTCTTTCAAATTAATCTGTGGCCAAGACTAATTATTATGGTGAAACTGATTACGTCACCAAGGCAGCATATATTTAGAGAACAAAGTACAAGGTAACGATTTTGGAGAGTTTTGCATTTTTTGTGAAATAAATGGTAATATGCTTATAGAATGTCGAAGCAAAATATGTTAGCAGTTTCACTTTAATCTTTCTCATAATTTGGGGGTTTTTTAAGTGTAACAATGATACAGTTGTAAAAAAAGTTTTCTCCCTTTCTGAATATATGGGACATTTTGCAGGTTTACTCTATTCTCTATTAAATTCTAAAACTTTAGTAGAAAAAGTAACCTGTAACATACAAATGCTCTTACAATAGTGTCCACACCAAGGTTTTATGACAAACATTTCTTAGTTTACCAATGCGAGGGTTAGTCTAAGTTGAATTATGGGAATATTTGTTTACGCTGACGGGGAACAGACGAAATGCTGCACAATTCAACATTAGTTTTAAAAAAAAAAAACACCAACAGATAAAAAACCTGGAGCGTTTTAAGTCAACGTACAGCTTGAACTTGACACTAAATACATACATTCAGTCGACCTCTGACATCGCAGGGGTCCTGAAGCAGAACCAGGCCAGCTCGGGCCGCGCCTGGAGACGGGGCGGCGAGTTCGAAGCCGGAACGCGGCGGCCGCCCGGCCTCTGCGCGCTCTGGGCGCCGCTGCCTGACCAGGGCCCGCGGGAGCCCGGCCAGGCGGGGCTGGGAGCTGTGGGACGGGGGTTTCGGGAAAGAGCGAGGGGGAAGAGGGCCGGAGTTTAGTAACCCAGAGAGTGGAAGCGAAAGGATGCGGGGGCCTTAAAGAGCTGGACCCACACGCCTGTTCGGGGCGGCAGGAAGCGCCCACCCGGCCGCCGGGGTTGGAGGAGGGGCCCCAGCGCGCCCGGAAGCTGGAGAGCCACCCCCTGCTGGACCGCGAAGTGAGATCCGCGGTTTCTCTTCTCCGGACCCTCGAAATCCACGCCTGCGTTGCCCGGAGGCCTCAACTCCATGATTTATGCAAAACTACCGGGCACCCGCCTGTAAAAGGGGTAAGCGTCCCTGGGTGGGCTCGAACCACCAACCTTTCGGTTAACAGCCGAACGCGCTAACCGATTGCGCCACAGAGACTCTGATGTGGCGGCATTCTCCAGCCATAACCTTTATGAAGAATAATAAAGGCAGCGTATGACTGTTCGTTTCTTTTCTGCTCCCTGATGCCTATCATTAAAATCAGATTTTTCCACTTAACATTTCTTACCCTTTAACTCTATTTTCCACCTTTAAAGCATATTGGAAAACTATAAAATACAGCAAGATCAAGCAGAATTTCAGATTGCAACGTGTTTTAAAATACTGCTGTTCCCCCCCACCTCCCCACCCCTCCCATTTGGAACGTTTTGTTTCAGGGAGATAACTATTTATTATGTTTGTTTTATAGGGAAATAAAAATTTTAATCTTTAATCTTATGAGTTGAGAAACTTTCCTTTTATTTCAAACTCTTTGTCCAGTACTTTGCTCACTCATCTTCATAATTTACTTGCGTAGCATTCCCAAGGTCATCTGAATTGTATTTGCCTTGTTTATTTTTATTTTCAGGTATTATTAAATACGTATATTCACTTCCTATTTGTTGTGTACTAACCTATAGTACAATTACTTGTCACTAACATCTTGTTACTTGTAAAGGACATTGGGGGAAAAGCTACAGTCACATTCTTTCATCCCTGTACGCTGTAGTTCATTGCTAAATCCGCTCTTGTTTTTTCCTTGGAATTAGCCTGTACACCCACATTTGAGCCATGCCACTTAAAACGTACATTTCATGGGATATATATAACCCAATTTGAGGAAAGAGAAGTTAGAGAAGAAAAAAAGTATGATTTATGACTAACGCCTGAAAATCCCTAACACAGAAACACCTCTGGCAAACGTTACATCCCTGTAAATACCCTACATGAAAATCTTACCCTTTGTGTGAATAGTTCCTGATGCCTTTTGAGGTACTCTTCAAAACTCCAGGCACTTTTTTCTCCTATTCCCGCCTCAGAGAACTGCTAGTTTCCACTTGACAACTCTGTACTTAAACTTTTAAGTTACTAAATTGCTCTGTCCAGAATCCCTTGAGAAAGAATTTGTATCATGATTTATAGAAGTTGTATGCGACCTGCCTTAGTCCAGTCAATATTTTGAGTTCCTGTGGCTTGTTAAGACAACTTAAATTGGCTTTGGAACCAATTAGTGGAGTTCCTTGAAAGCGCTGAGATATCAAACAGCTGTGAATTCATACCAAGCTGTACCACTCTGGTCTCAAAAAACTTTTAGAAGTGCACTTGAAAATTTTAAATTTGAAAAAAAAAATCTAGGAAGCACTTATAAAGAATATATAATGAGTCTGATTTCATTATATGATGCTACGTTCATACTTTATGTTTTATGTACCTGTTAATGTGAGCTAAAACTATTAGGCATTGGTTTTTCTTCTCTGAATACCAAAATGAGTATTCTCTCCTCTGCTACTGTGCTTGTGACTATTCAGTTAGAACAGACTGCAACTAGTACCTCACCACCCCTTCATTCAATATTTACTCTGCCGTTTAGAATATTAGGAACAGTTCTACTCATGTGACTGTCTTAAGCTCCAATCTCTTTTCCTCACTTCAGTCATCATACTAACATTTTAACTTCTAAAAAAGAGAGATGTTGAGAAACAGTTGATGAGAAAAAAAATAATTCAGAAAGAAATAATTAGCTCATTGTATGCTAAAAATTTTTTTCTATGTGAGGATCATTGTTTAAAATTCAGCCTGGTTCTGTAGTTGTTAATTTTTTTTTTTTTTTTTTTTTTTTTTTTTACAGTACGCAGGCCTCTCACTGTGGTGGCCTCTCCCGTTGCGGAGCACAGGCTCCGGACGCGCAGGCCCAGCGGCCATGGCTCGCGAGCCCAGCCGCTCCGCAGCATGTGGGATCCTCCCGGACCGGGGCACGAACCCACGTCCCCTGCGTTGGCAGGTGGACTCTCAACCACTGCGCCACCAGGGAAGCCCAGTTGTTAATATTTTTAAGAAAATAAATTATTCTGTCCACAGTTCATTAGCTTTGCCTTTTGGTCTCTCCATTTGTAAATACTTCAAAAGAACATATAAATATTAAACATATTGAATGGAATATCAACATTTCACTCCAATTACGTATATCAAATGCAGCTTTTATGCAAAATGCCCATTTACAAAAATAAAAGCATGTGTTGTCATCTAAATCTTTGTGATTGTCTCATTTTAGGCCTTAATATCTATGCCCAATTTTTAAAGACAAATTAAGCCCACTGCATTAACTTTATTATTTATTTATTTTTGGCTGCATTGGGTCTTCGTTGTGGGTTTTCTCTAGTTGCAGGGAGCAGGGACTTCTCTTCATTGTGGTGCCCAGGCTTCTCACTGTGGTGGCTTCTCTTTGTTGCGGAGCACGGGCTCTAGGCGCACGGGCTTCAGCAGTTGTGGCTCGCAGGCTCTAGAGTGCAGACTCAGTAGTTGTGGTGCACAAGCTTAGTTGCCCCGCCAGCATGTGGGATCTTCCCGGAGCAGGGATAGAATCCGTGTCCCCTGCATTGGCAGGTGAATTCTTAACCACCGCATCACTAGGGAAGCCCTGGATTAACTTTAGAAACATACATCATTTTTCCTGAAATTTCAGGGTAACCCACAACAAATGATTCTTAAAGCTTCATTAATACTTAGGTCTTTATAATTGCTAAAAGTGAAAAGGACTGGGCATCTTGCCCCCTTTTTGTATATCATACACAATGAACTGCAACTTTAACTTTTCCAAGAATGTGCCCTATCAAAGAAGCTGACCTCTGCAGATTAATGGGCCTGTATATTTTATTTCCTTCTTAGAGAGGAAAAAAAGAGAGAAGAACATCTTGCAAATGGGATCCACCTGTCTTGACATCCAAGGCAAGATGGACTACACTGATTTATAGACCTTCCTGGAAGCATGAATCCAAGGCTATCAGAAGATGTGCCTCCAGCTTCAAACCAACAGAAGAGGCAACTCACAGGATTTCCATTAACACAACTGTGCATGACCTTAATTCTTTTCAATTCCTGTATTTCAAAAGGATCGAGTTGTTAAAAATGAAAAATCCAGTTAGAATGTAAAAAGAAATCAATGAGTTAGAGAAATCATCTCAATAAATGGAAGATTGTGGCACCAGGAAATCAGTTAAAAGAGAATGCTAGGGACTTCCCTGGTGGTCCAGGGGGGTAAGATTCCACGCTCCCAATGCAGGGGACCCAGGCTCAATCCCTGGTCGGGGAGCTAGATCCTGTGTGCATGCCGCAACTAAGAGTCCACATGCTGCAACTAAAGATCCCACATGCCGCAGCTAAGACCTGGCGCAGCCAATATTAATTAATTTAAAAAAGAGAGAGAATGCTGAACCAGGAGTCTCTAAGAGCAAGAGAAGAACTATGAGACCAATTTTCAAAACTAACTGAAGTCACATTTTAAAACTGATGTATAGTAAAGGGGAGTCAAATCCTTCCAACCAGGCTCAAGCTTAAATGATATTTCCTACTCACTAAAAGTATCGTCTCATTCAAAATTGTTGACTAAGGGTCAGTTATCAACTTAGCAGGCCAGTAGCAGCATGACACAGAGCAGTAACCATAGAGCATACTTCTCCCATAGTTGACCACTAAATTGGGTCTACACATAAAATAAGAAAATTGAGACAGGTATATTAGAATATCATATCTTTTTTTCCATCATTTTAAAAATTGTGTCAGCTAGGAAATTTTGTGAAATTATTCAGACAATAATCTCCATTTTATTTTTAATTAAACAGACATGGTATATGAGAAAAGCAAACTAAGGCAGAAATAATATACTGATATTCTATTCGGTTCAATCAAAATTATTAAAAATTATAGTTTTTTTTCTTCATGAACCTCTCTTTTGGAGGTAGAAATCCTTTTCGATGGTTTTACCAAATAATCCAGAATGAAAATATTAATCATTGCTTATCTCAGTAGTGAAAGAGTATGATTTGCTAACAATATCGATGATTTCAACTGTGTCCAGACCAATAGAATCCTTGATCCAGCTAGAAATGGTGGGGAGTGGAGGGTCTGGGAGCAGCACAGATTTCCACTTTCTTCAGTAGCATGGGAAAACTGCTCCAGGAAGACCCTATGGGTATCTCAGAAACTTTCATGGGTTCTACCTCTCAGTCCGCCGCTTGACCACACCACCATCCATGAGGTAGCCACAGCCTTTTATTTTCCATGATGTGTTCACGTTCACAGGAGCAGTTGGAGGCAAATTTTTTGCTATCCCGTCTATACAGTGAATGCACTGACAAATTCCCAGTCCTGCCTTTCTGAACTCACCCATTGGAAATTAACTTTAAAAAATTCAGAACAGGGCTTCCCTGGTGGCTCAGTGGTTGGGAGTCCGCCTGCCGATGCAGGGGACGCGGGTTCGTGCCCCGGTTCGGGAGGATCCCACGTGCCGCGGAGCGGCTGGGCCCGTGAGCCATGGCCGCTGAGCCTGCGCGTCTGGAGCCTGTGCTCCGTAACGGGGGAGGCCACAACAATGAGAGGCCCGCGTACGGCAGGAAAAAAAAAAAATCAGAACAGATATCCTCTTTTCATTTACTTCGAAAGAATAAAGAGGGCATCCCTGGTGGCTCAGTGGTGAGAGTCCACCTGCCGATGCAGGGGACACGGGTTTGTGCCCCCGTCTGGGAAGATCCCACATGTCGCGGAGCAGCTGGGCCCGTGAGCCATGGCCGCTGAGCCTGCGCGTCCGGAGCCTGTGCTCCGCAACGGGAGAGGCCACAACAGTTAGAGGCCCGCGTACCGCAAAAAAAAGAATAAAGAGAATGAGCAGACGCCAAAGGGAGATTCCATTCGAACTCAGAGACCGTAGAATTAATAATAGCTGCCCTGCCTTAGTCATAGACCCTATTGGAAAATAACACATTATATTTCTTTCGCTTCCAAATTGTCGTACAGATGCTATTTAAATTTTTCAAAGATCAGTAGTTCTGTTTAAAAGAAATGAAAGAAAAATAACATCTTAAATCAATCAGAGGGTATAATTTAGATGAAACCAGAGGATCCAAACCTGCGGTCATTAAGGCCAAGATGCTTTATTCAGGAGAAATACCAGTCACTGGCACAGCACTTCTTCCAGGGAGTCCCACTGAAAGCAGAGTGAAAAGTAAAACCACTGCCCCATTTCCACAGTTCCAATAAAATTTCAGGTATGGGGAGTGCGTACAGACCAAAGCCCTGGGAATAGCCTCCTCCTTGCAGCTGCTTCCTGTAAATGGATAGGAAACCTTGAATTAAAGTCAACCAAATCACTGAGGAGATGGTACCTGGTAAAGAGCTGGTAGTCAATGAACTGTTCACTCAATGAATAGTTAACCATAGCATCGTTAGAATTTTTGAAGGCATATAAACGTTACCTTAGGTAATTTTTTAATTAAAAAAATAAAGCAAGCTCAAGTAGATCCATATTTGAAAGGTTTGGTAGTATTACAACATGATTCATCCTAGAACATTGTAAATAACAAGTGCTCTTGTATAAAGTATGATCCCACCAAAGGATGTTCTTCAAATATGAGAGATCACGAATAAAGCACTAGCCCAGTGCCCTGTGTTTATGATGTAGAGTAAAAGTTATCTTTTCCCTGTGGCCCTTTAAGGACACTATCACTCTTCCAGCAGCCCAAGTTGAAATCCTGACATCATCACAGGGGACACGGGTTCGAGCCTTGGTCCGGGAAGATCCCACCTGCTGCAGAGCAAATAAACCCGTGCGCCACAACTACTGAGCCTGAGCTCTAGAGCCCACCAGCTACAAATACTGAGCCCGCATGCCACAACTAATGAAGCCTTCACACCTAGAGTCCGTGCTGTGCAACGAGAAGCCAGCGCACTGCAACGAAGAGTAGCCCCCGCTCGCCGCAGCTAGAGAAAGCCCCTGCGCAGCAACGAAGACCCAGCGCAGCCAAAAATAAAAATAAATAAATAAAAATTTAAAAAAGTATTTAGTGGAAAGGAGGAGACAAAGTCAAAGTTTAGAGATGTTGCAAAGGTAGAATCTATGACTTTGTGACTGACCCAATATAAGAAAAGCCTTTATCTTTTTAAATTTTTATTTATTTATTTATTCTTATTTTTGGCTGCGCTGGGTCTTCGTTGCTGCGCAGGGGCTTTCTCTAGCTGCGGCGAGCGGGGGCTACTCTTCGTTGCAGTGCGCTGGCTTCTCGTTGCACAGCACGGACTCTAGGTGTGAAGGCTTCATTAGTTGTGGCATGCGGGCTCAGTATTTGTAGCTGGTGGGCTCTAGAGCTCAGGCTCAGTAGTTGTGGCGCACGGGTTTATTTGCTCTGCAGCAGGTGGGATCTTCCCGGACCAAGGCTCGAACCTGTGTCCCCTGCATTGGCAGGCGGATTCTTAACCACTGTACCACCAAGGAAGTCCCTTCACTACTTAATGTTAATCCAATACATTCCATGTTCCAATTTCCCTACATAAAACGTAAGCTCCAATAAATGTGTACCAAAAAAAATAACATTTAATGAGCATTTACTGTCAGATACATGCATTATATTTATCTTTCATCTATTCTGTAAGATGGATACTATTGTTATACCCATTCTATGGATAAAGAAACTAAGGCTTATAATGGTTTAAAATTTAAACCCCAAGCCTATTTAAACTTTAAATAACTTGCCCAAGGTACCACCTGCTGTTCCTTGTTGCTGTACCTTTTTTTTTTTTTTCCACTCATCCCTGTACTTAGAATATCCTTCGTTCGTCATCTTGCCTATTAAAGCCTTACTTCTCCTTCAAGCTCATATAGTGGCCTCATCCTATGAAACCTTTCTTGATCCCTCCAACTAGATAAAATCTTTCCCTCTTGTAAACCATCTAGCACTTCTTCCTTGGCCAAACCTCACATTATATTGTGGCCATGTTTGCACCTATTGAATCTCCGTTCTAACCTATATACTCCTTGAGGTCAGAAATGTTATCCATCTTTATACCTCCCATAGCACTTGACTTAGTCATGCTAAATAAATGTACTGAATAATTGAAATAATAGTGAAAGTGAAAGAGCTATCTATATTCAATATTTGTTCTAAAATATTAGTGGAGTTTACAGGTTCCTAATATGAAGCTGACTAAAAAATTAGTACTAGAGATTATCAAAGGAAGCAACAGGAATCCCAAGCTGATCAAAGAAGAGACTAATAAGAATCCAAATCGACTGTCTCTAGAAAAACTTTAACATTTTTTTTAAAGTTTAAAATACTGCTATTTAGGGAGGGTGGGAGGGAGGGAGACGCAAGAGGGAAGACATATGGGAACATATGTTTATGTATGACTGATTCACTTTGTTATAAAGCAGAAACTAACACACCATTGTAAAGCAATTATACCCCAATAAAGATGTTAAAAAAAAAATACTGCTATTTCTAAAGGTGATTTTGGTACCGTTAAGGCTGAAGTGCTTTTCTAGACTTATTCATTTAACAAACACATATATAAGACTTTGTCTCAGGCACTGTTCCAAGGCCTTTGCAAATATTTACTCATTCAAATTTTATAACAACCTTGTGAAGTAGGTTCCATTATTATCATCCCTGTTTTACAGGTAGAGAAACTAAGAAGTTAAGTAACTTACCCAAAATCACACAGCTAGTAAGTGACAGGGAGAGTTCAAATTCAGGCATCCTTCTCCAGACAACTCACTTAACTGCTAGTCTATCCTGCCTCTTTTTTTTTTTTTTAGTGCACAGTAGTTCTTGAGTACTGTACAATAGACATTTTTAAAAAATAATTTGGAGACTTTAAAAATCTTCCACTAGTTTAAAGGTTTTTTAAACATGATTTCAGACTTAAAAGTTGCAAGAATAATACAAAGAATTCAACCAAATTTCCCAAATGTTAGTATCTTACTACACTGACTTTATCCTTTTCTCTTTCTTTCTCTCAATATTTAATTTTTTCTGATCTGTTTAAGAGTAAATTGCAGATGTAATAGCCCCTAAATACTTCAGTGTGTTTCCTAAAGTTAAGGAATTCTATTACATAACCACAGAACAATGATCAAAATTAGGACCTTAACATTGATACGGCACCATTAGGGTTAGGACTTAATCTGTAGATCTTATTCCAATTTCACCAGTTGTTCCAATAAGGTCCTTTATGGCAAAAGAAAATTTAAGATCGTAATTTGCATGTCATTGTCCTGTCTTTCAGTTTTCTTTAATCTGTAACAGTTCCTGAGTCTGTGTCTCTTTCTGTCTCTTACATACCATAACTTGGACATTTCAGCAGAGTACAGGCCAGTTATGTTGTAAAATGTCCTTAAATGTCAGGTTGTCTGGTGTTTCCTGATGACTAGATTCAGGTTAGGTGCTTTTGCTCCCTCTAACACATTTAGTATACTGGATACTGTAACATCAATCTGAAATAATGGTAAAATGAAAAAAAAAATGAGGCTAGAAGAAGCACAGAGAGATGAGTGATGTCGATCATGAGTCTGGCAGAAACAGAACTTCTCAGGATTCCTCAACATCATATGTACAGTCTCAACTATTTAAACAGGAATATTCTTGAAATAATAATTTAAATTTTATTTTAAAGTCCCCTAACTGTACCTCTTCTTTGTTTGTTTCAGTTATATGTTCACTGAATCACTATGACCTGACACTTCATCTCCTGAGAAATAGCCACCAGAAAGTGGAACAACCGTTGCCTATGATTTTTGGGTGGGATGAAGCCCTCAGTGAATGGTCATTGAGTTTTGTGGTTCAAAAATAAAATCCTTGGGCTTCCCTGGTGGCGCAGTGGTCCGGAGCCTGTGCTCCACAACGGGAGAGGCCACAAGAGTGAGAGGCCTGCGTACCGCAAAAAATAAATTAATTAATTAATTAATTAAATAAAATCCTTTATCACTTGGTTATAAAGAATCAAGTCTTCCTCACCTGTTAACCTCTTGGTGAACAGATACATCTGAATTTCTGAAACTGAACTAAGACTCACATGGAGCTGCTGGGGTTTATCAGAGTTTGGACAAGTGTGCCTCTTGTCCTGGACTGGCTGCCACAAAACAGTTTGTATTAGTTGGGGCTCTTCAGAGAAACAGAACCAATAGGACATATATACATATACAGAAAGAGATTTATTCTGAAGTGTTGCCTCCTGAGGTTATGGAAGCTAAGAAGAACCACGATCTGCCATCTAGAAGCTGGAGGCCCAGTCCATGCCCAAAGGGCTGAGAACCAGGGGAACCAATGATGTAAGTCCCAGTCCTGCCCAAGAAAAGGAGCACCAAAGTCTGAGGGCAGAACAAGAAAGATGTCCCAGTTCAAAGAGAAAGGTCCTTCCTCTGCCTTTTGCTTTAGTCAGGCCCCCAATGGATTGGATGATGCCCATCCACACTGGTGAGGGGGATCTTCTTTACTCAGTCTACTGATTCAAATGCTAATCTCCTCTAGAAACAGCCTCACAGACACATCCAGAAATAATGTTTTACCAGCATTTTGGGCATCCTTTAGCCCAGTCAAGTTGACACATAAAATTAACCATCACACAGCTCTTAAGCATGACCAATAAAACATAGGGAGCAGAGATTTTTCAAAGATTTAGCACTGTCTAAATAATCACAAAAATCCTTTCAGAGATAATAGGGGATCTATGCACAATTCAACAAGGGATCTCAACAGAAACATTGTGCCAAGGGTTCCCCTTTGTCAAGACCAGGAAAGAGTTTGTGATCTGTTTACTTAGAGGGAAAAAAATCCAACTTTCTTTATGAGCTAAAGAACCAAATACAACTGTCTACGGCAGTTCAAGAGAATTCTTTCCCCATCATGTGAGCTTCACCTTACTACCATATTTTTTCTAACCTAGGGAATGTTTTTTACGCTTTCTTTTCCTATTAAGATTGCCAGTAACAGAAATACAAAGACTAAAATTGAATCAAGAGATTCTATTGCCCGAGTGACGAGATTTTTCATTTCTGAGAATTCTTACATTTAGAATAGAGACATTTAAAATCATTTGTCTAGGTCTTCCCTGGTGGCTCAGTGGTTGAGAGTCCACCTGCCGATGCAGAGGACACGGGTTCGTGCCCCGGTCTGGGAAGATCCCACATGCCGCGGAGCAGCTAGGCCCGTGAGCCATGGCCGCTGAGCCTGCACGTCCAGAGCCTGTGCTCTGCAAGGGGAGAGGCCACAACAGTGAGAGGCCCGTGTACCACAAAAAAAAAAAAAAAAAAAATCGTTTGTCTAAGTTCACAGGCATAACAAATACATATTTCTTTAAAATTAATAATTTGAAGGCTTTTGCTTGAAGTCGTACACTAGGTTTTAAATTAACATTAAGCATTCTAACAATAAGAAATTGAAAGTCTCAGTTCATAATTGACTTTTTAACTGCTTCATAGAATACACAGAGAAAGTGCCAAAGCCCATATCATCAACGTAAAAGTAGAATTATATAAAAGGTTCATGCAGGTGAGCACTTAAATTTAGATTTATGCATATAATTTACTTATTTTAGATGGGAGACTTTAATGCAAGGCTTCTTTTTCAATAAGGTATGAAAGAAAATCCAAACTGACAAGTCTCTTGAATTATCAAGTAATTTGAGAATAAGAATGTCTTCAATGTAATTCACTTTACAGTTCTGGAATTGCAGTTGCGGTACTGGCATGAGGATAGACATAGAGATCATGGAATAGAATTGAAAGCCCAGATACCTGTAACCAACTGATTCTCAACAAGTGTGCCAAGGCAATTCAATAGGGAAAGAACAGTCTTCAACAAATGGTTCTGGGACAACGTATCCACATGCAAAAGAATGAAGTTGGATCCCTAACTCATGCCATATACAAAAATTAACTCAAAATGGATCAAAGACCTAAATGTAAGAACTAAAATCATAAAACTACTAGAAAAAACCGTCGGCCTTCATTTTCATGACCTTGGATTGGGCAACAATTTCTTTAAAAAAAAAATACAAGCACAAGTAAAAAAAGAAAAAAATAGATAAATTGGATGTCATCAAAATTGAAAACTTTTGTGCTTTAAAGTTCCCTGTCAAGAAAGTGAGGGGAAAAAAACCCCACAGAATGAAAGAAAATATTTGCAAATTATATATCAGATAAGAGTCTAACATCAAGAATATATCAATATAAAAACTCTTAAACTGCAATAATGAAAAGAAAAATAACCCAATTTAAAAATGGGCAAAGGATTTGTAGACATACCTTGGAAGAAGCTATACAAATGGCCAACAGACACATGAAAAACTGCTCAATATCATTAGTCATTAGGGAAATGTAAATCAAAGCACAATGAGATATCGCTTCACATCTGCAAGGATGCAATAATAAAAAAAGATGGACAATAACAAGTGTCGACCAGGAGGTGCAGAAACTGGAACACTCCTACATTGCTGGTGAGCACGTAGAGTGATACTGCTACTTTGGAAAACAGTTTGATGGGTCCTCAAAATGTTAAACATAGGGCTTCCCTGGTGGCGCAGTGGTTGAGAGTCCGCCTGCCGATGCAGAGGACACGGGTTCATGTCCCGGTCTGGGAAGATCCCACATGCCATGGAGGGGCTAGGCCCCTGAGCCATGGCCGCTGAGCCTGCGCGTCCAGAGCCTGTGCTCCACAACGGGAGAGGCCACAACAGTGAGAGGCCCGCGTACCGCAAAAAACAAACAAAGTGTTAAACATAGAGTCACCATATGACCCAGCAATTTTATTCCTAAGCACTTGAAAACATAGGGCCACACAAAAACTCATACAATAATGTTCACAGCAGCATTATTCACAATAGCTCAAGCTGGAAACAAACAAACAAACAAAAAAAGATGGAAACAACCTAATCCATTAACTGACGATTTGACAAGCAAAATGTGCTATGTCCAGTTCATGGAATATGATTTCACCATAAAAAGGAATAAAGTATTGACACATGATATGAGATGAATGAACCTTGAAAACTTCATGCTGTTTTTTGTTTTTTGTTTTGTTTTGATTTGTTGTTTCATGCAAAGGTAAAGAAGCCAGACTCAAAGACCACATATTGTATGGTTCCATTTGTATGAAATGTCCAGAATAAGCAAATCTACAGAGAAAGCAGAAGCCAAGGACTGGAGAATGGGGGACTGGAGGATGACTGGTAACGGGCATGGGGTTTCTTTGGGGAATGATTAAAATATTCTGGGATTAGATAGTGATGATGGTTGCACACTCTGTAAATACCCTTAATTGTACACTTGAAAGGAGTGAATTTTATGGTATGCAAATTATATCTCAATTAAAATAAATAGAAACAGGAAACATAACTGTGCCTTTGAATTGTTTACTGGTGTAGAAATGAAGGCACAGAGAATTAGCAAAAGTGCCCAAAGTTAGCAGTGGAACCTGCTTTCTGATTTGCAAATCTGTGTATTCTAATCTACTGTTCACTGTGACTAGCGGGGTCTAACCCAACTCCCGTGTTGAAACTGTCACCTGGTTTCCGGATAATTACTGAAATTTGATGACAAATCTGGCAGGAAACATTTCCTTACCTACTCACTCTGTAAAATGCAGTGGCTTGATATCTAAATCTACCTCTGTATTATCAGTTTATTTAGGATCAAATTTTAAATCAGTACATGGTGACTGAAAACCTTGCACATGCCCAGTCCCATGCACGTTTCTGGAAATGCAGAACTCAAGGTCAGAAAGTCAGGGAATTAGAAATATAGATTGAGAAATCAAGTGTCTGGTGGTGCTGGTTTAAGTCCTAAGATGGGAGGAAATTGCTGGGGAAGAGCAAGCAGAGAAGAGAGGAACTAGAACGGAACCCAGGGAACAGATGTTTCAGAGCCGTCAGAGATCAGCCTGCCAGTGACAGGCACTGATAAGAAGTGGTTAGTGAATGATAGAGGCAGGAGAAAGCTACCCTACCTGATAGGAAACCTTGTATCTTATCACATTACATTGTTATTATCTGTTTACATGACTGTCTCCCTTGCTCCTTGGGTTTCTGCCTCCCTCTACTGCAGAAAAGTATTTCAATAAGTCACCAAGACCCTCCAAATTGTCAGACTCCATGGACTTTCACCACTCCTTCTTACTTTATCACTGTATTGTATTTGATACTGTAAACAGACCATTACCTTATTTTTTCTTAAAATGTGGGCATAAAAATGGTGCTCTTCTCCTGGGGGCCCAGAATGGGCGGCTCCTTGGACATAAGGCTGAGTTGGTGCTGCAGAGAACCCTCCTTGGACGTGTGCCATTCACCTCTCCCGAGCCCCTCACCATCCCAACTCCACCGTCTCCACTGCAGCACGAAGATCAGTCAGAGTTCTTTGTGATGCTGCCCCTATGAAGCTCTACCCAGGGGATCCCACCACAGGAAACAGTTAGACCCAGACGTCCATAGAACAGAATGGTAAGAGTAGAGTCCTGGCTTCATCCAAACACACTGCCTTGTACAAGCTTCGTGACCCCTCTCCTGGTCCTATCCCCTTTGCAGAAGCCTCTTCCTCCGTTGACTGTCTAAACTGGCATGCTTCCTCCCTAGTCTCATGGTGCCAACCCCAATCTCTATATAAACAACTTATCAATTTACATTTCTCTTCCAGAACTGCTCCTGAGGTCCAACACCATATATCCATCTTGTCCTTAAGAAACCTCTCAAATTCAACATGCCAAGAAAAGGAACTTTCTCCCAAGACATGTTTTTCCTACATTTCTATTATCATGTACCCTTTAACCCAACCTGCAATCTAGGAATCATCCTATCTCTTTCCCTCTCCCAAAACCGACTGATAAGGTAATCCTAGCCACTCTACCTCCATAAGATATCTTAGATCCAACAGCATTCTCATTAGTGTGCCGCATGTTACAGCCTAATCACTTCTTCCGTAAACTGCTGCCATTAACTCCCTACCTCCCATCATGCCTTTACCCCATACAAGCCTCCAATTCACTGAAAGAGTGATCTTTCGAAAACACAAAACTGAATATTTAATTTACTAAATGAAAAAGTTTCAATAACCTATACCATGGTTCCCACACTATGCACAAGTCACCCTTGGGCACCACAGTGAACTCAGGTTTGCTATAGGCTATTTAATTTTTTTGAGGGAAACGCAGCAACATCTATCAGACACCACACAAACTACCACTATTATGGCATTTGGAACTAACTACGTAATGAATGGAACTGTTATTTCTCTTGGCCTAGGGTACCATGAAAAAATTAGAGAGACACTAAGGGTGCAGTGAACTGAGAAAGTTTGGGTACCTATGACCTACCAAATATCTTCAAACCCTCTAGCATGACATAAACTGGTACCCACCTCTCCAGCTTCATCTCTCTCATCACGCCTTGTCTTCTTCCCTAGTCCTACTCTTCAATCCAGCAGACAAACTTGCATCTCTCCAGACATGTCCTTTCTGCCATCCTGAGTGGTCAGACTCTGGCTCTAAGAGAGTAGAGACGTGGCCTACCCAGGGTTTAGGGGTGAGACCGGATACCCTTAAGAGAACACAAGATGAAGTAAACAAACCAAAGAAGTCACTCCACAACCCCTACACTGGGTGGATTCTGTATGAGTTGGATAATCTGAAGTTAAAAAAAAAATTGGTTGACCATTCTTCAGAATTTCACATGTATTTGTCAGGCCAAGGAAAGGGGAGAGACCAGCCCCGTGGTCCTCATCTTCTCCCCCTTTTCTACAGAGGTCTGTATTTTTCTAGGGCAGAAGGCAAAGAGGCAACCAACAAAGCAACAGTAAGACTGTCTTTGTTAATGGCTGTACCACCCCTTCCTTCCCTGAAAAGGGGCCTAGCACCTGAGTTATATAAATGACTGCTCTTTTCTCTGTGCCCCACTTTATCTCATTTTATCACAGCACCTCTAATGTTTTTGCACTTACCTGTTCACCTGTCTTCTCTGCTTGACTATAAACTTGTGGAGGGCCAAGACTATGCCTGATTTGGTTCTGTATTCTCCTCACCTAGCAGAGGGCCTGATACATAGTCAGTGATGAATGGAGAGTTGATGAATAAATTTCAAAGAGGGTGTGGGTGAGCCCCACAAGAAGCTCAAGCAAGTTAGAAAATAAAGTGTCCATTAGACTAAAAAGTGCAAAAGTCACTGATGATAGCAGTTAAAGATGTTTCTAGAGAGGGACAGGGACAAACGGGTTTGCACATGCTGAGGTGCAAACTAGGAGACGTGGCAGTGCTTACCAAGTAAAAACCACTCCCGCATTTCCTCCTTGCTATACAGAACTTCAGTTTTCTTTAGGCATCGAGAAGATTCCCTTTGATGTGGAAACATGGGCCCAGTTCCTAAACTATATCAAAATTCTGACTGATGAGATGTAAGAGGAAATCCTTTGGTGGGGTGTTTTTGGAAAATACTTTACCTCCTCTACAAGGCTAAGGCTGATGAAGAATAAACTTTCTGCCTGCCTTCCCACCTTTTCACCCATGGTGAAGATGTGATACTTGAAGTGTAGCAGCCATTCTACAACCATGAGGTAAAGGTCAAGTGAATTTCAGAGCTGTGACATCACTGAACCCCTGAGAAAATATTAGCAACTCTTTACCTACGGACTTCTTGTCACGTTAAAAACAAAAACAACAACAAACAACAACAACAACAAAAAACCTTCTGTTTCAGCTGGGTTTTCTATTACATTCTAATTTATACAGGAAGAAAGAAAAGAGAGACAAGTGAGTATAGACCCCTCTTTTTAATAAACATAGTACAAATAATACAGATTAGCAGCTAAAAGACAGTTTATTTCAGTTGTCTTTGGAAATGAGGCTGGAAATGCAAGTGTAATGAGGGTACAGGGGCCTCTACTGCCAGAGAAGAGACTTGGACTGTAATTCTGTTGGCATTAGGGAGTCATAAAAGGTTTCTGAGTAAAGTTTTAGGACTTCCAGAAGGTTACTTTGGCATAATGAGCAGGAGCCATATGTGCCCAAGGAGTAATGCGTCTCACGGCACTTGCATTTGACATGATTGTACTGGCGTCGCCCACCAACGCATACGGCAGGAGTTCATACCATGTGGGAACGCCCCTCGCTCAGCTCACACATGAGTAAGCGAAACAATAACCATGCTGCTTCCCCATGCTTGTTGGCCTAATACTAACAAACATAAAGTCTCAAAGCAAATGAAATATTACATCATTTCAGTGCTGCCATACTATGAATAGTCCCTGGGAAAGTTACAAGCAAACAAAACTTCTGTTAGTGAAAAGTAGCAACGGTAGAAATATACATTGTATGAACTCCTGCCATGTAGAATGAGAACACGAGACCACATATATACTTCCAAAATACCAATTCCTGATAATCTGCACAAAAAAATTAGACGTGCCAAAGTAACATCTTGCATGCTAGGCCTGAGACTGATTTTTCAAAAGTGTTTCTATAATGGTGTGGAAGGTTTTTAATTTACTTCCTTTTAAAAGCATTTTTAATGATTAGATCATATAAGAATAAATGCTCTTATGCTTATTCATAGTTTCAAACATGTTTTCTCTTCTCACTAAATGTACTCAGAAAACAAATAAGCTTACAACAGAGAAACACCAAACTAGGGAAATCTCTGTGATGTGAACATCATATAACAAACACAGTAGAGGAAAAATACTAGGGAATGGTGTTTACTTTGTCATCATATATGTGAACAACATCCTACAAAGATTATTACTAAGAAAAAGAAAAGTGTCATTGTTTGTTTTTTGCACTAGGAATTGATGTTAGAGATTTTTTAAAAATAAATTTATTTATTTATTTTTGGCTGTGTTGGGTCTTTGCTGCTGCGCTACGCACAGGCTTTCTCTAGCTGCACGAGTGGGGGCTACTCCTCGTTGTGGTGCGCGGGCTTCTCACTGCAGTGGCTTCTCTTGTTGCGGAGCCCAGGCTCTAGCCCAGGCTCTACTTCAGTAGCTGTGGCACACGGGCTTAGTTGCTCTGCAGCATGTGGGATCTTCCCGGACCAGGGATCGAACCCGTGCCCCCTGCATTGGCAGGCAGATTCTTAACCACTGCACCACCAGGGAAGTTCCAAAGATTTTTAAATAAATTATAACAATCTTTTTTTTAATACATTTATTTATTACTTACTTACTTTTGTCTGCGTTGGGTCTTTGTTGCTCCTCACGGGCTTTCTTTTTTTGTTGTTTTAGTTGCAGCGAGCAGGGGCTACTCTTCATTGCTGTGCGCAGGCCTCTCATTGCGGTGGCTTCTCTCGTTGTGGAGGACGGACTCTAGGTGCACGGGCTTCAGTAGTTGTGACTCGCGGGTTCTAGAGCGCAGGCTCAGTAGTTGTGGCACACGGGCTTAGTTGCTACGCGGCATGTGGGATCTTCCCGGACCAGGGCTCAAACCCGTGTCCCCTGCATTGGCAGGCGGATTCTTAACCGCTGCACCACCAGGGAAGTCCAATTATAATAATCTTATGATAAAGTACAAACAACAAAAAGGTTAACATCCTGCCATAGGTGGCTCTGATCTTTTTATGAAGAATTGATACCCCCTTTGGATTCCTTCCTATTCCCCTCCTTCCTTTTCTCCAAAAGGAAATCACTTTTGAAGTCAATATATATCCTTCCTGGTAATAGCACTATACTTTTACTTCACATGTGTATATCCGTATCCTTTACTTACATGATTATTCATGTGTAAATTATTAAATTCTTTATATGCTAGTCACACATTCTGAATATTAATCCTTTGTCAAGTTCATGTCTTGGAAATATTGTCTCCATTTGTCCTTTTATGATGTCTTTTGTCATATATATATTATTTATTTTAACATAATTCAATTTATCCTTTCCTCTATGGATTGTGCATTTTAATGTTTTAAGAAATCCTTCCCTACACCAAGGTCATAAAGATATTCTCCTGTATTTCCTTCCAATATTTTTAAAGTTTTGTTTTTCTTATTTAGGTTTTTGGTCTATCTGAAATTTAATTTGTGTGTAGAGTAAGGTAGGGATCTAATTTTATTTTTGTCCATATGAATGTTTGTTTTTAAATGAGAAAAAATAAAGAAGGAATTAATCCCTCCTTACAAACTGTAAACTCTTCAACATCAGATACCATGTCTGATTTATACCCTTCTCCCCAATACACTGCCTCGATGGGCTTTGAACATTACTAGTACTAGATATCTAGATATCTAAATATATGATACTTTTTTCTAGCCCCACTTGCTTATATACAAAGTTGTCCATCTAAAATAAACTGAGTTGTGCCTTAATTTATCTCCTTTGAGCAGGAAATAACATCTTAATAGTATTAACTTGGTATTAAGTACTGAATCATTCCAATTAAAATGAAGGGTAATAATAACTTTCTAACTTTGCCTATTTTTAGAAATCTTGTCTGGAAAAAAGAAAATCTACCTACCCTTCCAGTGAGACTCATTTTATTTGTTCATCTACCAGGAGAAAAGCATAACAAAGCAGCAGGAGCCTGGATTAAAACCTATTTTTAAAAGACATAAAGTCAACTATTTGAGTCAGAGAAAAACACATGCAAAACTCAACTTGATAAACATATCATGAGGATAGCAATTCACAGATTTAGGCTCTTCATAAGGCCTAGTTCCATTGGTTTAGTTCTTGCAAGACCTACTTCCTTTCTCCTTTCTTTCATAAAGAAATAGTCTGAAAGTAAGATATGAACATAACCTAACTTTAATCAAAGCAATAAATGAAAACCAAGGAAGGTAATTTTTAAAAAGAACCATTCTAAGATTCTTCCAAAGAATACTAACCTGAGACATTTTTTAAAAGATTCTCCTTGTAAAAGTTTGAAATCTTTTCAAATAATTCCAAGAGCATTAGAATCACATACGGGAGGAGCACTTGTATTTTCTTCTGGAGGATACGGTTCTGACAGACCTCTAGAGGAGGTGAAACTGGCCAGAAGATTTGGGAATAAAGTGAAGTGTAGTTGGTAATAAATATACTGGGAAGCAAAATCAGTTTATTTTCAAATATTGTACGGAGACTAACCTTTCTACCATGACTAAAAGACGAACTCCGGTCAGAAAATGATGTCACTGCTTTAAGATTCGTATTGACTGAAGCTCTTCACTTGAAATAGCTTCTATCAGCTGGTTCTTTAACAGAACCAAGGCAAATTCTGCCCAATTCCCCCTTATCCCCCCCCCCAAAAAAGCAAAAACAAACCCCGACACTCTCTACTACTAAGATAGAGCACAATCAGGAAATATCACCTTCTGCTCTTTTAACGTAGCAACATATTTCCCACTGTTTCACTGAAGAGCGCTTAGAGACCTTGAACCTCAAAATCATAATGCGTCTAGAGAAACTATCCGAGAACCACAATTGGGGAGTGTTATGTATTCAAAAGCATCGGTCTCTTTTGAAAGAGTTCACCCTCTTTTTTTTAAAGGATCAAAGTCAACTATGAGTGTGAAAGAAAAAGTCATTTTCAAAAAAGTCTGGCCTTAAAAACATAAGTATCTTAGTGCTTGGGGTTCCCTCTGCTCAAAAGAAAACAAGAAAAAGTGATTAATATTGCTGTCTTCTCTGCACGCTTCTCTTAAAATGGTCTTTGGAAGTCCCTTGGGAAAATGAGATCCACCTATCCGAAGTATGCCACGCTCACGATCACTGCAAAAACGATATTCTAAGCTTAAAATATATAAAAAGGTATTCACTTCTGCGTAAGCCCTGAGCCGCCTCCTGGGCGGTGACGCCTGGCTGGTGGGACGGCGCCGCGCGAGTCCAGGCGCAGAGCCGCGGGGAACGAGGGCGCAGGGCGAGCGCACGGCTAATTAAAGGAGCTGTTTGGGTTCTAAATAAAACCTGTCTCTACCAAACCCACTCACTACCTAGCCTCACCGTCCCTACCACCCCCGCTCCCCGACACGCAGAAAACATCAAGTGAGACGGGCGGGGGAGCGCGAGCCCAGAAAGGGAACTGAGAAGAGAAGCGCCTGTGACACAAAATGGAGAAGGAGGAACCAAGAGGGGAAAGGAAAGAAGGAAAAGCGGGGAAAGGAGGTTGTTAATCAGAAAAGCAAAGGGGCGATGGGGTAGAGATTACAGGGAGGAGAGCCGAGGAGAGGGGCGTTGAAGGACTAGAAACACGAAGTAGACGAAGTAAGAGACAGAGGAAAGAAAGACGTCCTAGAGGCCGAGGCTCCATTTTCAGCAGCGCCATTTCGCTTTTCCTTTCGCCGCGTTTTGTTTGGTTTTGTTTGCAGCCGGTGGACGGGCGCCAGCGCAATTCTGCAGCTTCAGCAGCTTTGGTCCGACAGATGGGGAGGGACGCAGGGCCCGGGCGCTGGCGCGGCCCCCTCCCCGTCCTGGACGTTCCGCGCATCTCCCGCCCGCGCTGCTCCTGGCGGCAAGGCGGCCCCCCCTCGGTCCCCGGCCCGTAGGGGAGACGGCCCCGGGGCCCGCGGCGACACCCCCGGGGCAGGCACATAGAGCCCTCCAATTCGCCCGCGGCGTTGGTGGTGGGCGCGTGCCGCAAAGGGATGGAGGAACCGAGAAGCGTCGAGGAAAGAAAACGAAAAAGACAAACTGTACCCGAGGGGAGGAGGGGAGGGCGCACGCTGGGCGGGGGAGGGAGGCCCGAAAATAGACCTTTCCCGGGTAACCGGGGGCCCGGCCCGCCTTCGGCCCCGGGGTGAGCGGCCCGCAGAACACCTCCACCTGCGCCCGGCGGCGGGAGTGGCGCGGCTCCGTTCGCGCACTCGCGCCCGGGCTGCGTCCCCGGCCAACCCGGAGCCCTGCTGCCCGAAGCGGCGCCGGGCCCAGGCCTCCAGGCCTCTCCTGGGCGCAGCCGGAAGAACGGCCAAGGTCGGGCTCGGCCGGGAACCTCAGGCGGGCCCGGAGGGAAAGACGGGCCAGCGCCAGCCTCGGGGTGCCCGTCTGAGAGGCGGCACGGGACGCCGGTCTGCGGGGTGCGAGTCCCAGGGATTTACGGTGCGGGCGGTGCCTCGAAGCTCCTTCGGGGTTAAATTCTGGAGCAATGGGAGGCGGTTCAGTAAACAGAAAATCAGGTTTTCTCACCCCCGACCCTCAACTGATGGTTTCCGTCGACTGAGTGTCCGTTGTAAGAGTGTCCAACGCGCCCTGGGTACATTTACTTCGTACTCCTCTCCTTTTTTTCTTCACTTGCACTTGACATTGTCTTTCGCTCAAAGTGACATCCTTGCCGGCGCTAGAGGAGCCCCCGGCTCCCCGGCGCCCGCACCCCACCGCTAGGTCCACGGCACTCGCCGCCCCCGAGCCTCTAGGGACGAGTCGGGGGGAGACGCCGGGCAGGAAGTCCGTGCGTCGGGGGCTGCGGCCGGTCTCGGCCCAGCTCCCCGCGCGGACCCGTGCAAGGGCGGCCGCGGCCAAGGAGGCACAGCGGCCAGACCCGCCGTCGGGTTCCGCGCCGTGCTGCGCGGCGAGCCAGCACAGCCGCCTCCTGCCTCCAGGGCCCTCCTTCCTTCCCGGTGCAGAGATGTGGTGGCTTGAGGCTGGAAGCCAGGGCTTCTACAGGCCGGTGCAGCGGAGCCCGTAAAGGTGTGGACTTGGGATCACCGCAGTGGTAACTGAACCCCGCAATGTCCCGGGGCGTTTCGGTCAGCGCTTCCTTGGCTTTGCACCTAGAAAAGAAACGTCTTCAGTCCTGTGCGCCCCGGCTCACTGCGTCCTCCTTTCGTGGTCAACTCTAAACACAGCACTGTGCGTGCCACCGGCCCCTGGAGTGCTCCGATAACTCAGACCCCGCAGTAAATCAGACGCGCCACCCAAACTTGGCGCCTTCGAAAATCTGTCGGTGCGGGCGGCGGGGTCCTGGAATCCACTCGCTCCGCCAGCCACGCACGCGCAGGCCCACCTGCCGCTCTGCCTTGGACCTCGTAACTCGGCTCTTCTATCGCCACTACTACATTAATCGGCCTTTAAATTTTGAAATAACATTTAGGTTATTTCCAACAGTTGCTCCTTTATATAAATAGTTTTTCAGATTACAGATTTCCACAAGGAAAACATGTCTTTCTCAAACGGGGGGGCGGGGGGGGTAACCACCCAGTTTCTTGTATTCTTCAGTTAGAAAAGTTGCATTAAAATGCAGATTTCGAATTACTTCAGGGTTAAACTCTTTTCCCAAAGAGAAAGCTCGATGGCTAACCTCAAACTTTAATCTTGACATCTTTAGTTATGGTGATCTCCTTGCTTTTTGTGATTTTGAAACACAAGGAGATCGATGCTAAAGTCAAAAATTCAAATTCAGAGGGCTGTCTATGATGGTTTTAGAATATTCCACAAAATTAAGAAGTAAAGAATATTAACAAGCTATAAGGCCTAGTTCACAAATAACACTGCAGCTTCGGTTCTGAAACAGATAAAAAGGACCGCAGGAGATTTTAAAAATTAAAGTATTCACAGTCTGGTATAGACATCTGTCATTTGACAATATATGAAATTTAAATTGAGCATTGTCCATAAGTCTCATGCTTATATTATGTTTCTTGGATTTACTCAAGTTTTTTGTGCTTCCCTCTTTTGTGGGAAAGCTTACATATAATGCACTATGTTTCTTTTAATTTAATCATAATTTTTCTCTTTTTAAGTGCAAACTCAAAAGCCCTTTAGAAAAGGATATTTTATGACAGACAAATACAAGGGCAAATAAAACTTAAAATAAGTAACTTTCTCATCTCTCAAGGATCACTTTCTTCAGAAATAAAAGTTGGAAGTTGTAGTTTGGCAGGTACTCTATCCACTCTTAAATCTAGCCTCTGAATGCAACTGATTAGGTATTAAGGCCTACTTTTTTTTTTAACATTGCAAAGCATTTATTAAACTCTTAAGAGAAACTTGGGTTTCTTTTCCTAAGTCCATGAACTGATTAATTTTCAGTGTAGAATAAAGATCACTGTGTTAAGGTACCCCACTTCCAGCATTTCATGTGTTAAATAGTGCAAAGCAGTATGCAATTCAGAAAGAAAAGCATCTGTTTGATAGATTTACCCTGTAAAAGAAGGCATACAACCACTGTCTTAGAATTAAAAGAAGAGGCAAATTTTAAGTAGAACTCTTATGTTTGATTCAAAATCCATTTAGAAAGATAGTTAATTACCTTCAGAGCAAATTTTTGGCAAGATAGTTCTTAGGAATGCAAAAAACTAAATCAGAAATGTCCAATATATGGTAGTCAACTTATACAATTTTTACAAAACTACATTATTATTTTTAACGTTACCTATTCATCTCTTTGTCTTTCAAAATCTTAATATTGGTAATTTATTGAAGACTTTTAAGGCACTTCTTTATGTTTAGAGTTGCCTGCTGTGTTACATCATAAGTCGTAATTGCTTCAACCCACTGAAATAAGTGTATTTAAAATGTTCCTTATTTGTTTTATGAATGCCTCAAGTTTTCAAGTATCTGCAGTTTTTACATTTTGAGGTACATTTTTTTAGTGCTAGAATTGTTATATGTTAGCACATGGAATACATTCAAGTATTTCATTCTATTAGGATAAAAATGTAAATGCCTAAAATAAGGTATGTACAATCACAGGAAGCAGCAAAGCAAATAACCTCATTTTTCTATAATTCTATTGTCATTTTAAGAACATTCAATTAAAAACATAAAGTAAGTTATTTGCTAAGACCTTATTTTTGTAGTAGAATATCAAAAAGTTTGCTAAGACCTTATTTTTGTACTAAAATATTAAAAAGTAATACAGTTTATATTCTCTAGCAATCCCTTCCCAATCCATTGCTTTATTAACTACTCTTCTGATTATGTCTACTGGATACCAAGCATGATCAAACACTTAGATAATGAAATGAAATGAAATTTTAAAATTTCCCTTTTAAAAGTCTGATATTGTTTCTTAATTGTTTTATGAGAAATAGATACAGTTAAAAGATTTTAACAATTTTAAACCTAAAATTAAGATAAACACTTGCACTCATTTATCAAATATACAGAATTTATTGAAGTCCAAGGTCATCTGAGCAATGAATGTGTTAAAAATAAATACTGAAATACAGGAAGTTCAAAAGTTATAATTCTTTACATTAACTGGGAATTTAAGAAGAGTGTTCTTTTTATTTAATATGTCTTGCTTTAGGAGGGCTGTATATGATACAGAATATCCTAAGAAAAGTGTGTGTAGTGTTGGTGGTGGTTGGAAGGCTGGTGGTGGGAGTTATTGAGGTAATCTTACTGCTTTTTTTAAATCTACATTTGTTTGAAAACATTTTTGTTTTCAGTTAAATATTTGGCAATGGGTTCAATGCCTCAGAAAATTTCTCAGATAATTATAAAGACCTAAAAATAACAGAGTAAAAGAATGTTGATCAGCTAAAATGCTATAGTTTTCATGTCACAAATAAAAATTGTATGTAAGCTATTGATCTTAATTGGTATTAATGAAAATTCTACAAATAATACAGAAAAGTTGCATAGTTGTGTTACTGAATTAAAAATTATTACTACAATAAATGGAATATTTTATAAAAGTCAGTGATCTTCTCAGTGGTTTTAACACATTTTAATATATTGTTTTAAATTCTTCACTTTATTATAGTACAAGTCTTCTGAATAGAATTGTTTTTAAACATATAGAATACCCAGCTGATTTCATACATTGGGAATAATAAGAAACTACTAGAATTCTTGGTTACTAACAATGATAAATGCAATGATAACAGAATTTCATAAATCAATTATATGCTCCATTTGAAGATTACAAAACATAATTAACTTACTTGACATTAACACAAACAATGTTTTGTTTCTTCACAGAACAGGCTATGAGCTGTTTTCAATTATTTCAATGAAATGCTGTCCTCTAAAATTAACAAATGAATGAACATTTGCATACTGTACATTGTACTGTAGACAATTTAGAGTGGGGCTACCCAATTGTTTTTCTAATGATATTTTGCCTCTTACATAATTTATTTTCCACTGAGGAACTAGTGATTACCTAATTATTTTTTTAACTAACTAACTTGGTGAAAAAAACCTCCTAAAGTAAGGTATTATTCTTATGAACACTGTGAAATAAAATTAATCATTTGAAATGGCATCTAGAGATTGTGATTTTGCATAAAAGAGTTATGTGTACCTTGTGCCATGCTCTCCCTTACAAGAACGAAGGAAAAATAGAAACACATATATAAATGATTAAAATAAACAGTTTCTGCTTATATAAAACAAACGAGAGTTTTATGCGAAGAAGGGGTTTGTGCAGAATTCCTGCCTGCCTTAGTCACAGGTGGAGTAGGCAACTTGCTACTTGGTACAATTTCAAGGGCAATTGCAAGGAGTGTATCCTCCCTAAATATTTCCATTACCCTTTATTGATGCCTTCAAATTTTTAGCTTAAATGTTAGAACATCGGTAAAATTCAAGTACTACTGAGAAAACTCACATTCTCAGCTGTTATCAGTAATTTATACCTTTGAATGATTGTCAGAGCTAATGTTGGTGGAAGGAAGAGAAAGTTTCATGACATTGAGTAATTAATATGAATGGAGAGAACTTGAGGAGGTGGAAGGGGCAGAGAGAGGGCTAAGGATGGGAAATTGTTGAGGAACAGAGACAAACTTTTTTGTGCACAACTTTGCCTGGTCAAAAGTAACTGACGTGATAAAGACCCATTTAAAATGAGTAATTAATGATCTATAATCCATTTTATACCATTCCTTATATCTAAGCAATTAAGTTATCAGTGTAAGGTATAATGCGGAAAAAATGAATTAATTAGAGACTTCAGGAGCAAACGACTTGAATGTAAAATGCTCAGATCATTAAAGTCATGTGTATAAAATAGAAAGTGAAATATTGGTTGGATTATGTATTTGACAACCAGATAATTTATCTGTCCACATAAATTAACTAGATGATTGCTAAATTTCAGCTTTACTGTGAGCTGTATTCATATATATCATGACAAAATACAGTCCCAAATCATTTTTGTAAGTTTTAGATTTTTTTCTTTGTATTGGTTATATTAATGACGATTTCCATAGTGTGTAGAAATTAGAACACATGACAATTCAAAATCAATTGTTAAGAAAGCCAAACAATCATGTAATGGTTTGGTTATTTCATACGTAAACCAGACTCAGATTTTTTTCTAACAAACTGGTTCCAATCATTCAAGATTCTATACTAAAAGCGGTATTTAGCAGTTTTCAGACAATTTCCAAACAAATGAAGATTAACGAATCATCAGTAATTAAGTTTGGCTTCCTAATTTAAAGTAAAACATGAATTGTTGGTCAAAATGCTAATGACATAAAAGTGAAATTCATGTATATCCCTTGTTCTTAAATATTGAACAAATATCAACTAATCACTGAATTAGCCAACACCAAAAACTATTGAAATTCAATAACTTATCTGTGATCAAAGATGTATTTCAACAATCTAACTCTTCTTTAAGTTTAAACAACTGGAAACCATTTCTCAATGGTGCAGCCTTTCTTAATATTAATTCAAGAGACTTGGAGACATGTTGCTGATATTGGAAGCTGATATGTGCTGATTCGTGAGGGAATTGTTTAGCTTGTACCCTGGTCTCTGATGAAGGGAGACACACTTTCAGACACATGCAGGCATTGCAGACCCCAGACTTTTTTCCTAGCTGGTTATCTGCTTCCTGAGACCAATTTGAATAGCCGGTGAGTGTCTCCTTCCCAACCTGACTTGATTTTGGTTCCTATTTTGTGATTGCAAGCTGAATATTTTTCACTCCCATACTCCTAACTTGGACTTGACAGTTAAACTGTGTTTTGAGCCTACTTTCTTAGTGTTTGTCTTTGAAAAGATCTTGATCTGTTTCTCCGATCCCTGCCTACCCATCCCAGCGAATGGGAGACACGAACACAGTGGCTGCGCAAGCAGTCAGTGCTCTTTGTTCTGGTAGCCTGACCACCCCACCACCTGCCCTTCACGAAGAACAGGGACCTGTCATCTGTGGACTGGGCTTCCCTCGCAGCTATGCCTGATGTCAAATGGTCCAGGAATGAGTAACCGTGTGCTCCCAGAGCTGTCCTAGGGTTTCTTTCCATTTCTTCTACTAACTAGATCAGTGAGTAGTATTTTTTGTTTGTTGGTTGCCGAAGATGACCTTCCACCAGGTTTATCTGAAAACCTGGCCAATTAGCCCATCTTCAGTTCAAAGGAATAGAGGAACTATCGCCAGTACCCACATTGGCTCAGTGCTGGGCCAGCCCCAGCAGTGACTGGGTACTTGTCTTCTTAGAACTAGACCTCCAGGTATGGAAGATGGAGAATATGAAGGCCTTGAGCAAGGCCTCGTGTTCCTGGCCTCATCTTGGCCTTCATGCTGAAAGCCTGTGGACAACACCATGGCTCTGTCTGTCCCGGTGTTGGATCCCCTCATCCTGGGCCGTTGCCTTTGCTCTGCCCTGTGACAATTTTGGCCAAATCCCAGCACATCTGCGAAGCATCTACACCAGCAATGTAATCATAGGGAGCCAAAGCCAGATAGTGTTTTTGTAGAAAATGAAATAAACGTTGGTGCTTTAATTTATCACATTTTCTGCAACACAGCTCTTTCCGTTTTTACTGACACCCAACTACCTCTCTCTAGGATTCTGACGTAAACAAATGGATGGTAGGGTCTAACCCTACTACTCAGTCTTTTACTTCCTTGAAGAGTTGCTTTGGTCGTCTTATTCCCAGACATACTTCGTTATAATTAACTCAAGTATAGGGATTGCAAACCTACCTGTAGTTTTCTTTTTTTTAAATCTACTTTTCTAACATGTTATTTCATTATTCCTCATAGTAAGTTTATGAGGACAGTATTATTAAACTTATTTTACAGAAATGCAAGCATATTTTCTTAGCTCACATAACAACTCACATTTAACCAAACCTTATACAAGTATATGAAGTGCTTTACACATAAAGGCTCTGAGAAGTGGGTACAATTATTATGACATTTTACTGAGGAAAGAAGCCTTAGAATCCTTAGTAAAGTGATGGAGATTCTTACCACTGTTACTCACAGCCTTCCATACTGTCAACTCCAGTGGATCCTTTTTTTGTCATCTTTTTCAACCACATGACACCAGTCAATCCTCCTAGATAGACATGATGATTGCTGGCTCTTTTCCCCACCTTACTGGTCTCCTTGGCTGGCTCTTCCTTCTTTACCTTCACTCTCAGGGATGAAGCTCCTTAAGACAGGATCCTGTCCCTCTCCTTTACTGTCTCTACTCTCTTTCTCTAAATGATCCCAAACATTCTTATAACTCTATCGTAATCTGTACAATTACAGCATTTATACCTCTATCAGAGACCTCTTCTCTGAGCCCTAATTTATCTACCTAACAACCTACATGAGATCACCATTTGGATGCTCCATGGGTATCTAAAATCACATAATACCTCTAAAGCTAAATCCTTGACCTTTTGCCTACAAATCTGCTTCTCCCCATTCTCAGTGAATGGCATCACCTTTTACCTAACTGCTCAAGTCAGAAACCTGGAAGTCATTCTTTTCTTAAAATTCCTATATCCACTTCGTCATCAAGTTCTATCAATTTCAGTCCAAAATGTGTCCTGTCTTTCTCTTCTTCTCTATCTTGAAGGCCACCATATCAGCTCAAGCCACCATACACTCTGTGTTACTGTAATAACTTCCTATGGGGTCTCCCCTCTGCGTTGTCCCTGAAATATGTTCTCCATCCAGACCTTGTAATCCTTTATATATACGTTTTTTAGTAAAATTTTCACAGAAAAATGCACAAACCATAAATGTTCAACTCGAATTTTCACAGCCTGAACAGACCCGGATAACCAACACCTGAGTCAAGAAATAGGATGTTATCAGTATCCCCAAAACTCCCCTCATAATTCTTCCCAGTCATTACCTCTCAAAGGTAGCCACTCTCCTGACTTCTATTGCCATAAATTAGTTTTGCCCATTTCTGGACATTATATAACCGGTATCAACATGTTTGAAACATAAAACATATTATGACACTACAGCCTAAACTCCTCAAAGGCTTCCGTTATACTTGGACTAAAATACAAACCTATTACTGTGGCCTGCAAGTCCCAACACAATCTGTCCTCTACGTATTTCCCCAAGATCAAGTCCTGCCATTTCCCATTTGCTCAGTATGCTACAGCTCACTTGGTCTTGTTTTAATTCCTTAAATATGTCAAGCTCTTGCCTTGACTCAGGGCCTTTGCATATGCTGCTTCCCCTGCTAGTTTGCTGGTTCCAGCATGGTTGGTTTCTTCTCACCCCTAAAAGTTCTCACTTAAGCATCACTTCGCAAAAGGGACTTCCCATGGCCACTGTAGGACGAGGTTCCTGAAGGCTGGTGTGTGTCAGGAATGATTCAGAGTCTCTTGCTTGACAGACAAAAGAGCATAAGAAAATTTTACTTTTGTTTGCTTTAGTGACTGTGCACACGTACAATATATGGGGGTATTTGAACTGGTTAAATTTGGTTTAAAAGGAAGCTGGAGGAATCAGAAAAAGAGTGTCAAACAGAGATGGCAGAATCTGAAAGACCTGCTTACTGTCTTCCAGGAAGCTAAATAAAGCTTCTCCCTTATCGCCTGTTTTAGATTAATTGTTGGGGGGAGGAAGGACTACAGCCTTCTCCTTTAAAATGCAAATAGGGAGTCAATCAGTCTGTGACTAACTGGGTACCTGGCAGGCAGAGAAGGGTGCGGGGAGAGAAGCAAGGATTCCTGCGTATTGGGCCATTTCCCCCAGGACCCAGGTGGCAGATACCTGGTGGAAACGGTGTCCTGTATAAGTGGAAACACTCATCAATCTGTATTAAGTATGTACATCTCCATCTGGATTTCTTGCAATTCCATTTTACCTTATTCACTCAAGCTTCCTCCTACAGTCAGCAAATACTTTCACACTATAAAAGGCTGCCTTTGGGCCGATGAAACCAACATCAGGGGGGAAGGGAAGAGGAGAGAAGAAGGCGGACAGGGAGTGGGCCTGAGGACACAATCCAGTGAAAAACAACACCTGTCCTTGGGGAAACTGATACAAAGTGGTCCTCCACGGGGGCCACAATCCCACGCTGTCCTGAGGGCTGTTAGGCAGGTCCCCGTCCGCCCCCTTCCTCCATACACAACTCCCGGCCCAGGCCTGTGGAGTAAGGCTGCACAGATATACTCCCTGGACATCGCTCCTCTGTTTCACAGAACTGTTCCAGTTTGAATGAAATGCCTCCTGTAGGGTTTGGGTTCGCCTTGGCTAAAATACTGTCCAGGGTCATTCGTATGAAAGCATTCTATGCTCCCAGATGCTTGTTGTCAGGGAGCATGGGCCTGGAGAGAACACAAAGGTGTAATTATTGTTTATAACAATAATTCTATCTTTATAATTAATTTTTGTTAATAATTATTGAGTACACTATAAGAGATATTAGACTTTTGTTACTGTTTCGGCTTTAGTTGGGCATTTCAAAAGACAGAGCCTGACTCAAGTTATCTCAGCTCACTGAGGTACGGGGCCTGAGGGTGGAGGGTGTGCAGAAAGCAGCCCTGCTCTGGGGTCACCTAGAGGGCTTTGCTCACTTCCTGGGTGTCTCTGGTGTCAGTATTGAGCATTGTCTTGCCAGGGCTGCAACCAGGTTTCCTCCCGCTGCTTCCAAAGGGTGGGCAGGGAAGGGAGGAGGGCTGGGGAATGTTCCACCTCCAGGGACCGAGGCCTGGCTCTTTCGTCTCACACCAACAACGTGAGTCTTAATTTCCCTCTCAGGCCCTCCAGTCTGCTCTCAGGGCATCGCTCTACCTCATAACTTTTAAGTTTCACCTTCCCAGGCAGATTGCTCTATTCACTTAAAGTTTTTCATTTCAAATTCCTGACAGGGAGAGAATCTAAATGGTCCGTTCACCCTTTCAAGCCTAGTCATGCCGTGTCACGCCTATGAATTTACTGTCCTTTCAGCTGGGGCTGAAACGGGAATTGAAGGGGTCATGCGATCCGTGTACCTCAAATCTGCCCTCTTAGGAGGAGTGGGGGGTGATCCATCTTCCTTAGAAGCAACTGGTTGCAGCAGGTGATGTGTTTGGCATTCCTAGGATACTCTCATCAGCAAAAGAAAAGCCTTCGTGATGCAAGTAATTGGCAGAAAACATACAAAGTCATCTTTCTTTTTTTCACCTGATGTTAAAATATATGCATATAATGATGTAGATGTTTTTAAAGAATGCATTCTTTTAAAAAAGCTCTGGTTTGGAATGTTTATTTGACCCAGCTGTGGAACATTATCCTACTGATTCAAAAAATTAATATATTCTTTAGAAGTATTGGTATTGATATTATGCTAGTCTATTCCTGCAAGCAATAAAAACCAGAATGTAATGGTCGATGTCAGGGTTTAGTTTTGTGTACCTGGACCTCAACGGAAAAGAAAGCTTTGATGATGAGAAGGCTTTGTAGAAAATGTGTATGTTCCAGCTACAGTATTCATAATAGATGTTAGGAATTTCCAACCCTTTTCAGCATTATTTAACATGAGTTTAACCCAATTTTCCCTTAGGCTCAATGGAATACAGGTGTCCAGGGAGCAACACAAAGATGTTTTTATCTTCCTTAGCTATTTCTGTAGTGGTGGGAGAATTTTCCCGTGTCCTGAATGAAAACAAGATTTTACATTTCCATCTGTCATATCTAGACAAAAATCTAGAAATCATCCTTGATTTCTTCCATCCCTTACCCCCTGTTTCCAGCCAACCCATCATCAAGTCCCGGTGGTTCTACTTCCAAAATATATCCTGAGTCTGACTGCTTCTCTCCACTTTCACACCTACCACTCCTGTCTCTGCCTGGAATACTGCAATAAGTTCTGTAATTAGGAATGCATTCAGCAGCAAACAACAGAAAACTCAACTATGGTAGTTTTGACAAAGAGAGCTTTACTTGTCTCTCATAAACGTAGTCCAAGTGTAGGTCTGATGTACAAACGTAGTCCAATCCAGGTCTGATGCAACGGCTCAACAATGCCATTGAGGACCCAGCTCTATCTTTCTTTTCTATCATCCTTAGTGTATTGGCTTTCATGCTTATGCTTGTTACCTCATGTTCTCCAGATAGCTGCTACATTGCCAGCCATTGCATCTGTGTTCCAGACAGGAAGAAGGGTAGGGGTGGAGAATGATTTCCTTCAGAAGTTTTGTCTTTTGTTTTTTTTGTTTTTTGTTTTTTTTTAAGAAGTTTTGTCTTTTGATTCAGAAAGGGAAGCCCCTTGGAACTAGACATTGTCATACTAAATGAAGTAAGTCAGACAGAGGAAGACAAATATCATATAATGTCACTCATATGTGGAATCTAATTTTAAAAAGTGATACAAATGAACTTGTTTACAAAACAGAAACAGACTTATAGTTATCAAAAACAAACTTATGGTTACCAAAGCAGAAACGCAGAGGGGAGGGATAAATCAGGAGCTGGGATTAACATACACACACTACTATATATAAGAGAGATAATCAACAAGGACCTACTGTATAGCACAGGGAACACTACTCAATATTCTGTGATAACCTATATGAGAAAGGAATCTGAAAAAGAATGAATATATGTATATGTATAACTGAATCACTTTGCTGTATACCTGAAACTAACACAACATTGTAAATCAACTATAATCCAATAAAATTTTAAAAAGAAAAAGAAAAAAAGAAAGGGAAGCCATTGCACCTTTCGTCAGCCAGAAGAGGATCCCATACCTATTCTCAGACTAATCAGTATCCAAAGGATTAAAATTGCTGAGGTAGATATTATGGACTTATTTACACAGTACCTCTTTTAACCTCCTTCTACTGTGTCCTCCTGTACAGCTGAGACTGGAAAGCTAAAAACTACATTTCCCAGATTCCGTTGCAGCTAGGGAAATGGAGTGAAGTGAAGAGAGGCAGATAAAAGCTGGCCATTTTGCTGGTGTCCATTAGCAGAGGTAGGTTGGACCTGCAGTGATTAAATAGGAACTTCCTTGATTGCCCCTTCTTTATAAAACGATTTAAATCATTATTAACTCCACTTGGGTTTGTCCCTTTTTGGTTTTTGTCTCCAGCTGTTTCAATACATAATATTACCAAGTTCGGTAACCCACAATAAAGCACTTTATAGCCTGTTTGGTTTCCTCACAGTTGATGAGCTGTACTTAGAGTATGATAAATTTCTTTGGTCTCACAACCACAAATTGCTAGGCTTCTCCAAAGGCACTGGCTGCTGGTGGTGGTGGTGATTTTGATGGTGATGTGATTTTTCTAAATCATCTGGATCCTGGGAATTGTGACCAGTGGTGTTGAATTCTCCCTCTTGACTATTAAAAAGCTTTAAGGCAAATGGGTGTCCTTCTCCCTGAAAGTACCGTCTTCACTGTATATATTTTGTGCGCTAAATATATACACTCCTGATCCTATCTTTTCTACTCTTTTTTCTTGATTCCCTTACTTATTTTTGTTATTTCATTCTGTTGCATCCTTTTTCCTCATGGCAGCATCTTCTTGAAAATAGGGTTATAAGAGTATGTCTGCTAAAGAAGAAAAACTATGAAGATATTTGATCTCCCAAATTAGAAACACTATCGACAGGGACTTCCCTGGTGGTCCAGTGGTTAGGACTCAGCGCTTTCACTGCCGTGGCCCCGGGTTCAATCCCTGGTTGGGGAACTAAGATCCCACAAACCATGTGATGCGGCAAAAAAACAAAACCCAAAAAACTATCAACATACTAGATATCAAAAGGAAACACTGGGGTTAAGCATTTCATAGCTATAAGGTGACTTTAGTGGAATATTTCAAATTGGTCCCAAATATGAGTCTCGGCTTTGTTCCTTGGAAAAAATACTCTATACGCTGTCCTTAGAAAAAATGCGGACTTTCCTCTATAGGCCATAAACTTGTGAATAGGATGAATGTGAAAGATGTTCAGTCTCGGCCTTAAACATCTTACTACAGTGATACGGACTGCACACATCATAGAACTGAGCTGGAAGTGTTTGTCCCCAACACTTTAGAGAAGCTAAGTGTGTATAAAAAGGTTTTAAACACTGATAGACAGTATAGCAAGGTGAGAAACCCATACACAAATGCCAGTGGTGTTGTCTGAGATTAGCACAGATGGTGGCAAAGTATGGACGGTGAGGAGAGTTTGCCCTGAAGCCCTGCTCTGACTGCAGATCCCTGACCCAGACCAGAAGCTTCACAGGGTGCCATTTCCGAAGCTGGGAGATCACATTCCTTCAAAGCATCTGGGTGATTTTGCTGCTGCCAAGTCAGTTAAAAACATGAGTGGCCATCCAATAAATACATTCTAAAGTGTACAGATGTGTTTTTCATGAAATGCAATCGGAAGCAAAGATTCAGCCTCATGGCTTCATAATCAGAGCAAATTTTTGACCCCCCCCCAATAATATTAACCTGCTTCGTCATCAACTTTGTTGACGGAACACAATTCCTCTCACCGGTTTCTTTCCCATCCTGCACCCTACATCCCGCCCCCAAATCCAATCCACCCTCAAAAGCATTGTCAGCATTGAGCATATTCAAAAGAATGAGCTGAAAGCAATTTAAAAGGAGCTCTATAAAGTTTTGAGTAAAGGAGCATTATCGAATAAGTGTGTAACCCGTGAGAACACTTCCTTCTTAAAATCATTCCTTGGCTCACCAAGGCATTCCCGGTAAAGTCCAAAATCCTTGTAATGGCATCCAAGACTCTTCACGATGGGAACACTGCTTTCCTCCCCAGCTTCACCTCTGTCACTCCCCTCCTGGTGGCCTGACAAGATCCAGCCATACTGAATACCTGCTGCCTCCTAAATATGCCACATGCTCTCCTACCTCCAGGCTCCTGCCCAGCCTGGAGCACTAACCCACCCTCCTTGTCCGTTTTCCCTGCCTAATGACTCTGGCTAACCTTTCAGGACCTGTCTCAATCTTCACCTCAACCACGGAGCCTTCTCCCACACCCATTTTTTATGGCAAGTGCCTACCTCATTGTACCCTTTAAACTGACACAAAGTTGCTCGAAACTCTTTTGTCTCCAACTGCAGATTCCTTGAAGGCACAGACTGTGCTTTATCATTGCACCCCTAGCACCTGGAATAGTGCCTGGGACATAGGAGGTGCTAACACATGTTTGTGGAATGGATGAAAGTTATTATTCTGAAGGAAACAATTCATCTGAGTGGATAGTTTTGCCTGTTTGAAAAACAAAAATCACTCATCTTACGGACATAATTCGTGTTGTAGCGACATTGATGTTTCCTAATAAGTACTCAAAAAAAGTGTTGTCATCAATCTGATAATTCTACTACTTGCATTTTTTATCCCGTGTTAAACTTATGAAAACTTCATCACAGCATAAACAAGGCATTTATAAATCAAAATATTTTAAGGATTAAAAAAGGATATTTTAATCAAGGTCATACTAAGGATGGAAATACTCTCTAAATAGAGCTGACAGTTTGAAACAGATATTAGCAACAGTCCTCTGAAGAAGAGGAACCTAGTCCTGTTCTTATTTTATAAAGAGTAAGTGGCTGTTTTTCAAGCTGTGAAGAAAAAGTATTCGGAATAAAAGCTACTACTGTCTTTTCCCTGACCTGATGATGATGATGATAATCATAGTAATTTACCATGTTAAATGTGTACTGGGTGCCCGGTCCTTTAAGTGAATTCCTTCATTCAGTTCTCACAACAGTACTATCATTACCTCCATTTAAAAATGGAGAAGTGAGTTTTAGGTCCAGATTTACACACCTGATAACCAGTAGAGTCGAGACTGAAGCCCAGGCAGTCTGACACCAGCACTGAGGCTCTTTCCTGACTTTGGAAAATGAAATCTCACCTTACGGGATAGAAGATGCTATCTCTGAGTTTGGCTGGACTCCTACTCCATATATTATATAATGTTACTAGTAATGGAGTCGAATGTGGCTTAAAACTGGTTCTTCTGGGCTCTGTCCAATGGAAGTGTCAGACGTTACATTCTGTGCTACCTTTCTATTGCTTCATAACAAATTACCCCAACTGGGGCAGGTTCAAACATCAAACATTTATTCTCTCATAGTTTCTGAGAGTCAGGAGTTCTGGTTCTGGCTCAGGGTCTTTCATGAGGCTGCAGCCATTTCAAGGTTCGACTGGGGCTGAAGGACCCAAGATGTTGGGCTGAGGGCCCCAGTTCCTCCCTGGCTGTTGACTAAAAGCTTCCCACAGTTCCTCACCACACAGACCTGGCGACAGGGCAGCTCACAGCACAGAAGCTGGCTTTCCTCAGAGCAAAGAGTCCAAGAGAGAGTCAGAAACAGGTGAGCCAAGAGGAAAGCAGCAGTCTCTTATAACCTAACCTGGGAAGGGGCACACCATCACTTCTGCTGAATTCTCTGCATTAGAAATGAGTCCCAGAGTTCTGCCAAACTCAGGGGGTTACACGAGGACATGACAACCACAGATGGGGTCACTGGGAGCCATCCCGAGGCTGTCTTCCATACCTGCTTTAATATGCGACAAAGGTACAGGCATCTTGATTTCATGCCTAAGTGCCAGGTTTCCAGGTGCAAGTGTGGGCTTTTTCTTTTTATTCAATTGAAAATAAATTAGATCATTAGACTCAAATGACAAATCTCAGCTTACCAAAAAACACTTTCACTAGAAGACAAGGTTGGAAAGACGAAGTAAAATTCTAAATGTCTTTAATTCACAATTACAGCCAATTGCTAATAAATTTCTTTGCATATATCACATTCTCTCCTAACCTAGTTCAAACGTAGGTCCAAGCTATAATGGGTCCCGAATAAAAGACCACATAAATAAGCAAAGAGCATTTAAAAACACTGTAGAGTATTGATTCCTGAAAACAATTGTATGTCTCCGTTACCTCTCCTTTATGGCTGACTAATTTCTGAAATTGCTGTGACAGGTATCATACCGGAGACTCCCTGGGGAAAGCTGAGGAACACATGTTTAAGATCAATTTGAGAAAAGGTATGTTACTGCTTTATATAGTGCAATTAATTATTTTTAGAATCTTTTAAATCAGTTGTTTCAAAAGATAAGAGAAATATACACCTTAGATCTAATGGTTAAAATGAAATGGTGATATTTCCAAATTTTAAATCCATTTGGAATGTTACATATTTTCATGCTTGGAAACTTAACCTTTACATTGTTTTAAATTAACACCTTACAGTGTCATTATCAGAGTAAGTAATCATTTGTTCTGCAATATTGTTAATGACCATGACCAAAAACCTTAAAATTCTGATCTGAAATGGCATGAATCTTAATCATAAATGGTGCTGTATAGTCATATGAAGGACTATGAGATATTTGCCCTTGACTTATTATAAGGTGAAAAATATGCATGCTTCTGAATTTTTCCCAGTTAATCAAACATGTAAGTTTGACCCATGAATGCAAAAATCAAAGAATAATTCTTTTCTTCTTCTTCGGGTTGTTGTAAATTTGTGTCATATGTTAGTATAATTTTTTTCCCAACAGTGAAATTCTTAACTGCGCTGTACATGTTATATACACTTTGCAACTCCAGGGCAGCAACTAGAACGCAGTAGCTGTGCGGATTGCCTTTTGGACTTGATCTGTGACCTGCAGAGGTCAAACCTGAACTGAGACTTTTCCAGGCTGATAGTACAAATTTGCCATTTTTATAATAATGTTCTTTCATAATGATAACATGAATTTTTAAAAATAAATTTATTTAGTTTTTTATTTTTGTCTGCGTTGGGTCTTCATTGCTACACGCAGGCTTTCTCCAGTTGCAGCGAGCAGGGGCTACTCTTCGTTGCAGTGTGTGGGCTTCTCATTGCAGTGGCTTCTCTTGTTGTGGAGCACAGGCTCTAGGTGCGCGGGTTTCAGTAGTTGTGGCACGTGGGCTCAGTAGTTGTGGCTTGCAGGCTCTACAGTGCAGGCTCAGTAGCTCCGCAGCATGTGGGATCTTCCTGGACCAGAGCTCAAACCCGTGTTCCCTGCATTGCACTGGCAGGCGGATTCTTAACCACTGAGCCACCAGGGAAGTCCCTTGACTGTTTTTAATAGCCAATAGAGTGAAGTCTGATTAATGTATATCGTGTGAATTCTGAGTTTGTTGTTACTCTTATTTGATTATCAACATATTTCTACCTTTGTATGCTTTATTAAAAGGGTTGATAGGGGCTTCCCTGGTGGCGCAGTGGTCGAGAGTCCGCCTGCTGATGCAGGGGACACGGGTTCGTTCCCCGGTCCGGGAAGATCCCACATGCCGCGGAGCGGCTGGGCCTGTGAGCCATGGCCGCTGAGCCTGTTCGTCCGGAGCCTGTGCTCCGCAACGGGAGAGGCCACAACAGTGAGAGGCCCACGTACCGCAAAAAAAAAAAAAAAAAAAGGGTTTATAACTGTCTCTGAAGTTTAAAGTAGATCCTACAAGAGAGTGTTTTCATACTTAAGATAAACTTTGTATGACCTTAGAAGTATTTTATTCAGGAGTACTTAATAATCAGTATTATTGCATCATTATAGCAGTCTCTAAAGGATTTCTATCATCAATTGTTTTTAACATAGCGCTAAAAGAAACTTATCTTAGTGAAGATGCTTTTTTTTTACATTTGAATTTTGTCTTCCCACTAATTCAGTCTTTCTCACGATGAATTCCACTTATTTGGTTTTATTTTTTGAAAATTTGAGGGTACTTTATTATTCAATGTAATATACCAACAATAGAATCTGGAATTTGACAAAGTCTCCATGTCAGACAAAAGTGGATTGCTAGGCTTTTCTAAATAGCATAAAATTAAAAGTTTCTCAAATTGTAAAAGTTTCTTTAATTCCAAATAATTTTGTATATTAACTGAATTTTCAAGAGAATTATCAATATATGTTTTTTATTTTCGTTGCAGAGAGAGCATTCTCCAGAAATCACTTTAAAATGGAGTGATAAAAGTAGATATACATTCAGTTCATTTCAAAGTGATACAAAAATAAAATTAGATGTACAGCTGGACATATGTAAATAAATATTTTTAAAATAAGAAAGAAATTAGTTTCTATTCAATTCAAAGTTATAGAATATAATTCTATACTCAATCAATTCATCAAGCAATAAGTACTTATTGAATATCTACTATGTACCCTGCCCTGGGCTAGTTGCTATTTGGTGATTATATAACTATAACTAACCATAATTAAATATATGTATTTCTGCATTCAAAGAGCTTATAATTCAGTTGAGGATATAAGATCTAAACAGCAGACAAAATTTTAAATGAAATTAAAAGAAAAACTGTACATTATAAATGCAACAGAGGTTGAGAAAAGAAAGCAGTTAATAGGTGCTGGTGTATTCAAGTAAAATTAAAAGGAGAGGGCAAACTTTAAGCAGGCAGTTAGGAGATAACAGGATTTCAGCAAGAGACTTAACAGTAGCAGGCTTCCCTGGTGGCGCAGTGGTTAAGAATCTGCCTGCCAATGCAGGGGATACGGGTTCGAGCCCTGGTCTGGGAAGATCCCACATGCCACGGAGCAACTAAGCCCATGAGCCGCAACTACTGAGCCTGCGTGTCTGGAGCCTGTGCTCCTCAATGGGAGAGGCCGTGACAGTGAGAGGCCCACGCACCGCGATGAAGAGTGGACCCCACTCTCCACAACTGGAGAAAGCCGTTGCACAGAAACGAAGACCCGACACAGCCAAAAATAAATAAATAACTTAATTTAAAAAAAAAAGTAGCAAGTGGTCTCAGATGGAGGAAGAGAATAAACCAAATAACAGAAGTGGAAGTTCACAGGGTTTGTTTCACCGGCATTAAGGAGTTTATCCTGGGAAGAGTAAAGGCTCATTTTGGGAGTGGTGGAAATTACATTTCAATAAACTATTGATACATTAGTTATCCAAATGAAGGAATCTACTGAAAAACAAGTCAGAGGAGTTCAGATTTGACACACAAAAAGTAGGAGCCCACTACAGGTTCCTGAACAAAAGACTAGGGATAAGAGTATATTTTTAGGAAGCTTTTCATCAATGACTTAAATCAAAATATAATTAATTAAATCAGTATGAGCCTCTACTTTGCAAAGATGATGTTAAAAGATGACAGAAAGGGAGCTTCCCTGGTGGCGCAGTGGTTGAGAGTCTGCCTGCCGATGCAGAGCACACGGGTTCGCGCCCCGGTCTGGGAAGATCCCACATGCCGCGGAGCGGCTGGGCCCGTGAGCCATGGCCGCTGAGCCTGCGAGTCCGGAGCCTGTGCTCCGCAGTGGGAGAGGCCACAGCAATGAGAGGCCCGCGTACTGCAAAAAAAAAAAAAAAAAAAAAGATGACAGAAAGGAAGCAAGAACCTCTTAAATTCCATTTGCTGAGGTTCAGTTATACTGTCTTTACTCCACCAGAAAGAATAAAAATTAGAAAGAAAACATTAGGAGAGTGAGTCCAAAACAGGTGGGAAGAGAGTAGTGGGCAGCTACTTTCACAATTTAATACGAAAAAGATATAGTGATTGAGTGCCTCCTACTTGAAAAATACTTTATACGAAGCAGCCAAACGTCAGTAAGATCCAATTCATGTGACCAAAAAGTTTACAAGATAGTAGAAGTGTTAAGGAATGTGCATAGACAGTTTAATAAATGTCATAACAGTCAGAGGTGCAGATAAATCCCGTGAATGTTCACAGAAGGGTGAATTCACCTGTCAGGTACATGAGTCAGAGTGGCTTTCATGAGAAGAGGCCACATGTGTTGTAAATCTCAAAATGAGTATGTTGTCAGAAGAAATGGCAAGAGAGGCTCAGCAAGGCAATGTTTTTCCTGGGTGGTCTTGTGTCTGCTAAAAATCAGAAGTTACTGTAGAAAAGCAGGGAGAATGGATTTTGGAGCCAATACATGGTTTGTATAGAGACTGTAGCAGGAAGATGACATCTGGCTAATACCCAGAATATACGTGTGTCCTGCTGCCCAAACTGGTTTGGAGTACGTGATTCCTTAGCAGGAGTGTTCTGGCTAACGTATTAAAGAAGTTGCTCAAGTGGGAGAGTATGATAGATGAGTTATGAGGTTACCAAGATGGAGAGAGATGAGAAGAACAATTTATCTTCTGAAGAAGGACAGAACATATTGTGTGAGCACACCGCAACATTTTCCATTCTTGGCTTTGCCCTTTAGGGTACCCATCCTCTTTTCATATTCAGCCCTGAATGCTATAATCCTCATTTCCTCATTCCCTTTGCTATCTTTGTATCTTCTTCCGTAGAAATTAAAACTCAAACTTCAGCCTTGGCCATACTTTTGCTCCAAACCTTCTATTATCCAGCTGCAGTGCTGACATACTTAATCTCCTTTATGTGACAAGTACCAAACTCAACTAGCTGGAAAACTTCAACGCAAAGAGAACAGACAACTCTTAAACGATACAAACCACAGACATTTCCCTTGATTCCCATTATTCCTTCTGTAAAGACCTTCCCTGTCCCCAAATACCAGTTGGTTTCTCACTAAAACCGACCACAGAGCAATCTCACTTTATGCATATTTACTTAACAAAACATTAACATCTAATTCATTGGGTTGAGAGTTTAATTTGCATACCCTCAAGCAACAATTTATTATTATTAAAAACCACTCGACCTTCTAGAGTGGGCTACGAAGACTTCCCTAAAAGTCATTTCGTTTTGCAACTGATTTTCTGAATATTTAATAGCACTCAAACAGGGTACTAAATGGGCTATTTGTTTGTAAAAAGAAACAATGCCACTTTATACACTGCTGTCAAAGTTTTGATAAACAAGTATAATATGGTCTTGAGAAACACATGAATCTCATTTATAGCAAAATAAGATTTTCTTGTGCCTCTTCCAAACAATGGCAGTGATTTTCCACTGAATTTCCTCCTGATGCTTTTCTCAGTCTCCTCCATCGCTTCCTCCTTATCTCCCTGAGCTCTAAATGTTGATGTATCCCACGCCTAGTTTCTAGTAAATGTTCAATAGATAAAAGTTGAATGAATAAATAGGTAAACAGTGAGCATTTATGGCTAGCTAGGGCAAAAGCATAATTAACGAGGATGCTTTCATGAAGGATAGACTCAAGGGAAGCCACCATGCCTTTCCCCTCTTTGTGGTCCCAGCATCTTTACAGCGTGTCTGTTATATTAAAGGTATTCCATAAATACAACCTGAATATTTATTAGAGAGCACAGGCTGAAGCTGGATTGCCTGTGTTCAAATCCCAGCTCTTCAACTTACCAGCTCCGTAACCAAGGGAAAAGCATTTAACTTCTCTGTGCTTAGTATCTTCATAAAATAAGAATAATAAGTATAATAGTACAGGCATATCTCAGAGATACTGCAAGTTTAGCCCCAGACCACTGCAATAAAGCAAATATAAAGTGAGTCACATGAGGGACTTCCCTGGTGGCACAGTGGTTAAGAATCCACCTGCCAATGCAGGGGACATGGGTTCAATCCCTGGTCTGGGAAGATCTCACATGCCCCGGAGCAACTAAGCCCATGCACCACAACTACTGAGCCTGCACTCTAGAGCCTGTGAGCCACAACTACTGAACCCGTGTGCCACAAGTACTGAAACCCACGCACCTAGAGCCCATGCTCCGCAACAAGAGAAGCCACCGCAGTGAGAAGCCCGCGCACCCCAATGAAGAGTAGCCCCTGCTCACCGCAACTAGAGAAAGCCCGCGCGCAGCAACGAAGACCCAATGCAGCCAAAAATGAATTAATTAATTAAAAAAAAAGAAAACCACAACCTTTCTTAAAAAAAATAATAAAGTCACATGAATTTTTTGGTTTCCCAGTGCCTATAAAAGTTATGTTTACACTATACTGTAGTCTATTGTATGCAATAGCATTATGTCTAAAAAAATGTACATGACTTAATTTAAAACTATAAGTGTTAATTTAAGGCTAAAAAAGGCTAACCATCATCTGAGCCTTAAGCAAGTCATAGCAGTAACATCAAAGATCACTGATGACAGATCACCATAACAAATGTAATAATGATGAAAAAGTTTGAAATATTGCGAGAATTACCAAAATGTGACACAGAGACATGAAGTGAGCAAATGCTGTTGGAAAAATGGTGCCAGTAGACTTTCTCGAGGCAGGGTTGTTACAAATCTTCACTTTGTGAAAAATGCAGTATTCACTAAGTGCAATAAAGTGAAGCACCATAAAGTGAGATATGCCTGTAATTTTATATGGGTTTAAATGAGTAAATATTTTTAAAGCATAGTAACCATTAGATGAAGGTGGTGATGGTGGTCCTATGAAACTCAAAATGAAATAAGAATATTCCGAATGAGCTAAAACCACCTAAGCTTTTTAAATGTAAAAAAGTTACATGAATTTGATCAAATAAGCAAATTATAGCATGCCCCTCCCCAACTGAAAAATCCATAAATAACTACTACAACCTCCATCATAAAATCCAAACTTCTAGCATTCAAGGCTTACAATTTGTATCCAAAATTTAACTTGAAAGTCAAAAAGATTTCTTTTCAAAGAACAAGGTAAGGAATTTTTCAGAAATGTATGATGATAAATAATGCCTCCTATTTTTATAGCACTATATGATTTTCAAAGAGCTTTTACATAGCTGACTTGTTTATAACCACGGCCACATTAAAAAAGAAGCCGAGACAGGCATTTTTATCTTCATTTTGGAGATAAGGAAGGTAAGATTCAAAGAGAAAAAGTGATTTGTTTGAGGTTTCATAGCTGACAATTGGTGTAACCAGGACTAGCAAACTGAATCCCCTGATATTGAATTCAGGATTGCTTTCACCACAACCCTCTATTGATAAACACTGAATTTAATGAGTGAGTTTTGCATCCCTTCTAGTGTTTATCACATGCTAGGTATATGATAGGTGTTTAATCCATATTTACTAATTGCTTAAGGTAAAAAATAAATATATTTATTCTTTTGCTCCGACTTACCAGAACTGTCATAGAAAAAAGATAATTCGTACCATTTAGCAGAAAGTAAACAAAGCCCCAAATCTTGCTAACTTTTATAAAAATTGCTTCAGTACTTTTCTAAGGTACAAAAGCTACTGTAATGGGCCCATGATTTCTATCGATATTCATATTTACTATTTGTCTTTCAAACAGGAAGACACCTGATCAATCTCCCAGGAGTTCTGCAAGATTATTGCTTGGATTTTGTGACCTGACTCATTTTCTTTTGAACCAAAGAATAAATCATCAGATCTTATAAAATCATCAGATCTTATAAAATCTGTGTTTCCGTCTATACTCCGTATATACTATTCCAGCCCCTCTTCTGTATTTGAAGGGTCAGAGAGATTTGACTTTAAACTGACTTACAAAGGAGTTTAAAATCTTATGCTTTAACATTCCATTGCTACTCCTAACATTTTCTAGGTAGCATATAGAAACTACAAACTATAAAAATATAGGAAAGAGTATGATATTTATATTCAAGACCTTATGTTTGAAAATAGTCACGTTTCTAACTGAGCTATGAACAACAGCCTTCGAAGAATTTGGCACATACTGTAGATTTTTATCTTTTCTATTTCAACCACACCAAGAAGTAGTTTCTCTAAAGCTTAGAAACACCCAGAGAATCTCTTGTTTTTCTAAGCCTGATATGAAGAGGCATCATGAACAAAAACTTTTGGGGGAAAAAAGTAAACAAAAGAAATTTAGCCTTTTGGCCCTTTGGATAATTTAAAGGAGCAAGCACAATCTTTTGTGAGTCACTTGTCTGCTGTGGTTGATCTCGCCAAAGGGGTGGAGATATTTCCTCTGGTTGTGCCACAGCCTTGCTGACACTCCTATGATGATCATGCCTCGTAGAGGGAGCTGCCCCAGTGAAATTAACCAGCAGGTTTTAAAACATTAAAAACCAGGAAGGCCACTTTCCTCAGCCTCTTCTCCCTGACCTCCATCAAGAACATAGGATGAAAAACGTGATCCAGTAAAGGGGGGGGGCACACCCAGTGTCCACGTTTAGTGGACACCACGTCTAAAACATTGGGCAGAGAGTACATTTACATCGTGGTACAGGCTGCTCGTGTAAACTGTTATTCTCTGGCACCTACACACTAGGGCGGGAGTCCAAACTTGTGAATGGGCAGAGAGCCATGCCAACAGATGGGCCCAGGGATGACAGCCAAGGGACTATGTATGTGCATCAAGTATAGGTGTTGAGAACAGGAATTCCAACTGAGAAGATCAAAATGACTCCCTGTCCCAACCTTATGGTTAGGAGCTTGTCAATTCATGCCTTGTTTAATATAAATGGACTGGAATTCCAGAGAATTGACAGATTTTGAGGAAAACTTCCATTTATTTTTATTTTTTTGTAAAAATATAAATATAAAAATCACTTGGACATTTGCAGGAAATGGTTTGGTGGCATTTAGTGAGCAGAAAATGTTTCAACTTCTCTAGAAGTTTTCATGATTTTTAAAGTTTCTCTTAAAGAAATATAGAATTGGACACTTTGATAGAAGTAGCTCATTAGTTTCTCATACACTATTAAACTCTTTAAGTGCATTCAGCTCTGTAATTTCAATGTCTCGTATAATCCTTTAGGAAATTTATCCTAACAGATCAATGAAATCGAATTTCCTAATTTAATCATCTGTTAAACCTCAAAAATGCCTGAGATCTACTCTACTTTGTTTTTGACATAGGAAAGATCATTCAGAGGGGATACTTTCTTGGTGTTTTAAGTTTTTCTTTCTAAAACTAATTTCAAAATCTTAAATCCTAAAGTTATATGATTCAAATCATAAATGGGTGGAGAGGAGATTCAGAATCCCTTAGATGGCTCACATGAGCTGAGAAGGGAACATGTGGCCTGTATTACTTCTCTATGCTTTTTCCTAAGTAATAAAATTAGGGAATAGGACTAGACCATCTCTCAGGTCCTCTTCAGCTACAAAATTCTCTGTTTCTAATAGGAACAAATGAAATGGTGCTGTTCTTTCGAAACAGGAATCAAACTTTTGAGTAGAAGTTTCACCTCGTGGCTGTTATGACCCCAAAAAGAGGGCACAATGATTCCCCTACACAGCCCAAGTTGCCCTGGATTCCTAAGCATTTTAGAGGCAAGGAAGTCTAGATTCATCCTCACTCTTTCAAAGACCCTCAGAAACAGGTTTCCCTGATCATCCCAAACTTCTCCATAAAAATAAATGTTGTTGTTTGAGAGAGCATACTATATGGTTTTAGAATCTCTGAAAACACCTCTGATTCAGCGAGGAACAGTTTGCAAGCCAGGGATTTAAATAATACCAGCTGTAGGTTATAAAGCACTTCTTACCGAATCAACTGGTCATCAATTAGTAAGAACTCAACAAAACATGACCTTGTAAACTATTTTTTTCTTTATGGATTCCATTAAAATTTTTTTAGGGACTTCTCTGGTGGCGCAGTGGTTAAGAATCCACCTGCCATTGCAGGGGACACGGGTTCAATCCCTGGTCCAGGAAGATCCCACATGCCGTGGAACAACTAAGCCCGTGCACCACAGCTACTCAGCCAAAAAGTTAAAAAAAAAAAAATTTTTAAACAATTCTTAAGAAATTAAGTTTGAATGATTTTCATGCACTGGACATTTCTTAATAAATTACACTCCTATATCTGTAAAAAATATTTTAAAATTTTGTACTGAGGAATAATGTAACAGAAAAGGCCATGTATCATAAAAGTATGGTTCATGAACTTTCATCATGAACTGAATACACCAGTGAAAACAGCAACAGATCAAGAAACAGAACATCATCACAGCCCATGAGGCACCACTCTCTTCCAGTCACTACCTCCTCATCCCCAACCACTGTGAGGAATTCTATCAACATAGGTTAGCTTTGACTGTCTTTTAAACTTTATTTAAATGGAATCATACAGCACTCTTTTTGTGTCTGGCTTCTTTCACTCAATATTATGTCCATGAGATTCATCCATATTATTGAAGGTAGTTTTATTTATTTAAATTTATTTTTTATTAATTTATTTTTGGCTATGTTGGGTCTTCGTTGCTGCACGTGGGCTTTCCCTAGTTGCGGCGAGCAGGGGCTACTCTTTGTTGCGGTGCGCAGGCTTCTCATTGCAGTGGCTTCTCTCGTTGCAGAGCACGGGCCCTAGGTGCGTGGGCTTCAGTAGTTGTGGTGCACAGGCTCAGTAGTTGTGGCTCGCAGGCTCTAGAGTGCAGGCTCAGTAGTTGTGGTGCACGGGCTTAGCTGCTCTGTGGCATGTGGGATCTTTCCGGACCAGGGCTCGAACCCGTGTCCCCTGCATTGGCAGGCGGATTCTTAACCACTGCGCCACCAGGGAAGTCCCAGCATGTAGTTTTAGAATGTGCATTCTCACTGCTGTAGAGTAATCCATTTATCTACATGACTGTTGATAGGCGTTTGGCTAGTTTCCAGATTTGGGCTATTACAAATAGTATTCCTACAGATATTTGAATGCGTGTCTTTTAATGAACATGTGTATGCATTTCTTTGAGGTGTATACTGAAAGGAAGATTTGCTGGGTCATAGGGTGTGCAGATGGTTCAGCTCTAGCAGGTATCACCAATTTTCTCAAATAATTGCAACCAGTGTATATATCCACCATTCTATGAGAGTTCCTGTTGCTCCACATCCCTGACAGGACTTAGTACTTATGTCTTTTTCAGTTTTGCTCTTCTGGTGGTTATACTTCTGTGTGTGTGTTTAACATTTTTTTAAATTGAGGTGAACTTCACATAACATAAAACCTTTTAAAAGTGAACAATTAAGTAGCATTTAGTACCTTCACAATGTCCTGCAATCACCGTTTCTATCTAGCTCTAAAACATGTCATTACCCCAAAAGAAAATTCTGTACCCATTAACTATTCACTCTTATTCCCTGATTCCTCCCCACCTGACATGGTCCACGACAACCACCAACCTGCATCCTGTCTCTACGGATTTACATATCCTGAATACTTCATACAAATTGAGTCATACCATATGTGACCTTTTTCTTCTGGCTTCTTTCACTTAGCATAATGTTTTCAAGGTTCGTTCACATTGTATGAGCACTTCATTCTTTCTATAGTGCAATAATATTCCATTGTATATATATACCACAACTTGTTTATCCATGCATCCATGGATGGACATTTGGTTTTTTTCCCAAATTGTGAATAGTGCTGCTATGAATATGTATGTACATATATTTGGTTGAATACCGCTTTTCAGTTCTTTTGGATAGGTATATATAATACCTAGGAGTGGAATGTCTGTGTCACATGGTAATTCTGTTTAGCTTATTAGGGGACTGCCAAACTTTCCATTTTAGATTCCTACCAGCAATGTACCAGGGCTCCAATTTTCCACATCCTTGGGAGAAAAATAACACTTCTTATATTCTGGACTTTTAAAATAATTATTATTATAGCCATAGCCATCCTAGTGGGTATAAAGTGGTACCTCATTGTGGTTTTGATTTACATTTTCCTAATGATTAATGATGTTGAGCCTCTTTTCATGTGCTCCATTGCCATTTACATATCTTCTTTGGAGAAGTGTCTATTCAAGCCCTTTGCCCATATTTTAATTGGATTTTTTTTGTCTTTTGTTGTTGAGTTGTAAGAGTTCTTTATATATTCTGGATATTAGGCCCTTATCACATATACGAGTTGTGAAATTTTCTCCAATTCTATAGGTTATCTTTTCACTTTCTTGATAGTGTCCTTGGACATTAGCACAAAAGCTTTTAATTTTAATGAAGTCCAATTTATTTTTCTTCTTTTGTTGCTTGTACTTTTCATGTCATATCTAAGAATCTATTTTAAATCTAAGGCTATAGAGATTTACCATTATGTTTTTTTGGGTTTTTTTCTGTGGTACGCGGGCCTCTCACTGTTGCGGCCTCTCCCGTTGCGCAGCACAGGCTCCAGACGCGCAGGCTCAGTGGCCATGGCTCACGGGCCTAGCCGCTCCGCGGCATGTGGGATCTTCCCGAACCGGGGCACGAACCCGTGTCCCCTGCATTGGCAGGCAGGCTCTCAACCACTGCGCCACCAGGGAAGCCCTTACCATTATGTTTTATTCTAAGAGTTTTATGATCTTAGCTCTATATTTATATTATTGATCCATTTTGAATTAATTTTTATATATAGTGTGAAGTAGGGATCCAGTTTATTTCTTTGCATGTGGACCAGTTATGCCAGAAGAATATGCCATTTGTTGAAGTTATTCCATTTGTTGAAGAGCATGTCCTTTCCCCATTGAATGGTCTTAGCACCCTTGTTAAAAATCAGTTGACCATAGATGTATGGGTTTATTTCTCAATTTTATTACATTGGTATATGTTTATCCTTATGTCAGTACCACTCTGTTTTGGTTACTGTAGCTTTGTAGTAAGTTTTGAAATTGGGATGTGTGAGTCCTTCAACTCTGTTCTTTTAAAATATGTATATATATATCTTTTATTTTTTTGTCTTTTAACAGCCCCTTGCAATTCCATATGAGTTGGAGAACCAGATTTCCCATTTCTGCAAAAATTATCATTGGACTGTTGATAGAGATTGCATTGAATCTGTAAATCACTTTGGGCAGTGTTGCCATCTTAACAATATTAAGTCTTCCATTCAATGAACATGGGCTGTCTTTCCATTTATTTACAAGTTCTTTAACTTCTTTAAGCAATGCTCTGTAGTTTTCAGTGTACAAGTCTTTCACCTCCTTGGTTAAGTTTATTCTAAATACTTTATCCTTTTGGATGCTCTTGAGAATGGAACTGTTTTCTTAATTTCCTTGTCCAGTTGTTCATTGCTGATGTATAGAAACACAAATGTTCGTATGTGTGTGTGTGCACGTGTGTGTGTGTTGAACTCACACTTTTACAACTTTTCTGAAATTTGTCTGTTGGCTCTAGTTTCTTTTTTCTTTTCTTTTTGGTACAGTCTTTGAGATTTTTTTATATATAGGATCATGTCATTGTAAATAGAGGTAGTTTTACTTCTTCCTTTCCAACTTGGATGCCTTTTTTTTCTTTTTCTTGCCTAATTGCTCTGGCTAGAACTTCCAGCACATTGTTGAAGAGTAGCAGTTAAAACAGTCATCCTCAAATAAAGAAATAAACTTATTTTTTTAAAAAAACAGTCATCCTCATTTTGTTACTGATCTTCTGGGGAAAGTTTTCAGTCTTTCACCATTGAATACGATGCTAGCAATGGGTTCTTCACAAGTGCCCTTTATCATGTTGAGAAAGTTCCCTTCTGTTCCTAGTTTGAGTATTTTTATCATGAAAGTGTTTTAGATTTTGCCAAATGCCTTCTCTGTATCAATTGAGATGATCATGTAGAGTTTCACCTTCATCCTATTAAAGTGGTATGTTTTGTTGATTCATTTTCTTATGTTGAACCACCCTTGCATTCCTGGGATACTTCCCACGTTGTTATAGTGTATAATCCTTTTAATACGCTGTTGGATTTGGTTTGCTAGTATTTTGTTGAGGATTTTTGAATCTATATTTATAAGGAATATTTGTCTGTAGTTTTCTTTGTGGTATCTTTGTGCAGCTTTAATATCAGAGTAATACTTGCTTATTGTATGAGTTAGTAAATGTTTCCTCTTCTATTTTTCAGAAGAGTTTGAAAACAATTGGTATTATTTCTTTAAATGTGTGGTAGAAACAATGTGGTTTTAATTGTATTTCCCTATTGTTTAAAGATGTTGAGCATCTTTTCATAGGTTTATTGGCCATTTTTACATCATCTTTTGTGAAAGTCTGGTTAAGGTTTTTGTCCATTTTCCTGTTGGTATTCTGTCCTTTTCTTTAATTAATTAATTAATTAATTAATTAATTTTTGGTCGCGTTGGGTCTTCGTTGCTGCATGTGGGCTTTCTCTAGCTGAGGCGAGTGGGGGGGTACTCTTTGTTGTGGTGCGCGGGCTTCTCATTGCGGCGCATGGGCTCTAGGCACATGGGCTTCAGTAGTTGTGGCATGCAGGCTTCAGTAGTTGTGGCTCATGGGCTCCAGAGTGCAGGCTCAGTAGTTGTGGTGCACAGGCTTAATTGCTCGGCGGCATGTGGAAATCTTCCTGGACCAGGGATCAAACCCGTGTCCCCTGTATTGGCAGGCAGATTCTTTTTTTTTTTTTTTTTTTAACATCTTTATTGGAGTATAATTGCTTTACAATGGTATGTTAGTTTCAGCTTCACAACAAAATGAATCAGTTATATATATACATATATTCCCATATCTCTTCCCGCTTGCGTCTCCCTCCCTCCCACCCTCCCTATCCCACCCCTCCAGGCGGTCACAAAGCACCGAGCTGATTCTTAACCACTGTGCCACCAGGGAAGTCCCTGTCCTTTTCTTGAGTTGTAGTTTTTATATGTTCTGGATGAGTCCTTTGTCAATATGTGTATTGTTATATCTTCTCCCACTCTATAGTTTGCCTTCTCATTGTCTTAAGAGTATCTTTTGGTGAACAAAATTCTTAATTTAATATAGTCTTATTTGTCATTTTTTTCTTTTGTGGTTAGCCCTATTTGTGTTGTGGTTAAGCCATCTTTGCCTACTCCAATGTCATGAATATTTCTCCTGTGCTTTCTTCTGAAAGCTCTGTAATTTTACCTTTAACGTGCAACCTACCTGTACCTTATTTTTGTGTAAGGTGTGAGACAAGGGTTAAGATAGTTTTTTTTCCACTTAGATATCCAATTGACCCAGCACCAATCCTTTTCCTACTGGCCGGCAGTGTCCACCTTGGTCAAAAATTAGGTAATTGTACATGTATGGGTCTTTTTCTGGATTCTTCATTCTGTTCTATGTGGTGGTTTGTCTATCTATGCAGGAATACCACATTGTCCTAATTACTATAGCTTTGTAATATAAATCCTAGTATTTGAAAATGAAACCTTCTTCCTCCTCCAACCTTGTTCTTTAAGATTGCCTTGGGTATTGCTCACTCTTTGCATTTCCGTATTAATTTTAGAATCAGCTTCTCAATTTCTACAAAGCAAAAAGTCAAAGCTAAATGGGATTTTGATTGGGAGTGTGCTGTTCATAGGGCTTTGGAAGCTGAAGAAAAAGAAAGGACACATCTAGAATTTAAGAAGAAGATCAGAAGAAACATTGTGTGTTCAGTTAATATTTGTTCAGTGCCTGATTTTGGCCATGCCCTCTGTGAGGTGTGGTGGTGTGTGGAGAGACACTGAGAAACAAGACACTACCTACACTTAAGGGGCATTCTAGTGGATCTCTGAATTCCTCACTGAGACTCTCCATAGAATTGATGCAGTCTGTGTGTTGCTTCTTAATCATGACAGTTTTATAATGGGTGAGACCAGACACCTGCTGAGGCATTTTATGATCATTTGTAAATGTCTTCCTGATGAAACTGAGAGCTTTTCAAGTCCTCATGAGGTTCACTTAGGAAATAGAAGCTCAGAGTTTACTGAATTCTTAATATGTGCCACTGAGTATCTTACAGATTTTATTTAATTCTCATGACAACATCACCCAACAATGAGGTAAATATTATTATCCCCATTTTTACAGATGAAGAAACTGAGTCTTAAAGGGGTTGAGTACTTTCCCCAAGATCATACAACAAGCATATTACAGATCTAGGGTTGAAACCCAGATCTTCCTGATTCCAAAGCCAGTGCTCTTAACCACTATAAATCAAAAGTAGAAATGATATAAAATGACTTATCCCTATGATTTAATTCCTTGCAGCAGATCTGCATGTGCAATGTTATAACAGAAGAGCCACAATATGAATGGAATCTTCAACAAAGATAGACATAGATGAATTTGTTGGTGTTTCTACAGTACTTTGGGGGTGGGGTGGGTGGGGTAGGGGGAGACAAAGTATCCAGAGTGATAGGGAAACTAGGATCAGTTATCTGGCCAGGTTGGCGCTGAATGGAGTAAAAATCCAAGCAGTTTTGAAGGATGGGACATTGGTATTACATGGTGCAGGTAACTATGGTCACCTGGCATAAAGTGCTCTTTCATACAAGGCACTGAGAAACCCAAGGCCTATTCGCAATAAACAGAATAAAAGATGTGAAGGATTCAAAGACTGCAGGGCAGGATAGGTGCTTCTAAGGGTATTGGAGAGCTTAAAGAAAGAAAATGGATTTTATCAAGGACTCAAACTAGGGACTTTCTATGATTTTCCTTAAAGAATCTCTTATCTATTGTGCAGCAGGGCTGATAGACCTCAAAACAAATGCTGAGACTACTGAAAATTGAACATCCACTTAGATCTTGTGAGTTGTCTAATTTCAGTACCAGGTGAAGTACCAGCCTCACCAGATCCCTCATGTTCAAGTTAAGATGCTGAGTAAGAAAGTGTAGGACTTGAGAACTGAAGTATGAATACATGGGAGGATTAGAAAAACTCAGAATAAACTGAAACTCCAACCCCATGGAGCTTCCCTTGCCGACCGAAGCGGATGACTCTTCTTGCCTTGCTTGAAGACTCTGTAAAGATCTGACCTGAGAAATATTTTCTTCATGCCTTACCTCCTCCACCCATCATTGTGTCTGTCTCTATGTCTATCTAGCTATATGGTTACATATATATGTATGTGTGCTTACGGGTGTGTATATATAACTATCTATAGTCACACATACATATATAACTACACACATATATACATATGTAACTATATTTAGTTATGTAAACATATATAATTATATACACATATATACATAAGTAACTATATATGTCATATATGAAATACACATATTAGGATATAGAATATATATAGTATGTAATAACATGTATTATATACATCCTATCATGCCTTGGAGGAGATAGGCTATAATAACAAAATCCAATAAAAGAAATACCAACTATACATCAAAAGAATTGTAGGATTATGCTAATTTATATTGGTAAACTTTGGAAATGGATTCTGAGGGTGTTAGGCTAAGACTAAGGGACAGAATTTTAGGTCAGACTGAATTTATTGGGTGTATTGACACCAGCAGCTGGGAATGGGTCTAATGGTTTTCCCAGTTGGTTGACTGAAACCTGGCTAAGTAAAGTTGAGCCACCAGAAATTCCTTGATATGATGTCAAGGAAAAATACAAATAGCAGAGAGAGAAAAATGTTGGAGTGGATTAATCATGCAGAGGCTGCTCTCATAACACCTAACTGTGTCCCCTTAGCGGGTCCAGAGATACACCTTGGTGAGGGGGATACCAACATCGAAGAACAAGTGAATGAACATTGTACTGGCTGTTTGATGTAGCCTGGGCATGTGTTGGTTGAAATGGGCTCCTGATTTCATTCCCCGATGAACTCACAATGGGAGTCCCAAGGTCCCAGGGTAGTATCACCAGGGCAAGGTGTGTGTGGCAGCAGAATGGGAGTGGTAAATAGAGTGAACCCTACAAGGATTTTTGCTAGTGGCTATTTCAGTATCCAGTCCCTAGAACCAAAATAGGTAGTTGGCCCACGAAGGGCCTATCTGATCTAAATAACAAACATCTTCCGAGTCTGGTGTAAGAGACATGCTCTGAGGCTTGGCGGTGGGATTTCAGAGCCACTCACCTGATTCCTGAACCTGAGTTGGTTCAGTGACCCAGAGTCTCTGCACTGAAGGGGGAGTGAGGACCCATGGAGGAAAAACGTGCCACAACGACACACATATGTACCGTGAATCTTCATCCTGGACTTTCCCGAAAGTACCTGCGGGTCATTGATCAGGGGAAGAGTACACTGTAAAGGCAAATACCTAGATGTTTGGGGGATTATTGGAAACTGGCTCAGAACTAACTCTAATTCCTGAATGAAATTGTGGTTTACAGGATAGAAAGAGATTGTTCCCTTACTTCCTTTAATCTTAGCTGGAATACAGCCTTCCCTGGCCACTCTATTTAAGAGTGCAAACACCTCCCCATCTAGAACTCCTTATCCCCCTTCCTTGACTTATATTTTGCTCCATAGAATTTGTTGCCTTCTAAGGTACTATATTATTTAGTTAGTTTATTGTCTGTTACTTCCTTTTAGAACATAAGCTCCATGAAGGCAAGGATTTTTTCCTGTTTTGTTTCTTGCTGTGTCCCATGCAGCTAGAACAATGTGTTGCATAGAATCGACACCTACAATGCAGTTATTGAATAAATTAAAATGAGAAATAAAGTTCTGATCTGTGTTTGTCTCACATAAGCCCAGTAGGACCCTGATTTCATTCATCTGTTGCTAAGTGCGTAAAGGAATAGATGAACTGAAAGACGGAAAGAGTGACTCCTTTTCATAGCAAGCAGGAAGGGCCACATTCAGATCCCTTGGAGCATTCCCTGTTTGTCCCTCTACACCAACAAGTCACCAAAGAGCAATTCCCCATACCTGAAGGGTCACAGAGATAAAGGCTGTCATAACAAACCTAACAGATGCAGGGATATGATTCTTTTCACATCATCATTTAAGTCACCTGTACAGTCAGTGAAGCTGATAGACGTTTGAAAAAGACAGCATATTGTCAAAAATGTAATTCAATCAAAAATTTGGAGAAGTAGACAGTGAACTGATATCCATGGGATTCACTGATGCCTCACTCAGAAGTAGCTGGCCTTATGGAATGGTGGAATGATGATACGTGTTCTTGACAGATTGGTCTGTTCTCTTATGGGATGCAGCAAATGTTCTTAACCAGCAACCAATTCCCCCACAACCAAAGGGGTGAAATACACAACTGGGCAGATGCTTGTTACTCTTTTTTGCTACTCAATATCTGAACTCTTTCTCTGTATTTGTAGAACCCTTCACTTTATGACCACCTTTTAAGCTGAAAATGTGAAACACTTCTTTTTTTTCAGATTCTGTGCACCTAAGTGAGAGCTATCAGTCAGATGCATCTACCAGTTCAAAGTCTTGGGAACCAGCAACACAAAAGACACAAGGGTCGTGGTGCTCTGGTAACAGATGCCAACTGTGGCTGTTTCCTGAACCAACAAAGGGCACTAGTTCCAGCAGGACCCTCCTGTGGCCAGTCAGTGACAGGATCTGCACGCAGCTATCCTGTGTGCAGTGCTGTCCTCCATGGAGCAGTGCCGTGGGCGATTTGGGGTGGTGTTTCCTGGCTGGGTGGCCACCATGCAGTGGTGTGCTGAAGCCAGCTTTCCCCACTTGTAAAAGGTGATTGCTAAATTTTCAGGAATTTTGTGAGCCAGTCATTAAATGTAATATTAAATTATATAAACTTACAATTAAATAAATTATATATAAAAAAGATAATAAACTCAAAACTCATCCTTTTCTAATTATTTTACTATATTTTACTGTTATCTATGGACTTTAAGCTTATTTACATCTATTGCATCTGTATCATACATTTCTTCCCGATTCCATGCTCACTGACATCACACTGGGAGCTTGGACATCAGCCATCTTGGTAGTATTTACACTATGGAAACTGGCACGCACCAGAAATCAAGGCTTGATTTGTTATTTTGTTGTCTAGAATTTGATTGTCTAGAATTTAAGTGATGGAAAAATGTCAATACAAATCAAAAGTGTGTCATGTTTATAACCATTAATTGTAAATAACAGAGAAATTAAGAAAACATGTTTTTTCCCAGAGAGCTGGTTTCACTCCCCAAAAGCCTCATTCTCTGATCTTCCCAGAGATTCTGAGAGCAATCTACTATCCTTTAAAAAAAATCTTTTTCTGAAGAAATCAGAGTATGTTTCTAGAGACTAAGAAAACTGATGAATACACTATCTGTAACAGGATAGCACCTTTTCAGTAGCGTGTAACAAAAATCTCTACCATGAGCCTACAGTGTTCAAGGGAAGGCAGGACTCTGCCACTGAGCCTCAGCTTGTAACAAGAACATTCCAATCCTTTGAACAGTAGTTCAATTCCTGTTTAAAACTGTTCATCTTTCTATACATCCCAATTTAGCGGCAACATCTCTTCCGCATCTTATAACATACACCTAGTGTCCCCAAACGCAAGTTTGTATTTTGATGTAGGACTATTTTACATATTTTTGAGGAATTTAGCTACTCTATTAAAAGTCACAAACATTTATTGAGTGCCTACTACTTACTGTGGCAGCAGCTGTTGAAGAATAAAGAGAAGCTTCGTGTGGTCCTTGAAGAGCTTTATCATTCAGTACTAGAGATGACACATACACAATGGCTGTAATTCAAAATGAAACGTTAGGAAACATAAAAGGGGTTCAAATTTCTGTGAAACCTAATTTCAGCAAGATAACAACTAAGCAATCGTACCATCTATAACAATAAGCCAAGCTTGATAATGTGTCATCCAAATAAAAGTCTTAATTGTTTTTTTCAACGTGAAAGAGAGGAGCCAGACAGACCTGGGCTTGAGAAGCTCCCCGGCAATTTGCTTGCTCTATGTACCAGTTAATAGTCCAACCAGGGAAGCAGGACCGCTAGGAGTGATATGGACTAAGGGGTTCATCACAGGGATTAGACATTATACGACTGTGGGAGAAGATGTGATAGCAGAGGTCTGTGAAGGACGGGGAAGGTGGAGGATCAGATAAAGTCACTAACCTGTGAACATGAATGGGAGTCTCTCGAGGGCTCTCCGGAAGGCCAACTCCTCTGCTGCTGGCCCCGAAGCCACCTGCCTGCAGACTGGCAAGACAGGCTGTGGGGAAGGAAAGCTGGAGGCAGACTGGTGGGAGACAAGCACACCTGCTTGTAGTAACACAGTGTGTTGGCTTTATACATGTCTCTCGCTGCATCTAATCTGGCCCAGGATCGAGAGCACCTGAAGGAGGAGATTGGCCGATGCTGAGGGAGCTGCTGCCTCAAGCCAACGAGGTGAGCCAACGAGGACATCAGCAGCAGCCTGCTTTGAGGGTAATGCGGCCGCTTCATCCTGCATTTCGAATGTTGCACAGATTTCTCCTGGGACCAACTTTAGACAGGAACCATACGAGTCAAGGAATTTGGAGAAACCTAACTGCAGTTTAGCTAAACTGACACAGTATCAAGCCACCATTCTATGTTACCTCAAGTAAAACCACCTTAGCGTCGGTTTCCTCATTTGGGAAAAGGAAATAATTGGGGATAGTGTAACAACTGGGAGAGTTGTTGTGAGGCTGCATATCTCAAGGCATAGTTCATGGTATCTAGTATGTAGTTGATGATTTATCTTATGAAGCAGATCATTTTAAGGCCTTTAATGCCAGTTTTATAGTATTTCCCTCTATATTTCAAATTACCCTCTTTTGATGAAATTATCACGATGATTTGCTTTTTTTTTAAAAGAAATTATGTTTAATTTTCTTGAAATATATTTCAAAATTGTATGTCATTTTCCTCTGGATAGAAATGATTTTTAATTTTATTGAGAGTAAAACTCATATGCAGTTAACATTTATATTTATGGCCCCAAACTTGAAAATAAGTATATGATTTAGCCACCAACAGCCTGGTCTTCAACCTATACTGATAAGAATTTTTAGATCCCTCCAAAATAATTGTGATCCTCTCTGATCTATAAATTCCAATTAGTATAGGCTGAATACCAGGCTGTTGAGACAAACTTATGCCAAAAAACAACAACAAAAATATTCCTTATTCATCAGAAATTCTCATTTAACTGAGCATCCTATATTTTATATGGCAACCCTCTCTGATTCTCCATTCTTCTAAGGAACCCTGATCTCACTAATCCAAAAATCTCTTCTACTGTTCTACCCTCTCATACTATTTTTGCTGTCAATTCCCATAGCAATTCACTTCACACTCAATATATCCCAAGATGAAGCATGACCTTAACCTCTAAAAGGGCTACCTTTTCCATCATGTCACATCTGTCTGCACTCTTGACATTCTTCTCATCTCTTCAGATAGAATCTTGGGTTCATTTGTGAGTACCCCTCTCCATCTTTACCAACTTCCAGCCAGACACGACTAAGTTCTGTCAATTCCTTCTTTAAAGTGACTTCCAAGTGCTCCTTTCCTCTTCCTTTTTACTGCCACCACCCCTCCCCTGACTGTCATCTGCTAAATAGTCCCTTTAAGCCCAGTCTCCTTTTTTGATCCTGTCTGAATCCTACTCATCTTCCTAAAACACTGCTGTCTCACTGTTCTCTGCTGCTCAAGAACTACAGCTGCTTGCTCTTGTCTATTGTATTAAGTACTGTAACTAATGTAAAATGTTTTGCTCTTTGAAGAACAATGTTAAGAAAATAAAAAGACAAGTGGCAATTCTCTCAAGAAAAAAATAGGTAAACTAAATAGTATTACATCACCTTAAAAAATAAATGTATAGCTAAAGACCTTAAAACAAAGAAAACTGCAGGCCCAGATGGCTTCCCTGGTGAATTCTACTACATATTTATGGAAAAAATAATACTAATTCTACACAAACTTTTCCAGGAAATAAAAGAGGATGGAAGTCAGTATTACCCTGATACCAAAAGGAGACTAAGATATTAGAAAAAAAGAAAACTAAAGACCAATATGTCTCATGAACATACACACAAAATCCTCAACAAAATATTAGCAAATCATACCCAGCAATATATAAAAGGGATAATACAACAAGACCAAGTAGGCTTTACGCCACAAATGAAAGTTAGTTCCAAATTTTAAAAATCAATCAATGTAATTTACCATATTAAGACTAGAGAAGAAAGACTGTATGGCTATCTCAACAGATACAGAAAAAGGCTTTGAAAAAATTCAGCATCTATTCATGATTTAAAAAAAAATCCTCTCAGCAAACTTGGTTTATAAGGGATGTTCTTATGTTCCTCAACCTAAGAAAATATACCTATAAAAAACTTACAACTAACATCATAGTTAATGATGAAAGACCAAAGGCTTTCCCTAAAGATGAAGAGCAAGGGAAGGATATCCACTTTCACCAATCCTATTCAACATCATACTGGAGGTCCTAGTCAGTGCATAAGGCACGAAAATAAATTAAACACATACAGATTGGGAAGGAAGAAATAAAATGATCTCTATTAACAGAAGACAGGCTTGTCTACACAGAAAAAAATCCCAAATGGAATCTATAAAAAGCTACTAGTACTAATAAGTGAGTTTAGCAAGGTCATAGGCTATAAGGTCAAAACCAATTGTATTTTTTTTTTTTTTTTTTTTTTTTTTTTTGCGGTACGCGGGCCTCTCACTGTTGTGGCCTCTCCCGTTGCAGAGCACAGGCTCCGGCCGCGCAGGCTCAGTGGCCATGGCTCACGGGCCCAGCTGCTCCGCGGCATGCGGGATCCTCCTGGACCAGGGCACGAACCCGTGTCCCCTGTATTGGCAGGCAGACTCTCAACCACTGCGCCACCAGGGAAGCCCTGTATTTTTATATACTTGCAATGGATACTTAGAAAAATGAAATTTTAAAAGGTATCATTTAAAATAGCACCAAAAGCATAAAATATTTAGGCATTAATCTAACAAAATATGTACAAAATCTGCATGCCCAACTGTGAAGCACTGATGAGAGAAATCAAAGGAGACATATATATAAAAGTAGAGACATACCATTATCATGGATTGGAAAACTCAATATTATCATTTCTTCTCTAAGTTGATCTACACGTTCGATGTGATCCCAACCAAAATCCCAGCAGTCCTTTCTGTAGAAGTCAACAAACAGATTCTAAAATTTATGTGGAGAAAGCAAACAAAATAGAACTGCCAAAACAATTTTGAAAAAAAAAAAAAAGAAGTTGGAAGACTCACACTACCTGCTTTTAAGACTTGCATAAAGCTACAGTAATTAATACTGTGTCAGTATTGGCAAAAGGATAGACACACAGATCAATGTGTCAGAAAATACAGAAATAGACCCACATATATATAGTCAACTGAATTTTCACAAAAGTGGAAAGGTAATTCAATGAAGACCGGATAGTTTTCCAACAAATGGGACAAAATAATTGAATATCCACATGCAAGAAAACCCCAACTTAATTCATATATCACACAATATATAAAAATTGACTCAAAATGGATCACAAACTCCTAAATGTGACATCTAAAACTGTAAAACTTCTAGAAGAAAACCTAGGTGAAAAAGCTTTGTGACCTTGGTTAAGGAACGGTTTCTTAGCCACAACACCAAAAGTACAATCCATAAAAGAAAAAAATGGGACTTAATCAAAAATTAAATCTTCTGCTCTTTGAAAGACACTCTTAAGAAAATGAAAAGACAATACATAAAATATACACAGAAATATCTGTAAAAACGTATCTGATTAAGGACATGTATACAGAATACATAAAGAACTCTCAAAACTCAATAAGAAAATAACCCTATAAAAAATGGGCAAAAGATTTGAATTCACACTTCACTAATAAAGGTATACAGATGGCAGATAGCACATGATAAGATGCCTAATATCATTAGACATTACGGAAATGCAAATTAAAAACACAGTGATATACTACTACACACCTGGTAAAATGTCTTTATTCATAATCTCCAAAAACTAGAAACAATCTAAATGTCCACCAACTGGTGAATGAATAAACAAACTCTGGTATATCCATACAATGGAATACTATTCGACAATAAGAAGGAATGATCTACTGATACATGCATCAACATAGGTGAATCCAAAAATATTATACTTGTTAAGAGAAGACAGATGCAAAAACTGCAAACTGAATGATTCTATTTGTGAGACATTCCAGGAAAGACAAAACTATAGTGAGACAAAGTAAATCAATGGTTGCCTGGGATCAGGGACGGGGCAAGTATAATGACTGTAAAGGGGAAGACGGAAAACTTGGGATCATGGCAATGCTCTGCTTCTTCAGTGTGGTGTGGTTACATGACTGCATACATTTGCCAAAACCCATTGAATTGTTCAACACTTCGGAATTGTCGAGTTTAAACCTCCATATTCTAAACCGTTTGTCCTCCATTCCACGGTAGGTAAGGGTTCTTTTTTAATACATTTATTTATTTATGGCTGCATTGGGTCTACCGTTGCTGCCCATGGGCTTTCTCTAGTTGCGGCGAGCGGGGCCCACTTTTCCTTGCAGTGTGCGGGCTTCTCATTGCAGTGGCTTCTCTTGTTGCAGAGCAGGGGCTCTAGGTGCGCGGGCTTCAATAGTTGTGACTCGCGGGCTCTAGAGCACAGGCTCAGTCGTTGTGGCTCACGGGCTTAGCTGCTCCGCGGCATGTGGGATCTTCCCAGACCAGGGATAGAACCGGTGTCCCCTGCACTGGCAGGTGGATTCTTAACCACTGTGCCACCAGGGAAGTCCTTCCTTATTGTTTTAAGTTTACTTTATCTTCTCGATGCCTTATGAAGCATGTGGCATTGCAAAGATGTTCCAAGCAGAGCCCAAAGGACCACAAGTTATGCATTACTCTAACTAGAGGATGAGACAGCAACTCACTGACAGTTGCTGTAACAACCAGAAAGGTTTAGATCCCATGAGCTTTGATATACTTTATGAAGGCATTGTAACTTATATAACTTTATAATGATCCTTACAGTTAAGATAAAAATAAATAAGAGATGTTCCAGAGGAAAACGTGAAGATGTATTGATTTTGCTCCTGGATACTTTCTAATGAGTTGCTAACCAAAGGAAATGGTTTAAGAAAAACTAGGGTAAGAACCAGTGGGAAGAGAAGGAATGGCCCACTAGGCCTTCGGAAGATGGAGGTGTTTACAGGATGGCTGACCATAACGGACACCGGCCTGGATTCTGAGATTCCTGGGGGACCAAGAGATGAAGGGTAAGATAATTATTGTCATCAAGGTCTTTGAGGGTATCTTATGACGGTTGCTATTAAAAGAGAGCTCTGTCAGGCTCACTGTAAAGAAGTGCTAGGCAGCCCAGAAGGTTTTTATTTAATTTTCTAAGTAGGGGCTTATGTGCTTGGGGTCCTCAGATGGTTGTATCATGTGCACAACAGCTGTAAATCTGAATGGAAAAAATCTATGCCAGTGAAAACCAAATTCAAAATTACATAATCACATTATTTGGTTATAATTGCATGCATGGAGCACATGCTAAGGCTGGGCTCTGAATGCTTTGCACATACTTAGGCTCTGAACGCTTTTCAAGAGCCATATGAAAGAGATGCCATTATTACTTCCATCATACATTTGAGAAAAATGAGAAGAGAAAATAAGGTCAAGAACTAGAAGCAGGTAGGAAAGGAATTTAAACCCAATTTTCTCTGACTCCATGTTCTGTACTGCCTTCATTCATTCAATAAATATTATTGACTCTCTGTCATGTACCTGGTACTCGTCTAATAAAAGGACTCCTTTTAAGGACAGCAAAGTAAAAAAGTAAAGAAGTAACAACCATAAAGGTTTAAATTCCATGAGCTTCAGTATACTTTAAGAAGGCATTGTAACTTATTTATATAATTTCATAGTGATCTTTACAATTAAGATAAAAATAAACTTTTAAAGCAGAGTTATGAAAATCTCCCTATTTATCCAGAATATATCTCTGGATAAGTACTCCACAAAAGATTTTTTTTATTCCTTTTCAATAAATCTTTTTATCCTAATCAAGTATATTATTTGAAAAATTGACATTCCACTTGAAACTGGAGATAAATTCTAATCCTAAATTTTCCATTTAAACTCTTACATTTCCAAAATATTATTCATATAATTATTCAGATATCCTAAAGGAAAAAAAAAAGAGTAACAACTATTTTCATTCAAAGAATGGCACGATATTATTCTAATACACAAAGTAGCATTATCTACTCTTCAATTATTGTATTTAGCTGGAATGATCAAATGATTATTTAAACTTTTTGCATAATGTAAAACTATGTCTGAGATTCTGATAACATCTCAGTGAAAGGTTTTCTTTTTCTTTATCATCTTAGGAATTATGTCGAGTGTGTTCAAATCTAACCAAGTCTTTCTCTTTACACTATTTTCTAAAACTTTAATAAAATAAAGGGCAGCTAAGAAAAAAAGCTTAAGACAAACACAATTAGATTGTCTTTATGCCATTTATGTCAATGGACAGATACTTAAGGCATAGCTAAAGGTTTAAGTCTGTTACTTTATGACATATGCTCCCTGCTACCCTGGCCATTACTTGACAGGATGTTTGCTTGCAAAATGACTATTTTCCTATAGTCACTCTTGATTTTAATATAACAGACTATCATTATGACTCAACTTGAACATTAGTCATCATAGAATGTCATAGTCTCTACAGACAAATATTGATCAGAGCAACTTTTAGAAACAGAATAAAAGCAAAATGAAATTTAAATGAATAAAAAAGTATTAGTTTGAAAATGCTTTTAGGTTTCTAAAAACACATTAATCATTGGTTAAAATATCTCACAAGCCTCTGTACTTTAGATTTTTATTAATGTCCACCTTGTTACAAAATTAAGGCAACCTTCAAAACCACAACATACATAGTAGAATATTATTTTCCTTCTATTATAATTGGCAAATGTAAAATCAATATTTCCATTTTACACTGTTGAAGGAAAGAGTCCTTTGTAGAGTGAATATTCTCTATAGAAATTTATAAAACAAAATATGTATCTCTTTATTGACACCACTGGTCTTATAAAACAATTCTTCCTTTCAATTCACAAATATTTTAATTCAATTACTATTTTTAAAAAAACAAGTTTTCTTAACTCTCTACTACTCACCTATATATTGTAGTTGGGCCTCACTAAAAATCTTCTGTCACCTTCAGATTTTAAGAAAAGCATATAAAAATTCAGAGTTTCCTTAGGCCTCATTTGGCCATGTATTACCATCTACATTATTATTCTTTACCAAATTTCTCCTCATTTCTCGGTCTATAATTTATAGAGCACTGCAAGTCAAATAAAAGTTGCCAATTATCTGATTAATTTTGATTTAGAATACTGTTGCTCCAAATGATCCAGGACTATTTACTTTAGCACAAAATAAAAAGTTGAGTAATTACCCAGATACTAGTAACTCAAGTCCAAGTTTCTAATAACATGGACTAAATTGCCCATATTAATACAACTCTCCCTTTCACCCTGTTGCCAGTCATTATTTTCTTGGTATTTTATGACATTAAAATGATTTTATAAATCTTGCTCCCCATTCCTTTCCATAAAGTACAGATTAGAATGCTTACAAAAAGGAATGTAATTTTGAAAATTACACTTGAAAGAGTTAGAACAACTGTGGTTATTTATGTTTTAAACTTAATGAAAATAATCAAACACTTAGGGAGAAAAAAATGGAAATTTTCATCTATTTCATAGGCACTTGTTTTCACAACAGTCTAGAAAATTACTTTCTGAGCATTTACCATGGTGTAAAAATCAGTTATGTATAAATGATTTATTTTCTTACCAGAGGCGAGGGGGTTGTAGGGGGATGAATGCAACAGGTGAAGGAGATTAAGAGATACAAACTGCCAGTTATAAAATAAACGAATCACCAGGATGTAAGGTACAGCATAGGAAATATAGTCAATAATATTGTAATAACTTTGTATGGGGACAGATGGTAACAAGAGTTATCGTGGTGATCATTTTATAATGTATAAAAATATCGAATCACTATGCTGTACACCTGAAACTAATATAATATTGTAAGTCAATTATACTTTAATTAAAAGTAAATTAATAAAGTATTTTCTGAATAGTTCTATATATGCAAAAAATATGCGAGAGAATTGAACACAATTATTCTAAGGATTTTTTTAAAGTATTGTTAGACTGAACTTTGCATAAAATTGTTTCAAGTCTATGTTTTATTTTGACAAGGGACATAAAAATATGTACTCTCTTGAAAACACCATTCAAAACAACCATAATTAAAATGTTAAATTCTTAACCAGTATTATCTAAAATATCATGTGTTTCAAAATATTAAAACTTTCACCTAAGCCTTTCTTTACAAAGTAATCTCTCTTAATATATTAATTTTGGTTTAAATGTTTACTTTAAATGAGTTAAAAGCACATTTTGTATAGTTTCTTTAGTGTTGGCAATGTATTTAATTCGGATCATGCATTCTTATATATATAACTTCTCTTCTGAAATAATTCATTTGATAAATGATGGTCAAATCTTTCATTTTATAAGCAAGTATAGATTATTGTTACCTGAGTTTAGTATATAAAATACTTCTATTTTTTGTTTCCTCTTTTTTTAAATTATACTCCTTTAAACAAAATAAATATGAATACTTATACATTACTTAAATTTCAAATTTTAATATATAAAAAGCATGCTCTCAAAATACAAACTTTTAAAAAATGTTGGCTTTAGACAATAATATTCCATTGACTAGGCCCATTTGTTCCTTTTTGTTGTTGTTGTTGGAATTCATGGATCTGGTCAAAACTTCAGTTTCTAAGGTATGAGAAAATACAGTGTTAGAATAGAGTCCAAAACCAGGACCAAAAAGGAAGGGAATCTCTTAGATATTTTCTGTTGTTATAGTCTAAATGTAAGCCATGTTAAAACTGGTTAGGTTCTGGACATGACAGATGATCTTCTGGTCCATTTTGAGCATGACTGTGAGGCTTAGTTAAATTCAGTGGAGCTAAGAGAATCTTGGTGTAATGGACTGTGTCAGAGAAAATAAACAGTAAATAAGTTTTCTGTAACATTTCTTCTCTGGAAGGGAAAAACTTTCCTCCCTCCCTCCCTCCTTTCCTTCCTTCCTTCAAAAAATATTCAATCTCTCTCTCTCCCTCTCTCTCTAAAAATGTAAAATAACAATTTAAAGGACAGTCTGCATGCATATGGAAGAATTAATCAGATATATTTATCAAAGTAAATTTGTTTCAACATGTCCATGCTTCACTTTCATTCTCTTCTAGCTAACCCATGGGTCATTCTGGCTGATCCCAGATCAATGAAGTAGGAAATCGAAGCGGTGATCTTTATAAGTGAAGTAGAGAATAAAACCAATCTGTTGTTGAGGGGGAAACTGTTTATTATCTAAATTCTCTATTTGACAGACTTTATTGGATGGTTGGCCAGCTCCTAATTTTCATATCACTCCACTGGTGACTTAAGGAGTAAACTTACTTTTTATAATCCATACAAAAGATAAGTACATTGTAATAATTTAAAAGTAAATAGTTTCCATTTGTCCATGTAGAGAAATTCTAAGACACACAATTCAACCTGTTCTTTTCTCATTAAATATACTGTGGAGTATGATTGCCTTCCTTGTTTCTAATTTCTTTACCTTTAAATTAAAATTTGCCTTCATCTCTTGCCAAACTGCATGTTAAAAATTTTATTTCCTTTTAAGAAACCAATTCCTCATTTCTTCCTAGCTGAAGACTTCACAATTTTAGTCAGTACTACTCAGATATTCCCATGTGACATTAGTTGCTTGGCTTCAAAATAAGGGATCAAACTTCCTAAAGGAAGCCCTGAAGAGCAGACCTGACTTTTCCAATATGTAGAAAATCCTTTCAAACCCATAGACTGCTTAGATACAAAGATTTAATATTAAAAATTATCATTTGATACTTATGTACATTCTTTTAATATTACAGAATTATTTCATTCTGACTCAAGTAGCTAACAAAATCAAGGCAGGACACTCTTGATGATAGCTCCCAAATCTCACTTTAAAAATTCAAGAGTATTCTCCTTTTTAAACATCCTGACTATAGAATTTCCTATTTGCAAAGTTTGACAAAATTATAGTTTCTTAATTTCAAAGGAAATGCTTTGATATTTATCTTTTTAAGAAACTCAGTTTCTTAGTAGCATGATAATTAACCTGTTACAACTTAGATTTGAAATATTTATCATATACCACATTTTGAAGTTTTATATTTGATATTTTCCTGATGCAACTATCTGAAAAATGAAATTTAAAAAATAGTACTAAATGATGAAACTACTACTTAAATAGAAGTTGTGCTAATTAGTCTAAATGTCTTGAATAAAAGTTTTGGGGGAAAAATTCAAAACGCTTGTGCAAAACCATAAGCATGAATTTTGTAGTATTTTAGAGAACATTGTATCATTGATTTTCATTCCTATGGTTCCAACTTCTTTAATGTGACTAGCATTTCACTTTTTCTCACATATTAAGGCACTAGCTCCATTGAAATAAATTTGAGTTTTATCAAAAAATCCTCATATACAAGATAGGCTATATGAATAAGGGAGGGAAAAGGTTGTATTTGCCTATATTAATTACTGTAGCAATGACCATTTATAAATTATTAGAGATTGGACTAAATGCTTAATTTGAAAATTAAACCTTTGTTGTTCCCTCTGAATGCTTGATGTGGTCTTTTGAAAACATGTGACACAAGACTCAATTTGAAACCACTGAACTCTGTAGTCATAAATGTGCAAAAACTTGACCATTCAAATTCCAAGACCCAATCTATGCCTTGCCAAGTTAAGATATTTAATAAAAGAATGTGTATAGATCTTATAAACTTCACTGAAATAGTTTTGACCTATACTTTCAAATACCGTATGTTAACTCAGTTAAGCATTCCTCCCAAGTGTCCATTTGTGGTTAAAGTAGCTTTAAAATAATAAATTCTATTTTTATTAATATTTATCTCAAGGCTTTAAGATCACTAACCACCAAAGAATCCCTGTGAGGGGGCAGAGAGAAGATGTTTCGTGTGTTTAGGTAATATTTAAGCATTTTAAACTTTCTTCTTTCTGGAAAGTGAGCAGGTATTCCACGTGCAGGGGTGGAATAGAACCCCGCAAGAACATAGTATGTATGCCAGTAAAAACTTTTGGATGCATGGGCATTTAAGCATATTGGCTTTTTTTTTTTCCTCCCCATGGGTATTCAAGGAACTCTTCAATCTAAAGTAATACTTTCCCTCAGCTTCCTCGGCACAAAAGCAAAAGTACTTATACAGTCTAAAAAATAAATACTAGAAATAAAAACAATTGCAACCAACAAATATACCAATGAGGCCTTTGGGAAAAGCTGACCACATAGATCCTGTAAATGCCCCAGCACATTTAAATTGTACTCATGGTGCAGAGGCCAATATTAAATTGTTTTCTAAAAAAGAAAAAGTTAACTAACCAGCTCAAAGGATACAATGTATTTTAAAACATTCTAAAAACATTTAAAAATACTTTCTCATCCTTTGAATAATTTGTACATTCTCAAAAAGAAAAACAAATTTAGCAGCATTATCTATCTTAGATTTGCAGTTTAAAAGGAAAAATACATTATTAACACGAAGATCATTGAACATCTATTTTGCTGTTTTCAGCTGCACATAATTGTTATTTTAAAAGGCTCTTTCAGGGCAAATTTAGTCGATTGGCTTTAAGGCTGCAGAATTGTTTTAAGTCTAGTGAAAGTTCCAATGCTGTTTTCAGTGATCAAAGCAAAAATTTTTAATAGTTTTTCCCCCATAGTTTCAGAATGTTTTCATACCTAGTTTTTCTAATAATATAGAATATATTGATTTTATTGCTGCAACAGAGTCTACATCTGTGTAATCATGCCTTTTAATAATTATACTTCAATGTATTTCAATGGCTTACTTGTCAAAGAAATACATGTATTATCTACATTTAAACAAATACTTAATCCTGTGCCTCCTACAAAGGGAGTTGAAATAAATGTAGCTACAGGAGAAAAATTCAGTTTTTCTAGTATCAGAAAACATTATGGTGAAAATTTTTGTGTGAGCTGGAAATATACCCATCACTTGGGCCTAACACATAAACACATTTAGGTAGAAGATGACAAATGCCTTGTAAGAGAAAGGACTTACATATGTACAGGAGAGTAACATGACAGCTATTACAGAAACAATTCTTGTGAATTTCCTAACTTTTACACCCAGGAAGTCACATTTAATTGAATTACTTTCCTCTTTTAAAACAGCATTTAAAAATCTATGCTCAAGCATTATTGCTTTCCTTTTTGACACTAAATTGAGTATGATTACAGTTATCAACTCAAATTCTATTAGAGTATTAACAATCAATATTATGCAAGGTCATAAAATATGTAACAGATGTAATGAGCTTGGGTGTTGTTAATATTGTTTAACTTTTACACAACTCTGCCCTGTAAAATATCCCTTATGCAAATCAGATATCTGGACATTTTTCAACTGACGTTTTACTACTGAGGAGAAACAAGGAGTTTAGAAAGAAAATGAGAGATGGGAAGAAAAGATGAACATGATTAATAGGTGTTTGTTTCATAAAGACTCTAGGGAGACTTTCAAATCCTTCACTGCTCCTATATGCTCACCGAAGTGGAGAGCTAGTTCACATGCCTTTCAAAGCCTTCAAAGGAGAACTTGAGTAGTTACTCAATCTTTACTGATGCTAAATTATTCCATTTGCGTCCTGTTGTTGTGAAATCAGGTGTTCTTTATGCATTGGTGCAAGGTTAAATGTTGACTGTATTCGTTAGAAACTTTTTTTTCGAATAAACGCCTAAATTATGCCTCAAAAAGTGTTTCATGGTGAGTCTGTTTCAAATAATGCCTCCTAAGAGGCATTATTTGGAAGACTAAAACATCTTTCTCGTTCTTTATTCCTCCCCTCCACCCGGAAAGAACTGCACTTTGAGTTTCCTCTTTAAATTCTTTTGATCAAAAAATGCATAATCTACTTTGATGCAGTTTTTTGTTTTGTTTTGTTTTAAGAATCACTCTTGTTCTCCAAATTCGTATAACTATAAAGGGGAAGTTAAACTTTATACAATATTTGAACCTTTAAAATGATGGGTATTCACTCCTGATAAAGATTTTGCCATTCTTAACTATTTACTAAGTTTTTAGTAAATAGTTTTTAGTTTTGCCATTTTACTAAGATAACTATTTGATAAAAATATGATAGCTTGACTAATTAAAACAGGACCCATAGATGCTGTGAGCACAGTAGCACAAAATTTTTATCAGTTTGCTTTTGAAAGGTGTTTATTTGTAGCTGCATCTAAAATTTTTAATAATTCTGTCCAATATGTTCGTGAATAAGATATTAATCCCTTAACTGTCGAAGTACAGCACCTACACACGCGCACTATATGTATACATGTGTACACACACACACACACACACACCACGCAGGAAGGAATCAATTGCCGTATTCCAGGAATGACAATGAAAGAGGAAAAATAAGCAAGAATTATAATTAGACGTCTACAGTCTCATTCACAGAAGGGCAGTGCTTGGGGGTTAAGCTGTTGAGTTAAAAAAAAGCCCCCAACCAAAAACCAACCAGTTGCCTCCGATTGGAGCTTCCCGCAGGCTTTCGCGCTGAGCGAGGAGTGGGGAAGGCGTAGTTCTCGGGGCCGGTGGGGGCCGGGATCCCGTCACCATCACCACCTCCCGAGGGGTCTTTCGGGAGCGCTCCCGCGGGCCCCGCAGGAGCCGGTGACAGTCCTAGGTGAGCGCCGAGAGCAGAGAAAGCGCCGAGCGCGTCCACAAAGAGCCCGGGCCGCCCCTCGCGCTAAGGCACGGCGGCCCTAGCGGCGGGCGCAGAAGGAAGGACTGGACGGAAGCGGCGGCGGCGGCGGCGGCTGGCGGGTGGCCGGGGTCGCGGGCCGGGGAGCGGCCCGGGAGGCCGGCGGGGAGCCCACGGGTTGGGAGGCCCGCAGCCCGCGCCGCCGCCGCCGCCTCCGCCGCCGCCCCAGCCGCGTGCGCGCGCGGCCGCATCAGCTGAGCGCGCGGCGCGTGTCACGTGGTGCGCGTGTCGAAGGTCACGGCGCGCTCACAATGGAGCTCTCGGAGTATGTGCAGAAAGGCTTCCAGATGCTGGCCGATCCCGGCTCCTTCGACTCCAACGCGTTCACGCTTCTCCTCCGGGCGGCTTTCCAGAGCCTGCTGGACGCCCAGGCGGACGAGGCCGTGTTAGGTAAGCCGCTGGGCTCTGAGCTGGATCGGCCTGGGTGGAGGGGCGCTCGGAGAAGAGGAGCGAGATGGAGCGAGAAGGGGAAAGCCCCGGGAAGAGGAAGTCTCCGGGGTTTGCCCTTCGCTCCGGACGGAGTGTGGGGATGTGGCTCTGCCAGAACCCACATCGGACCCTGAGCATTGTTCTCTCCCCAGTTGGCACCTGCACACAGCCAGCTACACGTTCCTGGCCTGATTTCCCCTCCCAGGCTCTTTGTTCCTTTGTAAAGCCGGTGTTCAAGTCTTGTTTGTGGCCTAAACATCTAAGGTTTTCAGCCTGGTCTGGGGCAAAGGCTGTTTGACACTTGGACTTCATCAGGGCAGCTCCCTGCAATTCAAGCTTTCAGTGCTAGGTTGACGAAGGTTTTAAAGGGTCTGCTTCCAAAGTAATTACTACGTCAAATAGTGTTGACATTTTTCATCTTAGAGAATACCTCAAGATCCTCTGATCATTCCAACACTCTAGTTCAATATGTTTTGCACAGGTTCCACGCCTAGACCCTTAAAATATGGTGCATAATGTTTTGTTCTGCACTAGTTATCAGGAGGCGAGTCTCTTATAAGTGGTCGGGTCAGTGATTGCGGAGTGCGGTGTCAGTATGGATGGAGGCATATTTTAAGACAGATCGCTATTACATGATTTTCTTAAATATAAATATCTCAACAATTCAAATTTTTTTCCTGTAGTTTCACGAGCTAAACACGTGTACAAAAAGATGAAAGTGGAAGTTCTTTAAACGAAAATAGTAACCGCCACCTGGTTAATCTCAAAAAAAAAAAAAAAAAAGAAAGGATGGCTGTCGAAACCTGAAAATATTTTGAAAATTGTATTTTATATTCTGAACTCGTTCCCTCTCCCCCACCTCCATGTGTTAATGTCCATGGAGCCAGTTAGCATAAAATTAATCTTTAGAAGGAAAGTTTATTCATTCTTAAATTTACACCATATAAAATATTTATCTTCTTATTTTCCTCGGAATTTACTCCATCTTTAGAGTGACCACTGTATATTTTACTCTAGGACTATGTTTTTTAAAAAATAAGAGTATTAAGGTAAAGTAAAAGAAGGTAATTTGACCAGGTAATTGCATAATTATTGATGTGTGATCTTTATTGTTTTGCCATTGACCATGTTGCACATCTCATTTACTTATAATTTCCAGTCCTTATAGTTGAATTCTTCTTGTTATCTTGTTAGAGAGGGTTCTTTACCCAAATTAAAATCCCTTTTTAGAAACAGGACTATAAAGAATTTATTGTCACAGGCATCACTGGCAATTAATTTATTTTAGATCACCCAGACTTGAAACATATCGATCCAGTGGTTTTAAAACATTGTCATGCAGCAGCTGCAACTTACATACTGGAGGCTGGAAAGCAAAGAGCTGACAAATCAACTCTAAGGTACAGGATTTATTTAAATATCCATTTGTTTTCAAATAGTACCTTTATGATTCCAATTTCAGTTTTTAAAATGGAGACTAAACTTAGGCTTTTTTTTTTCTTTAGCACTTATCTAGAAGACTGTAAATTTGACAGCGAGAGAATAGAATTGTTTTGCACGGAATATCAGGTTACTTACTTAAATTTTTAAAAATTAACAATTACTATTTTTCTTCTACTCTGTTTGCAAAGACATATTTTCTTTCTTTTTTTTCCTCCCAGAATAATAGGAATTCCCTAGAAATCCTACTGGGAAGGTAGGTCCTGTATAAGGTGTCAAGCTGAGCTACTTTTTACTTGCAGGTATGAATGGAGAGTGTTGGTGTGAAACAAAACAGGACAAAAAAACGGGATCTAGACCAAAAGAAAAGGGGCTAAAGGGCAAGTGAAACAATTGCAGTTAAGCTAATGTTTTTAAAGATAAAGCTTATGGAGATAATTTTTAAAATGCTCTTTACTCTTCAGAACTTGAAAATAAAGTTTAACAATGTTTTAAATTCAGAATGGATTAAAATAGTGTGTGTGGTGGGGAGGTGATAGACACCATTGTTGGTGAAGATAAATACTAAAAGTTTTCCTGTAGCTATTATGTACAAAATTATCATTGTATCTTTCAGTATAGGCAGATCTTTCCCTCATATAACTGATGTTTCTTGGCATTTGGAATATCAGATAAAGGTAAAGTTTAACAAACTGTTTTCTAGGGGAACTTAGGGAACTTTTTAAAAAAAATAAGAGTTAAAGACTGAAATCAATGTGTTGTGTTGTTTTAGACCAATCAACTTGATAAGATGTACAGACCTGCATATTTGGTGACCTTAAATGTAGAGGTATTTATACATAAGCCCTGTCTAAAAATTAAATGTGTAATGAAATTTAAAATTTCCTTGATTTAAATAAACAGCATTTTTTTCTTCCCTAGAACACTGATTCCCGATCCCACCCAGAGATTAGTTTTAGTTGCAACATGGAACAATTACAGGTACAGTATTAGGATCTGTGAATATGCCTACCTTTTTACAGATTTTTAATTGAGAATTATGCCTATGTAAAGTTCAAAAGAAAATTAACCATCTGTCAGTAGATAATGAAGGTTGGTTAAGGATTTAATGGTGAGGGGGCTTCAAAAGCAATATTTTAAGGTAGGCTTCGCTTTTGAAATTACGATGTTACTAACAGAATTGGTCTGCATTTGCTGTTCCCTCCAATTAAAATAAACTTGTGTAGTGTTGAGTGTAAATTCCTTCTATTTGTGATAAGTGTGAGCCAATAGGACAAAGCAAAAGGAAGAGCTTGGCTTTGAAAATGTCTTCTTTGCTTTCAGAAATTGAATTAAACTCTCAAAACATGATTTTTAAACAGTAGTTGTAAATGACTTTTTATAAAGGAGCAAGTATAAAAAATTCTTCAACTGTTTATATTGCCAGTGTAAGACTGGGGAAATTAAAAATTACATTGATTAATGGACATGACAACGAATTTATTTCTTACCACTTAAAAAAATGAAGGTCATTGCTTGAAATTTTGATGAGATTGAATTTTTCAAAAGGGATCTCCTGCAGAGTCGTTTTAATGTAACCATTAATCAAACTTTAAACTTTCAAAAGATGTGAATACAGCATAATCTTTGTTAGATAACTTGAGAAATTTTAATTTTGATATACTTCGCCTGTTCAGAGGATTCAATTAGAAACTATATCTCACATCTGAGGGCAAGCAGCCCATTTGAAGATGAGATATTTTAGAGGAAAACTTTCTATTGACCTTCTTTTAATTTTTTACATCTTTTATATTTTAGAAGAAAACCTTCTTTTGATAGTGGTTTGTCAAAGGTTTAAAATCTTTGTGAATTTTAAGCTTGTTTAGAAAGTGTCCCCCGACTCTTTTCTTGCATCTTTCTCAAAGTTGGATACTTCTTTCTTGTGTTTTTATCCTATAAACGATTCATCATACACATCTTCAGGACTTAGTAGGGAAACTTAAAGATGCTTCGAAAAGCCTGGAAAGAGCAACTCAGTTGTAATTTGGGGAAGTTAACGATCTGCCCCGGTCTAGAGGAAGACCAGGAACGCCTTGCCTCCGCCGAACCATCGTTTCTGCGAGCTGGATGTCTTCCTTTTCAGGAGAACAAATTTTTTCTTTTGGATTTGTGTCACTCATCAATTTTGACACTTTTTCTTTTACACTTGTGAAAGGGTTAAGAGGGAAAGTCTGCCTAAGTATTTGAATCATCTTTAGTATTATCCGTACACTGATCATATTTGATCTTTTCCAAGTCTTCCAAAAGGAAGCAGACAGTATTATATTCTGAATAAATAAGTTGTTCCCACTAAAGAGTGCTGAGAGTTTGTTTGGATTTGAGTTTGTTAATTATTACTTTGAAAACGCAGACACGATTGGCGTTAACTTTTAACGATCGCCTCTTCTCAGGATTAAAGTTAAGCGTAGTGGGAAAGGATGCGATCTTCGGGGTTGCCTTAAGACCCCAGCTTCGGGACGTGGGGAAAGGGCGCGGTCGCCCCGCGCCGGGAGCTGGCCCGTCCCGTTACCTGTGCCCGAGGGCTCGCCCGCAGCCCGACCCTCGCCCGTGGGGCTCCGGAGGCCCGGCCCGGCCGGCCCCGCGCGGAGCCCCTGCCCGGAGCGAGCGGCTGCCCGCGCGCGCCCCGCCTCGGCCACTGGCGGGCGGGGAAGGGGGCCGGCGCGGCCGCGGGAAGACTGGGGCGGGCGCTGTTGTTTCCGCGAGCCCAACTCGGTCGCAGGTTCCGCGCCGCGGCGCCGGAGTCTGGGCCGCAGCCCGTGGGGCCGAGCGGGGGGCGGCGGCCGGGCGATCTCCTCGGCTGGAGCCCGCGGACGTGTGCACCGCGGGCGGAGGCGGGCGGCGGCAAGAAAGAAATAACGGGGGGTGGGGTGGGCTGAACTGCTTGCGGGGCCGGAGCGATGCCCGCGCCGAGAGCAGGGTGGCGCGTGTGGCGCTGTGGAGAAATGTCTCCGCAGCCGCGCCAGCGCCGCCGCCGCGCCGAGCGAGGGGGAGGGGGCCGGGTCGCGCTGCTCCGAGGGGAGGGGGCGGCCGCGGGCCCGACTACACCGACACTAATTCCCAGGCCGCCCTTAAGGAATGAGGGGAGCACGTGACCCGGTGGGGGGGCGGCGGGGGGAGGGGGCGGGCGGACTCTGAGCCATTTTGGAGCCGGTGTCAGTTTCCACTCTGCCTTCAGCGGTGCTTTTTTTTTTCCACCCTCCCCTCCCCCTCCTCAGCCTTCCTCCCCTCCCCCCGCCTCTCCGCACGCACACACACGGCGCCCCCCACCCCCCTCCTCCCCCCACGGCAACTATGAAATAATAATCGTAGTATTAAAGGCAGAGATCGGGGCGAGACAATGGGGATGTTGGCGAGGGAGCCCCGATCCGGATTAGAAACACCTCCCAGCCCCGCAGAATAATACTGATCGCGCCCCCTCCGCGCGCTCCCTCCCCCGAGTGCGGAGCGGGAGGAGGCGGCGGCGGCCGAGGAGGAGGAGGAGGCCCAGGAGGAGGAGGCGTTGGAGGCCGAGGAGGAGGAGGAGGAGGCCGCGGAGGAGGAGGCCGAGGCGGAGGAGGAGGAGGAGGCCGGGCTCGGGAGGCAGCATGAGCCGAGCGCGGCGGCCGCGGCTCCTCTCGGCTGCGCTCGTTGCCCATTGACAGCAGCGTCTGCAGCTCGCTTCAAGATGGCCGCTTGGCTCACATTCATTTTCTGCTGAACGACTTTTAACTTTCATTGTCTTTTCCGCCCGCTGCGATCGCTTCTCACCGGCTGCTTTTTCCGGGTACGTAGGAGGCGAGGCGCCTCCGGGACGGGGCCTGGGGGCGGCGGGGGTCGCGCCGGGCTCGGACCGGCCGCCGGTGGACTGGGAGCGGCCCCCCCGCGCCTCGCCCGCGCCGGCCGGGAGGGCGCTGACAGCGTGGGCGCCGAGCCCCGCGCCGCCGCCGCCCGCCGCCCGCCGGCCCCGCGCGCCGCCCGGCCCCGCGCGCCGCCCGCGCCCGCGAGCGCGCGCCCGCCGCCGCCCGCCGACTCCCGCGGCGCCGGGACCGACCCGCAGCCCGCGCCGCCGCCGCCAGCCGGCCTCGGCGCCGCTCCAGCCGCCGCCCGCTCCAGCCCGGACGCGCCGCGCGCGGCCCCACGTTTTAGTTCCTTTCTCCCCCGAGCGCCCCTCTACACCCTCGCGACGCACATGGCCCCCGAGAAGAACACTTCTATTTGCAGCTTCTGCGGCTCTCCCGGCCACGGCGCCTTTTGTTGAGAGGTAGATTTTGATGAAACGGGGACGGGTGCCTGAAATCGGGAGCTGCTTGGGTCAAGTGGCTTCCCTCCTCTCCCGAAGAAAGGGCTTTGGAGGGGTTTAAACAGCCAGAGAACGCCCCCATTTTATAGGGACGGGTTGCGTGGGGGGCAGCGATCCCGCCAAGGTGGATGTTAGGCTGGTGAGAGCCCGAACAAAAATGTTATTAACTTAAGTTGGAGGGACACTTGTGAGAAATTGGATGGCTTGTAAGATGGCGGTTCCCAGTTGTTTCCAAGGTCTCCTGCGTTTGTGTTTAAAATGGTAAAGTTTTCAAGGTGTTATTTGTTGGGAGTCTTGGATAAGTTCTTCAAACATTACTTGGGACGTGCTCACTGGGAAGTGGGCATTTCAAATTTGGAGCTTTTTTTGGAGTGATGATGGTGAGTGGACGTTAGTCTTGCAAGAGGTTTCCTCTCTTTCTTTCTTTTTTCCTCTTTTTGTTTTTTTCTCTCTCAGAGACTACAGTTTTTCTCTCAACCTCTAGTATGGGATGCACTTAGAATCATGACTCAAGTCCACAACGTTTTACAGGTTTGGTAAATGTCAGCTTAGGTCATGTGGTGAGGAGATGCTTTGGAAAACGAGCACTAAAAAGTTGATGGCATATGTTTACGCAGTCTTTTGGGTTTGACAGCCGTATAGCATGATCTTTTTCCCAAAGATTTACAGTTAATAATTGGAAGTAAACAAGTATAGAGACTTTGATCATTCCCAATTGCAATAAAAGGATTTAGTGGGCTTAGTGGTCACGGTTCAGTATTTGAAATACAAGCATGTATTAACCCCTTCCCTTAAAGTAGGCAAAATTCTGGGCATATTATTCAAATCCAAGTGTAGGTTGGTAATGCCTAGAATGTTATGAGTAGTTCAACCTATATTTTATAGGAAGCTTAACCCCCAAGTTCTGGAAACATATTATATGCTACGCTATAGTCTTGAAACCTAAGGATGCCAATTGTTAACAGCATATGCTAACTTATGAGACTATATTAACATTTGAGTTTTATTTTAAGTAGAATCCCTTAGAGGTTGATTTTGTGGGCAAACATATATTTTTTTAATATTTGAGTTCATTCCCATACATCTGCCCCAAAGTGCAAAGGTGTTTGAAATAACCTACTTGTGTAAATTTACACCTGGTATCTTTAAAGCCATATAAGTCACTGTGTATGCATGTGTGTATGTATACACACACATATACACACGCTTTTGTAAGAAAAGTGAGCATTTAGTTGTACTTGAAAAATCCATTAATGTTCTACCATCAAGTCCTTGGATGTGCATTAAGTGCCCCCAAAGGTAAAATTCTCCCTAGAAGTCAAGTTAACCCAAAGTTTACCCATACTTGTATTGGCCTGGGAGCCCCAACTGGGGTTATGGAGTTCATTTGCATGTGTTAGATTGCAATAGTCAAGCTGATTGTTAACATAAGAACTTGCTTCTGTTTTCCTTCATTTTGACATTACTGGTGTTAGGCCTCCAACTAAAGTGACAGCCCCAACTGAGTATGTTATAATGGCAAGTTTAAACTATTGAGTATTTTTTCCATTGTATGTTTGGTGCATTTTTGCTTGCTTAACTGGCAGTTCTGTGGTGGAACCTAGAAGGTTTTCCTTTCTAAGGTGCAAGAGATTGTTTCTGAAACCTTATCAAGCATGTCAGATGTTTTGGAAGTCTTCATTAGGTTCCCAGTACTTTCAAGTGGTATATAAAGATAAAGAACTGATTCTTATACAAGTAACAAAGTGGTATTTACTAGCATTATAAATGGTTATAGGGTTGTGGTCAAATCCTTGTGAATTGAAGTAGAGGAGTTGTGTGAATTAAGACTTAAAATGAATTTGAAAGGGTTTTGGTCAAGTACATGAGACTTAAACGTTCAAAGCCAACCAGTAGATAACCTTTCACTGAGGTCTGATTGTTCTGTGTGTTAATATTTGTGTTTGTCTGGTGTTGATTTTATGTAAAGTAGAGGAGAAATAAAGGCAGCTGTTTTTATTGATGCCCCTTCCTGAACTTCATGATCGGTGGCATTAGTGTGATGTGCTTTTGCAAGGGGACAGAAGTATCACCTTGCTAACTATTTTTCTAGTAAAGGTCCTGCTGTTTCATAAGGAGAGTTTTCTTTGAGAACCAAGAAGACTTGTCTTTAATCACCAAGTACAATAGAATTAAATATTGCTACTCTTTAGGGACACTGCTCCATCCACAACTCCTCTGTAATCCCACTTAGATTTATATTAACAATATGTTGACAATATTCCTCTAAACAAGTCATCCAAAGATAACTGAGGAGTCACACATGACGTTTTCTGGTTGAAGTCACTGGTTGCCACTGTGGTCACTTTTCATAAAAGAGGCTTTGTTTTGTTTTTACCGGTTTTTTTTGTTGTGTGTGTGTGTTTTTTTTTAGTACTCTAAAACTTTTAGTTTCAGCCATTGAGCTGTGTTGATTAGTATTTCCCTCTCCTGCATTAAAATTCCCTGAGAATTAAAACCTCAGATGCATCTTCAAGTTTCACAAGTTCCTAGATTTCTGTTCAAGGCAGCTTTGAGAATGTGCTTCAGATAAGTCTGGAAGCTTAGTCTTATTTCAGATTCTGAAATGAATGAAGTGGGAGTAAGAAATGCATTTTTCAAGCATACTGCACGAAGTAATTGACTTCCCTGATTGTCCGCTATTGTATTGTTGCTGACAGTTCCCCACCGTGACTTTTCTATAACATACGATATCTGTTGGGAATAGCATTTCATTGTGTGGGGTTTGCATGGAGGTGAGGCTGAGAAAATGACATTTGTTTTTCTCTGCTCTCGGTGCTCTGGGTTGACAAGGTGTTGATTTAGCGTTGGGAATGGGCTGGTCACATGGTTCTTTACTTATTGTCACTGCCATCGATTCAGGTAGTTTTTCTTGCCTCTATCCAGCATAGCTCAGGTAAAACACAAGGCTTTGCCCACTTCTTGTCTGCTATGAAACAGATTTCAGTTTTCAGCCTTTCCAAAACTTTGTATCGCTCATCCTAATCTACAGAAGAACTTCCTATTAGAGAAGAAAGCTTTAAAGAGTTTCAGTTCAATAAACATCTCTGCAATTTGAGCCCTGACGGGTTCGGGCTAAGTGCACAGTTGGCAATTCTCAAAAGATCCCTTCATGAAATTTTTGACCTAGTGATTGCTAACAGGAGAGAGCGAAAGAGTCAAGATCTGAAAGAAGCTCTTCGCGCCGAGTCGACGTGGAAAGAGGCCCCCAAGAGTGTCCGAAATGGCCGGAGTGCGGTTTGCATTTTCCTTTACCACTGCACGCTCCGGGGTCCCCCAGGCTGTCTGCCGGGTCGCCTCGGGCCAGAATCCTGCTCCCCAGCGCGGCGGGCCTCGTGGGGCCGCCCCACCCCCGCGCTGCGCGCCCGCACCCCACCCCGCCCCCGCGCGGCCCCGCCCCCGCGCCGTGCCGGCCCCTCCCCCGCGCCCGCCGCTGCCGCCGCCCGGCAGCCCCGCACGCCCGCCGAAGCTACGGGCTCGGCCCGGCTCCGCGCGGAGTTGCAGCGGTGGCCGGATGCCAAGTGTAAGTGTAAGTTGCTATGGAAACCCCGACAGAGGCGAGTTCCGAATCCGGAGCGAGACGGAGCCCCGGGCGCCGCCGGATCCGCCCCTCCGCATCCCGGCCCCCCGGCCCCCGGGCGTCCGCGCGCTCAGGCCCCAGCGCGAGGCCGACTCGAGGTGCTTCTCCTGCGGCCCCAGCACCCAGCTCCGGAAATGCCAGGGATGCAGATAGAGCAGAATTTGCTTTCCCTTTGTATCGCGTCAAAACGTGCCTGGTTCTGGTTGCCGGAACCGCTTAAAACAACCAGAACCCCTGGGAAGCCAGGGCATGCTCCTGGATTTTCGATCGAAGATCCATAAGGAAGTTTTACCCTAAATTTGGAGTCCTGGAACAAGCCCTAGCGGTTGGTAAATATCTGCGGGGAGCGTGTAGCGTCTGCAGCAGCCGTGGGGCTGCTGGGCTGGAGGACAAATGGAAGAAAGAGACCCGAATGCTCTCAGCTCCCAGCCCCCACCCCAGACCTTTTCTTCTCCCTCCTGGAATGACCTGAGGAACCAGAGATTACTTTTCTTGGATCCTTTTTCACCTTTTCTGTAGAACTGATTGAGGTCTGATCAGTGAATTCTTTCTGTAGAAGACGTTGGGACAGTCCAGCTGCACAGTGTTAAACGAGTTTTATGAACTCCTTCAGCATTTCAGAGCATATAGTTACTGGGAGTTGGAGATAATCTCGAATCTCTTTCTGTGAATTATGGCCAATATTTCTTTGTCTTGCAGGATCTTTTATCAAGCAGAAATGCATCGAACAACCAGAATCAAGATCACTGAGCTAAATCCCCACCTAATGTGTGTGCTTTGTGGAGGGTACTTCATTGATGCCACAACCATAATAGAATGTCTACATTCCTGTAAGTACACAGTTTTAGACCTTTTCTTGTGTCGTGTATATTTAACATCTTGTCCTGAAATTTGAAAACTAACAATTCCCACTGTCCTTGAGAATGTTGGTACAAAATGAAGAAGTTGTTTTCCGCTCTTGCATTTAGTGACTTTTTGTTAATGCATATTTAATAAAATACTGTATAAATATAAATTGTATAAGTGTTCTCAGGATATTAACTGAATTTGTTTATTTAATTAGAAATGCCTTTTGGTATTTACCATTTTGTTACTACTAGTTCTCTATTTCTGACACACTAATTTTATTGCTTAGCATCTACTTCCTGAACTTTAAAAAATTTGTGTTTTTATTTCTAGTCTGTAAAACGTGTATTGTGCGTTACCTGGAGACCAGCAAGTATTGTCCTATCTGTGATGTCCAAGTTCACAAGACCAGGCCACTACTGAATATAAGGTAGGAAAATGTTTAAAAACATTGTTTGTAATTGCATAATTATTGAATTTAGTGTTTATTTCTTCACACAAAATTTACCCTTCAGTCACCGTCTAATGCGTGTACTTTGTAGAGGAGGATAGCCCTTAATTTCTTGGCCATTTTAATGATGACTAACTTTAAACAGAGTTCAGTATTATTCAAGGGATTTTAAGATTTTTTAAAATCATTTTTAAAAATGGAATTAGTTCTCCATTTTTGCATTGCTTTATTGACCTTGTGACAGGCAAGAGTGCATGTGTTTAAACTGCTTCCATTCTCTCCTCTTTGTTCTCTTTCATATTAGCTAATTCAGTAATTTGGAAGGCACACTTTTCTTGACTTAGTGAAATGTGAAGAATTTATTAGTGAGTATAAAATAGAGTATTCTACTAATTAAAAAACAGTGCTACTACATAAAGAAGTTTTATCATAATTATCATGTTGATGTAGTTATAGACAGTGTTACAATCAAGTAAAATACTATAACAGAGAAAACAAAGAATGTTTAAAAACTTAATAAACATTTTTAGTTTTTGCCATATTAGTTGATAGTTTATTTTCTAATTTATTCTTTTTCAGGTCAGATAAAACTCTTCAAGATATTGTATACAAATTAGTTCCAGGGCTTTTCAAAAGTGAGTAACTTGCTTAAAAATGAATTTTTAAAAAGTATTTATCAGTTTTACCTGCTATGTTTAAGTCTTTTTTTTCCTCCTCTTTAGATGAAATGAAGAGAAGAAGGGATTTTTATGCAGCTCATCCTTCAGCTGATGGTAAACTCTTTAGAGGGGGAAAGACATTTTATTTGGAGGGAGAACTTATCCAGTAAATTATTAAAATTAAGCTTAAAAGTACCAATTCCATTCTTCTATATGTATAATATTTAATTAAGTACTTAATTCTTAAAAATTGAATTTAAAAATGTCTTTATAGCTGCCAATGGCTCTAATGAAGATAGAGGAGAAGTTGCAGATGAAGATAAGAGAATTATAACTGATGATGAAATAATAAGTTTATCCATTGAATTCTTTGACCAGAACAGGTAAATTCTTTAGGAAATGTGTTTTATGCTAATATATTTATTAGATACATTGTTTGCCTAATAAATTATCTGTTTCTTAGATTGGATCGGAAAGTAAATAAAGACAAGGAGAAATCTAAGGAGGAGGTATGTTCCATGATACAAAAACACATAGAAGATGCATTGTTTGGATTCTAGATTTTATGAGGGTGTATGTTGCTCTTTAGCATATCCTAGGGTCAGATGTTGCTATCAAATAGGAGAAAATCATCACGTTTGTTGTTTAAGAGTGATCTGTATTCAATAGTTACTAGATAGAATTTATCTTATATATGATTACTCTTCTTACAAAATATTTTCAGTAATTAATGTTTAATGCTTTGATGTACTGAAGGAATCTGTTCATTTAGTATTTATAATAATAGCAAACTCAAAGTATAGCTGAGAACTTAGTCAAATCTCAGCTTTGGTATTCGTACCTTTTGTCATACTCAGACATCTATTTTTTTTGACTTTAAAAAAAAAATCTTAAAGTTAGGAATTTTAAAAAATTATTTTTTTAAATATGCTCTTAGGTGAATGATAAAAGGTATTTACGATGCCCAGCAGCAATGACTGTGATGCACCTAAGAAAGTTTCTCAGAAGTAAAATGGACATACCTAATACTTTCCAGGTATCTACTTTATAGTCTTCATGCATTCTATGTAAATCTTTAAAAAAAAATTTCAATGACATTTTTCTTTTTGGATTCTAAACCCAAAAAAGCAACGGAATTTTTTTTTTAATTTAGTACTTTATTTGGAAATCGCTCTTAAAATATTTGGTATGGATTCTGTTTTATGCTGTGAAAACAAATCCCTTACTAATTTCAAGAAATGTTTTCCCTCATTTGAAGTTTCCAGAGGGATTCTTTCTTTGTCCAAATGTTTGGAGAAAATGTTTTTTAAATGCATTTTTGGATTCTATTTAGGTGGCCAAAAAAATCTAGATTTACCATCATTCTTTGTGACACTTAATAATTGAAGTGTTGTTTTTCAACAGATTGATGTCATGTATGAAGAGGAACCTTTAAAGGATTACTATACACTAATGGACATTGCCTACATTTATACCTGGAGAAGGGTAAGTAGCGTACCTGATGCTCGCAGGTTATTTTTGTAGACTGTACTTAAAGATCTAAGACTGATTTTTTTTTTCCTCTTAACTTTATAGAATGGTCCGCTTCCTTTGAAATACAGAGTTCGACCTACTTGTAAAAGAATGAAGATCAGTCATCAGAGAGATGGACTGACAAACGCTGGAGAACTGGAAAGTGACTCTGGGAGTGACAAGGCCAACAGCCCAGCAGGAGGTATTCCCTCCACCTCTTCTTGTTTGCCCAGCCCCGGCACTCCAGTCCAGTCTCCTCATCCTCAGTTTCCTCACATTTCCAGCACTATGAATGGAACCAGCAGCAGCCCCAGCGGTAACCACCAATCTTCTTTTGCCAATAGACCTCGAAAATCGTCAGTAAATGGGTCGTCAGCAACTTCATCTGGTTGATACCTGAGACTGTTGAGGAAAAAAATTTTAAACCCCTGATTTATATAGATATCTTCATGCCATTACAGCTTTATAGATGCTAATACATGTGACTATCGTCCAATTTGCTTTCTTTTGTAGTGACGTTAAATTTGGCTATAAAAGATGGACTAGATGTGATATTCATATGGACGTTAATTGAAAAGAAAGATTATTCTCGAAAGAATTGATTTCTGAGAAAGCAGGCAAGATGTTTTTCTGTGTGTTAGGACAGATGTGAAATGGTTTCTGTAACCATTGTTTGGATTTGAAAATCTTCTGCAGTGGATATAAACATTGGGCCATAGTTTGTTAATCTCAACTAACGCCTACATTACATCCTCCCTGATTGTTCTTGTTATTATGCTGTTTTGTGAACCTGTAGAAAACAAGTGCTTTTTATCTTGAAATTCAACAAATGGAAAGAATATGCATAGAATAATGCATTCTATGTAGCCATGTCACTGTGAATAACAATTTCTTGCATATTTAGCCATTTTGATTCCTGTTTGATTTTTACTTCTCTGTTGCTGCGCGAAACCGATCAAAGGAAAGTAAACTTCAGTTTTACAATCTGTAAGCCTGAAAGCGGGTACTACCATTTATTTTACTGACTTGTTTAAATGATTCGCTTTTGTATGAATCAGATGGCATTATGCTTATTGTACAATGCCATATTGGTATACGACATAACAGGAAACAGTATTGTATGATATATTTATAAATACTATAAAGAAAATATTGTGTTTCATGCATTCAGAGATGGTTGTTAAAATTCTCCCAACTGGTTCGACCTTTGCAGATACCTATGTTTGAGCCTTATCACCATAGGATATTTTTAATGTGGATATTTAATTCTAAATTTTGTTCCATTGGAAGCGATTGGCATATCGTAATACTGATTTTTCTCTAGTAATACCTGTTTACTTTTAAAATTAATAGTTGCATTAAAGAAAAACTTTGCACTAAGGAAATTGGAAATGCTTTCTTCATTTCCCATTGCTTATGATGGAATTAATGTGTTTTTAAAATGCATATTGATCGCTGTAATTCTAAAACAAATATTTTAAATAAACCAGCAAATTGCTGGAAGAAGGCATTTTATCTAAAATTATTTTAATATGTGGCATAGTGGAAATTTCAAACTTAAGAATTGCTGTTACAGTTATAAACAGTGGAATATGCCCTCTCTGTAACGTCTGGAAATAGAAGCAATTTATTGTGAGCTTCTACAGGTATTAGTTTTTAAATACAGTGAGCATGTTGAATTTAAAGTATGAATATCCCCAACAATTTTCAGTTTGTGTTTTGCTTTGGTCGAACTTGTTCATCACCCATCAGTTATTTGTGAGGGTGTTTATTCTCTATGAATATTGTTTCATGTTTGTATGGGGAAATTGTAGTTAAACATTTCATTGTCCCCCGTCTGCAAAAGAAGCACAATTCTATTGCTCTGTCTTGCTTATAGTCATTAAATCATTACTTTTACATATATTGCTGTTACTTCTGCTTTCTTTAAAGATACAGTAAATGAAGTTTTATGAAACCACAAAATACATATATTTTTATTTTGACCTAAATTTGTACAGTCCCATTGTAAGTGTTGTTTCTAATGATAGATGTAAAATTAAATTTCATTTGTAATTGGAAAAATCCAATAAAAAGGATATTCATTTAGAAAATAGCTAAGACTTTAATAAAAATTTGATATGAAAAGCACAATGTGCAGAAGTTTTGGAAACCCTATTGTGGATTACAACAGGTAAAAGCTGAAGAACATCCATTGCTGTCTTAGTGATGTTGCTGAGAGTACATGCGTTGTTGTATAATTGCTTGAAAGCCCAATTGAAAGATGTATCTGTTTATTTACTCTACAATCTTTGAAGTAAAAGTTACCCATGTTTGCCAATTTTGGTGAATTTAACTTATTTTTCTAGGCTTTTCTTCTCAAGTTGTTCATGATGTTATCTAAGACAAGAAAAAAAAGTTAATGGAAGTTTCAAGTGATGTTTTTATTTTGGATATGACTGTGTATATAAAAAATGCAAAAGTATTTTTCAAAGGCTAAAAACTTAAAGTGCTAGTGGATTGTCATTTGACTTACACAAAACCAAGTCATAGGATCAACACAGAACTCAAAGATTTTACATCTCAACCTTTTTATGGACTTATTTTTGAAATTAGTAAAGTATCAGATATTGCATCTATGGCTTACCTAACACTATTTCACCATATTTGAAAACATGTCCATTTATTTTGTTTGAAAGAGGAATTTCCCCCCTACTCAATTTGAAAATTGCTTAAGCTTTAAAGGCTATTTCAGCTAAAATTTGTCTTTTAATAAAACGAGAGTATAATGTTTTGTATTTTATAAGCAGCCATCACGGGTTTGACAATTAGGCTTTAAAACTTTTGCTGAACTACCACTTAAAATTTCAATGTTACAAAAACCCATATCAAAGCTGCTAACTTTGTAACTCTTAGCAGTCAAGGCAGGGTGCGTGAAAAGTCGGCTTTAAGTTTGGCTTTTGCTATTGAACAGTATTCTGGGATTCTATACCACAAAGTTAGAGCTAAAAATATTCCACAGAAAATGCCTAAATTGATTTCACAGATTTTGGCTTAAATGCAAAAAAAGAATGAGGCTGGTTGCTGTTGTATAAATAGTGATCTATCTTGCTTTACACATGCATACCACTTTACAAATACCTTTTTGCTTTTAAAATTGCCGGCCGTTAATTGCTCTGAGTTGAAAAAAAAAGTTGCCCTTCAGTTGACTTAACCTACCAACCATATTGCTTTGTTTCCTTATCCATATGTGCAAATGTTAGGACCTTTGGAGGTACAATGCAACAGGCAGAGTAAGCTGATAGGGGCTTTCCTTCATCCTTTCCTCTTATTCTTTTCCCAATATTGGAGTTGCAGTTCATTTGTGAAGTCTTTCCGTACACTCGTTGTATAGGCCTATCAAAAAGTTTTGTTATGAAACCTTAATAGCAATGTAAAAGGAATCCATGTGAAATACTACTTGCACTGGCCAAGAAGAAATGAAAATGTTTGGTTTTTGAGAAATAGCTTAATGGTAATCTTTGGAGGAGATGGGATTTTAATTTTAGAAACAATTTGCACATGGAACCTAGTCTCCTTTAGAACCCTGAGGTGAAGGAAGTGTTATTTTTGTTCATTTCTCTTTATATTTTAAAGGTTTTAAAGATATATCTTTTCCTTCTGACATTACCCTGGAATGACAGTTGGAAATTCTGATTCAGTTTGGTGCTCCATGAAATGGAGGCTCCATGTTATTTTGAAATACAATGATTGTTTCTTCCATACAGTTTTACTCGCCTTTTATCCAAAACAAAAGGTCTTGATGAAATTACATTTTAAAGGACCCTTAAAAAAAAAGTATATACCTTTAAGACTTCTAAGTTTCAAAGAGCACAGAACGCAGCTCCAACATAAGGCTCTTGGGTTAGATAAGGTCACTTCGCTTGAGGATGTTTCTTCAAGTAAAAAATGAACAGTACAACAGGTGATTATTTCTAAGGTCGCTTAAAAAAAAATCCGGATTCCTCCAAAATAAAACCTTGAATTAAACTGGGACCACAGAATTCAGATAGATGGGTTCTTTACAAGGAAGAGAAAGTATCACATATTAGAGCCTCCCAGTAGATCAGACTTGGGAAATGCCACCGCGAAGCCTGTCCATCTCCTTACAAATCTCAAGATCTCCCAGTTTTGATTATGAAAGTCTCCGAAAATGTTTACACAGTCGAGTGTTTCCTGTTTCCGCACTTAATTTTTTTTTAACGTTTTTTCTTCTTTTGGTTCTTGAAACGGATTTCCTTTATTTGCACCAGTTTCTTTTTCTGAGTGTGCAATTTCTAGAGGTCTCACATGAAGACTTCACCATCAACTTTTTGTCTTCATCAAGTCGACGACATCAACAGTTATTCATCACTGGAAAGGCTACTCCAGGATCCTTATGAGTTTTCTGAAGAAGTTCAAGTGCCTGTGGAAAACTCACGCGAAGTCTCATTTAACCCCCTAAATGAATAGTAAGCACTACATAAAACTTCCAATGGATGAGTTAAATTACCCCCATTCTTCTGTTTTCTTAAAATATCCCTTCCAGAGGCTATTAGAAGGGAATTTCCCAAAATAGCAAGTGATGTTCCCTCAGAGTCACCTACATTTCAGTTAAAAAAAAAAAAAGTTACTTCTTGCTCTGATTGTTGGGTGGTCATCAACTCCAAACTTCAAAGTGAACGTGATTTCAAGTTCCGTGCGGATTCGGCGCTCTTCAACTCTGTCCTTTTAAGTTAGCTAGAACCCAACAGACCCTCGGAAGGCTGCGGACTAGGGTACTCGGGAAACGCGTCGAAAATTGGGATGGAAGGAACGAGAACGTTACAGAGATGGATAAAGAAGTTACTGGAGATAGCGAAGCCTGTCCAGGAGCTCCAGTCTTAGGTCTAAGTGCCCCCACGAGTGGAAATATTCAAAGAAAGCCGAAGACAGGAGCGCAGTGCGCGGCTTGCAAGATAAAGCGGGGGCGAGGGTAATTAGGGTGGAAAGAGCATCGGCTTAAAAAAAAAGAGAGAAAGAAAGGCTTCCTATGTTCGGGTGCCCGGTGGAAAGGGCACAGGACGCCCGGCCGGAGAAAATGACCTTCGTTTCCCGGCAGCGCTGCCTTCCCGATTAGGGAGCCTTTACCAAAAGGACCGGTTACAGAGAAAACGGCCCTTCTCCCTGTTTTATTTTTTAACTAGCAGCTCTCCGAGAACCGCAAAGAGCGACAGCCCGGACCTCCGCCCCCGATTGCGCCGCGGGGTTCGGCCCGGCCCAACGCTCGAGCCCAGGCCGCGGGGCACCGGGAGGCCATTTTGCGCGTGCGCGGCGCGCCACCCTCGGCTCGGCGGACTCGGATCCCGCCAATTTTGAAAGCGAGATTCCCAGGCCTCGGCAGGCTGGGGAGGCGGGAAAACGAAGTCGTGTCTCCAAGGCCGGACCCGGTGGCGAGCGGCGGCGACAGCCGGGTGCGCGTGATCTCACAAGGCGGCCCCCGTCCTGCCGAAGGCCTCTCCGCCCGGCAGGACACCGAGGCGCGGCAACCGGCCCCTGGGCCGCGAGAGCTCAGCGCGGGCAGGAAAGTGTCCCACGTCCCGGGAGGCGGCGGCGTCGCCTGCAAAGCCCTCAGAAGCGATTCCTTGCGGGGCCATTCCAGATTATCGCCTCGCTTTGCCCTCCTCCCTCCGGCTGCTTCAGATCCTGTGCCCTTTCTCCTTCAATAACAAGGTGTCCTTGGAGTTTAGGGTTTTGTTGGAAAGACTGTAAGCCAAATTATTAACAAAATATAAAACTGCCATTTGAGGCTTCCCGAAGGCTGAGCTTCAGCCTACCCGAAGGGTCCTCCAGTTGAACTTGTTTAATGGGTAGAACGGGCTCTAATCCCCTGGGAAGAAAACCTGACCAGGTGAGTGTCGAGGAAGGGGTGGCTGCGCGATAGGAATCTTAAGATCTGGGCAAAGGACCACACTTTAGGACCCAAATGCGAAGCCTGGGGCTCCGGGCAGGGCGAACCTGGAAGGTCCGGTGCTCTCGCACTCCGGCGGCATTGAGACCCCGGCGGGGCAGAGGATCGGGCGGTTGGAGGTTGGGATATCGCCTCTGAAAGCCGCCGGGACGCAGCGGTTTCCAGCAGAGTCCGCGCCTGCCTGATCCCCGGGGCAGAAAAGCTTCTCTGACCCAGGAGTCCCACGTGCGCCCAAAAACGGGGAGAGGAAGGGACGGCTTGGGGAGGGGGACCGGGGTAACAGCAGAGAAATGAAAGCGGCCTAAAATGGGCGACGCCCGGCGAGTCCTCTTTATCGGCGCGGCAGACTGCAGGAGCCGCCATTTGGTGGCGGATTTCGGTATTTCAGTAGCACGTTGTGCTGAACGTCACAACTGGCTTGTCTACGTGGCAAGGTCGTTTCGGAACCGCCGTTTTTAAAAATGCAAATTTCCCCCAGGCCTCCCCCCTTCCCCGGAGCACCGACCCCTCCCCCACTCGCGGTGGAGGGCGCCGCGTCTCGGCTCCCCCTCGACCCGGGGCGGGGACCTCGGGGCTGCACTGGGCTCCACCCGCGCCCAAGGGCTAGTGTGATGCGGGGTGGAGCCCAGCGCAGGACTAACGGGTGTTTTTCTCCCCGTTTTTCCCAGATTGCGAGCCCGCAGCTTTCCTCTCCCCTGCGGAGAATCTCATTTCCTTGGGGCGGTGACGGGCATTGTCTCTTTGCGGGGGTCGCGTGCCAGCCCTGGCCTCCCGCCTCACACCTCTCGGAAGCAAGGAAGAGAAAGGCGGGCCAGGCCTGGCGGAAAGGGACCCACCCGACGAGACGCGGCTCCTCGGGTAGTGTCGGGTTAGCATCCCGGACTGGCGCTTTCAGCTCGCTCCGGAGCCCCTGGGAGACCCGGGGAGCTACACACCTCTGGGGAGTGCCAGGACGTCGGCGTCCCACCCGGGGTCACCCTGTCTTACACGGTCTCCATTAAAAGCCCCCGAAGCGCGAGGTGCCTATCGAGAGGAGAACAAAGGGCCGAGGGGCGAGCGCAAGGCGAGTCGGCGCGCGCGGCTGCCCTTAGCTGGGCCCGACTCGGAGGCGGGGGCGCCAGGAGGGCCGACTCGCGGCCGGGAAGGGAGGCGGCGGGCGCGCAGCGGAGTCCGCAGCCCCCGCCTCCCCGGCGGACTGAAAGAGTCGTCTTTGAACCAGAGCTGCCATGTTGCATTCGCGGAGGACGCCAGTAATTTGACGCTCCCGAGGCAGCGACATCCCCAACCCGAGAGCCTTTCGGGGCCCTGCGTGCCGCACAGCAGTGGTCACAGCCCGAAGGGGCCGCGGGGCGCGGGCGGGAGCGCGAGCCCTGCGGGCGGCCGAGCCGGGGCGGCCGCGGCGCCGCCGCTTCCCCTCGCCACTTTCCTTCCAGGGGCTGCGGGGCTGCGCGCTCTGCACAGGCTCGGTTGCCAGTAGCAACCACACGACGGCGATTTGCAGCCAGGGCTGCAGCCGCGGGTACCGCCGCCGCTTCGTACATCTCGGTGTCTAGCATTTAGAACTCTAGGGGTTGCCCTCGTTGACATCTCTCGCCTCCACCCCTCCGTGTCCTCATCCTCCGAGACCCTCAGCTCCACTCGAAAGCTAGTACCCCCGGCTCGGCCCTGCCCCCATGGCAGACAATAGACAAATAGGCTCCAAGCGCACGCTGCCGCGCAGGCACCTGAGCCCCCGAGATCCCGGCGCTCGGCTTCGTCCCAGCCCCAGGTGCCCTCGTCTCCAACTTGAGCCGAAATTCTTTGTCAATGGCCAGTCCATTAAAAAGGTTTTCTAGATATCAGCAATAAGGATGGTGGTAAAGAAAGAAGTCAAGATGCCCACTCCCTCTCTAGTAACATCGACACAAAGAGCTTAGGGTTGTGTCTGCCCTTGGTAAAGGTGGCTTTCCTCTGGGTTATAACCACAGGCAAACGCTACAGCCTTCCCTCTTCTTTGTCTACCACGAATATTTTGCACGAAATTCATAATATAACTGCTTGTGTAGCTCAAACATTACGTCCAGATACTTGTTCTTATACATAAGTGGATGGAGCACTTTTTTCTCCTTCATCTCATGTGATAAACCACACCAGACGTCAGCAGTAGGGATGCATAAAGAAAATGATTGACATTAACCCTTATGAATCTTTCTGCCTTTTCTAATGTCTGTGGCTCTAGGACGTTGATTTAATTTTTAACAGAACTCTTGTTAATGTTTTAAACAAGTTTTTATTGAAGAAAAATCTTAAATGTATCCAGCAAAATATTTTGATTAGCTAGTAGGATAACCCCGGGAAATACATGCATTGCCAAGTTTCATCGCTCTTAACAACTGACCCGGTTTTAAACAGCTATTAAGTTAGTGGAGTGTTCTTCCTAGATTGACATTTAATGTAAATCACAGATGTGCTGAAATTTTTAAGTTTAAAGCTCCTTGAGGACAAGCACCTGTCTTATTTATCTTTGTATGCTCCGGAGTCCCTTTAACATAACTCAACAAATATTTGTTGAATTTCCAGAGGATTCCAGAAGTTCAACAGCCCTTGTGAGAAATAAAACTTACTAATAACTACTATAAAGCTTGGATATCTTTAATGAACTCAATGAAAAGGTAAAGATTTTCCAAGCCAGTGGCACTAATCAGATATCCTCATTCGTGCATATTTTTACCTAATTATATTTCGAATGTGGTGACTGTACTAAAAAATATCTGACAGATGTTTCCAGAATTCTAAGAATAAGAACTTGTAACTTTGTTATTTTCCCACCAAAGGTGTCTGGAAATTGGTTAAATAGGCATAAGATGATATTTTAAAGTGACTTTCATACAGCACAGGCAGGGTGTTAACTGTCTTCACAGTTCAACAGGAACTCTTAAGGAACTACTATTGGATACTGCAAATCTAAGACAATGCAGCTTGAAATATCCTATTTAATTTAATCTTTAAAACATACTGAAAATAGTTAATATGTCTTAATCATATCTGATGGTAAACTTAAATCAACATGCCTCCTAAAATGCTTCTTAGGTATGATGTTATGAAAGGGGTTCACCTTTAAGCTTCACAAAACGTCAAGTTCATTAAATAAGACAGTTTACTTCAAAGAAGAAAGTTAGCACTACTTGGTTCCTGGGGGCAACATAATGACCTGTAGCTTGCCCAACACTCCCCACCTCCACCTGAAAAACACGAAAGCAAGGCTTTAGTGAAAAGTTCCTTTCTATGGTCTTTCAGGAAAGAAAAGCTCCAACAACTTGCTTTGGACCAAGTTAAAGAGATTATCTCCCTTTTTCATTACGACTGTGTCTTTCAATGAATTGAAGGATAAGATCAAAGTGCATTCATATTCATGTGAATTATCGCTATTGACTTGAATAATGATGGATTTCATTGTTTTATTTAAACTGAAACCAGAAATGCTGCTGCTTTTGAGTCTACACCCCTAAGGCTGTAGAATTTCTTCTGAGGACTCAAAAGCCAAGCAATTAGGTCTGACAACCACGTCATTTCCATAATGTACTTCCATACAAAGGACTTTTTACTGGAATTGGTTACATTTCTATAGAATCTTACCATGCAATTTTTGACTCCTTTCCAACCTTCTGAACAAGACTCCTAAGTTCAATAAACACTCATCCAAAATACTTAAGTATAAATGATACTGGGAAAATGGAGTGCTGTTTAGAAAGCATCTAGCTGTTCATGAATCAGAAAATTAATGTTACCAGTAATTAACTCAGAAGAGTGTTTTTCCTTTGAACATGATATATTACAGTTTGTTTTCTAGTGTAACTGAAGAAGTCAGTCAGGGTAAGCTTGGGAAAATGTGTTTACCAGCTGTTTCTTTCTAAATATGCCTCATGACAGTTATCTTAAAATATATTCATTTGGGTTCTCTTCAAACTATGCCATCATTTTCTAATGAGAAAGAGGTTATGAGATCTGAAGGACTCCACTCACTTTTACTAAATAATCATTCTGCTCAAATTATTCACCAATTAAAATTATCACTTTGGAGACCACTTCTAAGGAAATTCATTAGAATAAAGTAAGTTTACAACAGAATGATATAAGCAACCTTTAAAATAGGCTTAAGGAAATCCTTTTTCATGAACTTAATATACACAATTCGTATAGGCTCTCTAAACTTAAAGACAGACCTTAGTGCAACCAAATCTATTATATTATCATGGTCTGCATTGGGTTCTGAGAATACACTTTCCAAGAAAGATAACTGACATCTTAATTGGTATCAGTCTTAGATGTTTGCCATACGTTTAAAGCATTATGCATAAGCATCATATTAAAAAAAAAATCAAGGTTTTTCTATCCAGTTATGCTACAAGAAGTCTCTATCTTAATTGTCCCCATTTGGTGTCCTTAGTATTGCAAGGCAATCTTTAAGCCAAAAGTTTTTTAGTAAGTTTGGTTCTCTGGGATTTGACCATAAATATACTGACATTACTTGTATACATCTAATTTTATCTGTAAACTTCCAAGACCTTCACCCTTGACATAATCAGAATGATAAGCAATTACGTATTATTTCACCGGGAAAAATAAAGCAGTCCTAGAATAAAAAGCATTTCTTTACTATTCATTTCCTGTTTTATTAATGGGAAAGGCATTGGTATTTTCTTCATATTGGTAGTCATTAATCTTTTCTTATGTGGTCCATATGAAAACCTTTATTCTTCGCTTTAAAAAATAAATATGAGGTAACACTGGAGTAGGACGTAAAGTAGTTCAGCTTTAGCAATATTCAGATGTTTCCTCAGAAATACCAAAAAAAAAAAAAAAGGCAGGAGTTGTGTTGTATAGCTTACTTGGACTAAGGAAGATGCAAATCATAGCGCAAGTTATCTCCACTTAAAAAATGGGAAGCTGTGCCACTGAGTCTTCCAAGTCTAGCCTACGTTTTAGCGGAGCTCTCTCTCGGCTCTGATAATCTGTGGGGGGAACCGACGTGCAGGGTGGATAGACAGCCTGTGCTATTTTTGTGAAAGCACAAACCTTGAACACTGTCTCTCTGTACTTTTGCAGTATTTCCTAGGAGTCAGAGCATACAGTCAATTATTTTTCAGAGTAATCAATGAGCAAGAAGTTTTGGCTTGAGATTTGATGTAGCGAAATGACGTCAAAAATTAAAAAAAAAAAACAAACCAAAAACACGAGGCTCGCACATGCGCAGTGACATGCAGCTTTTTTTCCTTTCCTTTTTTAAAGTAAGGTTTGGGCTCCTCACTCAGCCTTTGGGATCCGGCCTGCGCCGCCGGGGTCTAGGGAGCTGACTGATGTAAGGTGGTGTAGGATTCCCACACCCCACTCCCGGCCAAGAGAGTCTGATCCCCCTCCCCCGCTAACGGGGCTCTCTTTTTTTAAGTCCCTGGAGGAGCAAGTCAGGGGAAGCAGGGCCGAACGGAGCGGCCGCCGCGAGCTTTTCTGGCTGCGCAACGCTGCGGGGCCTTTGCTCCCGGGGTTCCAGCTTCCGCCCGCTCCGGGCTCGCCCCTGCGAGTTGGCCACACCATTCCCGGGCCCACGGGTCAGCCGCGCCGCGGGGAGGATCGGGCCGGGAGCCGTCCGCGAGAGCCCGCGCGGCGGTGCGGTGCTTGCTGGAGGCCTGGCCGGGGGAAGCAAAGCGAAAGGACAGAGGCCTTCTTCATCTTGCAACCCGCCCCCAGCAGACGTCGGCTTGCGGCATCTGCGGCCCCTTCCCTTCTGATCCCCAGGCCGGCGGCCCGCAGGGCTACGAGCAAGCCGAAGCTGGGACCTCCCCCCTCGCTCACACCCGCAGGCCCGCGGCCGGCCCCCGGAGGCCCCGCTGGAGGGGGGCCGCCCGCGCGTAGCCTGCGCCACGCTTCCGCACTCTACCCCTCGGGCCGCGCGCCCCCGCCTCTTCCTCCAGCCGGCGCTCCCGGCGCTGCCGCCCCCGCGGCCCCTTTTCGGCCCAGCCCAGCGACCCACGGCGGGGGCTTAGCGGCTTTCTGATTCGAACGATGGCCTGACCCCAACCCCAACAGATTCCCGCGCCCCCTCCCCGCTGAGAACTGCGCGGAGTGCGCGGGGGTGCCCGCTGGAGTCTGAGAAACTCTGGCCTAAAGGAAAAGCCGAGGACATCGGAGGAGCATCGTGTTCTTCCTTTTTCCTGCGGCTCCGACACCCCGTCCACATTGAACGCAGTTGCCTGCCTTAAGGCTAGCGCCGTCGAGCCGGGGACCCCGTGCCCATTGCGCGCGCGGAGACCCGCCTACGTCTAGCTTCGCAGCGTCGGCCCAGAACCTTCCGCTTGCGGCGGGCGGGGTCGCCGCGCAGCCCTGGCAGGACCCGCACATGGGGGATGCGTGAGCCGCGTCCTCCTGGGTCTTGGCCTAGATGCGCGCTTGGTGGGCTCCGGGTTTTTTTCCCTATGTGGCACCTTCCATCTTTTGTCTCTTGCGTCCAGTACTAATAAAAACGTGGGAAAGGAATAGCACCGACCTTGTCTCAGAGAAGTCCAAGGCCAAGATTTTAAAGGGGTGGGGGGCCTGGGGAGCGCTGAGAAGGAGTGGCTGACAGACTTCTATGGCAGGGTGCCTAGAGGGTATCTGGTGGTGCGGGGTTCGGGTACAGCCTTAAAGGAATACTCACATAAGTCTTTAAAAAGAAGATATTCACATAACACACACGCACACCAAGCAGCAATAAATTGGTCTTTATGCATGTCCCACTGCCTTCGAAAATGTTATGCTGTATTTCAGGCATTAGAATCATCAATTTTTAGTATCAATCACTTTGTGCTATAATGGTGGCTTTGGAGGTGAACTTATTCGTGTGTGGAATCCCCCTAATCACGGTTTACTTTGGAAGTGGAAAGGATGAGTTCAATCTATGCATCCACTGAATTCCTGGAAAAGGAAGCCATGTACAGGCGTATCTTTAGAACTTTGGGGCCAGCAAAATCACTGTCATTTAAACATTTTATTGGCCTTAACACAAAGAAACGTAAACACTTTAAAGTCTGAAATATAAGGAGTTGACTTTAAAAGGCTTGAAAAGCAAAGAATAGGAAACAAGACACAAACACAACATCAGCATAGAAATGTTAATCTTCTCTTTCTGGATGGAAGTGTCCGAGTCTTTTCTGCTCTGCTGACAAACTTGATGGCACAACCGGTTGGTCTGCTAAAACCCAAATGTAAACTCCTGAGGCTTTTACTCAAAAGAGGAGCAGAGCAACATTTAAGATGTCATATGTTTGCTTTCATCATTATAGGTAATATTTTGAGTCCACTAACTTGGTTATGTAATACCTTTATTTTTCATTCAAGTATGTAAATATTATTAATTTTAGATTTGATGTTGGCAAAATGATTATTGTATTCTTATGACTTGCATAATTGCATGCAGTTGCCAAATGAATGCATATTTAAATACTACCATTATGTTTTAATTCTTTGGGGGAGGAGGGAAGGAGATTTCATATCTAGGCAAAAGTCAGCTAATTTTTCTTAAAAACAAGACACCTTTTATTAGTTAAGTGATGTTTTAGATATTCTCACTTCTTCCCCTAGGTTATCCTAAGTCCTTCTTCTTTGTTCCCAAGGCACTTAACAGTGCTGAGTGCAATAATAGCCCTTAAAACAGGGCAGGCTGCAGTATATGCTTATTTAATGAATTAAACTTTCTTTAGATGTCGATCTCCCACTAGGTTTCATGTCCTAGAAGACAAGCACATTCTGTTAGTAGTAGTGTCTGGCACACACTGATATTTAATGTTTTTGGCTTGGGAGAGGAATATATATACACTTGATTCATTCAACAGCAGTTTTTTAAATGTGGATATTAATATCTACTTAGAACATATAAAGCTTTAACTTTTAAAATTCTTCTAGAAGCTGAAGGAAAAGAAAACATGTCTGTTAAAATTAGTAAAATTTCTTTTAGGCACATGCAGAATATATTCCCATGATAATGGGTTTTTCTGAATTCCCAGAGCAGATTTTTAAAGAGAAACAGAACAGGATTTTTAAACTGGCTTTATAATGTTGTCTTTTTTGAGTCTCATTTTCATAAAAAGATAAATGCAGAAATGATTTTGAAATTACATGTGATTAGCTTTATACAAAAGGGGACAAAGTCTTCCACACAAATCTTTCTTGGAAACATTTTTGCAAGTTATTCAGATAATAAGTTTCATTCTCAATCAAATGTATAGTTTAATGTGTCAAGTACACTGTATATCTGTATTAAAGTCAGCTGGTACTTTAAGAAGAGTAATCTTAAATAGCACCTTTTCTTCCTTTTTTTTTTTTTAATTGAAATATCCCTTTGAATAGTTTTCTTTCCCACTGCTTAACTGTTAGAGGTGTGTATGTCATCTTGGGGCATTCAACTAGCTTTGTAAAACAGAATGGTATTTTATTTTATAGTTAGTAAGTTGAAAAGTGAGTCAGAAAATATAGATTGGCTTTGTCAGTAAAAGTAATCTTTCAGTTTTGCCATATCTTATATTTGAATTACTAACAGTTCATTTAAGTTTTACAATTAATCTGTTACAGTTCTCCATTTAATTTTAAGGATTTTAAAAAAGAAAGCTAGAATAAAGAGCAAAGATCTAGCTTCTTTAGTATGTCCAGTTTCAGATATAAAGTAGGAATTCTATATTGTGTTTCATCAGGAACAATACAGTTTAACCCACAGGCACTGTTAATGACAAATACTCAGAATCTATAGTTAAAAATAATTTATATACCACTTGAACTTAAGTTTTCAAACTTTGTAGGGTTCCGTAAGTAGACTGTTACGTTTATAGGTTTAGCCTTTTTTTCACTATTAAGCTCTTATCTCAACACGTTTCAAGTAGAAAATACATAGTAAAAAGAATTACTGAAAATGGCAGCTGTAGTCACTTCGGAGTTTGAATTGTTAAAGGACTGAAACCAAATATGGAACCTTTTAGTTTTAAGGGGATTTCTTTTTTCACAATGCAACAAGGAACTGAAAATAAAATTACAGTGAAGGTGTATTTGCCATTTTAATTATTTGTTCAACTTGTCCCTCCCCCTGCCCCCCAATCTCTAAATTAGTACACACAAAAACTTTAATTCTAAAGGACCTGTTTCCTTAGGGAAATGTGGAGATCCCTGTTAAACTTTATGCCTCAGAGTTAAGTAAAGGGATGTGGGTATCATTGGCTTCTGAACTCCGGAGCAAAAGACATGCACCTGTTCTGGGGGTGGTAGGGACCCGGCTGAACATACCTATTTCTCTCTCTGATTGCTAGTCCATTCCACAACTATTTGGGGCTTCACAAAATACCAGGACTTTATCAGAGCGCTCAAGTCAGAGTGAGATTTGAAAGATTATTATATAGGACTCACCCCAGCTAAGTTTGCATGCTCCCTTCTATTAAAGAAGAGATATCAAGAGGTTTCCTGTCTTGGCACTACTCAGCAGCAGCTGTGACTATCCGCTCACTTGACATCTGGCGAAATTGTAGTTTCTGATGGAGGAACATTTAAAGTTGAAACCTGTCACTGAAACATTTGGTATACAGTTTTCAGACACACTAGAAACCAGTGATAGACTACCTAACTTTTGTCAAAAGAAACTGGGTAAAGAATTAAAGTTATGTCAGCAAGGGAAGTCTGGTTAAGATAATTTCAATCAAGGCTTTCCAGGTAAAGATTCTCTCAGTTTCTTTTGGAAATGTCCTTCAGCAACAGAATGAAGCCTAAATTTAAAAGACAAAGACAACATGTTTAAAAATCACATAAAAGTGAGGAAACAGCAAAGTTGGTAGTAATTTGGAGAAAGTCAAGGAAGACAGGACGTTTATCATATTGTTTCCTCGTCTGCTTTCCTCACTGAATCTCTATGAGTGCTTATTAAATGCTTTCAATACAGTATAATTAAATGTATGAACATAGCTGTCTTGACCCTCCAGGAATCCTGAAACCTGAAATGCCGGGTATATAAAAGCTGGACTAAAGGGGAAAACATTTGACTTTAAGGTTGTACTGACAGTAATGTATTTATCAGATTACACAGTGTCCTATATGAGATTTTTCTCGACCGTCGAAGCCCAGGCGACTCCATCGTAAAAGTTTGCTTGTCTCGCCGCACTTGGACCGGGTTCCTGGGCGCGTGGGGCTCCCTCCGGGTTCGGTCTGTGAAACTCCCTGACCTCCTGGCGGACTCCTGTGCCTATAGGGTGTGACCCTCGACGGCGCACGGCTCCCGCGGCCGCCGGGCGAGCTCCGCACGTCGGGGAAACAGCACAGGCTGAGCTCCCCGGTGGACTGTGACCGCGCACGGGGCGCCCGAGCACCGCGCCCTGACGTCACGCCCGGGACCGCCGTTGCCGCGAGAGGGCTGCGTTCCGGTTCCGGTCGGTTGCCCGGGAGACGCGGGTACACAGAGAGACCTGGCTCCCGTCGGAGTCCGAGTGGTCGCCACGGTCGCCCCCTCCGCGGACTCTCAGGCCGGGCGCGGACGAGCCGGGCGCCATGAGTCAGAGGCAGGTGCTGCAAGGTAGGTCCGGGCGCCCCGACGGGGGGCGGCGGGGCCCAGGGGCCGCGGGCGGTGCGCTCCAGCGTGTCTCTCCCCGCAGTGTTCGAGCAGTACCAGAAAGCCCGGACCCAATTCGTGCAGATGGTGGCGGAGCTGGCGACCAGACCGCAGAACATCGAGACACTGCAAAACGCGGGTGAGCCCTCACCTCGCACTCGCGTCGCTCCACGCCCCTGACCTCGCCTCGCCCGTCGCCCCGCACCCCGGCCCCGCGTCCCTTGGTGCCGCGGCTTCGCCCCGCGCCTCCATTCCTAGTCTCCCTGGGTCCTTGGCCCTGCTTCGCCCCTCACCCCGTATCCCCGGCCCCTCGTCGCCCAGTGTCCCCGGGCTTCTCCTCGCCCCGGGTCCCCGTCGCCCCGCTCCCCAGCCGGCTGAGCTGTTGGGGAGCGGCAGGATGGGGACAGGAGGACAGCGTCCCTAAATTCCTCCAATCCACCGCGGAGGCTGTAGAAGCGTTCGATCTCTTTAGCGGGTCAAGTTTCCAGATTGGTGTGAGAGGGACCCGACGTCCCTATTTCCATCTTTATCGCAACCAAGCAAATGTCAGGTTGTCTGAATCTACCCTAATCAGACCCATTTTATCCGGATGCCCTGCCTTTGATCACCTTCGACTTGACTTTCTCACACCAAAGGAATTCCAGAGCAGTTGACCCGTTATTTCTTGTCTTGCATTAGCGAAAGAGCAAAGATATGCTTGAATATTTTCCAAGAGATTCCAAGTAGGCAGAGACCTAGCTTTGAGAAATCCTTGTGGTGCTGTTATTCCACGTCTCGATCCGAACTCATGTACACTCTACAGGAAGAGGAAGAGTGTGTGCCTGTGTGTGTGATTTGCTTCTTATCTTTTAACATAAACAGAGAAGAAAATGGTGGTACCCTCCCCTCGTCTCTGTCTCTGATTAAGGATGATTCCACCACCATCTGAAGGTAGAATTTTATTGCTACTGTGTCATGAGAAATCTTCAGTTTATGGGATGTGATCTTTAAAACTCATTAAATTAACATGGATTTGAAGAAAATTCAGAACATATTTCGGGGCAAGAATGTTTAGACATACTGTTTACTCTGTGTTTCTTTGAAGGGAATTACTACTGCACCTAGCTGGCAATTTCTTCTGTCACTGGGAGGGATTCTGGTGTTTATTATTGCATGTTTTTATTTTGGGAGGGGGATGTATTTAGAATAGGGAAAGTGTATTTTATAATCATTTAAAAAAAACTTAATTTTGAGATATTTGTAGATTTACATGCTGTGGTAAGAAATAATATAGAGAGCTAGTGTACCTCAAAACTGTAGTATATCGCAACCAGAATATTGATAAAAATCCAACAGTTTTTCAGTTTTCCTTGTACTTTAAGTGTATGTGTGCTTTTAGTTCTATACAATTTTATACCGTGTGTATCCATCACCACTATTGTCAAGATACTACTTTCATCACCACAAGGATCCCTTGTGATGCCTTTTTATAGCCACACCTATCTCCCTCTTGTTCCTAATGCTGGGCAACCATTAATCTGTTCTCCATTTTGAAAATTTCAAAGTTGATAGTCTTTTGCTCTACCGTTGTTTCATGTGAATTCATCTTCTTTCTTCTGCACGTGTGTGTGCGCTTGTATGCATGCACGTATACTCCTCACAGTGCCCAGAACAGTGCTGGACACACAGAGTTTCATATATACTGACCATGTTAACTTCATTAGAGCATATTACATTTTTTGAATGCGCTTATTTTTGGATTTTTTTCCCTTTCAGTCCTACTCAATGGCCTTCGTGAATGGACACTTGCTATTTACAAATATTTAATTTTCTGGACAGTATGTATACAGCTAAACTAAAACATGATTTCTTAAAATGGGAAAATGATTGACATTCTTTTATAAATTTGATACTGAAATATGGATGTACAGATAACTCTTAAGATACAGAATATCATGTTTTAGTGTAATAGTGACAGATTATCTCTTCCCATAAGTATACAATGTAGAATATATTGTGGAATTTAATCAATCCAAACAGGCTAAGTCATCACCAAAGTATAAGTGACTTAGATATGGCATTCTTAAATAGCCACCTATTTCCACTTATGGTCTGGCTTATGAAGGAATGGAATACAAAAGGAATATAACTTAATGTTTTGAAGTTATCTGCACTTGCCTAATAGCTTGATGGAATGGTAAGATTTTTCTTTCCCCTGAGGAACTTATTTTAATGTATTTCATATTATCTAAATTCAACTTAAGCCCCCCTTTAATAACTTTAAATAGGGACAGATGAGTATTCCAATATATTTATTCTTTTAATTTAAAAAAACCCTGTAAGCTTTGTTATGAAGACTTCTCTTAATAGTCAACTTAACCATTTAAATGGTTTATTTTTAAAACATCACCATGGATTTAAAAATGCTTTTGAATGAGCCACAATATGTGTACATAAAGTATATATTTTGATCAAGCTTTTTTTTTTTTTTCAGTCAAGTGACTTCATTTTGGTATCATAAGATACCAGTGCATTTTATTCCTGACTTTGACATACTGTCTACATACCTGGGAGGGTTTTGTTTTCTCACTTGTCTTCCCTAATAAACTGTTTAAATACATATGTATCATAGATCCAAAATAATGTGAAAAAAAGTTTCCATATAGGTATCATGATAAATCAGTAGTTTACTGGTTTAGAATTTTTAAATTCATTCAGTGTGAAAGGAATCTTAAAGGTGAAAGTTATCAATGAAGTTTTATTTCATTTAAAATCTCTGATCTTTCTCATTGTGTTTTTGATGTGCTAATGAGAGAATCTGCTCTATTAAATATGTCCAAAGTAATTATAAAACAAAGTGTTGCAAGATATCTTCTTCAGAGTATTTGGACAAAAATAAGTTTGAGTTCCAATCAAAATTGTTACTAGAAAGAACTGTGTACAATGTGTCTATAACCTAGAGTTTTTTTTTTTCCTCACTGAGATTTTGTTCTTTCTAAGTCAAAAGGACATACATGAAAACATTAAAAAGTTTAATGTTTGTTATAAAACCTCTTTATGCTCCCTCAAACCCTATATGTTTGAGCCATTACATCTTGCAGCTATTTAAAAATGAATTTGGGTATTTCACCTCTTTGAATAATAACACATGACTTCAATGGTAGTGATAATACATCGTTACTTGTACCAACTGTGGAATCTCAGCAATTGGAGGTGGTTGTTTAATTACAAAATATAAGAAAGGTGTTTTGTGGTATATTGGAGTACCAGGCCACTCTTTGGTTGTTTAGAAGGTCTTCTAAAATAAGCCAGTAAAAGCCTGAAGAACATGATTTTTAAACTGCTTAGCTGCACGAAATAAACTTCTTCTGAAGCAGCTATTTATATAAGAAAAGTAGGGGTAAAGTTTAAAATAATACTTTGTAATATTTTGCTTGTAACCTATATGTAGCCAAACAGTAAACATGGCAAATCATAGTTATGCACATTTTCAGAAGAGTAGGAATAGAAAAGTTTGCCTATCACTTTAAATATGCACCTGTATGAAGCTAATTTCCAAATTGAGGCAATTTATTTGGTTCATAATTCAAGAAAATAAGTAATATATGTTGACATAAAATGATTTTAAATTGCATGTGTCTGGGGCAGGGTGAAAATCTTCATATTAATGATCTAGAACTTCAATTTGCTATGAGAAGGAAAAGCCTGTAGTAAACATTTATAATGTATTTAAAACACATCCTGGGAGGTACATGTACAATACCGAGATTCTCCTACAAAAACTATTGTTCCAAAGGATATTAGAACTGAAAAGATAATTAGTAAAGCAACTTCAGAAAACTTAAGCAATTATGCCATTTAAATTTGATGTATTTGCCAATATAAAAGGAGCCTTATACTTCTGAATGTATGATAATTAATTCAAAGCACTGACTTTTCCTTTAAGGATAGGGTAGGGATAGAGGCCTTTTTTTTTCTTTCTTTCTTCTTTTTTTTCCCAAATACTTAAGTGGAAAATGTTCCAGGGAGCTATAAAAATTCTGAATTTTTATGCACCTACCAATATGTCCTAAAAACAAGATTTTTCAGAATTTTATTCTGTGTCCCAAATAGTTGTTCCTACATGGACATTTATCTGTTTTGTTATCTAAGCATTGGTACATAAGTAGAAAATAATGCAACCAGGGCTAGGATCTCACTGTTTTCTTAGGAAGAGTTTGATGACTAAAAAGAAAAATCCAAGCTGTAGATAAACCTCTAAGAGTGGGTTTTTGAAATGGCAGATTGTGGGGTTACATTTCAATGTCATAGATTCAATGTTTTTGAAAAGTTATTTTAGTGTTTCCTAAAAGCACTTTACATTCGTTGAATGTTTTTTCAAGACCTTTGCTCCTCTGACTACTAGAACCTTTTCCTACACTTCTTTGCCTGGTTAATTCCTACTCATTCTTTATGGCTCTGTTCAGATGTAGATTCCTCAGGGAAACCTTCCTTGAGCCCTCCCCGGGGGTTGAGTTTATTGATTTATCTTTCCCTGCTTCTAATAGTTCTCTTTCATAGTCCTTATCACAACTGTAATGGTTTAGTTTCTGCTTTCTCTACCAGATGTAAACTTCATGCCTAGCATAATGCTTAGCATAGAGCAGATGTTCAACATGTTTAAATAGAATGAAGGAAGGAGTAATTATTTTTCTAAGTGTTTTCACATCTCTTAGAAGATTAGATTCTTATAACAGCTCAGGTAAGTAGAGTAGGTATCTTGTTCACTGTGGTTAAAGCCCAAAGAAGGTTGGATAATTGCCCTCATCACAAAGTGAGTTAGTGGCCAAACTGGGACTAGGACCTGTTTCTTAATTGCTGTCTGACCTTATGCTCTTTCTGTGTTACCTCAGAGGTATCAGGAAACTATTCCTAGATGTTCTAGGAGTTCCAGATAAACCTCAGTGTTAACTGTTAAAACAAGTCATCTATTTAGGCCTTTGGGTACCAGTGACTGTCCAGTAATTGTGCATAACTGCTTTTGAGGTCTTGTTGAGTACCATTATGGGATCTTGAGTGGAGGCCCAGATGCAGAGGACTAACTTTAATTGGTAACTACCTGGAGGTTTGAGGGAGTGGAAGTTGTATTTAGGGCTTAAACTGGCCTCAGAGCTCTAGAAGACCTTTTGGTTTCCTCTGGCTTCTAAGGAAAGTCTTATCAAACCAGAAGCTCTTTAAAATCACCTGGGGGAAAAAAAAAAATTAAAATCACCTGTGGAAAGTGTGTAATCCACTGCTTGTGTATGTGTGCCTGTGTCTCCAAAGGAAATGATCTCTCTCCACTTTTCCATATATTCTGAGTTGTATCTCTGTGTCAAGTTAGAATCACTATTATATTATGTAAGTAGACTAGATTACATTAGTTTTCTATAAAAATGTCTTTGTAGAATTAGTCTAATAACTCTAAAAGTCCCTCTTTTTTTTTTGAGGGCTTATTTAAAAATAGATACTTAGACTTTCCCACAACTTTAAAAACCTATCATTGAAGATGTCCATTTTGCTGTTAAATTTTTTAATACAAAGATACACTCTTTTATTCAACCAATCTTTTATTAACTATTATGTTTCAAGTCAGGCCTAGGTATGATTTCAGGAAAAAAAAATTTGTTCCTGCTTCCTTTTATTTCACAAAGTGGTTCTCATTCTACTTTTGCTGCCACAAAACTCAGTGCTATGTTCAGAGTTCAGCTGTAGCAACTATCACTATATTTCTGATTTAAAAAATAACCAGCCCCCGTCTCCACTCCATGGCTCTTAATTATTAACTTTGTATCCATATCTTTTAGAGTAAACTGTCTCAAAAAAAAGTAAACTAGGTAGAGTATGATTAAAACAAAGAATTTCATCTGAAGATAGATTTTTGAACTGATTGCCTTCCAAAAGTTTTCTCTTCACATATTACCCATGAAACCTCTTGGAGCAGACAGTCCTTTTAGAACTGTCCTCTTTATTCTCTATACTGACCCCATTCCTAAACATTCCAATCTTCTCCAGGAAGATGGGTGTAATAGGTATATATTGTAAAAGAGAAAACACATTGACAGAAGAAGACAGAACTAATTTAAAATTTGCAGCTCTCTAGAAGACTTTAAATTAAAATAGAATTATATGTATGTGGGGTGGTTTTAGGTGAGGGGATAGTTTAAATGACTCATTTGAGTTCCTTAAAGCTTTATGAATTTATAATAATGACACTTATGTACCTGACCTCGTGTACCTAACAAAAGAACTATGAACACTTTATCCATTTTGTTATTTTAACTAAAATGTACCTAAAAAGAGAAAATTGCACATTAATTTTCAGAGTTTGTTCATTCATCATTCAACAAACATTTACTGAGTGTCCAAGTGCCAGATGCATGCTTAGATGCTGATCATGCAAAAATTGAAGGCATAGACTCTGCCCGTAAGGAGCTTATTTGCTAATGGTGAGATATATAAATACATACTTTTTGATAAGTGTCTGATATATAGACATATGGGACACATATGAAGGGTACCTAATCAAGTTTTAGGAATGAGGAGTGCTGGTCATGGGAGACTTTTAGGAGGAGGGGTTATCTGTGCTTAATTTCTTAGGAGTTAGCTAGATGAAGAAATGGGAGAGGAAAACTGCATTTGGGTAGAGGGAACATTATGTGCAAAGGCAAATAGGCAAGAGAAAAGATGGTACTTGATAGAAAAGGCAGATGTTTAGGTATGGCTGGAACTTCTTGGGGTAATAGGACAAGAGAGAGGCAAGTCAGTGGCTGGAGAGGAAAACAGCCCTAATTATGAAGGACCTCATCTGAAGTTTGGATTTATCCTAAAACCTTTGAAAAACCTTTGAAAAGTTTTAACTAGAGGGATGGAGGGATTCATTTTGTGTTTTAGGGAGATGATTTTCACAGTGCTGTTGAGAATAGATTGGAGGGGATTGAAACAGGATCGGGAAGACCAGGTATCCATTTTTGCTATAGCAGTCATGCTGGATAAGAGGTCTGTCGGACTTGTGACTTAGTAGAAGGGGGCTGGCAGGGGCAGGTGAGGAGAGAGAGGGGTTCAAAATGACTCCAAGGAAAACTATAATTTGAAAAGATACATGTACCCTAGTGTTCATAGCAGCATTATTCACAATAGCCAACGCATGGAAGCAACCTAAATGTCCATAGACAGATGAATGGGTAAAGAAGATGTGGTATATATATACAATGGAATATTACTCAGGCATAAAAAAAGAATGAAATAATGCCATTTGCAGCAACATGGATGGACCTGGAGATTATCATACTAAGTGAAGTAAGCCAGACAGAAAGACAAATACCATATGATACCACTTATATGTGGAATCTAAAATACGATACAAATGAACTCATTTACAAAACTACAAAACAGAAACAGACTCACAGACATAGAAAACAAATTTATGGTTACCAAAGAAGAAAGAGGGTGGAGGAGGGATAAATTAGTTTGGGATTAACAGATACAAACTACTATATATAAAATAGATAAACAACAAGGTCCTACTGTATAGCACAGGGATACACACACACACACACACACACACACACACATCTGAATCACTTTGCTGTATACTAGAAACTAACATGACATTGTAAATTAAGTATAGTTCAATAATATTGTTTTTAAAAATTGTTACAGCCATCCACCTGGCAGAGGGTCCAGTACAACATAGGCACTCAATAAATGTTGAAACAGCTTTGGAATGGCAAACTTGTTGCCTGATGAAAGGCAGTCCTTCATGCTTTCACAATAAAATGACTTTTAGAAAGAAACAAAGAAACAAACAAAATGACTCCAAGGCTTCTGGTTACTTAGGCAAATTAGCACTCTTCATTAATGGAGAAGGGATACAAACAGCTCGGGGGAAATGGCGATTTCACTCTGTAACAGTGCTGGGGTTGAAGTGTGTCTGGGAGATCTATGTGCCAGTGACTCTGGTAAGCAGTTTGGATAGATAGGGCTCTGGGGCTCAGGAGAGAGATCTGAAATGAAAATAAAGGCTTGGATATGTGGAACTTACATGTTCATTTGGAAACTATGTTAAAAGCCCATTTTATATTTCTTCACGTTAACTATAAACACGTAAGTTCTAATCATTTTTATCTGAAGTATCATGTAAATTGAACTTGCCATAACTTTTATGCTCTACATACTCACTCAGTATAAATCTCCCATATAGATGGTGGGGGCAGTGACCTAGTCCAGAGTCACAGTTGCACTGGACAAATCAGTGGAATTTCGGTTTAATACAGTAATCATGGAAGAGACCTACAGTAACGTTAATGGCAGAATCATGTGAATTCAAGAGATGGTATGCATTCTAAACCTAGCACAGAGGCCAGTTTTCATTGGTAAATGGGGCGACTGACATTGGAGAAATAGGAGGGCATAGACTCCCGAGCTATAAATAGCATCTACCTGGTAGGATTGTAATGAGGATTAATGGGTTAATATTTGTAGATTTTTTTTTAGAGGAGTGCCTGGAGATGCTCTAGAAGTATATGTTAAATAAGTGAGTACATACTGTGCTTCCTTGCCCTCTTAGAAGAGTTGCTGGCTGCCAGTGAGAGGGTCAGTGATCTCTGTCTCATCTTCCTCTCACTCCTCCCCACTCAACAGTGACATGTCAGGTGTGGTAGTCCTTCACTCACAAATGACTGAATTGACAGTGAATCACCAAACAAAATTCAGAGGATACTGAAGTTAATGAGAATAAATTTAAAAGGAGAAAATATATTACCCTTGATCATAAGAGTTTCTTGAATCATTTATGATTACAATTGAATTTTATGTAAAAAAGACTATATACACATTTTGTGATTCATTCTGACCATTTAAATAAATTATAAGGATCTTTGTGTGTTGTAAGGGATATAACACCTAAAATCATAATTGACTTTATAGTTATGGCAGTGAAAAAGTGTTTCACAGAAAGCAAGACAAATAGATATGTGATACCAAAATTTACTAATTCTTTTTTTTTTTTTTTTTTTTTTTTTGCGGTACGCGGGCCTCTCACCGCTGTGGCCTCTCCCGTTGCGGAGCACAGGCTCCGGACGCGCAGGCTCAGCGGCCATGGCCCACGGGCCCAGCCGCTCCGCGGCACGGGGGATCTTCCCGGACCGGAGCACGAACCCAGGCCCCCTGCATCGGCAGGCGGACTCTCAACCACTGCGCCACCAGGGAAGCCCATAATTGACTTTATAGTTATGGCAGTGAAAAAGTGTTTCACAGAAAGCAAGACAAATAGATATGTGATACCAAAATTTACTAATTCTTAATCAAATGAAAGAATAGTGGCCAGAGGTATATAATCATAGAGGATGAAAGAAATCAAATCAAGGCCTGAAAATTCTTCTCTAAAGAAAAGCAAGGGAGGAACACAAATATTTTCAAGTGAGAAATGACCAGTGAAGGAAAACGAGAACATGCATTAAAACTCATCAGTGTCATAAAACTTGCTTCAGTAAAAATATAGACATGTAAATGTAATAACTTGTTAAAGAAATAAAAAAAACTAAAATCAGAGAAAAGCTGATGAGTGTAATTGGAATTACTCTGTGATAGGAGAGTAGGTAGTGCTTGTAATAGTAAAATCCAAGTGGATAGTGGTCTCTATAGAGAGTCAAGACCACAAAGTGTTTCAATAAGAGTTAGATGTGCGTTCAGAACCGTGCTAGGTAATTTGAGAAATAGAAGAAAAGTGTAAAACATAAGCACTGCTCTAGAGATGTTCATTATTATACTGAGGAGGTAAGATTTATTCACATGAAATAGAGAACCACATAAATATCAAGGATGGCTACTGTGCTTTGCACAACTTCGGGAGTGCCATTTATATCATGGTCTATGCGAATGGCGTCCCCTGGATTTGTGCAGTATGCAGCCTGCCCAGCCACACATGGTGGGCCTGGGAATTATTCAAAGTCTTCATTTCCATTTATTTACTTCCCTGAGAATGAGTAGTGCAAACAATAAAGCTCCCCATAGCTTCCCATTTCTCTTAGAACAACATCACAGAAATCTTCATTTAACCTATAGCTAAACTTATCTGGCCCCAACCAACCTCTCCAGCTTTATCCCTTGCCGCGTCACCCCTCCCACTTTACATTTCAGACCAGTATAGATTTATCATGGCTTCTTCAACAGTCTGCAACAATCATGCAGCCCTTGTCCAAGCCAGAAACTGGGAAGTATCAGTGATTCCTCCGTCTTCTTCACAATAATCAGTTTGTCTTTTAAATATCTCCTTAGACCTTTCACTTTTCTCTTTCCCTTTTGCCATTACTGTACTCCAGGCTATCTTCACATCTGGCCTAGGTTCCTATAATAGCTTCCTAAGTGGTCTTCTCTCTTTTCATCCTTTCTCCCCAGTGTAATCTGAGATGCTTCAGTACAAAGTGCAAATCTGATCTGTCACTGCACTGACATTAATGCTCAGATTAAATTTAGAATACTTAAAACAGTTCATTGGACGCTTCAGGACTTTTGTCTCTCTCTGTTCATCTCAGCCTTCTTTCTCCAACTCCTCTCTCCTCTCTTGTACTAAAGTCAAACTGTATTCTCAGTTTTGTCATCATATCAAACTCTTTTTGGTTCTGAGCTTCATTTATACAGTTTCTTCTAGTTGGAGTTCTCTCCAATCCCTACGCCTTCCAATTTTTTTCAGCAGAAAATCTGCCTGAGAGCCTTCAGATCTCAATTTAGATGTCAATTAGCCTTTGCACCTTCCCTCTGTCCCTCAAAGCCTGGGTTAGATGCTCTACTGTGTTTTTGCAAAGCATCCTCTATTCCTTTAGTTGCACACATCATAATGTGTTGTTTATCTCTCATGACCCCTTTATGAGTTCCTTGAGGTCAGGGACAATTGTGTTTTAACACGTTGTAGATTCTTAATATTTCTTAAATGAATGGTGAATGAGCTATTCATTCCAAAGTAATTCTAAAATACATCGTAGAAAAGGCTCAATCTGTGGGGCCGTGCAGCCTTAAGTATTTCTCCATTACAGTGTAAGGTACTGATTGATTAATGAGTCATCTATGTTAATAATAATAAAATGTTGATGAAAAATATGGTCAACATAGGGAATTGATTCCTTTAGAGCACTTTTATTTATCAAGCATCCAACTGGTGTTTATTTTGTCCTAGATAATCTTCCTAGCACTTTAGAAATTTTAGCTCATTTTAATTCTCACAACAGCTTTATACGGTGGTCCTAGAATTTGTCACCATTTTACAAATGAGGAAACTGAGACACAGAGTGGTTAAGTAATCTCGCTGAGGCCCCACAGCCAGGAAATGGCAGAGCCCAGATTTGAACCCAAACAATCTCCCTCCAGATACATGCTATTAACCATCTCAGTCTTTTGTCTCTCAGCATAGGCAGTGATGTACCAAGTAGGGCAAGATTCCTTCTATTTCTAAAGCACGAAGTTTCTTTCATATTTTAATTGGGCCCCAACAGAATGTCTGAGTAACGTTGACGTTGATGGTTAAGGGTGAATCCTTTGCTGAGTATTGGTTAACTGTATGCAGAAATCACTTCTTCCAAAACTTGAATGAACTGTAGTAGCAGTTTCATAGTAAATGGATACATGGAAAGTAGTTTTAGATTAAAATAAAACGTTTGAGTTTAAAATTTTAAAGCTTTGTAAAATTTATAACAAATCTTTAACATATTTTATGTTTGTGATAATTTTGAATAAAATTGGAAAGTAAAAAATATTCATTTTAAGTCTAAGAAACAAGGAGGGGCCTCAAGGTACACTATCAAGAGAGTGAAAAGACGGCTCACAGAATGGAAGAAAATGTTTGCAAAGCATATATTTGATAAGAGCTTAATATTTAGAATATATAAAGAACTATAACCGCCACCAACAAAATATCCACTTCAAAAATGTGCAGAAGGGCTTCCCTGGTGGCGCAGTGGTTGAGAGTCCGCCTGCCGATGCAGGGGACGCGGGTTCGTGCCCCGATCTGGGAAGATCCCACATGCCGCGGAGCGGCTGGGCCCGTGAGCCATGGCCGCTGAGTCTGCGCGTCCGGAGTCTGTGCTCCGCAATGGGAGAGGCCACAACAGTGAGAGGCCCGCGTACCGCAAAAAAAAAAAAAAAAAAAAAATGTGCAGAAGATTTAAATCAATTATATTTCTTCAAAGAAGATAAACAAATAGACAATAAACACATGAAAAGTAGCTCAATATCACTAGTCATTGGAAAATGCAAATTAAACCATAGTGAGATACCCCTTCACACCCCTCAGGATGGCTGTTATAAACAACAACAAAATATTGGTGAGGATGTGGGGAAATTGGAACTCTTGTAATTTGCTGGTGGGAATGTAAAAGGGTGCCGTCACTGTGGAAACAGTTTGGTGGTTCCTCAAAAAGTTAAGCATAGAATTATCATTTAGTCCAGCAATTCCGCTCCCAGGTATATACTCAAAAGAATTGAAAGCAGGGACTCAAATGGATACGTGTACACCACTGTTCCCAGCAGCATTATTCACAATAACCTAAAGGTGGAAACAACCCAAATGTCCATCAACACATGAATAGACAAACAAAATGTATATACATACAATGGAAAATTATTCAGTCTTAAAAAGGAATGAAATTTTGATACATGCTGCAATACAGATGACTCTTAAAAACATTATGCTAAGTGAAAGAAGCCAGATGAAAAAGGACAAATGTTGTATGCTTCCACTTATATGAAGTATCTAAAATAGGCAAAATAATAGAGACAGAAAACAGAATAGAAACTGTCACAAGCTAGGGGTAGGGGGAAATGGGGAGTTATTGTTTAATTGGTATGGAGTGTCTGTTAGGAATGATGAATAAGTTCTGGAAATGACAGTAGTGATGGTTGCACAACATTATGACTGTACTTAATGCCACTGAATGGTACACTTTAAATGGTTAAAATGATCAATTTAATGCTATGTATATTTTACCACAAGTAAAACAAAACAAAACAAAAAAGTAACCAGGGCAACCAGAAATCTTTACTATGACTTAAATGAACCCAAAGAATTGTTTTTAATGGAACAAAGTTGAGATGTTAAATATCTTTATAAAACACCTCAGATTGAAGTAATATCTATATAAATTATGCACATGTAATATGAGAATATTAGTTTTTTTTTGTCTTTAGAAATGTTTGACCTTTTTTTCCTGACTTACATATGCAATTGGCATGCAAAATTAAAGTGATTAGGGCTATGTTGCATTAAAAGGAATTAAGGGAAAGAGTTGTGATTATTTTGAGGCTATTCTATAATCTCTTCCACTAGATTATTAGTTTTTTGAGAGCATGAACTGCCTTTACTCGTGTATGAGGTCCTATTTCTTGCCACTCGGTAAACCTTGATCTATTTTTTGAATGAATGATTAGCGAGGGTAGGATTAGCGAGGTTGTTTTTTGCAAAACTGGATTACAATGTAAGTATTAGAAGCAGTGTCTCCAGTATGGCACTGGAACAAGAAATACAGAAAAGAAACTCAAAGCTATAAAGTTGGGGGTGGGGAAGATTGTAAAGATTGTAAAGATTTAGCCTGTAGGTTAAATTTCAGAAACATTTTCACACCATTTAATCAATTTATATAAAGAAAACAGAATTGTTTTATAGATATTAGAGTATAATACAGGAATAATTTTTACTATTAGATATAATATTGGATTGGCCAAAAAGTTTGTTTGGGTTTTTCTGTTAGATGTTATGGAAAAACGCAAACGAACTTTTTGGCCAACCCAATATTAGCTAGTATGTGTTGGCTCCTTCAGTGGAGACCCTAATGAGTCATTAGCTGCTCACTAGAGACCTTGTCTATCAGATATTGTAGCGGTAATTCCGACTGTTGTAACTTATGGACTCTACATTTTCATGCATTCACTCACCAAGGATCAATCACCATGAATTCCTAATGGACAGACAAGTAAGGAAAATTTTCTTTTTATGTTATATATGCTTCTCTTTCCCTCCTTCTCTCCCTCCCTCCTTTCCCTCCTCGCTTCCTCAGTTCCTTTTGCATCATTATCTGTATATCTAGGACAAACCTGCAATTAGAGTAATAAAGTATGCTTAGCCTATGTAAGAGATAAAAACATGTCCCTGGGGATTGAGGACTATGAAGCACTAAGAGGCAATTCAAGGACTAGAAATTTGGGGCAATATTTTCTCTAATAAGAATGACCTTATTATTTTTTTTTTAAGATTTTTTTTTGATGTGGACCATTTTTATTTTGTTTATTTATTTTTAAAAATAAATTTATTTATTTATTTTTCGCTGCATTGGGTCTTTGTTGCTGGGTGCGGGCTTTCTCTAGTTGCAGCAAGCAGGGGCTCCTCTTCGTTGTGGTGTGTGGGCTTCTCATTGCGGTGGCTTCTCTTATTGCAGAGCATGGGCTTTGGTAGTTGTGGCACTAGGGCTCAGTAGTTGTGGCGCATGGGCTTAGTTGCTGACGTGGACCATTTTTAAAGTCTTTATTGAATTTGTTACAATATTGCTTATGTTTTGTTTTGATTTTTTGGCTGCGAGGCATGTGGGATCTTAGCTCCCCGACCAGAGATCAAATCCGCATCCCCTGCATTGGAAGGCAAAGTCTTAACCACTGGACCGCCAGGGAGGCCCCAGAATGACCTTATTTAAACAGATATTTTAAATGGAAACTTTAGCTTTTACTTTTATATTCAGAGATTTAAAATTTTTCACAATTCTTACTGTCTGAACAAAGGAATATGATAGAGCAGAAACATCTGCATAGAAGTCTAACTTTGATTTTGAATACTGGAGTAGAAGGAAAGGAATTGTGTGTCATTTTATTGACCTTATTTTTCCGGGGCCAGATGCAGTAGAAAAAGGGAGGAGAAAATATACAAAGCAGAAAATTCCTTTGAGTATATGGACAAGTGAAATACATCTTTGGGGGTAGAATATCTTATTGCTAAAATGGCAAACTGAAAATATCCAACATTGGGAGACTTGTGGTGTGTTAGCTAAATATAGTAACTAATAATACATAATAATATAATAAGAAATATTATAAACTTAGATAAATTCATTCTTCAAATTCGTAACATAAAAGTTCAGAGTTCTTGCAGTTTAATTCAAAATTCTAGGTTGAATAACCCAGTATGGATTGATTTTCCATTTATATTTCAAAAGACAATAAGCCACTGCCTTCACATAATTATATCAAGTGAGGAGAAAAGGAAATACTCGAATCATCAGGGAAAAATAATATGAAACATATTTGTGATTCTCTTAAAACTATTCTGAGCATCCTCATTAATGTATTTATTATGAAACTTTAAATATATGTTAACAAATTTAGCTTTTCTTTTTTAGAGTATAGACTTGTTTTATTTAAAATGGTGCATATTCATTATAAAAAATATTAAGTTATACTCAAGAACAAAAACAAAAAAACCAACCCAATTAAAAAATGGGCAAAGGACTTAAATGGACAGTTCAACAAAGAAGATGTACAAATGACCAATAAGCACATTCACCATCACTGGTGATAGGGAAATAAAAATCAAACCACAAGGACATACCACTTCAAACCTATTAGGATGGTTATTCTAAAAAAAAATAACAAGTGTTGGTGAGGATGGGGAGAAATTTAAACACTTGTACTTTGCTGGTGGGAGTGTAAAATGATGTAGCCGCTGTGGAAAGCAGTTTAATGGTTCAATGCTGTGATGATTACACACCATTGTAAATGTATTTAATGCCTCTGAATTGTACATCCCAAAATGGTAAAAATGATAATTTTTATGTTATGTATATTTTACCACTGTTAAAAAACTTAAATTGAGTAATAAAGCAACTACAAAGAAGAGATCAACAAATTGTTTTAGATTCAACTTTCTAGAAGGAACCCATGTTAACGTTTGGTAGTCATTCTAATACCTTATTCTGTGCATTAAACTTTTTGTTGTGAGATATTACAGAAATGATCTCTATAAAAAAGTATAGAGAATAATATAAGCAACACTTATGCACATGGACATGCTGATTTGTTTAACATGAGCTGTGGCCTAGGCCTGAGGAGGGGCCTAGGCACACTTTGTGTGCCTGCAAAGTTAACCAGCCTGAGTGGGATGCAGCCTTGCAACGGTGGCCTTCTGTAAAATGATCTAACCAAACCAACTTAGACGTAAAAATGATCACTAAAGGAAATTGGGAACTGCGAAAAGCCACAGGTCTCATCATTAAATGTTTCTGTGATAAGCATCATTATTCTCTGCTTATGTTATTTGGTAGTACCATTTATCTTACTTTGGTCTAATCCTATATGTTATTGTAAATGTTTTCCTTTTCTTTCTATTTCACATGTTTCTGGATATAACATTATAAAAGAATATTGGTAATATGTATTTGCTTTTATAGGTCACTGGGGTATGTTTTTAAAGAAAAGATGTAATAACATCAAGTTGAATAGCCTGCTGTAAATTAAGTTTAGCAAGTCAAATTTCTAAACTTGTTCTAGTTTGAACTCTCGTCATTACCTTTTTTGTAATCTTAGACTAAAACACCGTCATTAAAGTACAAATAACAGTTGACTATTTTGCATATTTTATAGTAAGGCAAAGTTAATACAGAGTTGGAAGTATCCAGTAAAATGGCCCAAATGCAATCATGTTTCCCCACCTCCTCAATTTTCCATACATGTTACTTATTTAGTAAGTATCAAAAAAGAATGTCTGAATTGCTAACGTTGCTCCACCATTGTGTGAGGATTTCCCTAACCTTTCTCAGCCTCCATTTCCACATCTATAAAATAGACGTGATAATAGGGCTTACTTCCTAGGTTTGTTATGAGAGTTCAGTGAATTAATATGGAAAATAAGTTCTTAAAACAATGCATGCACAAAATAACCTATAATATAAGCTACTTTTATTATTGTTGTTATGATGGTATTCCTACTATGTATTCAAGCCTAGAATGAATATTATGAGAGCTAGTATTGTGATTTATTTATTTGGAGATAATGTCAGAAATCTGAATTTGCAGCCCTTTATGAATGGGAGGCCCTAGCCAAATGGCCCTGCTAGCTCACCTAGCCCTGAAGCAAAGTTCAGTTGGAATCAGAGAAAAAAACATCGGAAGACTTGATTGAGAGGAAAGGACTGAACTGAGCCCTGAAAGATAGGATGTGCAAAGGCTGTGTGGGAGGGACCCAGCTCCCCAACACCTGCCTCCCTGCCATGTGCTAGGTAGGCATTCTACTCTGTGCTTTACAACCTCTCTCTGCGTTCGTGACGTCACGCAGCTAGTGTTTGCCAAATCAGGGATTTAAACTCTGGTTCTCCAAAGCCTTTCTTATTTCCATGCTAAGCTGCTACTTTGATAATTACAGGTTGTATTATTCTGTGCCTTAGCCAGTTAGATGCTGCTTGATATCCCATTAGTTTTTAGTGCATGATTTTGTTGTTGTTGTTTTACTGATATATTCCCCTGAATTTTCCTATCTGTGTATATGCTGAATGGTATGCTTGCCTTTTAATTTAAAATTTGCTGATTTCTGTTTTCTCATAACTTAGGTGTAATGTCTTTGCTGAGGCCTCTTCTTCTGGATGTGGTCCCAACAATTCAACAGACTGCTGCTTTGGCTCTGGGGAGACTGGCTAATTATAATGATGACCTAGCAGAAGCAGTAGTGAAGGGCAACATTCTTCCACAGCTTGTTTATTCACTGGCAGAACAGAATGTAAGAATTTTTAAAAACTAAGTTATATGGTTTTTTGTTTGTTTGTTTTGGATTTAAAAAAAAATTGATAGTTTGGGTACAGTTGCAAGTTTGTAGGCATAGAATTATTAGGATGTTAATACAACCTTCAATTCTTTGAACTGCATGTAATAATACTTTTAAGGTATTTTACTTTGGGGCTGATAGGCAGCTTTTCTCCATTACTGTTAATATAAAGAGAAAACATATTATAATTTTTAATGGAATTATGCATAAAGCAGTATTTCTCAGCATGGGTTTATTCAAGTTATAGGATCAGTCTTAGAAAGGTGTATGGAGCCCTGGGCAAATAAGTTATATACAATGGTGAAATCTGGTTAATGGACAATGTAAGAGACAGCTTTGAAGCAAGGGGAAGAGAAGCATCCAAAAGGAAGGAGAATACATGTAATGGAAGGTTTGCCAAAGCATTTTTTTCCAAGTATGAAAGCATGTCAGCCCTTTTAAGGGCCATATAAGAGCGCCTCCATTGTTTTTTCCATCCTGTCTGGTTCCCTCTATGTTTCTAACAATAGTTAAGGATCTTCCTCTACATAGGGTCTTGGACTGTTCTTTCCATCCTGCTAGTTTATCATAACCTAGGGATGTATCTTTCTTGACATGTCTTTAAAATTAAATTCCTATTTGTTGTAACCAAAGGACAAACAATACAATTTTTAAAATGGCGGGGGGGGCTTCCCTGGTGGCGCAGTGGTTAAGAATCCGCCTGCCAATGCAGGGAACACGGGTTTGAGCCCTGGTCCGGGAAGATCCCACATGCCGCGGAGCAACTAAACCTGTGCGCCACAACTACTGAGCCTGAGCTCTAGAGCCCGCGAGCCACAACTACTGACCCTGTGTGCCTAGAGACCATGCTCTGCAGCAAGAGAAGCCACTGCAATGAGAAGCCTGTGCACTGCAATAAAGAGTAGGCCCTGCTCGCCACAACTAGAGGAAGCCCGCACGCAGCGATGAAGACCCAGTGCAGCCAAAAATAAATAAAATCAAATCTTAAAAAAAACACACCAAACATAATGAGATAGCACTCTACCTACTAGGATGGCCATAAAAAAATAAGAAAAAGAAAAAAAGGAAAATAATAATAAAAGTGTTAGTGAAGGTGTGGAGAAGTTTTGTAAAATCGTGCAGCTGCTGTGGAAAACGGTTTGGCACTTCCTCAGCAAGTTAAACATAATCACCATATGACCCAGCAGTTCTCCTCCTAGTTATGTTTCTGAAGGAATTGAAAACAGGTGTTCAAACAAAACTTGTGCACAAATGTTCATAGCAGCATTATCCACGATAGCCAAAAGAATGAGTAGATAAACAAAATGTTGTGTATCCATACAATGGAATATTATCAGTTCATAACAAGGGATGAAATCATGATATATTCTACAACACGGGTGAACCTTGAAAGCTTTGTGCTAACAGAAAGAAGTCAGGCAAAGCTACATATTGTATGATTTCATTTATATGAAATAGCCAGGATACGCAGATCCATCGAGATGGAAGCAGATGAATGGTTACCAGAGGCTGGGGGGGAGGAGGGAGTGAGAAGTGGCTGCTTAGCATGTGGGAGGTTTCTTGTCGGAGTGATGAAAATATTCTGGAACTAGATAGGTGTGGTTGCACAACATTGTGAATGCGCTAAATGCCATTGAATTGTACACTTTAACATGATTAACATAGTAAATTTTATGTTATGTGTATTTACCAAAAAAAAAATCCTAATTGTTTAAAAATGTGCCTTATTTTTTTAGATTGGAGAGTAATTTGCTAATAACTGTCTTATCCCTAGGAGGAGTTACAGAAATTTTATTTTTCTTGTAGGCATTCCTTCTATCATCAAATGCTTGGACTCACCTCCTTCTCTGAGGGCAGGGTCTGTGTTTGGTGTCTCACATAGAAGGTTCTCAACAGAAGTTTTCTAAGTGTGAATGAGTACCCATTAGCTGTAAAGAGACAAAAAGTACTAGGGCAGAGGTGAGGAGAAAGTGAGAATGTGAAGCATCATTCACAGGCTTCTCTCTCCTTCCCCTACCAGGCCTTTAGCCCATTTCTCACAGGAGATTTAATATCTTCTTTATGAGGTACAAAGTCCTCTGGTTTTGCTTTTCCTTCCTTTTTTTTTTCTTTTTTTTTTTAAAGGGTAATTCTTTTGGTGAGGAATTCTGGGAGAGAAGAGAGTTAGGGATTTGGAATGAGATCAGAGAGTGATATTCTAGGCACTGTAGTTAGTATTGACTATTGATGCCCAGTAAAGTGTGAATTTGAAAATTCTGCAATATAAAAAGTCAAATTAGCTTAAGGTAATGACAAGAAATGTGTCACCGTTATTTTTCCACAATTATGAGAAAATAATCTATGGGAAGCTACTCTAAAACTATTCTAATTTTTATAATAAAGTAGGAGATTTTTGGTTACTGACATGTAAAATTGGACTTTATAACAAATATCTTAATGCCTGTATATGTTGACATTTAAGAAACTAAAGAAATATATCAAGTCAAAACATCATTACTAACATAGCATATTTCTTATCTTGTCAATATATACTGATTTTGGAGATATAATATTTTAAAGTATACTTGATGTATTTTCTCTCACATAATTTTTTATTGAATCTTAATATTTTAGCCTGCATAAATAGAATGCTTTCAAAACAGATGCTATAGTCATCTAGTCGCTTTTTTTTGTAGTCACTGTAAAGAAATAGAAACTTAGAATCTAAAATAGGGCATTAATTGGGCTCTATTAATGAAAGATAGAGTTAGGAGACTGTTACTGTGTCATTATGCTAACCATAAAACAGGGAGTGTTATAGCCAAATACTTCCTCTACATCTAATTTTTTTTTTTAGCAATATGAAGAAAAACAGGTTAGTCTTGTGTTTCAGTTTTATTTCTTAATCTGATAAAATTTACACGTAGAACATATTATAAGTATGAAGTATTACTTGAAATTCACATAACGGTAAGTCATTTATATCTTTGTAAAAAAACATTTCTAAGAAGGGATAAATAACAACGCACTGTCGGGCTGGTTTATTTGCCAGGAGGAGTTTTAAAATGTATCATGAATATTTTGCCTTTATGTTTATCTGATGATTGCTAAGGGAGCCTCAGAACATAGTTGTTATTTCAGGGTAACGTGGGACACCAGAAAGGTTAGTTGAGGTCATGCTTAGAGACTGAGGGCAAGTAAAGGAAACGAATTTGTTAGGTGACAGTTTAGTTGCATGTGCTAACAATCTAAGAGTTCCCATAGGGCAAACAAATACCTTTCACTGTAATGCACAAACATGAAATCTCATTATTTTATGAATTTGTAGGAAATATAATGTTTATATTTTATTTTATACAATTTCCAAATGCATGTTTCAGAGTAAAACATTTGAAATGTATTTTAAGGCTTAAATCCTTTCAGTTCAGTTAACTGAACAAAAGCAATGGGGGAAACATCAAAAAATCAAAATGATATTGCAGGATGTTTTTCATCTCTTATATTTAATAGCTGTTGAGCTTTTTTTCTTAGTTTTATTTTTTATTTTACTTATTTATTTTTTGAGCTTTTTTTTTTAATATATCAATGTCATTTTAATGTTGGTTTTGGTCTATTTTAACTTTTAGCTCAATTCACTTTGAGTTTTGTCTATTTATCCTTGTAGCGTTTTTACAAGAAAGCAGCTGCCTTTGTGTTACGAGCAGTTGGTAAACATTCTCCCCAACTAGCTCAGGCGATAGTGGATTGTGGAGCACTGGATACACTGGTGATATGCTTGGAAGATTTTGACCCTGGAGTCAAAGAGGCTGCAGCCTGGGCACTTGGCTATATTGCAAGACATAATGCAGGTAATGGGCCTTATTATAAAATAGGATTGTTAAAGTTTAGATTAATTAGGTAAATCTGGTTTTGCTTAGTAAACCATAGATATGAGAGGTCTTTTTTTTTTAATTTTTAATTTTTGGCTGCATTGGGTCTTTGGTGTGGTGCATGGGCTTTCTCTAGTTGTGGCGAGAGGGAGCTACTCTTCATTGTGGTGCTCGGGCTTCTCATCGTGGTGGCTTCTCTTGTTGCAGAGCATGGGCTCTAGAGCACAAGCTCAGTAGTTGTGGCTCGTGGGCTCTAGGGCTCTAGAGCGCAGGCTCAGTAGTTGTGGCGCACAGGCTTAGTTGCTCCGCGCCATGTGGGATCTTCCTGGACCAGGGCTCGAACCTGTGTCCCCTGCATTGGCAGGCAGATTCCCAACCACTGTGCCACCAGGGAAGTCCCAGATATGACGTCTTAATGATATTTCTATATATTATGGGAGATAAGTTTCGAATGATGGCCAAGTTGTTTGGATCACAAATTCACCAAAAAACCTATACATTTCAGTCTTTATGTTAGTTAGCAAAAGAAAAATTTGAAGACAGAAAGGGAATCAGGGGGATGTGGGGAGAATGAGAGATTGATTAGATTCAAGGACCTTGGTAAATCGGTTCCGTTACAAAATTGTTTGAGTTTGTCACCCCTCAGGGGACATTGGGTCTTTACTCTCGCTTATGGTAGGGTGTTCCAAGCCAGCCAGGAGCCATGTTGTATGAGTGAATATTGTTGAAAAGATATGGGCGTGGTAACTTGCTAGAACATATTTGTATTCAGCCCATAATCGTCAGGAAGGAGGAGAAAGAGAAGGAGCACCTTTTCTTCTAAACTGAGCTCAATGAAGCCATCAAGAAGGGGCCAGGGGCTTCCCTGGTGGTGCAGTGGTTGAGAGTCCACCTGCCAATGCAGGGGACACGGGTTCGTGCCCCGGTCCGGTAAGATCCCACATGCCACGGAGCGGCTGGGCCCGTGAGCCATGGCCGCTGGGCCTGAGCGTCCGGAGCCTGTGCTCCGCAACGGGAGAGGCCACAATAGTGAGAGGCCCGCGTACCGCAAAAAAAAATAAAAAAGAAAAAGAAGGGGCCTGGGCCTCTTGTGTGAAGGTTGTGCTGACACACCTGCTCAGTAAAAAATACATAGGGAACAAAATTGCTCCCACCACTTTACAGAAGTTGCTAAATAGTATGAACAAATAACACAACAAGAAAGTAACAGTTTTAAGACAAACATATGTAAAAGTGTAAACTTTTCTGGTGATCAAAGAACTGCATATTAAAACATCAGTGAAAGTATCTTTTCCTACCTGTTATTATTTGGGGGGAAAAAAGAGTAAAGCAGAAATATAACCAAGTGGTTAAGAGCATTGTGGCCTTAGGACAGGATCTGAGTTTGAGTCCAAGTTCTACTACTTAGTTGCTGTGTAACCTTGGACATGGCTTTTAAACTTTCTGAAACTTAACTTCTTCATCTGCAAGAGAGGAAATACTACTTCAGAGATTCGTTGTGAGGACGATGAGATAGACCAATGCTTGGTACATGGTAAGTAATCAATAAATGCAAAGTATGAATACTGTATTAATACTGAAGGTCTGAGAGGGCATGATGATGTTTCTGCCCACTGATGGAGGCACTACAAATCGTAGAAACTTGTGCAAAGGCATTTGGCAAAACTAATCTAAGCCACGAAAGAGTTCATGGCTACTCTAGAAAACCTGATTTGGGAATTCTTCCTAAGGGAAGAATCCCACAGAATGAAGAAGCTGCATTCATGCAAATGTCATTGTAGTATTATTTCTAATATCAAAACCCCTCAAATATTTGGCAGGAATTTAGTGGTTAAATTACAGTAATTTACTTAATGGAATCTCACTCAACAAATAAAAGGTAATTATGAATCCTACATGATAACATGGAAAAGTGATTATAATGTGAAAAAAAAAAGACAAAATTGCACATTACAATTATAATAATATAAAAATAAATTTTTATGTGGACGTAAATTACAAGGACGTACATGTTTGTGCTACTAGGGTGATAGAATTAAGGATGTTTTTAATTTGTTTTCCAGATTTTTCAGTGTGTGTGCATGTATAAAATAATAGCTACCGTTTATCAAGTAATTACTGTGTGCCTGGCTCTGTGCAGTATGCTTTAGGATATTATCTCATTTTGGCTACAGATACACTTAGGGCAGGTATTACTCTCCCTGTTAAAAAGAGGAAGAAAGTGGAACTTAGTATACCTGAAGTCATGTTAACGGTGGAACTAAAATTTGAGTCTAAATCTGTCTTGACTCCAAAGCCAGATGTCAACCCCTGTACCATACAGTTTCATTAAGCACTCCTTGAAAGAGTTTTGAAGAAGAAACTCAAAACAGAAACAGGAAGTGGCTGTCCCATGGTTATGTTTAATTTGTTTTTTTTTAAAATTTATTTATTTTATTTATTTTTGGCTGTGTTTGTTCTTCATTGCTGCTCACGGGCTTTCTCTAGTTGTGGTGAGCAGGGGCTACTCTTGGCTGCGGTGCGCGGGCACTACTCTTCATTGTGGTGCGCTGGCTTCTCATCGTGGTGGCTTCTCTTGTTGTGGAGCGCAGGCTCTAGATGCGTGGGCTTTAGTAGTTGTGGCACACGGGCTCAGCAGTTGCGGCCCGCGGGCTGTAGAGCACAGGCTCAGTGGTTGTGGCACACGGGCGTAGCTGCTCTGTGGCATGTGGGATCTTCCCGGACCAGGGCTCGAACCTGTGTCTGCTGCATTGGCAGGCGGATTCTTAAGCACCGCGCCACCAGGGAAGTCCTTTAATTTGGTTTTTAAATGGTGACACTATTGGAGACAAAATAATAAAATGATATAAAAGTAAATTGAGAAAGAAAACTATTGTTTTGCTTAGAATGATTCAGAATTGGTATATGAAAATTATTTCTTTAATATCTGGATTTTGGTTTTCCAAGTAGCTTCACCTTAAGACTATTGTTTAACACTTGTTGATTGAGAAAACTAAAGCAATTGTTTTAAATTAGAAGCTGGTTATCATGGGGAAACTACATGAGTATATTTCGTTTTTTTTTTTAGTTTTTTTTTTTTATTGTCAGAGGACTTTACGGCAAACAGATTGTAACATGGGTATTTTAAAGAGTGGTGCAAAAGAGCTTTGAGGCCAACCATGCAGATATGCTCTGAGGCAGGTGCCCATAGGTAACCTTTCCATACCTCCCTTTTGTTGAACCTGAGGCTAAATGATTATAGTTCATAAATAGGCTCTGTCTTTGGGATTCTATTCCAATTTTTGGCTATAATCTGGCTCCCACATGGAATTCCCAGTGTAATTTCAATATTTCACAGTAGTTAGGGGCTTGGGACCCAGAAGCTCCCAGAAGAGATTACCGCATAGATTTCTCAGAAGGAAAGGGAATTGTTATCTAGTAAGCAGTAAGTCATCATTCACATCCTGAATATCAGTGAAAATAGAAGATTTACCTCCAAATAACCTGATTTCTTTCTTGGTGGTCTCTTAAAAATGGAATATATTGAGATTAAAGGGATTCATTCAGTGTTTTCTTCTGGGTATTCGTGGTAAGTTGTTTGATTAGATAGTTTAAGAAATATAAACCTTAAAGGAGGTGCAAAAAATATGTACCTTTAAGCGCAATAAGAAAGGAACCTTTAAGGAAAAACGTTTGTGTATAGGAAACAGAAATAAAGTAAGCATACAATTAGTAGAAGAGGGAAATCTATGGGCATCATCTGACTTTTCCTTATTTGAAAAAATGCAATTTCTAAGAGTTACTTCTATGTATAGATTTTAAAGCATTTTACAGATAACCAAGGGAAACTGGGGGCTATCCACCAGAAATGGTGGTGGTGGTGGTTTTAACTCGGGGCAAATGGTCTCATTAAATGTCCACGCTTGACTCAGCAGGTACGGAATACAATTGATAATATGTACCTCTTACTCGGAAGATAAATAAGCTACTTCTTTCTACTCTGGGCTCCTTAATAAAGGTCGAGGTAGAATTCTTCTCAGACTGGTTGTCCCTCTTCCTCCGTCTTGCTACATTCTCCCACTCAGCAGAATTATTCTGGTTACATTTTTACCTAATCGGTGTCAAATCTCTCACTCTCTCCGAGGACTGGTCTTACTTTTGGAGCTACAGGGGGCGAGGCAGGAGGAGCGGTGGCCTCTGCGGCCGCGGTGCTCCCACTGGTAGGGCCCAGGCGGGGGCTTCCTCGCACTCAGGGCCCTCCTTCCTCGCTCCTCCTGGCAGCCTTGCTCTGGCCTTGCGCCCGCCGGTGGCACAGCAGCTTTGTGGAGGAGCGCCGCCAGCGAACTTGAGCGCAGCATGTGGCAGTCATCAGAGTACTTGGGACAGAGGTGAGAGCAGCGGCCTGGCCGCAGCCTGAGGAAGGAGGGGCCGCGTAAGTGTTTTGTAGGAAAGATCTTCCACATTTGGGCTGAAAACTAAGTTTTCAGTGTTTGTTTAGGAGCTTTAGCTAAAAATTCTGTCTCTTGTAAACTTTGCCTCCTGTAAACCTTTGCTGTCTCAGAATAAACTTTGGCTGTTCTCAGTCCTGGCAAAGAGGAATACGTTTGATTAGGTGTTCTAAAACATTTTAATTATTAACACATTATATTATATATATATATAATATTAACATATCATAGGTGAGGAAACTGAAATAGAGAGGTTAAACGATTTATTCTGGTCAGACAGCCATTTATGGCAGAACTGCTTGGCAATTACTCAGAACCCTTCAGAGAGTCTTCCTTTTTATAATGTGAGAAAGGCAAGTGTATGAAAGCTCATCGTTCTTCATTTTAAGCTCCTTGTAGTATCTGACAGTCTTGCCAGATACCTCTGTTTTTAATCCCTGATGACTGGTTTCCACATGTGTGACTATTCTTTCTCTCAGGGATATCATTTATATCCTAAATCAAATGAGAAATTTCCCTTCCAGCTCAGTAGCAGTCAGGAGAGGAGATTGCTGCAGCCACAGATGAGCAGTGCTTGCAGGAATTGGCTCATTCTGATACTACAGAAACATCGAGTAGATTACAACCCGTTTACCAAATAGATAATGTAAGGAAGAAATCCAGACAGAGCACGCTGGCCTGATTCTTTTCTATGTCATGTGTCAGTAGTTGCAGTACGCAGGCTCAGCAGTTGTGGCACGTAGGCTCCAGGGCCACGGGCTTCAGTAGTTAACGGCTTGCGGGCTAGAGTGTAGGCTCAGTAGTTGTGGCGCACGGGCTTAGTTGCTCCGCAGCATGTGGGATCTTCCCAGACCAGGGCTCGAACCCGTGTCCCCTGCATTGGCAGGTGGATTCTTAACCACTGCGCCACCAGGGAATTCCCTAGAAAATTTTAAATTATATACGTGGCTCACATTCCCATCTCACAGCACTGACTTAGAGTTCCTGTACTCTGTGTTTTGTGTGTGTAGGGGTGGGGGTTGTTGTTGTTAAAAGGCATTGTAGGGCTTCCCTGGTGGCGCAGTGGTTGAGAGTCCGCCTGCCGATGCAGGAGACGCAGGTTCGTGCCCCGGTCCGGGAGGATCCTGCGTGCCGCGGAGCGGGTGGGCCCGTGGGCCATGGCCGTTGAGCCTGCGCGTCCGGAGCCTGTACTCCGCAACGGGGGAGGCCACAACAGTGAGAGGCCCGTGTACTGCAAAAAAAACCCCAAAAAACAAAAACAAACAAACAAAAAGGCAATGTAGTGGTGATGCTGTGGTCTCAAAAAGTCACACTTAATATTCATGCTTATTAATCAGTGTAACTGAGCAGTACATGTGTAGTAAGTTAAGGAATATGGAACTAAACTTACCATTTGGGGAGAAGTAAATGATGAGTCCACTTGGAGCAATCACTTACTGATGTAAGGGCTGAAATGTACTTTATAAGTGGCCAAACTACCAGGCTCGCACATTGCTGATGGGGCCACATACTGATAACCCCCTTTGGAAAACAATATTGCAGTCATATTAGGTTGACCTTATGAAATTACCTATATTTGATTGGTTTTGACTTAACAAAAATAGCAGTTTCATGTGGTTTAATCTAAAAATATCAAGAACCTCAAAAAATGTCAACATTCTTCCCCTCAGGACCTTCACCTCTGTGCCTCTATCTTAACTAAACACATACGTGCACACACATATGTGTGAATGTGTGTATGTTTGTCTGACCTGTAGAGTATATTTGTATCAGTGTAGGACCCGTGGTAGCCAGCCTCCCAAATGCCCCTCAGAGATCCCACGTCCTGGCATTCTCACCCTTGTACAGTCCCCTCCCACATCGTACCAGAATTGGTCTGTGTTACCACCAGAATGCTGCAGAAGTGATAGTCTGTCACTTCTGAGAGTAGGTGACCAGCTCTGCAGGATCGAGCCTTCTGTTGTGGGGTTCTCTCATCACTCACTCTGAGGGAAGCCAGGTGCTGTGACATGAGGACACACTCAGGCAGCCTGTGGAAAGGCCCATGTCATGAGGAGCTAAGGTCTTTGACAACCAGCAAGAAACCGGAGCTTCCTACAGCTACACAAGTGAGCTTGGAAGCAGATCCTACCCCAGTTGTGCCTTCAGATGACTGCAGCCCCAGCAGACAGTGTGACAGCAACTTCATGAGAAACTCCAAGCCTGAATCCCCCAGCTAGGCTGCTCATGGATTCCTGACCTACAGAAAATATGAGATAAGGAATGATGCTTTAAGCTGCTGAGTTTGGGTCATTTTGTATGTAGCAATGGATAACTAATAAATAAACGTAATCTTAATGCACAAAGAAGTTCACTGTACTGAACTTAAGAATGGCAAAGCCCCAAAGCAAACAAAACAATTAAGTGTCCTGAGTAGCTGGGGTGGGGGGGAGAGGTTAAGTAAATTATGGAATATTTACTCAGTGGGATATCATGCAGTTATTAACAGTGTTGGGCTGGCTCATCCTCAGGAATATAAGTGGACAGTGGAGGCCCACAGGTAGCTTCATTAACCACCCAGAGGCAGTCACCCCGAGAACTGCTGACCGGGGACCACTTGTATAAAAACACCCTGTAAACTTTCTAACCATCCAGTGCTTCGTTTCTGTTTCCTCTGTCCTTTGTGTGTTCTTGCAGAGAATTCCACTGGGGCACTGCTAACCCTTTACTGTTTAGCCTCCTCCGTCAGCCTGAGCTCCTCGAAGGCAGGGACTTGCCTAAAACTGGGCTGGAACAAAGAACAAATGCCAGTGAAGTTCGAAAGTTTGAATAATAAAATCTGCATTTGCCATCTAAGGATTTATTTTCCCCCCAGCAGAATGCAGATTGTAGGTGGAATGAAACTACGATTGTTGCAATATTATATAAAGCAAGTAGAAATGAATGGAAACATGTCTAGATACAAAAAGCGTATTTTGTAAAAAGCTGATTCCAAGTAATTTATTATTTTCTTCATACAAGAGCACTCCAGACCCTCTCTGTAACTTTGCCTTTTCCAATTCAGCTTAGTCTCAGCTGTTGAGTAAAGTATAAAACTAAAAGCTGCTAAAATCAGGGTTTTAAAAATGGCTTTGTATCTTATGCTACCTATGCTCTTCCAAGGCCGTACCCAACTCTACCACTTCCCACCTTCTCTTTCTCTCGTCTCCACTTCTTGACTTTTCCTTTCCGTATTTTGAAGCTGTTTTTTATACTTGAGCCTTGTATAAGTGCGCCATCCATCCAGCTGATTGTAATTTCTTACTAAGGCCCCGTTAACTCCAGATCAATGGCTTATTTGACTCACTTGACTTTTTAAAGAAGCTAGAATTATTTAACCTTCAAAGCATATGTATGTATGTGTGTTAACATCTCTCAGACACTCAATCCATATGTAAGGGTTAGACCGATGGCTCTGGAGATGGGGTGGAAAGAGGTGGCGTGGAGATAATGGGTAGGAAAAATGACATTTGTGGGAGCGGGGGATAAATAAAAATCATACATTAGATTTTTTCATAATAATATGCAAATTCCCACCACCTTTTCTCACTCCGACATGCGATTGGAGATATCAGTTTCTCAGCTCAGAATTATAGCTCCAGTGAGCCATCATTCCCTATAGAAGGATATTGCCTCTCTCAGATGTGTTGGTGTAGAATAAAGGTTTTTTGGTAGCTGGCTTCCATGCCTTCCTCTTCCTAGTCACATCCCTGTGCAGTCTCCGCCCACGTTGCACCAATGAAATACAGCAGAAGTGATGGCATGTCACTTCTGAGGTTAGAGGATAAAAGACTATGGCTTTTGTCTTGGGTTCTCTCCTCTGGATCACTCACTCTGGGGGAAGCCTCATCATGAGCTACCTATGAAAGAGCCCAGAAATGGGGAGGAACTGATGCCTTCTTCCAACTCCCATGGGCACGCTGGGAAGAAGATCCTGTAGACCCAGTGTATCCCGGTCAAGCCTCAGGTAACTGCAGCCCTGGCTGATGGCTTGATTGCAGCGTAGTGAGAGGTCACAGCCTGAACCATCCAGCTGAGCCGCTCCCAGATTCCTGACCTACAGAAGCTGTAAGATTATAAACGTTTCCTGTTTCAAGCAGCTAAGTTTGGTGTAGCAGTAGGTAACTAAACCAGTTGTAAACAGCTGGGTTAGACAAATTTCTTCCACTTTAAAAGTGACATTCCTAAAATCATACTGGCGTATGGTCAGTATATAACCAGTTTTGGCGATTACACCTCCATCTTTGTTTTTACTGTAATTTCACCAAATCATGAAAAATTTGGTTGAACGGGATGATTATATAACATAAGATTGACATCATAAGTGACAGCCAAACCTTAAATGTATTTTTTAACCCGTTTTATTTCACAAAGGTTTTGAAGTGATATAGCTGTGTTTTACAGCCAGATGCAAAACCAGCCTATCTTTTTTTTTTTTTGCGGTACGCGGGCCTCTCACTGCCGCGGCCCCTCCCATCGCGGAGCACAGGTTCCGGACGCGCAGGCCCAGCGGCCATGGCTCACGCTCCGCGGCATGTGGGATCTTCCCGGACCGGGGCACGAACCCGCGTCCCCCGCATCGGCAGGCGGACTCTCAACCACTGCGCCACCAGGGAAGCCCCAGCCTATCTTTGAACTAAGAAATAGGGCCACCTAAATGCAAAGAAATGATGATTCATAACTTTATTTTTAATGAAAAAATAGAATAGAAATTTTTGTAGGGCTTAAAACCAGTGAGTTAAAAGCAGTGTTTGGAAAACGAAATTAAAAAGCAATAAAGTTAAAAGGAACTAGAGGTTTTTTTTTTTTTTTTGGTTCGCTGGCCTCTCACTGTTGTGGCCTCTCCCGTTGTGCAGCACAGGCTCTGGACGCGCAGGCTCAGCGGCCATGGCTCACGGGCCCAGCCACTCCGCGGCATGTGGGATCTTCCCGGACCGGGGCACGAACCCGTGTCCCCTGCATCGGCAGGCGGACTCTCAACCACTGCGCCACCAGGGAAGCCCCGGAATTAGAGTTTTTGAGGTGTTTGATTTGCCTAATTATTTTTAAATTAGTATGCTAAATATATATTATATATTTTATATATATATATAATATATATATAGTTTTTCCTTCCTTTTTTTCCTTTCGGAGAACCTCTTCATTTTGAGTCCTTTTTATGAGTTCTCATGATGGATCACTTAATTTTGCTCACATTCTTCCCTCTTACATCTCCATTATGAGCAGAAAAATTAGTGGAGTATCATAATATATGTTTAGATTAATCCTTTTTTTGCAGGCCAAGTTTTAGGTTTTCATCAGTTTTCTTGGAATTCACCTCTGACTTTTCTTATGTAATCACTACAGTGGTTCTTCCTTTATGACTCTAGAGTGTGTCTTCAAGAATCAAATGTAGAAAGAATGTCACCTTTCTACATCCAGAAAGTCCCCATAGCTCGTTTTAGAAGGTGTAAGGTTTAAGCCTAGGGTTGTAAAATGATGGACGTGTTTTATTTAGCCTGCACTATGTTGTCTTACACAGTGTGTTTTTAAGTTTCCAACACTTAAAAACCAGGCAATTTCACATTAAAAATAAGATGTCTGGCTTCTCTTGAAAAATCCAAGCGTCTGACAACGGTTGCCTATATTCCTACGTGGCCGCGCTGGGCTGAAGCTGAGTGGTTGCTGCTCCTTGGAGCTGGTGCATATAGTTTTGCAGTTTACTGTGCTTCCCACTCAGGTATTTTTCTTACACCTGCTGGCTTCACTTATTTTAATTACTTGCCTGGGCCCTGTGTTTACCACTCCTGATCTAAACAAACCACTAACCATAACAATTAAGAGGAGGGGTTAAGGCCATTGTGAGCACTGTTAAAGCAAAATCACTTTTGCCTGACGCACCTAGTTTTATGTGTTACAGCCGTGCCTATTATATGCTGATGGACTTTCCGTTCTGTGCTCTTCCCTTCTGGTCAACATAAAGTCATCCCTAAATATTCCATTCATCCAGCTTTAGATACTAGTAATTTTATGAATGTTGTTGATCTTAAATGTCCTCCCTTTTTTCTGTGTCTCCTTTTGTTTTAAAAATTAAATCTAAAGTTGTACTGAGCTTGTCATGGTCCGATAGAGGTGGCTGCCTCAATTCCTTCACTCAGCCGTGAGGTATTCAGGAGGCCAAAGAGAACTAGCTATTTCTTTACTGAAAACAGCTGACCATCAGATTTGCGGACTGTATACCAGTTGTCTACATGCATGCAATCAATGGCTTTAATTATTATTTATGAATAAGGAAAGTGCTATTGTATAGTTTTATTTCTACTGACAATTTGAAGTCTAAAAAATTGTTAAAAATGAATAAGCCTTAACATTTAAAAAAATGTAATATTTTAACTGTAATAAAGGCATGAATTAAGATGAGGGAAAGTGTGAAAAAGTAAATGGATAATATTTCTAGTATATATTAGTAATTCTTCAAAGAATAATTATGCATTCTTTCCTAATATTTTGTTTCAAGGAGACATATTCCCACCATTTTTAAAAATAAGAAACTTTCTTTCATGGTGAGAAATAAGCTAAAGTGTTTATTTTTCTTTAGAATAGTAATGTTAGTATAGTTAGCCACAGCAATAGCTATATGTGTGGTCAAAGGACATGTTCATATTTCTTTTATTTTTTAAAAACAATCACATTGAAGAAAATTTGTCAAATAGAGAAGAAAATATATCACCAATAGTACCATCAACCCCATCTAAATCTTGTTAGTATGTTAGTATAACATAAAGCCTTCTTTCTCTGATTTTTTTTATTTTTTGCATAACTACTTCTAATTTTGCTGGTTACCTAACAGTATATGATTATGGCACATGTTCTTGCATAAATAAAAGAAGATGTAGTTTTAAAAAATTTGTTTTTTGAAGATTCATTTAAAATTTAAAATGAGGTTAAGGAAAAAAAATGAGGTTAAGATATTTTCAGGCACTGAAGATAAATTAATTGGCTCTTTTTTTTCCTTGATCAAACCTTTTATGAGCATCTGTACATATCAATCTTTGATTTCCTAAGTTTAATAATTAATTAAACAACCCAGACTCATTTCCAAATTAGAGTTAAAAATGAATTCTTTGAGATTTCTCCTATAGGGAGTAACTTTTAAATGTACCAGATTTTTGTATGTGTTTTGGTTACTACCACTTTTTTTAGAGTAGAAAAGTAGAGAGAAGAAGAAAAGGGGAGCAGGAAGGAGGATGGGAAGCACTGCCTAAAACGGCACCCCATGTGTGTTTCCCCAAACTCTCCATGCACCCAACTCCCAGCTCCACTCTGTGCTGTGGTCTGTTCACGTATTTACCCTGAGCAGAGTCTGCTAGAACAGAACAACGTTTTTACTCTATTCTGCTTCCCCAAGATCTAGCCAAGTTTCTAGCACATAGTAAGCACGTAATGAACACTCAGTGACCAGAAAGGAGAGGAAAATAAGTACATACACCAAGCCTGAGAGAGGACAGAATTGTATCAATATGTTTGGGGCTGTAAGTTACAGAATATCAGCTACAGGTGGCTTAAGCAATGAGGACATTTTTTTATTTCACATGACACAAAGTGAAGAGTCAGGGCAGTTCCAAGGTTGGTTATGCAGCTGAACAGTGTCTTGGAGGACCCAGATGTTTTTCATTTTTGTACTCGGCCATCCTCAGCATATTGGCAATTTCTTCTGTTATAGTTGCAAGATGGCTGTAGGAGTTCCAGATGTCATTTGCAGGCAGATGTGCCCATGTCCAGCAAAGAAGAGGCGGTGTTTCCTCCTGTGTATTTCTGTTTATTACAGAGGAAAACCGCTCAGAGATGCTTCTAGCTGACTTCTGCTCAGGTCCCATTTACCAGGATTGATTCACAAGCCCATGCCCTGACCGACAAAGGCTATGGGGTAGACGTCAACAGCGACTGGCACAGAAATACCAGAGGAAGCAACGGTAGGAAAGAGGAGAAGGATATACCACAGGAAAAAGAGCAGTGACAGAGGCAGGATGAAATAGCCTGTGGAATGTGTAATATAGTATGGTGTGCATTATTTAGGTCTATTATACTCTTACCTTTATATACACTGTCTTATACCCAATATATGAATGAAAGTGGTAGAACAGTATCATTTATGAATTACAATGTGTGCCACCCAAGAACAGAGCTGGGTTTTGTAGGACCATATAAATTGGAGATGTAAGGTATATGAAACTGCAAGTACAAAATTGCTAGGCCCCATCCAGGTCCCTGGAAGCTTCATTACCTTCAGGCAAACCTTTCTTTGGTACCCTCCCCAGCCTTCCCCTCATTTAGCATCACTGATCCAGAAAGAATGGAAAACAGCTTTGGATGGGAATGGGTAACAAGTCAGAAGAACTGAGTTTGCTTTATTATTAATATTATAGAGTTCAGGAAAAGGAGGATACGATACTCACTCAAGGAAAGCATAAAATGTATGGGAATTACAAAGATGATAAATTTTTTTAAAAAGAACTTTGTTTTTATTAATAGTTTTATTAACTGTTTATTAATAGTTTATTAACTTTTAAAAAACTTATTTATTTTATTTATTTTTGGCTGCATTGGGTCTTTGTTGCTGTGTGCGGGCTTTCTCTAGTTGTGGAGAGCGGGGGCTACTCTTCGAAGGCTTCGTGTTGCGCGGGCTTCTCATTCTGGTGGCTTCTCTTGTTGTGGAGCACAGGCTCTAGAGCACAGGCTCAGTAGTTGTGGCGCACAGGCTTAGTTGCTCCGCGGCATTTGGGATCTTCCCGGACCAGGGCTCGAACCCGTGTCCCCTGAATTGGCAGGCAGATTCTTAACCACTGTGCCACCAGGGAAGCCCATATTAACTGTTTTTTAAACAGTTGTTTACTGCAGATTCTTTACTCTTAGAAACTGTATAAAAGTGAAAATACATAAATAGGTGAACTTCCCATTGTATTTCATATTTCACACTTGGGTTTTTTAATTGAAACGTATTTGCTAATCAGTGTAGTGTTAATTTGTAGAAGTGTGTCATCTGCACCCGTGTTGAATGAGTCTGACACATAATAACCTTCCATTAATACTTGTTTAACGAAAGAATGAATGAATCGTTTATGCAAGATCGGGACTTTTAAGATAATTATAATAATTGAAGGAAAACAAGTGTTGGACACTAACCTGTATTTTCTAACATTATTTCCTTTTAGAAAATGTGATATTACCAATCTTTTGAAAAATTAAAGACTGTACTTTCTTTAAAGACTAAGAGATATGCTGAATTGATAGCTTGGCTATTAAGATATAAATTGCCAAGGTGCTATAAATCTGAGAAAATGAGAGCATAATTTGAAAGAAAGAGATTATAGAAATGGGTATATGTGATTCAGCAAGAAAGGCCATGAGTACAATGAGAGTAGAATCTGTAACTATGCACTGTTTTATGCTTCTCAACAGACAGTTTTTACACATATATTATATGGGTCTGCCTGCTTGTCTCCTGTTCTCTATAATTTTAAAATGTGTTATTTTTTATAGCTGTTATTTTTGGGCACACAAGTGAATCAACATGTATATACAAAAGATACTATTTCTGACATGTAAAATGCTTAAGATAAATTTATTTCTTTATCTTACATTAACATTTATATATATTAAAGCCTGTTCAATTGTAGTTCTCATTTTTGAAAGTGTTTTTATATGTACAATGAAAATACACCTTTTAATATTGTACAAAGTTTTAAAAAAATCTTTTAAAAGTACAGTAAGATGAAAGGAATTTAAAAATCGACATTATTGGCACAAGATTCATGTTAATGTTTACTCATATAAATAGCACAAAATACTGCCTAATTAGTGTGGTTGGTAAATTTTTGGTACTTTAATTTTCTCTGTTATTGTAAACCATGCATAAAATGCTTGCCTATTGAGAAGTGCAGAATTGTCAGAGCTTAAACAGCTGACATCTGCTTACTCTCTTAAAAAAAAAAAAGAATAGGAAGCCATTTCAGCTTAATCTACCTCAAATGTGTTCATGTAAATGGAGGTCCATCTATTGACCTGTATTCTTTTCAGCTCAGGATTGGTCCACATGGTTCATGAAACCAGGAAGCCTGATTAGAAATGCAGATGTCGAGACAGTGAAGTACACCGTCCCCTTTTCCCTTTGCTGTATCTGTCAGGGTGAAAAGTGGCTTGTACAAGGGTCAGTCACCCATACTCACTCAATTACTTTTCTTGGACCCACAGAGCTGTCACAAGCTGTGGTGGACGCGGGAGCCATTCCTCTTTTAGTGCTCTGTATCCAAGAGCCAGAAATTGCTTTGAAAAGGGTTGCTGCTTCGGCCCTCAGTGATATTGCAAAGCATTCTCCGGAGTTGGCACAGACAGTGGTGGACGCAGGAGCAATTGCTCACTTAGCCCAGATGATCCTGAACCCTGATGCTAAGTTGAAGGTAGTTAAAAATAAAGAAACAAACAATCCAGGATTCTGATAATCTAAGAAGATGGAAATGTGTGCAGATTAATATTATACATTTTTAAATAATTAGTAAATTATCATGGAAAACAGATACGAAATATTGTGTATTTGGTCCTTTAATATGTGAAAACTGTGCTGTAAGGATTAGACAATAAAGATGTGACTGGGAAAAAGTATGTGCAACGCTGAAAACTAGAAGTAGCATCAGAATTAATACTAATAATTAAAGTAAAGAATCACGTAATGATTAAATCTCAGGGTTAGAAGGGACCTAAAGGTTTTCTAGCCCATTGTTATATTTAAGTTTCCTGTAAGAATTGCCATATTTACATTAGTCTTTTCTATGGCTTTCTAAAATCTAATTTTCAGTTGATAGTCACCAATTATACTTTTATATTCTAATAGTTATATTCTGTAAGATTTAAAAATTGTCAATATTAATTAAGCAATGTAAAGTTTTACAAATGATATTGGCAATATCCCAAAATGTTAGTTCTGCTTGATTGTTACTGTACTACATTACTGTGTTTATCGTCAATTAACAATTTAAGTATTGCGTAATTAAGAAATAGTATTCATCCCAGGGTCATATTCTTTGACCAGCCTCAACTGATAAGAGATTTAAATAGTCAATAGTGTGAACTAAGATGTTTAACTTGGATATGAGGGAATTTAAGAAATTGAGTATTGAGGTATAAGAAGACTAGGATGTGAATGCCTCGAGACTCCTAGATTATGTTGGATGTGTGATTGTTTTTTCCTCTTTATAAAGGAATTTGAGTGTGTACGAAGCTGTTTAAATTACGTCTGAACTCCACAGTGGAGTCTATGTAACATTTGGGTTTGGTTTTTGCTCAACAGCGTCAGATCCTTTCAGCTCTCAGTCAGATTGCGAAACATTCTGTGGATCTAGCAGAAATGGTGGTTGAAGCAGAGATTTTTCCAGCTGTACTTACCTGTCTGAAGGACAAAGATGAATACGTGAAGAAAAATGCTTCCACTTTAATTAGAGAGATTGCAAAACATACACCTGAGGTAAAACAAGGAAAAAAAAAAAAACAGCTTCAAAATACAACAGTATGGGGCTTCCCTGGTGGCGCAGTGGTTGAGTCTGCCTGCCGATGCAAGGGACTCGTGCCCCGGTCTGGGAAGATCCCACATGCCGCGGAGCGGCTGGGCCTGTGAGCCATGGCCGCTGAGCCTGCGCGTCCGGAGCCTGTGCTCCACAACGGGAGAGGCCACAACAGTGAGAGGCCTGCGTACCGGAAAAAAAAAAAAAAAAAAAAAAACCAACAGTATGCAGTTAGTTTTAGTTTTTAAGTAAAACATCAGTTTGTTCACAGGGCTCAGGGACAGTGTCACATGTTGTGAGGGGTTCTCGTCCTCAGCACTGTTGACATTTTGGACCAGGTCATTCTTCGTTGTGCGGGGCCGTCCTGTACACTGTGAGGGGCCGTCCTGTACACTGTAGGGTGGATGTTTAGCAGCATCCCTGGCCTCTGCCCGCTGGATGCCAGTAGCGCCCCTCCCCCAAGTTGTGACGATCAAAAATGTCCCCACATATTACTAAATGTTTACTAGGGGACAAGAGTGCCCCCACTTGAGAACCACTGGGTTATATCAATGGAGTTTGAGTCTGAAATCTCAGGTTTTAATCATTTTCTGCTTTCCATTTCTAGATTGTAGGGACCGTGGACCTTTGTTGTCCTGTCACTCTAGGTCAGCTGGGCGTAGTGAGAGATGGTGCCCCTCCAGGTTGGGAGAGACCATCAGGCCCCCTGACCTGGCGTAACTGCTCTAACAGCTGCTCTTGCACAGTGGTTCCTGCTCTGAGGTGTGAGGTGGGAAAGGAATAGAGACGAAGCGAACCTGGGTAGATTCTGAAGTTATGTCTTTTTCTGTGTATATTTTCACTAATCAATTTCATTTCACTAAACTTTTAAGTCCTTATTCTTTTTTTTTTAAAATTATTTATTTATTGGGATGCACCAGGCCTTAGTGGCAGCACACAGGATCTTCGTTGTGGCGTGGGGGATCTTTAGTTGCGGCACATGGGATCTAGTTCCCTGACCAGGGATTGAACCCAGGCCCCCTGCATTGGGAGCTCGGAGTCTTAGCCACTGGACCACCAGGGAAGTCCCAAGTCCTCATTCTTTATTTCACCCAACATCTTTATCTGGTTGAGATTGTTCAAGACTGGAGTGCAGTCAGCTAGAGATCATTGCTGGCAAAGGAAGGATAATGGGGCTAGACTATTTCAAGTCTGATCTCACCTTTCAGCATTCAGTGATTAATCCAATTCTTACTCACACCTTGTGATAGGGGGTTTCAGCAGTTAGCTAGTTATGAACTAGCCCTAGACTTAGTGTTTAGGTGAGGAGTTTTGACATCCATTATGATAAGGATAGAGTCGTGCAAGAAAAATTGAACCACAGAGAGGGTCCTCACAGTGAGCATATTCTGTACATTAGAAATAGCAGGACTGTTACCCTTGTACACTTCTTTGATAAAAATAATAATTTCACTAAATGACATTTCAGATTTTACCAGACGTTTTTTAGGTCCTAAATTTTAAAATTTGGCAATGCTAAAGTAATATTTAAAGATCATCTTACACTTTAGGGCCATGGTTATCTAGCTCTCCTTCTTTTCTCTTAGCTTTCTCAGCTGATAGTGAACACGGGGGGAGTTGCTGCCGTGATCGATTGCATTGGGTCCTGCAAAGGAAACATAAAGCTGCCGGGCATCATGATGCTTGGCTACGTGGCAGCTCATTCTGAGAACCTGGCAATGGCAGTCATCATTTCCAAGGTTTGTTCTTGCTTCCTTTTCCTCTGGGTATTGCAGTGAGATACTCTAAGACAGAACCACAGATTAATACTATCCCACAGAGTGTAAAATATAGCTGACCAGAGTCAAAGAACTACCAGCTTTCTTCAAGGCTTATTAGTAAGTTTCCCAAAGCAGTGCTTGAAGTAAAGTTTACTTGGCAGGAAGTTTAAAGTTTTACTCAGTGTTTAATATCAATAAAATGTCAACACCTCTGAGTGTTAGTATCACCTATATCTAAATACCATGTATTTGTATCTTGAAGGATTGGCTTTACAAATATGTAAAGCATACTTTGATTAAAGACAGCTATCATAAATGACATGCCCAGTGGTCATTTTGATTATTCCGTACATTCTCCCACTTCCTGCCATTTGGGCAGGATATGACAATGGATGGCTCTCTCTCCTTCAGCTTCCATGAGCTAATTTATCTTCTTGGACATGGGCAATTCAGAGCACATGTTGGATAGCATGTTTCTGACATGCTGTTTCCTTGCTCTAGGGATTTGGCCTTATCTCAATTTACGGCTTGGAATTAACCCACCAGATCACGTAGCCCTGGCTCATAGTAGGTGATCAAAAAATATTTGTTGAATGAATAAATATTGATCTCCTGAAGCATGCTTCAAAGGCTGCGTGCTCCCAGTGTCTCCGGCAACCCTCTAGGATGTGGGTTTCTTATCAGCATGGAAAATCTGTTGCTGTATGTTAAACAGAAGTGTGGATTTTTTTTTTTAATCCTTTGCTAATCCTCAGAATAAAAATGAACCTCAGATCTTTATTTTCTACCTATTCCTTGATAATTCTTTACTTCACTCCCTTTTTATCTCTAGCTTTTCCTTTTGTTCTTCTATTACCAAAGACTCTGATAGTGACTAGAGCAGTAGTGCTGCTTTCTGAAGGGTCACCATGGGGATGCGATCAGGATTCTTGATTCTCGGTTCTTTTGTGGATAGTCAGAAAGCCTACTGTAGGAAGGATGAGGAAGGAAGCAGCAATTGCTTTTGCTTCCTGTGTTTCTTCCCCAGACTAACCAGGAGGTGCTCCCTGCCTTTGTTCTGGGGCTGCTTCTGGCCTCTCCCATCTGGTTTGTCTTCCATTTAACTGAAGATCAAGGTGGGGGCACCAGCAGTTTGAGGCAGACCACGCAACACTGCCTCATCCTTTCCCGTTCCGTGTAGTACTCTCAGGACTGAGAACACCTCCAGTCTAAATAATACTTTCTAATGTTCAAAGCACATTCAGCGCTCCTTGTCTCATTTGCCGTTCAAAACAACTGAGGCCAGTAAGTCAGAGTGCTGGGCATGGGGTAAAGGGGGCTGGCTGTCTTCTTTTCCTCCTGCTTCTTCAGTCTTGGTATGTCTCAGAAGTATGGACTTTCTGGAGAGTTACCTCATTCTGAAGATAGAAAGATTCTGACCTTTTTTTTTTTTTTGTATGGGCAGACACATTTTTAGTCATAAGAAGGAAGTCAAAGAAATATGGCAGATCTCTTCTTTAAGAAATTGGTCTTAAAAACCTAATTTAAAGGTGGAGGGAAAAAAAGTATATATGATCATTTGGCCTTTGCTGCGGTAGCATGACCCATGTGATAGTGGCTTTTGTGGTGCTAAATTTTAGGTGATAATTCTTCTAGTCTCAAGTTAGTTAGAAAATTATGCCTATACAGAATGAATTATAATTTGATTTGGTTATTTGACTCTTCCTTGGGTATATAAACTGTGATGCATTTGAGGCCCTTTAGTTAACTCTGTTTTGATTATTTAGATAAAACTGAAGTTTGAAGTGCAAGATATAAGCATATGCCATCTGTGTAACAAAAGTACTCATCCTCCTTTGACATTCAATCATGTTAAAATGGGCAAAACTATCATTTAAATGTTGACAAAAATTAATGGAAATTTACTATTTCAGAAAAGGTTTTAGTGACTATATTTTACCTAAAATTTACTTCAATAGGATTCTTGCTCATATTATTCATTTGATTTTGGATCTATAGTAGGTATTTTGTTCTCAGATCTGTTATACTTGGTGAAAAGTCAATTTTTAAAAGGATTCTAAATTAACTTTTTTAACAAGGGAAAGCAAAAGGTTTTATTTTTTTAACATCTTCATTGGAGTATAATTGCTTTACAGTGGTATGTTTCTGCTTTATAACAAAGTGAATCAGCTATACATATACATGTATCCCCATATCTCCTCCCTCTTGCGTCTCCCTCCCACCCTCCCTATCCCACCCCTCTAGGTGGTCACAAAGCACTGAGCTGATCTCCCTGTGCTATGCGGCTGCTTCCCACTAGCTATTTTACATTTGGTAGTATATGTAAGTCCATGCCAATCTCTCACTTCGTCCCAGCTTACCCTTCCCCCTCCCCATGTCCTCAAGTCCATTCTCTATGTCTGCGTCTTTATTCCTGTCCTGCCCTTAGGTTCATCAGAACCATTTCTTTTTTTTTTTTTAGATTCCATATGTATGTGTTAGCATACAGTATTTGTTTTTCTCTTTCTGACTTGCTTCACTCTGTATGACAAACTCTCGGTCCATCCACCTCACTACAAATAACTCAATTTTGTTTCTTTTTATGGCTGAGTAATATTCCATTGTATATATGTGCCACATCTTCTTTATCCATTCATCTGTTGATGGACACTTAGGTTGCTTCCATGTCCTGGCTGTTGTAAATAGAGCTGCAATGAACATTGTGGTACATGACTCTTTTTTTTTTTTTTTTAGTGGTACGCAGGCCTCTCACTGTTGTGGCCTCTCCCATTGCGGAGCACAGGCTCCAGACACGCAGGCTCAGTGGCCATGGCTCACAGGCCTAGCCGCTCTGCAGCATGTGGGATCTTCCCAGACCGGGGCACGAACCTGTGTCCCCTGCACCCCTCAACCACTGCGCCACCAGGGAAGCCCCATGACTCTTTGAATTATGGTTTTCTCAGGGTATATGCCCAGTAGTGGGATTGCTGGGTCATATGGTAATTCTATTTTTAGTTTTTTAAGGAACCTCCACACTGTTCTCCATAGTGGCTGTATCAATTTACATTCCCACCAACAGTGCAGTAGGGTTCCCTTTTCTCCACACCCTCTCCAGCATTTATTGTTTGTACATATTTTGATGATGACCATTCTGACTGGTGTGAGGTGATACCTCATTGTAGTTTTGATTTGCATTTCTCTAATGATTAGTGATGTTGAGCATCTTTTCATGTGTTTGTTGGCAGTCTGTATATATTCTTTGGAGAAATGTCTATTTAGGTCTTCTGCCCATTTTTGGATTGGGTTGTTTGTTTTTTGATATTGAGCTGCATGAGCTGCTTGTAAATTCTGGAGATTAATCCTTTGTCAGTTGCTTCATTTGCAAATATTTTCTCCCATTCTGAGGGTTGTCTTTTGGTCTTGTTTATGGTTTCCTTTGCTGTGCAAAAGCTTTGAAGTTTCATTAGGTCCCATTTATTTATTTTTGTTTTCATTTCCATTTCTCTAGGAGGTGAGTCAAAAAGGATCTTGCTGTGATTTATGTTATAGAGTGTTCCGCCTGTGTTTTCCTCTAAGAGTTTTATAGTGTCTGGCCTTATATTTAGGTCTTTAATCCATTTTGAGTTGATTTTTATGTATGGTGTTAGGGAGTGCTCTAATTTCATTCTTTTACATGTAGCTGTCCAGTTTTCCCAGCACCACTTATTGAAGAGGCTGTCTTTTCTCCATTGTATATTCTTGCCTCCTTTATAAAAAATAAGGTGACCATATGTGCATGGGTTTATCTCTGGGCTTTCTATCCTGTTCCATTGATCTATATTTCTGTTTTTGTGCCAGTACCATACTGTCTTGATTACTGTAGCTTTGTAGTTTAGTCAAGTCCAGCAGCCTGATTCCTCCAGCTCCATTTTTCTTTCTCAAGATTGCTTTGGCTATTCGGGGTCTTTTGTGTTTCCATACAAATTGTGAAATTTTTTGTTCTAGTTCTGTGAAAAATGCCATTGATAGTTTGATAGAGATTGCATTGCACCTGTAGATTGCTTTGGGTAGTATAGTCATTTTCACAATGTTGATTCTTCCAATCCAGGAACATGGTTTATCTCTCCATCTGTTTTGTATCATCTTTAATTTCTTTCATCAGTGTCTTATAGTTTTCTGCATACAGGTCTTTTGTCTTCTTAGGTAGGTTTATTCCTAGGTATTTTCTTCTTTTTGTTGCAGTGGTAAATGGGAGTGTTTCCCTAATTTCTTTCAGATTTTTCATCATTAGTGTATAGGAATGCAAGAGAGTTCTGTGCATTAATATTGTATGCTGCTACTTTGCCAAGTTTGCTGATTAGCTCTAGTAGTTTTCTGGTAGAGTCTTTAGGATTCCTATGTATAGTATCATGTCATCTGCAAACAGTGGCAGTTTTACTTCTTTTCCGATTTGTATTCCTTTTATTTCTTTTTCTTCTCTGGTTGCTGTGGGTAAAACTTCCAAAACTGTGTTGAATAATAGTGGTGAGAGTGGGCAACCTTGTCTTGTTACCGATCTTAGTGGAAATGGTTTCAGTTTTTCACCATTGAGAATGATGTTGGTGGTGGGTTTGTCATATATGGCCTTTATTATGTTGAGGTAAGTTCCCTCTGTGCCTACTTTCTGGAGGGTTTTTATTATAAATGGGTGTTGAATTTTGTCGAAAGCTTTTTCTGCATCTATTGAGATGATCATGTGGTTTTTATCCTTCAGTTTGTTAATGTGGCATTATCACATTGTTTGATTTGCATATATTGAACAATCCTTCTATTTGATCATGGTGAACGAACGTTTTAATGTGCTGTTGGATTCTGTTTGCTAGTATTTTGTTGGATTTTTGCATCTATGTTCATCAGTGATATTGGCCTGTAGTTTTCTTTGTGACATCTTTGTCTGGTTTTGGTATCAGGGTGATAGTGGCCTCGTAGAATGAGTTTGGGAGTGTTCCTCCCTCTGCTATATTTTGGATGAGTTTGAGAAGGATAGGTGTTAACTCTTCTCAAAGTGTTTGATAGAATTCTCCTGTGAAGCCATCTGGTCCTGGGCTTTCGTTTGTTGGAAGATTTTTAATCACAGTTTCAATTTCAGTGCTTGTGATTGGTCTGTTTATATTTTGTATTTCTTCCTGGTTCAGTCTCGGGAGGTTGTGCTTTTCTAAGAATTTGTCCATTTCTTCCAGGTTGTCCATTTTATTGGCATAGAGTTGCTTGTAGTAATCTCTCATGATCCTTTGTATTTCTGCAGTGTCAGTTGTTACTTCTCCTTTTTCTTTTCTAATTCTATTGATTTGAGTCTCCTCCCTTTTTTTCTTGATGAGTCTGGTTAATGGCTTATCAATTTTGTTTATCTTCTCAAAGAACCAGCTTTTAGTTTTATTGATCTTTGCTATCGTTTCCTTCATTGCTTTTTCATTTATTTCTGCTCTGATCTTTATGATTTCTTTCCTTCTGCTAACTTTGGGGTATTTTTTGTTCTTCTTTCTCTTATTGCTTTAGGTGCAAGGTTAGGTTGTTTATTTGAGACTTTTCTTGTCTCTTGAGGTAGGATCTTATTGCTATAAACTTCCCTCTTAGAACTGCTTTTGCTGCATCCCATAGGTTTTAGGTCATTGTGTTTTCATTGTCATGTGTTTCTAGGTATTTCTTCCTCTTTGATTTCTTCAGTGATCTCTTGGTTATTTAGTAGTGTATTGTTTAGCCTCCATGTGTTTGTCTTTTTTACAGACTTTTTCCTGTAATTGATATTTAGTTTCATAGCATTGTGGTCAGAAGAGATAGTTGATAGAATTTAAATTTTCTTAAATTTACCAAGGCTTGACTTGTGACCCAAGGTACGATCTATCCTGAAGAATGTTCCATGAGCCCTTGAGAAGAAAGTGTATTCTCTTTTTTTGGGATGGAATGTCCTATAAATATTTTTCCATCTTGTTTAATGTATCATTTAAAGCTTGTGTTTCCTTATTTATTTTCATTTTGGATGATCTGTCCATTGGTGAAAGTGAGGTGTTAAAGTCCCCTACTATGATTGTGTTACTGTCGATTTCCCCATTTATGGCTGTTAGCATTTGCCGTATGTATTGAGGTGCTCCTATGTTGGGTGCTTAAATATTTACAATTGTTATATCTTCTTCTTGGATTGGTCCTTTGAGCATTATGTAGTGTCCTGCTTTGTCGCTTGTAGTCGTCTTTATTTTAAAGTCTATTTTGTCTGATATGAGAATTGCTACTCCAGCTTTCTTTTCATTTCCATTTGCATGGAATATCTTTTTCCATCCCCTCACTTTCAGTCTGTATGTGTCCCTAGGTCTGAAGTGGGTCTGTTGTAGACAGCACATATATGGGTCTTGTTTTTGTATCCATTCAGGCAGTCTGTGTCTTTTGGTTGGAGCATTTAATCCATTTACATTTCAGGTAATTATTGATATGTATGTTCCTATGACCATTTTCTTAATTGTTTTGGGTTTGTTATTGTAGGTCTTTTCCTACTCTTGGCTTTCCTGCCTAGAGAAGTTCCTTTAGCCTTTGTTGTAAAGCTGGTTTGGTGGTGCTGAGTTCTCTTAGCTTTTGCTTGTCTGTAAAGATTTTAATTTCTCTGTCGAATCTGAATGCGATCCTTGCTGGGTAGAGTAATCTTGGTTGTAGGTTTTTTCCTTTCATCACTTTAAATATATCCTGCCACTCCCTTCTGGCTTGTAGAGTTTCTGCTAGAAATCAGCCGTTAACCTTATGGGAGTTCCCTTGTATGTTATTTGTCATTTTTCCTTTGCTGCTTTCAATAATTTTTCTTTGTCTTTAATTTTTGCCAATTTGATTACTATGTGTCTTGGCGTGTTTCTCCTTGGATTTATCCTGTATGGGACTCTCTGTGCTTCCTGGGCTTGATTGACTATTTCCTTTCCCATATTAGGGAAGTTTTCAACTATAATCTCTTCAAATATTTTCTCAGTCCCTTTTTTTTTTTTTTTTTTTGCGGTACACGGGCCTCTCACTGTTGTGGCCTCTCCCGTTGCAGAGCACAGGCTCCGGAAGCACAGGCTCAGCGGCCATGGCTCACAGGCCGAGCCGCTCCGCGGCATGTGGGATCCTCCCAGACTCGGGCACGAACCCGTGTCCCCTGCATTGGCAGACGCACTCTCAACCACTGTGCCAGCAGGGAAGCCCTCAGTCCCTTTCTTTTTCTCTTCTTCTGGGACCCCTATAATTTAAATATTTGTGCATTTACTTTTGTCCCAGAGGTCTCTGAGACTGTCCTCAATTCTTTTCATTCTTTTTTCTTTATTCTGCTCTGCAGTAGTTATTTCCACTATTTTCTCTTCCAGGTCACTTATCTGTTCTTCTGCCTCAGTTTTTCGGCTATTGATTCCTTCTAGAGAATTTTTAATTTCATTTATTGTGTTGTTCATCATTGTTTGTTTGCTGTTTAGTTCTTCTAGGTCCTTGTTAAATATTTCTTGCATTTTGTCTATTCTATTTCCAAGATTTTGGATCATCTTTACTATCATTATTCTGAATTGTTTTTCAGGTAGATTGCCTATTTCCTCTTCATTTGTTTGGTCTGGTGGGTTTTTACCTTGCTCCTTCATCTGCTGTGTGTTTCTCTGTCTTCTCACTTGGCTTAACTTACTGTGTTTGGGGTCTCCTTTTCACAGCCTGCAGGTTCGTAGTTCCCATTGTTTTTGGTGTCTGCCCCCAGTGGCTGAAGTTGGTTCAGTGGGCTGTGTAGGCTTCCTGGTGGAGGGGACTAGTGGCTGTGCTCTGGTGGATGAGGCTGGATCTTGTCTTTCTGGTGGGCAGGACCATGTCTGGTGGTGTGTTTTGGGGCGTCTGTGACCTTATTATGATTTTAGGTAGGCTCTCTGCTAATGGGTGGGGTTGTGTTCCTGTCTTGCTAGTTGTTTGGCATAGGGTATCCAGCACTGTAGCTTGCTGGTCATTGAGTGGGGCTGGGTCTTATCGTTGAGATGGAGATCTCTGGGAGACCTTTCACCGTTTGATATTATGTGGAGCTGGGAGGTCTCTGGTGGACTGGTGTCCTGAACTCAGCTTTCCCACCTCAGAGGCACAGGCCTGACACCCGGCTGGAGGACCAAGACCCTGTCAGCCACACAGCTCAGAAGAAAAGGGAGAAAAAAAGAAAGAAAGGAAGGAAGGGAGGGAGGGAGGGAGAGAATAAAATAAAGTTATTACAATAAAAAATAATTATTAAAAATAAAAAAATTGGGCTTCCCTGGTGGCTCAGTGGTTGAGAGTCTGCCTGCTGATGCAGGGGACACACGTTCATGCCCCGGTCCGGGAGGATCCCACATGCCGCGGAGCGACTAGGCCCGTGAGCCATGGCTGCTGAGCCTGTGCAGCCGGAGCCTATGATCCACAATGGGAGAGGCCACAACAGTGAGCAGCCCGTGTACTGCAAAAAAAATAATAAAAATTAAAAAGTAATTTAAAAAAAGAAAGAAGAGAGCAACCAAAGCAAAAAACAAATCCACCAATGATAACAAGGGCTAAAAACTATGCTTAAAAACAAACAAAAACGGACAGACAGAACCCTAGGACAAATGGTAAATACAAAGCTATACAAACGAAATCACACAAAGAAACATACACACTCACAAAAAGAGAAGAAGGAAAAAAATATATATATCATTGCTCCCAAAGTCCACCTCCTCAGTTTGGGATGATTCGTTGTCTATTCAGGTGTTCCACAGATGCAGGGAACATTAAGTTGACTGTGGAGATTTAATTCGCTGCTCCTGAGGCTGCTGGGAGAGATTTCCCTTTCTCTTCTTTGTTCGCACAGCTCCTGGGGTTCAGCTTTGGATTTGGACCCGTCTCTGCGTGTAGTTTGCCTGAGGGCATCTGTTCTTCGCTCAGACAGGACAGGGTTAAAGGAGCAGCTGATTCAGGGACTCTGGCTCACTCAGGCCGGGGGGAGGGAGGGGTACAGATGCGGGGTGAGCCTGCGGCGGCAGAGGCCAGCGTGACGTTGCACCAGCCTGAGGCGCGCTGTGCGTTCTCCCAGGGAAGTTGTCCCTGGATCACGGGACCCTGGCGGTGGTGGGCTGCACAGGCTCCCGGGAGAGGAGGTGTGGACAGTGGCCTGTGCTCGCACACAGGCTTCTTGGTGGCGGCAGCAGCAGCCTTAGCATCTCATACCTGTCTCTGGGGTCTGCGCTGGTAGCCGCGGTTCGCGCCCATCTCTGGAGCTCGTTTAGGTGTTGCTCTGAATTCCCTCTCGTCGCGCACCCTGAAACAATGGTCTCTTGCCTCTTCATCAGCTCCAGACTTTTTCCCGGACTCCCTCCCGTCTAGCTGTGGCGCACTAGCCCCTTCAGGCTGCGTTTACGCAGCCAACCCCAGTCCTCTCCCTGCGCTCCGACCTCCGAAGCCCGAGCCTCAGCTCCCAGCCCCGCCCGCCCCGGCGGGTGAGCAGACAAGCCTCTCGGGCTGGTGAGTGCTGGTTGGCACCAATCCTCTGTGCAGGAATCTCTCCGCTTTTACTTCCTCACCCCTGTTGCTGTGCTCTCCTCCGCAGCTCCGAAGCTTCCCCCCTCCGCCACCCGCGGTCTCCGCCGGCGAAGGGGCTTCCTAGTGTGTGGAAACCTTTCCTCCTTCACAGCTCCCTCCCACTGGTGCAGGTCCCGTCCCTATTCTTTTGTCTCTGTTTTTCCTTTTTTCTTTTGCCCTACCCAGGTATGTGGGGAGTTTCTTGCCTTTTTGGGAAGTCTGATATCTTCTGCCAGCGTTCAGTAGATGTTATGTAGGGGTTATTCCACATGTAGATGCATTTCTGATGTTTTTGTGGGGAGGAAGGTGATCTCCGCATCTTACTCTTCTGCCATCTTGAAGGTCTCCTTCTTCAACCAAAATGCTGCTGCATTGACTTTTTAAAGTCACACAGGCAGATGTCTGGGGTGGTTGGTGATCCGTGATGTTGATAGCAAAGAAAGGATGTGTGTTCTAAGTGGTGACACCGAGGAGTCCAGCTCCCTGATCAGATCTGGAAATCCTTTGCCCCGGGGGCAACCTCGGAGACCGTCCTGCGCCCCCCGCCACTTCCCCGGACTCTGGGGCGCCACCTGCAGCTGAGTCACCAGCCCGGCTGCGTCTGGGATGTGTGCGCCGGCCCCAGCCGGCCTCCCCTCAAGCAAAAGGTTTTAAAATCCTACGCATTTTTAATTTGTCACGGGGGAATCTGGTTTTGCCTAAATACTGGTCTGTGGCATCTGTTTTTTGGTTAAATGCCTCTGTTTGGGGAGTAAACGCTAGTGGAGTTATTTAGTTTAGTTGGATTGTTACAGATAATTAAGGTAAATTAGTTCTAGTCATTTTATTGACTTGAAAAATGACAGCCCCTGTGAAGTGCTCATTTATTGAACCGTTTAAGAAAAGGATCAAGACCAAAATGATTCCTTCTAACGTTTGAGAGACAGGGAAGACTCTTTAATCCTGCTCTGGATTCATAACTCTTGCTCTTTTGATCAACGCTGCAGGGTGTGCCCCAGCTGTCAGTCTGCTTGTCGGAAGAGCCAGAAGATCATATTAAGGCTGCTGCTGCCTGGGCCTTGGGACAGATTGGGAGGCACACTCCGGAGCATGCCCGGGCTGTCGCGGTCACAAACACTTTGCCCGTCCTGCTTTCTTTGTACATGTCGACCGAAAGTTCTGAGGATCTTCAAATGAAAGTAAGTGCTTAATTCTTGACTGTTTTAATGAGGCTTTGTTAGATTTTGACTCATTCTTTAAAATGTGTAAATTAAAATGTTTTAATTTTCATCATGGACAATATCGCTTTTCTGAGTCAAGAAATAAATTTATCAGAAGAAGTGAGGTGACTCTTTGAAAATGAGTTACCCTTGTCTCTAAAAATCAGTGATATATTTTAATGAAAGTTCTCTGTAGGTACAAAGTTGTTTGTAAAATGAATGTCTGGTTGTTGCCTTCTACATTTCTATTGACTTTTCTTATGAAATAGGTTATTGAATAATAGGATTTTGGAGATGGAATTGGCCAGAGAGTACTTTAGTCCATTTTACATTAAAAAATTGAGTCTAAAGAAATTTAAGCTGCTTTCCCAAGGTATTCCTGAAGCATGAGCTACCTCTCCTAACTCCAAGTCTGCCTGATCTTTTAATTATGTCTTATATTTGTTCCTTAAAGGAAAAATGACTGTAAGATTCACTAAATTAAACATTTTTACATCATGCATTTAAAAAAAAATTAAGATTTCTAAAAAAATGTTAGTAGCTACTGAAATGATTCATAAAACATGAATATAAAGTAGGATGGGTTTGTAAAATAAGTTTAGAATTTCAAAGAAAGAAAAATGCTTCCCAGCATACTGCCTATTAGGAAAACATGTAACTTTTGGAAAGCAGCTTTCAGAATTGACTTGGGTTGAGAGAAGTACACAGAAAAGACAATCAAAATAACAGTAAATTAAATTACTTTTAAATTTTAATTAAAACACTGAAGTAACAAATAGGAAAACACATTTGCTGGAACAACTTTAGGTGCTCTAACAAGGCAGGAAGTCTGCTTGAACTTACAGTTGAGAGACTCTGAAAGCGATGTCGTGAGTCATTTATTTGGTTTATAAATTTTATAAAAGTGAGTTTATGTTGATTTGGTTATGTTTACATGTTTTTTCTCTACAGATTCATTGGGGGAAGTTGATTTCTGAGATTAACGCTTTTCCCGTTTTTATAAGACTTTCTAGATCAAAGCAATGATTTAATAGATTTAGGGCTTTTCCCTTACTTGTCTCCAATGTTGACTCCATTCCTTGGCAATGCTTGGTAGAGAGTAAGATTGACAATGTGCTAAGGTCTTTTCCTGTTTAACAATTGTGTGATTCTTTGACTTTCTGGTGGGAAACCACAACTCCATTTCCAGTTTTGAGTTGTCCAAGTACATCTGATTTACATACATATACTTTTATTTTATTTTATTTTATTTTTAAATGTATTTATTTTATTTTTGGCTGCGTTGGGTCTTCATTGCTGTGCGCAGGCTTTCTCTAGTTGTGGTGAGCAGGGGCTACTCTTCATTGCGGTGGGTGGGCTTCTCACTATGGTGGCTTCTCTTTGTTGTGGAGCGTGGGCTCTAGGTGCACGGGCTTCAGTAGTTGTGGCATGAGGGCTCAATAGTTGTGGCTCATGGGCTCTAGAGCACAGGCTCAGTACTTGTGGCCCATGGGCTTAGTTGCTCCGCAGCATGTGGGATCTTCCTGGACCAGGGCTCGAACCCGTGTCCCCTGCATTGGCAGGCAGATTCTTAACCACTGCGCCACCATGGAAGCCCTACATATAATTTTAACCTATGTATGTAGTTCTCTTTTTGTGGCATATTTCTTTAACCCATTATCATAATTGTCTTTCTTCCTCCCTCTTCCCTCTCCTCTTCCCCACTTCCTCCTCTTCCCTCCTCCCTCCTCCTCACTTCTCATCCTTCCCACCCTTACCTCTAGTAATCCAGGGAAATAAAAGATTACATCAGCTAGAGCATGAATAATTAATAGTGGAGTCAGTAGTAATTATAGTTTGAGAAACCCTTGCAAATAGTCTCTGAGGGAGCACTATATACTATTTACATGCTACCAAGTTTATATAACTTGGTTTTTAATGAGTTATTATGATATTATGTTGTATAAATATCACCAGAGTAAAATAAGTTTGATAACTTTACTTTTTGAAGTCAGATAATTTTTATCTTGTATTAGTTTAATAAAGGTGGTTTTATTAAAACATTTAGGTTTACTAATAGAAGATTCCTTTTGCCCTTATTTAATATAATATTTACTTTCAGGAAATACAGTGGGTATTAAATTAAAAGTGATTTATCAATCTTTATCCTGTCAACAATCTTTCCAAGGCTTTAAATCCATCCAGATATTTTCTTATTGTAGGGACTTAATCATTCCTTTTCTTTTCTTCCCCAAGGTCTCTTGGATTCTATCAGTTGTTGTTTTAAAGGCTTTAGAGTGAAAGTCCAAATCTGTTTGATGTGACACTATCTCAGTAGGGAAAATGTATCCAAGAGCTTTAGGAACTGTCTAATCGTGTTTCTCATTTGTTACTCTGTAGCAGCTTTCAAATTATAAGGCCATGTTGAAGTTCATTTTGTCCCAAAGGCATGTCAGCTTCTGTAAGCATTCTCTAATTGGTTCTGATCCATGAGAGAGAGCCAAGGAGCAGCCCCTTGGAATTTCTTGCACATTTTCACATAACCTTACTGTCTATACACCTATGTAATTTCAAATACCTTATAAAAACTGAAAAGAATATATATCTTTTATATAATCAGCTTACCTACATATATTTTGATAATATTCAGCCAACTACACTTGTTTTGATTCAGAGGTATCCTATCGAAATGTATCATCTTAATTTGGCATTTGGATGGTTATAAAACTATTCAAATAGTTATAAAACTATTTCTAAGATAATTATTTGATTTAATTATTGTATTCTTATTGTCTTGGTTGTTCCCCTTTATTTTTAGCAGCTTTATTGAAATATAACTCATATACCATATAATTTACCCATTTAAACTATACAATTCAATGGTTTTAGTATCTTCACAGGTGCAAACATCACCACAGTCTAATTTTAGAACATTTTCATTCTCCCATTAGCAGTCACTCCACATCCTTCCTGTTTAGCCCCAGGCAACCATTAATTTACTATCTGTCTTTGGGGATTTGCCTCTTCTGGACAGTTCATTTAAATGAAACCATACAATATATGTGGCCTTTTGTGCCTGGCTTCTCTCACTTAAAGTTTCAAGGTTCATCCATGTCATAGCATATATCAATATTTTGTTCCTTTTAATTGCCAAATAATATTCCATTGTATTGATATATACCACATTTTATTTTTCTGTTCACTGCTTAGACATTGGGTTGTTTCTACTCTTTGACTATTATAAATAATGCTGCTATGAACATTATTATGCAAGTTTTGTGTGGACGTATGTTTCCATTTCTCTTGGGTATGTACCTAGGAATGGAACTTGCTAGGTCATATGATAACTCTTTTTGACATTTTGAGGAACTGCCAAACTCTTTTCCAATGTGACTGTACCAGTTTACATTCCCACCAGCAATGTATGAGGGTTCTAATTTTTCCACATCTTTGCCATCACTTGTTATCGTCTTTGTTTTTTATTATAGCCATCCTAGTGGGTGTGAATTGGTATCACATTCTGGTTTCGATTTGCATGTCCTTGATGGCTAATGATGCTGAAAATCTTTTCATGTGCTTATTGGCCATTTGTATATCGTCTTTGGAGAAATGTCTAATCAGACCCTTTGCCCATTTTTAAATTGGGCTATTTATCTTTTTATTATTGAGTTGTAAGGGTTCTTTATATATTTCTGGATACAAATCCTTATCAGATGTATGATTTACAAATATTTTCTCCCATTCTGTGGATTGTCTTATCACTTTGTTGATGGTATTGTTTAGAGCACATTTAAAAAGGAAGTTTTAACGAAGTTCAGTGTATTTTTCTTCTTTTGCTGCTTGTGCTTTTGGAGCTGTATCTGAGAAGACTTTGCCTAACACAAGGTCATGAAGATTTACTCCTATGTGCCCCCCTCATTTAAATAACTATAGCTCTTTGGGTCAGAATGCTTTCAGAATAAAATTAACTTTTGAATAAGAAACATTTTTCATTTTAAGCAGTTTTCATTAGAGATCATTCATTAAGGAAAGCAACAGTGAATAATTTTTTGTTACTCCTTTCATTTTCTGTGAAAAACAAGTGAAGTGGCACCAAGTGTTTGCCTAGAATTGACAGTTGTATTTTGTTAATTACTACGCTTATGTGTGTTGTTGAGATAAAAAAAAAATAGTATTGCTAGTCACTTACTGTGGTTTTTACAATAGCTTTGATCAGTGTGGCTGAAGTCAGTTTTTAGAAATATCAGAAAAATTAGTGAATGTAGAACTGTAGATGCTATGCTAGTTCATAGGAAAACCAGGCTCAAACTCAAGTTGCCCTAAGTAGATAGCCCATGACCCCTTCCCTCACATCATCATGTATTATATATGTCTAAGGATAAGCACTAGCTACTAAATGCTCTGACATTTAGCAAAATTCATAGTCTCTCATTCATTATTTCAAAGTAACACCTTACTTGATTTCCTGAATTAGGTAAATAAAAGGGTTTGTTGACCCCATGTAATTTCTGTACAATTCACAAAATGAAGTTGTAGGAACAATTTTATTTCGTTCACAGCCATAAATAACCAAATATAAGGCACATTTTCTAAAGGCTTATACATTTTAAATCCAAAATATGACGTGATCTTATATGTAGAAAATCCTAAGGAATACACACAGACACACACATACACAAATACTAGAACTAATAAGAGTTCAACAAAATCACTAGGTATAAAATCAATATAAAAATCAATTGTATTTCCATATCTTAGTAATGAGTAATTCAAATATGAAGTTAAGAAAATAGTTTCATTCACAATAGCATCAAAAAGAATAAAATACTTAGGAATAAATTTAACAAAAGAAGTGTAAGGGCTTCCCTGGTGGTGCAGTGGTTGGGAGTCCGCCTGCTGACGCAGGGGACACGGGTTCGTGCCCTGGTCCGGGAGGATCCCACATGCCGCGGAGCGGCTGGGCCCATGAGCCATGGCCGCTGAGCCTGCGCGTCCGGAGCCTGTGCTCTGCAACGGGAGAGGCCACAACAGTGAGAGGCCCGCGTACTGCAAAAAAAAAAGAAAAAAGAAAAGTATAAGACTTGTACACTGAAAACTATAAAACATTGCTGAAAAAAATTTAAAAAGATCTGAATAAATGAAGAGACATTTCATGTTCACAGATTGGAAGATTCAATATTGTTAAAATGGCAATTCAATATTGTGAAAACCATCTACATATTCAATACAATTCCTGTCAAAATCCCAGCTGGCTTTTTTCCCCCCAGAAGTTGAGAAGCTGATCCTAAAATTCATATGGAAATGCAAAGGACTCAGACTAGCCAAAACAATCTTGAAAAAGAAAGACTTACACTGCCCAACTTCAAAATTTATTATAAAGCTACAGGAATCAAGATAGTGTGGTACTTGCTTACAGAAAGACATATATATCAATGTAGTAATTGAATTGAAAATCTGAAATAGACCCTTTTATGGTCAGTTGATTTTTCACAAAGGTGCCAAGGCAATTTAATGTTAAAAGGATAGTCTTTTCAGCAAACTGTACTAGGATAATTATTATATCCTCAGACAAAAATATTAATTTGGACCCATGTCTCATACCATATACCAGAATTAACTAAAAATGGATAATAGGTCTAAATATAAGAATTAAGACTATAAAACTCTTAGAAGAAAACATAGAAGTAAATCTTTTTAACCTTGGATTAGGCATTGATTTCTTAGAAGTGACGCTTAAAGCACAAGTAATAAAAGAAAACATTGATAAATTAGGTTTCATCAAAATGAAAAACTTGTATGCTTCAGAAGACATCACTGAGAAAATGAAAAGACAAGCTGCAGACTTGGAAAAATTACTTGCAAATCATATATTCAAGCAAGGACTTGTATTCAAAATATATAAAGAGCTCTTACAACTCAATAATAAGAGGACAACCCAACTAAAAAATGGGTAAAAGATCTGAATAGACATTTCACCAACAAATGATCAATCAGCACATGAAAAGATGTTCAACATCATTAGTGATGATAGAAATGCAAATCAAAACCATAATGAGATATTACTTTACAGCCACAAGAATGTAACTATAAACGGGCACGAGGTTTCTTTTGAGATGATGAAAATGTTCTAAAATTAGATTGTGGTGATGGTTGCACAGCTCTGTAAATTTACTAAAAATACATGGATTTTAAAATGAGTGAATTTATGGTATGTAAATTATATCTCAATAATGTTGTTAAAAAAATCTTAAACCCAGAACTTGACAAGTAAACAAAATCTTAATTAACTAATATACTAATATTTCTTTCATGCTGGATAATACAACTGATTATTAATCATGATATACATCCTGATCTAGAAGTTTATAGTCAAAACTCAAGTATATTTCTTGATGAAGGATAGTGAAGCTCAGTGGATTTCTAGTGTCATTAGAGTTCTTGATTAATAAGTTGGCAGTCTATCACCAGCTTGGAACTGTTAGAATTGGAGTAAGGCTGTCTGCATGGTACAGTGGATGTGATCTCCGCTATCCCGCTGGTAGACCTGGTCACCAACAGCAGTTAAGTTCATCACAAGCTCTTCACTTCATTTTCAAATTCCAGGAACACAAGACATGAATTCTTGTCAAGCTTTCATTGATTACTTACTTTGGTATGTATTTTGCTTTGTATTTCAATAGAGTAAAAAAGCCATAAAGAACATCCTACAAAAATGCACCTATTTACCAGCTCTCGAGCCATTTCTGTATGATGCTCCTCCCAATATTCTGAAGTATGTGGTTGGACAGTTCAGTAAGGTAAGACATGCTCTCTTAGCCTAGAAGTGGGGGAAGAAAATTGAAATGGGGTATTAACTTGTTGCTTCTGCTGGGTCAATGTTTTCTTCTGTAAGATGGGGGCAGGGTTTTACTACTTAACTTTCACCTATCATATTGACACGGAAGGTAAAATAGGTTAATAAAATTAACATAAGCTAATAAAATTCACACATAACTAATTCACACTTTCTTCTTCCTCACATTTTCCTCACAGCCTCTGTACTGTCTTTTTTATGTTCTTGGAGAGTAAAGAGTCAACATATAAAAACCTCATAGCGCAGATAATTTATACTGAGAAGTAACTTTTGGTAATTTTCCCAGTGTCTGTTAGTTTCACTCATCTGGGAACACTGCGAAGATCTTATAAAGAAAAGGTAAAAGGTCTCTGAGTCACTGAAATATTTTTTGCAACGTGCATGCACTTTACCGGAGATGCTTTGAGACAGTCACTTGGAGTGTATTGACTTATTCTGTGAACAGTTTTAACAAACGTGGCTGTCATATTTCTTAGACCACTGCAGATTCAAGGTAGTAAGGTAGAAAGGTCAAGCTGCTGGAAGGGGCTCAGCCAGTGGGACTGACTGCTGAAAGCAGAGGCTGAGAGAGAGTGAGTGCGTTCTCACAGCTGTGGATGGCCAGGAGGGGGACCCTAAACTATCAACTGTGTTCAGGAGGTTGGGTTTAAGAAAACAGGGTTGTTGGAATTAGTATCCCACTGTGGCCATGAGCCCAGGCTCTGGAGCTGGGGTGCCTGGATTCCCCATTTACCAGCAGCAATGCCTTTAGCAAGTCTTGACCTCTCTAAACCTTAGTGTGATTACCCATAAATGGGGTTAATAAAAGAACCTATTTATAGGGTCATTGTAAAGGTTAATGAGATGTTATATATAAAGAGTTTAGCTTAGGGCTTCCCTGGTGGCGCAGTGGTTGAGAGTCCACCTGCCAATGCAGGGGACACGGGTTCGTGCCCCGGTCCGGGAAGATCCCACATGCCGCAGAGCGGCTGGGCCCGTGAGCCATGGCCGCTGAGCCTGCGCGTCCGGAGCCTGTGCTCCGCAACGGGAGAGGCCACAACAGTGAGAGGCCCGCGTACCGCAAAAAAAAAAAAAAAAAATTATGTGGCAAGTGCACAGATAGGGGTTTAACAGAATTCCATGAGAGAAGAAAAGTACCCAACTCATCCTGCGAAAAGAGAATAGGGCTATCCCAGAGAAAGTTTCTTAAAGGAGGTGACATCTGAGCTGAGTCTTAAAACATAAGCAAGAATGGGAATTTCCTGATGGTCCTGTTTCCACTGCAGGGGGGACTGGTTCGACCCCTGGTTGGGGAACTAAGATACTGCATGCCACGTGGCGTAGCCAAAAAAAAAAAAAAAAAAGATAAGCAAGAGTGAGCCAAGTAATGGGGGAGGTGTGTGGAGGGTGGAAGGGTATTCTAGGAAGAGGAAACAGCATAGGCAAAGGCAAGAAATGGTTTGGACACACCCTTTGAGATTATTGAAATAAAATTTAGCATAGAGCTTGGTAGGGAAGGACGCTGGAGAGGTGTTTAGGACCTGAGTCACAGAAGGCCCTCTGTGCCTTGTTAAGGAGCTTGGAGAGACCTTCAGTTTGTATAAGAGAAGAACAGATACTGCTTTACCTTGTATGTATATGAGTGGCTCTCCATTATCTTTGCTCCTGTTCATTGCCTTTATTCCATCTCCACAACATAAAAAGTTAAGAAATTTCTAAAAAGGCTGCATTTTACTTCCAATGATCAGCAAATTTAGGCTCATTATGTTGCAGGTATATTGGACATAAATTCTCTTATGCATTTCCTCAGATATATTATTGCTTTTCAGTAGTAAAAATCCAACTTGGAAAAGAAAAGCTGACATTTTTATGTGCTTCACTTTTCAAGGTGCTGCCGCATGATAGCAAAGCTCGACGACTTTTTGTAACAAGTGGTGGACTTAAAAGGATTCAAGAGATAAAAGCAGAACCTGGATCTCTCCTTCAAGAATACATCAACAGTATTAACAACTGTTACCCAGAAGAAATAGTAAGGTGGGAAAAATGGACTTTGAGAAGGTCAAAGTTATAATGTAGTTTTTCAGTTCTCAAACCTAGATTTTATATCTATTGTGTCAAAATGTGGACTTTGAAATAGCACATAAGACCAGTGTATACTTCTACTTCTCTCTTGATCTCTTTTATCCCTCAAATTAAATTATGTTCTGAGTGACACATACATTTCCACATCAAACTGGAATGCCATTTGAGATATTTCTGTACTAATTTAATACATGCTTTACTAAAGAGTACCCAAATACAGAGTTCAAAGTAAATTAACAATCTTTAATATGAACCTGATTTAGAAAGAGTCTGATTTTCATAGTTCCCTGCATATTATTTCTCTGCCTTAAGCTCCATTCATATTGGTGAGAGTATTACAAATAAGAAAGAGATGTTGCATGGCAAAAAGAAAGTTACTATCTATGTTTGAAAAAATTAAATAAATTATATTTTTTATGAAATGCAGATGCTTCATAGTAATGTAGCAGGAAGTTTTTCTCAAGATTAATTTTTTTAATGAGGTTGGTTTCAGGGCATTAAACCTAAACCTCAGTCCCTGTAAGCCTAAAAGAGAACTCTACCACTAAATCCCAAATAAATAAAAACAAAGTTACCAAGTACAGATAGAATTATTAAGCAACTGAATCTTGAAAAATGTCCACAAAACATGCAGAATTAAAGGCTATATTTATCTATATTTTTCTAATACTACGCTCATTTCTTATTTTCTCTTAATATTAGAGATTACAAATTCCAATTTTTAAAATTTGTTATAATTTATATGTTATGTAAACTATTCTTCCTATTTATTTTTCTTCAATTTATTTATTTTTTAAACTTTTTATTTTTTATTGGCATATAGTTGATTAACAGTGTTGTGATAGTTTCAGGTGTACAACAAAGTGATTCAGTTATACATATACATGTATCTATTCTTCTTCAAATTCTTTTCCCATTTAGGTTGTTACATAATATTAAGCAGAGTTCCCTGTGCTATACAGTAGGTCCTTGTTGGTTATCCATTTTAAATACAGCAGTGTTTACATGTCAGTCACAAACTCCCTAACTATCCCTTCCCCTCACCCTTCCCCCCGGGTGTCTGTGAGTCTGTTTCTGTTTTGTAAATAAGTTCATTTGTATCATTTCTTCTTAGATTCCACATATAAGTGATATCATACGATATTTCTCTTTCTCTGTCTGACTTAACTTCACTCAGTATGACAATCTCTAGCTCGGTCCATGTTGCTGCAAATGGCATTATTTCATTCTTTTTAATGGCTGAGTAATCGTCCATTGTATTTATGTACCACATCTTCTTTATCCATTCCTCTGTTGATGGACATTTAGGTTGCTTCCATGTCTTGGCTGTTGTAAACAGTGCTGCAGTGAACACTGGGGTGCATATATCCTTTTGGAGCATGTTTTTCTCTGGATATATGGTCAGGAGTGGGATTGCTGGGTCATATGGTAGTTCTATTTTTAGTTTTTTAAGGAACTTCCAGACTGTTCTCCATAGTGGCTGTACCAATTTACATTCCCACCAATGGTGTAAGAGGGTTCCCTTTTCTCCACACCCTCTACAGCATATATTGTTTGTGGATTTTTTGATGATAGCCACTCTGACTGGTGTGAGGTGATGTCTCATTGTAGTTTTGATTTGCATTTCTCTCATAATTAGTGATGTTGAACATCTTTTCATGTGCTTCTTGGCTATCTGTATGTCATCTCTGGAGAAATGTCTATTTAGGTCTTCCACCCATTTTTTGACTGGGGTTGTTTGTTTTGATGATATTAAGCCACATGAGCTGTTTATAAGTTTTGGAGACTAATCCTTTGTCGGTCACATCATTTGCAAATACTTTCTCCCAATCTGTGGGTTGTCTTTTCATTTTGTTTATGGTTTCCTTTGATGTGCAAAAGCTTTTGAGTTTAATTAGGTCCCACTTGTTTATTTTTGTTTTTATTTCCATTACTCTGGGAGTATTCTTCCTATTTAATATCAGTGGTTTTTAATACATATGGTAACATTGATTTTAAAAGCACGAAAATAATTTTAAGATTGAAATTTGTTTTATATTCACATATACTCTGCCGGTAAATTCTTTCCAGAGGTGTACAAATTCATTCACTTTGGGGAGGTTTATGAGAACTTCTTGACCAAAAGAGTTCCAATAAATTAGCTTTGAAAGTATTAATATATATAAAATACATCAAAGGAGTAGTATATCATAACATGTATATATACTATGTATAATATATAAATAAAATAACATACCAAAAAGGTTGTATAACATATAAATATGTGTGAACCCACTAAATGAAGGAAATATGAAAACCTTTTATGAAGAAAATAAAGTTAATTTTTGTGCATGGAATGTATGTCCCTTCAGGAAGAATGCTATTTTACATAAGTTTAAAATAACTTTCTATGCAATTTTCTAACATAAACAGAATTATAGAAAAATGGAAGAAGTGAACTAACTGGTCCCCCAAATGGAGTGACCTATTAGAATTGACCAATGGTAAGGTGCTTTCTTGAATAGAAGTCTTCTTTCCACTAATTTCTAGGATTAGTTTACAGGGCACCAGGGGAAATAAAAAACTCTGTCGTGTTAGAATTTGATCTGGTTCTTTGTCAAAATACCATTGTAAAATTTCCACTTCTCATATTCTGGGATCTGGCTAATTATCATGAAGAATTTTGGTTAGCTGGCTAACTTTTTCAAGTTTCTTACATATATTTTTTTAAAGCATTGGGCTCTATAGAACTTAGAGGAGTTTTATAGAAATCTCTGAAAATTTGCCTTCCTATGAAAGCAGACAAATATAATCTCAAAATTGTTTAACTTTTGCTGTCATAATTCTCAAAAATGACTTGGTGACTATTTTAGAATTATTCTTTGTAAGACAGATTATCAGTGGATACATTCTCTCAGCTGTTTTCAGCCTAAACATTTATTTCAGTTGCCTTCTGATTTTAGTAATCTTTAAAAATGTTTAATAAAGGTGGTTGGTATGATGAGAGGGAAGGCGCCCAGGACAAGATGTTAGAAGACATAAGTTCTAATCCCGGGCCACTCCACAGCTGTTGTCTTCTGGATCTCTGCCTAAACCGGGGGGCAAGGCATGCATACAGTCTTCCGTTCAGCCCATTTCTGGTGTGATAACAGGTATTGCAGTAACCTAAATTCTACATGGGTCTAGGATGAGTTAACTCCCCTATATTCTTAAAGGCCAGGAAGAAGTAGGATGATAGCCAGAGGAAAGGCATTTCCAGTTCTTTTTTGGAGGTTCATTTTGGTTCTTTCATGAGGAGTATGGCTAAAAGCTCGGACTTAGGTATCAAACAGATCTAAGTTCCTATCTCAGTCCAAACGACTTGCTAACTGTGACTTTGAAGATATTACTTAACCCTCTTAACCAGTTTTCTCATGTGTAAAATGTGAATAATTACCTACTTCACAGAGTTGCTATTAGGATTAAGTGAGAGGCTATTAGGATTAGCCACAGGGTTCACAGATAGGAAGAATTCAATTCAGTAAATATCTGTTATTGTCCTCAGTGGGCACCCCTCTTCTTGTTCTTTTTTTCTTTTTCTTTTTTTTAAAGTTGAAATACAGTTGATTTACAACGTTGTGTTAGTTTCTGGTGTACAGCAAAGTGATTCATATATATATATGTATATTCAGATATATTCATATATTCTTTTTCATATTCTTTTCCATTATGGTTTATTACAGGATATTGAATATAGTTCCCTGTGCTATACAGTAGGACCTTGTTGTTTATCTATTTCATATTTAGTAGTTTGTGTCTGCTAATCTCGAACTCTGAATTTATCCCTTCCCCATCCCCTGCCCCCACTGGTAACCATAAGTTTGTTTTCTATGTCTGTGAGTCTGTTTCTGTTTTGTAAATAAGTTCATTTGTATCATATTTTAGATTCCACATGTAAGTGATATCATATGGTATTTGTCTTTCCCTTTCTGGCTTACTTCACTTAGTATGATAATCTCTAGGTCCATCCATGTTGCTGCAAATGGCATCATTTCATTCTTTTATATGGTTGAGTAGTATTCCATTGTGTGTGTGTGTGTGTGTGTGTGTGTGTGTGTGTGTGTATACACTAAATATTTATCTGTTCATCTGTCAATGGACATTTAGGTTGCTTCCATGTCTTGGCTACTGAAAATAGTGCTTCTATGAATATTGGGGTGTATGTATGTTTTCAGATTATAGTTTTGTCTGGATATATGCCCAGGAGTGTTATTGCTGGATCGTATGGTAGCTCTATTTTTAGGTTTTAAGGAACCTCCATGCTGTTTTCCACAGTGGCTGCACCAATTTACATTCCCATCAACAATGTAGGAGGATTTTTTCTCCACACTCTCTCCAGCATTTGTTATTTGTAGACTTTTTAATGATGGCCATTCTGACCAGTATGAGGTGATATCTCATTGTAGTTTTTATTTGCATTTCTCTAATAATTAGCAATGTTGAACATCTTTTCATGTGCCTGTCGGACATCTGTGTGTCATCTTTGGAGAAATGTCTACTGAGGTGTTCTGCCCATTTTTTGATTGTTTTTTTTGTTATTGAGTTATATGAGCTATTTGTATATTTTGGAAATTAAGCCCTTGTTGGTCGCATCGTTTGCAAATATTTTCCCCCAGTCCATAGACTTTTCATTTTGTGTACGGTTTCTTTTGCTTACAGAACCTTATAAGTTTGATTAGGTCCCATTTGTTTATTGTTGCTTTTATTTCTGTTGCCTTGGGAGACTGGCCTTAGAAAACATTGCTACAATTTATGTCAGAAAATGTTTTGCCTATGTTCTCTTCTAGGAGTTTTATGGTGCCATGTCTTATATTTAAGTATTTGAGCCATTTCCAGTTTATTTTTATGTATGATATGAGGGAGTGTTCTAACTTTATTGATTTACATGTGGCTGTCCAGCTTTCCCAACACCAAGGAAACAGATATTCAGGTACAGGAGGGTCCCAAACAAGATAAACCCAAACATACCTACACTAAGGCATATTATTCTTGTTCTTTTTTCTATCCATGTTAAGTCACATTATTAGCTAGATCAAATTTAACATTATAATAATGGAGAAACTTATGTAGCAGCACATGGCCACTTATTTTTTCACTATTTGTTTTGATGATAAATGCATAGCAAGCAAATATTTGTTTCATTTTTGCAAGTATAAAAGACATAAATAAAGATTGTTCTGATTAGATTTAAATTGCTTTTAATTGCTAAGGTAGGGATTCCAAACTTTTTCCTGATGAGAAGCTACTTTTGAATTCCTTAGCGACCAAAGGACAGACAGAAAAAGCAAGAAGAGCTACAATCCTGCAGCCTGTGGAACAAAAATCACATTCACAGAAAAATAGACAAGATGAAAAATCAGAGGGCTATGTACCAGATGAAGGAACAAGATAAAACCCCAGAAAAACAACTAAATGAAGTGGAGATAGGCAATCTTCCAGAAAAAGAATTCAGAATAATGATAGTGAACATGATCCAGGACCTCGGAAAAAGAACGGAAGCAAAGATCAAGAAGATGCAATAAATGTTTAACAAAGACCTAGAAGAATTACAGAACAAACAAACAGAGATAAACAATACAATAACTGAAATTAAAACTACACTGGAAGGAATCAATAACAGAATAACTGAGGCAGAAGAACGGATAAGTGACCTGGAAGACAGAATGGTGGAATTCACTGCTGTGGAACAGAATAAAGAGAAAAGAATGAAAAGAAATGAAGATAGCCTAAGAAACCTCTGGGACAACATTAAATGCAACAACATTCGCATTATAGGGGTCTCAGAAGGAGAAGAGAGAGAGAAAGACCAGAGAAAATATTTGAAGAGACTATAGTCGAAAATTTCCCTAACATGGGAAAGGAAATAGCCACCCAAGTCCAGGAAGTGCAGAGAGTCCCATACAGGATACACCCAAGGAGAAACACGCCAAGACACATAGTAATCAAATTGGCAAAAATTAAAGACAAAGAAAAATTATTGAAAGCAGCAAAGGAAAAATGACAACATACAAGGGAACTCCCATAAGATTAACGGCTGATTTCTAGCAGAAACTCTACAAGCCAGAAGGGAGTGGCATGATATACTTAAAGTGATGAAAGGGAAGAACCTACAACCAAGATTACTCTACCCAGCAAGGATCTCATTCAGATTCAATGGAGAAATCAAAAGCTTTACAGACAAGCAAAAGCTAAGAGAATTCAGCACCAGCAAACCAGCTCTACAACAAATGCTAAAGGAATTTCTCTAAGTGGAAAACACAAGGGAAGAAAAGGACCTACAAAAACAAACCCAAAACAATTAAGAAAATGGTCATAGGAACATACATATTGATAATTACCTTAAATGTGAATGGATTAAATGCTCCAACCAAAAGACACAGGCTCGCTGAATGGATACAAAAACAAGACCCATATATATGCTGCCTACAAGAGACCCACTTCAGACCTAGGGACACATTCAGACTGAAAGTGAGGGGATGGAAAAAGATATTCCACGCAAACGGAAATCGAAAGAAAGCTGGAGTAGCAATACTCATATCAGATAAAATAGACTTTAAAATAAAGAATGTTATAAGAGACAAAGAAGGACACTACATAGTGATCAAGGGATCAATCTAAGAAGAAGATATAACAATTATAAATATATATGCACGCAACGTAGGAGCACCTCAGTCCATAAGGCAACTGCTAACAGCTCTAAAAGAGGAAGTCAACAGTAACACAATAATAGTGGGGGACTTTAACACCTCACTTTCACCAATGGACAGATCATCCAAAATGAAAATAAATAAGGAAACAGAAGCTTTAAATGACACAATAGACCAGATAGATTTAATTGATACTTATAGGACATTCCATCCAAAAACAACAGATTACCCTTTCTTCTCAAGTGCGCACGGAACATTCTCCACGATAGATCACATCTTGGGTCACAAATCAAGCCTCAGTAAATTTAAGAAAATTGAAATCATATCAGGCGTCTTTTCTGACCACAACTCTATGAGATTAGAAATGCATTACAGGGAAAAAAAACGTAAAAAACACAAACACATGGAGGCTAAACAATATATTACTAAATAACCAAGAGATCACTGAAGAAATCAAAGAGGAAATCAAAAAATACCTAGAGACAAATGACTATGAAAACATGATGATCCCAAACCCATGGGATGCAGCAAAAGCAGTTCTAAGAAGGAAGATTATAGCTATACAAGCCTACCTCAAGAAACAAGAAAACTCTCAAATAAACAATCTAACCTTACACCTAAAGCAATTAGAGAAAGAAGAACAAAAAAACCCCAAAGTTAGCAGAAGGAAAGAAATCATAAAGATCAGAGCAGAAATAAATGAAATAGAAACAAAGAAAAAGATAGCAAAGATCAATAAAACTAAAAGCTGGTTCTTTGAGAAGATAAACAAAATTGATAAACCATTAGCCAGACTCACCAAGAAAAAGAGGGAGAGGACTCAAATCAATAAAATTGGAAGTGAAAAAGGAGAAGTTACAACAGACACTGCGGAAATATAAAGCATCCTAAGAGACTACGGCAAGCAACTCTATGCCAATAAAATGGACAACCTGGAAGAAATGGACAAATTCTTAGAAAGGTATAACCTTCCAAGACTGAACCAGGAAGAAATAGAAAATATGAACAGACCAATCACAAGTAATGAAATTGAAACTGTGATTAAAAATCTTCCAACAGTGCTTCCCTGGTGGCGCAGTGGTTGAGAGTCTGCCTGCCAATGCAGGGGACACAGGTACATGCCCCGGTCTGGGAGAATCCCACATGCCGCCAAGCAGCTGGGCCCGTGAGCCATGGCCACTGAACCTGCGCGTCCGGAGCCTGTGCTCCGCAACGGGAGAGGCTGCGACAGAGAGAGGCCCGTGTACCGCAAACAAATAAATAAATAAATAATTTTCCCACAAACAAAGTCCAGGACCAGATGGTTTCACAGGTGAATTCTATCAAACATTCAGAGAAGAGCTAACACCCATCCTTCTCAAACTCTTCCAAAAAATTGCAGAGGAAGGAACACTCCCAAACTCATTCTATATGAGGCCACCATGACCCTGATACCAAAACCAGACAAAGATACTACAAAAAAAGAAAATTACAGACCAATATTACTGATGAATATAGATGCAAAAATCCTCAACAAAATACTAGCAAACAGAATCCAACAACACATTAAAAGTATCATACACCATGATCAAGTGGGATTTATCCCAGGGATGCAAGCATTCTTCAATGTATGCAAATCAATCAATGTGATACACCATATTGACAAATTGAAGAATAAAAACCATATGATCGGGGCTTCCCTGGTGGCGCAGTGGTTGAGAGTCCGCCTTCCGATGCAGGGGACACGGGTTTGTGCCCCGGTCCGGGAAGATCCCACATGCCGCGGAGCGGCTGGGCCCATGAGCCATGGCCGCTGAGCCTGCGCGTCCAGAGCCTGCGCTTCGCAACGGGAGAGGCTGCAACAGTGAGAGGCCGGCGTACCGCAAAAAAAAAAAAAAAAAAAAAACAAAAACAAAAAACCATATGATCGGGCTTCCCTGGTGGCGCAGTGGTTGAGAGTCCACCTGCCGATGCAGGGGACACGGGTTCGTGCCCTGGTCCAGGAAGATCCCACATGCCGCAGAGCGGCTAGGCCCATAAGCCATGGCCGCTGAGCCAACATGTCCGGAGCCTGTGCTCCGCAACGAGAGAGGCCACGACAGTGAGAGGCCCACATAACGCAAAAAAAAAAAAAAAAAAAAAAAAAAAAAAAACCATATGATCATCTCAATAGATGCAGAAAAAGCTTTTGACAAAATTCAACACCCATTTATGATAAAAACTCTCCAGAAACTGGGCATAGAGGGAACCTACCTCAACATCATAAAGGACATATATGACAAACCCACCACAAACATCATTCTCAGTGGTGAAAAAATGAAAGCATTTCCTCTAAGATCAGGAGCAAGACAAGGATGTCAACTCTCACGACTGTTATTCAACATAGTTTTGGAAGTCCTAGCCACGGAAATCAGAGAAGAAAAAGAAATAAGAGGAATACAAATTGGAAAAGAAGAAGTAAAACTGTCACTGTTTGCAGATGACATGATACTATACATAGAGAATCCTAAAGATGCCACCAGAAAGCTACTAGAGCTAATCAATGAATTTGGTAAAGTTTCAGGATGCAAAATTAATGCACAGAAATCTCTTGCATTCCTATACACTAATGATGAAAAATCTGAAAGAGAAATTAAGGAAACACTCCCATTTACCATTGCAACAAAAAGAATAAAATACCTAGGAATAAACCTACCTAGGGAGACAAAAGACCTGTATGCAGAAAACTATAAGTCACTGATGAAAGAAATTAAAGATGATACAAACAGATGGAGAGATATACCATGTTCTTGGATTGGAAGAACAATATTGTGAAAATGACTATACTACCCACAGCAATCTACAGATTCTGTGCAATCCCTATCAAATTACCAATGGCATTTTTTACGGAACTAGAAGAAAAAAATCTTAAAATTTGTATGGAGACACAAAAGACCCCAAATAACCAAAGCAGTCTTGAGGGAAAACAACAGAGCTGGAGGAATCAGACTCCCTGACTTCAGACTATACTATAAAGCTACAGTAATCAAGACAATATGGCACTGGCACAAAAACAGAAACAGATCAACGGAACAAGATAGAAAGCCCAGAGATAAACCCACGCACCTATGGTCAACTAATCTATGACGAAGGAGGCAAGGATATACACTGGAGAAAAGACAGTCTCTTCAGTAAGTGGTGCTGGGAAAACTGGACAGCTACATGTAAAAGAATGAAATTAGAACACTCCCTAACACCATAAACAAAAATAAACTCAAAATGGATTTGAGACCTAAATGTAATACCGGACACTATAAAACTCTTAGAGGAAAACATAGGAAGAACACTCTTTGACATAAATCACAGCAAGATCTTTTTTGATCCACCTCCTAGAGTCATGGAAATAAAAACAAAAATAAGCAAATGGGACCTAATGAAACTTCAAAGCTTTTGCACAGCAAAGGATACCATAAACAAGACCAAAAGACAACCCTCAGAATGGGAGAAAATATTTGCAAATGAATCAATGGACAAAGGATTAATCTCCAAAATATATAAACAGCTCATGTAACTCAATATTAAAAAACCAAACAACCCAATCCAAAAATGGGCAGAAGACCTAAATAGACGTTTCTCCAAAGAAGACATACAGATGGCCAAGAAGCACATGAAAAACTGCTCAGCATAACTAATTATTAGAGAAATGCAAATCAAAACTACAATGAGGTATCACCTCACACCAGTTAGAATGGGCATCATCAGATAATCTACAAACAAGAAATGCTGGAGAGGGTGTGGAGAAAAGGGAACCCTCTTGAAGCATTGGTGGGAATGTAAATTGATACAGCCACTATGGAGAACAGTATGGAGGTTCCTTAAAAAACTAAAAATAGAATTACCATATGATCCAGCAATCCCACTACTGGGCATATACCCAGAGAAAACCATAATTCAAAAAGACACATGCACCCCAGTGTTCACTGCAGCACTATTTACAATAAGCAGGTCATGGAAGCAACCTAAATGCCCATCGACAGATGAATGGATAAAGAAGAAGTGGTATATATACACAATGAACTATTACTCAGCCATAAAAAGGAACGAAATTGCGTCATTTGTTGAGACGTGGATGGATCTAGAGACTATCATACAGAGTGAAGTTAAGTTAGAAGGAGAAAAACAACTATCGTATATTAATGCATATATGTGGAACCTAGAATAATGGTACAGGTAAACCGGTTTGCAGGGCAGAAATTGAGACATAGATGTAGAGAACAAACGTATGGACACCAAGCGGGGAAGGCGGCGGGGGGGTGGTGGTGGTGGTGTGATGAATTGGGCGATTGGGATTGACATGTATACACTGACGTGTTTTAAATTGATGACTAATAAGAACCTGCTGTATAAAAAAATAAAATTAAGGCTTCCCTGGTGGCGCAGTGGTTGAGAGTCCGCCTGCCGATGCCTGCTGATGCAGGGGACACAGGTTCGTGCCCCGGCCCAGGAAGATCCCACGTGCCGCAGAGCAGCTGGGCCCATGAGCCATGGCTGCTGAGCTTGCACGTCCGGAGCCTGTGCTCCGCAACAGGAGAGGCCACAACAGTGAGAGGCCTGCGTACCGCAAAAATAAATAAATAAATAAAATTAAATAAAATTAAATTTTAAAAATTTTAAAAATATTAAAAATAAATCAAATAGAAAAAAAATCCCAGCAATTCCTAAGAATTTAGAAACAGAAGCCAATTTTACTATTTTCTTATTGTTTGTAAAAGTAATTATCTTAAATGACTTAAGAACACAATATTTTAAATATAACTCCATTTTTGGAGTACATTCTAAAGACAAACAAATGTACAAAGAATCAAAAAAAAAAGTCTACAGACAATGTATGCTAGAGCGGGTGTAGAGAAAAGGGAACCCTCGTGTACTGTTGGTGGGGATGTAAATTGGTGGAGCCACTATGGAAAACAGTATGAAGTTTCCTTAAATAAAAATAGACCAAAAAAAAAATCCAAAAGAATTCCTTAGCATCAGACAGATTCCAGCTGGAATGAGATTTCTGACAGTTAATGGGTAACTTGATGTACTTATTTATGGGTCCATACACTGAGATACATACGTGGTCTGCATGCATTTATGAGAAGTTAGGTAGTGATAAATGTACACCCTGCTGAGAGGGTGAGAAGTATAAGTCCTGAGCACATTTCCTTCCCCGTGGGGAATCCTGGAGATGTGGCATCGCTGAGGTCCCTGGAGAGACAGGTATACAGTGGCAACTAGCTTGGCAATTAGCCAGGTAAAACCTCAAGAATTATAGGTAGGTCCTAATTTATTTATTGGGGACCTTTATTTTAAAGCAATACTGTCCAACAGAAATATAATATTAGCCACATATGTCATTTAAAATTTTCTAGTAGCCACATTTTAAAAAGTAAAATGAAACAGGGTAAATAAATATTAATGATATATTTTTGTTAGCCCAATATATCTAAGCTTTATAATTTCAATTTGTAATCAGTATAAAAATTATCAATCAGCTATTTTACATTTTTTGTACTAAGTTCTTGAAATCTGGTGGGTATTTTATCACTTCTAGTGCATCTCAATTCAGATATTAAATTTCATTGGAAATACATGATCTGTATTTAGATTATATAAAGTTTACGGTTGAAAAAGTAGATTCACAAGTTGTTCCAAGCACACCTAAAATTTTTCTAATAACTAATTGAATATCAGTTATTAATATTTTTAATTAAACTTAAATATACAAATTCAGTTCCTCAGTCATGTTTCTAGGGCTCGAGAACTACATGTAGCTAGTGGCTACCATATGAAACAGCACAATTTTTAAAGTTTTGGTTTTTTCTAAATCCACTTTCTCCCATTTCTAAAAAAAGTACCTATCTCATGTCTAACACATTTATAAGACCCAGGGAGGTGAGGCCTGCTTAAAATTTGTGACTGACTCAGAGAGAAACAGTTGTAACTTCCTTGGTTTAGGAATACTTTGAAGAGACTCACTGTTGAGAGACAATTTTTTTCAAGGGTAGGAGGCCTTTGGTGGAGATACATTCTTTAAGGTAGCTCTTTATGTATGCATGTATCTGTTTATCTATGACTGCCTATAAGCACACTGTTGAGAAAACACAGTTTTATCCATGTTAACTTGACAAATTGTGGAAGAAATTAATGTAATATAAATTATGAGTTTTTAAGTCAAGCATCTGAGGATAAGTAAAGCTTATTAACAAAGGATAAAGCAAGTCTTGAATATTAGGTTTTATTTGGAGAAAACACCTTAGGAGGTTTAATTACTTTGAATGTTTTAGAAAATTTTAAATTATACTTACTAGATTTTTATCCATTTAGCATATTCTAGAATGTCTGACAAATTTTATTTGACATACTTTTATATGCATATAAATTCTTTTCATGGTATGTGAAGCATCTCACAATGCATTAATCAATATATATAATACTTTTATACTATATATTTTATAAAATGATAAATTTATACATGTAAATTTATAGTACTATAGATGCCCAAAACCAACGAAAAGGATTTATTTCCTAGGTTAGTATGATGAAGTATTTGTAAACTATTTATTAAATAGCTATTTAATGTGAATTATACTCCCAGAAATTTTTGTTTTTATGGGTAGCCAGATCTGATTAAAACATATGTTGAGGGCTTCCCTGGTGGCACAGTGGTTGAGAATCCGCCTGCCAATGCAGGGGACATGGGTTTGAGCTCTGGTCCAGGAAGATCCCACATGCCGCAGAGCAACTAAGCCCACGTGCCACAACTACTGAGCCCGCAAACCACAACTACTGAGCCCTTGTGCCACAACTGCTGAAGCCCGTGCACCTAGAGCCTGTGCTCCGCAACAAGAGAAGCCTCCACAATGAGAAACCCGTGAACCGAAATGAAGAGTAGCCTCCGCGCGCCGCAACTAGAGAAAGTTCGCGTGCAGCAACGAAGACCCAATGCAGCCAAAAATAAATTAATTAATTAATTTTGGAAAAACATACGTTGAGAATAATCTGTAGGGTAGTAAGAATGCGGAAGTTGATTAGTAATGATAGACTGTGTTGTCTAACTTACCAAAAACACCTATTAGCTACAATCATGAAAGCAACATCAGTCACTTGACATAATGAAAACAGAGTCTCTGTAATAAAATACGTTACTGGATCCAAGTTCCTGGCTTTGAAAATACACCTTTGCCATTGCATTGATATCCCTTAAATGTTTGCTGTTTATCTGGCAGTCTTGTGAGCTGTCGTTCTCTTCCTTGATCATCTCTACGCTCATGCACAAAGCATTCCTGGAGCATAACTGGTCAGTGTACTAGAGGTTTCACTCAGAGAATTATTTCAGATAAATATCTTATATTAAATCTTTTTTGCCTACTGTGCCGAATCTTTTCACAAAGATCTAATAGAAAATTTTCTTTTTCAGGTATTATTCCCCTGGATATTCAGATATACTTCTGCAGAGAGTGGACAGCTATCAACCATTTACCAACTGAGAAAAGTTACATTTTTATACTTGAACTCACAGCAGAGTAATTATGAATGATAGTTGTTAAAGCTCTTTCTAAATATTTGAACTAAATGCATTCTAGATTTATTCACTGTGAAAAACCTTTGGATATTTTCTAAATTTATGGAATACTTTAAAAATTAGTGGCTTGAATGTATGAGGAACTCTTCATGGTCATTTGCATAGGATATGCTCTAAAGGTAAATTTTTAAGACATTAAAGGATCTAAGGCATTAGTTATTGTTCCATTAAAGACCACACACATACACACACACACACACACACACACACACACACACACACACACACACACACACACACACACACACACACACACACACACACACACACACACACACACACACACACACACACACACACACACACACACACCTTCCAACTAGATACAGATGAAAGATGGTGTTCAAAAACTCTTAATTATGGGCTTCCCTGGTGGCACAGTGGTTGAGAGTCCGCCTGTCGATGCAGGGGACACGGGTTCGTGCCCCGGTCCGGGAAGATCCCACATGCCGCGGAGTGGCTGGGCCCGTGAGCCATGGCCGCTGAGCCTGCGCATCCGGAGCCTGTGCTCCGCAACGGGAGACGCCACAACAGTGAGAGGCCCGCGTACTGCAAAGAAAAAACACCTCTTAATTATTTTGCCAATTCCTCACAGGCACAGGCAAGGAAGGCTGGCCTTGCAAATTCCACAGTAGGATATCCAAGGGAAGTACTAGCTGAAAGAGGACGCTGATGACGAAGTACAGGGCATTTGAAAAACATACTGATGCTGGTTACACAAATGTGTTAGCCGAACACATGGAATCTATCGATAACCTGCCAGGTTTTCCTAAAATTTAGGAAGTCTCCTCTTCATCCTAAGCTTCCTAAACCTCTTCTTACCCTACCTAAACTGTTCCTTACCTTTCTTGGGGCTGGACGGGGTAGAAGTCAATATTAAGCACTATACTATTGCAGGCATGCTTTCCATTTTCATTGAAAGGTTTCTTCTTAGTCTAGCCCTGCTCATGAATAAACAAGGAAGCAAACAAATAAAATGGGTCCTCAGCGTTCCCTTGTCCTAGCTTCACATTCCCAGGTTTCAAAAGTCAGATTTTCAGGGATTTAAGGAAAAATTTGAAAAGAATACTGTCCGACTCAGAATTTACATTTTCACAAACGGAGCTGAAAGGAGGGTAAGAGGGAGTTGTGATAAAATTTTCAATAAAAACAGCACTAGAACTGTCCTTTTCATTTTTCCTATGTAGTGTTTCTGACCTTGGGGAATATGTGATTAGACTCAGGAGTCTTGGTTAGTTGGCAACTGTGTCTTTTTTTTAATCTAAAGGACATTCTTTACAGTGATCTCCCCTGGAGGCCTGGAGAGGAAGTAAATGGTAACCAGAGAGCCCCTTGGACACACTGTTTCCAGTCTGGTTGGCCTTCAGGTTTCCTTCTCAGACTCTTTTTTTTTCCCCTCTAAAAAGAAACCTACCCATTTATTTTTGGTATTTTCTGGATTCATCTCTATCATCATTTCCTAACAGTCCATAGCTTTGTTGTATATTTTTAAATTTCATCATACCCAAGATTACCCCATTTCTTTTTGCCTTGTATCAGTCTAGAATTGCCTGCAGTTTTTTTGGAAAAGGGCCTATTTTGTTTCCTTGCAGTAATCTCTTAGATCCATTGCATAAGAAAATGTAATCTTTATCCTCAGTTTTGTAGCTTCCCTTTCTCTCCTTCCTGCCTTCCCAGCTTCTCTTATGAACCTTTTAACAAACTGAGAAAATAAAGGTGGTTTCCATCTTTCTTCATTAATAATGACAGAAATTAGTCCATCTGCTCTAAGACCTCCTCAAATGTTATGGGAATGGTGAATTTCCTATTATGTATTTCTTGCTATTGTATGTTGTATTTGAAATTTTTCACTTCTTAAATCATTTCGTACTTATCAAATAGTTTTAAGCTAAGAAAAATAAAAATATTTAGTGGAATTTGAATGGGTGCTTTAAGTTGTTCATATGCAATTTGGAAAATATATGCTATGCAATGTTTCTTGACATAAAACACTTAAAGCAAAATGAAGCTTTCTTTATTCTTTGCAAAGTCTATTATGAGACTTTTAAAAAAATATTTTCTATTTGTGCTAGAGGAAAAATAGTGTCTCTCACTGATGGTATTCTTTGTTATTTTCACTCCTGGTTTGAATTTTGTCAATTCCAATCCTCTGTTTCCCCTCCCCACCCCCTGCAGTTTATTTAAAATTCAACTATCATTAGGATATCTCATTTAGCTTACATGAACAACAGTTTATTTTTATCATTTCAGGAATAGAATGGTTGAATCTTATTATTGGTTGAACCTTATTATTATTCATTCAGTTCACCTGTTGTGTATCAGTGGTACCTGAAAGGAGATGGTGAAAGTTTGGGTTCTGATCATGTCTGTTAAATAGTAAAGGTGATAATACTTGCTCAGCAGACTCATAAGGTGCCTATGAAGATAACTTGCAATGATGCATGTAACAATTTTGTAAACTCTTCTGTGCAAACCAATATGTGATTTATGGGCAATCTGACAGCCAGTGACAGATTACACATTTTGGCCGGCAGTTGGGCACACCAGGCCCCATACTCTTAGATCAGTAGAGTTTATTCCAGATGATTTATTATAAAGAAAAGCTAAATTTCCTGCCCTCATGGAGTTTTCTAATATAAACACATTTGCCCAGACACAGGGAGTAAAATAGGCACAAGACACTGAACACCAAACAGGCATATTTCATTCAGTATGTAAAAACAAATGACAACCTCATAGTTACAGGAGGTTGACCTGTTTTTCTAACCTTTTCTCTCAAACTATCCCCTTAAAGACAGGATTAAAGATTTGCTAGTTTCTAAACTTGATTTGAGGTCCTGCTTAACATAAACCCTGACCTTAAATTCCTGGGTGAGGCCATCTCCAATCCAAGATGTCAAGTTTAGAAACTAACCTTGAAAGAATGAAGGATTTGTCTGTTGTGTTTTTAGATCTCCAGCCCTTTCCTTAAATTCATAAACCCTGACCTTAAATTCCTGGGTAAGGCCATCTCCAATCTAAGATGTCAAATTTAGAAACTGACCTTGAAAGCATGAAGGATTTGTCTGTTGTGTTTTCAAATCATCTAACTTTAAGTAAGGTGCTAGCAAACGTTGAGGCTTGTGTATACTGTGGCTTATTTTGCCACAAAATTCACTGTATAGAAAATACCGGTTTGTAGCTTGTCTGTTTCAGAGATTAAAAGGATCAAATGACAGTCTTAATTGTAACTATTACATTTACCCATTGGTTAAGGCGCTTTGGACTTTTTCTAGGTTTAAACTGGCTTTTATTTTAATTATTTTTTTAATTGTATAGTTGATTTACAGTGTTATATTAGTTTCAGGTGTACAACATAGAGATTCAATAATTTTATAGATTATACTCCATTTAAAGTTATTATAAAATATTGGCAATCTTCCCTGACTGTACAATATATCCTTGTAGCTCCTTTGTTTTATACATGGTAATTTGTGCTTCTAAATTCCCTACCCCTAACTTGCCCCTCCTCCCTTCCCTCTTCCCACTGGTAACCACTATATCTATGAGTCTGTTTCTGTTTTGTTGTATTTATTTCTTTATTTTTTTAATATTCCACATATAAGTGATATCATACAGTATTTGTCTTTCTCTGTCTGACTTATTTCACATAGCATAATGCCCTCCAAGTCCATCCATGTTGTTACATCAACTATTAGCTTGTTTTACCTTGTTTGTCACTGACAGCTGTAAGGAGGGAAGGAGAAGAGGAGGAATTTGGCCATTGATTTGCAGCATGTCTTACTGACAGTTAAATACAGTGGTTTGTTCTGTTTTCTGCCACTCGAGGGTTATTTAATTAAATTCATGACCTAGGATGCTAACCAGCCCCACATCTAAAATAATTGCTTCTCTGTTGGTGAGATGTAAAGCCGGGATTGATTTTCCCCTGACTGATAGCGCTCCTTTCTGAGTCATGAATGTCATCTCCACTCTCTTCCCCACATAATTTGATCTCTGTATTTGATCCCTATTTACTATACACTTCGCTAAACAGATGTCTGAGTAATTAAAATCCCACATGGGCACTCTCATCAGTGAGTTACATCTATTTAACAGTCAGCTTAGAAACTTCTCACCCTTGGCTCTTCTCCCATCCTGGTGTCATCTGTCACTGGCCTTTAGCAGGCTTTAAATATTAGAGTTCAAACCTGCTATGTTTGTTTGCCTGCGTTCATAGAACCTCTCTTTTTGTTTTCTGATTGCATTTTCCTCACAAGTCCCTGATCTCTTTCTCCTTCAACTCACCTGGATTTTCTGTACAGTTTTCTACCAGCATTCAAAATTCTCATTGGATGAATCATTCTATATTTTCATTCATGCCAGCACCGGCAATTAAAAAAAAAAATCAGAACAGTGCTGTCAGAACCATGGATTAAGAGTGCCTTTTATTTTTTTCCCCTGAGGCATAGCCAAATATTTCAGTTTGAACAATCCCCCCATTTTTAAAAACTATTTGAGATCAAATCCTGGAAACCTGTTTGGTGGCTACAGCTCACTGAAGGATTTTGATGGCCAAGAGTTATAGAACGAAAGAATGTGGGTTTGGAGCAGGAAAAGGAAGTTAGGAAGGACTTATTACATGAAATTTACTCACTTTTGAGAGAGGATTTAGATAGAAATTTATTTATGAAAACGTTTGTACTTAGACAATGTTCTTACGATAAATCTTATACTGATATTACATGCAACTTGAGGTTAATGCTGTAATTTACAATAGGTTAAAGAATTCCCTTTGCAGTTGATGACACATATCAATTTTAGGAACATTTTGAAATTAGTATAGAGTATATATTTTCTGATACCTATCATTTGAGATGAACAAAAACAGATAAATGAGTGGGCAACAGTCTTATAGTAAAAGGATTCTTTATTTTCCTACTTTTAAATAGAGTTAGTTCCGGTGCATTTAATTAACATGGATCATTTTATAGATGTAAGTTTATCAGAACATGAGAGTTTCTTGTGAAGTTCCTTTGTGTTCACAACACTGGGAAATAAATAAGGTGATCAAAGAACAAGCAACAAGTTCAGAGGTTAACTAATACTGTTTTAGTTCTATGAGAGCAAATTCTAAAAGTATTTGCATAAACTTTATTACCATGATTGTATTTTAAAACTACATGAAAATCCTATTGTGCAATGGACCTTCATTTTGGCTGTTTAGACATAACTTCTAGTCTTGTTAACTAACGAGGGCCAGGTAAGTAAACAGGGACATGGATTAACAACAGTATTCTTGGACAAATAGTGACATAGAGTAGAGCTAGTATTTCAGGAAGGTAAACGAGCTCGACATGATGAGAATGCTGTGGGTGTGATTTCTTTCACTGTTTATCATCCAGCATCATGACAGACCTGATGGCTGGTGAGCTAGAGTGATTTTCATTCTCCCCATGCTAGGATAACCTCCCCTTGCCTGTTCCCCAGCTCCCTTCCCCTCCGTTGTGTTTAATCTACTTAAAGTTTAGGGCACTTCTTTCTCTGATCCAAGCCTTGCTAAGTCTTTGTTTTCCCTCCAGTCATTCCTTATCACATGTCCATCCATGCTCTTTCTTCAGAGTATATATATAAAAAAAAAGATGACTAATTCCAGTAACCCATTTCTGGCTTCCCACCTACTTGGTGTAAATCAGGGAGAATATTTCCTGACCTCCTTACAAAGTTGTGAGGGAGGACAGATGTGCTCCTGTGGATGAAAGGGCTTTATACATGGTTACTTGTGGCCAAGGGGTTTGGGCTCCAGCCCCAGCTGCCTGGCTCAAATACAGTTTCGACCACTCCCTTGCTGTGTGAGCTTCAGCGAGCTGCTTAACGTTTTCCGTGCCTCAGTTTCCTAATGTGGAAAATGGAGACTGTAAAAGTACCTAAGTCCTGAGGTTGTTTGGTGATGGTTACATGAGACAATTCATGCATATTGTGAAGTCGGTACATGCTCAAAACAGTCTCTGTTTTGAGCCCCCAGAAGGTGTTAGCACAAGTGCAGGCATCTGTGAACTTCCTCACAGCCTCCTCTCTCCAGCGGGGCCTCTGTGACCTGTCCTCATTCAGGCACTGCAGAAAGCTAGGTTGTATCCCTTGGGCGTGGTCTGTGACAGCCAAAGATGGGGCAGGATGTAAGAATCCTTCCTGGTTGAGCACACGCATTTGAGGATCGGCAGGTACTTTTAACAACTGCCTCTCTTTCTCTAAATCATGTTCACTCGGTGTCGCTTCTCCTCTAATGACTTGTTTATGTCGATATTTCAGTTTGCTGCCTATTTGTACTTAAAGCCACAAAGATACATCTTTCCTAATCTGGAAAATGGGGATAGTAAGAGTAGCTACTCCTGAGTTTGCAATGAGATAAATCAAGTGAACCCCTTCAGAGGAGAGAGGGAAGCACAATATTCTAGGGGTGCTTTTGAAAAAGAAAATGGAAAAAAAAGCATTTGTAATCCAAATAATATCACTTTGTACACATGAAATGAGGTGGAAACAAACAAAACATACCAAAAGCAAAAACCCTGCATTCTAAAACTGGGACAAATGATTCTAATGAATGAACTCTCTTCTTCAAAGTGGTTCCCTCTGAACTCATAAGACATAACCCATAATACAGTGATGCTGTTTTGACCCAAAAGGTGTTGGGATTTCTTCTTTGAAAAGGCTTTTAAGGACCTTGTTGCAAATACTAACTCTTACGGCAAATATCTTTCTACTTCTTGACTTTTAATTTAATATTGTTTGTAATTTTTGACATACAGATGGTCTAAATGCTTATGCAGCTACATCTATATATCTTGTATTTCGTAGTTTTTTTCCCCACTCAAAATCCCTTATTTAAGGGACTCATATTTTCTTTTAGTTCTTTCACAGTTTCGTTTTTACATTTGTCCGTTTGATCCATCTGGGATGTATTTCAGTAAATTGTATGAAGTGAGCATCTAATCGACTAAATTACTGGCCAGTTTTGAATAATCTACGTCCTCCTCGTTGGTGAAGCTTCATTTATTGGCATATTAAATTTTCTTTCAGGGCTTTTTCTGAACTATTAATCTATTTGTCAAGCTTTTCTCAGTAGTTCAAAATCATTGTAATTATTGTGGCTTTATAACATGTATTAACATCTGGTACAGTGACTCTCCTATTATCATTCTTCCTTTTCAAAAGTATTCTGGCTACTCTCCTGCTTTTTCTTCCAAATGGAAATTAATTTTTTTCAACTTAAAAAAAATCTTATTAGAATTTGGGTTAAAATCACAAACAAAGCACTAGATACATTTATCTAGAAGCATAACAGATTTCTCAATCTATTTAAATCTTTTTGCTTTCATGCTTTTTCTCTTCTCTCTTTTTTTGTATCAGTCCCTTCCAGGTGTTGCCAATATTATTTATATTTTAATAGAATCTTTAAAAAATACATATTTCCCTACAGGTTATTACTGGATCTGGAAAAGTTACTGGTTTTTAATAGTTATTTTATAATAGCTTTTTAATCATGTCTTGAGTTTTCTAGGCAAAAGTATCATCTGCAAATAAAGGTAACTTTTCTTCTGCCTTCAATATTTTACCTATTTCTGTTTCTTGTCAGAATTATTTCAGCATAATTTTAAAGGATAGTACTGATAGCGGGCATCTTTATACCTGATTTTAATGAGAATGTCTCTCCTGTCATATCATTGAGTATGGAAATTTAAAAATACACATGAAAGTAGATTGAATAGTAAAATGAATTCTCACGTGCTCATCACCTACCCTCAACGATTATCGATATTTTTGCAAACATTTTTAGAGGGATTATAAATTAACCCAGACTAATTTTTAGATGCTAATTTGGAAATATCTATTCAGAAATGGATCCAGCAATTCCATTGCTAGGCATTAATCCTATACTCAAGGATACTCAGTGTAACTGTATAGAATTGCAGAAAACTAGAAAATGTTCCCCAATAGGGGAGTGAAAAATTATGGCACATTCATATAATATGTGAACTGCTACATAATTCACATATTCATATAATAAGTTATGAAAATTTTTGGTAGATCTATGTGCTGATATGGGACGGTGTCCAAGTTATTGTATACAATGAAAAAAATCAAGTGCAGAACAATACGTATGGTAAGATTCTATTTGTTTTTTTCAAAGGGATGGTCATATGCTTTTATGTTCATGGAAGATTTCTGGAAGGACATGTAAGAAACTGTTAATGAAGGTTATGTCTGGGAAGGAGAATAAAGAGTGATGATGGGAGGGTGAGGAATTACTATACACTTTCTCTTGTTCCTTACAGTTTGGCTGTCTTACCATTAGCATTATTATTTTTATAGAACCTTATTAAAATATATGATGCTGGCTATTGGTTTAATATTTACTAAGAGGTCTTTTTAAAAATTTAGTTGTTGTAATCAGGAGTAGGTGTTAGATTTTTATCATCTATTGAGATAACAAAGTTTTTTCTTATATGGCCTAAATGTATGATTTGTTATTTCAATTATTTTCCCATTATTAAAATATCTTGGCATTTCTAGGATAAAAGCTACTTGATCATGTTAAAAATTACTTATTTCATTGAATGTAATTTGCTGATAGTTCTGGGGGGAATTCTGGCATTTTATTTCTTATGTGACTTCGTATTTTTTGGCTATTCTTTTTGTACCACAGTTGATAGGTTTTATAATAATTATATTTGCTTCATAAAATGGATTAAATTTTAATATATTTATGCATGCAGAAAGGGAATTACATGTCCTTCAAAATTTCCAAGAATTTGCCTATAAAATCTCTAGGGTGAGCCTTTTTTGACTTCTCTAGTTTTGATCTACTTAGTTTTTCTAACTTCTTCTTGATTAAATTTGGGTGATTTATGTTTTTCCTGGAAAAAACATACATTGGCATATAGCTAACTATACATAGTATTCTCATATAATCCCCTCAGACTTCTCCATATCTGTTGTCTCCTTTCTCCTTTATAATTTTATTTATATTTTCTTTTTTTAATTAAATAGATTTGCCAGATAGTTCTCTACTTTCTTATTTTTTTCCAAAGAACTACTTTTGGAATTGATCAATAATTGTGTTTTTTGTTTTCTCATTCATTAATTTCTGCTTCAATCTTTTCCTTAATTCTCCTTTTCTAAGAGTTTAATTTTTTAAAAAGTATCACTCCGTTCACTTATTATTTTTTCGTGTTCAGTTTTCTCCTGCTAAACAATGTTCCTCAGCTTGGTTTGGTTTCAAATGACTGCAGGGTTATTTCTAAAAATTAAATCCACTCTCAAAAGAGAAAGATTTGCTATCACTGATGATGTTATTTAAAAGAAAGTGACTCAGTCTCTTTCAGAACTCTAAAGAATTCTAAAAATGTTTGAGTAACGACAACTGCAGCAAAGCTTATGACCTATTCTGAAAAGGCCAAGACCTATTTGTGTATATAAAACCTAGAACGTTATCTGCCCTCATATATTCGGAAAGAGTCAAGTGCTAGAATTTAAAGAGAAGCTCTCACATTTGCTTAATGGGATGTCCTCTGATACCGCATGTCTATAACCTAAGATATTAAAAAATTTTTTTTCTTTCTGTGAAAATTTATTTAAATACATTATGTGTGCAGCCTGGCTTTGTGTTTGTCTGTGATTGAAATTAACCCCAGATAAAACATTTTTCGAATGTAAAGATTAGAAATTGTTCACATGATAGGATGACAAAGTTTTCTCTGCAAAAATCAATTCATTATGATGATGTAGATAAGGCAGAACATGTTTTTAAAAATAACTTTTAAATGCTCTGGTACACCATATTATAAGCAATAAAAATGTCTCTAATAAAAAAATATATTGTGCCAATAGAAAGGTAGATTTGCAGGTGTGACCTCTGCCAGCATATGTAGCAGATCATCATCAGAGCCACATGTTTGTAGATTATGTAACAGTGTTTAAGTGGCCAGGAAAGGGAGGATTTTGTGGTCAAGAAAGTGGAAATGTCCTATTTAACATATGACCCTGGCCAGTCTCATCTCAAATTACTGTTGATCAAGTTACAGATGGTTGGCAAGCCAAGTGGGAGGGAAGAAAAAGGTCTGACAACCCTGCAATAAACAGGAGGCCACAAAGCCAGTGGCTGTTATCATTAAAAATACAAACTTACTCGTCTTCAGTATTTAAAGTAATGCAAAGAAAAATTGTTTTGCAAAGCATTCAGGAACAGAAGATGTTCCTGTAAGTGGCTTTAACATATCCTTCCCTAATAATAAGATTTTAGCAAAGATAGAACATGGCTTTATGAATGAACCAAAAAACATAACCAGACCCCCCGACAAACTGACAGCTTTATGATCATGATTGAAAAGGATTTTCTTGGGTTTGCACTCACATGCATCTCAAGTTTTTTAAGCTTCCAAAACATACAAGTGCCTGTGCTCTAGGAACTTACTCGTGAGAGGAAACACCACTAGGAACTTATAAATGGAAAAACAAATTTTTTCATCTCTACTAACTCACAAAGAGGTATGTGTATATAAATGTATGTACTTAGTATTGGTTTCAGCTGGTTGCTTTTTCAAGTAGCAGTTCAGGGCTAATAGGACAGTACGCCAGAGCCAAAAAGAATCTTAATTTTGTTTGCTATTGTGGCTGTGAAATTTTCAGTAAAGCACAGAGTGAAAGACCAAAGGCTGCTAAAGGATTACCTAGAAAGCAGAGCCTGAGGCCAAGTTTAAGCGCTAAGATTTTATTAGAAGGTGCAATTCCAGGGCATCAAGGGTGAGGGGGAAGGCAAAGGAAAGCAAATGGAAAGCGGTGCTTCACGAGAGAAGTACGGCTGATTGCTCAGTCCCCAGGGACACCTTCCCGTCAAGCCATGCAGAACCATCACGTCTTGGGACGAGCTGCCTATGGAGAAAAGGGGAGAGGAGTTTATATGTTTGCTACTTCTTGCTCTCTGCCCTCTTAGGTTGTCCTCTGTGGTGTAAGTTTGCCTCGTGGGGCTCCAGTGCCCCACTCTTCTGGGCGTGTCTTCTGACCCTCCCAGCAATTGCCAAGGAGACGAGAACAAGCTGAACCTCAGGGTTTTTCACCTGAGTCTGGGACTGGTGGGAGGAGCCGGTGCCTCCGACCGACCGACCGTCAGAATCGGACTGCGGGGGAGACGGTGCTGAAGCCTGACCCTCACCCACGGGGAGGCTGTTCTGAGAGGAAACCACAGCAGTGGACGCCAGGCCTCCGCACCGAGCTAGAGGTTAAGATGAGGGTGGAGGTGGGACTGAGCAAAGCGGCGAGGCGCACAAGCTGGGTCTGGTACCGTGCCTCCTTCGAGGGCCAGAGCTGGTCCTGTGCTGATGTTCACTCCTAGGGGAGGAGGAGCCCACTCAGTTCAGAGATTGCACGCGTTCAGCTCTCAGATTTTGTAAATGTAATTATTTGCCACCAAACGGTCCCACGTTCCTCGACTACCCTTACCCACTACTTTAACTCTCCCCCCGCCCAAGATCGTTTGAGGTGTAATTTGAGTGTAATAAAATCCACCCATGTGAAGGTGCAGAGCGTTGAATTTTGCACACGTCCTCAACATCCACTCCCATCAAGGCGTGGAATTGCGCCATCACGCCCACAGTTCCCTCCTGCTCCTCTGCCTCCCATCCTCTCGCCTCTTTCATCTCCACAGTTTTGCTTCTTCTACAATTTCAGATAAACGCAATCGGACCCGCTAAGGTCTTCCGCGTTTACCTCTCCTCCCGCCCCCAGCATAATGTTTTTTTAGATCCATCCGCGTTGCCGTATGTATTAATACTGGGCGTTTTTTCACTGCTCGCTCTGTTGGAGAACTTCACTCTGTGTGCTGAACGCCGGGCATTTTACCTGCATTCGCTCACTGGGAGCCCTCACAACCACCCTGCTTCCCAGCACAGGGACACGAGGCTGGCGGCGCCCGGCAGGGGAGCTTGGGAGGGGGCTCCGGGCCGACCCCGGCCAGTCAGGCTGCCACGCTCGCCGCGGTCCGGGGCCCGACTCGCGGCACCTGCTGTCCGGCTGGAGAGGGGGACAGCGGGCCCGGCCGTGTACAGCCGCGGGCCAGACAAACCCCCACTCCCGGGACGGAGGCCCTGCCAGGGCGCCTGTAAGGCCGGAGAGGCCGAACCCCTCCAGCCGCCGGCCTCCAGGGCCTCCTGCTCTCGAGGGACGGCCCGGGGGCTCCGGCCACCAGCACAGGCTGGGCCGCGGGCGGTCGACGCGCACGAGAGCGAGGAACCCGCGTTTCCGCGGACGCGTCACGGCGGCCGGGCTTCTCACCGCGCGCCGTTTCCCTCCGCGCGGACGGCACTACTTCCCGCGGGGCGGAGGAGTAGTGTCGTGGACGAGGGGAGCGCGGGCTCGGCCGGTGCACGCCACGGCCCGAGGGAGGCCGCCCCGTCCCTGCCGCTGCAAAGGAACGAGCGGGAAGAGTGGTCCCGAGTCGTTTTCTCCTTCTCCGCGCCCTCCTCGCTACGACAGCCCGCGGAGACCGGGTTTGAAGGACAGGGTGGAAACAAAGATGCCGGTCCTCTGCCCTTTGGCAAGGCGCGGCCTGGCCGCCGCTATTGTCTGGCTGCCTGACGGAGAGCAGCGGCTCTCTTTTTCTTCTGCCGAACGTGGTGCCCCTTCGGCGGCAGCGGAGGGACTGACGAGGAGGCTTTGTCTGCGGGAAAAGAGCTGTGGCGAAGCGGCGCCCCCTTAATGGCCGCCGGGCCGCTCTCCGCGGGCTCCGCTGGCGATGTTTTCTGTGTCAGTTAAACCCGGGAAAGTCTGCTTTTTCCTTCCTGACATTTTCATTCTGATTAGAGTCTTGGAGTTTGAGGACTGCCCTCCGCCTAAACTGACTGCATCTCCTTTAGCGATTCTGAAACCTGATGAGACCTTCTCTGTGGACTCTTAGCGCACATCTTTTCTTTTGCTCCCTCAGAAAGAATTGAATTGGGAAACCGTGGAGGTGGGCGAGGCTCACCCGGGCTTGCAGTCCTGAGATGTGTTTGCTGAGTCCACCCTGGTGCCTCAGACGCAGGCCTCAGGAGACGGCTGTGCGGGTTAAAGTTATCTGGGGATCCCGTTAGTCTGTGTTTTTTTCATGAAAATCCAGGGAAACTGCCTGACCAGAGAAGGTGGAGGCAGCTGAGCCTCAGAAAGGGGCTTCCAGTCCGCAGCGAAGGCGTCTATTGTTTGGTTACGCGACAGCCCTCAGTGACGGAAGAGAGGGCAGGAGGGTATTTTTCGAGAGCACCGAAGTCCCGCTTGGGCTCGCAGCTTGTGACTACTGATCTCCCCCTTTGTTTCCCTTCGTAGCCTTTCTTGCCACCAGCTAGACGTTGCATATTTTACATACTTATTGTTTGGCTTCTCTCCGCCACTTGATCTAAACCTGGGAGAGCCCGGAGGTGTTTTGTTCACTGGGGTTCCCTGGAGCCTAGCACGGTGCCTGGCAAAGTACTGGCGGGGCGGGGTGGGGGGGACTTCGTAAATAGTTACTGACTCAGTGAATGAAAAACACACATGGCACATTATTTAAAGGCATTGTGAGAGAAGCACGAAAACGAAAGCCACGTGACACAAGAAAAATTGATCTCTTCAGACCTGCTCTTTTCGTTTCGGAGCAATCATTGGTGAGGAATAGCCGAGAGATAGTGATACCCCACTATTACGTTTTCCAAAGGAGAATAATGAAAGAAGTGAGCTTTTATGTCTAGGGTGCTTTCCACTTCATTCTAGAGATTAATTCTCTGAGGTGAGCCCAACAAAAATCTATGAGGAAAATGGAAGTCCTTTTTTTCTTTTTTACTAGTCGTAGGTGACCCTCGGACACATGCTCAACCCCATCTGGGAGTTTAGGTGGCCTGTCATGAGCAAGACATGGGGCTTTGGGACATTCAGAACACAAGACGGACCTCAGTGAGCCCCACGTAACTATTTTTCTGTGCTGGACCCACAATGTCATGTCTAGTACATGAAGACACACCTGGGGAGTGTGTTTCACACGAAAATTAGCTGGCTAAGTCCTTCTGCTCTCTGAACACCCTTTCATCCCCACAGGATGCTGATGCATAAATGATGGATTAGTTTTGAAGGAAGTGAAAATGGGGTGTTTTGAAAGTGAAGAGGATCAGAACAGCCAGCTGCTCTAAGGAATTACCCCTGTCTCAACCTCCGTTTCTTTGGAACTTTTGGTTGGGAAAGAGCTACACCTTGGCCAGGAAAGTTTATAATATATGTCAAAGTATACCTGACAGATTGGAAAGTCCTTCACACAAAAAAATAAGTTTAAGATCTCATATATTAATGCCTCAGCCAACCAGTAATCATATCATCCTGGTATGCAAAACTGGAGGTATCCTGTAAGATCATTCATTCATTCAACAAGTATACTATATTAAGATCATTCATTCATTCAACAAGTATACTATATTTATTATTATGTGTCATGCCTTGTTCTAGATGCTGCAGATACAGCAGTGGAAAAAAAAAAAAAAGACAAAAATCCCTTTCCTTGTTTTATATTGTTCTACTCCCAGACCCCTTCCATCTTTTCACTACATCTTTTTTCTTTACTTGTTTTCACCTTTCATTTGCCATCTACTTTACCACTTTTTTTCAAAACATTTCTATTTTCTGCCCCTCACTTCATCCAAAATACGAACATATCAAATAAAAATACATGATGAAATACATTTTAAAACTCAAGTCTTTTTAAAAACCTAACTTTTTACCAAAAAATTCATTTCTAAAATTTTCCTTTTATGGCTATAATTTTTAAAAGTTTAAAAATGATTTTCCTGGTTTCCTTCAGTTGGCTATTGTATAAGTGAAGATAATTACTATTCAGTCAGCTTTCACCCTTCCATGAGAATGTTTCCTTCACCCAGCCTTTGCCTGACCATACTAATCTTACAATAAATCATACAGTAAAACATTATGTGGAGAATAGCAATATTAAACTTAAAAATAGAGGTGTTTCTTTTCCAGATTTTTTTAAAAGGAGTAAACTGAATGTTGGCTTAGAGATTCGGAATATAAACGTGCAACACGTTTCTAGTGCACAATACAGCACCAGAAGGAATTTTCTTAGTTGTACTAACTCTACTCTTTTTCAGCAGTTTTCTCTAAATTTTCTCCCTTTGATTCAATCCAAAATGCTCACTGACCCAAACGTTTCCTGAAGACTGTGGCTTAACTGCAATACTTCCCTTTCCCCGTTTCACATTTAAATCTGTTACGTTTCAAACTTGCTTACCATTCTTTTGAACAATCCCTATATTCCTGCTCATTCCCTTCAGCCTGAACTGAGGAAGCAGACCTCTCTCTCCTCCCTCACCTCCCCTCATCCCCACTGCCAACCCCCAGCTGCTCAAGCCTGGGGGTTAGAGCTGGATTACCCAACACGCTAGTGATTCTCAATCCTGGTTGGCATATTAGAATCAGACTTTAAAAAAGTACTGACTTCTTGGGCCTACCCCTGACCAGCGAGATTAGAATCTGTGGAGTTAGAGTCCCAGCGTTGGTATTTTTATAAAGCTCTCAAGGAGATTCTAATGAAAGCTAGTTTGAGAAACAGCGCAGTGGGCAGCTCAAGCATCTGTCTAAGGCAGCCACTCTCAAACTTCACTGCTTCAGAACACCTGAAAGGGCTTGTTAAAACGCAGATTGCGAGGTCCTGCACCCTGAGTTTCCGATTCAGTAAATTAGGGGTTGGGGCAGAGAATTAGCATTTCTAACAAGTTCCCCGGTGATGCCGCTCTACTGCTGGTTCAGGGATTACACTTTCAGAACCACTGTCCTAGGACACCGAGGAAAACAGGGGCACCAAGAAAAAATGAGGGGAAAAAAACCCCAGATGGATTGTATCTGATAGTTCAAACGAAGCTTCTAAGTAACTATCATGGTGCAAATCAGAAACGTTCTGAGCTTCTTTACCTTTATTTTATGGCTAGTATGATTTTTGATTTAGAGTTTTACTTGGGGAGATAGGACTCCCATAATTCTTTCTTTGCTAGAAGTGACTTCTAAAAGTCTTAAGTCTTACAGTTAAGTACCCCACAAGCCAATGCATCTCTTCATGTAAACCACAGCTTTCACCCTTCCATGAGAATGTTTCCTTCACCAGATTTTCTCTTACCATAATGAGTCATAGCCCACCATAAAGCATTTACGGAGAGTAGCAAAGTAAAACGCGCACGCGCGCGCGCGCACACACACACACACACACACACACACACACACACACGCACCCCTCACTTTTCCCGACAAAAAGCTGTAAGGCTGAAATAGTATTTATCTTGTCTTCCAGGTGATAGGTGAATGTATCTTGCATGTTCAACCCTGTGACAGAGAACCTGACCCATGGAGGGCATGCAAATGTCATTGCAAGAGGACCTGTCAGAGTTATGGAAATGAAAGGTACTTTTGCCTTTGAATAACTCTTCCATCTGTTTTTGCACTTTATCTTCTGTCTACCAGCACATGAGGTATTTCTACTTTATATGGAGAATATCAGGTGCAGGAAGCTTTTAAACTTGCCCAGAACCATACAGCTCATTTGGTCTGAAGTGAGAGCTCTTTGCTCCCAAACTCTGCATTCTTTTCTCTAGAATATGCTGTAATTCAAATGCCAGAACACTGGATCTGAAGGAAAGAGGGAAAGAATCTGAGATATTTTTTATCACATAGAAGTGAAATCTAAGAAAAACACCCTACATTTTTCAAGTCCATGTAAGTAACAGGGTTAATATGTAGTTAGAAAGAATTTAGATGCAATTTATGATACCTTAGGGAAGAACAATCTGAAACGGGAGTAAGATGATAATGTGGATGAACCTTGAGGGCAATATGTTAAGTGAAATAAGTTAGAAAGAGAAAGACAAATACTATATTATTTCACTTATATGCGGAATCTTTAAAAAGCAAAGAAACAAACAAAAACCAACCTCATGGAGACAGAACAAATTGGTTGCCATTGGTGGAGGATGGGGGACTGTGAGAGATGGGTTAAGGAGATCAAAAGGTATAAACTTCCAGTTATAAAGTAATTGTCAGGGGTTGTAATGTACAGCATGGTGACCATAGTTAATTGTACTGTATTACATATTTAACGGTTGCTAAATAGTAAATCTTTAAAGTTTTCATCAAAAGAAAAGAATTCTATACTGTGTGGTAACAGATGTTAACTAGATTTATTGAGGTGATCATTTCACAATATATACAAATATGGAATTATTATATTGTACATCTGAAACTAATATAATGTTGTTTGCCAAATATGCCTCAATTAGGAAGAGAGAAGGAAAGAAAGAAAAAAGAAAGAAAGAAATGGGGGAGGGATGGAGGAAGGAAGGAAGAAAGGGGAGTAAGAGAAGTAGAAAAGATTTAAGGTAAAACACTGGTATGGTTAGCTAATAGTCCTAGAGCCTGAAAGAGGGGCTTCCCCGGTGGCGCAGTGGTTGGGAGTCCACCTGCCGATGCAGGGGATGCGGGTTTGTGCCCCGGTCCGGGAAGATCTCACATGCCGCGGAGCGGCTGGGCCCGTGAGCCATGGGAGCTGAGCCTGCGTGTCCGGAGCCTGTGCTCTGCAACGGGAGAGGCCACAACAGTGAGAGGCCCGCCTACTGCAAAAAAAAAAAAAAAAAAACAGGGCAGAAGACTCATTTTTTCAGTTAACTACTGTTGTGTTACAAGCCACCTCCAAATTTAGTGACTTAAACAAAGACCGTTTTACTTGCTCATGATTCTTTGGGTTAGGAATTCAGGCAGGGCTCAGTGAGGATGGCTCTTCTCTGTTCCATTTCCTCTTGACTGGGGTACCTCAGCTGGAGGATCCAGGGTGACCTCATCCACTTGTCTGGGCCTTGGCGCTGATACCTGGGTGGGGCACCTTGGTTCTCTTCCACATGCTTCCTCTCTCTCTCTCTCTCTCTCTCTCCCTGCCATGTGGTCACACATCATTCAGTAGTCTAGCCCAAGCATTTTTACATGGTGGATGTCTTCCAAGGAGTGAAAGGGATTACACAGCATCAATTTCACTGTGTTCTGTTGGTCAAAGCAAGTCCAAGGGCCAGCATAGAGTCAAAAGATTGGGATTCCACTCTTGATGGGAGAATGATACAGGCACATTGCAAAGGGAATGTGGTTCTGCTGATTGAAAGAAGCCAGACACAAAAGAGTACATTATGTATGATTCTATTTATGTGAATTTCTGGAAAAGGTAAACTGATCTAGAGGAAAAGAAAGTAAATCACTTGTTGCCTGTGACTGAAGGGCGGTGACAGCAAAAAAGCATGCGGGAACTTTTGGGGATGATAGAAATGTTCTGTACCTTGATTGTGGTGGTGTATACACAGGGAACATTTGTCAAAATGTGTGCATTTTATTACAACTATTTGGTAAAGTATAGCAAAAAAGTAGGAGGTAGGAGGGACTGTGGGACCATCTTCAGAAATAATCTGCTGTATATAAAAGCTGAGATCTGAAAGAACCTTTGAAGATCATCTGATCCAGTGTCTTCACTTTACAGATAAGGAAAATGAGGCCTAGAAAGAGGAACTTACCAAAGGATACTCTGTTAGTGACAACATCAGGATTGCAACCCAGTCTTCTGACCACAGGCTTCCTCTAATCAAATTGGGGAAAAGGATTCCCCAGGCCTGTGTCCCACTGAGGCCCACTTAGACGTAAGCATGTCTGAAAGTGAAGGCTGGACCGTTAGAGCTGTCAATATCCCTTTGTACTCCAGAAGTTTCCAGGAGTCTCCAGTGCTCAGATTTCTGCACTCTGTTCCTAGTTCTGAGAGACTATGGACAAGTTCCTGTAAGTCAGCGCCTGTAATAAATATGAATGGAGCAATATTTATACATAGACGCGAACACTGTGTGGAAGAAATAAGAGAAGAGCAGCTTTGCCACAGCTAGCTTTGTCTACTGCGCTGCCTCTGGGTTTTCTGCGAGGGTGCTGCCTGGGAACGGGCAAGGAGGTCTGTGGAGCTAGAGAAACGTTATTATTCACTTAGGTCTTACTAAAGTAATAAACCCACCTTTTAGGCTTGTAAGGTAAGAATTATTGCTAGCTTTCATAAAGTGCTCCACAGAGTAAGATAAGGTTGAAATAATAAAAAATAGTACTGCCACTCATAGTAATATGCAAATGTTAGAACATATTTAGGGAACGTGAAAAAATGAATACAGTTCATGCTCTACCTTTACTATACTGTCTTTACTCGGAAAAAACTATATCAAACCTTGTCCAAAGTGTCTCAGACATTTATCAGATGTATCCAACTCCTTTGGATGCCAAAGAACCTTTTAAAAATTATCTGTGAGAGATGGCAGAATGCTATGGTCCGAAATAATTTGCGGCTGGTACAGAAGAGAGTAATACCCTGCTGATCTTGAGCAATTACCCGGAGAACTACGGACTTGAACTGTGGAGGGACCCTGAACTTTTTGCTAACACGAAGTCACTTTTGGAATTAGTTACCATAACACTAAAAATGAATGATTCAGCAAGGGAAGTTTTTTCAAGAGAACATCACTCTGATAGATTTCTGAAGCTTGGAGTTTTCTTCATTTTACTTTTGGGTTGTTGTCATTTCCCCATTTTTCTGTTACCTGTATCTTAAAAATTATTGTATAGTAAGCATCTTATTAAGTGAAGGGACACTAATTTGCATCTTGAACTTGTGGTTTCTGTCTCAAAGCTGCTGTTTGAGAGGAGCCTGTTCTTTCACAAACTTGAAGGACAGTTGCAGAATAACTCCACTGGCCTAACACTAATGCCAGGTGGAAAGTGATGCATTTATGGAAATAATTCAAGCCAAAGAAATCTACTCTTGTTTGGATTACCCCAGCTGGGCAGTACTTTGCTCCTGAATGGATTCCCCTTGGGTTAAGTTGGGTTAAAGAGGGCAAAACAATATGGGATATGAGGGAATCAGCCCAGGGCTCTCGTAGAGTTTAACCTCAGCAATCCTATAAAACTTAGCTTGGTCTAGGCCAGGCATTCTCAACTAAAGACCTTTTTAAAAGTTACACTTTCACTCCGTGGTTGCCATGTTTTGAAATATCTGGATTACCCAAAATGTAGTAACCCTTGTAGCTTTTACTGAGGTCCATGCACATTTTGGTAAGGTTTTTTTTGATAGCACTGGGAACCATGGACAGATCACCCATACTACCGTAAGAGCTCAGGAACCCAGCATGATAGGAAACTCACGAGGGAGATCAACCAAGACTGCTAGGTCGTCTTCATCCCTGCCAACCTGGCTCCCACTTCCCACCATCACCACTGTTCCTCTGGAACCCATGGTGGTTTGAATCACCTCCTATTCACGCCATTGGTGAGGGAGGTGTTCACACCCTAGAGTTATGGGGACGGCCAGACACACAACCCCTGACACTGGACAGAAGAGATTGACAGTAGTTTATTGGTCACCTACACTCACAGCTGGGAGGAGGAGGACACTGCACACAGGGCCACGTGCAGGTTGCACTCGAGGATGGAATGAACGACCATGACTTGTGTGGGTAGGGCAGACTTCTTTGTAGCGCCAAGAGGGTGAAGTGCCCCCTGATTCCCATGGGAGGATGTGAGTGGCTTGTTTGAATTCTGAGGGCTGGCAGGGAACTGAAACCCACCACTCAGGGATTAGCACCTGGTCCATTTAATAAGGCGAGTTGTTTGGCTGGGGGACCTTATCCTCTGGAGCAGAGTGGGGAGGGGAACTTGTGGTTAGACCATTTGAGGTCTCCCATTTTTCCCCAGATGTCAAGACATACATAATATTGGGCCTTAATTTTAGGCCTTATGCCACAATAGCCAAGTCAGGACATTATATCTAGACCACCATGTACAATGTCCTCTTGTAACTGGGAGGGAAAATAGAGGTGGAGTGAGGCAAAGGGTGCAAGCCAAATCTTTCTAGTTAATACTTCCAGTTAGTCACCTAGCAAATGCTCACTGAATATCTTCACGTGCCAGCACTAGACCAGGCCTTGAGACTTACAGGTGAATGGAGCCCAGTCCTATTTTGAGAAAGTCAAATGGAGGAGAAACGGAGGACATGAGCATATGGTCATACTGAGCGACAGATGCAGGAGCCAAGATTTGTGCCTGTGCTATGAGAGCACAGTGATGGGGGCAGGTCATCCAGGGATGAGGGCCCGTGACCCCTGAGCTGGCCTTGAAGGATGAGTAGGGGTTTGCCAGTCAGAGAAGGGAGAGATGGGGGCATCATATCAGAAGGACCAGCATGACCAAAGGTGGAAATGATCACGACATGATAAAAATAAGTGACAAATAGTCCCGCAAGCAGGGGGAGGGGTGGGTGTTGTTAGCCTAGTGATTGGGGCAGGATTGACACAGCCTCAGAGAGGCAGCCTGGGATAGGCAGGAACATTGTACTGCGAGGGCCGCCCTGGAAGCTTCTGCTTCTGTCACCCTTCTTCCCCACATTTCCCTCCAGTCCTCTGCCTCCTGCAGGCATCTTGTCATATTGCAGAATCAGATTCTGCCCTTATCTTACTGGGGGCGGGGGTGATGGGAGCAAGATAAGAGGCGAAGAGAGGAGGGTGCTAAGGGGACCAGAATAAACTTCACGCTCCTGACCATCTCGCCAAAGGCTGCCTCTGAATACATGTGCAACGTATTGTGCCAAAGGTCCCAGGCACAGGCCAGGCTAGCTGGGCACTGCCCGAGCTCTGTCACGAGCGCTCAGGTCACCCGACCTCTCTCTCCTGCTGCTGCTCTTGGCATCTTCTCCACACTCTGCTTCTGCTCTCCTTGGCCATAACGGTCAACTCTGTAAAAGCCACAGACTCCTCTAGAGACTGAGGAGGCGGGAACCAAGCAGCTAATTTTCCCGGAGCAGAAATAAGGTAGAGGGAATTAAAGGTATTTTTATCCATTTCAGGAACTCTGCCATCAGCGGTCCTACTTTAGACAGATAGATCTTCAAGCTGTATTTATTTTCTTATACAATGTTCTGCTTTCACATGTGCTGATATCTTGGATTGGAAATTGCCTTCCCTTCATTTCTCCCTAGGTTCTCATCTGGAAAACTCCTACTCTTCTTTCAAAACCTAGTTCAAAAATCACCTCCTTAAGAAGCCTCCCTCTGGCAAGCTAGTTTCTTCCTTCTGGCACTCCCTTAGCAGCTATTTTACACTTTTTTAAAAACACTGAACACATTGATTATAATTCTGTTTGTATGTATTTTCTTCACTCTTATCTAAATTCCTGAGGCATCTTTGTTTCCATAACAACCAGCCATAACAGACATGTACATAGTAGGTATTCGGTAAAACTTAAATGAATAAAAAGCCAAAGAAAACATTAAAATAAAAATCATACATATGGATCAAGCTTCCAACTACCAATTTATAGAAAATAGAGTACAGAAAAAGATGTTTTTCTTTTCCTGCCACCCCAGGATATAATCAGCAAAATCCTGAGAGAAGAACCCCTTTAGGACAAACACCCCAGTTTCCTGGAAAATAAATTACAAAGGGGGAAAGAGAGTGGGAGGAGGACCAATAATTTAAAAGAGACTTAGGAGACCCATCAAACAACTGCAAAGCATGGACTTTACTCAGATCTTGATTTTTAAAAAATATTAGATTATGACACGTATGAGACCTTGGAAATTTGAACGCGGGACATTTGATGACTTTAAGGACTGATTGTTAATTGTTTCAGATGTGATAATGGTGATATGTTGATATGTTTACTTTGAAAAGAAAGTAGTCATTATATTTTAGAGATAAGTTCTGAAATGTTTATGAGTGAAATTATATGTCTAGAATTTGCTTCAAAATAATATGGGAAGGAAGAAGTGGATGAGAGTGTGAATGGGGCAAGTTTGGCCATGGGGTTGATGGTTGTTGAGGCTGAGTGATGGGTGGACACAGAATCACCCTATACATATTTTTATGTATGCCTGAACTTGTTATTGCATTATTTAAAAACAATGAAAAGTCTTTAAAATTCTTGAATGTTTTGCATTTATACTTCGCTGTACAGTAACTATTTGCTGTACAGTTTGCTGTACAGTAACTATTTTAAATAACAAAATTGAAATGATTACTCCTCACCTCAGTGTGAAAAAAAATTTGTTTAAGGGATGCATATCTGTGGTTTTATTGTGTATTTGTGCTAGAATATTTTCCAAAGGAACATCTTTATTTAAAAAAAATAAGTAAAGCCAGTTAGAAAGTAGAGGGCTTATATAGAGAACTTCACTTTCTTTCTTCTTTTTTTACAAATTTATTTTATTCAAGTATAGTTGATTTACAATGTTGTATTAATTTCTGCTGTATAGCAAAGTGATTCAGTTACACATATATATTCATTCTTTTTCATATTCTTTTCCATTATGGTTTATCACAAGATATTGAATATAGTTCCCTGTGTTATACAGTAGGACCTTGTTGTTTATCCATTCTATATATAATAGTTTGCATTTGCTCATCCCAAACTCCCAGTCCATCCCTCCCCTACTCCCCCTCCTGCTTGGCAACCAAATCTGTTCTCTATGCCTCTGAGTCTGTTTCTATTTTGTAGATAGGTTCATTTGTGTCATATTTTAGATTCCACATATAAGTGATATCGTATAGTATTTGTCTTTCTCTTTCTGACTTACTTCACTTAGATAATCTCTAGGTCCATCCATGTTGCTGCAAATGGCATTATTTCCTTCTTTTTTATGGTTGAGTAGTATTCCATTGTATATATGTACCACATCTTCTTTATTCATTCATCTGTCGATGGACATTTAGTTGTTTCCTCGTCTTGGCTATTGTGAATAGTGCTGCTCTGAACGTAGGGGTGCATGTATCTCTTTGAATTATGGTTTTCTCTGGATATATGCCCAGGAGTGGGATTGCTGGATCATATGGCAACTCTATTTTTAGTTTTTTGAGGAACGTTCATACTGTTTTCCATAGTGGCTGTACCAATTTACGTTCCCAACAATGTAGGAGGGTTCCCTTTAGAAATTCACTTTCTTAGCCAATTTTTGGGAACACATCTGTTTTTCAACATATATAGTTGAATCAACTACTAAACTATATTAATATTTATTGCCAGTTGCAGACAGTTCTCAGGTGCAAAGCAAATTTGGAAAAATAGTTTCTAAGCACAATCTCCAACAACTTTAGCAATAAGTAGATCTTAAAGTTTGTTCACTTCCATAAAGTCCAAAGTTCTATAAGTTAAACAGTGAGTTTCCAAGGGTGCTTATCGGTGTGAATAAACAAGGTGTGGTGATACTCAGACAGGCAGTTTTTGAAAAAAAAAAAACAAAGAAGAAAACCTTCATTGAGTCAGTTTGCACAATATTGGTTACTTAGAGAGAACATTTTATTATCTGTATCTTCAACATAATATTGCCTTCAATTTTTTTTGAGAAACGTCTTCTGAAACTTAAATATTATAAATAAAAATTTGGATTTTTTTTTTGTCAGATTTGCCTAAGTAATCTGGGGATGAGGGGTCATTTTCCTACTTCTGCAACTCTCACCCTGTGAATTACGGACACTCAGTCAGTTGGTCCTTGGAACCAATGGTCACCATTAAGTGTGTGTTTAGTTAACATAGCACTGTTATATGTAAAAGTTTAGTTTTTAAGTTAATTAAAAACATTCCTCAGTTTTTAATGTATCTTGAGATTTTTTAAGGTGTGTGTGAGTATTGCTGTATGACCAGGAAGTTTATTGAATGTCTACTGTGCCCCCTAATATGCTCAGTTGCTTTGAAAAGTCACAACTCATTCATTTAAACCTCCCCATATGCCTCAGGAAGAGTTTTATTATTTCCACTTTGCAAATGGGAAAAGTAAGACTCAGAGAGGCTAAGAGACTTGTCTAAGGTCACAGCTTGTAAGCAGTGCAGGGCGTCAAGTGTTGGCTACCCTGGTTTATACTCTTCTGCCCTGTGCCCTGTTTAATTGTCTTCTCCTCAAGGTTGTGAGCCCCTTGAGAGCAGTCTTTCATTAGTCTAAACATGGAAGTGGATGTTTAATAAATATTTGTTAGATGATCTCAGCAAGTCATCCAAGTGTCAACACCATACAGCTGTAACCTCCTTAGGCCAGGAGCTGGGGTTCTTGGCCCATATGTTCCAAGCTGGCCTTTGGGACTGTGTATGATTATACAATAACCACCTAAGAAAAATGTTTGAGAATATACCTGGAAGCTTAAACCTACATAAAGAAAAAGTGTGAAAAGGAATGATTCCAAAGAATAGGGTCCAGGTTGAAAAACATTGAGGTTTAAATTTGGAAAATGACAAATCGACCAGAAAGGTTGATACAGTTTGGTCTTCACTCTATAGTTTTACTTCAGAACAAGTAGAGAAATTAACAACCTACGGAAGAAAATTCCTAGAACACTGGGATCAAGTCAATACACCTGATGGTTCTGGAAGATAGGATTTTCAGAGGTAAAAATACAATAGATCACTCCCTGAACTCCCTTCCTCAGCCTGTGGGTGTCAACCTGACTTCCCTTGGCCAAGAAGGAATATTTCCCTAATGTGGCCTTATCTGTGGTATCAGTGCAGCCTCATCAGAGATGAGGCACTTAACTGAAACTGCCGTATGCTTTGACAAATGCGATGGTTAATTTTGTGTGTCAACTTCATTGGCCATGGGTTGCCCAGATACTTGGTTCAACATTATTCTGGGTGTGTCTGTGAGGGTGTTTCTAGATGGGATTCGCATTTGAATTGGTACACGGAGTAAAGCAGATGGCCCTTCCAGCATGAGTGAGCCTCATCCTCCATTGAAGGCTGAATAGAACACAAAGGGAGAGGGTGTAGAGAGAACTTTCTCTCTTTCTGTCTGTCTTTGAGTTGGGACATTGGTCTTCTGTCTTTGGACTTGGACACAGAGTGGAATTATACCATGGGCTCTCCTGAGTGTCCAGCTTGCAGACTGCATACCTTGGGACTTTTTAGCCTCCATAGTTGCGTGAGCCAGTTAGTTGTAATAAATCTCTGTCTCTGTCTCTTTTTCTCTCTCTGTCTCACTCTGTATATATCACATTGGTTCTGTTTATTCTGGAAAACCCAGGGCCAGTACAACAGGTGAGATGTTAAATAGCTAATAATACTACCTACCATTTATTACATGCCAGTATCTACCAGGGGCAGTACTAAACATTTTATACAAGTTATCTCATGTAAAATTTAAAGAACCCAATGAAGAAACTAAGGTTCAGGGAGCTGTGACTTTTCAGCTAGAAGTTTCAGAACTGCATCTGTCGAACTCTAGAGCCCAGGCCTTTTCTTGCAGTTGTGATGCTGGGTGAGGATGGCCAGCAGTGCCATGAAAGAGGATTTGTGTTTAACGAGCTCTTGTGGCAAAAGTTTGTAAGCATTCAGTTACTGAGGAGCTGTGCGCTAGAAAGATGTAGAGACAACCGTGAAGGTGACAGGCCTAGGAACGAAGGCCTGGTGCAAGGCCCCCGAGGAGCTCTTGAGCAGCAACTCAGTATTCAACATTCAGAATACAAAGCCAAAAAGTAAACTAACTTTAAGGTGGAGTCTGCATTTTCAAAGAAAGGAGACTCACTTTCAAGAAAGGGGCAAACTGAGTAGATGAAGCTACTGGAAAATTTGCCCTGCTGTTTCTAGCACCTAGACTTCCTGCCTCAGTTCCTCCCTGTGCTGTGATAGCTCAGCACAGCTAGCAGAGCCACTCTTCCAAAGAATCGAGGTTATTGTAGGCTCTTTGAGGGCAGGTCCTGGGGTCTCGATGAGACTCCAATCTGGGAGATTCTAAGCAAATATTTGCCGACTGTTCCAGGGATCAGAGCATGCTGAGTGAGAACTAGGGCCACCTTCATTACCCTCTTTTTCCCATTGCCATGGAATGTGTGGGACAAGGGCTGCTGTCCTGCTGTGCCAGTTCCTTTCTTGCTCCTACTGCAGATGGACTGACTCGGCCTGGTGTGAGGACACGCTTAGCTTTCCCCAGTATTGTAATTCATAAGGTCCTTTAATTTTTTCTTTTCTTAAAACGTCGAATGGGAGAATGGCTAAGATGAAAAAGGTATATAACAGCAAGGGTTTGTGAGGACGTAGAGCAACTGGAATGATCATATACTCTGCTGGTGGGAGTATAAACTACTGCAGCCACTTTGGAAAACTGAGAGTACCTAGTAAAGCTAAACACACACATGCCCTCTACCCTAAGGCCCAGCAATTCCACCCTAGGTGTATAGACCAACAGAAGGGTGTACACACGTACTAGGATCCTCACAGCAGAGCGTAGTAGCCTCAAACTAGAAACAAAGTGCCCATCTACAGTAGAATAGATAAGTAAATTGTGGCATTTTTATGCAAGGGAATACTACACGGCAATGACAGGAAGACACTACAACTACGTGCAACTGTATGTGTGAATCTCACATGTTGGACAAAGGAAGCCGGATGCAAGAGAATCCATACTCTGTGATTCCATTTCTATAACAGTAAGATGTTTACATTAAAATATGAAAACATTTCCTAAAGATAAACCAGCCTGTGGCCTTACGACTGCGGGTCATAGTTACGTGGTGTGTGGGGGGAGGCACTGGGCGCGGCGGGGCGCTCGGGTGCTGTGAATGCTCTGTTGCTTGATAAAGTCGCTCGTTGCATGGCTTTATACACTTTGTGAAAATTCGTCAAGCTGTGCACTTATGATTGGCCCACTTTTCTCTATGTGTGTTATAGGTCAATGCAATTTACCAAAAAAAAAAAAAATGTGCAGTGAATTATTTGAAACTTCTCTACTAAAGAAAGTCTTTTAAATTGTGGGTTAACCCTGACATTGTTCCTTCACATGAAGTGAACTCAATTGACATTGTTTCTTCACAAGAAGTGAACTCAATTCTGAACTCTTGTATCATTTATAATATACAAATATCATGATGCTTTGTGTTACTAGCAATGATTAGTCTCAAAAATGTTCTGTAAAATAGTAGTTTTCTATTTAGAAAGAAGCCCATTTGCCAACACTTACGTAGGAATCATTTAATGAGAAGCATATGAGTTTCATCTAGTCTGAAACTGCTTTTACATCTTCTGTTTCCATAGAACAAAACTGATTGCCACTTTTTTTAAACATAAATTTATTTTATTTATTTTTGGCTGCATTGTGTCTTCGTTGCCGTGTGAGAGTTTTTCTCTAGTTGCAGCGAGTGGGGGGCTGCTCTTCGTTGCGGTGCATCGGCCTCTCATTGCGGTGGCTTCTCTTGTTGCGGAGCACGGGCTCTAGGCGCGCAGGCTTCAGTAGTTGTGGCACGCGGGCTCAGGAGTTGTGGCTCGCGGGCTCTAGAGCGCAGGCTCAGTAGTTGTGGCACACGGGCTTAGCTGCTCTGTGGCATGTGGGATCTTCCCGGACCAGGGCTGGAACCCTGGACACAATGCAGGCTGTGTGTCCCCTGCATTGGCAGGCGGATTCTTAACCACCGCACCACCAGGGAAGCCCCTGATTGCCAGTTTTTTAAGGAACAGTAAGTAGGTCAATTTCTGAAGGCCAGTAGCTGATAATTTCTAACCCATTAGTTTGCTAATAAAATCAAACACAGGAAATCCAAAAATTCTGGGCATCAGAGTGAACTTACAGTATAAAACTTCTTAAAACCACCAGTACACTGATATCAAAAGTGTTCCCTGACACTGTGAGTCTAGGGAAGCAAATACACATTTCAATATTCATCCCAATGTAAGGTGCCTCACAGGGGCTCAAAGGGAGCTGTGACTACATGTAATATAGATTCTGTCATGCTTTAAATTCAGACTGACAATATACTGTTGCATGCTTAAAATCAATGTGGTAAGTGTAAAGTGAAAAATGGCCAAATGGCATTTAAAATTTCAAAAACAGAGATAGCACTCAAATCCAACCCATTAAAATGTTCTTCCTTTCCTGCAAGTTGAATGGTGAATCTGTTTTCAGAAGCTGATTTATTTCTTCCCAGGCCTTGTACTTACGTCCCTCTCCTTGGATATTTTGTTGAGTAGAGAAGTCACCTTAAAACTCAAAGTCCCAGGCCAACTTTTCAAAAGGGGTCTCTTTTAAAGCCCAGTGTTTCCAGAAGCACCCTCAGCATGTTCCTTCTATCGTAACAGTAGTAGTAGTAGTGGTAGTAATGACAACAGCAACAATAACAGCTAACGTTTATATAATGATTTCTGTGTACTGGGAACTTGTTTTAGTCAGTTAGGGCTGCTGCAACAGAATACCATGGAGTGGGTGGTTTAAACAACAAGGATTTATTTCTCACAGTTCTGGAGTCTGGGAAGTCCAATATCAAGGTCTAGTGAGATGCCACTGCCTGGTGTGCAGACAGCTGACTTCTCCTTGTATCCTCATGCGTCAGGGAGCAGAGAGAGAGAAAGCAAACTCTCTTGTGTCTCTTCTTGTATGGGCACTAATTCCATTCATGAGGGCTCTATCCTCAAAACCTAATCATCTCCCAAAGGCCCCCTTGTAATACCATCACACTGGAGGTTAGGACCTCAACATATGGCTTTTGGGGGGCTACAAACATTTAGTCCATAACAGAACTGTTGTAGGTGTTTTCTATATATTAAACCATTTAATCCTGCCAACAACACAGTAAGGCAACTATTAAACCATCATCCTCATTGTTCCATTTTGTAGGGGAGAAAACTGAGGCACAGAAAGGGGAGGGGACTTGCCCAAGACTGTGTAGCTAGTAGGGGAAGGAGTCAGGATTCTGGCTTTGGACGGTGATTCTCAACGTTGATTGCAGGATGGATTCACCTGGAGACCTTTTTAAACTCTGATGCCTGGCTCTCAGCTGCAGTGGCCCCGCCCCAATTCCAGATCCTAATTTAATTTTTCAGGGATTTTAAAAATATTCCTTGGGCCATTCTAGTGAGTGGCCAGGGTTGGGCCTCTGGTCTGGGGCCCGGCATCTTAGCATCCTCCTGTGCAGTCATGAGAAAGTCTTGAGGAGACACTGTACCTTGGTTCCTGTGCTTTTCCCCTTTGGGCACAGATTGGTTAAAAGTCAATGGAAGGACAAATCTTGTGAATGAGATAATGACAACCCATGGGCATCAGCCAGCCAAAAGGTTTTAGGCAAGTGCCTCAGGACTTAGTTTTTTCATCTGCAAAGCAAAGGGTTTGACTTGAATAATTTCCTGCTTCCTTCCAGTCCTATGAGTCTATGAATGAAATCAATATATTAAACCCTTGATTATCCATGAGGGGATGATCCACAGAGAGTGTTTAATCTGAGGACTAGCTTCCTTCAGTCAACCTTCTTATCAACTGGTGTACGCCCAGGAATGCATATCAATTTGATTTGGGGCCTAAGCGGAACATAATGAGGAAGGAAAGAATCATGTGTGTTTGCGTGTGTGTACATGTGAAAACCATGCAAAAGATAAATTAAATGATTTGGAGGGATTATCTGCTGCTTTGGATTATCCACATCATTGCCCCCTCCAAGAGCGTTGATAATTGAAAGTTGCCTGTAGACTGATTGCTGACAGCTGAAGGATCCATGTTGCCAAGGAAGCTATGGCTGTAAGCCAAATAGCAACCTGATTAATTATCCTTTTATTTGTGCTGTCCCAGCGCTCCACCCTCTTCCCTCACCAGAGTGGTGTCCAGTTTCAGGAGCTTGGAAGAGAATAGTAAGCCCCCCCACAAATGAACAGCCCCTCTTTCCTGAGGCAGAAAGTACCATAGAGAGGTTTCTCATCCCTCCTCAGGTCTTTTGCTCACTGCCCCACTTGCTGACTCTACCTAAGATAATAATTAAATCAAGGACCAATAATTAAATCATTGGTCCAGTCACACTGGCTTTCCACATGGAGGATTTCAGCAAAATGCTCTGTTTTTCAAGATGATGCGTATGGAGGTTGCCCCAAATAGTACAACAGAGGCTCCAAGATAAGAACAAGCTGCCATGGCTAAGAGACTAAACCTTATCCCCAGGAGCTCTGTGCTGACTGGACTTAAGTAATTATCCTCAGGGTTTTAACTTTGAGTGACACACAGAATTCTGACTGCCTTTTCTAAAACCAGTTGTAAACTGCTGGCTTTCACAAGGGTATTAAATAGGCACTGAACTTATGACTGCAGGGCAGAGCATTGGTGGCAGGAGGGTATGGTCTCTGGTCTACACCACCTGCGGGAAGAGCCCGGCAACAGAGACGAGCCCATGTGTGTTTCTCCACAGCCTGGGCTGATATCAGGGCTGAGGGGTACTTCTTACCACGGCAGTTTGTGGATTCCAAAGGCTTTCCCTGCCCATGACTCAGTCAGTGCCCTCAGCACAGAGTCCTCCAGTCCCTGAGAAGCCACTTTCTGATTTGTACTGGGCGCGCCCACGAGGGGCCAGCTCTATACCGGTCTGCTAGGGCTTTCCGTCCAGGGCTGGCCTCTGGGATGTGTCAACTTAACTCTGGGAAACAAGACCCAGGAAGAGGGTAGTTCTACCCAGCACCAGAGCCTTTCCTGGCTGACAGCTTTCCTTGTGATGAAGTCAGGTAGACCTCAGGCGTCTGCGCCATCTGAGGCTCAATGGTGGTGATTATTTCACTGAGGACCAGTCTGATTTTGCATAGATTTTAAACAAATCTTTTAAGAGTAGGGTCCTATCCTGGGGGCAGCTGGAGGGGGACAGATTTCCTCTTAGAACGTGAGCTTTGAAGTGCACTCTGCCAGCTCTCTTGCTCTGGGCTTTTCAGGAACACAGTTGTACATTGATTTGGGAGTTTCTCCTAATGGGCTAGAAAACACAGCTTTCCTGTGGGGGGTGGCTCAGTGAAGCAGCTATTTTAAAAACCAGTGGAGGCCCACACAGAGACCCCCTCTAGTGAGGTCGTTCCAGACACTTCCTGAGGTCAATAAAAAGAAGCTGAGCCTGTGTTTCTTTTAGTGGAATAGACAAGTTCTCAGATACTTGGACACTGATTTAGGCATAGATTTGTGCTTAAACCACATGAACAGATTACTCTGGTATCTGAGCCATATAGATAAGTTGATTTCACTATCTATACTTGTCTGTATATGTAACTTATTAGCTTGTCTTAATGCCTTTCTTCCAAAGAACAATTTATTTAGCCTTTAGAAAACACATTGATTTTTAAGTAATATCGTTTTATAAAATAACTTTAGCTTAGTCTAAAATTGTTTTGCTTCTCTGCACATTCCATAGATTTACTGGGGTAAACTGATCTTCTCTTTATCTGTTCACTAAATTACTTTATGACTTTACCTATTGCCCTAAGAATATTTGTTGATAAGTATGGAGACCGTTTACATTTTCCGAGTCATCAAAGGAATGTAAACTAAAAGTCGAAGATAATGATTTTCCCCCATCAAAGAGGCATCATAGCAAAGAAACTAATATTGCCACTTATTGCTGGTGTGACATCTAGGAATGTATCCCAACACAGAATTACTTTTAAATAGGAGGGAAAGTTTTATGTACAAGTTACTCAGCACTACTCTACTTTATAATAATAAAAAAAAAAAGTTGAAAACAATCTAAATATCTGATTAAAGGGGACTCATGGAATGACTGGCCATATTGCAATGAAAAATGGCTCTAATGAAGAACAGTGGAAATGTTTATGATATACAGCTAAATGAAAAAGCAGGCTATAACACAGAGTGTAGACAGCGGCAAATATGTTAAAAAAAAAAAACTATGTATAAAATGTGTTTCTCTTTCACCTCCTTCCTTCACTGGCTGCTCAGGGCCTTCAGAAAAAGCCCTGAAATTTGCGGCAATTTTCAGCTGGGCCCAGCCTCACCTCTACTCCCACACTGCTCTGCTTCCCTCAGCCCAGCCTGCTCTCCAGTGCATCCTGCCTCCAGGCCTTCGCATGTGCTGTTGTTCTCTTGCCCAGAAAGTGCTTCTCTCTTCCCCATCTCAGTGCATTCCCCAGTCCTCCTTGACAAGTGTTTTCTGTGCTATACGTTGATTTTTTAAGGTCTTGCCTTCTGCTCTAATTTCTCCTGTGCTTTCACTTTCTGCATATTTATCCAGGTACTTAAGAAGAGGAAAGCTTCTAGGAGGCATGTGATTTTTGTATCATATTTACTAAACATACCCTGAAGCACATTTCATGAGCAAACCTAAGAGTTACAGATGCCCAGATCTCTCTCTCTCTCTTTTTTTTTTATTGGAGTATAGTTGATTTACAATGTTGTGTTAGTTTCAGGTATACAGCAAAGTGATTCAGTTATACATATACATATATCCATTCTTTTTCAGATTCTTTCCCATATAGGTTATTACAGATTAGTGAGTAGAGTTCCCTGTGCTATACAGTAGGTCCTTTTTGGTTATCTACTTTGTATATAGTAGTGGGTGTATGTTGATCCCAAACTCCTAATTTATCCCTCTCCTCCACCTTTCCCCTTTGGTAACCGTAAGTTTGTTTTCTATGTCTGTGAGTCTGTTTCTGTTTTGTAAATAAGTTCATTTGTATCATTTTTTGGATCCCACATATAAGTGATATCATATGATATTTGTCTTTCTGTCTGACTTACTTCACTTAGTATGATAATCTCTAGGTCCATCCATGTTGCTGCAAATGGCATTATTTCATTCTTTTTATGGCTGAGTAGTATTCCATTGTAGATACGTACCACATCTTCTTTATCCATTCATCTGTCGATGGACATTTAGGTTATTTCCATGTCTTCGCTATTGTGAATAGTGCTGCTGTGAACATAGGGATGCACATATCTTTTTGAATTATGGTTTTCTCCAGATATATTCCCAGGAGTGGGATTGCAGGATCATATGGTAGCTCTGTTTTCAGATACCCAGATCTGTTGCTGCAGGTCCCAGGGGAACTTGCAATCAGTGCTCGGTGATCCAGCCAAAAGTGGAATAAAGTTGTGTCTGAAAAGTCTTAACTCATGTTGCATGACAAACTCATATTTGCGACTTAGATGCGCTGGTAGTAGCAGAAACAGCGATCATGTGAGGAAAGGGGCTTGGAAGCCATGCAGCCCCTGATGAGCGTGCACTTGGGACATTGCCCCAGTCTCCCAAGCTCTGCCCTGGGCCTGGTGCTCAGTGTTTATCCCCACTGGGACCCTGGCTCATATTGAACAAACAAAGTCCAAGGTTGGTGGGAAGGAAAGTATAGCAAGCATCTATCCGTCACTCAAGATAACACATAATAAAAATCAAATGCTATATAAATCTTTCATGATTAGACACATACAGGTCAGGAGCCAGGGCAGGATGCATAATGGCAACTACAGAACATCCCTCAATATTCTTTCTGATGATACAAAATCAGTTCACATCCAATACACTTAAAATAACCAATTCACCCAATATTATCTGATATGGCTAACAAGAGCTGAAATTGAATCTTAATGTGGTTCATGAGTATATTCAGCAGTTTCTTAAAACTCTTCGTATAATCACAGTGCTTTATTGTTGAAGTTACCAGGTTTTGTGATACAAATATATCAGATTCATAATTAAAATGCTGTTGTCTATTAATGCCGCCACAGCATTTCCCCAAGTAGACACTTAAAAAAACATCCTACACACTTTCAAAGATGAATGAACTCCTCTTTTAGGAGAGATCCCTCCCTACACATGCTTTATGTATTAATATTTATTAATATGACCAATCTAGAGAAGAATAAAGTATTAAGAGAATGAGCACTAATGAGGCCTAGAGCACAACATTAAAAATAGCCACCACTTTGCCTAAACTGTGAAATAGTCCCTCCAGACTTCCCACCTCCTCCGTGGCTTGACCGTGGTATTGATTCTAAGGCTCATTCGACAATGTGGTCCGAGTCATCATAGAAAAAATATAAAGCTATAATGAAAGTTTTTTTTACAGAAGGTTCCAGTATGGTCAGAATAGCTTATCTTATGCCCTACTCCGTGGTTTAGGGATGGATGGGGAGTCTGGTCCCCACCTGCTCCCCACAGGGCTCTGGGACCGGAGAGGATTTCCACACGTTTGCCATAACCGGCCAAGCACAGAGGAGGCAGCTGGCAAGCAGGAGTGAGGCAGGAGTGGACCTGGGTTTAGAGGGCAGTGGAAAAGCGCTGGGGAACACTCTGCCCTCCACTGACTAGGCGGCCAGAAATCTAAAAAGGTCTTTGGGGTATACTGCTCTTGGAAAGCAACAGTGCATTTTCCCCAGGAAGCTAAGCGTTGGTGCCTAGGGGCTCCCAGCCTAAAAAAACAACAACAGATTTTTGGGTTTCCGGCAAACCAGGCATCGCCCTTAAAGGCTCATCGTATTCTCACATGCTTGTGTAACCTGTTTTGCCCCCTCTGGTTTAATTTTCGTGAAAATCTGTAAAATGAAATTGACTAGAGCAGAGGCATCCAGCCTTTTACCACCAAGTACTCTTTTTAGTATCCTCAATCAAAACCTTAATTGGTTTTCCACTTTTTAGGTTCAGAGCACCTGATCAACAGGCAGAACAAATATTATCCCAAATCACTGATGTTGTTCTAGCCAAATGCCGTGGCTCATGGCATTTTAATCAGACACGGGGTTCTTACAGCAGGTCCATGTTGAAGGCTGTTGGATTTTGGGAGATACTTTTAAAAGTCTGAGGACTCCTTTCAGTGTCATGAAGACTCTCGACAAGCTGGGGCCTGGTGTGTTGGACAGAAGAGAACCTGGGAAGCAGAGAGCCCGGAGCAGGCCGATGTAGATGCTGCTGTGGCTGAGGACTTTACACCCTTCCGGTGGTCTTGGTGGAGCCGGAAGGCAGAAGTTCACACAGTGCAGAGCAGGTCTGTTTCCAGGGTCAGGGGGAGCTCTCCAAGAGCAAGCAGGGTGCTCCAGGGACACAAAGGTTAAGCAACAACAACACAGATAGATATTCTGAAAGCTTTCCGAAAAGCTTAAAAAAGAAGGAGGAGCAGAAGAAGAGGGAGATGGAGAAGAAGAAGAAGGAAAGAAAGAAAGAAAGACCCCAAGGACAGACTATATAATCAAGTGTGCCCTTCAGAACACAGGTGACAGACATGGTTTAAATTTCCCCATTTCCACTGGGGACATCAGCATTGTTGAGCAGATGCCATGTGCCAGGCACTGTGCTGGGTGTTTATGGGGCTGGGCTTTTCCAATAGCATAGTGGGGGTCACACACATCATTCTCTTGCCTGTGCCCCTGGACTCACGGCCGAATGCCCGCAGGAAGGGCACTGTCACCTGAACAACCACCACGGCAGCATCAACTACAGCAACATGGACAGAAACTGGTAATGTTACTGAGAGCTTGACCAAGATCAGGTACAGGATTAGCTTTTTACATGGATCAATTAGTTCAGCCCTGAGGACATCCCGATTACAGAGGCACTATTATGATAATCCCCAATTTACAGCTGGAAAAACCGAGACTCAGTGACTTCACAAAGAGACCACAAAGAGAGAGAGAAGGATATCTGGGACCCAAATCCCAAGTCTGTCTGGCTTCAGAGCCCTTGCTTATAATAATTAGAGTGGATGATAAGAGGGGATAAAAATGAGGAGCTGCTTCACTAAAGTTTCCACAGAACCCAGAGAGCAAAAAGAAAACAGTGTCAGCGGCCATGGAGGTGGAGGCACACTTAACACAGAGCCTCAGGGAGCCACGTGTGGACTGAGCTGGCCCTGCAGCTCCCAGCATCCACCACGCCCAGCCATGCATGACGGCCTGCTGTGAGGGCAGAAGAGAAGGAAAATTGTACAACTGACGCGGGAACCAAGAGAGAGAACTTCCACTTTCCCCAGCCATCCCTCCCCCATCCCCAAGTCCTGGAAGTGTTTGGGAGGATTCTGGGGGTCTGAGGGGAGGGCTGGGGGCCCTGCTGAGTGAGTGATACTGTGTTTTGAAACATAGGAGATTTCGACTGTTGACTGGACACTGTTTTTAATCCCAAACTGGTGGGCCTGGGAAGTCAGTCCTGCATTTACAGAGAGTGAATAGTTTGTTTGGCTGGTGGGTCTTGTATCTTTTTCACATCTATATAGGTATTTTCTGAGTTGGAGCTCAAGCTTCTTTCATGCAAAGACTTCCCCTTCTTTGTACAGGATTTTGCAAAGTGTTGCATGAATTTCAACGTTTTGTCTGTTTTCTATCATGATGGCAAATATGACTGAGAAAGGAATCTTCTTCACAAAGCTCGTTAGTTCCAGATGACCCTCTCCTTAACAAATCCTTGGTATATTTTTCCTAGAAATGAGGGAGGTGTTCCACTGCTATTTTTAAATAATTGGGTTGAGTATGTTCGCAGTGTGTTAGTTCCTTTGTCTAATATGGACACATCTTAGATTTAGTGGGCTTGAGCCCCATCTAGACCATTATTTGCCATTTGACTGCCTGGCCATCAAGCAGATTGCTTTATGATCTGATTGGATTGTTATAGACTTAACCTAAGTAGCAAGAGGAGACCGAAAGATGACGGCTCTCAACAGGCTCTCGTGTCACTGCTCTAGGACTTACAGTGGATCCCTATTGCCCTTTGGATCCACCGGAGACTTTGGTCCCCACTCTCCCTCAAGCAGGCTCCCCTGCCGTGTGTACTACATTTCATGCCTCAGCCCCTCTCTGCTCTGGGGCCTCTGCCCCATGGGGAGGTCTCAGGGGAATGTGTCTCCCTTCTCACAGCCAGCAAGCTGCGGTAACTAAATGAAGACATGCTCAATCAATTTGTAATTAACATACCATTCAAAGTCCTGACAAGCATCACACATTCAGAAAACCAAAGACAGGATTGGGAAGGACTGTTTTCAAGAGTGAAAAGAAAAAAAAAAAAAAGGCTTTAAATAAGAACTGTTTACATTTGTCAGCATTTCTACCTGAAATAATAATAATAATTTTTAAAAAACGGAAAACAGAAGCAGCCTCTTGGAAAAACAGCCTGTTCAAAACCACAGAGCTATATTAAAATACACACCAGCACAGACGTTCTATCACTTTAAAAATGTTTTGAATGCCTGATGCCAAGCAGGATGCTGGGGGTTTCTTGCAGCCAGCACCAAGTGTTGAGGAAACATCAAAAAACAAAAAACAAAAAACAAACCCTCCATGTTGACTCAGCCAAAATAAACATTTCATTACTCCCATAATAAAGATGACTTCTCGATTGAGTGGATGAAATTCCAGTTAGCTAGCTTTCCAGGTTGTCTGTGTAGGCAGTTTTTAGAGACACAGCATAATAACATGCATGATAAAGTATTGAATTCGATTGGCTAGAGGGAGACTGAAGGAGAAAGACAGCACTGTGAGTTAGTGTGATAGGCCCTAGCACGGACTTTGATGGATGCTTTAATCCATCCAGGACTAGTGTGCCCTGTACTGGGTGCTTTACTAACAGTGCCCAGAAACTTAAAAATAAACGAATTGTTGAAAATGTGAGGAGACTCTTTCCAAGGGACATGCTAAAAATGTCAGGGTGTTTTTTGGAATTTTTAAGAAAGAAGGAGAGAGAGAGAGAGAGAGAGAGGAGGAAGGCAGGAAGGCAGGAAGGAAGGAAGGAAGGGAGGGAGGGAGGAAGGAAATAGGGAAGGAGAGAGGAAGAAAAAGGGGAAAAACCAATGATTTAAGTGGCTTTGTAATTCCCCCCATTCTCATGAGTAGCAATCACCCATACATTCTTCAGGGCTTTCCCTCATATTTTATCTTGTTTCATTCCCATCACAACCTTGAGGGAACCATTTTTTTAGCAGGGAAATGAGCACACAGAGGTTATATGACTTGCCCACGTTGATGCAGCCAACAGATTGAGGAGTGGGAACCACGATCAATCTCTCCAACAAGCAAAGCCAAGAGGGCCCATTCTGTATTGTAGAATGAACCCTCCTGCCCCTTGCCTGGTGTCCCTCTGTCCTTGTGTTGCTGTTCAGGTCACATATGGAATGATTTAGAGAAAGTCTTCTGAGGGCAGGGCCATGGACTTCATGATGACCATAGATCCTGGCCACATGATGGTTTCCTTGTGATACTACAAGTGCCTAGTGTGCCTCTATGGAAACAGAATCCCTTGTGCAGGAAGTTGGGATTGGGCTTGGATTCTTACTGACCCAGTTGCACATGTTGGGCAAGGGCATAAAAGGAAAGGAACTGATGTTCACTGATGGTCTGTTTTCCTATGGAGAACTCATTGCTTTCAACCAGTGGCCCTCACCTGAACTACTCCACATGAAGTCCAGTTGACAGAGTGAGAATTTAGGTGGCTTCTTCCAAGAGTCTGCACCAGAGGCTCCTCCATCCCCTAATTTTCTGGGCTCAAAACTCTGTTGGCCTCTATACCCCTCAATCCCTTATGGCAGGTGGGGGACGGAGACTCTTAGAGGGTATGGGGGTGGCTAGGAGGGGTATTTGGAACGGGTTTCTCTCTCCAATACTCAGATCATCCCCTGGAGAAAACCTGCTGCCATTTTGACTCTGCAATCATTTAATATGGTGAAAAGTTGCCATAGCAACATGATTTCTGCATCAGGTTGACATAAATTCATGCTTGCCTGGTGTGAAAAGAAAAATTGAGCATTCAATCTCCACCAGAGTACTTATACATAGGAGCAGATAGAAGCTACAAATCCTGGCTTTATTATTATTATTTAAAAAAAATTTAGTATGGGTTTGAACATATGCAAAAGTAGAGGCAAATCTAACAAAGCTTCGCGTGTCTATTGCCATCTTTAATAACCATCCACATATGGCCAATCTTGTTTCATTTCTACCCTCCCTCCTTCTCCAGACCTCACCCACTGCCTTATTGTTAAACAAATCCCAGCTATCATGTCATTTCATTCACTAATACCTCTATATGAATCTCTAAAAGGTAAGGACCCTTTTTTTTGGCCGCACCATGTGACATGTGGGATCTTAGTTCCCCAACCAGGGTCTAACCCGTGCCCCCTGCAGTGGAAGTGCGGATTCTTAACCATTTGCCCGCCAGGGAAGTCCAGGACCCTCTTTTTAACAAATGATTCTCACAAGAGTAATAAGTAAAAGATAAAAATAAAGGAAGATTTCAGAACACAAATTCTGCCTTTCTCCCAAACTAAATTATTTAAACTGCATCTATCCCCTTTTATTAATATCTCTACTTCAGACACTATTTATTTTTTGGCTTAAAGTATAATAGCACTTTGTAGCAGGCAGCGTTCCAAGTACTTTACAAGAATTATCTCATTTAATCCTACCCTGTGAGGTAGATAATATTATCCCATTTTGCAGATGAGGAGAATGAGGCACAGAGAAGGCTTAGTAACTTGGCCAATATCAAACACTCAGAATAGGTAAATGACCAAATACATTGTTTTTGGTTCCTCATCCGGGCTAACCTTACCATTGAAAAGGCTGCATGTTTAGCTTACAGTTTGCAGCTTGTCCAGTGCCTGCTTTCCTGTGCTTTGCACTTCCGTACCTACTCTTAAGACTTGACATTGAAACCTTACCGATCATTGGGATTGACATATACACACTACTATATATAATATAGATAAGTAATAAGGACCTACTGTACAGCATAGGGAACTCAATACTCAGTAATGGCCTGTATGGGAAAAGAACCTAAAAAAGAGTGGATATATGTATATGTATAACTGCTTCACTTTGCTGTACACCTGAAACTAACACAACATTGTAAATCAACTATACTCCAATAAAAATTAAAAAAAAACTTACTGAGCAGAAACAGATCACTGATGACCACCTATCTTTATGCCTACAAAGTATATTTTCAACTGTGACATATCTTCTATTAAATCCTGAGTAATATCCTTCAGTGGAAACTTTTGGAAGGTTTTATCCCTGAGAAGCAGAGCAGTGAGGCAGCCACCATGCTGGGTGATATCACTCAATCGCTTATTGGCTGTCCTTCGGAGGGTGAGTTGCTGAACTCAGCTCCTGGCACATACCCTTGCCCCGTCAAAACCTTCCCACCTTGTATTGCAACCATCCCCTTACTACTAGTCTGTTTCCTCAGAGGCTTCTTGAGGGCAGGAGCCAATCTGCCATAAGTTGGTTTGGCTGTTTGTTCTTTTTCTGTGTCTGAGCATCGAAGCTGGCACATAGTTAAGTGCTCAATAAATGAGTTTTTCTGGACATTACGATTCTCTGAGTTCTTTTAATTTTTCTTTCAAATTAAGCAAATAGTGATGTATCTGGCGGTGACTGAAATTCAAAATAGATAAAAGCAGCCACATAATTCAGAGAAAATACAGATTTTTAAACTGAGGAGAAAGATGTTCCTGTCTGATTTTCCACTATGTCTGCCAACCTTGATGTTATTCTATATACAATTTTCCAGTGCCTTTGTAGACATAGTCTTTGGAGTTTATCTTGGAAAAAAATAGCAGTATATTATCTGAAGTTTAACATTTAATATTTTAAGATTTAAGATTCTTAAGTTGAATTGCCACTACTAATAGTTATTTTAGGTTTCTAAGAGAAAGGCAAATATATACAACAAGAACTGAAAAGGTACAATTAAAGTCAATATTAATAGAATGTACAGGCCTTTCCAAGTTATCCCCAAATACTTGCTTCACACTTAATAATACAGTAAAAAGATCATGCAAATTTTCTGAGACTGTTCTGGTTTCAAATATTTGCCCTGTTGCTCTCATGTGTATTTACCAGATCAGATACCAGGCTTTGGTTTGGAAAAGACAATTACCGTACACAATGGACTAATAACAATATTAAAGTTGTGCATTGACTCAGCACTCCCCCTTCTTACACAAGCTTGTGCTTCTTTCTGTATTTTATTCCAGGTGACAGCAAATATTGAAAGTATCTCATGTGATATTGCTGGGATTATACGGAACATGATTGTTTTTTAAATGTAGCTGTGTAGCTTATATACTTCAAGCTGTTTCCTGAGAAATAGAAATAATCCTAGGCAAGCACTTAGGTGAAAAATCAGAAGTCTGGTAATTTGCTCTGCACTTTTTGATTAATATAAAACCAGAAAGCAATTAAACATTTAACATATATATCACCTAGTTTCTGCATTTTTGTCAAAAAAGATTCTATAAATGGTATTCTTCCTAACTTTTTAAAATTTATTTTATTGAAGTGTAGTTGATTTACAGTGTGTTAATTTCTGCTCTGCAGCAAAGTGATTCAATTATACATATACATATTCTTTTCCATTATGGTTTATCACAGCATATTGAATATAGTTCCCTGTGCTATACAGTAGGACCTTGTTGTTTATCCATTATATCTATAATAGTTTCCATCTACTAATCCCATACTTCCAGTCCATCCCTCCCTCACCGCCCCCCTTGGTAACCACAAGTCTGTTCTTTGTCTGTTTTTGTTTCACAGATAAGTTCATTTGTATATAGTTTAGATTCCACATATAAGTGATATCATATGGTATTTGTCTTTCTCTTTCTGACTTACTTCACTTAGTGTGATAATTTCTAGGTCCATCCATGTTGCTGCAAATGGCATTATTTCATTCTTTTTATGGCTGAGTAGTATTCCACTGTATATATGTACCACATTTTCTTTATTCATTCATCTGTCGATGGACATTTAGGTCGTTTCCATGTCTCAGCTATTGTGAATAGTGCTGCTGTGAACATAGGGGTGCGTGTATCTTTTCGAATTATAGTTTTCTCCAGATATATGCCCAGGAATGGGATTGCAGAATCATATGGCAACTCTATTTTTAGTTTTTTGAGGAACCTTCATAATGTTTTCCATAATGGCTGCACCAGTTTACATTCTCACCAACAGTGTAGGAGAGTCCTCTTTTCTCCACACCCTCTCCAGCATTTGTTATTTGTGGACTTTTTAATGATGGCTATTCTGACCAGTGTGGGGTGGTACCTCATTGTAGTTTTGATCTGCATATAAATGGTATTCTTGCTACTGGGAGGTGTGTGTGTGCAGCTCACTATTAAGGGATCTGAAATTCCAGCTCAGCTAACTGACTTCTTTGCCATCATTGAGAAATTGCTGAATTTGATGTGGCTTTTGCTTTAATCTGTCAAAAATGGAATAATATATGAGTCTTCATATATTATCATGCTTAGGAAATGCAGACATGTTTAGGCAGTGATTCAGTGTTCAACAAATATTTATTTGTTAAATATTTACTCTTCTGCCTCAAAAATAATCATAGATGTTATTCCAGGTTCTGGGACCCTTTACTTCCTAACCCCACACCCCTTGATTCTGAACTCTGGGGTTCTGTTTTAACTCAAGGACAATAACCAGGCAACTAAAAATATGTATACTGAGCGCACAAGAAAAGTCGGGAACTGCAGAAGCCATAGTGACAGTCTCGTGTGTGAGAAGAAGGGGAAGCTTGTCTGCTGCCTCTCACAGGCCCTGCAGGATGCGTTGCTGTCAAAGAGCTTGAGAACAAAATGCTTGAGCTTGAGAACACTCCTCCTGGACCCTGCCCCCCAGGGTGCTCTCCTGAGCCTGGCCCACACTGGAAAGGCTCTGGCTTCCGTTGCAGAGTAGTGGTCCTCCTGCAAGGCACAGCCTCTCACTGGCCTTGTCCCCAGATGTCTTTGCTCCTAGGCGTGAGCAGGCAGGGACTTTGGCCATACGTCATTGTTGCCAAATGCCAACTTTAACAAAATTGTTAATTGTGCTTTCTTTCGAAGCAGAGTTTTAGTGTATCAGTGTCAGAGTTCAGAGAAGCAGCGTTTATACTTGTGTTTAACCAAAGCTCATGATGCTGCGCAAATCACTGACACAAGCGCTGGCCTCACTTCCCAGTCTGCAGAGTTCACCCTTCAGGCCTTTTTCAGAAACATTGGGAGAGCAGATGGAAAAGTCAAGCAAACTGAAAGTCAGAAAGCATGGCCTTCATCTGGGAGGAAAAAAGCCTTTTGTTGCTGCTGCCATGATAGCTCAGGAGAAGCATGGGGTAAGGTCTCAATTTTACCTAAGAAATGACACCTAAAGCTTTATATTTGTTTTTATTGTTGTAAAACTATAGCCTCTGGAATCGGTAAGGCCATTCCTTCTAGTATCATTTATTCTAAATGCAGGCATAGGGACTTCCCTGGTGGTGCAGTGGTTAAGAATCCACCTGCCAACGCAGGGGACACGGGTTTGATCCCTGGTCCAGGATGATCCCACATGCCACGGAGCAACTAAGCCCGTGGGCCACAACTACCGAGCCTGAGCTCTAGAGCCCGCCAGCCACAACTACTGAAGCCCGCGTGCCTAGAGCCTGTGCTCTGCAACAAGAGAAGCCACCGCAATGAGAAGCCGGCGCACCACAACGAAGAGTAGCCCCTGCTCGATGCAACTAGAGAAAGCCCGCGTGCAGCAACGAAGACCCAATGCAGCCAAAATTAAATGAATTTATTAAAATAAATAACTAAATGCAGAAATAATTCTATGGACAATAAATAGCAATTCCTGGGATGGCTTGTTGGAAGAAACCAGACTTTGAGAAGTAAATAACCCAAGAGGTACCAACTTATTCTAAATAAAACATGACCCCAAGATAGTTAAGTGGGTCATCCGTAATAGTTAAATTTATTGAGACGTACTATGTTGCAGGTACTGCGCTAAGGCTATGACATGGATTACCTAGTTAAATCTTCATAATAAGTAGGAAAAGTACTAGTGTGGTATCCACTTTTTAGAGGAGGAAACTGAGGCTTGGAGGTGTAACCTTGCCCAAGGGCATACAGCTAGCAAGTAGTAAAGCCTGCCAGGATTCAGATTCCCCCCTCACTCTGTTGCCCAAGCTCTCACCTGCCGTGTCAGACCATCTCTCTCTAGGCTATGGGTTTCTCTCTCCATCAACACCCACCCCAATCAGGCCATCTGAGTCAGTAAGAGTGATTTCTTTGTTCACAGGTATTAAACTTCATACTTTGGCTCTTCGTGTGCCCAGAAGAATAAGCAAAGAAATTGGCAGGAGTGAAATGTATTTACTATAATCCATTTTCACAATTCTTAAAACTCCTTGAGAAATTTTATAATAGTTAAACATCTTAAGCTAAATGAGGTAACTAATTCTGCACATACTTTATTTAAGGATTGGAATGCGTGTTCAGTTTAGTTATAAAATGACGTTCCACAGAGTGAACGCTATTTTCCCACCGTTAAAAGTCTATTTTTCACAGGAAATTTTCCTGACCTAAAAGGGTTAAGATTATAGGAATGATCATATAGGAAACCCTAGAAAACCTAGAAATCACGCCTTCATCATGCTTCCAAGTTGGGTATCACCCAAGTATCCATCTGTAGACTGGACATCTCCAAGTTCATGTCCCCTAGACACCTCAAACTCTTGTATCTGAGATCAGACAAGACATCTTCCTCTGCAAACCTGCTCTTTCTCCAGGGTTCCCCCTCAGTCAGTGGCTCTACCATCCATCCAGTCCCCCAAACGGAAACCTGGGGGCTTTCTTCCCCCTCATCTCTCCCTTACTCCCCACATCCAATTGCTGGCCAGGCTTTGTCTCTTCTTCCTCTGGAGCCTCCCTTCTCTCCGTCCTTCTCAGCTCAGCTCTCCTTATTACTCACCTGGATCAATGCCACATTTTTCCTCAATACCCACATTAGGCATCTTCTCTGGGAGGTTTTTCTTGCCTCCCTGCACCCCTCAGTCTGGGCTCCGGTAAGTTCACTCTGCCTCTTGTGCCCTCCTCTATCAGCACTCCTCCTGTCCCCTAATTGCATGTTTACTTTTGTATCTTGCTCCAGTGCACTATAAGCTTCTCGAGGGTGGGGACTGTGTCTTATTTGCGAATAGCCAGCTCTGAACAGAGCCTGACGCTTGGTCATTACTCATTAAAGTCTGTTGAGTAAGTCGAGGAGACTTTCAAGTGGTCCTGTCTTCAGCGTTCCTGGGGGAATCTTGTCAGGATCAGTGTGTGATCACACAGCTTATCCACTTGGGGCTTGGGGTAGGCTCGCCAGGAGTTACATTTCCTTTTCGTTTATATCTCTTTTGTGATAATAAAGAAGAACACAGCAAAATCAACAGCATTTAGGACAATGTTATGAATATTATAGGCCAGAAAAAAGAGCTTGTTAAAGAACAATGGACAGGTCAAACAGGCTTAAACCTAGGGATTCGGTTTTTAGTCTTCATGCAGTAACACGTCTGATTTCTACATTACTGAAAACCAGCATATAATACACTACCTGGCTACAGCAGCTATTGAAAAATTAATGACAATAAAAACAATAATAATAATATTTATCACTTACTAAATGTTTCCTATGTGCTTCCTATTCTGAGTGTTATGTGCATATGTCATTTAATCCTCACACCAATTTTATAAAGCTGGTATTAATATCCCCATTTTATAGTTGAGGACACAGAGTTAAGTGACATGCTTAAGGTCACCTGCAAGTCAGTGGCGGCACCAGATATGGACCCAGCTGTCTAATTTCAGAGGCAACTTTTGTTAGTCACTGCTGCCTGACCCAGTGCACACAGGACTCTGTGGTTCTACTCAGCCAAACTCTCAGCCATGAGTGACAGCTGCTGAAATACAATTTGTAAGCATGTAGAAAAACACAGACTGTTTCTGACATCCTTTCTGATAGTCACAGCTTACCCAAATTCAGGCAAATAATCAAATATCACACATGCTAACTTGTTCAACATTATGTCTTTTCTTAGCTGTAAGTAAAGGTAGACTTCATTAAAAAGGCATTACTCCTCAAAAAAATTCATTCTCTTCCTGCACAGAATTATCTTTCTGGAAGATATTTGTTCATATTACTTGGTTTGGGTAGGAACTGAGATTTATTTTTTTTTAGAATGGGTGGAAAATATATTTATGCTAATTACACAGATCTTTGAATCCTCTTTGGTCATGGTAAAAGAATGAAAATCATCTGCTTGCTGCTACCCACACCTTTTGAACAGTCTTCTACCCTAGTTGGCTTGGTTTTTACTTGTGGACTGGGAAAGATAACATGGGCCAGAATTGTGTTGGCACAAAATGGCCTGACTCTAAAAGCTATAATGACGAACAATTTCTTCTGAAAGGCAGCTCCTGGAATTACTGACAGAAGCATCCTCTGACATGCCCAGCTTCAACTAAATGTGGTCAGGGCTCCAACCCCACTGGGCTTCTTAAAAATAGTCATGCATGAATAGTGAATAGCAAAGAGGAGAAACACAGCCATAAATTTGACATTTTCTCTCCTATGTCCATTCCTCTGTATTACCAGCCATAAAAATATGATCCATTGAGCCTGCTAGCATGAAATACCACAGAAATGAGAGGAAATTAGATTCTATTACAGGCATGCCTCAGAGATATTGCAGGTTCAGTCCCGGACCACTGTAATAAAGCAAATAACGCAGTCAAGCGCATCACTCAAAGTTTTGTCTTCCCAGTGCATATAGAAGTCATGTTTACACTATGCTGTTGTCTGTTAAGTGTGCAATAGCATTTTGTCTTCCCAGTGCATATAGAAGTTATGTGTACACTAGACTGCTGTCTGTTAAGTGTGCAATAGCATGTCTGAAAAAATGTACACACCTTAGTTAAAAATTACTTTATTGCTAAAAAATGCTAACCATCATCTGAGCCTTCAGCAAGTAGTAGTAGTAACATCAAAGATCACTGATCACATATCACCATAACAAATATAATAATGAAAAAGTTTGAAATATTGTGAGAATTACCAACATATGACACAGAGACACGAAGTGAGCAAATGCTTTTGGAAAAGTGGCACAGATAGACTCGTTTGATGCGGGGTTGCCACAAACCGTCGATTTGTAAAAAAAAATGCAGTGGTGTCTGTGGAGTACAATAAAGCAAGGTGCAATAAAACGAGGTATGCTTGTAACTGAGTGCTTCACTCACCTGTTAACTCGCCTGTTACATGTTCTGGGTTATAGGGTCCATGCTCACAAGGGTATAAGACCTTTATTTCCTTTACCAGTTCTAAGTTTGTTAACATCACTTAAAATATATATATTTGGGGGTTATACCATGTGTCAAATTCTCAAGGACTTAAATGTGAAACACCTTTTTTTTTTTCAACAATTAGGAGAATCAGTGAGCTATGATAAAATGGCCTAAATGTACTTAAAAACAATTCCCCGAAGAGCTGTGCATGAATGAGTGCATTAATTATCACTTCAATATTAAGAACTTAAAAATGAAGAATCTGTTTTTTAAAATTGCTAAGCCATCACAGTAAGTGTCCTCAGATTGACTCATTCCCCCCCCGCCCCCGTTTATCTAGTTTCTTAAGGAGCATGCTAGACCACTCTCCACAGAGGAGAAAATGTTCTAGAATAAAGAACAATCAGTAGCTTAAATTAAGATTATTGAACTAACTGATCAACAGCTCATTAAGATAACAACAGGTAAATAACTTTAGTATCCTTTGGAACTGAAAATTTTTAAATATTAAGTTGGAATTGAAAGATTTGGGGAAATATTTAGTAAATTGTGTATATATGTGGGAGAAACTATACAAATACAAAGATGATATTTGTGTGACATTTCAAATGTAAGATTAGATGTTTTCTATGCAAAAGTGGATTATATTAGGTATATGCAATTGTCAAAACTCATAAAACTATAACTTGGGGTCTCTGCATTTCACTGTATGTAAATTACAGTATACCACAATTTAAACAGATCCTCAAACTCTCAACGTCATCAAAGACGAGGAAAGTCTGAGAACCTGTCACTGCCTAAGGAGATATGAGGATTAAATATAATGTGATATCCTGGATGGGATCTAAGAACAGAAAAAGGAAAATTTAAAAATGAATGAAATCCAAATGAAGTATGTAGTTTAGTTAATAATAATGTATTAGTATTTGTTCATTAGTTGTGACAGATGTACCTCACTAATGCAAGGTGTTAACAATAGGGGAAACTGGGGCTGGGTATAGGAAAACTGTCCCACTTTTCTACAAGCCTAAAACTATTCTAAAAAATTTAAGCTTATTTTAAAAAATAGAAAAAAAGCAGGATGAGAGGGAGTGGGGAATGGAAAATATATATGACCCTACTGGAAGGTCAAGAAACTGAAAATGAAAACGTCTGCATTATCTATTTCAAGCAGTAAGTGTAAATTAGCCATAAAAAGCAAGTGTTTTTATTTACTGGACATTAGCATCGAATAGATGCCCTCCTATCAGATTTACTTTCCCATGATAAAACTGAAGATTATCATCATTACCATTATTTTTTTTTAACTGGACTAACACGTTAAAAAAGGTTGTACACATACAAATGGCAATGGACTGGATAAACAGTATAGCTTCTATTTTCGATGTAGCAGATTCGTCATTGTAAATTATCTAGTGCCACTGTTCCGTCCTGTTTTAACTCCACCACCCAAGACTTCCATACATTCTTTATGTAGGTAAAGAGAAAAATTCATTTCGTGCCTGCCAAAACGTTTTCTTCTCAGGTGTGAGTGTGTATATAGAGAGAGATTGTGTGTAAAGAAAACTTGCCTACGAGCCATCCGTGTCTCTGATAAATATGCCTTTATGCTATAACCCATTATCATTATAATAAAATCCTGTTCATCACCCTTTTAATACGCTGTGAGTCTTCCTCATTTTTTGGGGTCGATGCTAACCAGCCCTCGAAGCCAATCGGACGGGCCGAACACAACTGTGAAGCAATGTCTGGTGTCGCCACATCTGGGCCTGGGTGCCGGAGGCGAGGACTGCTTTGGTACCCGTAGGGTGTAGCAGGTACCCTCCTTTGTGGCGCGCAGCTCCATCGGGAGCACCCCTTGCGACGAAAGATTCGTTTTTTCAGTTAACAGTTCTGGTGCAGAGGCTGGTGGAGAGGCCCAGAGCCGACGGAGACCGAGACGAAGATGAGCAAGAGGCCGCCCGCCGCGGCGGCCCAAGAGAAGAGCTCCTTACGCAGCGCAGCCGCCCGCAGCCCAGACTGGCAGGCTGTTGCGAGCCCCTGCGTTGCCATGGGAACCGCGGCGGCTCCCCTGCGGAACCAGACGTTTATTACCTGAGAATCCGCGCGCGGACGCCGCCCCCACCCCCCGGGCCGGGGGGACTCGCATCTTCCCTGCCCGCGTCAGCCTAGCGGGGAAAGCTAAAATCAGACGCGGCGCGAAGGACGCGTTGCAAACGCTTCGTAAGCGTTGCTTGGTGGCCTGGCCGGACGCCCCGGGTGGAGGCCCATGCGAGATAGGCCCGCGCAGCCCCTCCTTCCCAGCCATTCCGGCGCGTCCCCCAGGCCCAGGGCGCGACGCGGGGCTCAGAGAGCCCCCCTCGCTCCGCCGACGCCCTGGGACCCCGCCCGGGGGAGGAACCGCAGCGCGGCGCCCTACAGATGGAGACAGAGGCCCGACGTGGGCGTTTTAGCAGAACCGTCCCAAAGCCAGGCCGCGTTTACTCTTCCTGGCCCTCGTCCCACAAGGCTCTCCAAGGGGAGGGAGGGAGCTTAAAAGACATTTACCCCCGAGTCCTAGCCTACTTATTGGAACACTTCCCTAACACCCCGGCTGTCCCGGGAGCTAGAAACAGAAGGCAATGTTTGGGTAATTAATAGTGACAACAACGGGGCTCCGGAAACGCTCGCTGCCCGGGGCCGGGCCGAGGGCCCGGCGGGAGGCCCTGCGAGGTGCTCGGCCCGGCAGCCTTCGGGACGCACGGACAGCGGTTCCCGCGGGGTGCGTCCACACCCAGGCCCGACTTCCACCGTTCATATAATTAGGAGAAACGCAGAAGGCGCACGGTCTCCATTTTACCCACCACACTTTTTCCTCCCAGGTCACTGGGGAAGCCCCTGGCTCCGGAGACATCCGGGCTCCGCGCCTGGGCCCGAAAAACCCGCCTCCAGGGAGCGAAGGTCTTGTCGCTCCAGGCTATAAATATTAATAAGCTGAGAGGCCCGGTCATAATTATCTCCCATTAATTGCAACTCAACCAAAAATCCAGCCTCCTGCCACTCAGGGCCCCCTAAGTCGGGGTTGCTGGGTTTTGGTGTCAGGCGACTTCCTCGGCGCAAAGTCGTTCTTTGTATCCTCCGCCCAACATGGAAACCGTACGCTGCGCTTGTCGGCGTGTTAAAATCACCCTCGGAGAGATTCGAGCCGACGGCCCTTCGCTAGCCTGCATCCCCGGCCGCCTCGTGCGCACTATTTGTCTCCCTGCCACCAGGGGACCTGGCCTCTATCCCCACCCCCGACCTTACGCTACTGAAGCAATAGTGTGAGGGATTTGACGAACGGGTGGGGCCGCTCCGGATCTGACTCGAAGGCACCTGTGGCGGCCCCGGCCCCGGGCGAGGCCTGCGGGCCGCGGAAGGGTTCGGCCCCGCTGCGCGTAGGAGAGCAGTCCTAGTGATTCGACGCTCCTGACGGCAGTCCCGGCCACACTGTGCCCCGAGCGTCGGAGTCCTTCCGCCCCGCGAGCCCCCTTCTTCCCCAAGGGCTCCTCCCTGTACCCCTAAGGAGCCGCGTGCGGTGGTGAAGGTGCGTCGGGCTGCTGGGGGCTGCTGCTCCGTGGCTCAGCGCGCGCTCCCCGGGATTGGAGGTTGGGGTGAGTACATGGGCTGCTGCTATTCACCGCGCATACTCTCATCGCGCCGCCGAAGCTGAGAACTGGGGTTTCGGCGCGACGCCGGGGATGCCCTGCCCCGCGCTGGCTGCGCCCATTGCCCAGGCCTCCCGGCGGCGGGCTCGCAGATGGCCGGGCGCTGGGAGTAGCCAGGAAAGGCCCGGGGTGAGGGCTCCCGTCGCTTCCCGGCCCGCGGGCCCACATTCCGGCCCGTGCCTCCGCTCGGTGTCCCGGGGGCTCGCGGAGCCGAGAGGAGGCCCTTCCTCGCTCCCCAGGCGCAGGAACCAGCAGCGGGAGGAGGCTCTGCGGTACCTAAGCGTCCGCGGCGCGGGAGCAGCGTAGCCGCGCTTCTCCTGGGAAAACGGTGGAGGCCGGGCGCCCTGTCGGGAGGACGCACCACCCATCGGTGCCTCGAGGAGGCCCAGCCATCTGCGCGTGGATGTAGTCAGTCAGATTTCTAAGGCACCATGGTAGGCCAAGAGGGGCTGCCGCATTATTTCTCGTCCACTCATTTCCACTTATTCGAGGAGTTGTGTGCCAACAAAGAGCTGCCCATGACAGAGAGGTACTGTCCACTTCCCGGCGAGTATTATGAACATTTAAAATTATTAATGGTCATTTACTCGATTCATTCCCATTTAAACTGCATCAAGAGGAAAGTTCAAAAAGTAAAATAAGGATTTAGGTAAAGCCACTACAGCAGTTAAATTAGTACCCATTTTATTTTAGCAATAATTAAAAATGCAGAACCATCAGGGAGGCCCAATTAAAAGACACTCACTACCTGTATGTGCTATTCAGCCGGAAGTGTCGATCAGGGTGACCTGTGGTGGTCACTGAGTTTCATGAAAGGACATGAACGTTTCTACAAGGACAGAAAGAAATCCACCCCAGAGGTCAGATGCTTGGACTCTTAACTATTTGAACTGTAGGCATTTTCTCCAAGTCACGCCAGAGGCAAGATCAGCTTTTTTGCTGATCAAATCAGTTTCCTGTAACAGTAACATAGGCGCCAGGGTCTGGCAGCAAGTAGTTAACTGAGGCTCAGAGTTGGGGAGGATCCCATTTTGGTGGTCAGGGCAGGGGGTCAGTGCTACCACCATTAACACTGTGGTTTTGCATCTTCTCCTCTCTGCTTCCTCCATCCAGCACCCAGGTCACCTGTGTGGGAAAGTAAGCCTGGGAGGAGGTGATGATGAGGGCACCGAGCTGCCAGACAAATGGAGGGGGCAGCAGTGGGCATCTGGACAGGCATGGGTTTTATTATTATTCCTGCCCCCAGCAGGTGTCGAGTAAATGTAAAAGACACAGAGCTCTGTGAACACCACGACGTGGGGTTGGCCTTCTCTAAAGAGAAATTTTGCTTGAGTTGTCTGGTTTAGAATCAGGCCTAGAGGCTGCGCAGAGTAACATTCATTCTGTCTTGAACTTTTCTTTCTGCTGTGGTGGGAGGTGGGCAGCTCCAAGGGCCACCTGTCCCTAGAGCACAGGAAGCCATCTGGAACTCTGCTAGTGGGAGTATTTCTCCAATTGTCTTGGAAACTCATCTCCACCAAGAAGGGTTTCACAAGGCTGAACAATGGGCATTTTGACATTGTTCTTTGCTAATGGCAGTTTTGGTATCTCTGTTTCTTTCTTTTAAATAAATTTATTTATTTTGGGCCGCGTTGGATCTTTGTTGCTGCGTGCGGGCTTTCTCTAGTTGCAGCGAGCGGGGGCTGCTTTCATTGTGTGCGCGGGCTTCTCACTGTGGTGGCTTCTCTTGTTGCGGAGCACGGGCTCTAGGCATGCGGGCTCAGAAGTTGTGGGTCACGGGCTTAGTTGCTCCGCGGCATGTGGGATCTTCCCGGACCAGGGCTCGAACCCTGGTGATTCTTAACCAGTACGCCACCAGGGGAGCCCCTGGAATCTCTCCTCTCTCTGTTTCTCTCACGGCTATGCCCCTACACTCACAAATCTGTCCTTTTTGTATTTTGTGGTAACTCTGTAGCTTGCTAAAGATCAAAGTCATGTATCAACTTGTCTATCTGAAACCCTACACACAACTCTAAGTCCTCTCTGGCAGTAAAAGTCTGGAAGCTGTTTTTGAATTCTGCTGGCTCAGCCTCACCCTGTACCTCCCAGGATGATGCAACACTAGAAAAGGGCCCAGAAAGCTGCTGGTCTGTCACCAGCCAGCTGAGTCTGGCTTCGAGGTGCCAGACTGGACCAAACAAGAACTCTGTTGAGTGATCTTCCCTCAACCCTGGAGCTGTGACAGGAATCACAAAATAACACTTTCCGTCTTTGTAGGGCTTTAGAGCCGACAGCATTCTTGCTAGTTGCTTACAACTCCTTATTATCTCCATTCACGATGGAGAAACTGAAGCCCAGAGAGGTTAAGTGCTTAGGCCAAGGCCACGTGGAGAGAATAGGGATCTTGTGAGTCTGACCTTGGGCTCTTGCTACCACACCTGTCACTTTAAAATCAGCAGTAGACACTGTGAACTCTAATCAGTATTTCACCCTGGAATTCAAATTGCATCTCCGCTTTGCTTAGCAAACACATCTCTTAGTGGCAGAGAGACTAGTGGGTGCCTAACAAGAACCAGGGTGCCTGCAGTGCAGCCAACAGGGCCAAAGACAAGTGGGAGCCAGGCCTTTCCACAGTACGTGGCCTTCCAGCTGGAGGATGTTCCCTGAGTAAGAGGAAATCCCTTTTCATAAAGACAGCGGCAGGACAGGGGATTTCCCCCTGGTGGTGATGGGTGACCCTGTTTCTCCTCTTCCCCCACCTCCACCCTTGCCTGACTCAGTGGACACTGGCCCGGGCAGCTGGCCTTGATTATCAGTGCATCAGGTCATGGACTGGGACTTTTTTTTCTCCTCAGAAGCTACAGTGTGTGACGTTTATTAGCACCAGACATTCAACAACCTCAGAACAATAATGCGTCCTGAGTTTTATATAGCATAGACACTGGGACACACCTGCCATTCCCGGTCCTGAATAACCAATCTCATCTACACCTCTCACCTGGCTAGGTCTTGAGACAATGAGACTGGGATCTACAAGAAGTGAATGTAGTCTTCCTCTTTTTTGCTTGGATTTCATATTTGCTACTTAGAGTACCTCATGTTCTCAGCCCAGGGGCATGAAAAATATTGAAGTGAGGTAGGAAGGTGTTTTGTTAGAAAGAAAATGGCATTTTTTGATGGATAGGGCTGGGGTTAATGAGCATTTGAAGATTTGTGTGAACTGTTTATAAATGTATGAAAATTACAGCTCAGCTGCTGTTCACCAAAGCAGTGAGTCTAATTACCTGGCAACTGTGCTAAGCACTTGACATGTACTGACTCATTTCACCTTCACGACCACCCTACAGGGTAGTGACTATGGCTGTACCCACTTTACAGGGGAGAAAACTGAGCCACAGAGCCATTCTGTAACAGTGCTGGTAAATAGCAGTCAGGATCTGACTAAATTTGGTTCACCTGTGAATTAATGCAAGCCATCAATCAAACAGGTTTAGCTGGTTTATCCAAAGCTGTGGTCACTAATGCCAAGTGGCTTCATTTGGAAAGTTAATTCTTTACTCTCTTAGCAAGAACACATTTCAAGTTTTCTTTCTCCTCCTTCCTCCCTGCCCCTTCCCCTTCCCCCTTGGAGCTGAGATTCCTGTGGTTGAGCCTGGAAGAAGGTGGCAAGTTGTTAAAATGTAATGATTTGTTGCCATTCATTCCTCTTCTAACCTCTGCCCCAAATGGCTCCGAATGCAGCTGGGCTTAAGTGTTCAAAGAAAATACATGTTACGAGCCATTCAACATCCACTGTGCCTTAGGTCAGTGGTAACAGTGTCTTTTACACAATTGCATGTATCAATATTTTGTCTACAAAGCATATTCTACCCTGCCTCTCACTTTAGATGTTTCCTCTTGGCACTTGGGACCTTATCTCGAAGTATGGAATGGAAGGCTGGCTCCCTGAAAGATCCCAGGCTAGGCCAGCCTGCCCCAGATAGAACCCAGTGACTCACTGTGCCCTCGGAAGGAGAAAAATGTAAACGTGCTGGCCTCACCATCAAAAGGAGGCAGTTTTACCCAGACACTTTCTTCCAGGGCTTTCCCTTCTTTACAACTTGTACTATCTGTTCACATTTCAACACGTTTTCCCTAAATTGTTCTTATCCTCTCCCTGCAAATCAGAGTTTGGAAGCCCTACCATCCATGGTGCAGAGATGCTTTTCTGCCTCTTCATCTGTCCTAACAATCCATTTTGCTCTTGGGTGGCATTCAGCCAAGAGACTGAATCCAGGATGTCAGAGTCATTTCTCCAGAAAGGGATGTGGGTTTGTAAAAATTTCAGATGGCTTTGTTCTCTTTCCCTCTTTTTTTCCCGTCTTTGGCAAGACAGAAAGTGGGATGGTCCACATGCAGGTTTCTTCCTATGAGTAAAAGAATCAAGTTAGTTAGGTTTCCATGTGCCTATGCGCTTTGCTGCTGTGTCTGCTCTATTAGGACTACTTTTAGCTTTCTGACCTCCACCTGCCTTTTTTGCAGCGCTGGGACGAGGGTGAGGTGAATGAGGTATGTGCCTTGGGCACAAAATTTCAGGAGGTGCCGAAAAACTCAGTGATCAAGATGCATATTTCAATGCAATATTAAAATCAACATCAGCACAAAAAATACAAGATGAACAAACAATAAAAATTTTCAATAAAAGCAGTATGACTGACATTTCCTTTTGCCTCAAGCTTCAGTCCATCTTGTCACTGCACTGCTTTCTTATTTATCTTTCTCTTAAATCAGAGGAAATGAGAGAGGCAGCAGGGATAAAGCTAACTGAAATTGATGTAATAAACCAGAGAAACGTGACGTGGACAAAATGAAACCAAAAGTAAAATAATGCGTTGAAAACAAGAAAAAGAATGAGAGGGAATGCCTAGATTAATATACACACAGCTTTTTATCGATGCCAATTAAAGATTTTCAGAGAGAACTGTTTGACTCTCAAGCTATAACCTTGTTTCAGTGATTATTAAAAACCTTGCTGTGGTTCAGAACGTTTTAGACACGTGTGTATTTTCCCTAGTCTTAGAGTCATATTTTTTTAGTAATAATACTCTGTGTTTTTAGAGTGCTTCTTTATTTTTCAGAGCACTTTTTTGCATATTATTTCATTTATTCTTCTCACATCGAAAGAGTTAGATAGAGCATGTTATCCTTTCTCAGAAAAAATGAGTAGGTGGGATTGGGGAAGAAAAGGAAAAGTTGTATTCTCAGTACCAGGCATTGAGCTACATGCTTTATGTATGTTTTCTTATTTATTTCCCATTTCACCCTGAGGTATGGATATGATCAGCTCCTTTTTACAGATCAAGAGGCTGAAATCCAGGGGGATTGGTTAATTGACTAGTAATATTCTCAGAATATTTATTTGCTAAAAAGCATATGGTATCATATTCTCGTGCTTTTGGTTGTTAGTAAAACTTTTAAAAGGCTAATTACACCAAGAAGGTACTGTCTAATAGCTCCAAATAATGTATCGCTCCACAAGCTTTGTTATGCCTCTATATTTAGTCAGAGTAACTCTTTAAGATTTTCTCTTTGCTTCTTCTGAATAGTCTGTATGTATCTATGCCAGAATGAGTCAACCTCTAAAGTGCTAGTTTGATAGAAATACAGAGACTCTCTTAAAGGGGAAATATTTTGAACTAAGTAGATGTAAATGATTGGTTAGGAAAGTGACTTAGTCTTTTCTCTTCTCCACAAAGTACATATGGTTGATTTAATATGCTAAGTATATGCTAAAGTATGGAATCATTCTTGTGTGCCCTGATCTTGGTACACAATTTATTTTATAAATAGAAGTGTGATAACATTAAAATCATGTTTAATAACCACAATCCCCCTACCCTTATACAACTGTTTTATTTCTGAACACTGCATTCACATGAAGAATTTCAATAAGAGTAAGCATATTATTTTAGAGTTTATTTAATATATTATTGTATAAATACCTCATGATGTCTACAGACTTCATACTAAGAAAATACACACTTTAAAGTATACATGATCTCACTTTAGGCTTACAGAAGCCCCAGAATACAGGTTTTATTCATCTTATTCCACAGACTTGGCATCTGAGGCGTTGAGTGTTGGCGGCAGACACAGTCAGGGCCTGAGCTAGGATTCAGTCGGCTCAGGGCACCCTCCCCGACAGGCGCTCAGTCACTCTGTGACAGCTGACGCTGCCACACCTCTACCTTTAGTCTTTTATTGATCAGTTTCAAGGGAAGAAAAATGAACATCTTTATGGCTCTTTGTAGGCCCAGTCATATCGCTCTCTGAAGGCGTTGCGAGAGTATATAATCCTTCTAGCAAAGAAGAAGGGGAACCAGCCTCAACTCAACCTTGATAACCTTGGATGTTGTTATTACTTTAAAAAGATGCTCCCCAGGCAGGTGTAAAAATCACATTGTGGGGTTGTTTTAACGTGTATTTCTTTGATTACAAATGAGGACAGGTATATATATATATTTTTTACTCTAGTTTACATATTTTTTTGAATTTTATTTATTTTTTTAGACAGCAGGTTCTTAATAGTCATCAATTTTATACACATCAGTGTATACATGTCAATACCAATCACCCAGTTCATCACACCACCATCCCCACTACCCTGTGGCTTTCCCCCCTTGGTGTCCATACATTTGTTCTCTACATCTGTGTCTCAACTTCTGCCCTGCAAACCGGTTCATCTGTACCATTTTTCTAGGTTCCACATACATGCGTTAATATACGATATTTGTTTTTCTCTTTCTGACTTACTTCACTCTGTATGACAGTCTCTAGATCCATCCACATCTCAATGAATGACTCAATTTCGTTCCTTTTTATGGCTGAGTAACAGTCCATTGTATATATGTAACACTTCTTCTTTATCCATTTGTCTGTCGATGGGCACTTAGGTTGCTTCCATGACCTGCCTATTGTAAATAGTGCTGCAATGAACATTGGGGTACATGTGTCTTTTTTTTTTTTTTTTTTGCGGTACGCGGGCCTCTCACTGTTGGGGCCTCTCACTGCTGTGGCCTCTCCTGTTGTGGAGCACAGGCTCCGGATGCGCAGGCTCAGCGGCCATGGCTCACAGGCGCAGCCACTCCGCGACATGTGGGATCTTCCCAGACCGGGGCACGAACCCGTGTCCCCTGCATCGGCAGGCGGACTTTCAACCACTGCGCCACCAGGGAAGCCCACATGTGTCTTTTTGAATTATGGTTTTCTCTGGGTATATGCCCAGTAGTGGGATTTCTGGATCATATGGTAATTCTATTTTTAATTTTTTAAGGAACCTCCATACTGTTCTCCATAGTGGCTGTATCAATTTACATTCCCACCAATTCCGCAAGAGGGTTCCCTTTTCTCCACACCCTCTCCAGCATTTGTTGTTTGTAGATTTTCTGATGATGCCCATTCTAACTGGTGTGAGGTGATACCTCATTGTAGTTTTGATTTGCATTGCTCTAATAATTAGTGATGTTGAGCAGCTTTTCATGTGCTTCTTGGCCATCTGTATGTCTTCTTTGGAGAAATGTCTATTTAGGTCTTCTGCCCATTTTTGGATTGGGTTGTCTGTTTCTTTAATATTGAGCTGCACGAGCTGTTTATATATTTTGGAGATGAATCCTTTGTCCATTGATTCGTTTGCAAATATTTTCTCCCATTCTGAGGGTTGTCTTTTCATCATGTTTATGGTTCCCTTTGCTGTGCAAAAGCTTTTCATTAGGTCCCATTTGTTTATTTTTGTTTTTATTTCCATTACTCTAGGAGGTGGATCAAAAAAAATCTTGCTGTGATTTTTGTCAAAGAGTGTTCTTCCTATGTTTTCCTCTAAGAGTTTTATAGTGTCCAGTCTTACATGTAGGTCTTGAATCCATTTTGACTTTATTTTTGTGTATGGTGTTAGGGAGTGTTCTAATTTCATTCTTTTACATGTAGTTGTCCAGTTTTCCCAGCACCACTTATTGAAGAGACTGTCTTTTCTCCAGTGTATATCCTTGCCTCCTTTGTCATAGATTAGTTGACCATAGGTGCATGGGTTTATCTCTGGGCTTTCTATCTTGTTCCATTGATCTATGTTTCTGTTTTTGTGCCAGTACCATATTGTCCTGATTACTGTAGCTTTGTAGTATAGTCTGAAGTCAGGGAGTCTGATTCCTCCAGCTCCATTTTTTTCCCTCAAGACTACTTTGGCTATTCGGGGTCTTTTGTGTTTCCATACAAATTTTAAGATTTTTGTTCTAGTTCCGTAAAAATTGCCATTGGTAATTTGATAGGGATTGCATTGAATCTGTAGATTGCTTTGGGTAGTATAGTCATTTTCACAGTATTGATTCTTCCAATCCAAGAACATGGTATATCTCTCCATCTGTTGGTATCTTCTTTAACTTCTTTCATCAGTGTCTTATGGTCTTCTGCATACAGCTCTTTTGTCTCCCTAGGTAGGTCTATTCCTGGGTATTTTATTCTTTTTGTTGCAATGGTAAATGGGAGTGTTTTCTTAATTTCTCTTTCAGATTTTTCATCATTAGTGTATAGGAATGCAAGAGATTTCTGTGCATTAATTTTGTATCCTGCAACTTTACCAAATTCATTGATTAGCTCTAGTAGTTTTCTGGTGGCACTTTTAGGATTCTCTATGTATAGTATCATGTCATCTGCAAACAGTGACAGTTTTACTTCTTCTTTTCCAATTTGTATTCCTTTTATTTCTTTTTCTTCTGTGATTGCATGGCTAGGACTTCCAAAACTATGTTGAATAATAGTGGTGAGAGTGGACATCCTTGTCTCATTCCTGATCTTAGAGGAAATGCTTTCAGTTTTTCACCACTGAGAATGATGTTTGCTGTGGGTGTGTCGTATATGGCCTTTATTATGTTGAGGTAGGTTCCCTCTATGCCTACTTTCTGGAGAGAGTTTTTATCATAAATGGGTGTTGAATTTTGTCAAAAGCTTTTTCTGCATCTATTGAGATGATCATATGGTTTTTATTCTTCAATTTGTGAATATGGTGTATCACATTGATTGATTTGCGTATATTGAAGAATCCTTGCATCCTTGAGATAAATCCTACTTGATCATGGTGTATGATCCTTTTAATGTGTTGTTGGATTCTGTTTGCTAGTATTTTGTTGAGGATTTTTGCATCTATATTCATCAGTGATATTGGTCTGTAATTTTCTTTTTTTTGTAGTATCTTTGTCTGGTTTTGGTATCAGGGTGATGGTGGTCTCATAGAATGAGTTTGGGAGTGTTCCTTCCCCTGCAATTTTTTGGAGGAGTTTGAAAAGGATGGGTGTTAGCTCTTCCTAAATGTTTGATAGAATTCACCTGTGAAGCCATCTGGTCCTGGACTTTTGTTTGTTGGGAGATTTTTAATCACAGTTTCAATTTCATTCCTTGTGATTGGTCTGTTCATATTTTCTATTTCTTCCTGGTTCAGTCTTGGAAGGTTATACCTTTCTAAGAGGACAAGTATATTTTTGAAACATTTGCTAATTTGTTTTTCCTCTTATATGTAAATTGTGGTTAGTATACTTTGCCCATTTATTTACTGGGGTCAATTTTTCTAATGAATTTGAATGATCTTTTATATTTTATACAGAATGATCCTCATCTTTCAGAGCTGATTAAAACATTATCCCAGCCTGTGGTTGACTTTGTGGTATTTTTGTAGCTACATTTAGAAAGGATAGCTCCATGATTTAAATGATCCATTTGCAGCGCTGCCAGATGACTCAGTGGTGATTTTGTTACACAGTATTATTTATCAAAACTAACTGAAGTTGATCATTTGAAGTTAATTAGGGGTGAACTTCCTCAACTCTAACAGGTCAAGCTCAAGCTTGGGTGGAATACGGAACGTACTTCTGCCATTTTTTGTCCCTGAAACCAGAGGCCCTTACATAGAATCATGTAACAAGGAAGCATATATAGCCTCTGTGTTTTTCTTTAAAAATAATAACATATTTCTTTTAACAGAAACCTGCATAGCCATCTCTGATTTTTATGTTTTTAGCTGTAAAAACATTTTAAAGCAAAGAACAGAAACGATATTTCATTAAGGTCAACGTGAGTGGCCTGAAACCGTAGATGGCGTTAACTCAGGTTTAGTCTTCACCTCCCTCTCCCTGTACTTTCCCAAAATGGAAAAGAAAAATTTTCTGTAATCTTACTAGGTAGTCAGACAGCCTCTGGGGACTACACATGATTGTTCTCCCCTAATTATAAAGGCTTTCTGAGGTGGAAATACCATGTATATCAGAGTTATTTTTCCTAATTTAATATAATCTCTGCCTACATACCTTAAATATGTGCGTTTTAGCAAGCAACCTTTTCCCCCTGCCCCGCCCTCCCCACATTGAATCTTTTAAGACTCATTCACCGAGGTTTTTAATTTTTGTTTTCTTTTTTTTTTTTTTTTTTTTTTTACAGATCTGCTCATGGGTAGTTACCAGGGCCCAGGAGCACACCCATGGGGTGAAGAGAGATGGCCTGACCAGAAGGTGTTACTCTCCCCAGCCGAGTTCCCCCTCCCTCCACATCTCCACCACACACAAACCCCCTGTTTTGTGAAGGTTCACCCCTGGATTATTCTCAGTTCTCCACTAGCAGCTGGGCTGTAGCCATAAGTGCACCAGGGATGAATCACAATCCCTGTCTTTTTCCTTTTTAAGGTAGGAGAATCTGTGTCTGTGGCCATCTTGAAAGTTTTTCTTTATTTGTTTGTTTTTTCTGCAAATATGCAGGGAACAAATCTAAGCATAAAAAAGAAATCAGGGAAATAAAACATTTCTGGAGCAGCACCTGTGCTTGGTGGGGTTTCAGGCAGTCATTGGCCACTGTTAGCGTTTGCCCAGCCACTCTTCCTTTCCAGAAAAGTGGCTGGAAGCAGGGGCCTCTTATTTCTCTTGGAGACCATCAGCTTTTACCAAAGCTCTGCCCCCAGCAGTGGGTGATGTACTCTTAGAACATCTGAAGGGCTTGCTGAGGCAAAGTTAAAGAAATACAAGTTAGTTGGTACAGGTTATATTTTACTTCCAACGGATGCTACAAAATTGTTCAAAGCACAGTAGCTTCAGAAAACAGGATATCCTTGAACCATGAAGTTAATTTGACCCATGTGGCGTCCAGAATACCAAGGAATCGTACTGAGGCAGGTTTACTGCCAATGTTCATTTCCCAACTTCTCCCGCTGCCGCCCCGTATTCCGCTATGCTGCACTCTGTAATCTATTTATCCTTTGGCCTTCCTTTTGCAATTTTGATATCTTAACAGATACTTTTCTTCCTGAAATGTGTCAGTGAGCTGACTGTATACCTGGGGCTTGAAATGTCTCTTTAAAATTTTCAACGTTCGCCTATCAAAGCAGCTTACAAAGCCCTTCTTTGAGAAACAGGAGTCAGAAACTGTGGCCTCTGCTGGGTGGTGCATCTTCCTTTTAAAGAAAGACAATTTGGGCTTCCCTGGTGGCGGAGTGGTTGAGAGTCCGCCTGCCGATGCAGGGTACACGGGTTCGTGCGCATCCGGAGCCTGTGCTCCGCAACGGGAGAGGCCGCAGCAGTGAGAGGCCTGCGTACCGCAAAAAAAAAAAAAAAAAAAAAAAAAAAAGCCAATTTATTTTAAACCAATGCATTGTTTATATTTTTAAAAACTCACCCGATCTTCTTACATGAAGGGAGGGGGAGCCATTTATTGTAAAGACCCAGAAAAACGCGATGGGAGGAAAAAGGCGTTTAACTCATAATTCTTCAGGTTTGAATTTGGCAGCCAAATACTTGTCATATCAAAATAGTTGCTACGTTCCCTTGACTGCACTGCAGCTTCTCATGCTTATGGGAGACCTCATCAGCAGTGCTTGGCAATTTGGGTAGAAGACCAGAACTATTGACTCATCTTCTCTGAGGTCAAGTAGATAAGAGCATTTTCTGTCACAGGTGTTCTTCAAAACAATTAAGATCAAGGGTCACTGGAATATAAAATGAATGCCACATTGATCTGTTAGAAGCTTTTAAATGGAATGGAGGAAGGGCCTTTGTTTCATGAGTTCAGTCGTTCATTCAGTAAACATTTAGCACATGCCTGTCGCGTGCCTCCAGTGAAAGAAACATCTTTCTGACACTCCACTCTTGCTGCACCAGAGGAATCAAACCACTGTGGCTGCCATTTCCTGAGCTCATACCAAGGACTCCCCACATACAATTGTATTGACTATTCTGTACAATCTGTCCAGGTGGGTGCTATGACCCTCATTTTACACACCAGGGGGCTGAGTCTCGCACAGCTTACCTCTCTCAAGCTGGTAACAGTGGAGCTGGGTTTGGCCCTACTTGGCCTAACTCCGAGTTTGAGCCTGGAATCACTTTAGGTCCCTGACAAGTTCTCCTTCAAAAGAATACTGAGAATGGAATAAAGATAAGATGGTTGAAACTGAGGAAATCAAGGAAAGTGTAAACTAAAGTCACTTGATGGCCTTTCCTGTCTGTTTGATTGTGGCTGTGGATTTATTTTTAGGTCATGTTATTTCACCCTGTTGCTGCCTGTTTATTTACTAAGTCATCACGCCTTAATTTAAAATTGTAGTACATGTATTGTCCTAGGTCTCTGGTCATTAGTCGCCACTGGTCTCTAACACCTTGCAGCTTCTCAGGGCTTAGGGAAACCTGACTCACCTCCTCCAAGGAGCCCTCCTGGATCACTCAGCCTTTTACCACATGCTCCTCCTGAACTATTTTCCCCTTCACGACCAGGGCGGGCCCTCTCTCCTCTACTGATTTTGTATTCTCTCTGGTGCCTTGTGCATGGTATGTTCCTAATAAATATTTGCTAATATTTGCTAATAAATATTTGCCGTAGGAACACCACTTAACTGCTTTTGAGCAATCACAGAGGTGAAAAGGGCTGAATAGATTCATGGTGTGTCAAGTTCTCTGAGAACAGTAAGGCCTTGGCAGGTGGAAAGGCTCTACCAAAAATCACCGTCAGTTTGTTGATCCCCCAAAGGGACTGGCCTGGTAGAAATGAAGTCCATGGTTCATAAAGACCAGATAAATGTCTTATATGGAAAATAAATTAGCAGATTCACTGTGAAATTCCAACTGGCCAGGAAGAACTGAAAGTCACAGTTTAACTTCCTTAAAAATCCTGTCTCCAGCAGCCCGATGACAGAACCTGTCAGAAAAGCCACGTGTCGCTTTGGAAACAGATTGCTATCTGATACACGGCCTTCTTTCCTGGGCCCATCCCTGAAGACTGGAAGAAGAGTGAAATCTCGCAAAACCATTTGTCATTTGACTGTACAAAAGTTTCCCTTTAATTTTGAGGGTATTTTGAAGCTAGGTAGATTTCCATCTATGAAGAGGAGTGTCTGTCATGGGAGTCTTTTATAGGAAGTAAAATATATTTGAAAATTAACTCCGATGACATCATTTCATGTAATTTGGGGTTTTGCTCATGGCAGACATGGTATGAGTCAGATAGTGCAGACAGAGCTCATTTCTTTGTCATAAAGACTTCCCAAATCTGGCCCTAACTGCTAAGCGTATCACTATTTAATCAACATAATGGGGAAGTAAGAATTGCCGCACTAAAAATATGTCAAAATATTCCAAGAGGCTGATAGAGCAGTGATGAGAGAAAGAAAACAGTATGCTGGTAGAATGAAATGCTGGGTGGAATAAATGAAACTTACTCACAACTCATCTGTTCAACGACAGGCATTTATTGGGCACCTCCTGTTTGCCAGTTGCTACGGTAGGTGCAAAGAAGCAATACGAAGTTGATCGACTGATGGATTTTTGGTGATGTTTTCTTTCTTTTCTTCTTTCTTGGCTGTGTTGGGTCTTCGTTGCTCCTCGCGGGCTTTCTCTAGTTGCGGCGAGCGGGAGCTACTCCTCCTTGATGTGTGTAGGCTTCTCATCGCGGTGGCTTCTCTTGTTGCGGAGCACGGGCTCTAGGCGTGTGGGCTTCAGTAGTTGTGGCGCATGGTCTCAGTAGTTGTGGTGCATGGGCTTAGGTGCTTCTAGGCATGTGGGATCTTCCTGGACCAGGGATCGAACCCGTGTCCCCTGCATTGGCAGGGGGATTCTTAACCCCTGCGCCATCAGGGAAGTCCGCAGTATGAAGTTGATGTCGCTGCTGTTCCCGAGAAGATGGTGGTCAGCAGTGCACGCCCTGCGTCGTGAAAAGTGCTTTGATGGATGTAAGTGCCCCACGGTCCTTTAAGTGTTCCCTAAATTCTCTTCTGGAAAGTCAACTTCCTTGAGTCCCTCATTCATGATATCTCACACTGAAAAAGCACATGCAAATAGAATATTGATCCTTTTAGTGCCGAAGAAACGGCACCTGGTGTCTCTGAGCAGCCCTATCTACCGAACAGAGCCCTACATTTTGGGTTTTTTGCTCAAACGAAACATCAGCTTACTGTGGCTCATGGGTGAGACTCAAGGGGGACAAATGTCCAACTTAAAAATAAAACCTTACTAATACAAAAGAAAGTAGGGCATGATAAAAAGAGTATAGGTATTAGAGGCCGACAGATCTAGGCGCAAATCCTTGCCTCAGCTGCGTGACAGGGTGGATTTCTCAGCCGGGAACATAGTAATTCGTAGCTAATGCTATTGATGATTGTATTATCAGTAATGAAAGCACTTAATTTATAGGAGCAACTGCCCCCAGAAGGAAGAGACTCAGACTGCTCTGATGGTACGTCTGGGGGCTCACAGGGAAGCAGCAGCACTGTGAGTGATTTGGAAGAAAGGATTTATTACAGAGATTAGACAATGGCGGGCTGCTGCTGCCCGAGCCTGCGGCGACCCCCAAGTCCATGAGGTGGGCAGGGCTGGCAGTTGGGAAGAAAATCTGGAGGCACATGGGAGAGAGTGAGGACTGACTGGAACCCACAGGGTTCTGGAATCTGCATTATCTCTCACTGATGGAAGCCTTGAGTCCCAGGAGGCCTGCAGAGGAGCTGGTACCGTGTGCACACCTGCCCAGGCCCCAGAGGAGTGAGGCAGGAGCTGCCGGCCAGGGGCTGGTCCACCCTGACAGGCCAGACAAGCCAGCACGTCACAGGCAGGCACTGCAGGGCCTCCGCTGTCCAACCCTGACCTTCAGAGCGTCCTGGCCACCACTTCGCTTCTGCCTTCCAAGTCCAGTGCAAATTTCTCCTGGCCGAATCTCCTTGCTGGGAAGAGGGTTCAGGGGGACGGTTTCAGCTTAACTCAGTTGACACAAAACAAACCTCCCCAGGTGGGAAACGTGCATTGCCGTGCGGCTGCAGAACAGGCTTCTCCGCCTTCCTCCGGTTTCCTGTCCATCCTCCCTCTGCCCCCACCCCACCCCGACCCTTCACACTTTCACAGGTCTCTGTGGAGGACTCACTTTGTTCCAGGGACTACATTAGATTCAAGGGATAAGATTGTGAGAAAACAGCTGTGGTGCCTACCCTCGTGACTTACCGTTGAAGGGTGAGAGACATTAATTGTATAACCACACACCTAAATGTAAACTTTCAACTATGGTTAATGCCAAGGGAGAGAGGGTACATGGTCTCTTGAAAAGGCACAAAAGGAGGATTTCCCCTAACCTAACAAAAACACCTGAAAACTCAGTGATTAAAGTATCACTTCTCTAAAACCTCCAGATTTATCTAGAAGCGCTGCTGATGCTATTGATTCTCATCGACTCCTAAGGCCAGTCTCAGACCACCACCATCACTGATACGCAGCCATCATAGTGGACCAGAATAAGGGACACTGAAGATTATATCAAGATCTGGAGAGGTTTCTCGAAGTTGTGTTATTTGGCAAGCTAACTTTTTAGGGAATTCCAGTTCATGTACCTACAGAAAGCTGAGTCACCGAGAAGGGGACTGGAATGTAGCACCCCCCCCGCCCCATGCTGCTTACCCAAGGTGCCAGCACCACATCCCATTGACTGAATCATTTTGCAATGGTAAGACCTGGTACAACTCAGATTACTGTACAAAAGTGGCACCTCAGTTGCTAAATGGACAATTTAAATATGCTCCAACTTTTTGCAAATGATAAACTACTTTTTCCAAGGTAGCATCCAAGTACTGACATAATGCATGTCAGCAACTTGTTTTTCTTGTTCTCTAACTGCAGCACCAGGCATAGTCCCTGCCTCATGGTAGGTGCTCAGTATGTGTCCTGGTAAGCTCGGGCTGCTGTAACAAAATACCATATTCTGGGTGGCTTATAAACAACAGAAATTTTTTTCTCACCGTTCTGGGGGCTGGCAAGTCCAAGATCAAGGTGTTGGCAGATTGAGTGTCTGGTGAGAGTCCGCTTACAGGTTCTCACCGTAACCTAATATGGAGGAAAGGGTGAGGGATCTCTGTGGGTGGTCTCTTCTATAAGGGCACTAATCCCATTCATGAGGGCTCCATCCTCATGACCTAATCATCTCCCAAAGGCCCCACCTCCAAATACCATCACATTGGGGATTAGGTTTCAACATATGAATCTGGTGGGGGAGGGACACAAACAGCAGTAAGTATTAGTTAAATGAACGAATCCATCCAATGATTGGTTGGATGTCAGGGTCTGCCTGGCATGTCAGGTTGCTAAACTGCAGCAAGTGTTTCACCTTCTTCCAAAAATAGGAAGAGTATAAAAGTTTTCATACTTGAGTCAGGACTTGCCCAAATCAAGATCTTTCTGTGTCTGGGATCTACCTTTGCCCTGATTACTAATTTGTCTTTGACCTTCAGCTCTGTAGTGACCTTTGGGTTCTCTAGACCTGGGTGGGGAGAGTTGTCCAGTGTTGACTCACCCCTTAATCACCACCTCTGATTCTTGTAAGCCCCCCAGCCTAGCTTGTCCCTTTGGTTTGCCCTGCACTCAGTTTGCAGAGATTCAGCTTTCTATTTCTTGATTTTTGTTTTATCTCTGATTTTACTCCTGCTGCCCATTCCCCATTGACTACAGTTGTCAAACTTCCAGCATATGAGGACCAATGTACCAGCTGAGGGCCAGCAGGCTGAAACACCACGTGTGGGTTGCCCCATGTCCACAAGGTGGCCACCAGCATCGTAGGTGCTGCCGAATGGTGCTATCACAGACGTCCCAGGAGTCATTTTCCAGAGCTACGCTAGGTGCGGAGTGAAGAGGCTAGTCCTGGTCCTTAAAGTTCTTTTGAAATTTGATGCTAATTTTGGTAATTTTTTTTTAAATTTATTTTTTATTTATTTTTGCTGTGTTGGGTCTTCGTTTCTGTGCAAGGGCTTTCTCTAGTTGTGGCAAGTGGGGGCCTCTCTTGTTATGGAGCACAGGCTCCAGACATGCAGGCTCAGTAGTTGTGGCTCATGGGCCTAGTTGCTCCGCGGCATGTGGGATCCTCCCAGACCAGGGCTCGAACCCGTGTCCCCTGCATTAGCAGGCAGATTCTTAACCACTGCGCCACCGGGGAAGCCCGGTAATATTTTTGCTTTAAAAAGAGAGAGAACTTTTCTGATTATAAAAGTAAAACATGCTCATTATAGATAGCTTGGAAAACATAAAATGTTATAAAGAAGTCACATCATTCTTGACTTGCTATCCAGAGATAATCACTGTCACTCAGACTTGTTTAGATGCCACAAGGTAGGAGTCTTGCCTTTTGGTGTACATGTCATATAAGCCACAGGGACCACTTCCTTCCTAACCAAGGGCACTGCCCCTCTTGTCTCCCACATACAGCCCCAGAGCTGGGCATTACAGTCCCCGCTGCTGTCAGAGCATCTTCCTAGAGCACGAATCTCATCTTGTCACTCCCCTGCTTAGGTCTTCCGGTGCTTGAGAGGAGGACTTGGGCAAAGTTCTGCTCAGCAGCTCACAGATGCCTCGGTAGAAACTGGGTGAGGGCCCAGTTTCTACCGAGGGGCTGGGGCAGGGGTCTTTCCCAATGACAGAACACATGGTACCCTCTGCATCATTGCATTGTTAATCTGTCCTCACAGGACACGGGCTTCCTCTCCCAACCCGCCACATTCTCAGGGAATAACCACCTTCACATCTCACACTAGGAAATCCCCACCCGGAAGTCCCACATGTGGAAGATTCTATGATGACACCTCCCACCCCTTAAGGCAATGTGGGCTTTATTGCTTGTTCAGACAGCTGAAAACAGCGTGCAGCTGGTGTGAGTCGGGGAAGCAGAGCTGTCGGCCTGAGCAGCATATTCTCTTGTTTTGATGGTCATCACCATTGTCTTTTGTTTATAAACTATTAGAGCAAATATAAAACACTAAATTCAAATCAACGAGAGAAGATTCCTAGTCCAGGCAGGGATTCAGAGTCCCCACACAGAACCCTGTGTCCAGAGGGGCCTCATCTGCTCCTTGTGATGGGGACTCATCAGCCTCCTGGTGAGGCTCCCAAGGAGGCAGCACAGCCTCAGACCCAGACCTGGGTTTCCTGGCAAGTCTGTCCTCTCTCTCAAGGTCACTAGCTCAGCTGCTTTCTCTCTCCTCTGGCCTCATTCAGAATGGAAAGGAGCTGGCCAACCTCCTTCCTCCTTGAAGGTGGTTATGGAGTTCTTTTGCACTTTCCGTCTGTAGCCTGTAGCCCTTCGTCACTTACCAGGCATCTGAGGTTCCACGTCAGCATGAAAACTCATTACCTGCGCACCTGGTTCCGCTGGCTCAGCTCCTTCGTGGAAGCAGGTGGCGTCTCCATGATGAATACATTAAAAAGGAAAAAGAAAGAAAGAAAACATTCCTGGTTTGTTGTTAGACCGGCTTCTTATTAAAGACCCAGTCCTCGTTCAAGGTTAAGTAAATCCTCAAACCACGTGAAGGAACTTCCTAGGCAGAAAATAACCTTTCTTGTCAGACTGTCAGAGGCAGAGATTGAAAAAGTGTGCGTTGCAGGATAAATTAATTAGGCAGCTAAGGGAGATATAAATATTGCGTAGTTATGTAGATGCAGAGGTGTTTCTTCTTCCTGGGTGGCAGAAGTCTCGGATGGTGAAGGTAGGGGTGCAAAGAGCTGCATTGGTGAGACCTGTGCCTCCACCCGTCCCTCCCCATAGGGCAGTGCTGGCCCGCAGCGGAGCTGCTGAAGCTGCTCTGGGGAGGGGATGTGCATGGAATAGTGACCACTAGTAACTCAGGAAGAAACCATCAGCAATTAGTGGCATGGGAGTGCTCGTGACAACACGAGGGCCTGGCAGGGATGTCTGAGGGGAGGGGTTTAGGGTGAAGAAAGAGCATTTCCAAATGTGGTCTCCAAATTAAAACATTAATTTCAATGCCTTTTGATTAATTGCTACTACGTCCCTTGGGTCAGAAAGAGGATAGACTAAGGGTGAAAGGAGGAGAGAGGAGTGAGAAGTGAGGAGAGAGGGTAAAAGGACTCAGACATTTACAAAGTCAATGAAAAATTGCCGGGTGAAATTAGACCAGGCCTGCAAGGTCTTGGACTGCTGGGAAACACCAGTTCGTACCAGGTTGTTTAGGTTGTTAAACCAACTGTCACTGGACAGGAAAGAAAGAGCTGGTTCAATTTTGGCAGCTTGATAGACTTTTTTTTAAAAACCTCTTTTGCAAGGTTATTTTAACATAAATCTTGAGCAGGCAGAACATGTAAAACACCACTCAGGCCATTACAGTTATGTTAAGGTTTTATTTTCTCCCGCCAACAGGATCTCTCTCTCTCTGCTGATATTATTATGTGTCTACCAAAACAATATAAAAATCATTCATGGAGAAAAGTTTCCAATGCCAGCAGCCAATCCAGTCCTTTCCCAAATCTGAAGTTTAGCACTGGCCTGGAGACTGGTAGGAAATAGATGTTAGGAAAGACGCTGGGTGAGGGAAGCCTGAAGGAAAGATGAATACATTCAGTGTCCAGTGGTCCCAGCCTCAGGGGAAGGATGCAGGCCCTTCAATTCATCACAGCTAAAGCTGAAAAGAGACAGAAGTTTCTCAGTGTTTCTCAGTGATGTTTATCTTCTCATCTGTCAGGAGTTGTTTTCTGCCAACAAGGAGAAGCTGCTTAAAAAACCCAACCCAGGCCAGCCCTGCAGTTTGCAATAATCAACACGAACATTTGCACTTTCCCCATACATTTCCGCCTACACCGGTCATCCTGTTTCTCCTCCCCCTTTTAAAACCAGGATGTATAGAGAGGGTCATAGGGAAAAAATGATGGTCTATAGTAAGTAATGGCTTTGATGAAACACACACATACACACAGACGTTTCCCGTAGCATTTAGAGTAACACAAACTTGCCTTGAGCTGGCAGTCATATTTTTGTACTGTGGCGTGGGCCGTATACTCAGGACCATCGAGACAGATAAGAATTCTGAAGTCCCCGGTGATTACACTGCGAGAGGAAGCCTTTGTTTAACTCGTGGCAATGTTCACAGGACAATGGACTGCCAGTGATATATGCAAATGTGTCCTTTTCCCATTACTGAAAGTGACCTTTATGATTAGATTGGAATAGCAACATCAATTCCTGGGTTAATATGACTTATTGGCCTAAGGGGAGGGAGTGTGTTCTCCTCGTAAGATTTAAAAGTTCAGAATCAGACCCATCCAATTCTAACCTTCACCGTGGCCCCAGGATTCTTGTGTGGCTGGAGACATCCTGCACCTTCCGTGCTGTGTTTGTTCTTTGGAAATCAGGGGGAACCACCTTTCCCAGGAGTGTTAGGAGCTTTTAATAAGAGCTTCACATAAAAGTCAGAAGAGATGGCTTCAGTACTATCATGACATATCGGATCCCCCTACAGGACCCTTTTCAGATTACTTCTAAGCCCCCGTGCCATTAGCTGATTCAGGCCAGATTTAGAGACATGCATGTCAATAAAAATGATTATGAAACAGAGTTAAGAGTTATTGATCATTGGCTAAACAGTCCCGTTGTTTTGTGTTTTGTGGCAAAACACAAAAAATGCAAGAAGGTGGTTTTCCTGGAGGGGCAGTAAGGCCTCACCGAGCACCCCTCGCCCTCCAGCCATCTCCAAACCGACTTTCCTCTCACTTCAGGGGCAATGGATTTAGCTGTAACGTTATCGCTCTTTCCATATTCATCATGGTTATTTATTTGCCCTGTGATGACATTTTACGTTTTTGAAATGCTTTAAAATAATTTGACCAGTTTCTCCAAGTCAACATGTATTAAGAATCAGGGGGAGACAGACTGACTTCAAGACACAGAGCAGAACCAGCGTGTGCTGACAGAATGCCTGCAGTCACCGGCAAAGCTAGCGGAGATGAATGTGGATGCATGTTTTACTGATTTCAAAAAAAAAACAATTAAAAGTAGTGTTATCATGTAAGGAAGAGAGCATCAGCTGCTGTTAGAAAGAGGAGATTCCTGACACAAAGTTAAAACTAAAAGTGAAGACAAGGTCTGCAACTGTGTGAACATTTATACAGGTTACACTTACTGTCTGCAAATAAAGAGCCATGTTAAAGCTCTACTAAAGTGTATCCATCGAAAGAAGGTGCCCTCACCTTGTTAAAATACTGTTCTGTGTGAAAGAGACATCTGGCTGGGTTTCCCATCCATAGGGCTAAAACGGTTAAGTATTTCATTGCTTAGAAAGTAATCCTATTATTTCAGATTTCGTGCATAATGAATTCTTTTTTTCCTAATTGGAAGACTTATGAAGGGAAATTGAGATTCTCTGGTAAATTTATTTTTGAAAAGGCACTTGACGGACGTCGTAACATCGAAGCAGCCTCGGTCTCAGGAAGAGGCTCTTAGCCGCAGATTGATGATTGGGTACCAGAGGGTGAATGTGTGAGACGCACATGACAGTCAAATGAGGTGATGTCTGCCTTTGGATCTGAGCATGAAATCACCGTAAAAACAAGAATTGTGAGAAGCAGGGCATAAATGAATACTTTGTTTCATCAAAACGTCTAATGTTTCTCAGAGGAAGGTGTGCATTTGAGGAAATGTCTCAGTCCCGAGCATTTAACAATCAACTTGTACACCTATGAGAAGTCTGGGGGAAACAGACCATGCCTTTCTTTCACAATTTCTGTCACAAATGACTGGACCAGCGGGTGATTAGAAACAGAGGAGGGGAGAAAAGGACAGATGGGTGAGTGAAGGTGTTGGGTAGAGAGGGGAATTGCAGGCGCCACAGAGCTCCCGTGACGTAACGCAGGTGTCAGTAGGGACTTGTTGTTCGTATGGCTGGGGTGGATGGAGTGAAAGCTTTTGTGATCCCAGAGAAGGTCAATCAGTGCTTTTCCTGTAGACCCCCGACCCCACCACCTTGGATCACTGGGAAATGGGGAGTTCTGATTCAGTTGATTAATATGCCCTAAGTGAACCACTTAATTTCAAAAAAGTGTTCAAAGGCCCTAATAACATTCACACCACACAGACCCATCCAGCCATGATTGATGCGGCTCTCTGGTGAGTCATAAAGCCTTTCAGGATAGTGCAGTGCCCAGGCCTCATTTATCATTGCGCAGCTCGGCAAAGGCATCTGCCAACTCTTGTTTTCAGATAACTTTGATTCTTGAAAAATAGGAATTTATTTTACTTACATTTTTATTCTTGCTTTTAGATAATGAAACATGCTATTATCCAATCTGTGCTTAAGGTTTTGACAGGAGAATTTTGTAGGAGGGGGCCGCCACAGCATTGACCTTTGTTGATGGGTTTGACCTTTGCTAAGTGGGATTCTGTTCAGTGGGCTGCTGGCAGCTCTGAGAACGGGATCCTCTGGAAGCGAGAATTGGCTGATTTAAGCCACAAGCAAAAAACTGAGGATTTGGGGATTTATGTCATTGGGTTTCTCTTTGTGACCTTGCCTAGACTTACAATTTAATGAGACTGACATCTTTTTTTTTTTCTTATACTTTTTACACTTTTTCATTGCTCTTCAAAAACATTTTAGGAAGTTTTCATTATTTAGCTTTTAAATTTAGGAAAACATCTAAGGCTCACTTAGTCACAACATCCAAGAAGCTGAGATTTATTCTCGCTCACCAGACTCGTGCCTCTGACTTCTCAAGATGAGAACACACCCATCAACGTGCTTTCCCTGAACACCTACTACAATAAAGCTTATTTTTTTTCTGAGTTGCATCCTAGATCCTCTAAAGAATACTCTGACGGAGGGTCTGCACACCCTTTACCTCTAGAGGAAAATCAGGCTGGAAGTCATTAGCCAGAGAGGGAGGTTTCAAGAGGATGGTGAGCGAGGAGCTGGGTGATGATGAGGCAAGTGGAGGTGAAGAAACATATGTCTAAGATGTTATTACGATGCCTTCAGATACAGTGCTCGGCCCAGCAGAAAACCCATCAGAGTCACGTGTACAGCAGGTCCTGCAAAGCTGTTTTTCTGTCGCTGGAGGTGAGAGTCTGTCACATCATCTGCCTGGGAGAAAATTCTCATCGGAAGGCTGGTGTGTGTGGGGTGAAGAGTCAGCCTCCTTCCTCGCCTGTGTTCTCCCTTCCTTCCCGCACAGAGCCCAGGCTCCTGAGGCAGGTCCCCAGTTCTGTGCAGTTATATCCGTCTCGTTGCTGTGTTGCTTGCTTGCTTTTTTTGTTTTGTTTTAAGCCTCATGCCATGCAGCTTGCAGGATCTTAGTTCCCTGACCAGGGATCAAACCTGTGCCCCCTGCATTGGGAGCTCGAAGTTTTAATCACTGGACTGCCAGGGAAGTCCCAGTGTTGCTTTCTGTAACTGCCTGAAAAGACATCACTTCGTCTAGGGCACAGTCTGATCCTGTTTGGTGACCTATTTGTTCCCACTACCTTGGAACCTACCTTGTCGTACCTACACATCGAATCATAACCCCCAAACGTCATCCTTGCTCTGACATATTAGACGTGGCTGACCTTGTTCTGAGACATCATAAGAATACCTAAGAAAGGAAGTTTGACAGGAAGAATGAACAGAGGGAAGGACCATTTTCTGATAATTTGATTCATAAATAGAAAGGAATGGAAACTGTGGATGAGGACTGAACGCTGACAGATCTCTTACAACCATCCAGCATCTGCTGTATGGTACTCACCTGTCTTGTTAGACGACCATATGGAAATGGATTGGATTATTCCTTCTAATTAATGAATTAGCAACATCTGATGAATCCCCAGAGTCCTGAGCAATGTGGGGCACACACACCTACTATGAGCTAGGTCCTAAAACCAGTGCGTAACAGAGGTTATCTCCTCTCATCACCAAGCAACCATGTGAGCTATAGATCGTCCACCTTCTATAAACGTGAAAACGGAAGCTCAGAAGCCTGCCTGGGGTCACGCAGCAGAGCCAAGATTCAACCTCGGATCTGAGTGATTTTAAAGTCTGTGTTCTTACGATGGGATACGGAAGAAGAACCTTAAGCTTTCCACTCAGAAATTCGGAGTGTGCAAAGGAGACAAAAGATCTACCCGCAGGCAGCGAGCAGAGAACAGGGGCCCAGACCCTTAGCATAATGGTGCCCAGGGCATGGTCCCACCTCTTTAGGAGCCCTAGTCCTCCAGTGCTGGCAGGACATTGCCGTTATCTTTTATGCTGGGCCGCAAGCTCCTTGATTTGAGTTCATTTACTTTTACATCATCAGTGGCTCACACGAAGCTTAGCACACAGCAGGAGGTCCATACAGTGTACTAGGTGGGAGATTATGATGTCAATTCTGTACTGTCAGATCCTAGAGGCCTTTTCCGTTCGTCCAGAGATCTTGTTTCGTGGCAGCACTTTCTCAGGCTCTTTCCGGGTTTTATAAGCGTCTGGGACCCAGTCCGTGCGTGCAGCACCGTCCCTTCCTTTGCTGACTGTTAAGGCTGCTCCCTGCACAAGTATCAGGGCTTGCTGTTGACATCTGATTCACATGTTTCAATTGTTTTTGCCTCTGCGAGAATTCTGGCTGGGGAATAACAAATACATGAGAATAAGTGAGGAAATAAAAAGGAGAAAGGTGGGGAGAGCATCACGTCCTATTTTTCACAAGAAAAGTTATAAATGCTGAATTGACATTCACTCCAAGAATAATGAGGTGAATCTATATGCAGCTGGTACCATCCCTGACACGTGTGATTTAATTCAGCCATGAGAAGGCCCCGCCAGTCAGCACCTAGGTGTGACCAGACTTATGAAATCTGCTTGGGGGTGTGGAGAATGTGGAAGTGAGAATTTAACTCAAGGTGAACTCACAGCTTTCTCTGTAAACACAAGGGCTTTAAAAGCTGCCATGCATCACCCTCTCTGCTTAACGTGCAAGCAGATATATCTAGGCTCGCAGCCACCAGGAGAAAGGAGAACTAGCCGTGTGCTGGTCCCACTGTCTATTACGAGGGCCCTTTGAAGCACAGACACCTGACCACGTCCCCCATCCAGAGGAAGCTCCAAGAAATCAAACCTTAAACCAGTCTGAGAATAAGTTGTTGGTGACTAAGGTTAATGATACTGTATCGTACATTCGAAAGCTGCTAAGAGAGCAGATCTTAAAAGTTCTCACCACAAGAAAAAAAGAATTTGTAACTATGTAAGCTGATGGATGTTAATGAGATCTGTTGTAGTGATCATTTCACAGTGTACACAAATATCAAATCATTATGTTGTACACCTGAAACTAATATGTTATGTGTCAACTATACTTTAATACATTATTCTTTTGAAGGAATAAGACAATAATAAATAACAGAAAACCCCCAAAATCCCAGGCAGGGGCGATATGATCTAAGGTATGGCAGGCCATGTGAGGAGGGGATCTTATTCTAAGCACAATGAGAGCCACTGAAAGATGTTATTTATGTGAGCGATATGCTTTGATTTACCTTTCAGGAAGAAGAGAATATACCTTTTAGCAAAAGGGTGCTCGGTGAGGGATGATGGCAGCCTGGACCAGAATGGTAGCCGTGGAAACAGAGAAGTTGATGGAACGAGATACTGTGAAAGAAAAGCCAGCAGGATCTTCTAATGGATGGTCTGGGGTAATGAGGGAAAGGAATGAGTAATGGAAGTTCCCAGGTTTGTGGCTTGAGCAACTGAGTGAAGCCTGCGCTTTAAACAGGGTGGGTGGATTTGGAGGAAGTGGGTGAATCTGAGGGACATTCAGGAGGGAGAATGTGGAGGATGTGATATTACTGGATGTCAGAGGGGTGATGGAATTGAGGTTGGGGAGGAATGACTCCTAAGATATTGCCTTATGCGCCTAAACAGATGGGAGTAAGATAGGAAACACCGGAGGAAGCCTGGGTTTGCAGAAGATAATAGCATGACTTTAGTTTGGTGTTTGCAGGGTCTGTAAATTAAGGGCCTTTGAAACATTCAGATGAAGAGGATGAGTAGGCAATTAGCTAAAGTTTTGGATCTCAAAGGAGACGTCTGGGCAGGAGATATATATGTGGGAGTTAATGGTCTACAGTTGGTAACTGGAGTCATGAAAGTAGTTGAGATTGACTAGAACTGGTTTTATACCGTGAGCAGAGGACCCAGGTCCCAACCCCAGGGAACACGATGTAAAGCTCAGAACTTTCAGGTTTGGAGGACAATGGTGGCCGCCCAATTCTGAATCTTCCCACTTCCCCTCCCCAAATACCTATAAATCCAATAAGGAGAGCAAATAAAACCACACATGACCCACCTCGTCAGCAGTAAGAGGAGACAGAGAATACCATGATGCTCAAATGACCTGTAGGTAGAAAACTAACCAAATTCCAACAGCTCCTGTCCTCACCGCATCCACTCACCACTGCAAACCTATGGATGAGGACAGCAAGGGAAAGGAAGCTTAAGAGACTCAAGAAAAAGGAGCAGAGGGGTACAGAAGACAGAAGAGTTACTCCCAGAAAGAAACAGTCCAAATAGAAAATACAGGATGCAAGTCAGGACTTGGTAATTCATAGCACTGGCTACAGGGAAGCAGCTGGCACGCGTGTAGGAAAGGAAGTGGCCTCTTGGAGAAGCCGCCAGGTCTCCTCCTCTCTTCTGGGGGAGACTCAGCTCTACAGGGAAAGAAGGTACCTATTGGAGATGTGGCAGTGAGGGAAGGAAACGAGGAGAAAATGACAGATCCTGCAGAAACAAAAAGCATGCCAATGCCTCCTCCCACCCTACTGAGGAAACGTGAGCAAGGAGGAGAGACCAGACCCCATCCATACAAAACTATTGTAAAAATAGAAAGCACAGTATTCCGACAGTGAAAATTCTCTCCAGAAAAACAGCTGTGAAGCTGAAGAAAACTATAATGTGATACTTCAAACTGGATTAAATATGTTCGAACAGCATTTGGAGATTTGATGAAACATCTTGAACCAGAAATACAAAAATGAAGAACAAAAATGAGAAGAAAAAGATAAGGTATGAAACAGGGGAATACTGAACTCAGGAAAACAATAGGAAAATACAAAATCTTCTCAGAAACGAAGGTTCAATTACAAGGTATCCAAAGGAGAATAGATTCTAATGAAATTTTAATAAAGAATTTTGAAGAAAAACATAGGGAAAAAAACCAAGAGACAAAAAACTAGGTAAATTAAGATGTGAAATGGATCATAGAAAAAGTGGTTGAAATGGAGGGCGAAGTAGGTCCAATATTGTTATAGTTGGAGACCCTGCAGAAGATCAAAGCAATGGAACTAAACTAATGTTTAAAATTATAATCCAAGAAAACTTCCTGGAAACGAACAAACAAACCCTGAACCTATCTATGCATCCATGTTCATAGCAGCATTATTCACAGTAGCCAAACGGTGGAAGCAACCCAAGTCTGTCGGTAGATGAATGGATAAATAAAATGTGGTGTATACATGCAATGGAATACTGTACTTAAAAGGGAAGGAAATTCTGACATAGGCTACAACATGGCTGAACTGGAGGACGTTATGCTAAGTGAGAGAGGCCAGTCACAGAAAGACACATACTTTATGGTTCCACTAATATGAAGAATCCAGAGGAGTCAAGTTCATAGATACAGAAAGTGAAACGGTGGTTGCCAGGGGGAGAGGTGGGATATGAGAGCTGTTGCTTCATAGGTATAGAGTTTCAGTTTTGTGAGATGAAAAGAGTTCTGAAGATAGTTTGTACAACAGTGTGAAAGTACCTAACGGTACTGGACTCTACACTTAAAAAATGATTAAAATGGAAAATTTTATGTTATGTGTATTTTACCACATTAAAAAAAGCTGGCGGGGGGGCAACTGGGCACACTCAAAATGAACCTGAGACGATCAACTTTGAGATATCCTGGGGTATTTGTTATCTATTTTTGTATAACAAATTACCTCCAAATTTAGCAGCTTAAAATAGCAAACAACTATTATCTCACAGATTCCGTGAGTCAGGAATCTACCCGCAGAGTAGCTGGGTGCCTCCGCCTAAAGGTCTCTCATGAAGCTGCAATTAAGTTGTCAGCACTGAGTCTCACGTGAGGCTCAGTGGGATGAGACTGACCTAATAAGAGATGATTGGGGAAACTTGGGTAAAAGGACGGATGGTGAGCATGTCCCATATTTAATTGCAGATCCATGGCTAAAATAAAGGTGAGATTATGGGTATAATAATAACATAGAAACATGTACGTTCTGAGAAAGTAGAAAGAATGCAGCTCAAAATGGGAAGAGAAGGGAGAGAGAGAGAGAGAGAGAGAGAGAGAGAGAGAGGAAAGTGGAGAAAGCTTGTATGTTGCTGTGCACATAAATTAGGAGTCAAAGGATGCCTATTAAAGGACAGTGAGAGTGCACATACGCGGGTACAGACGCAACGTCACGCCAGGTCAAGGGTCAGCCTAGCAAGATGGCGGCGGCGGGAACCCGGCAGCTGCTGGCCCGGAGCTCTGTGGCGGCTCTGAGCCTGCCCCAGGGCACCCGGTGTTTGGGGGTCATGCACACTCGCCAGGATTGTGACGTTAAAGACTATAGGAAAATTAGAATTGTGGTCATCAGAAAGAGGTGAGTGAAAACATTGCCATTGATTTGATAGCAGAGCCAATCTGAGTGAAGTTGAGAGTGATAGTGTGTGACGGCGGTGGGGGGCTCTTGGTCACATGAAAGTGTGTGTAAACTTGAACAAAGCAACAAAAGCTGGGACGTACGGTTATTGTGGGTTACAGTTCAGACAATATCACCGACAGAGTGAATTGCGCACGCTGGGTCTTTGAATCCTTTGGATGTATATCAAACACTACTCCCTGCTAATATGGAATATACCTTCTTTTTAAGTACATAGGAACAGTCTTGAAAAATTATCGTATATTAGGGCAGAAGGAAATCATTGACAGGCCTTCATTAAAGTCAGATGTTACTAACAGTTTCTGAACACAATGTAAGAAAGCTAGAAATTAAAAATGAAACTAAAAACAATAAAAAGGCACTTACACCTGGAAACTAAAAAAAAATTTCTATTTGACAACTCTTGGGTTAAAAGGGAATTAGAAACAAAAATTACAGAATTTCTGAAAAGTTATGATAATGAAAAGTCTATAAAGCAAGAGCATATTACTTCTATTATAAGAAGCAATGTTCAGAAAAAAATTCATAGCCCTAAACACATATATCAAGTACAAATTTTAAATGAAAATAAATGAATTAGATTCCCAGTTCAAAAATCTAGGAAAAACAGGAACAATAAAATGAACTAAAAGAAAGCAGAAAAAGATAATAAAGATAAATGCAGAGATTACTGAGAGTGAAAACAAAAATAGTAGATCAAATCCATTAATCAGAATTCTGGTCCTTTGGGAAGAAAGTACAAAATGGACCACTAGCTAATTTAATCAAGAAGGAGATGTGACGACAGAAGCAGAGTCAGAGAGAGAGGTGGGGAGAGAGTGGGAGGGAAAGAGAGAGAGAGAGATTGAAATGAAGATGCTACACTGCTGGCTTTGAAGATGAAAGAAGGGGCCACAAGCCCACAATGCAGGCAGCCTCTAGATGCTGGAAAAGGCAAGGAATAGATTCTTCTAGAAGCCATGCAGCCCTTCTCTGGGGTATATACCTAGGAATAGAATTCCTGAGTTCTATGGTAACCTATGCGTAACCATTTGAGAACCTGCCAGGCTGTTTTCCAAAGTGGCCGCACCATTTCACATTCCACCAGCAGTGTTTGAGTGTCCCAGTTCCTCCACATCTTCACCAATGCTTGCCGTTGTCTGTCTTTTAAATTTTATCCATCCTAGTGGGAGTGAAGTGATCTGTGGCTTTGATTTGCATTTCCCTAATAACTAATGATGTTGAGCATCTTTCAAAGTGCTTATTGACCATTTGTGTATCTCCTTTGGAGAAACGTCTATTCAGATTCTTTCCTCGTTTAAAAATTTGTTTCTCTTATTGTTGAGTCGTAAGAGTTCTTGATAAATTCTAGAAACAAGTCTTGTTCCTTTGTTTTGAACATCTTTGCCTGATTTTCATTTTCCTTGACTTTCTGTGTTGGTATCTGTGCATTGGACAAAACAGGTGCATTTTCCAGTCTTCATGGACTGGTCTCGTACAGGAGAAAACCCCCATCAATCAGCCCAGTTAGAGATTCCGGGGGTCTTTGTCAACTCTTTCCCTCCTCAGGGAGAAGCAGACAGCTATTGTTTTTGTCAGCTACTCTGTGCTGTGAGGGGGCTGGGGGGAGCTCTGGCGTCTCAGTCCAAACTGTTGTCTCTGTTCTCTTCCAGGCAGCTAGACTGTGCACGCCTGTTAGAGATTCAAGACTGGAAAGACCAATGCTAGTGCTTCGGACAGTCCTGGAGAGGTTTGGGTGGTAGACGTACAGATCAGCTCTTTCCCTCCCTAGAGGGTGCCGACAGCTGGGGTTTCTCATCCACTCACTGTCTGCTAGGCAGGGGGAAGGTCTGTGGCATCTGCCAGCCCAAGCCCCAATTCTGTTTTACCCCAGGCAGCTAAACTGTTCCAGACCTGTCAGAGCTCCAGGACTGGCAAGACAGAAGCTAGTCAGGAATTCCCTGGCGGTCCAGTGGTTAGGACTTGGCACTTTCACTGCCGTGGGCCTAGTTCAATTCCTGGTCGGGGAACTAAGATCCTGTAAGCCACTCGGCCAAAAAAAAAAAAAAAGAAAAATAAGGCAGAAGCTAGTCCTCTGAGGAGGCCCCTTGGAGGAGCTGAGGGGGTGCTGGATGTGTAAAGCAATCCCTTCTTTCCGCTGGGTTAAGCAGAGAGCGAGGGGGTCTCTTTCTGATGGTAGGGTGCTGTGCCAGGTACAGGGACAACAGCGAAAGGGAAACCTGAATCTTCCTGCTGACTTCAGTGGGTCTAGTTTTGTGTTCTCCCAGGCGCAGGAGCCTTTCACTTGCTTTCTGGATTTCTCAAAAAGAGACTTTGTGAATTGCTGCTGAGTTGGTGTGTTAGTAGGGGAAGGAGGGTCTAGGGCCTCCTACGCCACCATCTTGCTGACTTCACTCTCATTTCAGCTCAAAGGACCTCGTTTAATATTTACATGAGGTAAGATATAACACAGAGAGCTCACTGTTCTTTCCAAGAGTCACTTGTTTTCTTGAGTAAAGTCTCTTTTGGCTCATGTCCAGAGTTCTGGGAAAGTTGAGTGTGACAGTGTCTGCTAGTTCTGATTGCTTTCATGGAGGAGTGGATTTTTCAGAGGTTTTCATCCCATCATTCCAGAAGTGCCTCTTCCCCTTGTTTTTGAAAAAGCTCTGGAAGATCTGTATGTCAGCGTTCCATCAGAAAAACCCATCTAGTAGGAGGTATATATTAAGACATTTATTGCAAGGCATTGGTTTATGTGACTGTGGGGACTGTTTACGTAGGTCCAAAATCCATAGAGCAGACGCCCAGGAAGGGTGGGCTGGAACTCTTAGGCATGAGCTGGAGCTCCTGTCCACAGGTAGAATTTCTTCTTCTGGGAAACTTAAGTTCTGCCCTTAAGGCCTTTCAGCTTAATTGACTCAGGCCCACCCAGGTTGTCTCTAATAATCTCCTGTAGTTAAAGTATAGGGATGATAGACTTCCATCCTATCTACAAAATACCTTCACAGCGACACCCGGATTAGTGTTTGATTCTTTTCATTTTCTCTCTAGGGAAGCCATGGGGGTAAGTCTCAGAAGGCACCAGGTTTAAAGAGCTGTAAACAAGGCAAGCCAGCTATGACTGCCCAAATCAGATGAAGTACAATACAACGGTGTAGGAAGCCGTTTGACTCCACGTGCACTGAATGGAAGGAGATCGGATAGGACATCTAATAGTTTGGGAAACATGAAAGCAGAGGTGATGGGATGTAGTGCCAAGAACACTGGACACAGTGCAGAGAACGCCAAGACCACCTGGCTCTGTGACTCACCACCTCAGAGCTAACCAACCTGTCTGAGCCTCAGTGTTCTCAATTGTGAAAGGAGAATAGTAATAAAAATAAAACCATGGGTATGAGATTTAAATGAGAGAAAGTGAAGGAAAGTGCTTTATAAACTGTAAAGCATAACGTAAACACCTGAGTTACTGTAAAGACTGCAAAATTAAGTTTTATCACACTGATGATGTAAACCCCATTTTACATAACATAATTCAGAATAGCCAAGAAGACTGGAAGAAGCCAAGAACATCTATACATCAATGGCATATGTATCCTCCACCCACATGGGAACAGTGGATGTGAGCCCAGTCAGCAAATCCCAGATGCCCCTGAGTCTGGTCTCTAGAGCTGTGATCAGTACACACAATTCATCTGTGTATTTTTAGCATTTTTGCTGCTTCTTATTTTTGATCAGAAGAGGCGATGCTCAGTTTATGGCATTTTGTTTAGTTAAAAACTAAGTAAGCCCATGTAGGAAAATATTAAAGGAAAAAATGAATGACTTCACAGTTAAACGCTCAGTGTTTGATTTTGGGGGCCTTGTGTTTGACAATGTGAGGATATTCTGCTTTCATGCCCAGCAGTGCATCTGCATTCACTGCAGTAACATGTTTTATTCACTCTTTATTCATTTATCTTTAGAGACTTAGAAAGACCTGCTAATTTTTAGGAAATCAACTCCACAGTCTGGTGGAAAAAAAAAAAGAGGGCAGATGGGAGAAGGATGATTTCAGTTCTCAGAATTTAAATGGAAAACTCCCTTATTTTGCCTGGTCAAACCCTGGTTTGGGGATGTATAAGTAAAACCAAAGCCAGAAGAAGGTCCTTTCTGGAATTTTGGGGAAACTATCCGAGGTCATTTAAGGCACTGACCCCCCCCTCCCCATGACCACCAAGAAGCTTAAGAGGAAAAAATACTAGGTAAACACAGTGTAACCAAATTCTTACATTTTAGTACTATGAGGTTTGGTAAAATTAAGTAAAAATAGCAATAGCATGTATTAGTTGCCACAGAGACCTTAACTAATAGTACCTGAGGCCAAAAATATTTTTAAAGTGTGTATGAAGATATTAAAGTTGTTTCTTAAGAAAATGTCACATATGTTGAAGAACTTAGGCCTCCTTTTTCACAGGACTTTAACCAACTGACCGAATGACTTGAAGTTATGACCCTTTTATAAATGGGTGTCTCAGACAGTCAGCTCCACTGGTAACTGTGATGTTAATTTAAATAACCACAGCAGTTTACTGAAAAACAAACTCAAAGGACAGTATAACTTCAGTAAAAACCAAGGGCAATCATGAAATCGCAACAACTTTAGTAAAAGAATGAAAGAAATCTCAGTGTCTCCAGATGGGAGGTGAAAGATCTATGTAGATAATTGTAGCTGAAGTCCATGGTTTTGTAGAAACTACACTGTGATACTAAAACGAGGCTCTCTTTCAGGGGTCAGCGAACTTTCTCTGAAAAGGGCTACATAATAAAATGTTTTAGGCTTTGTGGGCCATCAGTCTTAGGCACAACTCTACAAACTGCCACTATGGTTTGAAAGCAGCCATAGAAAATATGTGAATGCATGGGCATGGCTGTGTTTCAATAAAACTTTATTTACAAAAATCATGTGGTGGCCTGGATTTGGCCTTCAGGTTGTGGTTGGCTGACCCCTTCTCTAATCAATAAGAAACTACTTTGTTCATATATTACAAGTACAGAAAAAGGGGGAGGGGGAGAGGTAGGAAGGCGGGGGAGGGAAGCATATTACAAAAAATATTTAAAATTAGTGATCAGTTCATTGGGAGGGAAAACACAAGACAGTGTTTTCCAGACCAGGTCATGCATCAGAAGCACCTGGGAAACGTTCATAGATTTTCAAGGTCCACCTCCAGAGACTGCCATTCGGTAGGTCTAGGGATATTTTTATATTCCCCAGTGAGACCCTTTGATTTAAAAAGTCAAGTGACAGTAATAAAATGATGTTGGACTAGGAGAAAATGATAGGAAAATGGAATGATACAGATTGACTCTCATAAAATGAAATGTGTGGACCATTTGCTATAAAATTCCAGAGGGGGCATGCCAGGCAGGGCTCTCCAGAGGCAGCTGAAGGGGCAGGTGAAAGAAGAGCTTTGACGGACGAGGGGTGGCCGTGAGCTCTGGAGCCCCAGGGGTACCAGGTCCGTTGCTCACACATTCAACTTTCAATCCTGAGTTGCCGCAGAGCCCAGTCCCAGCCCTGGCTTTGCCGTCAACTCTCATGTGACCTCAGACAAGTCCCTTAGCTTCTCTGGGCCAAGGTTTCCTCATCTGGGGAAACCTCTCCCAGCAGCACGTGTAGGATTCCATAAAACACAGACATATCACGGTGGATTCGGAGAAATCCTAACCTTTGTCCTTCTCTTATGAAGTTAAACTAAACAAGTATTTAAGAGTGAGAAAATTATAGACTACGGCATGTTAATGGCCCTTTGGCAGGATTTTCACAGAATCACAAAAACAGGACTAAACTTCTGAAGGACATTTGGTTTAGATGACGGGGTTTCCGTTTAGGAAGGGACTTTCAATAATCACTCGGGAACTTGTCGGTTCTACTTTTCCAGACACTTCGCCGGTCTTCTGGGCCACTTTACGGTGTGCCGACGGTTGCAGAGCCAGGCCAGCCGCGTGTGAAGAGGGGCTGCAGCAGGGCCGGGACCGAGCAGGCGAGTCAGGTAGCTCCGTGCACGGGAATCCAAACGGCGGGCAGGTTTCTGCCCTTCAGAGGTAACTTTCATTTTTAACAAAGCAGTCACGTGACTGGAGCCGAGTAAAGTGCTGTTTAAGATAGGGAGAGAGGAAGAGATGGGGTGTGATTTTAAGAGCTGGAAGAAGGCTGTACACGTGCAGGACACACACTATGACCACTGTTTTTGTGTTGATTACAGAATTCCTGGAGAGGCCGTGTGCAGTGGTGCTGGGGCCTCCAGAGTCCATGGATGCTAGGAACTCCAGGGCTTAAACCTCTCGGCCTTGCCTTCTTTCCGCTCTCCCACTTCATTTTACACATTTATATATTATATGCATTACCACTTCACTAGTATTATATACAGTTCCTAATCTCTTGTAGTTAACCCTTAACCAGTGTTTCCATAAGTCCCGCATGAAGGATTAATGCTTCAGACCAACGCTGGTCGTTCTATGAATTAGCGATAACCAATTTTCTGGGACTAATGTGAATTCAACCCACGAAATGAAATAACCAAAATGAAAATGAATGTCTGTGTTCCACAAAGAAAATGGAATTTAAGCTCCCTGCTGACCACAGTCAGCTCTGCTGTAGTGTAACATATGTTCCTAAAAATCCCTGCTCTGTGCAAAATTGCCCAGTAAAAACCACAGAGCTCATGGGAATGATGGGATCGGGGCATAACACCCGAAAATGTCATTAGTGATACACTGAAAAAAAAGGAGCCTATTAATACAAACAGTAGCACAGTTTTAAACATACTAAATGGTCAGGAAATATATAAATACCACAATAAATGTGGCACATTATCTTGAAAAAGACCTGGAGGATGCCTGTGGTCGTGGGTAGTGGGCGTCAGAAGGGCTGCAGCTCTTGGGTTGTTGGAAGTGAGGAAGGGAGAGTGATGTGAGGTCAGAGGCACAGTCACAGCTCCAGGTCCTGGCCACTGTGCCCCCCAGTGTGTGGAGCTGAGGTAGATGTTTGAGGGTGTGTCTGGCATGTTCCTACTGGCACAGTTCAGCTGGGTGCCGTCTTCCGTGTTCATCTAATGTTCTGTGAGGACCAACATGCATGCAGCAAATGTGAAAAGTGCATGGCGCTCAAATGATTCCCTCGCATCTCAATCACATTACAACAGTTACGCATTTTCAAAACAAGTGCTACAGCTGAACTGTGTTTGCTCACCTGGCACCAGTGACAATGGAACGCTCTAAAAAGCCTTCTAGCCACCAATGGTGTCCCAGTAAAGTTCCAAAAAAACGCTGACACACAGAACTATGGTTGGTAAATTTAAAAAATAAGACTGTGTAACTTTAAAGGGTATTCAGTGAAGAGATTTCTTTTCTCTGTCCGTCTTCCAGTAAGTTGATTTTGTCATGGAAGTCTCTATCATTTATACTAATAAACTAGTTCACAGGTTGAAGGCAAAGCTCTAGTTCGTGAAAAGACTCAATTTTACTTTTACTTCTTCAGGGATCAGCTAAAGACACTCTTAGTCCCGAGTATTTAAACTTTGTTTGCAATAGAGAGACACACAATTGGGAGAGAGACACACAATTGAGAGAGAGGCACGAAGGCTCCACCTTGTGAGTCATCAAAGTGCTTTATTTTGTAAAGCCTGGCTCATGACTGGAGTGTACTGTTAGCACTAGGAGATACAAGGCAAACTTCCTCACTCTGTCCGAAGAGTTGATCAACAGAACGGATGACAGAGACTGTTACAGACAAAAATAAAGCATTTTGTAAACTTCTAGAAGCATACACGGATTGGCCACAAAGGAAACAGTTACTCAAATAATGTACGGGTACCTTCTCTTTACTTCAGGGTCTCGCTTTTGTAATCCTGGATCAAAGAAACTACAGCATAACTTCAGAGCACTGAAAGGGACTCAACGCCAGAATGAATGGTGGGGGGGGGGGGGAAATACTAAATCACCATCTCAATTAATTTAAACACAAAAAATACAGATTTGTACAACAAGGTCACAGTGCTGTTGACATCGTCCGTTGAGGATAACATATCTCTGTGAAGTCAGTTGCTGCTGGCTTCCCAGGATGCCGGCTGCTGTCACCTGGTGTTTTCTGAAGTAAACCCACATACGTTGGGCACAGTTGCAGACTTGATAAGCCCTGAAGGAAAGTCACTGGCAGAGGCAGTATGGTGCGGGGTATTTGTTGAGCTGTAAGTAATTACTGAGGGGTGGATTTTTTTTTTTCTTTTCTGAACCTGCCTACAAAAATCATCTCACGTTTTAAACAAAGAATTTCAAAGGCACAGCTTTAGCACAGTGTATGAGTTGATAACCTATTCTAAGCAAGTCTAATATTTTAGCTTGACACCTTTCAGAAAATGCCAGGAAGTTGGTAAATACATGATCGATGTTGGAAATTTATAACTTGATTAGACACAGTCAGCACAGTTTAGGGCAATGAACTTGTGTAACCAGATCTGGGTTAAACATTTTCTTAAAAAAAATCATTAGGTTGATAAATGTGCATCGGAGGAAAACAACCCTTTTCCTTTTACTGTAAAAGACCGCCTACCATTAAAATGTGACTGCAGGATACACTTCAAAATATGACAGACATTTCACCTACACTGTAAAGTGACTTTACATGTAAACTTCAAAAATCACACGCTGTACATTAAATTTTTAGATTCAAAAATATCCCTGTTTTCCTAATAATGTAAACAGTAATATTGAGGGTTTCAGTTAAAGGCAAATTCATAACAAAATACCACTGTTTAACTGGAAAATTGAGGGTTCTAAATGCTTTGCTCACCTTCCCACCATGGGAGATGTAGGTGCCATTGCCCAAAACTGCACTTTTCAGGTAAGCTTTATTTTTATTTTGTAGCATTAATTACTATGTTGCAACGTAAGAGTGTGTCAGTGAAGAAGCTCCAGGCAAGAAAAGAGAAGTAAGCAGTGTTCCTGGGCGTATTTACTGAGGTGAAAATGTACAGAGAGAGACACTAGGGGCATCAGCTTCCTGCTGGAGGAGGGACCTTTGTTCCCAGACACCGTGAGTCCCGACACCTGAACCAGGATGCGCGGGAGATGCCAGCCTCCTCCGTCCAGCGCCCGGGGTGCAACTATTAAGGAGTGTCAGCGTGCGTGGTAGAAGTGTAACATCTGCAGTAAGTTTTTTTTCCTTTTAATCACCATCATTATTATTATCATCATCATTATTATCTCCATTATTATTACGATTACCGTCTCACATCTTTCAACTCCAAAAGATAAACTGATCCACAGTTTCTCGTGTGGTGCCAACCTGGGTGGTCTGACATCGCATCGCCTTCTCCCCTCCCCCCTGCATGTGCTCACTCACTCACTCACTCATTCATCCATTCATCCACAGCTGGAATCAGAGGGTTACTACTCCAAACACACTCTGACCGAAGTCGGTTTCCATCAACCAATCCATCAGTTTTTAAGATGCTCACGTGCGCGTGTGCACGCACGCCCCCCCGCCCCCCCACATACACACCCAAGTCAGAAATAGCTAGAGTGATGCTGGGAAATATCAGGTAGCTGTTAAAGCAAGTAGTCCCCAAATCAGTCATCTTGGCCTGAAGATGTAAACGAGGAGGTGTGCTTCACTGAGTTTGGTTTTCATTTTTCCTGTGCCGAAGCCACCTCTGTCCTTCCCACGCTCACGTCCGTCTTCGGCCATGCAGGACGTTACGTCAAGATGTGGCCAATAAAGTCCAAAAAGCGCTTGGAATACTGTTCTGGGTTCACGGTGGAGATCTCCGCACCAGCCTGGGCAGCGTGAGAGGAGAGGAACAATGACAGAATTACTATCAGTAGCTGCAGGAACTTCCACTGCAGCTGAATATGAAGCCAGTCATTTTCAAACCTGTGCAGCCTCTACTCGTAACTCAGAATAGCTTGGATATTGGTCTGAATAGCCAAGGCTCTAAGGAATCTGTGTGTGAAAACGAGGCAGAGTCGTAGGACCAACAGATGCCACTGTCACACACACTGTGACTGCTGCCACTAAAAAAAAAAAAAAAATCCAACCAACCACGTTAGAGATGCTCCCGTCAAATGTGGAATCTGCGTGGCCTACATTCAGAAGCCACGGGAGGATGCTTCTGTTTCTCAAGAGAGCAGATTGGAGATTCCTTGAGAATGACACAAACAGCAACGTTTGGCCAAAGGGAAACTCCAATGGCAAGGACACAAGGACCGTGTTCATTTTTCAGGACCGAGGTAAGCGGCTGGGTGCTCAGAAATGAGGGGCGACAGCCACAGCAGCAGGGGCGGTGTCAGCTGCCGGGGCTCTTTCCTGGCCCCGGGAGCAGGCGAGACACAGCGCTGTGACTGCGTCTCCCCCGGAGGGGCACGGGCACGGGGGTACTATCGTCCCCGTTCACAGAGACCTGCTTGGAGCTGGGAAGCTGGCCCCTCACAGAGGCTCAGTGGGGGGTTTCCTATGACAAGAGCACAGTAGGGCCAGCAGACCCCCCCCCCCCCCAGTTACCAGCCAGCCTCCTGATCTGCAAAGGTCAGGACCAGAGTTTTACTAAGTCACCAGAGGCTGTTTTTACACACGCAGCTCACAGGAGAACCTGTCATTTCCAAGCCTGGCCTGGGCCCCTGGGATCTCCACGGAGGAGCCCCAGTTTTGAAGGCAGAGAATGGTTCTCGACAGCAGCTCGACACAAACTGCACCCAGCTTTAGGCCGTGTGCCGTGTCTCGGAGCTGAGCTGGTGACTTACAGGGGAGATGCAAATGAAGCCGTGTTTGCAATGGCATGTTTCCAGCTGCACGTGGTCTGGAATATCACAGCAGGTTTGAGGAGGGGTGGGAACAAACACGGAGCGCCCCCCACTGTTCAGTCTGTTCACCACAAAAATCTCATCAATAAGCCATTAGGACCCCTTCATCAGCTGGCGGAACTGAAGCGCCAAAGCGCTTCCTCCAGGTCACACACTGGAAAGGTGAGATAGGATTCTGGCCCAGCTCTGTCCTTGCAATACACCCAGGTGGTTCAACCAGAGAGGAGCATCAGAATTACCCGAGCCTCTTAGAGGCCCCTCCCCCAGCCTCCTGAGCTGGACTCAGAATCAGGGAAAGGGGTGGTGCATCTGTCAGGCACACAGTTTGCAAATGGTGCTCAGAAGGCCGCGGTGCCGACCCCCGTGTGAGAACTGCTGTGTACCCTTCTCTCTGACCGATAGAGGATTCTTAACGCGTTCGGTGGGCTGGGTAGGTCGTGGTCCGTGCGCTGCACACAGCAGGCACACCAGAAATAGTTGACGGTGTGACTGAAATATTTCTGTGGCAAGTGGGGTATGGTGTTAGGCTGGTTCCGTTGCTGACACGACAGCCTGTTTGACTTTAAAATAGAGAAAAAGAGCCTTTAGTAGCGGTTGATGTTCTGCGGGGTGTTGGTCGGCTCCACACTGTGGGGAAGCATCTCTCCTGCCAGTGTGAACGAGCCAGGGCACAAGTTCATCCCTGTGGGATGGGGTCTGTGGCCTTTCTGGCGCGCCTGAAAGCCAAAATGGATCCCTGCGATGCAGGCACGGTGCAGACTCACGACTTGTGAAGTCCAGCCGGCCAGGCGGGCCTCACTGGGAGATCTGGGGGTGGGGCTGGGTCCTGAGGAGCAGCCCTCCCTCTACCACTGCCTAGGACGCGATCCTGGCTGGCAAGTAAGCTCTCGCCCTCAGTTTCTTCACCTGTAAGCAGGAGTGCACTGGTTTTCCCTCACAGGCTCGTCCCGGGGACTCAACAAGTTACCATAGGCCGGGACACTGAGAATTCTGAGCAAGGACAGCAAAGGTGAGGGGTTCGTATTACTCAACTTTGAGCCTGCACTCAACAAATTTCTGTAGTAGAAAAAATTACAATCTTCTGTGCGGAAAGGAATATAATATTGTGTATCCTGGAAGCATCTGAAGCAGAGAATAGTGCTTCGGTTCTGAACATTTCATATTAAAACACTTAGTTGTCATCATTCAGCCCTTTTGTCTTTTGAAACATTTTTCGAACAGAAAAGACTTTGTGTAATATTCTCACGATGCATGTGTCTGTTAATAACCCCGGTGGGGAAAAGAAGAGCCGCGCCGGGTTTAAGTGACTTGGGAGCGGCGGTCCGAGCGCGTGCTGCCTCTGACTCCGCATCAGAGCGTGACCCCTGCAGGGAACCAGAGCCAATGAAGGCCTGTGGGCAGCTCAGCGGAAAGGAGCGGACCTGAGCTGGTCCCTGCACGACAGGAAGCAGGGAGCAGAGAGGGAAACCAAACGGAGATACTTACGCCGTGTTTAACAGTTTTTGCAGCGTGGGCAGCTTTCTTTTTTGCATCATAATGAGTCAGAATGTCAATAATTGCCATAAAGTACACCTCCTTCCTAGGCGAATCTGTAAGGGATGAGAGCGATGATTGTGGGACAGGTGATGACAGCACCTGGAAGAGTGCGAGCTGCTGATGGAGGAAGAGGCGAGGGATTCAGTGGGGCGGGGGTCGAAGGGGTCTGAAAACACAGGCAATAGAGGCTTTTCAAAAGTCTTGCATATCCCTGTGAAACAGCTTAACTTTCTGTCCCCAGTTCTCTCTCAATTTGAAAAGTAAAAAAGAGAATATAACCTCAGGATATCACCAGTAGAGGTGCAAGGCTGAGACTGTTTTTGTTAATCTTCATTTTCTTTAGTGATTGTGTATTGCTTTGGTATAAAGAAAAATGCTATTTAAAAAATACTCTAAAACAAGTAGAAGTAATTATGCTCCCTAATACTTTCTACCATTACATACTGTTCCTAATGAGCTGTTCACTAATTCTCATTGGATCTAGTATCAGAACTGGATAAAGGCATATATCACCTACAGTACCCATCTTCTACATATTTCCACAAATATGATGCTGTTGCAATTATGAATAATACGAAAAAGTACATTTGACTATATCTGATTTTCTGTGTTGAAGAAACAATTTTGCTGAGCAAAATAAAAAACGTAACAGGCTTCCCTGGTGGCACAGTGGTTGAGAGTCCACCTGCCGATGCAGGGGACACGGGTTCGTGCCCCGGTCCGGGAAGATCCTAGATGCCGCAGAGCGGCTGCGCCCGTGAGCCGTGGCCGCTAGGCCTGCGTGTCCGGAGCCTGTGCTCCGCAACGGGAGAGGCCACAACAGTGAGAGGCCCGCGTACCGCAATAAATAAATAAATAAGTAAATAAACATAACTCAAACTCACCTGGCTGCTATGCCATGAGACATTTTTTTAAACAATGATGGACCACAATTTTTATTACTCCAAAAATCGGAGGCCTGCTTTTATCTCTAAATTTTTTTTCCCATGTATAAGTAGCTAAGGTAGCATGTAATATTCCTACAAATATCTGATCACCCAGATTTTGAGGATTAAGATGGATCTTGGGCTTCCCTGGTGGCGCAGTGGTTGAGAGTCTGCCTGCCGATGCAGGGGACACGGGTTCGTGCCCCGGTCCGGGAAGATCCCACATGCTTCAGAGCGGCTGGGCCCGTGAGCCATGGCCACTGGGCCTGCGCGTCCGGAGCCTGTGCTCCACAACGGGAGAGGCCACGACAGTGAGAGGCCCACGTACCGCAAAAAAAAAAAAAAAGATGGATCTCACTTTAGAGAAGAGGGCCACAGACACCTTAATGGGGGAAAGAGCAGAGGACAGACACAGCAGCAAATTGGAGATTCTCATCCCACACCCTGGGCCAGCTTCAGCACTCCTGAGAAGGAAAGGGCTGGTAGCAATGAGGTGCCTGCCCTACACGATGTCCACAGGGGGTTTGGAGTGGATCACGTATGTACCTAGCTCAGGATAGACTTGTGACACTTGAGATCCACATAAAAGAGAGATAGCTAAGAAAAAGAATATTTTAAACCATTCCTTATATGGTATGGACATTTACACAAGCATGTGCATATGTGTGTTGTGTATGTACAACACACACTTGTGTGGTTTCACTCTGTTCCCTCAACATCACACAATTCAAGGACCTCATCACATTACAGTTCAAAACCAGAGGTTACAGTTACCTTTAACATACTTTGTCCCGAAATCAATTGATTGGGACTCTTGAGAAGGAGTCTTACGGGGCAGCATGCGGGGTTTTTTTTGTTTTTTGTTTTTTTGTTTTTTTGCGGTACGCGGGCCTCTCACTGTCGTGGCCTCTCCCGTTGCGGAGCACAGGCTCCGGACGCGCAGGCTCAGCGGCCATGGCTCACGGGCCCAGCCGCTCCGCAGCATGTGGGATCTTCCCGGACCAGGGCACGAACCTGCGTCCCCTGCATCGGCAGGCGGACTCTCAACCACTGCGCCACCAGGGAAGCCCCAGGGCAGCATGCTTTTAACCGGGGTGATGATTACCAGCAGATCATGCAAAAAGAAAAATCCAACCAATGGTAAAAAGAGTTGATAGTAACTCAACTTACTTTCATGGCATTTAATTCCATAAACATCAATGTTTGGATCAAACTCGCCGGGAGCCAAGGGCGGTGAGCTGTTGAGCGTATTTCCAGGACTGTCGGGAGGGGTTCCAATAGGGTGGGTGCCGTCGCTCTCCCCCTCCTCCTCTCCGTCGTTCTCTTCACACTCCACTTCTTCCTGTTCGGCTCTCTCCACATCGTGGATTCCCACCAGGAGGCTGTAGTCCATGAGCTTCAGCTGGGCAAGAAACTGGAAGGTGGGAAGCGACATGGTCAGTCATGCCTTAAACACAACCCCAGAGTTAAAGACAGCAAGCTCACAAAAGGGCGGCAGAGGCGAGAAGGTTTCCCCAGGAGCAGCCGGGAGCCTCTTTAACGGTGCTGTCACGGTCCCTGGAAGTTTCTCCAGCCAAAGCTGTAGCCTCGCACTTCAGGCTGGCTCAGAGCCAGGATTACCTCCCTGAGATGCAAAGCGGGATGCTGGGAGGGATGCATTTATCACGTGGAGGTCGTACTACACCAGAGAGCAAGAGAGCAAGGAGACGCAGGGAAGAAAACGTTTCTCCGAACAATTAAGACTGGCTAATGGGGAAACCAGGGACCTCCCACGTAGCTTCCAGGGGAGCCCCTGAACGGCTTGTGAAAAGCACTTTGAAACGCAGCACACTCTGTGGAGGAGAGTATTATGCCGTCCATCACAAATAAGCACAAGCATCAGTGTCCCAGCCAACCAGCAAATGCCTGTGTCTCTGCTCAGCGCTGCCCTTCAGGCCTGCTGGGGGGCTTCCTTCTGACGGAAGCGGGAGCCGGAGACGTTCCTCCATCACCCCCTCCCGTGCCTAGCACAGTGCCTGCCCCGACCGACCCCCTTTATCTGGGGGCTCTCTCTGGCCCATTCCCCTCGCCTCCACTGCGTACCCTGGATGCCCTCCAGAGGTCTGGGCACAGCTGGAGAAGCTGGATTGCCGGGTGGCAACATCTCCCACCCACATGTGTGTAGTGGGTGCAGCGTGGGTGGGGCTTGGTCGGGCCAGGTCCTGCTCCGCTTGCAGGGTAACAAGGCAAAAGCCCCCTTGCCCCATCCCTGCTTCTCCCTCTGGGCCCTTGGAAGGTCCCTGGGAAGTGGCAAAGGTTGCATGCTGCCCGAACTTCCCCTTCTGGTCATTTGGCAAGGGAAGAATTTGATCTGGTCACGCCCCTGCCTAAGACCTTTCAGTGGAGTATCGTTTCTCACAGGGTGGAAACAAACTCTAACACTGTCCTCGGGACCTGGGTAGTTTGGCCTCATCGCCTCTCGGGCCATCTTGAACCCTGTGCTGGCCTCTGGCCCCCTCACTGCGCCCCTTCACCTCCCACTTGACCTTCGGGTCTCAACTGCAGGGCACTTGCTCACGGAAGCCTGTCCCGATTCCTGCCGGGCATGTGTGCACTGCACACTTTCCCTTAAGGACACCTGGTTTAGCTGCACACTCATTAGATGACTTGAGTAACTTCTATCTTCCCCAAACAGCGCAGCCCCGTGAGGACCGGGGCTCTGGCCGATTTTGCCCTTGAAACTGCCATTATTAGTCAAATCCATCTCACCTGCCTTCACTAATCAAGGTCTTTTAAGACTTGCATGTCCTCCAAGGGGCATGTAGCCTAAACAATGATATCTGCCCAGCTGCTTTCTAGAAACTTGGAGTCAGCTGTGTCTAGTTTGAGCTTAGTTGGTTGAGACTGGATAGGAACACTGACCCTCCAACTGGGCATGCGTGAGGGTCTTTTCACACGTGCAGAGGATGGAAAGCTCCACCCTTGGATCGCGCAGAGGCCAGTAGCCTAGTTAAGCCCGTGCAGAAAGCCGACTCCCCTACCTTTTCCCAATCGCCTTTCCTCACGCTCCCCGGGCCTCAGGCAGCACTGCTGCTGCTTGTCCCATAAACACCTCGAGCCCCTTGCCTTGGGGAGGCGAATTTGAGATTTGCTCTTCCCGCTTGGCTGCCTTGCGAACAAACCCTCTCTGCTGCAAACTTCAGCGTCTCTGCGTTCGGTTTGCACGTCGGGCACAAACGAGCCTGGTTCGGTGACACCCTCGCTGCACTCCTGACTCCCAGGTAAGTGATGTTGCTACTTGGTATTTATTGAGCAAGAGAACAGGATGCCTGCTGCTTCTTCCCCAGTCCTCCTTACCTCTCCCTAACTTCCCCTGACCCTTTCCTCTAAGACGAATAACCACCCAAACCAAATAAAAACAAAGAACAACAAAAAGACCTTCCTTTGAGACTGCAAGAGGCAGCACCTACTGGAAGCAAAACGAGACGATTTACGATATATATATATATATTTTTTTTTTTTTCGGTACGCGGGCCTCTCACCGCCGTGGCCTCTCCCGTTGCGGAGCACAGGCTCCGGACGCGCAGGCTCAGCGGCCATGGCCCACGGGCCCAGCCGCTCCGCGGCACAAGGGATCCCCCCAGACCGGGGCATGAACCCGCGTCCCCTGCATCGGCAGATGGACTCTCAACCACTGCGCCACCAGGGAAGCCCCACTTACGATATATCTTTGCTCTGCAGAGCAGAATCTCTCTTTAACACGTAGGTTTGTTTGACCTTCAGATGGTTGACCGTACAAATACACTATCAGGTGTGCTTTATGTATGAGAGTACAAAAGGGACTGCCTGTAATTAACCTGCTAAAGGTCAGGCAGGGAAGAGGTGATGACCAGGGCTGAACTGCCACATGAAGTAGGATGGGTCTCCAGGCCCACGTCTTCCCCTGGCACTTGTGCTGCTCTCACAACGTCAGCCAGGCCCAGAGCTCCTTTCCTGGGTCTCTGATCTGTGGTCAGACCACTGCTTAGGCTCCTCTCCCAGTAAGGAAACATTTGTATTCAATAAATAGAAGTGAAGTTAGCTCCCAGCATCACCCACTAAACTATCAGTGAAATGAAAAATGCATCTCTTGACAAGAAGTTGTTCTGACATACTCAAGATCAAGGAAACCAGTTGCAGCCCCAAATGGGGATTATATAAGAAATGGGGATTATATAAATCTTCAAATCTGTGTGGCCGAGACAGAAATGGAAAAGACCAAGGACAGCACAGTGGTTAAGAGTGTAGCTTTTGCTGATAAAGGTGACCCATTAAAGTATCAGATAATCCTAAATAAAAATGTTAAAAAAAGTTTTGGAGTCAGGTGGGCAATTAAATTTTATGTTACTAGCTCTGTGCCTTGATGATAAATTCACCTCTCTGAGCCTCAGTTATTCTAACTATGAAATGGGACACCACCACTAAACTCACAGTGGTGTGGAAAGGATTAGAGGGAATGTAGTGGAGGCCATGAAAAGTGCCTTGCGTGTAACAGTGGGCACGGTTTTATCATTGTCCGTGTGGTAAAAACCTTTTTTTCATCAAGTAGGTAACTTAAACATGGGGATGGGCTCGAGTGAGGTGGGCCAAGAGGGGAGATGTGCTAAAGAGCCCATTGACTCCTCAGCTCTTACTGTCATAAAACGCCGTTTAAAATCTCTTCTAAAGTAGAGGGAAACACAAGGCAGCAGCAGACCTGAGATTCTTGCTAGAGAAAGTCCCTGCTGGGCATCACAAAACTACTGTGGGCTGAAGATGACAGACCCCAAAGAGAAGAGGGGTTCAGGGCCCCCTGGAGGGTCTACCTCCAGCTAACATTAGGAACTTAATACACATTTGCTATTTTCTGTCATCCCTTTAAGCTTCTAACTCAAATCAGTGATTTCTAAATACATAAGGTTTCAAAGCATGAAGATTTAAAAATCTTTATAATCTCTAGGTCCCATGCTTTCCTAATTAATAATTATCCACCAGACCTTGATCAGCCTCTTTTTCCCTCGGAATATCCCACCTAATCTGCTTCCTTCATAATTAATTCCTCATTATACCAAATCTGAGCTAGTACCTCCCTCAAGGTTTTTATGAGCCCTGTCACACACAAACCCTTCTAGAAAACTGTGGCTAAGGAGCTGTTAATAAACTCTCCTGTGTGTTGTCTTTGGAGAAATGTCTGTTTAGGTGGTCTTCCCAGTTTTTGATTGGGTTGTTTGTTTTTTTGTTGATGAGTTGTATGAGCCGTTTGTATACTTTGGAAATTAAGCCCTTGTCCGTTGCTTCGTTTGCAAATATTTTCTCCCATAGGTTATCTTCATTTTGTTTATGGGTTTCCTTTGCTGTGCAAAAGCTTGTAAGTTTGATTAGGTCCCATTTGTTTATTTTTGTTTTTATTTCTATTGGCTTGAGAGACTGACCTAAGAAAACATTGGTACGATTTATGTCAGAGAATGTTTTGCCTGTGATCTTGTCTAGGAGTTTTATGGTGTCATATCTTTTAAGTCTTCAAGCCATTATGAGTTTATTTTTGTGTATGGTGTGAGGGTGTGTTTTAACTTCATTGATTTACATGGGGCTGTCCAACGTTCCCAGCACAGCTTGCTGAAGAGACTGTCTTTTTCCCATTTTATATTCTTGCCTCCTATGTTGAAGATTAATTGATTGTAGGTGTGTGTTTTCTTTCCTGGGCTCTCTATTCTGTTCCATTAATGTCTGTTTTTGTGCCAGTACCACACTTTTGATTACTGTAGCTTTGTAGTATTGTCTGAAGTCTGGGAGGGTTATGCCTCCTGCTTTGTTCTTTTTTCTCAGGATTGCTTTGGCAATTCTGGGTCTTTTATGGTTCGATATAAATTTTAGGATTCTTTGTTCTAGTTCTGTGGGAACTGTCATGGGTAATTTGATAGGGATCACATGAAAAGATGCTCAACATCTCTAATTATTAGAGAAATACAAATCAAAACTACAATAAGGTATCACCTCACACCAGTCAGAATGGCCATCATTCACAGGTCTACAGATAGCAAATGCTGGAGAGGGTGTGGAGAAAAGGGAAATCTCCTACACTGTTGGGGGGAATGTAAATTGGTGCAGCCACTATGGAAAACAGTATGGAGGTTCCTCAAAAAACTAAAAGTAGAGTTGCCATATGATCCAGCAGTCCTACTCCTAGGCATATACCCAGACAAAACTATAATTCAAAAAGATACATGCACCCCGTGTTCATAGCACTATTTACAATAGCCAAGCCATGGAAACAACCTAAATGTCCATCAACAGATGACCGCATAAAGGTATGGTATATATTTATATACAGTGGAATACTACTCAGCCATCAAAAAGAATTAAATAATGCCATTTGTAGCAACGTGGATGGACCTAGAGATTATCACACTAAGTGAAGTCAGAAAGAGAAAGACAAATACCGTAAGATATCACTTACCTGTGGAATCTAAAATACGATACAAATCAATATATCTACAAAACAAAAACAGACTCACAGATACAGACAATAGATTTGTGGTTGCCAAGAGGGGTGGTGGGGGAGGGAAGGAGTGGGAGTTTGGGATGAGCAGAGGCAGACTATTATATATAGAGTGGATAAACAACAAGGTCCTACTATATAGCACAGAGAACTACTGATATATTCAGTATTCTGTGATAAACCATAATGGAAAAGAATATGAAAAAGAATATATAACTGAGTCACTTTGCTGTACAGAAATTCACAAACAACACTAAATCAACTACAATAAAATTTAAAAAAAACTTCTTTACAACAGATTTGAATTTACTTTTTACTAAGTTTATTAACACACTTGTTCTGCTGAATCACCACCTCCCAACACATCTGTGATGCAGGATTAAAATTCCAACCATCCCTATTTCGGTTATATTTAATCGCTTGTTGAAAGCCGTAATAATCCTCTCTTGGAGTACTTTATCTGAAAACAGTCTCATCTATAACATCTGCATGTTATATCAGCAGTTTAGGAGTGTGGCTGCCAGTGGCCTCAAATCCCAGTCTGAATTTAGTAGCTGTGTGTCTTTGAGCAAATTACATAGTGTCTCTGGGCTCAGTTTTCTCATCCATAAATTGGGATAACAGCACTCAGCCTCAAGGAGTTAGAAGAATGAAGGGAGAGAATGACTGCACAGGAAGGACTTACGCTCTACACGCTCTGTAAGTGTTGGCCGCCAACCATCCTGCTACCCGCAGTGCCCCCTCCCTACCACCGACCCAAGACGTGAGGGATGAGATGGCCTATGATGGGGCGGATGCCACAGGACACAAAGCACAGTTTTGCATTGTGTGAAATTTGGATCCCAGTGTGAGCCGATGAGAGATAAGCGTGGGCCCTGGTCAGAGCGGACAAGAAGCGGGTCAGAGGGCAAAAGTGACTTCTCACTCTCCTTAGAGTGCTTTCTTCTGGAGAAAAGGGTTCACATATACTCATGTGTAAAGCTATCAGAACTAAAGTACTTTGAGCGGCATATGAATAGAACAGAATTTCAAACGCAGAAAAAAGCCCCTAGGTTCTAATTTTCCTACAAAAATATTTACTGAGCTGTAGTAAACTCATCTTTTACTAAAAGCATTGAGTCAACCCCCAACCCCCAAATCCTGTACTTAAACAGGCCGGCCAGCTAAATTAGAAAGCATGGACCTGATGGAAAAATGAAACGAGATTACATTCTAGTCTCATTATCAAGATCAGATGTCAAGCTACTTCACCATAATTACCTGCTTAAAAATTTAATAATGCTTCTGCATGAATTTCAAAACTAGACACTTACCGACCATTGAGAATTTATTAAAATGAAAGAACGCCTTATGCCCTGCCTCCAGTTCAACAAAACAGCTAAGTGCGAGAGCCATGGATGGGGTTAAAATTATCCAAATCCTCTAATCAAGACACTGTTAGAGACAACGAAAGGGCGAAGAGAATCCTTGTGTAATTCAACTGTAAATTTGAACGGCTTCAGTTACATTATTTGTGGGGTCTAAATAGCATAGTAATATACAGCCGACAGAAAAGATGAAAACCATCTTTCTAGCAGATCAGATAACCCCAAGGCCTATTTACCATAATTGCTAAAACAATATGATTCTTGGGATCAAAGACTTGCAGAATAATGAATAAAATTCTCAAAGAGCATGTCTACCTATGTCACTTTGTTATCAGAGCAAGTTGACCCCAAAGTAAAAGGGAAATACTTAGCTAATATGCATTTTAATAAAAACCACTGACAACTGAGGAAAAATAAATGCTTAATAATGAGAAACTGGAGAAAAACTTTAAAAAAAAAAGACACTTGTATCCTTCATAAATAACCAATATCTAGGTTCTAATCAAAGCATATACATGATGTAGGTTAAAGTGCAAAAAAATTTCTTAAAATAATTTATAACCTAAAAATAATCATGAACTAATTTGGTCAGTCTGCATGTCTTGCAATGAAAGATGTTAGAAGATTAAAAAGAAAATTATAAAACTGCTTCTACCCTCATGGGGGATATAATCTAAACCATGACATGTGTTCTTCGGCCCAAGTCATTTTGTCATTTTGTTTGGGTTCTTTTTTTTTTTGGCCATGTGGCTGGGCTTGCCGGGGGGTGGCGTCTTACTTCCCTGACCAGGGATGGAACCTGGGCCCCAGCAGTGAAAGAACCGAGTCCTAACCACTGGACCGCCAGGGAACTCCCAAGTCATTTTGTTTTTAATGACACAGGAAAATAAAGCCTCTCTGAGGAGCAGATCTGTACTGGTATGTGGAGAACTGTACTTCAAAGTTAAAAAAAACCAAAACAAAAACTGCACACACATGAACAAAAGTAACAGCTAAGAGGGCTTCCCTGGTGGCGCAGTGGTTGGGAGTCCGCCTGCCGATGCAGGGGACACGAGTACGTGCCCCGGTCCGGGAAGATCCCACATGTCGCGGAGCGGCTGGGCCCGTGAGCCATGGCCACTGAGCCTGCGCGTCCGGAGCCTGTGCTCCGCAACGGGAGAGGCCACAACAGTAAGAGGCCTGCGTATCGCAAAAAAAAAAAAAAGTAACAGCTAAGAAAAACATAGCTTAGTAACTGTTTAAATTAGAACTCTCCTTGCACTGTTTTGTAACCTAACAAACTTCAAGAAAAGAACGTTTTTCCTGAATTTATTTCTAGAAGAATTATATATAAGGAAGTTCGGTGGGAGAACTGCAATGCCATTACAATAAATGGAAGACAGGGAAAGGTGTATTTTTAATTCGTAAAACAGCATTTACAAAGAGAGCTCCATTACAGACTCAAAGCCCATTTCCACATAGTATTTTATTTCTCACAACATCCCGCATGACCCTGGTGTCCTAAACTGCCTTTGTGCCATTCCCATGCTGTGGCAAGGCTGTCTTGATGGGCCCAACGTCACTAACTCCACAGAGGCTGGCGCAAATATGAAGCACTGAGCAACTGAGGCTGGGTTTTGCAACACCAAGATGTGGTTCAGATGGAGAAATCCCCAAATTCAGGTGGTTACTATCCACTTGTCGACACGCTGTGCTCTTTGACAGAATGCCCTCAGTCCCCTCGGCCCCAGCCCTGGCTGCCGTGGGCAGTCAGTCTACCCCCCTACCCAACAGAGAAGAGGGGTACCGTATGGAGGGGAGACCAGAAGACGCCGCGTGCTTGCTTTTGTTTGTCCTCTAAAGGGGGGAGCTGCTGAATTGGCACACTTCTCTTTTAAACCAGATCACATATGAGATATACCTGTTTATATCTGCTTTGGATAATGTACAACATATGTTTTTGCCTCGGTTGCCGATTTAAATAGACGGTTTTAAGAGCTCCTGAAAACCCGGGACTGCTGACATTCATACAATGGGCCGTCCCTTATGCTGAGTTTCTTTTTCTTACCTCAACATCCTTCTTCAGTTTTTCCAGGAATACCTTTTTGTTATTGTCATCAATATAAATCTTTTGACCCTCGTTAATGAAATCATTATCCTTTAAAGTTGGCAGTTCTTTGGCCTAAAAAAAAAAAAAAAGAAGAAGAATAAGAAAGAAGCTTGACTAAAATCTAAAAGACATGTATGCCCTCCAATCCTGGAGGTTAAGTTTCCACTCTTGGAAGCTGAATCTGCCCTGTTCACCGCAGAGGTCTTACCCAAGGCAACGACATGTGAGGTAGCTTGAGTGCCGCAAGGGGGCACCAGTGAGCTATGACCACTGGAAGCATTTCCACTAGGAATGGAGGGTCAGGTGTACTCCAATATTATGAGGCTTTTGTAACAGATTTCATGGTTTTCATATGAACGAACCTGACTGCTTTCTTAGATTCACTTTCTTAAAGAAGATTCACAAGAAGTCTCCTAGGTATAGAATTCATACCCTTGGAATTCTTTGTCAGGAACCCTCAATTTTCTTACTGGTATAACCCAACTCCACCCGTCCCTGACAACACACACACTTTTGGGATAGCCTTTGCTGGGTTCATGTTACAAATAACATGTTGTCTTGCTCAGAAAAGCACCACCCATAATCCTATCTAATTTCTGAGTCAGGGAGGATATGCAGCCAGAGGTTAGCGATCTGCCCTTCTAAGCCTTCCTGCACACCGCTCCAAGAAGGAAACTCTGTTTGCATCTGGGCAATATCGAAGGAAAATGTTTTCTAGAGCAAAGCATATTAAGATGAGAAGTTCTACCCTTTAAAAATAAACGAGAGGGTAGTGAGCTGGCAACTAAGCTATGCTTAGGCTGAGCAACACAAAGTAATGCGTGATTATCAAAACATGGGTCACAGGCAAAGAGAACAAACCAAAAAACCAGCTTGTACTGCAGCATATAAGATAATAGAGGCCTATAGCTTTAAAATAGTGTGGGTTATTCAACTTCGTGCAACCTGCATTCTGGGAGAGTTCAAAACCCCTCCCCACACCTTTGGCCTGACCTTATAAGAAATAACCACTCCTGCTTATGTCTTCCAGTTGAAAGGAATCCAACATAATACATTGCCTTTCTTAGTATACTAATGAATGCCTCCTTTCCATAGTGTGAACTAAATGGGGAGGGAAAAAAAAAGGAAAGAACATACTGTCCTTCCTGGTCTCCACACTACCTCCCCCTCATTCAGAGTGATTAAAAGCTCACTGGGTACATCTGTCTACTGAACCACCATCCAAATCCCTAAACTGCTCACTTTTTCCTTTCTTTCTGTAAGGTACACACACATGTATGTAGACTACTCACATCTATCTGTACACACACACACACACACACACACACACACACGCATGTATATTATGAAATTCTAAATTAGCTTTGCTACTCATTTTAACTTTGAGAAAATGCAGTTTTGTGAGTTTCGAATTCGATATAACTATTGCCAAAATAATTATCCTTACAAAGCAGGTATAGCAAAGCTCAGAAATCCAAAGATCCCATTCAATAAGCGGTTACTGAATGTCACATATAGGAATATAAAAATGAATATGTCAACATTTCTATTCTAAAGGAGTTTGTAATCTTGTATGAGACACACCAAAGCAAGTAGGTAAGAAAACAAGGCAGCATGAGTTTGTAAGGCCTATAGATAAAGAATACGGTTCTTAGGGAGAGACAGGTCTACTTTCAAATATTTCATTGCCGAGTCAGAGTCTGGGGAAATGAGATGCAGTGCCATTCTACACAACAACTAGGGAGGGGCCTGGTAGACTAACTCTGTAAATTCATCATTAATCAATTTAAAAATGTAAAATGTGAAAGAAAACCCTGAATGTGAAGATGGCGTGTTAATGTTAAATGTTTGAGTCAAGCACACAGACCTGACGTTCTTTTCCTAGAACTGAAACATAGTTTCACAGTGAATGAAATGCAAGGATCTGAAGTTTAACGAACTCAGAGGCCAGCGGAGCAGCTTTGTCAAAGGTACAAAACTGGGGTGCTTTAGAAAGCGCTGAAGCCAGATTTATGCAAACACAGGAGATGGAGAGGGTCATGATTCTCCAAGCATTGGACAGCTCGGGCATTTGTCTGTTTAGGGGACGGTGGTGTGTGGTTGGGGGCATTGAGGATTAAGAGCTGCCTGAACTCTGCAACTTATTTTATATGTGCAAGCAGAGCAGGGGAGAGGGGTTTTTGTGCGTGGGTGCGTGGGCGCGAGAAACCTGAAGGCAGGGATGACAGGCTGCAGACAGCGGTAAGCGACCCGTGCTGGTGATAGCAGTCTCATTAATGCAGATGAATGCCATTTCAGGGTCACCCCAGCAGCATTACCTCATGTGACAGGGAGAGTATAATCCTACCTCATAACACTCTGGACACCCTGTACTTTATTACTAGGCTTACTTGTGGATTTCGCAGGCACTAGGGTTGAAGTTAGATTGGATCAAATTCAAAAAAGGGCAACCAGATTGGTTAAAAGACTTAAGAGCGTATTGAAAGGCTCAAGAGGTGCAGGCCGGTCCTTAGGGCAGCTGCCAGAGGAACCCAGCACTGGTCCACCAACGCCCACCCCCCGGTGTCAGCAGGATGGCAGAGGCTTTAGGAGCACAGGGTTTTGGAGACATGAATCCTGAGGTTCCCACCCTCCATCCACCCCTTACTTGCCAGGGGCCAGTTTCTGGAGCCCCTCCAGGCCGTTTGCATATGTGTAGAAGGGGGAGACCCTGCTAAGCCCTTGACAGGCATCTATTTATTTAAGTGCATTATCTCATTTACTCTTCGAAACAACCTTAACTCTTACTATCCACACTTTACCAACAGGGAAACTGGGTTAAGTGAGACAACACAGCTAAGGTCTCACAGCCTGGTAAGTGGAGCTGGTAAGCCGGTTCCTGCGCTGAGATGCGGACCCGGGCTGCCTGACTCTTAGTGCAACTCGACCTTTAGCTGAGTGACTGAGGATTCGACCAAAACCCCTGTGACATTTAAATAGTGAGGCAAGTGGTTAGTGTCGTCACTGCCGTGAGCATTCAGTAATGCTGCATAGAAGATGTTTAAAAACAGAGATGAACTTTTTCTACTAAAAACTGAATGACGAGGATGAAGTCACCTGACAGTAATGCACCCTCAAGAAAACCTTGTTGCCTGGCTTCTTAAAAATGTCAATATATCCCTCTGATAATGAGCAGTATTTATACTAAAGACACACCTTTTTTTTGTTTGTTTGTTTTGAGGGCAACCGTTTTGCTATGAATTAATGAACATCATAAACTCTCGGTGTGGCACTGCCCACAAAGGTGATGTCTGCAGAGCAGCACAGAAATAATCGTGGGCAGCAACCGGTCCCACCCTTTGTTTTGTGACACTGAATTACTTGCACTTAGCGGGGAGTTTTGAAAGCGTCGAAGTCACTGGGTCTGGTTCCTTTAATGGGCATCTTTCATACCCTTTCTAGCTCAATGCAGATACCAGCCAGAGGGCAGAGGAAGACACCAGGGCTGAAGACATCAGCTCAGAAACACTTCTGAACTGTGGACTCGGACGCCGGCCTCCAGCCAGCGGTCAGCCACCTTTCTGAAGTGGTCGTAGGTGGAGTCTTCACTTATTAGCTCTGAATTAAGTTTTCCTGGCCAGTTTCACGTAGACTGGCAGCCTCCAAATGTGATGGGGAATTGCAGTACCTCACGTGGTACTTACTGGGGGGCAGCACCGAGGAGGCTGAGGCATGCGATGGGCCTGCTCTTCCTACACGGCCCTCCCCAGTCTGTCCAGCCTGGCCAGGGGAGTGAGGCTGCGTACAACCAAACCCAGGACCAAGGCCAGCACAGCCCAAGTCTAAGGCTAGTTCCTTTTGCAGGAAGTGATTGGACTAGGGTGGGTTGGACTCAAAATGGCATTCATCTCTACTAATGTGATGTGTCAATGTACAAACACAGCTAAAGGCATAAGCAACCGAGCTATCCTTATTTTGTTGTGTGGATAAAATTGGCAGAGTGAATATCCCTGGCACTTTCAATGCTGGGGGATGCCAGACCCCACGTAGATTCAGTATGGCCCAGATTTCTACTTGGGACACTGAAGCATGAGCTTCTGAGCACAGACTGGACCCAGGCCGCCAGGGTTGTATCTCAGCTGCTCCAGTTATTAGCTGTGTGACTTAGAGTAAGTTACTTAACCTCTCTGTGACTTGGCTTCCTCATCTTTAAATGGGGGTTAGCAAACCACACTGCTGTGAGGACTATACCCATTCATACACCTAAAAAGCTTAGGGCCCTGCTTGCCATGTAGAGAGTTATATATAAATATTCTTGTTATTTGCTGGTCATATTCTCAAGTATGGCGTGTGTACCTAGAGAAAAGTTCATCTCTGATAAATTCAGAGCAAGGTTTTTTTTAAAGTTGCATATTTTTAAAGCACATTTAACACTTTTATAATAGTTGAGGTGTTTAGACCCAGCTGCTCAATCTGTCCAAACCTCAGTTTCCTCATCTTATATAGTGGAATATTAATAATACCTATCCAATAGGGTTAGCGTGTGAATGAAATGACAGTGCTTGGCAATGAGAACTCACTAGATATTAGTTTGCGTCTTAGTTACACATTAGCTTTGACCGTGACCAATACTGTTACATAGTGTTTCGAACTACTAAAGAATACAGACTTGCCCATCGTCTTCTAGCCTTCCTGATTTTCTAAAAGAAGTAGGCTCTTTAAATTTGGGGTATCAGTAACCCAAGCCATGTTTAAAATTGCCTGTTTTCAGGTTTTATTATTAGGCACAAACCTCACGACTTTTCTACACACGGCCTTTAAGTTCTAAAGATACTTTCCTTGTTGCACACACACCTAGCACACACAAGTGCAAGGTTATTTCACTTCACTGTATCAGACAAGGTGCACTAGAGGCTACATTGGCATAAGCCCCTACCCTGCCTGCTGTCCAAACCTTGACTGTGAATTCTCTTGGTCAGAAAGACCTCTCGTCACCGCAAAAGCTCTCCCTAGCCAGAAAACCTCACTGAAATCCAAGTGAGAATAAAATGTTGCTTTATAATAATTGGGTAAGTTAAATTTTTAGAGTAATAAAGTGTATTTTATTACTATGGAATAAAATACTTCGATATCTATGGCCAAAGAGAGAAGTTTGCTGACTTTTGTTTTACCTTAATTTTTCACGTGTTTAGTTTTTCTCAGCAAGTAGGTGATAATAGTGGGTAATTTAGTGAATGTGATTTTGCTGACCTAAAGCAAAAATTCACTAGTTGGAATCCCAGTAGCCAGAAAACAACCCCAAAACTAGAAAGTAACAAGCTCCTTGGGAACACTTCACTTAGTATGAGCTGTAAAAAGAAAATTGTTTCATTATAAACATTCCCTCCCCTGCTTTTTGTAACTACATTATTGGGTGAAAAGTCTTTTGTTTCTTGGGGGTTTTTTTGGCTGCGCTACGTGGCTTGTGGGATCTTAGTTCCTTAACCAGGAATCGAACCTGGGCCCATGCAGTGAAAGCGCTGAGTCCTAACCACTGGACCCCCAGGGAATTTCCAGTTTTTAGTTTCTTTTAAGGCACAGTATTATATAGGCTGTCGCTTGGCAAGTCCATATTCTTCAATAGTAAGAAACACACTATTAACAGTGTCAGTCATGGTCAAAGATGCTTTATGTGCAACTAAAACACAAGTGGACATGAGAGTTGAGGTATACACACAACTGCATCAGGGCTTGAAGATAACCAATGTGTGGATAGTATTCTAAATGTATAAATGCTTCTGAATATAAGGATTCCCTCGGGTTCAATAAAGATATAAATGATCTCTAAGGAGAGATTTGGCTAGGGGTTTGAGATTAAAAAAGGAAAAATGTTCAGAACGAAGAGCTACAAAGTCCAGAGCTTTCGTTTTTAGAACTGTGCCTCTGTGGCCAGCTCGGCAAAGACCCAGGCGTAAATGCAGTGGCCAGAGAGAAAATTAGATTCCAGGAGGGCAAAGGAAGCACGGGGCTCTGCTTCCTCCCGTTAGAACGGTAGACAGGAGGTTTTTTTTAAAAGACAAGGCATTAGAACTTCCCTTCTAATATAAAAATATTTAGCACTTTTTATAAACTTTAAAATTTTAAATTACTAAATTTTGCACATTCTCTGAAAACAAAAGATAATGCTTATCAAAAGGATTTAAATCTTCTGTTTCGAAAAGAAGTTAACCTGTTTGTAATATCTAACTATTTCATTGGGTTCTGTGACCTGGTGCGTGATTGCTGTCATTTGCATGGAGTTTAGTAATACTGAACGTGTTAAGAGTTAGTAAAGCCAGAAATTACATGGAAATCTTAATTAGATCTTTAATGTCACTAAAATGTCTTTTGGATGACTCAAAAATTTTTAAATCAAATATTTAAAATCTGTATTTACAGCCATAAACTTTAAATACAGAATTCAAACTACAATGTACTGGATTTAACATCATTATACAATTAACTTTTACAAAGAGTCTATTAAATTGCCACTAACAGGAAAAAGAAAAAAATACATGTACTTAAAAATGCACAGAGCCAAAATTTACATAATACAGAGTCACGTTTGAGCATGGAAACCTTAACAGAAAGATGGAATGTACTTCTGTCACACTCGAGTGTTTAATGCAAACAGGATTCTGGCCCCAGAAGGTTTCAATGCAAAGGATAACGCATAGCATAGCGCTCCGTGATTACAGGACTTGTATTTCAGAAAGAAACGAACTTTTCCTCAATGTGCTCATTGGACAACCTGTTTTTAAAAAGTCTAATTGTAACCTTCGACATCTAAGATTGCTGCCTGGTGTCCCTTTGATGGGCCATATTATGACACTCAGAGCTGAATGCACAACATAAAAAACATGTACTAACTATTGTCTCAAGTTAGGGACTGCTTATTATGTTCCTGATTTACTTGTTAGTCCAAGCTCACCTGAATAAAAATAAACTTGCAAAGAAAGTATAAGCCCCTTTTCATCAGGCTTGCCAAAGTAACTTCATAAAAATCAGAGTCTGGAACTGATGAACAATCATCGACAGGAAGACACTGGAACTCACCAAAAAAGATACCCCACATCCAAAGACAATGGAGAAGCCACAATGAGACTGGAGGAGGGGCGCAATCACAATAAAATCAAATCCCGTAACTGCTGGATGGGTGACTCACAAACTGGAGAACACTTTTACCACAGAAGTCCACCCACTGGAGTGAAGGTTCTGAGCCCCACATCAGGCTTCCCAACCTGGGGGTCCGGCAACAGGAGGAGGAATTCCTAGAGAATCAGACTTTGAAGGCTAGCGGGATTTGATTGCAGGACTTCAAAAGGACTGGGAGAAACAGAGACTCCACTCTTGGAGGGCACACACAAAGTAGGGTGCGCATCAGGACCCAAGGGGAAGGAGCAGTGACCCCAAAAGAGGCCAAACCAGACCTACCTGCTACTGTTGGAGGGTCTCCTGCAGAGGTGGGGGGTGGCTGTGGCTCACCATGGGGACAAGGACACTGGCAGTAGAAGTTCTGGGAAGTACTTCTTGGTGTGAGCCTTCCCAGAGACCACCATTAGCCCCACCAAAGAGCCGGGCAGTCTCCAGTGCTGGGTGGCCTCAGGCCAAACAACCAACAGGGAGGGAACCCAGCCCCACCCATCAGCAGACAAGTGGATTAAAGTTTTACTGAGCTCTGCCCACCAGAGCAACATCCAGCTCTACCCACCACCAGTCCCTCCCAACAGGAAGCTTGCACAAGCCTCTTAGACAGCCTCATCCACCAGAGGGCAGACAGCAGAAGCAAGAAGAACTACAGTTTTGCAGGCTGTGGAAGGAAAACCACATTCACAGAAAGGTAAGACAAACGAAAAGGCAGAGGACTTTGTACCAAATGAAGGAACAAGATAAAACCCCAGAAAAACAACTAAATTAAGTGGAGATAGGCAACCTTCCAGAAAAAGAATTCAGACTGACAGTGAAGATGATCCAGGACCTCAGAAAAAGAATGGAGGCAAAGATTGAGGAGATGCAAGAAACGTTTAACAAAGACCTAGAAGAATTAAAGAACAAACACCTAGAAGAATTAAAGAACAAACACCTAGAAGAATTAAAGAACAAACAGAGATGAACAATACAATAACTGAAATGAAAAATACACTAGAAGGAATCAATAGCAGAATAACTGAGGCAGAAGAATGGATAAGTGACCTGGAAGACAGAGGGTGGAATTCATTACTGTGAACAGAATAAAAAAAAAAAATGAAAAGAAATGACAGCCTAAGAGACCTCTGGGCAACATCACATGCACAAACATTCAAATTATAGGGGTCCCAGAAGGAGAAGAGCGAGAGAAAGGACCCAAGAAAATATCTGAAGAGATTATAGTTGAAAACTTCCCTAACATGGGAAAGGAAATAGCCACCAAAGTCCAGGAAGCACAGAGAGTCCCAGGCAGGATAAACCCAGGAGAAACACACCAAGACACATAGTAATGAAATTGACAAAAACTAAAGACAAAGAAAATTATTGAAAGCAGCAAGGGAAAAATGACAAATAACATACAAGGGAACTCCCATAAGGTTAGGGAACTCCCATAAGGTAAATAGCTGATTTCTAGCAGAAACTCTACAGGCCAGAAGGGAGTGGCATGATCTGTTTAAAGTGATGAATGGGAAGAACCTACAACCAAGATTACTCTACCTGGCAAGGATCTCATTCAGATTCGATGGAGAAATCAAAAGCTGTACAGACAAGCAAAAGCTAAGAGAATTCAGCACCACCAAACCAGCTCTACAAGAAATGCTAAAGGAACTTCTCTAAGTGGGAAACACAAGAGAAGAAAAGGACCTACAAAAACAAACCCAAAACAATTAAGAAAATGGGCATAGGAACATACATATCAATAATTACCTTAAACGTGAATGGATTAAATGCTCCAACCAAAAAACACAGGCTTGCTGACTGGACACAAAATCAAGACCCATATATATGCTGTCCACAAGAGACCCACTTAAGACCTAGGGACACATACAGACTGAAAGTGAGGGGAGGGAAAAAGATATTCCATGCAAATGGAAATGAAAAGAAAGCTGGAGTAGCAATACTCATATCAGATAAAATAGATTTTAATGTTACAAGAGACAAGGAAGGACACTACATAATGATCAAGGGATCAATCCGAGAGGAGACATAACAATTATACATGCACCCAACATAGGAGCACCTCAATATATATGGCAACTGCTAACAGCTATAAAAGAGGAAATCGACAGTAACACAATAATAGTGAGGGACTTTAACACCTCACTTACACCAATGGACAGATCATCCAGACAGAAAATTAATAAGGAAACACAAGCTTTAAATGACACAATAGACCAGATAGATTTAATTGATATTTATAGGGCATTCTATCCAAAAACAGCAGATTACACTTTCTTCTCAAGTGCACATGGAACATTCTCCAGGACTGATCGCATCTTGGGTCACAAATCAAGCCTTGGTAAACTTAAGAAAATTGAAATCATATCAAGCATCTTTTCTGACCACAACTCTATGAGATTAGAAATCAATTACACAGGAAAAAATGTAAAAAACACAAACACATGGAGGCTAAACAATACGTTACTAAATAACCAAGAGATCACTGAAGAAATCAAAGAGGGAATAGAAAGATACCTAGAGACAAATGACAATCCAAAACCTATGGGTGCAGCAAAAGCAGTTCTAAGAGGGAAGTTTATGGCAATACAAGCCTACCTCAAGAAACAAGAAAAGTCTCAAATAAACAATCTAACCATAACCCTAAAGGAACTGAGATAGACGAACAAACAAAACCCAAAGTTAGTAGAAGGAAAGAAATCATCAAGGTCAGACCAGAAACAAATGAAATAGCAACAAAGAAAACGACAGCAAAGATCAATAAAACTAAAAGCTGGTTCTTTGAGAAGATAAACAAAATTGATAAACCTTTAGCCAGACTCATCAAGAAAAACAGGGAGAGGACTCAAATCAGTAAAATTAGTAGTGAAAAAGGAGAAGTTACAACGGACACCACTGAAATACAAAGCATCTGAAGAGACTACTACAAGCAACTCTATGCCAATAAAATGGACAACCTGGAAGAAATGGACAAATTCTTAGAAAAGTATAAACTTCCGAGACTGAACCAGGAAGAAATAGAAAATATGAACAGACCAATCACAAGTAATGAAATTGAAACTGTGATTAAAAATCTCCCAACAAACAAAAGTCCAGGACCAGATGGCTTCACAGGTGAATTCTATCAAACATTTAGGGAGAGCTAACACCCATCCCTCTCAAACTCTTCCAAAAAATTGCAGGGGAAAGAACACTCCGAAACTCATTCTACGAGGCCACCATCACTCTGATACCAAAACCAGACAAAGATACTACAAAAAAAAGAAAATTACAGACCAATATCACTGATGAATATAGATGCAAAAATCCTCAACAAAATACTAGCAAACAGAATCCAACAACACATTAAAAGGATCATACACCATGATCAAGGAGGATTTATCCCAGGGATGCAAGGATTCTTCAATATACGTAAATCAATCAATGTGATACACCATATTGAAGAATAAAAACCATATGATCATCTCAATAGATGCAGAAAAAGCTTTTGACAAAATTCAACACCCATTTATGATAAAAACTCTCCAGAAAGTGGGCATAGAGGGAACCTACCTCAACATAATAAAGGCCATATATGACAAACCCACAGCAAACATCATTCTCAATGGTAAAAAACTGAAAGCATTTCCTCTAAGATCAGGAACAAGACAAGGATGTCCACTCTCACCACTATTATTCAACATAATTTTGGAAGTCCCAGACATGGCTATCAGAAAGAAAAGGAAATAAAACGAAAACAAATTGGAAAAGAAGAAGTAAAACTGTCACTGTTTGCAGATGATATGATACTATACATAGAAAATACTAAAGATACCACCAGAAAACTACTAGAGCTGATCAATGAATTTGGTGAAGTTGCAGGATGCAAAATTAATATACAGAAATCTCTTGCATTCCTATACACTAATGATGAAAAATCTGAAAGAGAAATTAAGAAAACACTCCCATTTACCATTGCACTAAAAAGAATAAAATACCTAGGAATAAACCTACCTAGGGAGACAAAAGAGCTGTATGCAGAAAACTATAAGACACTGATGAAAGAAATCAAAGATGATACCAACAGATGGAGAGAGATACCATGTTCTTGGATTGGATTAATCAGTATTATGAAAATGACTCTACTACCCAAAGCAGTCTACAGATTCAATGCAATTCCTGTCAAATTACCAGTGGCATTTTTTACAGAACTCGAACAAAAAAATCTTAAAATTTATATGGAGACACAAAAGACCCTGAATAGCCAAAGCAGTTTTGAGGGAAAAAAATGGAGCTGGAGGAATCCGACTCCCTGACTTCAGACTATAGTATAGAGCTACAGTAGTCAAGACAATATGGTACTGGCACAAAAACAGAAACGGAGATCAATGGAACAGAATAGAAAGCCCAGAGATAAACCCATGCACCTATGGTCAACTAATCTATGACAAAGGAGGCAAGGATATACACTGGAGAAAAGACAGTCTCTTCAATGAATGGTGCTGGGAAAACTGGACAGCTACATGTAAAAGAATGAAATTAGAACACTCCCTAACACCATACAGAAAAATAAAGTCAAAATGGATTCGAGACCTAAATGTAAGACCAGATACTATAAAACTCTTAGAGGAAAACACAGGAAGAACACTCTTTGACATAAATCACAGCAAGATCTTTTTTGATCCACCTCCTAGAGTCATGGAAATAAAAACAAAAATAAACAAATGGGACCTAATGAAACTTAAAGGATTTTGCATAGCAAAGGAAACTACAAACAAGACAAAAAGACAGCCCTCAGAATGGGAAAAAATATTTGCAGATGAATCAATGGACAAAGGATTAATCTCCAGAATATATGAACAGCTCATGCAGCTCAATATTAAAGAAACAAACAACCCAATCAAAAAATGGGCAGAAGACCTAAATAGACATTTCTCCAAAGAAGACACACAGACGGCCAAGAGGCACATGAAAAGCTGCTCAGCGCCACTAATTATTAGAGAAATGCAAATCAAAACTACAACAAGGTATCACCTCACACCAGTTAGAATGGGCATCATCAGAAAATCTACAAACAACAAATGCTGGAGAGGGTGTGGAGAAAAGGGAACCCTCTTGCACTGTTGGTGGGAATGTAAATTGATACAGCTACTATGGAGAACAGTATGGAGGTTTCTTAAAAAACTAAAGATAGAATTACCATATGATCCAGCAATCCCACTATTGAGCATATACCCAGAGAAAACCATAATTCAAAAAGACACACACACATACACATGCACCCCAATGTCCATTGCAGCACTATTTACAACAGGTAGGTCATGGAAGCAACCTAAATGCCCTTTGACAGACGAATGGATAAAGAAGGTGTTGTACATATATACAGTGGAATACTACCCAGTCATAAAAAGGAATGAAATTGGGTCATTTGTAGAGACGTGGGTGGATCTAGAGACTGTCAATACAGAGTGAAGTAAGTGGGAAAGAGAAAAACAAATATCGTATATTAACGCATATATGTGGAACCTAGAAAAATGGTACAAATGAACCGGTTTGCAGGGCAGAATCAGAGATACAGATATAGAGAACAAACGTATGGACACCAAGGGGGGAAAGTGGCAGGGTGGTGGTCGTGGTGGTGGGATGAATTGGGAGATTGGGATTGACATGTATACACTAATATGTATAAAATGGATAACTAATAAGAACCTGGTGTATAAAAAAATAAATAAAATTAAAAAAAAAAATCAGAGTCTCTGGGGCTGAAGATATACTCCAGAAATATTTCTGCAAGCGGGAGACTTTTTAGGTAATCCTTACATTGGAGCTAGGTTAAAGATAATTTGCTTGAATAACATCACATATGTGGTATCAATTTTGGGGTAATAAGAGATGTTAAAGATTTTATAATAAAATCAGTTCTGCTTCTCAAAATATCCAAGCCACAAATTTGTTACATGGAAAGGCAAATTAGTGAATATGGGTGAAGTTCGGACAGAAGTGGCAAAGATGGCAGGTGTTTTCTCACAAAAGGTACAATATAACCTTTAACAACGTAAGCATAGTGTCTACACAAGTTCACAGCTTGGGAAGTGATCCAACATGTCTTAATAACTAGTTATTACCCCAATGAGAATGTACACATTTTGACCAGCATCTGGATACGAAAGTCTCATAATTTTTATTCTGAATCTCTTTGTGTAAATGTAGAAAGAGAATATACCTCAACATACTTGTAGAAATAGCGCTGCAACTAAGCAGCACAAAACCGGATGAGCCCTATCATAGTTCTACAATTTAGAACTGTTATGCCTGGTGGAACCCAGCTGTTGGTTATTTATTTTCCCTAAAAGCTGATATTTAGGAAGTGAAACTTACTCCTTTTCTAATACTGTCAGACTTTTCAGAATGACCCTTTAACTCTAAGTGACGTGGTGACAGTTTGGTTTTCCTCCATGAGCTGTGATGTGACAGGTAAACCATGTGCAAGCCCTACAAAATAGATTGGTTTCCATCTGATTGGAAGATTCTGTTGCACGGATGTCGATGGTGATAATCTAAGAAATGTCAAAATCTGAAAATGCAAGAAGTTTGCTAAGTCGTATAGTTTCTGGCTTAATACTAATCTAGTGAACATCATAAGTTTATTGTTTTATTACACATCTGCAGCAGGTTGGCTTAAACTCAAGCCACATACTATATTTTGGGAGTTGTGTCTCCGCCCCAACTCTTTTTGAAACCAACTGCATAAGTTGTCAGCTTAAAAAAAAAAAATTCCCACATCTAACACTGCTTCTGTGTGACTGGGATAATCTGAGTTCAGTTCATTCCAGTGAAACTGAGTTTATACACTGCCATAAACCAGTCTGGCCTGAGGACTAATGCTGTCATCTGGGAGATGCTCACAGGAGTTACTTCATGTTATCTTTCTTCTTCACATGCCACTCTTACCAAAGTCCAAAGGACTCACTTTAAAACTCCGCTTCCCAGAATGACCCCCATGGTTTACATTATAGGGTTCTTAAGGCTTTGCTCAGACATCTGCAAACTTATGTAAGAGTTCAGACCATTTTTTCCATTAGTAATAGCAATCACCTTAACCCATGCCTCGAGCAGACAGGATTTAAGTGATTGTCAAGTCTGCTGAAGTGCACCTCTGCGGGAGGGAAAGCCTCATTTGAAAAAAGGGATTCTTGCAAACACTAAAGCATGAGGACCAATGAAATCCTTTAATAAATGAAGACTAAGATGATTTATCCCCAAACCCCAAACTTCCATTAGTGCCAGAGCAGGGGCTGGGACTCAGATTTGCTAGGGCTCTGCTTGGTGCCTTTCCCCTCCAGACCCCCTTTTATAAAACATCTCCGGGCCAGGAGGCAGATGGCCCTGCTTCTGCCCGGATGGCGTATTTCCCCCTGCACTCTGGGCGCCAGGATAGCTGTGTCTAACACTGGCTGGCAAAGGGAAATGATTCACAGAAGAAATGAAATCAATCTTTCTTCATTCACAGAAGAAATGAATTTCACAGAAGGTTAAAGCATTAGCGGAGTTGAGGGCCTAAAAAACCTTGACAATCTCCCATTAACTGATCATCCACTGACAACGGAAAAGGAAGCGCTTTTTAACTGATAGCAAAGGAAGGTTCCCAGAAGGACACACTGCTGTTTTGTACCTTATGCTCCAAGCTTACCATCTTTTGTTACCTTGCCTTTAACTCATCCTAAAGAACCAGATGGAGGTGGTAATTAATTATAATTCGTTACAATTTAAAGATCACAAAAGAAATGCTGAAAACTGGTTTAGGAAAGCATTGTTTTTTGTTTTGTTTTTTTTGATGTGAGGGTATTAATGATTAATTTTCCTGAACCTTCAGTCAGTAGTAGGTAAAATGTCAGAGATGGTGACAGTCAGTTAATTGCCAGGGCAATTCACAATTCCGAAGAATCGACCAGGCAGCTTTTTGTAGCCCATTATCAAAGTGTCAACAGTGATTATTGCCAATATAGTTATACAAATGCCAACTGCAGGGCAGCTGTTTTCTTTCAAACGGGTTCCAGGGAGAAGGTTAGATGTTAAAAGGAATCTTCTTATTGTGACCCAATGACCCCATTATACAGGCTTTACTTTACTTAATAAAACCAGACATGAGTTTTGAGAAGAACTGCATAGAACGATGAACAAAATGCATATCTGTGTAAATCCCCAGGACTCGCTCTCTCTCCCTCTCAAGAACATGGACTCTTTAAAGAGTCAGGTCAAATCCCCCAGAAATCAAGTGAGTCCAGTTATGTTTCCTTTTACTTGCCCGGATTCCCTGCTGGGTAGCTTGTTTGCTGGCAGCATGCTAAGACTGTCATTTGTAAAAAGCGGTCCGCTCAGCTATAATTACTAATTTGATGTCACACTGGAATTGCAGTGCAGCTGTGAAAAGATGGACCACCAGGGAGATTCGCATTTCTGTCTCATTTAGAGGGGGCGATACTGCTGGAGCCATGAATGGAGGATGCCCTTCCATTAATAAAGGAAAGAATTAAAGAATAAAACAAGTCATAGCAGCTGTCAGAATCTGACAACGGTTTAAAAAAAAAAAAAGACACCGTTCTGCTCTTTTTACAAAAAAAAATTCAAGACATCTGTACACGCATGTTCTGATACTTGTTGCCATGAAAGTGATTCCATTATTGTTGGAATATAACTTCTTTATTTCCTTCAGTTCCATCTTCATTATTATGCTAATGCAAATCACACTAATTACGTGTCAAGCTCAAATCGTAGGGAGGGGACCTTTCTGCACCTATATCACGAAATATCTGAAATGACAGTTTTAAAACTTACCATCAACAAGCGAAAAGTATGTGAAATTAAAACAGCTACAATGATGCAAATGAAAGAAAAACTAAGAATTCAGATTACTAATTAAGCCACATCAATGGAGACTCTGTGAAAATTGTTCTTTGCAATTTCGTAGAAAATGATTATACAATGATTGCAATGAAAATATTCTTGCAGACCATTTCGTTTCATTTATAAAAGGCTAAAATGTAGAAAATATTTTCAGCCTTCTCCAATTATTTCTAACTAGAGATAACAATGACTGCTTTGATAATTTATGGTTTTATTCGTGAAGACAAAGAACAGCATGCTTTTTGGAAGAGTCAAAAATATTGACTGATCATGGAAAGAAAACCTGAAAATTGACAGAAAAAGGAAAGCAAAGAAAATTTTTTGAACTTAAAAACCCAAGGGTTTTAAGAGTTCAGCTCCATTAATACATTTCATTTACTGTTATGTGTTACAGTTAGTAAATGTTACCTTGATTGTCGCCAGATTATAAACAAACTGCCATATCAGAGAGACATCATGTCCTATTGTCAAGGCAGGCACAGTCTCCAGAAATTGCCAGTTTTAATTACTTTCACATCCCACGTCTTCAAGCTACTTCCTCTGTGAGTGCCTGTGCCCAGTGAGCGCCAGTAAGCTAAAAGGGCAGGCGGATGATGCTTTGGAGCTGCTCCTCCTGGAAGAAGAGCTATCAGGAACCCCAAGCCCAGAAAGAAGCAGAAAGCATTGAATTCTTCCTAGGGGCTGCTGCGTAGACAATCCTCATGTTTACATAGTGTAAGATACAGTGACACAGGCTGTACTTACAGAAATACCTGCACTTCTTAAATGGAGGAAATATGAATTGGTTATTTTTGCCAACATGGTATGAGGCCAAACGATTTATTTCATTACTTTTTTTTACTTTTAAATCAAGACTCAACGAACTGCCTTAGTACCATATTGTTTTGGAGTTACATGTTTTTGTCAATGAAACATTGTAGTGAAATGTTTCCTTGTTCATCTTCATGATTCATGGGGTAATATGAATTTTTGATAATAAATCCTCTTCTTTTAAAAAAACGAAATAAGTCTCAAACATTTTAGAAGGTTAGAAATGTGTGCTCTGGGCTGGAACCCCGGCTGTGTCATGTCAAAACTGTGGTGCAAGTTACAGCCTGTCTGTCAAGTAACTTCATTGACGCAAAGGAAGTAATAATAGCCTCCACCTTAAAGGTGGTGGTCAGGATGACATGAGCAAATTGGTGTAAAATTTACAGCAGGCTTGGCATATAGTACACGTTCCGTTCAACAAACGGTGGTTACTATTACCTTTTAAATCCCAGTACATTAACAATAAAAAAAATAACCCACAGTTAAGGTAAGGTTTTGCCTCTGTCACCGACTGTGTGGCCAACGTAAGCTTCTGGGTCTCAAATCGATCATGTGTGAGGTGGGGAAATGGGACTCTGACCTCTTAAGGTACCTCCTGTCTCTGACGTCTCTGAGTCCACCTCCAGGGGAGATGGTTTGAGGAACAATTTGTGCACATTCAATAGAAGATAAAAGCATCCTAGCAGCATCCTCAGAAAAGTGGGTTTCTGTTAAACACATTCTGTAATTTCATGTCTTTTTCACAGAAACCTACACCAATGAAGGGCTAAATATTTTTGGTGAGGCGGGGGGTGGAACTGTGGTAAATGCCCTGGGTTCCTGGCAAGTGTCTAGAGGCAGAGCTGCGGAGGGACAGACAGGTAACTGAATGTTCTGCTCTTGAGGATGAGCCGTCATAGCCACGTCAAATACTGTGGCTTTCCTTCCTATGTGTCCTTGTTTTAGGACTTCGGATTCTGCAGCAATCACCCCACTGGCTGTAACTGTCTTTCTTGGCATTGTTATTGTCATAGCAGACCAAGCCCCTGGGCATAGAAGCTGGAGAAATCAAAATGAACAGAAAAAAAAGGCCACTAGCAGTAGTCTCAAGAGACCTGGGAACGAAATAAAAACAGCAACCCCTGTGGAGTAGCGCACAGCATCAGGGCCACAGCTCTTACTCCGGGGCTGCCTTCTTTTGATGACACTGAAAAAGCCTTCTTTCAATGCCAGTGTGTGGTTCTTTAAACAGCCCAGATATTTTCTCCTAGCAGAAAATCCCAATAATACTAAGCCTCTGAGTTTCTCATGGACTAAAACTCAAACACCGGCTTGAGTCTTTGGCACCTGGAAAAAATGTTTACATAGCAACATGTAAACAGAAGTTGACAATCTGTTGTTTCTGCTGCTTTTGGCCAAAGCCGGTGGCGTCACGGTGATTTACACAGAGGTTGGAAGTGTGAAAATGTAGTCACTGGTGCACAGTAAAAATATAAACTGTCAAAGGAGCCACCGTTTCCTTTTTCTCTGCCTCACTTTTTTTTTTTTTTTTTGCAGTACGTAGGCCTCTCACTGTTGTGGCCTCTCCCGTTGCGGAGCACAGGCTCCGGACGCACAGGCTCAGCGGCCATGTCTCACGGGCCCAGCTGCTTTGCGGCATGTGGGATCCTCCCGGACCGGGCACGAACCCGTGTCCCCTGCATCAGCAGGCGGACTCTCAACCACTGCACCACCAGGGAAGTCCTGCCTCACTTCTTTTTTAAAAATTTTTATTCATTTAAAAAAATTGTATTGGAGTATGGCTGATTTACAATGTTGTGTTAGTTTCAAGTGTACGGCATAGCGATTCAGTTATACATATAGATATATTCATTCTTTTTCATATTCTTTTCCCATATAGGTTATTATAGAATATTGAGTTCTCTTTGCTCTACGGTAGGTCCTTGTTAGTTATCTATTTTACATATAGTAGTGTGTATGTATGCTAATCCCAAGCTCCTAATTTATCCCCCCACCCCTCACCTTTCCCCTTTGGTAACCATAAGTTTGTTTTCGAAATCTGTGAGTCTGTTTCTGTTTTGTAAATAAGTTCATTTATATCATTAAAAAAAAATTAGATTCCACGTGAGTGATACCATATATTTGTTTTTCTCTTTCTGACTTACTTCACTTAGTATGATAACCTCTAGGTCTATCCACGTTGCTGCAAATGGCATTGTTTCATTCTTTTTCATGGCTGAGTAATGTTTCATTGTATATATGTACCACATCTTCTCTATCCATTCCTCTGTTGATGGACATTTAGGTTGCTTCCATGTCTTGGCTATTGTAACTAGTGCTACAGTGAAAATTGGGGTGCATGTATCTTTTCAAATTATGGTTTTCTCTGAATATATGCCCAGGAGTGGGACTGCTGGATCATATGGTAGTTCTGTTTTTAGTTTTTAAAGGAACCTGCATACTGTTCTCCATCGTGGTTGTATCAATTTACATTCCCACCAACAGTGTAGGAGGGTTCCCTTTTCTCCACACCCTCTCCAGCATTTATTGTTTGTAGACTTTTTGATGATGGCTATTCTGACCAGCGTGAAGTGATACCTCATTGTAGTTTTGATTTGCATTTCTCTGATAATTAGTGATGTTGAGCATCTTTTCATGTGCTTTCTGCCCACCTGTATATCTTCACTGGAAAAATGTCTATTTAAATCTTCTGCCCATTTTCTTATTGGGTTGTTTGTTTTTTTGACATAATGCTGCATGAGCTGTTTGTATATTTTGGAGATTAATCCCTTGTCGGCTGCTTTGTTTGCAAATATTTTTTCCTATTCCGGGGGTTGTCTTTTTGTTTTGTTTATGGTTTCCTTTGCTGTGCAAAAGCTTTTAATTGGGTCCCATTTGTTTATTTTTGTTTTTATTTTCACTACTCTAGGAGGTAGATCAAAAAAAGATACTGCTGCAATTTATGTCAGAGTGTTCTGCCTATGTTTTCCTCTAAGAGTTTTATAGTGTCTGGCCTTACATTTAGGTCTTTGATCCATTTTGAGTTTATTTTTGTGTATGGTGTTAGAGAATGTTCTAATTTCATTCTTTTCCATGTAGCTGTCCAGTTTTCCCAGCACCACTTATTCAAAACACTGTCTTTTCTCCATTGTATATTCTTGCCTCCTTTGTCATCGATTAATTGGCCACAGGTGTGTGTGTTTATTTCTAGGCTTTCTATCCTGTTCCATTATCTGCATTTCTGTGTTTGTGCCAGCACCATAGTGTTTTGATTACTGTAGCTTTGTAGTGTAGTCTGAAGTCAAGGAACCCGATTCCTTCAGCTCCGTTCTTTCAAAATTGCTTTGGCTGTTTGGGGTCTTCTGTGTTTCCATAAAAACTAAAAAAATTTTTTGTTCCAATTCTGTGAAAAATGCCACTGGTAATTTGATAGGGGTTGCATTGAATCTATCGATTGCCTTGGGTAGTATAGTCATTTTGACAATACTGATTCTTCCAATCCAAGAACATGGTATATCTTTCCATCTGTGTCATCTTTGGTTTCTCTCATCAGTGTCTTATACTTTTCAGAGCACAGGTCTTTTGCCTCCTTAGGTAGGTTTATTCCTAGGTATTTTATTCTTTTTGATGTGACGGTAAATGGGATTGTTTCCTTAATTTCTCTTTCTGATATTTTGTTGTTAGTGTATAGGAATGCAAGAGATTTGTGTATTACTTTTGTATCCTGCAACTTTACCGAATTCATTGATTAGCTCTAGTAGTCTTCTGGTAGCATCTTTAGGATTTTCTATGTATAGTTTCATGTCATCTTCAAACAGTGACAGATTTACTTCTTCTTTTCCAGTTTGGATTCCTTTTATTTCTTTTTCTTCTCTGATTGCCATGGCTAGGACTTCCAAAACTATGTTGAATAATAGTGGTGAGAGTGGACATCCTTGTCTTCTTCCTGATCTTAGAGGGAATGCTTTCAGCTTTTCACCATTGAGAATGATGTTAGCTGTGGGTTTGTCATATATGGCCTTTATTATGTTGAGGTTAAGTTCCCTCTATGCCCACTTTCTGGGGAGTTTTTATTATAAACGGCTGTTGAATTTTGTCAGAAGCTTTTTCTGCATCTATTGAGATGATCATATGGTTTTTATTCTTCAGTTTTTAATGTGGTATACCACACTGATTGATTTGTGGATACTGAAGAGTCCTTGTATCCCTAGGATAAATCCCACTTGATCATGATGTATGATCCTTTTAATGTATTGCTGGATTTGGTTTGCTAGTGTTTTGTTGAGTACTTTTGCATCTATGTTCATCAATGATATTGGCCTGTAATTTTCTTGTGGCAATTTTTTTCTGGTTTTGGTATCAGGGTGATGGTGGTCTCATAGGATGAGCTGAGTGTTCCTTCCTCTGCAATTTTTTGCAAGAGTTTCAGAAGGGTAGGTGTTAACTCTTCTCTAAATGTTTGATAGAATTTGCCTCTCAAGCCATCTGGCCCTGGACTTCTCTTTGTTGGAAGTCTTTAAATCACTGTTTCAATTTCAGTACTTGTGAGTGGTCTGTTCATATTTTGTATTTCTTCTTCCTTCAGTCTTGGAGGTTGTACCTTTCTAAGAATTTGTCTGTTTCTTCTAGGTTGTTCTTTTTATTGGCATATAGTTGTTTGTAGTAATTTCTTATGATCCTTTGTATTTCTGTGGTGTCACTTGTAACATTTTTTCATTTCTAATTTTATTGATTTGAGTCCTTTCCCTTTTCTTCTAAAGGTTTATCAATTTTATCTTTTCAAAGAACCAACTTTTAGTTTCATCGTTCTTTTCTATTGTTTTCTTGTTTCTTTCATTTATTTCTGCTCTGATCTTTATTTCTTTCCTTCTGCTAACTTTGGGTTTTGTTTGTTCTTCTTTCTCTAGTTGCTTTAGGTATAAGGTTAGGTTGTTCATTTGAGATTTTTCTTGTTTCCTGAGGTTAAGATTGTATTGGTATAAACTTCACTCTTAGAACTGCTTTTGCTGCATCCCATAGGTTTTAGATTGTCGTGTTTTCGTTGTCATTTGTCTCTGGGTGTTTTCTGATTTCCTCTTTGGTTTCTTCAGTGATCCATTGGTTGTTTAGTAACATTGTTTAGCCTCCACGTGTCTGTACTTTTTACACTTATTTTCCTGTAACTGATTTCTAAGCTCATAGAGTTGTGGTTGAAAAAGATGCCTGATATGATTTCAGTTTTCTTAAGTTTACCAAGGCTTGATTTGTGGCCCAAGATGTGACCTATCCTGGAGAATGTTCCATGTGCCCTTGAGAAGACAGTGTATTCTGTTCTTTTGGATGGAACGTTCTATAGATATCAATTAAGTGCACCTGGTCTAATGTGTCGTTTAAGGCCTGTGTTTCCTTATTGATTTTCTGTCTGGATGATCTGTCCATTGATGAGAGTGGGTGTGCCCCACTATTACTGTGTTACTGTTGATTTCTCCTTTTATGGCTGTTAGCATTTGCCTTTTATATTGAGGTGCTCCTATGTTGGGTGTATATATATTTACAATTGTTATATCTTCTTGGATTGATCCCTTGATCATTATGTAGAGTCCTTCTTTGTCTCTTATAACAGTCTTTAAAGTCTATTTTGTCTGATATGAGTATTGCTACTCCAGCTTTCTTTTGATTTCCATTTACATGAAATACCTTTTTCCATCCCCTCACTTTCAGTCTGTATGTGTCCCTAGATCTGAAGTGCATCTCTTGTAGACAACATATATATGTGTCTTGTTTTTGTATCTATTCAGCCAGTGTATGTCTTGGCTGGAGCATTTAATCCATTTACATTTAAGGTAATTATTGGTATGTATGTTTTGTTTTGTTTTTTTGCGGTACGTGGGCCTCTCACTGTTGTGGCCTCTCCTGTTGCGGAGCACAGGCTCCGGACGCACAGGCTCAGCGGCCATGGCTCACGGGCCTAGCTGCTCCGCGGCATGTGGGATCCTTCCGGACTGGGGCACGAACCCGTGTCCCCTGCATCGGCAGGCGGACTCTCAACCACTGTGCCACCAGGGAAGCCCAGGTATGTATGTTCTTATTGCCATTTTGTTAATTGTTTTGCATTTGTTTTTGCAGGTCTTTTTTCTTCCCTTCCCCTTTTGTTCACTTCTCTTGTGACTTGATGACTATCTTTAGTGTTGTGTTTGGATTGTTTTTTCTTTTTTGTGTGTGTATCTACTATAGATTTTTGGTTTGTGGTTCCCATGAGGTTTTGATATAGCAGTCAATATATATACAAGATTGTTTTAAGTTGCTGGTCTCTTAATTTCCAATGCATTTCCAATATCCTGCATTTGTACTCTCCTGTTCTCATGATTGCTAGTTTTGACGACATATTTGTGTGTGGATGATCCCCTACCTTTATTTCATGTTTGCCTTTACCAGCGAGCTTTCCCATTCATAATTTTCTTGTTTGTAGTTGTGGCCTTTTATTTTCTGCCTAGAGAAGTTCCTTTAGGATTTGTTGTAAAGCTGGTTTGCTGGTGCTGAATCCTCTTGGCTTTTGCTCGTCTGTGAAGCTTTTGATTTCTCTGTCATATTTGAACGAGAGCCTTGCTGGATACAGTATTCTTGGTTGTAGGTTTTTCCCTTTCATCACTTTAAATATATCATGCCACTCCCTTCTGGCCTGCAGAGTTTCTGCCGAAAAATCAGCTGATAACCTTCTGGGAGTTCCCTTGTATGTTAACAACTGTTGCTTTTCCCTTGATACTTTTAATATTTTTTGTCTTTAATTTTTGGCAGTTTGATTAATATGTCTTGGTGTAGTCCTCCTTGGGTTTATCTTGTACGGGACTCTCCGTGCTTCCTGGACTTGAGTGAGTGTTCATGTTAGGCTCATCCTAGGTGACCTCGTTGACACTTCCCTGTCTTTGATCATCCTTCCCGGCAGGTTTCCCAAGCCCCCTTTTCCCGCTGAAGCCCTCTCATGCCTACTGGACATCTCTGTTCTGATGCTGTGCTGACAATTCTAACTACTCTGCCTGCTTCCTTTTTCCATGAGTGGAATCAGCACCTACCCCACTGTCCAAACCAGAAAGTTTGGAGTCACCCTCCCTCCACACACACTCCCTGGCACTGTTCACCTCCCATATTCAATCTCTGAGTTCTGTGGATTCTTCTTCCTAAATCTCTCTATCCTCTTCCACCACCCCAGGTCGGGCCACCATCTATTCTGGATTATTTCCACAGCCACTCTAGATGGTCCTGCTTACCTGTGTGGCCTCATCCCAGCCTCCAATGAAAGCACCGAGTGCTCCCTCTTTCTCTAGCCAACTGCTGCTCATCCTTCAGGTTTCCAATCACCTCTTCCAGGAAGACCACCAAGCCAGATTTAGGTGCCCTTGCTATGTGTTTCCTATCAAAGCACTTACCACATGATACTGTCATTTCCTATTTAATGTCTGTATCGCTTTGCAGGCCATGTGTGTGTGGTTCATTATTTTAGCCCCTGAAGCTAGGACAGTAACCATAAAGACATTCACAAACTTCTGGATGAATAAGTAAAAGGAGATTTCCAAGTCTGTAAAATTCAAACCCACACTGAGTGATATCATCCTAAATAACTTAATTTAGAAACAAAAACCTTGAGCCCAGCTTTCAAATGGTTTGGTCAAGAAAAGGCACCTCAACATCATGAGGAGTAAGCTGAGAGCACAGGGGCGCCTTTCATGTAAGCAAATCCCCATTTTGGGCAGTTGAGGTTTGCACACGGAAAGCTGCCTCCCAAATTCTTAAACTGATTCCAGTTGAATCTGTTTATAATCCTGCATAATCAACAAAATGTGGTTCAAGTATTACCTAATGTCCAGTGACTCAGAAGAAAGTAAAGAGTCTCCTCGTCCATCCCTAAGTCTTTACACACAAAAAATACGCTAATGAGATCTTAACATTTTATAGTTGGAAAGGAGTTTGAAGCTCATTAAGCCAATATTTTATTGGTGAATTTGAAGCTCAACACTGTCGTTTTACAGGTGAGAAAACTGGGACTCAGGGAGGCAGAGAGACTGACTCAAGGTCACACCTGCCCTATTAGTCATAAAGCGGGGCTAGGACTCGGGTGCTGGGCTGTACCTGCCAGTTTGGAGCGTGCTGACAGCAGAGGCAGCTGTTTTCTCAAGATCACGTTGATAGGAAATGTTTCACACACACCTCAAACTAATAACTGCTTCACTGTCCAACAGGGCAGCCAACCTGAGGGAGAGAACTGGAGGAGAACGTCCCTCAGGCCCATGAAGAGCTTCTCACTGTAGCGGAGGGGAAATGGCTAGAACCGCATGTCCGCGGGAGTGAGGTGAGAGAGATGCCGGGCACTTACCTTTTCTTTGTCACTTGCTTCCCTAGCCACTGTAGAGCCCTGAAAGAGAAAGAGATAATGAAACCATGCGCACGCGAGGTATCAGCTTCACGTGAAATATGCAAACACTCCAGGGCAGAGCACGGAAATAAATGAGCACCGACTTTGCTCTGGCCCCTCCCCGAGTGTGCTGCACCCTCTGCAGGGATTTCTGTCCACCTGTCTCCAACCCCTTCCCTGCCGTGTCACCTGTGCTGTCTTCTCCCTGGTTCCTGTCCTCCTGCTGGAAATCAGAAAACGCGACAATCACGTGAACAATGACTTACTAAACGTGGAGTCAAACATCAATCGTCAGAAGTGGTTGGTTTGAGGGTCTTCAAAGTGAAGTGGGCCGTCAGCTGGCCTCAGTGACCACTGGGGCAGAGGCCTCTTTCCCACACTGCGTCCTCTAGGTGGGGGCGTGCCCTGGCCCCCGAATGCCCGTCTCCCCCCTGGCTTAGGGTTACTGATGCATGTGCTTCCTCACTTACCATGACTAAGACCCAGTGGGTACTTCCCGGCCCCTTTCACTTTGGAGGTCCCTTCAAACACACGTCTCCTTGCACCGCTTCTGTGTCAGAACCTAGGCTGAGCACAGAGGTATAAAGTAGAAGAAAACACAGTTCTTGGTCGCAGCAATTTCTACTCTACTGCGCTGGTTTTCCAAATGATGCCCTCGGTTCTGTGTTGTCTGAAATGACAGAGTGTTCCTGATGCCGACAGGGGTGCTTTGGGGTAGAGTTCAAGAACAGAAACTGTCCTTTGTTTGTGGAAGATCTTAATGCAAAAGAGAGATTAGGAAACAAATGGCCAGTGAATTCCTAACTTTGTTAATACAACAGTGAGCATTTATCCTTTGTGCTCCGTGGTGACCATCGCAGTGTCTCACCCAGCAACGCCCAGTGTTTGCTGAGGATCACGGCCCGACTGACTGCTCTCCCTCCCCTGCCAGCACTGGCTGCCCAGACTATGACTAGGTCACTGGAGCGATCCATTTACCTGACCATGTTTTAAATAGATATTTATTGGCCTGGAATACTTGCATTAGCCAATCATTAAGAGAATGTGTATGTGACTTGGGAAAATTTAAAGTAGCTTCTAGGTTGGCCACTCTTAACATTTTTGCTCTATGACCATCTTGCCTTCAAGCAGCTCAGGCATTAGTCAGGATGTGTGTAACGTGTTCACAGCTGGGGAGACTCCTTGTACTGGGGAAGGGGGCCAAGCCCAGGCCAGGGGGTCCCTGGGGCCACTTCTCCATCTGCCCCATGCTCAGCATTCCCAGGTCTGGTGGATCCGAAAGACCCTGCTGCCAACCCAGGGAAGATGCTCGAAGCTTCTGGGGGATGTGTCGGAGGAGCACAAAGCTGACCCAGCACGTGAAGATGAACCGTGTAACCTGGTCGTGAAGGAGAGCCCTCTGCCTGGCTGAGCCCAGCAGCCGTCACCTGCAAAGGTTTGTTTCTTCCTTTACAGATTCTTGAATTTGGGCCATAGTCTCTTCCTCTGTACACTGACTGCTAACAAAGAATGTTCCCAAATTTAAAGGGGGGGGGGGCTAAATCCTCAGGTATTAAATACTTGTAATACCTGAGTCTCTGTATCTTTAACCAAGTTTTTTAGTCTCTGTGTGTGTTTTCCCCTCTACGATACAATTTACTCTGCTCCTAATTCTCACTGAAGCTTCATCTCTATGTAAAAATGCAGAGCATTAGCCTGGAAAAACGCGTCCAAATTTAAATTCATTCAGAATTTAAAAATTAAAACAAAATTAGAAACGTTAAGTCAGTCAAGGCTGAGAGTCTGAGCCATGAAATGATGCCAGATGCCCAGGTTCCCTCACAACGGCAAGTACTGGCAAGAAAAGTTTATAAAAAGGGAGCTGAAATCATGACATCCAAGGTTAAAACTATAACATCCAGTCTATAAGCATAATGTACATGAGGATATGCTCGAACAGGATATGCTCAAGATAGAGGCACTACCTTAAGCATTTCCGGGGGATAAAAAAGTAGAACCAAAACAACTGCCTTTAAGGGACTTGTCAGTAGAATGGATGAGACAATGAAAATCCATCCACTCCTCCCCACGTGCCTTATGCTGGACGTGACACATATCTCATTAATCCTCACAGCAGCGGAGGTAAGATCACCTCTGTTCTACAGATGAAGAAACTGTGGCTCATAGAGGTTCAGCGTCTTGCACACGGCTAACAAGCAGTAAAAAACCAGGACATGTGGCTTCAGAGGTCAACTGGCTTCTTACATGGGAGAGTCAGGCCAATGAAAAGACCTATAATACTCAGCAGAGTGAGCTAAGTAACACTGCCAAGGGCCTCATGAGGGAGATGGTTCCAAAGAGCCCTGGAGGCTGGGATTTCCACCTGTAAAATAGCTACGACTTGGAGGCAGGACAGAGCAAAGCTGTATTTGAGAAGCTTATATTGTTCATCTGAACTCCAGAGGGTAGGAGATAAGCCTAGAACATTCCCCCTCCCTTAGACTAGCATTTCTCAAAGCATAGTTCAGCACCCAGGGGTCTGCAAAGGCAAAACTATTTTTATAATAATACTGAGACACTATTTGCCTATTTCACCACCTTGATATTTGCACGGATACTGCAAATACAATGGTGGGTAAAGCTGCTGGCAGCTCAGCACAAACCCAGCAGTGGCACCAAATGGTATTAGTGGAGTTCGTCATAAAACATATGCATAGCCTCGAGGAAGCAGTTCACCTAACTCAGTCAATCCATCATTCCAAATGACCAAAGCATGACGTAGCCAGACCAACGCGTGCAAACAGACTGACGGATTTTAACAAGTTCACCGATGTGATTTCAGATTCCACACTGTAACTCAGCTTTGAGACATTACCACTTGTCAGGTTAAGGTGTGATATCAAAGGAAAACATCCACAAATTTCTGAAAAAGTTATTAAAAACTCCTCCTCTCCTTTTCCAACTACATATTTGTGTAAGGTCTGATTTTCTTCATACACTTCAATCAAATAACTTGGCAACAGGTGGACAGCCAAACCAGACAGGATGTTCTAACTGTCTCACCAAACCTGACATTAGAGAGATTTGCAAAGATATAAAAAACAATGCTACCTGTTCCACTAAACTTTTTGATTTGGAAGGTATTTTTCATAAAGATATGCTAACATGTAATGGTTTTACTATTTTAAATAAGTTTTTTTCAATGTCTCATTTCTAATATTGTAAGTATTAGTAGACATAACCCACATAAGCAGAAGCTTTCTGGGGTCCTCTTTTAAGGGTGTGAAGGAGTCTGAGATAAAAAAAAAATTTGAGATCCACTGATGAAGACCAAAGGTTGGAAAACTTTTTCTGAAAAGGGTCAGAGGGGTAGTGTTTCAGGCTTTGTGGTCCAAAACAGTCTCTATGGTAACCACTCAACTCTGCTGTTACAGTGCAACCACATAACGATACACAAACCACAGGCATTGTGGGATTCCAATAAAACTATTTACAAAAATGGCCATGTTGGCTGTGCCACGGAGGCAGGTCACAGCCTGCCAGCTCCTGACCTGGACGTTGCCTATGTCGGTGATCCCAGAAGTCAGATCCCCTCACTCCACAATCAGAATTTCCAGTGGTCCGCCTCTCACCTGGGGTCTCTGAAACAGCCTGTCTCCAGGTCTACTCCTCAGCCTATCCCTCACCTCCTTCAGGTCTGCAGTGAAGCGAAACCCTATTCCAAACCGCATCCCTTCCCCATGCTTCCTGTCTTTACTTCTGTCCATGGCACTGATCACTTCCTAGTATACTCCATGATTTACTTACCCCTTTTACTTATTACCATCCGTCTTTACCCACCAGAATGTCAGCTCGTTGAGAGCAGGTTTGGTCTATTTTGTTCATCGAGCTATTCCCAGCACCTAAAGCAGTGCCTGGCCCATAGCTGGTGTTCAATACATACTTGTTGAATAAAATAGACATGGTATCTCTCGTAGGTGCAAGTGGTCCTCGCTTAACACAAAGGAGCGCTCCTGGCAGCTTTGTGCTCTGGGCGCCTCCTAAGTGCTCAGCGTGATCAATTACATACAACGTGGATGACCAAACTTAATGAATACAAGTTAATAAAAATCAGTCTTACCTTTAAGTCATATTTCCTATATACAGATAAACGGTGGCTGAACACATTTCTTGTAACAATCACATATATTTCAACTCCATCAACATTAAGCCGGTACATGCCCAGGAACTGGGGAAGAAGGGTGATCCCATGACATTCCACTATATACTGGATAGGAGAGAAAGAAAAACGGGGGGGAAATGATCCAGTCAAAAGGTGTTCATTCAGATGTAAAATGTAAGTCTTCTGCTCTGGTGTTTATACAAAGTGATAATGGTTTATTATCCAACTATTAATGTCCTGTTTACAGAAAAGACCATGTTTGTACTGCCTTCAGCAGTACAGGTCTGCATCCACCGTGCACAGATAAAATTCAACTCTATCTCCAGAGATATTTTCTCCCTAACATTCCAAACTAATTTGTAAAGTCAAAACTTGGATATAATGGTGTAGGGTGAGAGGACAAGTGATTGGTCCTTTCTGTAATTCCTTTAAAGTGAAATCACACTCTACCTGGGGCTGCCATCTTCCTCCCTAGAAGCCTTTATGATGATTTCATGAGGTTCAGGCAGCGTGACTTGGCCACTAAGATCAACTCCTTTAACAGTGTTGAAGTCGAGATTAAAAAGGAAATTGTGGAGAAAGCTCAGTGTTAGAAGCTGGGAGAGTTGGGCTCCAGTCCTGGTTTTCCTGTTTCTTATTGAGACTCTAATGTTTAAATTGCCCACTGGTCTCCCAAGGCAAAAGGAATAAAAGCAAAAATAAACAAATGGGACCTAATCAAATATACAAGCTTCTGCACAGCAAACGAAACCATAAACAAAATGAAAAGACATCCTACAGAATGGGAGAATGTATTTGCAAATGAAGCAACCGACAAGGGCTTAATTTCCAAAATATACAAACAACTCATACAACTCAACAACAACAAAAAACCAACAACCCAATCAAAAATTGGTTTTTCGAAAAACACTTCTCCAAAGAAGAAATACAAATGGCCAACAGGCACACGAAAAGACGCTCAGCATCACTGATTATTAGAGAAATGCAAATTAGAACTACAATGAGGTACCGCCTCACACCAGTCAGAATGGCCATCATTCACAAGTCTACAAATAACAAATGCTGGAGGGGGTGCGGAGAAAAGGGAACCCTCCTACACTGTTGGTGGGAATGTAAATTGGTGCAGCCACTATGGAAAATAGTATGAAGGTTCCTCAAAAAACTAAAAACAGAGTTGCCATATGATCCAGCAATCCCACTCCTGGGCATATCCTGAGAGAAAATGATAATTTGAAAAGATACATGCACCCCTCTGTTCATAGCAGCACTAGTCACAATAGCCAAGACATGTAAACAAACGAAATGTCCATCCTCAGAGGAATGGATAAAGAAGATGTGGTATATATATATACAATGGAATATTACTCAGCCATCAAAAAGAATTAAATAATGCCATTTGCAGCAACATGGATGGACCTAGAGATTATCATACTAAGCGAAGTAAACGAGAAAGACAAATGCCATATATCACTTATGTATGGAATCTAAAATACGATACAGATCAGCATAGCTATGAAACAAAAACAGACTCACAACTATAGAGAACAGACTTGTGGTTGCCAAGGGGGAGGGAGGATAGGAATGGGAATTTGATTTTAGCAGAGGAAAACTATTATATATAGGATGGATAAACAACATTATACTGTATAGCACAGGGAACTATATTCAATATTCTGTGACAAACCATAGTGGAAAAGAATATGAAAAGAATATATATATGTATAACTGAGTCACTTTGCTGTACAGCAGAAATTAATACATTATAAATTAACTATACTTCAATAAAATTAAAAAAATAATTTATGAAAAAATATTCTTTTTTTGGATACATTAAAATGAATACTTTGTATATTTACAAGTGACATTGAATAAAAAATTCATGTCAGTGAAGAAATAAATAAACTGCCCACCAGAGCAGCGGTGTGAAAAACGGCTTGCCCCCGCTCTACAGACAGACGGACACACTCTGACCCCATGTTGGATTCATCAAATCCACTGAACAAGTCCCAGAACTGACACCATTTCCAAGGAGAGTTGCAAAAACACAACATGCGTTTATCAGTCTTGAATGACGATACTCTAAAAGGCCACAAGATGGAGACACTTCTCCTCAAAAGACCATCCTTACAAACTGGGTCCCATTGCACTTTCCAAAGGAAAGTTAGGTTTTCCTTTCTTTAAAATGAAGGGGAAAGAAGATTTCAAAAAAGCTCTTTTATTCCCATGACATGTGTGTGAACTCTCTCGGATAACTGAACAGCATGAATAACATGATTCCAAAATTGTAAAAATGGTACCTGTTGTGCCTATTTACAGAGATGTGTCTGGAAGAATGGTCACTATGGTAATGGTGAAATTTAGGGTAACTGCTTTCTTCCTTTTTTTTTTTTTGTGCTTTCTTCCTTTTTAAAAAAAAAACAAAAACTATTCTGCTCGAAGTTTTCTGTTGTACACATGGAGGCACACAGGTTTGTTTGGCTGTTCAAGTCCCCTGCCTTTGTGCCATTCTGCTCAGTTATTCTCATCATGGTCTATCTTTTAAAAGTCCTGCTGGTAGAAGATAACTCTTAGATCAAAATCTTGGTACAGTCACAGAGCACCCGGAACACAGCAGATACTGACCACTAACCATATTGATGAATATATTAAAGAAACCTGACTACAGGAAATCACCGACAAGCTGTTTTTTTCCCCCAGGGGAAAACACACACACACAGATTACATTCTACAACTCCTCTATCTTTAAGATTACATAAGTTACTCCATGTTAAAAAAAAACAGATCAAATTTGATCCACTTCATCCAGCAAGTTCCTATGTGCACTTGTTCTCAAAGGCAAGGCTCACCTATGAGGCTCTCTGATGAACACCTTGAAAAATAGAGAGTTAATAAACTTAAAACTCCTGAGTTTATAAATATGTACAAAACCACAACCACAGAAAGCCTCTCACGTTAGAGTTCAGTATTGACAAGCAGCAGTTGGTAGCAAAGGTTTAGAAAGCATTTATGCGTCAAAACTTTGCAGAAGAGAAAATTCTCCCTGTGAATTGAATTTCTGGGTGGGCGCACCGGGAAGACGCTGCTTCACGTCAGTGGAGGAAGGTCTCACTGGGTCTGTGAGCACCTGGGCTGGGGCACCACTGCACACGGAGTCACTGCGTGTGGGAGTTGACACAAACAGGCCCAGATACGATTCCCCTCAGATTCTTCACCAGCTGACCCACAGCTGTGCACATGTATGCACATGCACATGATGTATGCTGTGCACACACCCCCTACATCAGTGGGCACATCTATGAGGGTTCCCCCACCCCACAAACTACTGGACGTTATCCCACATCTAGGGAGACTGTAAACTCATGGCCACATCACGCTGCTCAAGCCTTCCTGATCCAGCTCCACATTCACTAGCTGTGTGACCTTGGGGAATTATTCAACCTCTCTGTGTCTCTGCATTTGGAGATGAGGCATAAGATTAGTAGTTAGAGCATAGGGGTTTTGTGAAGGGTGTGAAGATCAGGGAAACAGCACTGCAAGGATGGCGGTGATTCAAGCGGGAGCCGGATGAAACCAGGACCCTGGGGCGAGGAGTGGGAAAGGAAGTAGGGAAGGAAAGGGTGAGGGAGGCAAGCTCGCACCTGATGTGCTCCTCAAATGCTCCCTGAGAAATGGATTCTGTTTAAATGCAGGATGGGAACTCCCAATTTCAGGGCATCTCCACAGAACAGACTTACCAAAAATGAATAATGTTGCATGTGTGTGTATTTATTTATAAAGTGAGGCGATATTTTTGTAAATGTAAAACACTAAAAAATTATATTTCTCACTCATATTGCTTTTAGGATCAGAACTCTAAGCACTTCCCCTTCAAAAACTTAACCACTGACAAATTAACAAAACAACCTGTAAATAAATGCTTCAAAAATTATTTTAAAAGGGTGTATTGGTAGCACTACAGTATCATGATCAGGTTTTTGGCACGAGCAACCTTTTTTTAATAGTTACAGCCTCAGCATCTATTAATTTCTTTTTAACATTGTTGATTTGATTGCAAGACAATCTAAGGATGAATCTTTGCTTCATCCTTTTTAAACGCTTAATTTCGAATTCTTGTAATTACAAGAATGGAGAAATAGCGACTTAATCCCGAGGGTCACTCTTTAAAAACGGTGTAGCGGAGTTCCCTGGCGGTCCAGTGGTCGGGACTCGGTGCTCCCACTGCCAGGGCGCAGGTTCAGTCCCTGGTCGGGGAACCAAGATCCCCCAAGCAGCTCAGCGTGGCCAAAAAATAAACAAATAAAATAAATGAAATAAAATAAAAAATAAAATAAAAATAAGTGTAGGTATTTCTTTCACTTTCAACCACTGTTCTGATGTGGCTACAAGGCAATCCTGCCTAACTGGCAAAGGACATAACGCAGATGTTCCTTGTCTGCCATGTTAAAATCTCAATTTACAGACTCAACAGGTGCAGTGCCCTAGTGCCACCCAGTAGACTCTTCCCTAGAGGTCAGATGAGTCTGTGGACTTCTGCCCTGTGCCACTCTGAGGTCCCAAGGGAGATAAGAGGTCACAAGTGGACCAAACACTTGGCAAAGCTGGTCATCCACGTGTGGCTCAGGAATTAGGAGCGCACATCTGCCAGAGGGCTGACTGTTCTGAGGGCCCCAGCTGTGTACGTACAAGCCTGCAGAGCCTTCCTCTCAGTGGCTCCTTAGATCCGCTCCTTTCCCAGAGGCCTTCCCATCTGTGGCCCAAAGCTGGCCTGTTATTTCCACCCCTCCAGGCTCTCTAGGTCACCTTCTCTCACGTCAAACAGGGAAAGTCTTGTCTGGCACATGAACTGGCAGCTTTCAGATGCTTGCGATTCAGTGATGACACTGAGCTTCCATCTGAATAAGGCATGGAACAGTTAGTCCCAAATTTTTAAAAGTGACCTTGATGGTCATCAATTCTTCTTACACTTACTATATGGAGCTAAAACCATCACAAGTATTCTTGGGATCAGCGTCCATATTCTCAGTGTTAAACTCACGGCATTACCTACATTTGCATTTTTAAAATATTGTTTTTTATTAAGTATTTTTCACTTTTGCATTTTCATAGCTGGATGCCTCGTGTCACTTTGCGTTGTTATTTATCCTGCGGTGGCTTCTGTTTTTTCCAAGAGCGCTTCTCAGACACTTGTATTTGCTGGCAATGTTCATCTGTAACCAATAACAGTTTTTACTTTTTTCTGTCTTCTTTTAAAAAATATCTTCTTGTACGAAAACTCCATGGTGTCACCAGTAAAGGCAAATTTTATCTCTTCATTAGTCTCCCTTAGAGCTTTTTCCTATATAACAGCTTGTCAGAACTGTAATGTAATGACAAATTGACGTGGTGAAATAGGAATTTTAAAAACATAAAATGCAACAGCCACAAGATCTCGGTTTCCTTTGCTCTTGGGTGCTCAGCAAGAATAACAAGTATTATGAATCCCCGATTTGTTGCTTCTTCTCATGCAAAATGAAATGCCATTAAAAGACTCACAGCTGACTGAAGGTTTCAGCAGAGAGGATTCTAAGTGATGTACTGGAACGGATAAATATTTATATCTCCGCATGATAGTGTGAACCTGGGCTCCAGCTCTTGGAAATTGCTGTTATTATCATGTTTCACTCATTTTTTTTAGAGGCTTGAAGTGACAATTTAATATAGCATCAAATTAATACTTCAATGTAAAGTCTTGCTTCAGTTAATGTTTTTGAAAGGTTAAATTATCTGTAATCCTTATTGTGCCTCTGCCTATGTTTACAGATCGCTCCAACAACATTCTTTCCATAACGGTGGGCGGGGGAGAGAAAGAAAGAAAAAGGGAAAGAAGGAAGGAGGGAAGGAGAGAAAAAGGAAAGAGGAAAAAAAGGAAGGAAGGAAGGAAGGAAGAAAAGACAAAGAAAAGAAAGAAGCCAGCCTGAAATTAAGGATTGGTTTGCTTTAAAAGGACCAAATAAATAAATAATCCAAACATTCCTTGAATATTTTGAATTATCCTTCAAAATTCCTTGAATTTTGGGATAATGGTCCATGTCAGTTAATATGATATCTTTTGGTTTCAAATAGTTTTAAGTCATAAAAGAATGTACGGATGACTCCATTTAAGCTAATGTAAGTATAAAATTTTACTACTTTTCTTAAACTTAATAAAAAGCAGGCTTAAAAGGAATAAACATTCCTCTGCAGTATTTACAAACATTCTTAGTACTGAGATACTGCAGAATATACCTGAATGCAAACATTGGTGGCCCTAACTCTGTTTGTTATGCTGTTCTAGAGACCCATACATAACATCATCATTAAAGATGAAATGGCTTTGTAAAAAACACCTTATCAGGGACTTCCCTGGTGGTCCAGTGGTTAGGACTCTGAGCTTTCACTGCCAAGGGCCCAGATTCAACCCCCGGTTGGGGAACTAAGGTCCCACAAGCCGTGCAGTGTGGCCAAAAAAAACCAGAACAAAAAAACTCACCTTACCATAAGTATAGATGGAGTTTACTCAGTGGTTACAACTGAAATGCAGATGGACTGCCCCAAGCATCCCGGTGTTACGCGCTCTGGGAGGCCTGGCTGCCCAGCTCTGGACTGCAGTCAGCAGCCTTTGGTTGGCAGCTCCTTCTGGGCCTGCCTTCCTGTCCCTTTGGCCCAACATGGCAGCATCTGGGTGGAGGACCCCAAAGGGCCCCACCAGGTTGGCTGGCAGCCTGCCCCTCCCCCTCTGTCCAGTCTTCCTCCTTTCCTCCTCCCTCACTGGCTTCCATCCCTAATCAGTATCCTGACTCCACATGCTGTAGGCCTTCTGCTCAGGCCAGTCACTCCTGAGCAGCAGACGCAAGAGGCAACAGATTCAGGACCTCCAGGAATGGCAGAGCTTAGGACTACCGGAAATAGAACTTGAAGAGTTATGCATAGAGCATTTGAAGAAATAAAAGGATGCAAGTTCAGAAATGAGCATATATAATAAAAAACGATCAGGAGTGCACTGGTGGATTTTTTTAAATGGAACTTCTAGAAGGAAAAATATGATCGTTGAAAAAAAAAACCATTGGACGAGGAGGCAACAGATTAGAACAGCTGAATAGAGAATTAGGAGTGGGTGACACAGCTGAGAAATTTATCCCAAACGGAGCAGAGATGTTTGGAGACGGAAAACGGGAAAGGAAAGTGAAGCGCCGTGGAGGCTGGAATGAAAATGTCAAATCCGTAGATGCTGGAGAGAGGCGGGGAGACAGGCGGTGTGTGAAGAAAAAAGAACAACAGGAATTCCAGAAACTGGAGATAACGTGCTGCAGGAAACACGTGCTGCTGAGTGGGCTGCGCAGCTGGAAACCTGGGGAACGACGGCTGGGACGCTGGGAACAGACGGTGACGCCCCCACCTGCAAAGTGTCTGCAGAGTGGAACTGGAAGGGGTGCTCAGGGACCCTGGCGGTGGCAGCGCCTTCCAGACTTTACTAAGAGAGAAGCAAGAAAAGTATGTGCAACTTCTGAAGGCACAGAGGCTCTGCTGGGAGTTGCCTTGAATCTCATAGCTCCAGGTGCTTATAGGGCTTCACACTTTAATGTGCTTTTCACATTTCCACTGGCCTCTCCTCCAAAGAGAACAGAAAAGCCAAAGAGCAGACTTGGAACGTTTCTCCTGCTCTGGAAAGCTGGTCCTGTGCTGCCACTTACAGGGGCTTCGTCAGCATCACCCGGGAGCACGTGAAGAACACAGCACCTCAGGTCCACCCACGATCTACTGAGTTGGAATGTAAATTTTTTACAAGATGCGCGGGGGTTCCGTCTATGATCGGCAGTTTGGGAAGCGCTGAAGGAGTGTGTAACTTCTTCTCTTTGGGCAGCACGCCCTCAATTTTTAAATTTTAATTTTTGGCTTTTAAGGGACCTATTTTCTCGGTTTCTCTCTGTTCGTGGCCAATGTGACTGTCCTTCGTGGGAGGATAAAAAGATGTACTCCAAGGAGGTTCCAAAAAAGTCAGGCATTCACCCCCCAATCCTTTACTGAAACTTGAGGTACTAGCCAGCTTTTTCAACAAGGATTTCAGATTTTTAGGTGTAACTTCTAGATTTGGTTCCAGTTACTGTCTCCCAAATAACAAAGGATAAGGAAGGATTTTTAGGTTACTTTATCAATTCTGTCAACTCAGTCACTTTGAAATAAAAAACAAATAAATTTAAACACTACATTTCAAAAACATAAAAGATATTCCTAACACTATTTTCATAAGGCATTTCTTGATCATCTGCATTGGAACTTGTTCCCTCCGCTAAAATTTCTAAAATTTTATTGACGTTGACTCTTAATTAAAGCCGAAGCCACACGATACCAAAACTCCCAATGAATTCAGGTCAAAAAAGAAAAATCAGTCAATTTCGAAGAAATAAGACATTCAAGAAGGTTCTTGACCATTTTTTCCTTTCTGAATGCTCTTCAGCATTGCTCAGCTAATCAGGTGATAATCGTCATTTATTATATTTTAAAATTTTTATTGGAGTACAGCTGCTTTACAATGTTGTGTTAGTTTCTGCTGCACAGCAAAGTAAATCAGCTGTACATATACATATATCCCCTCTTCTTTGGCTAATCGTAATTTGTAAGACCTGAGTTTGTCCTAACCTAACAGAAATTTGAAGAAAAGGATATTTACACAAAAGCACTAAGTTATTTTCCCAACCATAAAAAAAGAGAAAAAGGAAAAGAGACATAAAAGTTTGCTCTGCTTAATATAAATTTTCCATTCGTCTGAAAGATGATGCTATGCTTTCTTAGCGAACAGTGGAAATTAGGGTAGGATTTGGGCAGCAAATAAGGACTAAGGCAAGATGCTGGAGCTTGGAAAAAAAAAAATCTAACTCCTCATGGTTTGAATCTTCAGATTTTTCTGCATCTGTGCCACACTCTACCAGAAACCAGGCCCCCTAGTGGATTCAAAGAGCAAATGATTTCGACACTGGGACTACGGCAACTAAGTATGTGCAAGAAAGGTATTTAATGATCTTATTCGATCATTTACATAGCACTTATCATATACCAGGCACTATTCTGAGCAGGTTATATAATAAATATCAATTCACCTGATTAGTACAACACTGGATGAAGGAGGTACTATTATCCAAATTGTATAGACAGAGAAGCGGATGCAGAGAGGATGGGAAACTTGGCCAAGGTCACACAGCAGGTCGGGAGCAAAGCAGTCAGCTGCAGAGTGTGTGCCCTGAAAACCACCTGTCACACAGCACTGCTGGTGAGGTTGGCTCATCAGAAAATTAACCCTAAGAGGAATTTATTTAAATATCTAGCAATGTTCTACTTCTCCAGAGGCTGGCCTCGGGGTAATTTTAACCTTCCAGAATACAGCTGCACCTCCGGATATATCTTACTAAAACAATAAAACAATGAAAGAAAAGAAAAAAGAGACGTCAAGCGCCATGGAGTAACCAAAGCTGTCAGAAAGCCCATCCAATTTATTCCACAGGAGCCGCCCTCTCTCAGAGCCTGTCCATCTACTGATCTGGGATCTGAACACGCCTACTGACCTGTCCAGATGGTGGGGGGGGTTTCAGAAGCAAAGGCACATTCGAAGGTAAAAGCAACAAAAAGCAAGAAGAAATAAATGAACTGACAGTCCCCACACCGAAGCAGGAGACAGAAAAATTTTGACTAGACATAAATCCTAAAAGTAGTCTAGGCCACCTTACATCCTCTCTGGAATTAGGTCAAGAGTAAATACACGGCACAGGGAAAACAGTCAATAGTATTATAATAGCTTTGTGTGGTGCATAATCTATAAAAATATCGCAGCACTATGCTGCACACCTGAAACCAGTATAATATTGTAAGTCAATTATACTTCAAGAAGAAAGAGGGTAAATACATGCACAAACGAATGAAAGGGTGAACGAAATGCAGATGGGGAAACTGAGGTTCAGAGATCGCTTAAGTAACCAGTTTGTGACAAACTATGACTTAGGTCTCCTGACCTTCAATGTAGCGTCCTTTAAATAAATCATATTAACAATGGTGACTCTCAATCACTAAGACCCTTTACCTCTGTTTATTTAAAACTTGTTTTCTTCCAGCTTTATTGAATATGATTGACACACAGCACTGTACAAAGTTTAAGGTGTACCACATAATGATTTGATTTCCCACATACGTCATGAGATGATGATCACAGTAAGTTTAGTGAACATCCAGCATCTCACAGAGACACAATAGCAAAGAAATAGGAAAAACGTATTTTCCTTGTGACGAGAACTGTTAGGATTTCCTCTCTTAACAGCCTGCATATGTAACACACAGCAGCGTTAATATTTATCATGTTGTACATGGCATTCTAAGTACTTATAACTAGAAGCTTTTACCTTTTGACTACCTTCATCCAATTCCCCCACCTCTGGTAACCACAAATCCGATCCCTTTTTCTATGGCTTTATTTGTTTTTCAAGAATAATTGACCTACAACACTCTGTTTTAAGGTTAACACTAAGACCCTTTATATTTAAAATACTTTTTATAAGAAGCAAAACACAGATGCTGAAGAAATGAACTTTTTCTGGATAAAGAATATACCAAGAAAATAATCATTCTGTAGCAGTGAAATGAAATATTTAGTACTGTGACAGCCCCTGGAGCATGTTAATATTTTGCTCCCCAATGTATTTTATGTAATAATGATGATATGTCAAATCTGCATGTTTGTTACAGTAACTACCCCAGAGGAGACGTTTCAAACTGTAATTTCTGTAGAGTCAAAAAATTCTGAACTCAAAGATGTCATCAAGAAGTTGATATTTGAATTGCATGTCACACTGTATTAGAATAGTATCATAGTCACTTATCAGAATAATATGTTTTCATCGGTCACTGAAGTATCACATTGCTTTAAGAGTTCTGAGACAATTTAAAGAAAGCAGAAAAAGAATGCATCAGCGCGACCTTAAGTTCCAGAGAGGAGTGAATGGCTGAAGCTGCGTCCTAGAATTCCATTTATTCAGAAGCCAACGCCTGAGCATTTTTACCCTCATAGGTACTAACCCAGCGCTTCAAAATTTCCTTCACAATCGGCAACAGCATAAGTGCTGTAGGACAGATTTCAAAAGGAATAGATGTTATAAAAGAGTGATTAGATGTTTAATGGATTTAGAGGCTGAACAGTGTTTTTGAGAAAAACAAATGAGGGGCAGTCCCAAGTTTCCAGAAACAGAAGGTAGCTTCAAGATGTTCACAGACCTCACTGCAAGCAAAATGCAGTTGATCAAGCTCGGTGCTTTGTGTCCACCTAGAGGGGTGGGATAGGGAGGGCGGGAGACACAAGAGGGAGGAGATATGGGGATACGTGTGTATGTAGAGCTGATTCACTTTGTTATATAGCAGAAACGAACACACCATTGTAAAACAATTATACTCAATAAAGATGTTAAAAAAAATAAAAATTTTTTAAAAATGCAGTTGTTCATATTTGAGAAGAATAAGCAACTGCCAAGAAATAATTCCTGGGGCTTCCCTGGTGGCGCAGTGGTTAAGAATCCACCTGCCAACTCCGGGGACACGGGTTCGAGCCCTGGTCCGGGAAGATCTCCCATGTCAACAGAGCAACAACTACTGAGCCTGTGCTCTAGAGCCTGCGAGCCTGCGAGCCACAACTACTGAGCCCGCGTGCCACAACTACTGAAGCCCGCGTGCCTAGAGCCCGTGCTCCGCAACAAGAGGAGCCACCGCAATGAGAAGCCTGCGCACCGCAACGAAGAGTAGCCCCCGCTCGCCGCAACTAGAGAAAGCCTGCATGCAGTAACGAAGACCCAACGCAGCCAAAAAATAAGGAAAGAAATAAATAAGTAAATTTATTAAAAAAAAAGAAATAATTCCTGATGTTACAGCAGAAAGCGTTGACAGTAAAGGAAGGAAGCTGACTTTTACAGGCACCTCAGAGCCTACAAATCCAACCAAGCAGTACCTTTGAAGGAGTCACTTTGAGAGGCTGGTACTTGATGTGATGGTTTAAACACCTGAGAAGCCCCTGGTTAACAGCAACAGCGTGTGTGTATGTGTGTGTGTGTTTCAGTGTGTGGTTTAAACGCCAGTTCTCAAGGTGGCTGCTGCGATATTTCCATCAATGGTCATATTCATGCCATGAGACTACACTTTCTCAAGGTGACACTGCTGTTACTGGCCACTGGGGTAGGACTTGACGACTGCTATGACCACCACCACGTGTGGAGAGCCTGGCGTGTGGCAGACGCTGTGCTGAGTACCTGCCCTACAATCGTCAGGGCTCCGGAGTCAGCTGATGTTTCCATCTCCACCGTATAAATCAAGAAGCTGAGGCTTTAAAGTCTGGAAGTCACGTGGCTATGAGTGAGTGACAGGGCTGAGATCTGCACCCAGGACTGTCTGACGTGGGACTTCACGCTGTTACTACTTCACAGTACGGCCTCATACAGCTCTAGCTGGGGGCTGGGATCGTGTGCTCTTCCAGGCCCTTGTGCTGGAACGTACTGAGGAAGGGAGTCGGGGAGGGGGGATTGGGGGGTGGGAAAGAAACAGAAAGAGATGGCTGTTCCCAAGGGTAGTTTCACTTTATGCCCAGGTGATGATGAGGGGATAACGCTGACGTGAAATGGAGGTGGTGAGTAGACAAACACTTTCTAAAATCAGAAACTTCTCTGGGCAGGAGATTGTGAGTGGTGGGGGTGGGGGTGGGCCTTTCTGGGGCCAGGACAGGAAGAGACCAGTGCAAGCAGGAGAGGATCTACAGGTGTAAATGGATAAATACTCAGAGGTCAGCACCTCACTTCCAGCACGTGCAAAAGCACTTCCGAAATGTTGCCAAACCTTAAGCAGAGTGATTTTAAAATCAGAGTGGTAATCATCACAACTATTGTACAGAAGGGTATTTAGATTAAACGTGTTACGTCTATTAACCACCGATCTATTCATTCCTAAATGTTAACTGTCGGTAATCCGGCCACAGTAATTTTTAAAAACACAGCTAGAGGGAATTTTTCTGTCAAATGTGTTCTAGTCATGTCCTAACTATATATTTAAATCTTTGGCCTTGATGATAATTTGTCACAAATGTCAACCTTCTCAGAGTTTCACATAAAGATAAACATTACCTGGTGGTATTTCTTTAGGATGTTGTGCATTTCAGCCACATCTTCACTCGTGATGGTCTTGATGATGTACCTCTTGTCGTAGGACGTGTGGAACCGGGCTCCGCTGCGGGCTTGGGAGTCGTTGGGAAGGGGTGCACTCCTGGTCAGGGAATTCTTCCCGTGGGATGACAGGGGAGGAGGGAAGAGAACCGGTTAAAGACTAATTTCCAGGTCATTTGTTGTCACCGCAAGTTTTCAAAAACATCTGTGTTTGGAAGAAGTTGCTAAGTAGGAGGACATTTTCTATTCATTGTACCTCAAATGGCAGAAATGAAAACAGCGATTCTAATGTCTAGAATTATAATCAAAGTTACTTTGCTTACCTTGTTCTTTTGAGCTGGACAAGAGCTGAGATTTCCCTCTCAATAAAATTAGGTTCCAGCCATGAAAGGACATCTTACTTTCCCTGAGTGTTTCCTTGTATGACAGGTATTCTGCCAAGCGTTATACACAGAGGACTTCTCCCAACTCTGATAACATTCCCATGAAATGGTTACTAGTGATATCACCGTCGTTGTACAGACGAGGAGATGGGGATCAGAGAGGTATAATCGTTGGGAGAAAGTCACACAGCTAGTAAGGGGAAGAGCCAGAATGCCATCTGCAGTGTGGCTGGCTCGGAATCCAAGTTCTCAACTAGTCAACTACTCAAGTAGTAAACAACTTAATTACTAAACTCTGTGGCCCATGGCTGCCCTGGGAGGGCCTGGCCTGGGCAGGTGTGCTCTAACCCAGCTCCAGAAGTTTCTGACCTGGCCCATCCTCCACCCCACTTCAGCCATTTTTGAGGATGATTCATCTCCTGGAGAGGATGGGGCAGGGCTCTGAGTGGGCGCTCTTCTGCAATCACTTCACTCCAGGATCTAGCATTCCATTCCATACTCACTGTCACTCCTGCTGTCTCCCCTGCTCTCACCTGTGACTCCCCTGTTTGAATCTGTTTTCCCAGAGCCTCCAGGAAGTCTGTCCCGCTTTCCCCCAACCGTCTTACACTGGTCACCAGGCTAGTGGATCAGCAAACCCCCAGCATCTGAGGAAGCCTGGTCTTCGCCTCTGCTAACTGTGCCCTTGAGAACCGACCTCCATTCCCTGCCCAGCCCCACTGGACGGCGTATGAGGGATTCTCAGGGAAAGACAGTCCCACTTCACCTTCCTCTCCCAAAGTGGGCATTTGAAAGCCCCAATGAACCAAAGTCTGTCTAGTTAGGGGGACACAGATATCTTTAGAGAGGCAGGTGGTATCACTGCATCATGACTGTCAGTGAGAGTTCCCCATCAGTCTAGAATGTTCAAGCCTCCTTAACCTTTCCTTCTTTCCCAGGTGAAATCCACCAGGACTGAGCCGTATGAGGTCTTAATGACACTGCGGTGGTGCAGCAACTTGTGGAGGGCCTCCTCGGGCTGAGGGAAGTGAGCGCATTCTCATCTCCAGGACCAGCCCTGGCACCTCGGCTGCTGTCTTTACATCCTGAGACAGCACATCCTGATCTGAATGTAGCCGGGCACAACTGCCAAGTGCAGAGCCGCTCCTGCCAATTAACTGAATTTGCTTTCCTTAGCTTATCAGAAAACCTGAGAAGGGGGCGGGAAGGGGGCGGGAAATCAGTGTAACTCCCAATGATTTTAAAAAGCAGGAACTGGCCATGTCAAATGATGAAGACAGCTGAAACTCATCAGATAGGCTGCGAAGGAGGAAAAGGATTTTCAGGATGAAAATGGCTATAACAACAAGAGTCTGATTCTTACTTATATTGATTTTTTCCCTCAAACATAAAACTCCTCCTTTATACCACTTCCTACTAAGAACAAAGGGGAAGAAAATCAAAGTGAATGCCCTCTTCGGGGGTTTTAAACACTGGCCAAAAAAAGCAATCATTGCTCTTGGCTTAAGGGTCTTTTTCCTCCCAAACATTAATTTGTAAAAGGTTATTCCAAATAAAACAAGAACACTAGGAACTGTAAGATTACAAATTACTTTCAGGGATAAAACTCAAAGCAGGAACAATCAACTTAATGAAAGACAGGCGGACCAGGTTATAAACTCTGTAAAACTGACAACACATGTAAAATAACTTTTTGGGGGGAGGGGGGAATAGTAAAGGATAATTATATTTAGCAAAGGACAGAATTACAGCAGCATCAGTTTCATAGCCTGTTTTCTTAGGCGTACTGGATATGAAAATGTAACATTCTATTACGGACCAGTGGGAAAGAACAGAATTGAAAGCTGCAGAGTCAGTGATTCTCAGACTCTAATGAGCAACGGAGTCACCTGGGGATCACGTGACAATGCAGCGTCTGACCTGGCAGGTTTGGGATGGGGCGTCTGAAGCAGCAGAAGACGCCGATACAGCTGCAGCGGGTCTGCAGACCACACGTGAGAACCAAGAGTCTACTGAATCGTGGCTACGAGGGGATTTGTCTGGTGCAGAGTGTGGAGAGTCTAGTGTATTAAGTGTGTTATAATTACAAACGTACCTGCCTGAATGCCTGTCCCATTATAGTCTGTCCAACTCTGGTTTCATTAAAATGTGAAACTTTACAGTGAAGAATGATAGTTCATTGCATTCACTGCATTAATTCATTAATGAAATGTTTAATAATACTACATTCAAAGCAACGTATGGATTGACAAACTAAAGGGCTAGAAAGGCAGAGTCAAAAATGTACAAACTCCTTAGCACAGATGCTATCTCCTTCCAAATTCTTTGCCTTTCCCTTCAGTTTCAGACATTGATAATTATTTATTACAGATTTTGTATAAGGCCATAGGCCCTCCCATAATGGCCTGGCATATAAAACTTTACAAATTCTCATCTTGATTCTGCCTTAACTCAATTTTTCAATAATCACGTAAGTAGTCCCAACCCACAATATCTACTTCCAATGTGTGGAGGAATTTTTTTAAGGCTCATTGTTTTCCAATAACCAGTGAAATTAGGAACAATCACACTGTGTCAAAATTCAGAATGTACCTTTTATAATCACTATGAATATAAAAATATACGAATCAGATTTAAAGAAAGCCTTAGACAAACAGACGATCAGAAGAGTGAATGCGATTTTACACACAATGTGTGATCCTTGGAATGGCTCTAAGGCCTCGAAAAATCCATACTCATTTATTTCCACAACATCCCTATGTGACAGAAAGAGCCAGGTGCATTTTTCCACTTGAAGATAATAAAACTGGGGTACAGTGGAACCGAGTGACATGCCTAAGGCTCCCGCCTAAAAGCTTCCTCTGAGGTAACAAAAAGGGGCAATTTACAAAGACAAGGCTAAACTTTTGCCATTAATTAATACCAATCACTGACTTTTTGTAACCTTTGACATGAGATAGAAGTGAGTGTGTGTTGGTAAGGGCAGTACCGAGTAAGGCAGGGTGCTGGTCTGGGACCTAGAACATTCTCTCCACTCACCAACCCTTGGATATGGCATTCAGCATCTTTGAGCCTCAGTTCCCGGGACTATAAAGTGACAGAGGATAAGCCCAGGGGAGGGGGCAGGCTGAACTAGGTCTCTCCCTCAGACCTCCTATGACTCTAAAAAATGTATTTCCTCGAAGATATGGCTCTAGGAAGTGCAGGGCAGCACAGACCTCAGAAGGTGATTTGATGTTTTCCAGCAGAAGTCCAGTCACAAGAGAGTCCAACCACCATCTGAGCAGGGGCATGATGATGGCTTAGGACATCTGGGCCAGGACTAAAGAGAGATGGCAATAGTTCTTAGAGCAGCATGGAAATAACACATCAGAGGTTCCAGATGTACTTGGACAATTTCAGCAAGAACGAGAGGACGAGCTAAGGGAAGGAGGTTGCGGACACACATGGAATGTAGTCAAAACAGTCTGCTATCTAGAAATTGAATATTGAAATTCCTCAGTGTCCCTTGTTGTGTCACAAAGGAAGAGTGAACCATAGCCTCATACAGGATGCCTGGGCAAGTCTGGGAGGCCAGGAGGAGAAAGGCCTGAGAGAAACAGAGCTGGGGAGTGACCTCCAGAAGCCCCAGAGGGTCCCCTTATGTGTAAATAAACGTCATAATCAAAGAGCATGACAGGTGGAGGCAACCCTGGAGATTATTCCAAACCACTCAATTTACAGATGAGAAGACAGAGGCCCAGAGGGCAGAAACCACTTGCTTTGAGACCTGAGTGGGACGGCATCCGTGGAAGGCCTTGCAGAGGCCTCCACCCCCTGACTGGTCTTCTGAAATATCCTAATAGACCTACCCTAGTCTAGAAGCCATCAGAAGAGCAGACATTCTAAGCCCACGATGTACACACTCATCAGAGGGTTCTGAACATCAAAACTATCTCTTGTGTTACATTTAGTTTATTCATATTCTCTCAGGTTCATATTGTCATAAGCAGAGGTCTGATGACCTTTCAGGTTCCAAACAGCTCTGATATTGAAGCTAGAAGACAGGATAAGCATCACACACGGGTGCTCTACGTTAAGACTCTGTGACTTTGGGCAAGTTATTTAAGCTCTTTGTGCCTCAGTTTCCATACTAGTAGAAAGGTAATAATGACGAGAATCACCATCACTAAAAGTTTGCCTGGGGGTTAAATTAGATAAGACAGAGTTTTGATAATAGTGCCTGGAACAGTAGCACTCCTTAATGGTAGCTATTATTATAAATAGCAAATTTCAACCTAGAAGACATTTAGAGGTGCAGATCAACATTAGCAAACTACTCTGTGAGCTGGTGAGTCAAAAATGAAGGACTTACGGAATGGGTTCTTCCTGTTGGCTCCTTTCTTTGGCTGCACAGTGTGGCAGGCGGGATCTTAGTTCCCCGACGAGGGAACGAACCCGTGCCCCCTGCAGTGGAAGCAAGGAGTCCTAACCACTGTACCGCCAGGGAAGTCCCTTCAGTTGGCTCTTGAGTCCACCCTGGCCAAGCCTCTGGTTCGTACCCAGTGAAGATCAAGAACCACATTCTTGTCACTCTCATACTCTCCATTTCACGGCTTACTTTCCACAGCCCTCAATAAGAACCACTTGCAGTTTGAAAAAGAATTTAAAACATTTTACACAAGTTAAGTTTCAAGTCAAAAATTCCAGCCCCACTAGGTCTCCCTTCTATCCGTGGCCCCTGCTCAGCTCCCAGCATCCTCTCCAGCCAAAGGGCAGGAGGGATGGCAGAGAGTAGGCCAGTTCTTTAAAAGATGGAGAAAGCACGGGGGAGGTAGCCAGCAGAGCTGGGGTGACCCCTTCCCGAGGAGGGGAGGAAAGCAGGCTGGCTGAAGATGCCGACGGACTTGAAGGTACAGGGGAGGGAACGTCAGGGAGCCTGACGGCCGGGCCTCTAGTGACCTTGAGGTGGCGGCAAGGGCAAGGAGGGTGAGCCACGGCGGGCTGTGGGAGGGCTTGAGGGGAGAGAAGGTTTGGAAAAGCAACCTTGGGATGCCGGTCTGGAAAGTCATTTGTGTAACGTACTGGGCTACCACAAAATCCACAATCCCGTTCAATGCAGAGCCTTAAAAGGCTTATTTAATTCAGCACTGAAAATACAGACGTAATAGAAATCTGACATAGCGTCTGCCCACAACCGTCACTCCTTTACTACCTTTCTGTCCTTTTCAGGTTTTCAGGTCTCAGCATGTATGGCAGAAAGAGAAGCAGTGAGAAGTTGAGGGCAGTCAGACCCCCCACTCCTTACTCTGTTATCTGGTTATCTGCAAGGAAAGACAGTAGGACTTAATGGTCTCTAGGTTTCCTTCTTGCTCTACGAATTAGGGTTCATTAATGTGTTACTGCTTTCAGTTTGTGGAGACTTAGCAAATGGACGATGATTTGCTTTTAGTTTGGGGGAAATCTAATGATAAATGTACGCAAACCGCAACAAACTGGCTTTTATTCACTGGCTACCCTCTTCTCCTATACGTTTGATAGTTGTATATTATAAACTATGTAATTCCTTAAATTCACTTGTTCTAAGTGGAAATACTATTAACATAAGCCCCTACATCAAGAAAAAGGCAGCCGAAATCAATGGTGGAGGGGAAAAAAGGTCTCCTATTGAATATAGACTAATCTGAAACTCCAAACATTCTTCTTCCCTAATGGCTTTACTGAGCTATAATTCACACACCAGACCATTTACCTATTTAAAGCATACAAATCAATGGTTTTTAGTACGGTTACAAAATTAAACAACCATTACCACAACGGATTTTAGAACATTTTCATCAACCTCAAAAAGAAACCCTATACCCATGAGCAGTCCCTCCCATTCTCCCTCCACCCCCCACCTAGGAAACCTCTCATCCACTTTCTGTCCTAGAGATCTGCCTGTCCGGACATTTCCTATTGCACAATCATCCAGCACACAGGCGGCTGTGATTGGTCCAAACATTCTTCCCCCGAGTCCCCGGAGCACACGCACCCCGAGGGGTCCGGCTGTAGACCCTGGGCCGTGTCTGGGCGAGCGAGGCGACATCATGGGTGCTCCCTGTTCAGTCCAGTGTGGTGGACCCGTGACAGCCAGCCCACGCTGCTTCTGAGGATGCTGCCGGGCTTGCTGGGGAGCTGGGGATACCATAAACCGCTGGACAAAAATTAAAGTTCTAGGGCTTCCCTGGTGGCGCAGTGGTTGAGAGTCCGCCTGCCGATGCAGGGGACACGGGTTCGTGCCCCGGTCCGGGAGGATCCCACATGCCGCGGAGCGGCTGGGCCCGTGAGCCACGGCCGCTGAGCCTGCGCGTCCGGAGCCTGTGCTCCGCAACAGGAGAGGCCGCACCGGTGAGAGGTCCGCGTACCGCAAGAAAAAAAAAAAATTAAAGTGCTAGGGCAAAGCTAGTAGATGCAGGGCACGTAAGAACAGGATGATTTAGTCCATTTTGCTGGACGATCTTGCCTCTGGATAAGTAAGCTCACTGTCCACCACTCCTGTTTTCCACAGCCAAGTACATCACAGATCTACAGAGACAGGCTGGGACCTGGGACCCTCCGCTGCACTGCTTGCACCTGGACAAGCATCTCCTCCAGCAAGAGATACAAGGAAACTGTAAGGGACTAAAAACAACTACATGCAGTCGGGGCAGATTGTGAACAAGATACAAAAAGACCAAAAACACAACTGCCACTTCTGAGGTGTCGGGAGAAAAAGCAGGGTCCTGCACACGATCCCTGCGCCCAGCACCACCTGGGGGAGGGGCTGACCACCCTAAGCCCCCCTCCATCCCACCCCCACCCTTACCCCGTTTAAAGGACCAGCTTGCCCACTCAGTGAGCGAGGATGGGCACCTGTTACGTGCTTTCGCTCCCTAGTGCTGCAGTATGAGTCCCAGTAAGGCCTTGCCTGAATTTCTCGTCTGGCCTCTTATCAATTTCTGTTGATTAAGGAGTCCAAGAACCCCGGTGGGTAGCATTACAACACCACATCTCAAACCTCAAGAGCTGTGTTTGAATCTCTAGTGCCATGTCAGCCTTCAATGAGAAATAAAGGAAGATAATGAGAGATGAAACTCACTCTTGAATGGCCTTCCTACATTTATAATTGGAAATTTATTCTCCTTTCCCCAAAGAAAGGGATTAATGGTGCTCGCCTCCAAGCCTCTAAAAGTCTGCATTGAAGATGTTTATTTCCACAGTGGGAGGTCCAGGATTACTGGGGCCTCCAGGGGGGTGGAGGAAATGTCAATTTAATTAGCTCATCTTTGCCACCAATTTTTCTATACTTCTCATAAAATGTCACGATCTATCAACATCAACCATTACGGTCCCCTATCCATTTTTTCAATACCCAAGCATTTTGAACATTTAATACCCTTGAACTACTCATATAGTCTTACAGACATTTGGGTTTTTTTTTTTTTCCATTTTGATATGAGTTTGTATTTCTGCTAAAAATAATGTATGAAAGTTTTTCCATTTAGTCAACAGGAAGGCCATGTACAATCAATTCTGCCATGCTCAAATGTGTAAAAGCCAGCTCCTTACAAAGGAGACACGGCAGTATCATGTACAGGAACCTGAGTGACAGTCAGTGACCTACTGGCCGTGACTTAATAACAGATTCAGAAATGTGACAGCTGGGAGGGCCTCAGAGAGCATGGAGTCCTTCTCCCTCATTTCACAGATGAGAAAACTGAGACCTACCAGGGCTAAGCGACCAGATTAAGTCACAGTATCCGTCACTGAAGATCCAAGACGCAAACCAGCTTCTCAACTCGCAGGAAAATGTTCTTTCTCCCAACTCGGGCTACCTGTTTCTTGGACCTGACACCTGCCCTGCTGACAACTCAGGATTACGATTACACGCCTCAAATCACACGGCCCAGGAGCCGGGAGCCACAGCCTGGACCTGGGTTTGCGTTTGACGGATCTGAGTGAGCAGATGGTCCTCTGACCTCATCAGGGAGGGAAAGACCAACGTGCTAACATCATCATCAAGGATTTATTAAAAGCCCACTGTGTTTAAAGCCCTGTGTTATGCTCTTGGGGAATTTCAAAGAAAGTCTGAGCTGTGATCCCAGGCGTGGAATGGCTTTCACTGCAGAGGGGGGCAGAACACTGTGCAATTGAACACTTATTAATCATGAAACAACTTACCAGAAAAGAAGGAAACAGATATGAACGGTAATGACCAGCAGAGAAAGAGGAAAAGTTGCAGGAACGTCACTGAGCGCCGTGAGATCGCCTTTACAAAGATCAGGTTGGTACTTGACTCAGATTAAAATACCAGAGGCCTGTGTCCGAGGCTCCTGATAAGCAAACAGGCAGCATCTGCCCTGGACAGGAGCTCCCTGGCAGGGATGATTGTCAGCGCTCGGCTGAAAACGAGGAGACTTAACCCAACATGGGCTCAGGAACGGAAAACGCAGGCCAACAGCAAGGCTGAGCTGTCAGGTGGGGTCAGTTTGTGGTGGGGCAGTAATTGGTTCAACACTTGAGAAACAGCAGAAAAAGCACGTGAAAAAAATCTGAGGATGCTGATGGGCTGGGAGCGAGTTTTCCCTAAAGTCTGTCAGGAGAGACGTCCGATCTGAGGGGTGCCCTTTGGCTTCCAGCCCAGGTGGAGTTTCTGTCCGCTATTCATCGTGAGAATTTTATTTTTAAACTTGAAACAAGAACATCAAAAGTTTAAAACGTTAGCTTTTTTTTTTTTTTTGCGGTACGTGGGCCTCTCACCGTTGTGGCCTCTCCCGCTGCGGAGCACAGGCTCCGGACGGGCAGGCTCAGCGGCCATGGCTCACGGGCCCAGCCGCTCCGCGGCATGTGGGATCTTCCCAGACCGGGGCACAAACCCGCGTCCCCTGCATCGGCAGGCGGACTCTCAACCACTGCGCCACCAGGGAGCCCTAAAACGTTAGCTTTTAAAATTAATTATTTTAAAATTAGAATCCTCTGTTACCAATACAAAGAAGAAAATGCATCCAATGTGAATAACGAGCGATTCTAATTCGGAAGATGCGGCAGGGGAAAAGCAAACCTAGTATTATCCTCCACAAAGAACCAGAGGGCTCAGTTTCTATTATATGGTGTATTTAGCTTTAACTGCATCATCGCCATCCTGTATAACTTTTTGGTTTCTGGTGGGCAATCCTTCCTGCAGCTCAGAAACTTCAACCGAAGCCTCTAGTTGACTTCCCAGGCCTGTCATAAGAGGTTCTGATACTATGAGAGACTGGAAAGAGGGATGCAGGTTTTCTTGAAGAACATTAAAAATCAAGATGCCTGGGTTTCTGTAAATCTCATTAGCATCTAATACAGAATCTGTCATGTAATAGTTAAAAAAAATTCCTTCATCCTTTCTTCTCTTCTGCATTCCCTATGATGTCTATCACAGAGCCTTACACACAGTAGGTGCAAATAAACACACATTGAGTTGATAATCGTGCGTGAAATCATCCACCTATGGGGAGCGGAGCTTAAAGTGGCAGAGGAGATGGAAGAACAGAACTGTAGCAACCATAACAGCGAGGCCTCTGGGGGAGCATTCAACTTGAAAGACATCTTAAAAGAACCGTCATGGGGAGTCACATTGTCCCAACAATGATCAGAACACAGTTCACCTCTGTGCATATTACAAACCAGTGAAGTGATTTTAAAAAGCCCTAATAAGTTGGAGAACATTTTGAATCTGAAAGCACTGAGCATACATGCATACACATACGCACACAGGTTTACATATGTATGTTCAGTGACACTGTTGTTAATAATGAATATTCTAGAACTGTTGCTTGAATTTATCTTTAACAGGAAGAAAAAGAAGTTGTTTTTAAAAGACATTGTCAAGAAATCAAAACCAGAGGAAAGACACAAGTGTTTACGGAGACAGCAGGGATGTTTCTCAGTTCCTTTCACGAAGTTTAAGTTGGCTGACGGAGGTCAATTAAGTTGGCTAATTACTATGTTCTACTTTGATCAGATGGATCGATACTGACTTTTTTCAGATGCAGCAAAACTGCATTCACACACGCAAGGCAGGTGGCGAACATTTATCCATTTGATATAACATGAAGGTTTGAATACTAAATGAACCGCACGGTGGAACTCCTTTTCGCCACAGAGATTTAAAAGTCATTTGTCCAATAAGCAAACGCTTCTGAAAATTAAACAGAGCAAGGCAAGGGGAACAGTGAGGGGCCTGGGCCCCTTGAGCCATCCAGTGCCTCCAAAGAGGATGAGACGCCGGGTCATTGATCCCACTTTTTAAATCAGATTGAGAAAGAGAGTTCAGTTTGGCACTAGGTGTCAACTGATACCTGTTACCTGTTCTGGCCACAGTGAATGAAGTGTCCGGGCAGTGGTGAGCCGAAGAGCCGAGACCACAGCCCCGCCAGCCCCCGCAAGCGCACTGCACTCCGCCTCCCTGGCTTGCGGCGCGCAGGCACCCAGACGCACCAAGCCAGAGCCACTGTTGGCACAACTTCCTCCGTTTTCCAAACCAAGTAGCCAACAAGGTGGGCTAAGCCCCATGTGTACGATCTTATCTTCCGTTTAAAGTCAGGGGCCCTGCCCCAGCTGAAAAAATTTTAAGAGGTACAAACATTGGGAAAGGTACATAGAAATGGGGCCAGTACAATCGGCCCTCCGTATCCGCAGATTCCGTACCCGCAGATTCCGCATCCGCAGATTCCGCATCCGCAGATTCCGTATCCGCAGATTCCGCATCCGCAGATTCCGCATCCGCAGATTCCAACTGCAATTTGATCTACAGTTGGTGGAATCTGTGGGTGCAGAGGGACTGTGTATGTCTGGTTTACTAAAGTTACTGTAAACACCCACTTTTTTATTTTTTAATAGAAATACAGTTGCCAAAGAGAAAGCAGCAATCTAAATGCCAAAAGCACCAGGCATGGCTGAGGGAAGGAGTGGTGTTCAAATGATTAATTACACTCACACCGGTTCTCCCTTGTACTGATCTCTCACGCTAAGAGCTTAACAGACTTGCCAATTAGTTCCGTGTGAATCATCCTCCACTCGCCTAATTTGCCTTCAAAGTTTGTATCAGCAATTTGCACTTACTTAAATATCAACTTACATGGTTTTGTTTTTAGGGGGGAAAAAGAGAGGGAAACCCCGTTCCTGTCTTAGTATTTCAGCAACTAAGGATCTAATAGATCCATTTGGATCTCATTTAACAGGGCTGGTTCTCAGAAGAAATATAAGGACTTCACTGTGGTAATGAATTGAGGAATTTAACAAGATCCTGTAGCACAGGCCCTGAAAGTCAGTTTCTGTGAAACGCCAGTATCGCTATTTTATTTTTAAAAATTAAAATTAAAAAAAAAAAGGAGGGGCACAAAGGAAGATACACACTTGAATGTAGCAGCAGAGTCAGAGGAGATTTTCTTAGGATGTCAAAGTTATCAGCTGTTCATTCTTTTCAAAGCATACTATTTTCATAGGCCTCTTGAAATGTAATAACAGTTCTTACATAATGTAGAATGATTCCTTTTTATTTTATACGAGGCTTTTTTACAATTCCAAAATTTATTCTTTAAAGGTGACTTGGCTTTTGCAGCAGTAAATTCAAGTCCAAGTGTGATCGAAGTTCTTTCTCTCTTACACATGAAGCCCACACCTGAACACTGGCTCCATCGCAATTTTTAAAAGCAAACCGAGCGCTCACACCCTCCCCGCCCACTTCCCCTCAGCCCTCTCCGGGGCGCACCCGAGCCTCTGCTCAGAGCCCGGACCTCCGTGGAAACCTTGGCCAGGTCCACAGAGGAGGGAACGTCACTGGCAGCCTGGCCAGCGTTGCTTTTTCAAAACATGGCAGCTTCAAGGCTTCTCATGCCTGAGTGAGCCTGTGAGAGATTCTTGGAAACTTTCAACAATGGGGCAGGGCAGGGAGGCCCACAGATCTATAAGAAAGCATGCTGGCTAAGCTTGATTTGCCTTAGGGCCCTGTTCTTTAAGGGAAAGTACAGGGTGAGCTGTGCCAGTATTCACCTTGTAAGGTCACCCGGGGCAGCAACAGGACACGTAATGCAAGATAAAAGGATTTCTGGTTTGGGGCAAACGAGAGAAAGTGTTTACCACATTTAAAATAAGTCAGTACTCTTACAGTAAAATAAACGGCCTGCCATAACAGACCAGAAAGCAGCCCTTGTATCTCCTGCCTTAGATTTCTGCTCTTAAAAAAATCCTTGGCTTCTACGAATCTGGCCAGCTCTGTGAAAATCAGGTAACTGATGCCTGGTCCGTTCTCAGGAGAAATGACCAGAAATGACCAGATCTGACAGCGATTTTAAAAGCTGAAATTGAGAACTGGGCAAACATGGGGAGAAAAGCAACAGGGCACATCTTTATATGGTGGGTCCCAAGAGCAGGAGACGGTACTGCACAGAAGTGTCCCTGGGACTGGCGGGCTCCTGGTGGTGACAGCGGTGCTGCAGTCACTAGACCGCTGGGCACTGCAGGGTTCTAAGGGGGTCTCTGACAAAATACCGCGGGGAGGGCCAGGGTGGGCCAATTCGGCAAATCAGCAAGAACGAAAACAAATTTCTAAGATTCCTAAGTGGCCTCTGCAAATAAAGGAAATGTGAATTCAACACACATACACAGCCCTAGGGGCTGCCAACCCGTTTGAGGGCAGAAAATCAAAAGGAAGCTCTGCGGGCAGAATACTTTCATCTGTAAGTGAGAATATTATATAAAACTCACAGGCTTGCTCCCTTCCCAAAGAATAATTTCTTCTGCGGACTACTGAAATCATATTGTATAGTGGTCCCTAACTGAAAGAACCCTTTATTTCAGAAAGAACACTGAAAAATTCTCATACAAAATGAAAATTACTCTTATCTAATTACTTGTCATGACAAAAATGTGAATCCCATTTTACAGCGCAAAAGGCACGATGAAACCCATGTGAAACGAATGTTACGAAAGCAACTCACCTGGAAATCCTGATCATCGATTCCAAACCTCTCCCGCAGGTTACGGAAAACCATCGGGCAGTATTCCTTAAACTTGAAGTGGCTCGGCATGTTTTCTCTGAAACAGGTTGTGGAATAAAGTTCAGACGTACAAACAGTGAACCAGACTTGAATCTGCCACCATCATGCTCTCCTGCAGCCAAAGAAGCACTTGGGGTTCCCGACCCACAGAAGGCACAGGTGGGTTTCAAGGGGCCAACCAGAACCCACAGTAGGATCTGGGGGACAGAAGGGACAGACACGCAGGGGAAACGGTGAAGGAAAAGCAAAGAGCTTGGCGAGGCCGGGAGGGGCAGCACAGAGAGCCACAAACAGGGCTCCCACACTGGTCCTGGGTTGCCTGCTGATGAAATCTTACAAAACAAGACTGACTCTCACTCCTAGATTGACCTGTTTTATCTTTTATATACATACCACATTCTATATTCACATAGAAAAGATCCCTTCAAAAGGTCAACCTTTAAAGGGCATTATGAGAATAATTAATACATCAGCTTCACATTAGAACAATGGCCCCATTAAGGAATTTCACAATTGATCTTCACATGGGAGGGATTTCTCTGGGGCTCATCCCACTCATTCAGAATTGCTTCCCCCTTTGTGTTCACAGGCACACACACACACACCCCGTGCCCCCACTGGGGTACTCCACACACTAAGTGATGGTGATTTGTATATGTGTCCATTTTCAACCACCCGCCTGACTGTGAACCCCCGAGGGCAGGACTGTTTCTTATACATCGGTGTATGTCTGGCTCTCAATGGACTGCCTGCCACAGAAGGTGGTCCATAATGATGTCTAAAATGACATTCAAAAGAGGGAGAAATAGTCTCAATGCCCAACATGGCATCCAATTATGTTTTATAAAAATACACCTTCATTCTTTATTGTTTTAGGAAGTAGTCATTTCTGTTCATAAAGGAATCATCAGGAGAGTTTTGTGTAAGAGAGCTGAGGTCCATAGCTGCCCCCCCCCAAAAAAAAAAAAAGAATCCAAGCAATGTACAGCTTCAAACATTTAAATAGTAATGAGAACATCACTTTTAACATATAAGATATTCACAGAGAACAATATGCCGTATGCAAAAAGATATTACCCAAGAGGGCCTGCTGTTGCTTCTCTGAAAATGACAGATGGTTATGTTGATCACAGGATAAACTTTATCAGCAAAACTTCACTCTCACCCATTGAAAAATAATGTGATTATAGAAATTCACAAAAAGTCAAATTCGAATTCACACTCCTGGCAGCCACGTAAGTTGTACAAAAGGCTGTGCTTGTACTTACTTGTTAAAAAGGTGATTGTCCACCTTTATCTTTGAATAGGCCTTGAAGTCATCTGGCATCAACATAACAGGGATTTGAACATGGCTCAGTTCATTGATCTAGAAAAATATAAAATAAATGGCACAGGTTGTAAGTATCTAGGTGGGAAGTGCTTGACTTAAACACGTAATTTACCAAGAAAACCTCCTGGATGCTTGTACTTCCTGGCCCACATTCCTCCCTGTTCCTGCCCCAAATCGTCTCTTCTGACGCCTTCCCCACTCTTTTCATCAGCCGTCACCACTGCCCCCAAGCCCACGTCGGCTGCAACTCCCCGGCTCAGCCCTGTCTGCCGCTGGCCCCCTGGATGGCAGGGGCAAGGGAGGGGTTCTGGAGGGTGAACCCTCAGGACCAGCCGTCCCTGCTTCTCCCCGTCCACCCTCCCACTGCCCCTCCAGAGCCTTGACCCAGAGCTCCTTTGATCCCATGTCCAGGTCAATTTCCCTCTGTAAAGAAAATATTCTCTCAAACAAAAAATCCAAAAACACAAAAACAAACAAACAAAAATTCTCTGAGAAAGAGGGCTTTTTAATTTCTGATATAAATATTTGTTGAATTAATCAATAAGACTATTTCTTCACACTTCGGGGTACTAAAAAGGAACACTGCCATTCATGTGGTCTTTACCTTTCTTGTGGGAACTAATTTAAAAATAAGTATTGGGATAGGGCATGAATTTACCAGAACAGGAACCTTCATGAAGGAAAAGAAGGAAGCATGTGGCCCTTCAACTGGATGAGAGGGAGATGGGTTGGCCAGGGGTCAAGACAAAGACACATCTTTATGTGGTTACAGAGAACAAAAGGTTAAATCCATTTCGGTTTACATTCCAGTGAATGGCAGGGACAGGGACAGCTTTTGACACCTGACTTTGAAAAAGTTGAACCTTCTCTTGGTTAATTATTTTTGCATTTAGTTCCCAAGTGATAACTCCCTGGTTGCTAGTAATAAAAACCACTTTAAAGGTTTATACTTCCAGTAAATGTGAGATACTTGGAAGGGTTCTCAGTTACAAAAACAAACAGAATGAGTTTCTTGATGGAGCAGAGTTGTTAACCCACTGCTGGGTTCACAGAAAGCAGAAGGAAATTTTCAAGACCTTCCTTCCCCTAAAGTGAGTTTAATCGTCCATAGGGCATGTGGTGACCATCAGGTAAGCGTGAAAGGAGGGGTTTCTCTGAAGATAGATGCCAATTTCACACTTTGGGTCAAAGCGTAACTGCGGAGCTCAACCCAAGACTTCAACATTAAACTAGGACCCCTGAAGGAAGTGAAAGTGGTCCCAAAACCCAGTGGAAGTAAATGTAAAGGGTGCCTGGAAGAAAACACCCTTAACACAGACCTCCAGGATTCCCACAGATTAAGTTCAACCAAATAGGAGTTCACAAAGACAACAAGAGTGGAGTCAACAGCAACAAAGACTGATGTTATTTTCAAGGCTTCAGCTGGTAGGACAATCAGATACAGAACAGAAGATAAAAACTATGAATAAAACGTATGAAGAGAGTAAGAGATGGACTAGCAAAAATGAGTAAACTATGAGACTTTCAAAATGACCAGTCAGACTTGAAAAAGAATCAAATAAAAATTTTACAAAATGGAAACTGTAACTGTTGACTTGAAAACAAAACCAAAAGCCTCTGACCTAGTATTTACGCAGCAGATTGGATAACTGGTATACCAGAGGGTAGATCTGAGAAAACTACCTAGAAGACCACAGACAGAAAGAATGGAAACGTAATATATGAGAGGATGGTTAAGACGGGGAGTGGAGTGGGTTTAAATGGAATCTTAGAGGAAGAGAGCAATACAGAATATGGGGAAGAGATAATACCTGAAGATGTGATGGTTGAGAATTTTTCATGACTTTATAAATCTGTACACGCATAATACCCAATGTACACAGAAGAAACCCACACCTAGAGACACTGCAGCTAGACTAAAGGACACCAAAAGCCGAGAGAAGAAAAGTGGCCAGGGAGAAAAGACACAACGCAACAAAGAGATGACTATCAGACTGACAGCTCACTTCCCAACAGCAAAACTGGACGCCCACAGACAGTAGAAGGATATCCTCAGAGTGGAAGATTACTGTCAACATAAAATTGTATACTGTGGTATAAGAAGAAATATATTTTGATCACTGTCTGGGTTTCTGGCACAAATCTCCTAAAACCCTTGCAACTTCCTAAGTGACGGGAGTATCTTCTGTCGTTCACCAGAAGCCCTTTCGGGGCATACCTGAATTCATGCTAATGAGGTGACTTAGGTTCAGACCCCTAGATGGCCTCAGGAGGGGGCTGGTCACCAGAAAGACCAAGTGACTGGATGGTTGGAACTTTCAGCCCTACCCACTGACCTCAGGGAAGGGGAAGGGGAGATGCTGGAGATGAAGTTCTGTGTAAACTTTTGAACAATAAGAGTTGGAGAGCTTCTGGGTTGGTGAACACATCCATACGCCAGGAGGGTGGTGCACCCCAGTTCCATGGGGACAGAAGCTCCTGTACTCGGGACCTATGTACCTCTGCATCGGTATCCTTTATGTTTATGTTGTTTAAAAATCTGTATCTTTCTTAATTTTGTGTCTGTTTAAACTGTCAATAAAAGCACATTCAAATGTTCCTCTATAATGATGGATCGCCCGTTTTCCCTGAGGTCCTAACAATTTTTGCTCTGTACTTTCAGGCTAATTAGGTGCTTATAAAATATGAATCCTATCTTCCTGGCTAATTGAACCTTTTATCATTGTGCACAGACCTTCTTTATCCTTAGTAATGCTTTTGTCTTAAAGTTATTAGTTTATTTGATACTAATAATAATAAACTGGTAAACATATATAAATAATAAACTGGTAAACATATATAAATGTTTAAACATATAAAATGTTTAAACAAATGTTTAAACATATAATAATAATAAACTGGTAAACATATATAAATGTTTTTCAGAGTTCTGTGAGCCGCTTAGCAAAATAATGGAACTGGAGGAGGGGACTGTGGGAACCTCTGATTTGCAGCCAGTTGCTCAGAAGCACACGTAACAACTTGGACTTGTGAGTGGTAACTGAAGTCGCGGAAGGGGCAGTCTTGTGGGACTGGGCTAATAACCTGTGGGGTCTGATTCGATCTCCAGGAAGACAGTGTCAGAACTGACTTACTGCTTCAGGATATTGGAAAAAAACACATGTGGGACAAACCCATTAAAACTATCTTTCAGTATACTGGAAGATTGGGATTGACATATACACACTACTATATATAAAATAGATAACTAGGGGCTTCCCTGGTGGCGCAGTGGTTGAGAGTCCGCCTGCCGATGCAGGGGACGCGGGTTCGTGCCCCGGTCTGGGAAGATCCCACCTGCCGCGGAGTGGCTGGGCCCGTGAGCCATGGCCGCTGAGCCTGCGCGTCCGGAGCCTGTGCTCCGCAACGGGAGAGGCCACAACAGTGAGAAGCCCGCATACCGCAAAAACAAACAAACAAACAAACAAAAATTAGATAACTAATAAGGACCTACTGTATAGCACAGGGAACTCTACTCAGTACTCTGTAATGGCCTATATGGGGAAAGAATCTTAAAAAGAGTAGGTGTATGTATATGTATAACAGATTCACTTTGCTGTACACCTGAAACATAACATTGTAAATCAACTATATTCCAATAAAAATTTTTAAAAAAACTATGTTTCAAAAAAATGAGAGCAAAATAAAGGCTTTTAACTGAGAACTTATCTACAACACACCTCCCTAGAGGAACTTACAAGCTTTAGAAGCACATTATTTAGACTCTATTAAAGATATACTTCAGAAAGAAGGTAAACATTGTGGGTGGAAGGTCTGAGATAACAAAAAGAATTAGTAAGTAAATAAACTGGTAAATATGAGGACAAATGTAAGTAAACATCATCTATATAAAGTAATAATGCCAAATTTATGAGATTAAAAAGGACAGAAATACACACTGAATAGCAACAGAGTATGAGTTGGAAAGTAGATGGCCACGGTTATAATGCTCATGGTATTGTTCAGGAGGAGAGGTAAGATATTAACTGCAGACTTTAAGTATTATGCTACAAATTCAAGGGCAAACATTAAAAGAATAAGAAACACAGTAGATAACTTCCAAACTAGTAGAAGGGGAAAAACAGAATAAGAAAACAAAACTCAATTAAAAAAAAAAGAAACGTGGGGCTTCCCTAGTGGCGCAGTGGTTAAGAATCCACCTGCCAGTGCAGGGGACACAGGTTCAAGCCCTGGTCCGGGAAGATCCCACATGCCGTGGAGCAACTCAGCCCGTTCACCACAATTACTGAGCTTGCACTCTAGAGCCCGTGAGCCACAACTACTGAGCCCATGTGCCACAACTACTAAAGCCTGCGCACCTAGAGCCCATGCTCCACAACAAGAGAAGCCACTGCAGTGAGAGGCCCGCACACCGCAACAGAGAGTAGCCCCCGCTCGCTGCAACTAGAGAAAGCCTGTGCACAGCAACGAAGACCCAACACAGCCAAAAATAAATAATAAGTAAATAAATTTTAAAAATAAAAAAAGAAATGCAAGCAAGAGATAAAAATTTGCACAACAAAAGTGGGACAAATAGAAAGTTAGTGATATAAATAAATCTGGATATATACCTAATCACAATAGGCATAAATAGGCTAGCAGTTAAACATAAAGACTGTCATAATGAATTAAAAACTATAAGGTATGTGCATGAGACACACCTAAAACATAAGAACTCAAATACATCAAAAGCTAAGGGACAGAAAAAATATATTAAATAGTACTAAAAATTACTGAAAAGCTAGCCTACTTTTATTAGTATCAAATAAACTAATAACTTGAAGACAAAAGCATCACTAAGGATAAAGAAGGTCTGTGCACAATGATAAAAGGTTCAATTAGCCAGGAAGATAGGATTCATATTTTATAAGCACCTAATTAGCCTGAAAAGTATAGAGCAAAAATTGTTAGGACCTCAGGGAAAACGGGCGATCCATCATTATAGAGGAACATTTGAATGTGCTTTTATTGACAGTTTAAACAGACACAAAATTAAGAAAGATAGAGATTTTTAAACAACATATTGAAGCCAATATGTTGCATACCTATTATATTATGGCCAAGTATTCTTCCAGATGATTGGGATACACTGTGGAACAAAACAGATTAAGATGCCTGCCCTCTGGAGCTTCTGTTTTAGTGGGAAGAGCCAGAAGATAAAACAATAAACTTAGTAAATTACTGTGTTAGAAGTAAATTATCTACTATGTTAAAAGGCTATGGAAAAAGGAAAAAGAGCAGGACAAAAGAGCTAGGGAGCACGCATCAGGGCACAGGTGAGAGTCACTGAAGTATTTAAAACAGGGTGGATTCAAGTAGGCCAGAGTTTGGAGGAGATGAGATTTAACATTGCAGTGCAAAGGCCCTCGGGTAGGGACATGCCTGGTATGCTTGGGACAAGGAGACCAGTGTGGCCGGAGCAGATTATGTGAGGGCAGAAACAGTAAGAGCTGAGATCAGCGGTAAAGGCAAGGGGTTCCTATAGGGCCTTCCGGGTCACTAGAAAGACTCGCTTTTACTCTGAAAGATAAGGGAGCTCTTGCAGCTTCTGGGTGATAAAGAGATGATATCAGTGAACTTAGGGCTTAGAAAGATGACGGGGTGGTGGGCACAGGCATAGAAATAGGGAGACTAGTTACACGCAAGTGTAGTAATAGCCTGTTTGTTTTGGTTTTTGGGTTTCTTTTGGCCGCGGCTTGTGGCCTGTGGGATCTTACTTCCCCGACCAGGGATTGAACCCACACCCCCTGCAGTGGAAGCACGGAGTCTTAACCGCTGGACCGCCGGGGAAGTCCCGTAATACCCTGTTTTGACCAGGACGACAGCAGTGTAGTTAGAGACGGGGAGTCAGATTGTGGATATTTTCGGAAAGTAGAGACATGATTTCCTGGAGCTCTGAGCAGGGGTGTCAGAACGACAGAAGCTCAGGCCCACTCACAGGCTTTGGTCTGAACAATTAGAAGATGGAGCTGCCATCGACCGAGATGGGGGAGACTTCTCACCGTGTTTCTCTTTACGCTTTTTGATTTTTGAATCATGTTAAAGAATTGACTGGTCTAAAAATTTAATACTTCTTTAAAAACCCTATGACAAAAAAAATATGCAAACTATCAGCTACAGTTATAAAATATATATTCATACAATATTTACTACTTATAATAATTAGTATAGAATTATATTATGTTGAGCACTGCACAGATTTTCAGATTGGATACCACCACCCTCATTTCTGGATCCACGTTGACTTTCATGTGGTATTTGCTTTTTTTTCATATAACCGTTGAGATTCCAGCTTCCTAAAGATTATCACTGTGCTACAGGAAGTAGTACAAAGTTGAAATTGTGAACTCCCTCAAACCAGCAGTTTGCATGGTGTCTCACAGATGTAGAGAGCGCCCTGTTTCCCTTGAAATTTTAAAATCTCCCTCCGTACTCCTTGTGAATTTGCTGCAGTGCCCCAGGGCACTGTTTGGGGACCACAGCTATAAACAGCAGCAGATGTTTAAAAGAGCAAATGACATAATCTAATTATAGAATAAGATAATCAGAATAATCCCCTAAATGCATTGTACTGGATTATAACATATAACCACTTTATATTCACCTCAAACGACCTTCATTACAATCACCAGTTAATCCTCAGCCCGTATAAACTGATGATCTCTATAACCTTCCCAAGCAAATAGCTTTCTTGGGATAACGCTATATCAACTGCATTTGTGCAAAGCCAAATTACAATTCTGTTCCTATCAAATTATGGCAATAACTTAATCAGACATCACTTTTAGCCCATTCTATACTATATTATTAAAATCTCCTCTGTGTTATGGCCCATAAAAATGTATGAAACTTCCACTAGACTGATTTAAAATCATATAATCTCTCCCATTCAGTTTACTCATGTATCTTATAATATTAACTAATTCTCAGAGTATATTTGTAAAAAATTAAAATCTATATCTCTTTATGCTAGCACTGGAATATCAAAGTTTGGGAAAAAAAAGAGAGAGAGAGAGAGAATAAGACCTGGAAACCAAGACTTGTGACAAGCACAGTTAGAATGAAGCTGGATGGCAATTAAATCCATTTCTCAATATCGTATGGGAAATAGAAGAGAATAAATAAAAGCAAAGGAAATTTACAGGGTGACAAGGAAAAGTGAAGGAGCAGACAACTTCATGTTGCTTTCACCAAATTATACAGAAGAAAGTTGGAGAGAACATAATAAGTGATTCCTGTCGCATCTGTGCTTCCAGTGATTTCTGAGAAAGCAAAACCCCACCTGGCAGCAGGAACATGGAAATCCATCCATTCCACTCTTGTGCTGCTGCGATCTGTGTTGGTAACAACAGTATCTTCCTTAGAAAGCCAGCAGGGAAAGAGGAACTTTGGAGATCCTGCTCTGAAAAATGTTTTGTTCTAAAAACATGAAAACCTTCCAGCCCAAATGGAATGTGTGATCTGTGAATTTCCCTCATCGATGTGTTCCATACCCAGCCTTGTTATGTGAGCATCCGCTCTGCTGGGCGCCGTGCAGAGACCAGTGTTCACCCAGTCCACAGTCCAGAGGGGCCCACATGTTAGCTGAAGAAGTGCACAAATGTAAAGTTCCAACAATGACTAGTGTCAGGAGGAAGGAGGTCATCGGGCTATGAGCAAGCGGGACGGAGGCGTGGCCCAGGGCGGGGATGGAGGTGAAGGAGGGGCCAGCCTGGAGCACGAGGGGGAGGGGACAGGGGTTCCAGGAAGCAGGGTCGCAGATGCAAAGGCCCTGTGGTGGGGTTGTGTGTGGGGGGTTCAGTTAACTGGAGAGACGGCAGCTTAATGTGTTAGGAGTGCAGGAATCCAGGCGCACGAGACGGGATGGCGCTGAACCGCCTAAAAGGGCTGTAAGAGGCCACAGGAGCGCTCCAAGAGAGGACGCACGGGGCGGAGGGGAAGGGAGAAGGTTCTGGCGATACAGCACGGGTCTAAACACGGGCTTGTGGGACAGGACAGCGTAGTGCATCTGTCGAGAGAGCGCACTTCAAGGGAAGAGTCCAGTTTTGAACTTGTGAAATTTGATGTGCTCTTGAGACACCTTATGTGTGTCAGGCAGGCAGGTGGACTTGTGGCTCTGACATTCCCAGGGGAGACGAGGAGTGGGGTGGGAGAGAGGAAAACAGGCACGTTGTGTGTAAGACACAGGTTATCCACGGGGGCGGCGAAGGCGAACAGGAAGAACTGCCTGCAAGGGAGGGAGTGAAAGCAGGGTCAGCTCGTGGGCAGCAAGGAGCGAGCGAGTCGAGAACAGAAGGGGACGCACAGTGGCGAATGCTTCTGAGAAGCGGAGTGGGACGGTGATTGTAACATGGCAGTTGGAAGCATTTGGGGCCCTTGGGCTGGGGGCTCTGATGGAGGACAGCCAAGGAAACCAGGCTGGGGAACGCTGAGGAGAGCAGGGGGAGGTGGGAGAAGGCAGACCCGGATCTGGCTAGGTTTTCAGAAGTCTGGAAGGAGAGAGATGCGGAGGGGTGAGGGATGGAGGAAGGGGCTGAGTCTAAAGACGGGATATTCCTTCTTGGGGAGGTGTGGGCTCCGGACTCCCAGCCTGCCTGAAGGGAATGGCTTTGGGGAGGCAGTCAGCCCCTCCATCAAGAAGAGGGAAAGGGGACAGGGGCTGTGCAGCGTGGCAGAACCTGCCCCAGGGGAGACGGGGTTCCCTCCACGGGCTCCTCTTTTCTCTGGGAAGGAGAGCCATGACGACCTGCTGAGGGTGAGAGGCAGGCCGAGCGGTGCGGGGGCTTAGAGAGAACACAGAGAAGCTGAAAAAGTGATTGCAGGATGTGGGAGAACAAGTCTGAAGAGGGAAATGTGGCTGGGCTTTGGGGCAGAGCTGGGAGTCCGTTCGCGGTGATGGTTAGTGTGCAGGGCACCAGGCGAACCCGTGCAGTGGCATTCCCCAGAGCCGGGCCGCAGGAAGAAGCTGCTGATAGAGGATGATTGGGCTTCTTTGGGTCTGAGGTTTTTGCTAGTTGGGTGTGCCAGAAAGATGACACAAAGTGTCACGGAGAGAGCAATGGAATTAATTCTAGGATAATCACTCAGAAATGGAAAGTCAGTACAAAACACTCATCCCCGACCACAAAGAGTTTCCCACTGTAGTTGATGGGGCAGCACATACACAGTGTGAAGGACAAAGCAGCAGAGCAGGAAAGCTAGAGTCCAGACAGTAAGTGTCCCAGGAACTCAGGGCAGGGACCTGTGACAGGTGTGCGGGAGGGCTTCTGGGAGGGAGTGAAGCCCGATGTGGCTCTTGAAAGATGGAGAGACGTGACTAGTGTTTCATTTAAATACATTTCGACAAGTTCCGTCTTCACAAACCAAGAGTTCCCCAGGAAGAAGGGAATGTTTGGCCCTCGTTATTTGAGAAGAAAAGAGATGAGAAGTCAAAGCCAATCATGATGAAATTAAAAGAGACCCGTAGCAAAGGAGAGATTTTCATGAGTTCCTGCCTAACCTTTTACGAGCACCGCCAAGTTAATAGCTCTGTATCTTTCTGGTGTTTGCACTATGTAATGCTTTTAAGACCTGTTGATTCTGTTGTGCTTTTTTGTGTATTAAATATTCTTCATTTTTCCAAATAAATAAATAAAATAACGGAGACCCATAGCGATCCCCCAGTCTAATGCTAATGTCTCACTGTGCAGATTACAGCACCCCCTGGTACGGCCGAGCCTTTATAATCGAGGAGGAGCTTGCCACTGAGTTGTACTAGACAGCTACTGCATCAGCATTTCTTCCACAATGCCTTTCCTTCACAATGCCTTCACGTTTCCTGTGGGTTTCTCTCCATGCGCCAGCCACCCCCCCCATCCTCTCCCCACACCCCTTGGTCAGGTGAATAGCTAGATTTAATGATTTGCACACAAACACTTCACAAACCACAGGCTCTACCACTTAAAAGAACCTCTTAAGTAGTGAACAATATTTTTCAATAGTGTATCCGTGAGCCCCCCCCCTTTTTTCTATAAGCACATTTAATTTTTTTATATATAGGGCTCACCAGTTATTCATAAGTTTTACCAAAATATTAACTACAGCGCTGCCTGATCATTGAAAGGCCTGGATAATTCTCTCCTGTAGCCTATTACTTTGACATCACACAAACTAAAATATATCCTTGTCTCTAATTCACCTTAATGAGCTATCATCTTGAATAAGTCTGAGTTGATTTTATTTGTCAACTTCTATCTTCCACATAGGGCAATGGACTGTGAACTTTCAGACTTTAGGACAAAATTCTTGGGTTTCAAAGTCTTCAGTCTGAGAAAATTTTAATTTATTAGTTTGGCATTCTACCTAGCTCAACCATTCTATTGCTATATGGCCTACCTCGAAACTGGTGGCACAACTAATAATGGTTTATTATCATTAGCTTACATCAGTTTTACTTTTTTTTTTTTGCAGTACGCGGGCCTCTCACCGTTGCGGCCTCTCCCGTTGCGGAGCACAGGCCCTGGACGTGCAGGCTCAGCGGCCATGGCTCACGGGCCCAGCCGCTCCACGGCATGTGGGATCTTCCCAGACCAGGGCACGAACCCGTGTCCCCTGCATCGGCAGGCGGACTCTTAACCACTGCGCCACCAGGGAAGCCCTTTACATCAGTATTTTAACAAAGCATTTATACTTTTCTTCCTGTCTTTATAGATATTCTATACATATAGGAAACACACACACATATATAGTTTCATTTATATATGCTACATAATATTCATGAAAGAAAACAAAAAGATTTGTGTTAACCATTACTATTTTGAAGGAAAAAATAACACACCCCGCAGGAATAAGCATGCATCATGAAATCCAAATAGTTTTTAATTTATGGAGATAAAAGTGCTTTTGGAGTTTACTTACTAAACTTTTATTTGGTTAGTTAAATAATAAACTGGAAGCACTAGTTGTATTATGAAGGCAACATTTAAAGTTCCTTCAGGTTGCAAATATTTAATAAACTCTCACAACAAAGGTGCAATACCACTTTATACTTAATAGTTGTCAAACCACTTGGGCAAATAGTTTTTCATTTTCTATTTGTGTTGACAGTCACATTCAGAGTCCTATAACGCTCATGATTGTATATTGTAGATACTCCCACACAGAGAAGCTGTAGGCTTCTCCCCGGTGCCCTGGGAAGGGCCTCTTGTTCCTGTTTATACCGTGTCAGTCCAACAGACTGATGTGGACCAGCCCAGTCTTTCCGCTGAGCCACTGGGCATCAGAGTGGACAGTGCCGGAGCCCAACATAAGACATTAAATAAAGAAGCTTTGTTGTGAACGTCAACAGACACAAGGGCAAAGTGGAGGGTGGGAGGGTGAGGAAAAGGTTTAGTACAAAGTGCCCAAGTGTTCCTGATTGTATTACAATTCTAGAGTCAGGGGAGAGTGTGTAGAGGGGAAGATATTGTTGACATGGAGGATGGTAGAGGGAGGAGGGTGGGGGGAGCTGGTGAGGTCTAGGCTACCCTTGGCCTTGACTCACATTAATACTTGGCATTAACCTTGCTGCTCATACTTAGTGGACACCTGCCAAGCATCACATTCAACACTCTAGACACCGTATCTCATCTGATCTTTAACCAAATGGAGTAGGTACTAGTATTATTATCTCCATTTTCCAGATAAGAAAATTGAGGCTTAGTAAGATTAGGTAAACTAGTCCAGCCTAAACCTTCCTCAGTCAGGCAACTCACATGAGTTACCTCAAATATGCAAGTCAGAGAGCACGGCTGGCTGACCCTAAGATCCTTTGGAGATCCTGACAGCCTCTGAGGCAAGAGTCACAGCAACGTCAGAAACCATCCACCTGAAATTCAAGTCTTCATCATGTTAAAAACTTCTAAAGGAGTCCTTTCCTTTTTTTTCTTTAAGGAGTAATTAAACAGATGTTTAGAATAAATGATTAAATGCATGTTTAATTGGATACGCGCCATAACCTACAATGACATCAGCTGTGATTTTAATAAGCACAATCTAACTTTGCAAAGACCTGTATCACTGAGAAGTTTTCATTTCTCTGACATCCTTTGTCATTTCAAAAAAGGAAAATACTGTAAATTAACTATATTTCAATAAAAAACAAAAAAATACACAAAAAAAGGAGAAAATAAATATTCCTCAAAGTTTCATTAAATCCTAATGAATCATAAATAGTATCCTTAAAGGATACGAAATTGATTTCCAAAGTATTTATTTATTTATTTATTTAAAGTACGCGGGCCATTCACTGTTGCGGCCTCTCCCGTTGCGGAGCACAGGCTCCAGACGCGCAGGCTCAGCGGCCATGGCTCAGGGGCCCAGCCGCTCCGCGGCATGTGGGATCTTCCCGGACCGGGGCACGAACCCGCGTCCCCTGCATCGGCAAGCGGACTCTCAACCACTGCGCCACGAGGGAAGCCCGAAAGCCATTATTTATTAAAGCAAATTGCTGAGTTTTCCCTTATGAAAAGTATGATTAACACATGGTACAGTAAAACTCATGTGACTTACTTTTCCTTTTATATTACTAAATGACTCAACTCACAAAAGGTATCTTGATCACTCTCTTCAGCAAAACATTCAAACTTCTATCCCACTCAAGTCACCTCCAATGCTGCAAAACATGGTCTTTGTTTATTTGTTTTGTGTATTAAATCTGCTGATTGCAAGGGGTGTCATTCCTGCAGAGGTAACACTGAATTCACACTGGCAAGAAAACCGAGTTTGCGGTTAAGCTGCAAACCTGGGAATGATAAACAACTACTGGACAAGGAATAAATAAGTGAGACCCAGCTGGTAATGGTTCTGAAGTGAAGGCATACAGACGTGTCCTCGCATAGCCATTTCACACTGAGACATATAAAAAATCAACTTCACTAATTTACATGATTTTTTTCAGTCAAAACCATGTTTATAAATCGTGAGGCATTATTAATGACACTTCATTAATTCAGATATATGCACCCTAGATACTATGTTCCCAGACGAATGCAGAATTGTATTGGTTTTCATTCAGCCAAGTTTACACAAAAAGGACTGAAAAAAACCCAGAAATCTCTCACACGCAGTAGACACTGAGATATTTAATCTGATTATAATAGACAATTCACTACAAATTATGCCACATTCAGGTGAAACAGGAGGCATCCAGCACGTCAGGCCGCGGGGTATGGTGCTGGGTATGGAAGCTGGTACATGGGCACTGGTGGGGGGAGCACGTCCCAGATTGGAGCAAGTCGGACACGGCAGGAGTGGGAATTATCTTAAAAGGGCTATTTATTCCTCCTCAAAATCTCAAGACACAGATTGAACCAGGCTTATTTTATCTCCTGAACATTTCCTACCACTTAAATATGAATGCATATTTTAAAACACAACTTGATGATAATAATAATAAAGAGGGTAGACTGAACAATGAGAAAACGGAACAACATAACCACAAAGGATTCAAGATCAGTAAGGACCCACTGGGAAAAAGAACTATAATGTGTAACTTGACATGACTGTAATTTTGGATACTATTTTAACTTTAATTAATTTCTTAGGGAAATCAATAAATATGTCATACCAGATCCCCTAGACTTTACAAGTTTTGCAATTGCGTCTAGCTTCTACAAAAGAATCCTGACTTCACAATTAAAAAAAAAGCGATACAAATTCACCATTAATGTTAAAACAAAAAAATCTCTTTTCCCCCCTCCGTATTCCTTCATATCAGTGTCTGAAAATAGATACTTTCCACTTACTGGACTCATCCTAAAAAAAACCCCACAAAATTCCTTTATGACTCTATGGTTGATAAGCATAGGATTCCTCCCACCCGATAATTTACTCTGAACATTTATGCCCCAGGGTTCATTGGCTTTAGGAAGTGAATGAGTGGAAAACTAAAATTACTACTACCAAGAGATAATAGTTGAGGGTGTTCCAAGAGCGATTGGAACAAATCACAGCTGGATGGTCTAATGCTTTGGTCCCTGTTCCACAAACAGCAGGGGTCGTTTAAATGAGAATGGGAACTTTCCCTGGTTCTCCCCCAAAGGTGTACAAAATGACCTCCGGCGCATTTTTAAGAAAATAGTTTCCATAGCGTGACCTAGAAAAGGTCACCAAGATTGTGCCAGTCTCTCCACACTCTTGTCCAGACCATCTGCCTCCCTGTTTCTGGAGAGGGTGGGGAGCGGTAGCTTGGGGAGCAGACACGAAGCAGAGAGGTGTAATAACATTAAGGGTTGTAATAACAAACTTTAAGCAATTAGGTAGCCTGCCTGGCGTGTACAGAATTGTCCAAGTTAGGTGCAATACCTATGACCACCCCTTCCAAATACCTTCTGAAGAAGACTTCTAAAAAATTCTTGAATTATATCTGTTTCTTTGTAAAATGGGGATACCGCCACCAATTTACATACTGAAGTTTCTATTTTATGGTGGTGGTAGCAACCATAACAATCTCAGAACAAAGAATATCATAAAAGGACTTTTTTCTACTAATTTTCTTAACAAGTTTGTGGCAGTGGGAGAAGATCACCTAAAATTTTTAATCTTATTTTTACTTTTTGATACCTAATTTCTTATTCTATGTTTTAAATTATATATATTAACTTGAACATCAGCTCTCATTTGGAAATAGTTTTATAATCTTGTAAAGAATATAGGTTGAAATAATTTAGAATTTAAAAAACTGATGTCTCAATACGATTCTAGCATGAAGCCCACTCTTGGAAAGGTGTGGCTCTCATTACAACTTAGACTGCAAATTGAACAGCAATTTGAAAGTTCTGAGGTTTCACAGGAGCAGACACAGCAAATTAGAGTCAATTACAGAGGCAGGAAAAAACAAGCAGTTGAAAATGTTTGTGAATTGTGTTTTTATCTGTCCTGAGGCAAGAGGTCAATTTTCAACAACTGCTCCATCAACACTCATTTACTAAGATTACCATATTTTAAAAGTTAATATCTTTCTGTGTGCAGATAAGACAAAAGCAAAGACACACGTAGGTTTCAATTAAAGCCTTCTTTTGAAATGTGAGCTACCTTTAGATGTCTAGAAAATAAATGTTTTATTTTTACGAGCCAAATAAAAGTGTTCCCATAGCAAAGCTGGATAGAGATGTGAATCAGAGTACAAAGGTCTGCCATTCCAGCATCTATAAACTCAAAAGCCCAAGTTAGTAACCTTAAGGGGATTTTTGTGTTGAACAAGGATCATTAGATCAATCTTTTGATTAATGACTACTTGACTAAAATTAAAACATCATCAGGAATACTTAAACTCTTGCTTAGAATCTTACTTTAATTTGTATCAGAGACGTACACTCTACCATAGACCATCTGTCAACGTGGTATCTTCAAGCTCGATCAGACACTTCTGATGGGTGTTTCTCACTGGTTGACCTGTGGCCAACTTCAACGAAAAGAATGAAGTCACATTAAAATTTTACCTCCCAAAGACTCTGACATGAAATTATTGAAATAGACCAAAGATTTAGAGGCTATTACAGAGGTAATACAGGCTTGAAAAGAATTCAAGAAAAATTTGCTGATGAAAACAATGTGAATGTGGTCCATTCAAAAGGAGCCTGGACTTGGAGTCAGGAGACCTGTGACAGAGCCCTGGTCCTCCTACCACTTCATCACTGCCTACCCTTGGGCAAATTGTTCTCTTTTTTTTTTTTTCTTTTTTTTTTGCAGTACGCAGGCCTCTCACTGTTGTGGCCTCTCCCGTTGCGGAGCACAGGCTCTGGACACGCAGGCTCAGCGGCCATGGCTCACGGGCCCAGCCGCTCCGCGGCATGTGGGATCTTCCCGGACCGGGGCACGAACCCGTGTCCCCTGCGTCGGCAGGCGGACTCTCAACCACTGCGCCACCAGGGAAGCCCCCAACTCTCATGATCTCGCTTTATAATTTTAAAAAGTGAGTTGGAGAAGATAGAGATTGCAAATGATGTACTGTTTGGCCTAGACTGTGATTTAGAAAATGTCTGAATTAATCACCAATTTTTTTCAGACTGGAGAAAATTTACATACGGATTTAGATCTCTGGCTTCTTTGAAAAAAGGGAAGATCTGGCATCCTGCCCAGCATCACTCACCCGGCGCTGAGTAGTGGCAGAGATGCGCCCCTAGTCGGGCACAGGACCCACCATTCCCTATAGTCTTCGGCCTAATGTCTTTGCTCATCCCAGGGTTTTGGCCACCCCTGGGCTCCAGTGCCTGGCATGCAGGAGACAGTCTCCCAAACGTAAATGAATCGTGAAACAACTGTCCCCAGAGATTCTCTTAATCCTAGAAGAAACAGAAGACCTCATGAAGTATGGCGTTAATATGGGTGGAGGAGGCAGGGACAAGGTAGAAAGATAAGCCACAGCTCCAGTATTATAATCAAGAACAGGCATGATCTTGGGCCTTCCCTGAAATCGACATAAAGACGTGGAAGGGATGCTAAACGGAGATGTACGCCTGCAGCTGCCTGTGACTGTGTCTCCAGAGGAGCATCAAGGTGGACTCACAGGAAAGGTGGAATGAGAAAGACGAGAGCCAGGTGGAGATGAGATGACCTGGAGTATCTGAGGCCAGCCTACCCACGCAGTACCTCCCAGATACGCAAACCAACCAACCCTCTAAGCCAGCGGAAGTTAGGTTTCTGACACCTGCCATTGAAGACATCCAAATACAACACTCAAAACACTTAGTGAAAATAGAATGAATATAAACCTCTTTCATCTGGGGGAGATGAATGCTAGCAGCAAGGACGCAACACTTCTGGAAACTGATCCTGAAAGTTTCCAATGAACATATTTTACTTCTCATAGTCAGAGATCTAACATATGCCAAAATCACTGAATACTTCCTGATGGCTTTCTGGATATTCATCCTGCAATGAGGTCACCCTAAAAGGAGAGTCCCCCAAGTGGATTGTGAAAGAGAGGCTTCCATAAGGCACTGGAAGACCCGATGCTGGCAGCAATTCTGGCAGGGGGCCCTAAGTCCCACAGCCCTCCAGGAGTGGGGCCTGGCTGGCTACGGAGAAGACAGGGTGGGGTCCGGTGTGGAAGACAGCTATCTCCCCGGTACACCCAGGGGACCACATCTGCTGAAAAGTCAGTGAGAGATCGCATGCATTTAGTAAACCTATCACTCACACACGATCAATAAAACCTACCAGATGATGGAGAAGGGGGTGAACATGTATAGTTCAGCATTTCTTTTTTTTTAAAAAAGGATTTTTTCAGCAGTTGGGACCTATATTAAGATTCCAGAAGGGAAGCACTGAACTCCTGACTTGGTTAGGGCTGAATTTTGTTTTCCTTTCCATCAGCAGAACAGAGGGGCGGCTTGTTTTATTGCACAAGAAAGAACAATATGAGGAAGGTTACCATTATGCAGTTTATATAGCTTTCCCGGATTCCCGTGTCAAGTGATGAATTGACCATGCGTTTTTATCTCCTTCCCTTCCAGAAACCCTGCTAAAATGACAATAAAGGAAGCTTGCAATGGAAAAAACAACCCTAACAAAGAAAACTGTAACATGGACAACATAAGAGGAGAAATGTCAAAGAATCTTTCAAAGACAAAAAAATAAAGGGAGGATTGTTAACTGATAGAAGAGGAGAGAAAGATGCTACTTCAGTGCCCATGGCCACTTTGCTTCAGAGATGCAGAGGCCAGGCGCCCAGGGTTCAGGTAACAGAAGGTGCGCTGCCCGTTGCCAACCACGGCTCCCCGCGGGAGACAGGGGATGGATTCTTTAGAGAACTGAACCCAGGAGGCTTCAGAGTTGGGAACACCAGGCCCAGAGCAGGGCTGGGCTGGGGCACGGGAGGAGTGGAAATCTCCGCTGTCACCCCTGGGACCTCAGCCCTTGCTCTCTGCTCTGCTCCAGACACACCCAAATCCAGTGGCCACGCCTCTCAGAAGGAACAACCGCTGAGAAAGGCTGTCCCACTCCCCACCCACCTTCATGTAAAAGCCCAGCAGGTCAGGCGTTGCCACGTGCCCAGAGGGTGGGATCTGCTTTCCAACATCTCATTCTTAAATCTGAATGGATAGCAATGAACCACCAGATATAGAAGGAAAGCTTCTAATATGGAAGAAAAGGACTGAAAGAAATCTACAATTTTTAGTGATATATAACATCACATAATATTAAATCACCAAATTCAGTACTTCACAAAGTACTCAAAATAACTGAGGCAGGGAATTCCCTGGTAGTCCAGTGGTTAGACTCCATGCTTCCACTGCAGGGGGCACAGGTTCGATTCCTGGTCAGGGAACTAAGATTCCCACAAGCTGTGCAGTGCAGGCAAAACCCACCCCACCGGCAAAAAAAAACAAAAACAAACAAAAAAATCTGAGGCCTAGTAAGGTGAACACTATTCCTTTAACCAAAAGCTGTGTATTATTTTAGCCAAAAGGAGGGATGGAAGGAGAAATGAAAAGGAACAGGAAATATAGCATCATCTATCATGGCAGAAGGTCAACAGGTGATATCTATAATTGACAAATTCATAAACAACAGTATAAGCTTATTACCTATAAGCATAGGGGTAAATACCAGGGGAAATTATTATTATGAGTATCTGTGTGTGCTAATATGGAAAGTTCTCTAAGAAACAGTATGAAGTGAAAAGAGCAAGATGCCTTTAATACACCCTCATTTCTGTTTTTGAGAAATGTTATACATTCATATATTTGTATATGAAACTTATAGGAAGTACCTAAAAGCTAGAGGAGCAGGTTTGGGGGTCTGGGGTGGAGGTGAAGTTCCTCACATGCTTATTCTCATAATAATGATGGAGGGGAAAACCAAAGTGCTCGTGAAGTTTCTACCTCAGGGGCATATCATGTAACTCCAAGTCAGTGGTTCCCCACAAGCAGTGCATGTTCCCCTGCAAGGAGATTGGAGCATTTCTATTTATCTTTTATCTAAGAAAATTAACCTTCGCGAAATTTATTTTACAGTTTGACATATGGCCTCTGCAATCCATATATCAAACTGTCATGTGCTGTATATTGTAGGGGAGATCACCTGAAGAAATAGTAGGAACCCACGTCTTGGCAGTGGAGGGGTTGGCAGCGGGAAACAGCCCAGCTTTGTCCATGCCTGGTGTGTTGCAATGGCTTGCATCTTACGTGTGCCCACCGGGGTGGATTTACAGAACATACCATCTGGATTTAACTAAGCTAAATCAACCCTCGAAAAACAGACCTGTGCTTAAGAGGATACCCGAAAAGAAACCACCAAGTGAAACTAATACTAAAAACACAAGCACCAGTTAACAAGACCATGGCAGCGCTAAGAGAGCAGAGCTTCTGCCACATTCTCTCCACTGACTATTTATGAGGTCAAAGAACTGATGATTTAATCAGATAGGACAAGAATGGTTCGAGAACAACTGAAATTATTGAGAAGACTGTTTAAAATGTGGACTCCCATACATTTTGGTTAACTGATATACGTACACTTCTCTAAGTCTTAGTACGTTGTACCTTGAGACATTAGCTGATGACAGATGGAGGACAGCTATCAAAATGGGCAAGTCGTTTAAAAACTAAGCACTCAACCAAAGACAAACAGCTGTAGTTTTTTCAATGATGTTTAACATCATGTAATACTAAACTACCAAGTTTAGCACTCCACAAAATGTTACGAATTTAATGATTAACATACTGAAGCTACTTTCTGGGTTCCTTTAACAGCCAAGGATTAAAAACCACATACCACTCATTATTCCCACTAAGGTAAAAATGGCCAAAAGTACATGAAAAACCGATATGGCACCAAATTCAAATGAGTTCCTTTGTCGGCAAATACTACTGGCAGATACACAGAAAATACTGGTCAGTATCTTAAGACTTGAGGATGAGAACAAATTATGTAGCCTGCATGATTTCCTTTATAGCTGCATCAAAGTGAAGAGGATTCTAACATGTTTCTGCTTTTGGTATTTGCTAAATGATCCCATATATTCAAAGAACCACTGTGTGTGGCTGAGAGGGAAGCAGAGCCCTTGTACTTTAAAAAGCTGTGGAATTTAAGGCATGAGCCATGCACTTTTCCTTCGCGAAAACACAAGTGTTCCAAATTCGTGGACCTTTGCAGGGGTGGGAGGTGCCTGTCAGTAGCATGCTACTGAGAAGCAAAAAAATAAACATGTGTTAAGCTTCCTTTCAAAGTAAAGACTCAACATGGGGTAAGAAAATAACTGCTTTTTAAGAGAAACCAAAGCTTTGAAAAGAGAAGGTTCTAAGAAAACAGATGTTGGGAGATGTTTCCACTGTTTTGTGATCTTGTAGCCAAAAACAGTGTAACTATGCCATCTGAAAACTCCTGTATCAGCACACTCAAAGCCTTGGAAGTAGAATATTCCAGCCTATTAGAAATCTTGCCAAAGAGTTTCAAAGCTTATTTGTTACTACTGGGTGCTGAACCCATTTGTTAAAACTGTAAAAACAACAATACCTTCCAGTAAATTTTAAAGTTTTCAGGAAAATTAAAATTTAACAACTGAAAGTCAACTAAAAGCTTTGTCAAGTCAACTGAAACTGGCAGGATGGGCCGAGACAAGGCATATGATGATTTAGTGACAATGGCTAGTGATACACCTCTTCTGTTTCCATTTACAAATCTTTGTGAGTATATTTTTCAGCCATTAAACAAAAGCCATTAAAACCAAGAAGCGGGGTGGGGGGCGGGAAAGACTGGGAGTTTGGGATTGACATGTTCACACTGCTATATTTAAGACAGATAACCAGCAAGGACCTACTATAAAACAGAGGGAACTCTGTTCAGTATTCTGTAACAACCTAAATGGGAAAAGAATTTGAAAAAGAATAGATACATGTATATGTATAACTGAGTCATTTTGCTGTACACCTGAAACTAACACAACACTGTTAATCAACTATACTCCAATAAAAACAAAATACATGGAACCTTAGAGGTAGCTTTAAAAAAAAATCAATATTAAGACAAATTTTTCTTCAAATACACAAAGTATACTTCTCTCACTAAAAAATTAATCATTTTTAATGAGGGCAAAAGACTTTTTTATAGTGTTAAAATTATTTTAACATATTTAATCTTATCATTTTTCACTTTTGGAGATGCTGTAACATGTACACAACATTAAGATTTGCATACAAACATTATGTATAAATAAGTATACATGTTAGCATGCTTAAATTTCATCCACATGATGTGTGATCAAAAATAGCTGGAGTAGGGCTTCCCTGGTGGCGCAGTGGTTGAGAGTCCGCCTGCCGATGCAGGAGACACGGGTTCGTGCCCCGGTCCGGGAGGATCCCACGTGCCGCGGAGCGGCTGGGCCCGTGGGCCATGGCCGCTGAGCCTGCGCGTCCGGGGCCTGTGCTCCGCAACGGGAGAGGCCACAACAGTGAGAGGCCCGCGTACCGCAAAAAAAAAAAAAAAAAAAAAAGCTGTAGTACATCGTTCTATGGGGGATTTTTCAAAATGCACCTATCGTTACCCATCCACTAGCCCTGTGGTGGGGAACAGGAATTTGGCTGTGTGTTCTGCAGAATAAAAAGTCCCCAGGTATTTTTGACAGAATCCTCTCCCCCCTCTTTTTCCCCCCCGCACCCTCCCCCCAGGAAGCCAGCGGGCCCTCTGCTGCTCGGAGCATTTAGTGATCACGAGTGAGGAAGAAGCTTGATCCTGATACATTTGTGCTGGCCAGAGGCAGGCATACGGTTCAGCATTCGCTTGGCCATGGCAACAGCTCATTTTAAAAACTGTCCCCACCAAAACCTTCTTATATACCTGCTTTTTCCCTCGTAACAATGACGTAGGATTATTCTCACTGAGCAGATGAGAAATAAAGTTAAATAACTCAGCAGAGAGGGTAAACGGCCTCCCTCAGATCATGAGAAAAGGTAGAACTAGACACCTCTCCGCTAAGCCCTATGCTCGTGCCAACCTCGCACACACGGTTCTGACACCGGACCCTACAGTCCCGAAGGGGGTGCCCCATGGAAAGAAATGGTATTGCAGCCACCCCTGTGGCCCCATATTTTACAAAGGAGCAGGGGTCCAGCTGAGCCCCTTCTGTGGGTCTGTGGGAGGATGCGTCCGGTTAGCACAGGTGGGAGGAGTTTGCACAAACTTTTGAAAGTTGGGAATATAAATGTATATCAAATGATTGCAAGGGATTAACCGCACTTTTAGTATCCAATCTTCTAATCACAATCTTCTAGGTTAATTTCTCCTCCCCCCTCCCCCATTTCTAAAATACATTTTGTTCAAAAACTTTAGAGTAACCTGCTTCTGAGCCTTTTTATCTGATGTGCTGAATTAATCATGTTTTCCTGGTGAGTTACATTCTTTAGCCTAAAAGACTATTCCAAGCATGTGTAAATGCATTTTCTAAAAAATGAAAGCCAATAGGCAACTCAAGTTTTGTCCAGAAAAGAAATAATTGTTTAACAAACAACAGACCAAAGCTATTTTATTCAGAACAATAGGATACTGTTTCTAAGACATACCAAACTACATTTCTTACATAATTTTCTTTTGTCACTGAAAATGCTTCTGAAATTTGAGGATAAGCTCAACTTAGATTTCAGTTAAAATACCTACACTTCCATCACGTTGAACTACAGAAAATCACTTTTTTGTACAGATACAAATTTATTTTCCATTTGCTGTAAAGCACAGGGGTGTGGTTTAAAAAAATAATCATTAGCTCGGCTAATTTCTTCTTCATGGCTGAAAATAGGATCTTTTTAACCCTTTACTTAGGTGCATATATACTCACAAATAAATGTCCTGAAGTGTTTTACAAATAATGCAAGTAACAAGCACTTTATATTAACCTGGTTTAAAAAAAAACTGTCACCATTTCATGATTCATTAATTTTCAAAAAGATGTCACACCAACGAATATAGATCTCCTATCCACAAATACTCCTAATTCACAAACTATCAAAAGAACAAAAAATGCTGTTTGTTTTCATTATTTTAGGAAAAAGAGTACTTGTCATCACATGAGTTTTGCATAAATTAATCTCTCCTTTCCCCACCTCTTCCCACTACATTCTATGTACTCTATCAGCTATAAAAATAGGTAAGCAAAAATCCCCAGAGAATTAGATGACAGAGAATCTTAATTCCTAATTAGCTCAACCGACATTAATTTCTCATTCTCCACATGCTACGAACATGAATTAAGGCTGCAACACACCAGATTTAATCCAGGCACTGCTCATTTGATTTTTTTTTGTCTTCTTTCTTTTTCTTGTTTGAATTTTACTTTATCTATTTTTATACAGCAGGTTCTTATTAGTTATCTATTTTATGCATATTAGTGTATACATGTCAATCCCCATCTCCCAATTCATCCCACCACCACCAGCCACTTTCCCCCCTTGGTGTCCATACATTTGTTCTCTACATCTGTGTCTCTATTTTAAACCTGGAAACTTCTAAAGTCTGGACAGGGAACTGTACTCTTAGCTGTTACAGAAGATCCAAATGTTTCTCTTTCCTCATTATATTTCTTTCTTTTTCTTTTTCAATTTGTCTGTGCTTGTGGGATCTTAGTTCCCTGACCAGGGATCAAACCTAGGCCCACAGCAGTGAAAGTACGGAGTCTTACCCACTGGAGAGGCAGGGAATTCCCCCTCATTATATTTCGATCATCTTTTTTCTCAATCATTTGAGGCTAATAGTGTTCATTAAGATAAGGAAAAGACTGCAGGAGGGCATTTAATCCACTCCCTGTGCCAGCATCACAAATATATTCTCAGGAACAACACAGGACACAGGGCTGCCCTAAGTGGTCTCTCCAAGGTAAGGTATGAGGTTTAAGAGGCAGATCTTAAAATAGTGCATTAGTTTTTTTAATATTTTCTCAGGAACGTCTCCTTTACCTTAACTTCAGGAGTCAACTTTTGCATTCACATATATTTTCCTCTTTGATCTTAAAGGCTAAAGGTTCAGTGTCTGAAGCATGCTTGCCTTTGGAAAACATGACTTAAAGAGCTAAACAAAGTTTATCAGTCACATCTCAGGTAGAAGGCATATTTACTAGAGAGAAACGTGACATAACTCCAAATTCATGTGTTGTCCGCTCTGAATAAGTTCATTCCTGGTAATTTGGTTTTTTTCTATCGATACCTCTGAACCTACTTAAGGTAAAATCAAGGAAATGCTGTGTGAAGTTCCATGAGAATCATGAATATTTTTTAATTCTAGTAGAGAAAGACCAAAATTTTATTGTTTCACTGTTAATTACTAATTTTTCTCATGTTCTCTTTTTTTCCCCTTTTGTCACAGGTCAACACAGTATCTCAGGAGAGGCCAAAGGACTTGAATTTTCCTATGTCTCTCAGTAGCAGGAAAGGACACTTTTGGCCACAAGCAAGTCATTGTGGCCTGATGGAAATGTTCAGTGATGACACACAGGAACCACTTACACCTTTGAAAGTGAAGAACGAGAGTTTTAACCAATGCTCACTGGTACCAATTCAAGATAAAAACGAAAACAAAACTCAGACTCTCTGTGGTAGACCATGAACAGGAAGGCAGCCAAAAACTACTGTATTGCTTTTTTCTGCTCACTGAGGATGTGAGCTCTAAGAAATATTTGAAATAAACCTGCATTTGTTAAACCAAAATCTAATATGTGAACAAAGAGAAGGAAAGCCACTTAAAACCCTGCTACAATACATGACAAATTATGCTTTTCATCACCGCCCTCTAACTATGATCAAGGCCTTTACTGTTGAATTTAAGAATCCCCGTGATATTCAGTGACAGCAATTATTCAAGGGCCCCAATGACCCCTCATCTAAGGACAAACTATGGAGACTATGCGACTATAGGCATTTGCCGTAACGGCAGAATAAAGCAAAATTTCTCATATCAAGAAAAGTTGGCCCATAGTCAGCTTTTTTACCCCAATAGATTATAAGCACGTTAAGGGTGGAAACTAGATTTTATTCATCTTTGTACATTCCTGCCCAGCCCAGGGACCAACTACAAGAAATAGTTGCTGAACAGATTTTAAGCTAAATCTATCACTTATAAACTTAAAAGGGACTCTACTATTTTATCTAGCAAAGACAAGTCCTGCTCTTTGTATCAATCCCTCAGAAAACCAAAACCTGCAATGCCAATGACTAATTCCTATTTACCAAGTTATCGAAGTTTGGGCTGATAGAATGCAAGATGACTTATGGAAAGATCATTTTACTGGCATAAAATCAAATAAATTAAATATTCTCCAACCCTATCTAATTCTACCAGCTGAGCAATTCTTGAGGAAGATAACGTTTGTTTTTGTACATCGGCATAGCATTTCAAACTTACAAAGGATGTTCATATCTCTTACTTAAATCATCGTTATACTACGTGAACCTCTGACATCATCCAAAGGCCCAGAAATCACAGAAAAAACGGTACCCTAAGTCAGGGGTCCCCAACTCCCAGGTACTGGTCCACGGCCTGTGAGGAACCAGGCCACACAGCAGGAGGTGAGCGGCAGGAAGTGAGCGGCAGGTGGGCGAGAGAAGCTTCATCTGTATTTACAGCCGCTCCCCATCGCTCGCATTACAGCCTGAGCTCCGCCTCCTGTCAGCATTATGGTGACTTGTATAATTATTTCATTATGTATTACAATGTAATAATAATAGAAATAAAGTACACAATAAATGTAATACGCTTGAATCATCCCGAAACCATCCCCCCACCCACCGGTCTGTGGAAAAATCATCTTCCACAAAACCGGTTCCTGGTGCAAAAAAGGTTGGGGACCACTGCCCTAAGTACTTTAAAGTGTTACTTTACACTAAGGAAACAGTAATTCCTCACATTAACAAAACAAAACAAAACACAAGTTCCTCTCCCACTCCCATATAATTTGTTGACAGCAAATCAAACAGAATAGAGCATTAATCAAACTTAGTTCAATAAAGCTTAAGAATGTATTGTTTTAATACACAAGCATCTTTAATCTCACCATCTCTAAATAAACACTATTGAAAGCCTGAAAAAGAAAAAAGAGAAAGAAACCAGCTATTATAAGCATGCTTTGCTTAATACTTTACTTAACATCTGGTTAAATGTCATCTACTTGAGTTCTTTAAAAATGTGGATTCATCAAGAGCTCGAGAGACCCTGGATTACTCTAAGACAAGGACAGTAATATCCCAAATGACACAGTAACCTAGAGGGGGATGACTATTTTTATTTCAAGGAAAGCAAAATATCAACCGAGTTAACTATAAAAAAAGGCTGTCCGTTAAAAAAAAAAATTCTATGTTATATTTCAAAAAGCAAGAGTGACTTTTGGATAATAAGTAAACAACATTGTAGATAAATTTAAAATACAAATAATAACATAGCCAAATGTAATATTTGAGGTGGTTTACCACTTTTACTGAGAAGATAGGCCTAACCTCACCAAAGCTTTAGAAAATGTCATTTTCCTAATTTGTTGATTTGTTAACCCAATCTCACCATTTTCTCCTATCTTTTCTATTTTTTTTAACACTCTAGAGGGATATATACTTCCTATGTAAAGTATTACTTCACAACAAAGATGACAGAGCCTGTAATTATTGATGGCAATAATTATGCTCAATTCTAAAGAGGGGGGAAAACCTTCCTTTCTAAAAGATTTCTTTCAAAACGGGATTAAGAAAAAAAAGATATGTTACCTTCGCTAAATGATGGAAAACAGAAAGAGGTATTAGGTATTGCTATAGTCTGAGTATTTGTGCTCCCTCAAAATTCATATGTTGACATCTTAACCCCTAAATATGCTGGTAGTAGAGGTGAGGTCTTTGGGAGGTGCATAAGTCATAGGGGTGAAGCCCTCAGGAGTGGGATTAGTGCCCTTATAAGAGACCCCATAGAGATGGCTACACCCTTCTGTTAAGCGAGGACACAGAGAAAAGATGCCAGCTATGAGCTAGGAAGAGGGCTCTCACCCAAACGTGACCATGCCTGTGCCTTGATCTTGGACTTCCAGCCTCCAGAACGTGAGAAATAAATTTTTGCTGTTTATAAGCCATCCAGTCTGTGGCATTTTGATACAGAAGCCCAAATGGCCTAGGACAGATGTTCTCCCCAAAAGTCTGACCTTTTAGTTGATTGGATCGTGTACATGATGGTCTGTACTTGATAAGCAGGTTCCTCCTGACTAACTGCTTGCCCACTAGGCTAGGTTTCCAACCAGAGGCCACAGCATGAATAGAGTATATAGGACAGACTGCCTTCTTGTTTGATAGGAAGCTGTTAATGATACAATACCATTTCCTCCACCCAACTGCCAATTTTAACAATGACTTATAGTACATTGATGATTGCAATAACAGTTTCATTACGCAGCTTATACTCTTTCCTCTAACCCTATGACATAGAACACTAAAACTGAGAGTCCTGACAGCGTGTATTATATACTGTGATGTTACAAAGATTGTTTCAAATGTTCTACCATTCAGATGGTAGATGTTGCAGCCATTCAGAATATGTTACACGTTTCTAATTAGATATTAAAATACAGAATTACTAAATGACTGTTAAACATCTAACTAGATAGAGATGATCTTTATAACACATGGAATGGAGTTCTGCTTTACCTTGTAAATGTGAGTCCACCAAGTCAGCAGCTTCTAGAACTGCTGCATTTATTCACTTTACACCAGTGGCCATGGTGTTCTGTTTTTAGACATGGGCAACTGTGTGATTATCAGCAAAATTTTAGAAAGAGCCAGAGAAGAGAGCAAAAGACTCGAAACGACTAACAGAAAACTCATGTTCTACAAGTCTTACTTTCAGGAACCACAACACCCACTAAAGCTCAGACACGTGTGCAAATTTGAGGTCTGACTCATCACCTGCCAGTTACTGCGATGCACCTGAGTTCTGAGTCCTCTCCGCTCCCTCTGTCCTCCATCCCAATTAAGCCAAAGACTCAGGCCAAGTTTAACACATCAACTCTCTCACTCTTTTTACAAGAGCAAACACTAGTGAATGGAAAGAAGGTTGGCAGGAACTAAGATGCCAACTTCTCACAGGTCAGGAGCCAAGTCATGTACGCTGCCCAGATAAGACCATGGTACACTCCCCACACCAAACGATGTGCACTTGAACTTGGTGTTGATACTCCCTCTCCCAAATATAATTTTTTAAATAACCTTTTTGTAAATAACAGTAATAATAGATTGTAACCCAAAGAATAAGAATCTATGAGTTCATGCTAAGGTAACAAACAGACAGAGGAGAAGAGGAAGTGAGTCCTTACAATACAATTCCAACTAATAAATGTAGAAGGAATGATGGCAATTTAAAAAAAAATCATCAATTGGCAAATACTACAGTAATAACTGTTTCAGGCAAGAATCATCAATGGATGCTAAAATTAATGAGCAAAAGTATGGTGAGAAACGGGATGTTTACATAGTCTCCAAGTATCTCCCCACCAAATGCTTATTAAGAACAAAGGGAAAAATAATTAACTGTACAGTGGAGGAAGCTGATACCACTATTATCAAGAGATCAAAGTTAACATCACCAGTACTGAGATAAATCAACATCGCATGTCTTCTGATATGATGCACTGAGATGGACACAGTATCGATAACCTGGTATTCTGATGAAAAGCACCTAATCTGAATCCAATCACTAGGAAGCTAACCCTAACTGAGAGCCATTCTATTAAAAGAAACTGGTTAGTGTTCTTCATCAAAAGCGTAAAGATCCAGAGAGACACAAAAAGATGGAGAAACTGGTCCAGACGGAAGGAGGCTAAGGAGATAAGACAAGCAAATGCAACATGTGATCCTGGACCAGAAAGGAAACTAAAATGGGACAACTGGGGAAATGTGAATAAGATCTATTAATTTCATAATAACATCGTATCAGTGTTAATGTTCTGATTTCATTAATGTATTCTTGGCTACGTACGATGGTAACATCTAGATGAAGGGTATATGGGAATTCATTGTACTATTTTTTGCAACGTTTTTATGTCTGAAATTATTTTAAAATAAAAAGTTAAAAAAAATTAAAATTGTGTTTTTAGTATAGAACATCCATCGTTTCTCTCCTCAATCATCTGCACCCTGTTCACTGAAGTTAACTTGGTCTTATGTCAATTTGCAGCTCTTATGCCACATATGCATTTTATATAGTATTAACTGGAATATTTCTCTCATGCCCCATTGGGATAAGAGTGCCATCTGTTCTATTCCATGAACAAGAAGCATGTCCCTCAGGGGTAAGACAGGTATCTACAGCCCAGGCACCAGGCTCAGTGCCTGGCTCAGTGTTGAATGAATGAATCAATGAATCGATCCTTAATGCTTATTTTTTTAAGAATTAAAATTATGGGAAAAAAGTCAAGGGGAATAGAAATGATATATTCTTGACTCTGTTCATTATCAAGTTTTATGAATAATTCCCAGTCAAGAGGGGGAAAAAAAAAGCCTTACTTTTGGAAAGCAGTTGGGTTTTATTTTTTGTTTTATTTTTATTTATTTATTTTTTTTGGTTTTCTATCTATGCAGCACCTTTTCATCCTCAACATTCATTATTTCTAAAAATTAACAACACCACATTCTCAAGGCTAACATTTATTTAGGGCTTACTATGTGTCAGGTATCTGCAAATTGCTTTATAGTCTTTCTTAGGTAATCATTTTAACAACCCTGTGAAATGAACAGGACTGTTAGACTCTCCAGCCCTAAACAGATAGGAGGCTGAGAGCAGTTCAGTGACTGGATCAAGGTCACAGTGACCTCTACACAGTGTGGCCTGATTCTGTTCAGCCGTCAGAGCAACTCCAGAACCTGGGCTCTCAGCCATGGCACTCAACTGCCCCTTGTCTTGTATACACATAAATAAATAAAAAGGACACAAATTTAAAAAAGAAACAAACAAACCAAAAAACTGCCTGTTCAATTACTTAAAGTAACCAGAGGAAAACTGCTTAGGGGGCAGATGGCAACTAATTAAAACAAACCAAAGGCTCTATGTAAAGTACACTTGTCCACTTTAAGTTTACACAGTTTTCTGCTCTTTTTAGGTTACCCAGTCACCCACAGTAGAAATTCCTCAGGAAAAAAATCCTAGCTCTGCCCGGTCAGTTGGTAAAGAGAGGGAAAAAACAATGTTACCCTCATCATTCAGTGTAGGCTGCACCTTCTGGGTGCTCCTCCCAGGAGGAGAGGGTGCAGGGAGAAAGGGGGGGGCGGGGGAGAGGGACATGGGGCAAGAAGCCCAAGAGGGAAGGGGTGCTGTGGGGGCCCAGGGCAGGCCACCCCCAGATGTGCCTCAATGGCATAGTGACTATTTTCAATTAAAGTGACTTAAGAAACTGCCAACCCAAGAGGGACACTCTGACCCTCCTTTCTGTCTCCCTGAAAGCAAGACATAAATTCCCATGAAAGATGCCCTCCCTGCCTGTGGAGGTGGAAGGACACCCTTATCACCAAAGATAGGGAGTTGCGGCCAGAAGCCTATATAAACAAACCTGGTTACTTCTTTCATTGATGACCCCAAGCCCAAACTCTGTTCAAATTCTTCACTAATTGGGTACTCCAAACCTAAGTTTCTTTGTCCCATCAATTCCTTGCAAATTGATTTCTTTGTCTAAAACATGTAAAAGCTGCCTACTTCGGCCACTCTGTAGGTCCCGTTTCTGTGAGACCTCCCTGCGCATGAATTAAAATGTGTTTCTGTTTCTCTGGTGAATTCTTCTTGTGTGGATCTGATTCTTAGTCCAGCCACGTGAACTCAGCACGGGGAGAGGGTAGGGAGAGGGGGAGAGGGGGAGATTTCCCCCTCCCGGACGGCGCTGATTCCTTCGCAACTGGGCTGTCATTCTGTGATGCCACACCCAAAAGCTGTTCATAATTTTATGCTCTAAAAACACTTCATACAAGTGACAACCAAAGAGGTGAGACAACAAATACTAAGCATTTTAGGGTAGTTTTGTTTTCTCAAATTCTCGCCCCAGCCTGGGGACAACTGGCCATAGGAAGTGAAACTTCTACACGTAGACAAAGATAGTGTATCTTTTCGAGGCATCTCAGACGCAGTGTTCGGAGCACAAGCCCATGTGCTTGGGGTTGCTGGGAGGACCCCACTGAGTCTACAACACTGCCTGGCACTTGGTCATCGAGCCTGGCTGTCATTGTCATCAATATCCCCGGGGTGCTGCTCCAGAGAAGATCCTTAGTAAATCTCTGCTGACTTTCATTTAAAACAAATTGTGGTTACATCAAAATGTGATTATTTAGATAAATAATTACTCGGGATGCCATGTACAACATGATAAATATAATTAATGCTGCTGTGTGTTATATATGAAAGCTGTTAAGGGAGGAAATCCTAAGAGTTCTCATCACAAGGAAAAATATTTTTTTTTCTATTTCTTTAATGTGTCTCTATGAGATGACGGATGTTCACTAAACTTACTGTGACAATCACTTCATGACGTATGGAAGTCAAATCATTACACGGTACACTTTGAACTTATACAGTGCTGTACGTCAATCATATCTCAATAAAACTGGAAAAAGGAGAAATGCTTATTTGGCTTAGAGACCTGATGAGTCTGCAACTAAAGTGAGAAACTACAGCTGACATTCCACAGAGCAGACGCACTGCAGCTGAGAGTCCAAGGCAACCCCGAGCGCCTGGAAAATTTCTGGCCACAGATTACAGCAAGGACCAAAGAACTCAGTTGAAAGAGGATGGGGGAAGGAGGCTTGACCAAAACAGGACTGTGTTCCAGAAGTTACGTTGCCCGTTTCCTTCATGACCATTAGCAAACCTGAGACAACGGTACATCACACCTTTTGTTCTGAGAAACTGTGATGATGTCTTTCTCTGGTGTCTCCCCTTCCTTTCCTATAATATCTGTTGTTTACTGTGAACCTTCATTTCCTTAGTGGTTGCAGATCTGCGGAACATTTAGACACTTGCTGACAATGCTGTTCACACAACGTTAGAACCCTGTATATGCTTTTGTTGAGCTCTCTGCAGCAGTTATCATGCTCTGCATACATTACTGCTAACCTGTTTGGCGTTTACTCACTTTTTAATTATAATGAAACACCATCTTGAAAAAGTCTGAATTTAGAAAGCTAATTAAGAGGTGGTTATTCTACATTAGAAAAGGAGGTGGCTCTAAGGAAGAATCCACTGAAGTGTTCTTTTCCACGGCCCAACTCTCTGTCTCTGTCTCTCAATTCAGCAGAGTACAAAGCTTTTAGGAAGCACAGATTTTTTAATCGATGGAGAAACCATTGAGGAAGGAGCACAACTGTTACATGAAGCAAAGATTATCTCTAATTTCACCAAATACTTGTTGACCTGAGCTAAGCTGAAGAATGTCTCCCTAACTGTCAAGGTTCATTGTTCTCTTCCAAAGGCAACCTCGTAAACTTGGTGCTGTGTTCCCCCCGCAAAAATACCAATTTGTGTAAAATCCAGACCTTCCATAGGAGACACTTACTGCTCTTCAGGTGAGGTTTTAAAGATGTAATATACGTATCCATATTTTTTAGAGATCTATGTAGTGAAGGGAGACTAAGACGACAGGGCTCAAAACCAAGTGACAGAAACAGACATATGTAAGTTGAGTGAAAAGTACCAGCAGCTTTGGGGGGAGAGAGGGAAAAATAAGTGGAGCACAGGGGGTTTGGGGGGGCAGTGAAAATACTCTGGATAATACTATAATGCTGGATACATGTCATGGTACATTTGTCAAAGCCCATAAAATGTACAACACAGAGTGAACCCCAATGTAGACTATGGACTCGGGTTGGTAATGAGGTGTCAGTGCTGGTTCATGGACTGGAACGGAGGTACTGCCTGGATGTGCAGGATGGTGATGGTAGTGGTGCGCCTGGGGGCGGGGGTGAGGGAGAACTCTGGAACTTTTCCCTCAATTTTGTTCTGAATCTGAAATATCTGTAAAATACAGTCTATTAATTAAAAAAAAAAAAGCGCTACCAGCATCAGGTAGGAAGAGACTGTTATCCACGGAGTTTGTCTGAGGAGATGCTGGAGCTGGAGCTTGGAGGAGGGAAAGGACTTGGGTTTGGATAAGAAGAGAACGTGGCACTAACTTGGAAAATGACGTAGAGTTTTGTTTTTGTTTTTGTGGTATGCGGGCCTCTCACTGCCGTGGCCTCTCCCGTTGCGGAGCACAGGCTCCGGACGCGCAGGCTCAGCGGCCATGGCTCAGGGGCCCAGCCGCTCCGCGGCATGTGGGATCTTCCTGGTCCGGGGCACGAACCCGTGTCCCCTGCATCAGCAGGCGGACTCTCAACCAGTGCGCCACCAGGGAAGCCCAAGACGTGGAGTTTTTTTGTTTTGTTTTGTCTGTGTCACGCGGCAGGCGGGATCTTGGTTCCCCGATCAAGGATCTAACCTGCGTCGTCCCCCCCCCCCACCCCCGCCGCCGGCAGTGGAAGCGCGGAGTCTTAACCACTGGATGGCCAGGGACGTGGAGGACTTCAAGGGACCAACTGACAGGAGTCTGCGTGCCGGGTCCAGAGGGCTGGTTTCTGTTCCGTGGGCAGTGAGGAGGTACAGAAGGTCCTGAGCCAGAGGGTAACAGGACAAGGACCATCTAAGGATTTAGCCCCTTACTATGTGGGCTGGAATTTGGAGCAAAGATGAAGCCTGGAGGCCACAGTGAGGCCTGAGGCAATGAGCTGGGGCACAGGATGTGGCGGCAGGGACCCAGGAGGGGAGGGGGGAAGGGAGGGGCTAAGAACGCTTAAGAGGTTTTTGAGCCTTTGAGACTAGAACAGTGAAACCATTACCGAAAATAGGAAATACAGAAAGAGAAGTAGATTTCGGGTGCATAGAAGATGTATTATTTTGGGTGTGCACAGATTATTCATGTGGAGAAGTCTAACACGCAGTTACAAATGTGGTTCTGAGGCCAAAAATATTTAGAAGTAACCTGCAAAGAGATAGTAATTAAAGCTTTCAGAAGAACCGCCGTTATAGAAATTGATAACACTGCAAAGGGACTCATTCAGAATGAAAGAAGAAAGTGGCCAGAATCTTCAGGAAGAGGACTCAGCAAAGGAGTCTGAAAAGGAGTACTCAGAGATGGAGGAACCAGAAAGCAGCAGGGAATGCTCCCTCCTGGCCACACTCGGGGATACAGACATCTACCCCTATCATCACAAATCATTCACACGCCCCCTCCCCATTTCACTACAGGGCATAGATATTGTTAAGCAAAACCTACACTGTTACTTTCTGAAAGTTTACTATCTAGGACAAGGAATACAAATGTGTACTTCAAATCTGAAGTACAGACTTCTAAACTATAAGTTCAGGGGATAAATATGTGGTAGACTGCACATTAGCGGTCCCCAGTGGATCCCTTCTCCCACATTCACACCCTCAGGTAGCACATCTGCCTCACTGACTCTGGTCTTGGCCTTGCACGTGGCTCGTTTTGGCCAGTGGGACATCAGCGGAGGAGACAAGACCATAAGCACAAACCTGACAAGTTTCTGTGCCCTGGGCTTGTCCTTCTGGGCTGCCGCTGCTGTGACAGCCTCAGCTGACCACTAGACACTTGAGAGGGGCCATCAGGGGCCAGCCAGCCTTGGTGGGTTCCCCAGGTAACGGCAGCCGCGTGAGACCAGAAGCACGGCCCGGCAAAGGCTGGCCCAACCTGCAGGATCATTACCGGATAAAGAGCTGTTGTTTCTAAGCCACTGAGTTTTGGGGTGATTTATTGTACAGCAATAACTAACTGCTGCGGAACATTTTAAAGATGGGGGCAAAGCACCTGTATGTGGGGAGACAAGAAAGAGCAAATGTGGAAGAAGTCTGACGTTCAGAATGAAAGGTTAACTCACTCTGTCTCCACAGAAGATTGAAAATGGCCCCAAGATTTGAGACTGGGGTTCGTCCCTCTGGCACTGAACACCTTTACCAGACGGCTCTTTTTATTTTTTAAATTTTTATTTATTTTCTGGCCGTACCTTGTGGCTTGCAGGATAGGATCTTAGTTCCCTGACCAGGGATCGAACCCACGCCCCGCAGTGAAAGCACCAAGTCCTAACCACTGGACGGCCAGGGAATTCCCAGATGGCTCTTTTTAAACTGTTACATTCTCACCTGTTGTTTCCATCCATAATAATCTACAAATATGGATTTCAGAATTTAAGAACAGAGAGGTTCTAGAGATGACCAAAAGACAAGGAAATTAAAGCCAAAGCAGTGACTCATTTCTAAAGCGCCACAAATTAATTACTTCTAGCGTCAAAACCAGAATCCAGAGGTGCTACCCCTCAGCCCGATGTGCTCTGGGCTGTACAAACCTGCCCGGTCATAACCAGACTCTAGGCATAATTTAGTGTGTAAGGACTCTATTCATAGACTCACTGTCCGCAAGACAGCCAGCCTTTTACATGCCCTAGTGCACACGGGGTGCACGGTCTTTTCCTCTTCATCAAGTCAGGCTCAATGGTTGGATGGAATCATCCAGGTGGTGCTCGATGAAGTAACATGCAGCAAGGCAAGGAGCATGAAGTGCACAGGCTAAAGGGTGGCAGTAACCACGGGGCCGAGACAAGCCCAGAACTCCGGCTGCCACCAGCACCAGAGCAACTGAAAACCACGCTGCTGCAACAATTAGCCTTGATGCACACAGAGTCCCAGGATGTACAGTACTTGTTTACTGAAAGGGTTTCACAGTACGCTTTGAAACAGGCATTTCTGACTCACAGGATTCACAGGATGATTTAAATGGATAATTTGAAAATAAGCGCCAAGGCAATTCTGTGATGGCTCTGCAAACAAACATTGTCTCTGGAAAATCTGCCCTTTGGTGACCCAGCGCTCGCAACTTGGCTGCCTTATTCTCTCCTCATCCCTCTTTCTGAACGGTCCCCCGGGTTCATTGTAAACCTACAGTGGAATTTGCACTAATGATCTCCATCGGGGCTCCAGGAGGGTTGCATTTGGGGTAATAACCTGCATTTTGAAGCAGGTGTCATCTTCCTGGTTGACTGTACTTGCTAAGAATAAGTTAATATAATTAAAGTAAAAAGGATTGGGACTTCCTTCGTGGCGCAGTGGCTGAGAATCCGCCTCCCAATGCAGAGGATACGGGTTCAAGCCCTGGTCCGGGAAGATCCCACATGCTGCGGAGCAACTAAGCCTCTGCACCACAATTACTGAGCCTGTGCTCTAGAGCCTGTGAGCCACAACTACTGAGCCCACGTGCTGCAACTTCTGAAGCCCGTGTGCCTAGAGCCCGTGCTCCGCAACAAGAGAAGCCACCGCAATGAGAAGCCCGCAAACCGCAACGAAGAGTAGCCCCCGCTCACTGCAACTAGAGAAAGCAGCAACGAAGACCCAACACAGCCAAAAATCAATAGATAAATAAATAAATAAATAAATGAAATAAAAATAAAAAGCATTAGGATTTGACTTTAAAAACACTATATGGGGGCTTCCCTGGTGGCGCACAGTGATTGACAGTCTGCCTACCAATGCAGGGGACACGGGTTCGAGCCCTGGTCTGGGAAGATCCCACATGCCGTGGAGCAACTAGGCCCGTGAGACACAACTACTGAGCCTGCGCGTTTGGAGCCTGTGCTCCGCAACAAGAGAGGCCGTGACAGTGAGAGGCCCGTGCACTGCGACGAAGAGCGGCCCCCGCTTGCCAGAACTAGAGAAAGTCCTCGCACAGAAACGAAGACCCAACACAGCAAAAATAATAAATAAATAAATAATCCACCTTTCTGATGAGGTAGATTAAGCAATGTTTATAAAAACACTATATGATATAAAATGAGGTGTAGAGATATTAAAAGCACATCATATTAAACGAACTCCATTGTCTCTACCACACTGTCCCTTTTCTTTGAATAATCTCTTTATAGCTCCCTGTTAACTTTCTATATATGTGTGGCCATGTTCTATGGTTGATTTGACCTAAACTTATAACCTGTCTCAGTAACTTCTCTCCTCCCCTCTCCAGAGAATCAATTTTCCTGACTTCCTGCCTCCAATTATCCTTAAAGGATGTCTTGAAAGTATCCCATATTTAAGTGTGAAACCAAAAGGAAGGGCAGGAAGAGTCCACAACTCCTGTCCCTCCTTCCCTCTTCTTTTTTTCCCACTTTTTCTTGATCTCATCTAAACATTTTTCAAAATAAACATTTAAAACAGAAACTGTCTACTACCATTTCCCTAAATGAACAGGAATTTTTTTAAAGGGAAGGAAAAAGAAAAACACTTTTCTACTATTATTCTATGTTCAATCACAAGAAATTCTGACACACTTTTTTTGGTTTTTGTTTTAGAAGAATTCTGTGGGGCCTTGAAGTTCAAAGAAGGAGATGGTCTAAAAATTACAGTGTCTTGGAATATTTATTACAGTTTTTCTCTAAAATATTAGCAGTGGTATACCCAAGTAAAAATCTTTCTTGTAACTATCCACATTTTTTAATCTTCACTGATCTCCGGCATCTGTTCGAAAATAAATAAAAGTATTTTTGTTAACAGCACCCTGAGGGTGTGCTGTGACTAACAGGGCAGTTAAGCTGGCAGGTATATTCTCGAGGCCAGAACCAGATGCACTAGCCTGTACCTTCAACCAGAGGCAGCAAAATCAAATTAGTTTGATTAACAGACAGAGAAGACAAACTTACAGTTACCAAAGGGGAAAGGTGTGAGTGTGGAGGGGATAAACTGGGAGCATGGGATTAAAAGATACACATGACTGTACATAAGATAGATAAACAACAGTGACCCACTAGCACAGGGAACTATACTCAGTGTCTTGTAATAACCCATATATATAGCTCTATATATACATCTATATATAGATATCTGAATCACTTTGCTGTATACCAGAAACTAACACAACATTGTAAATCAACTATACTTTAATCAATCAATCAATAGTCTGGTTATACTGATAGGAAAAACAATTACCCAAACATGTGATCAGAGTTGGCAGGGCGGGGCGGGGGGAATCCTCAGTAAAAGGACACCCATCAGGGCTTCCCTGGTGGCGCAGTGGTTGAGAGTCCGCCTGCCAATGCAGGGGACACGCGTTCGTGCCCCGGTCCGGGAAGATCCCACATGCCGCGGAGCAGCTGGACCCGTGAGCCATGGCGGTTGAGCCTGCGTGTCTGGAGCCTGTGCTCCACAATGGGAGAGGCCACAACAGCGAGAGGCCCACGTACCGCAAAAAAAAAAAAAAAAGGACACCCATCAAAAGGAAGATATCAGAGAAAAAAATAAAGTAAAAGGCAAATAGATAATCCAATGAGACCAGGAAAAAATACCTGAAGCACATTTAGATCACTGTCAACTTTTACCATGAAAGTAAGCAAACCAGAAACTGCTCACAGAAACCACAGCTCAGCTTGCCAAAAACGCCCTCCCGGGCTCCCCTGTTTATACTTAAGAGAAATCAAAGAAGGTTTAAAAGGAATTAATATTTTAATTAATTGAGACAAAATAAATGCATTTCTCTTACTTTCACCATTCAAGGGTCATGATCAAGAGCTTTTTTAAAAAAGTATGTATATCCTCAACTTTTATCAGGTCCAAACAGATTTGGAAATGAGTAAGGAAAAAAGTGGATAACACACCCAAGAATGCAAATCGGTAAAAACACAGAGCGTGCACCATCGCAGACGGATACCGTACCTAAAATTTCTTTAAAATCAGAGCACAATTTTTCCAAGCCCAAAATGCCTCTAATTTTCCCAATCAAAACACTTATTCGCTATAGCTATAAAAAGAAGTACCTATAGCTTAAAACTGAGCATCTTTTTTAGTGATCTCTTACTTCAATACGCATAAAAGGACTTTTATGAACACCGACAAAACTAAAAAGTTGTATTTAATTCATCGAAGCAGGAACAATTAGTCGTGCTATGTCCTCATCTACACAAATCCACAATCTCTCCAAGCAGAACACACAGAACACAAGAAGGAAATTACTATGCTGAATTTCATCCAACTCACAGCTGTATTCCAATTTTCAAACTTAATTAAAACTGGCAGTTTTACTGAGAAGAATCAAATTTCAATCAAATGGGTATGTTGTCTTTTTTTTTTTAAGAAAAAGCAAAAGAAAAATCAAGATGTCCCAAGCAAAGGATTAACAGAGCTTTGATTAGAATTGAGAGCCACGAGTTAAACAGGTGTTTTGAATTACCACTTTTATTAAAACACAATCCTTTACATGAAGCCCACTGGATTTTTCATTAGTTCTAGAATACTGAAGGAAAATGTTTGTTTAGCTTCACATAATAGGGACTCATAAATCATGGAAGAATGATGACGGTATTACATCTGGGAAATTCACGCCTTCAATATCTCCCTTGGTAGCAGCACCAGGTATTTTAGAACCAAAAGAAACCTTGGCAACACTCAAGTGCTCTTTCTACAGACACAAGAGCATGCCAGTCCTGGGGCAGGGCGAAATGAGAAACGAGATTCATCCCGTAGATGTGTCAGCTTGTTGGCCAACACGTCTTTTTCATGGGAATAAAAAATTAGGGGAAAGCATTTAAGGAGCAGCAGAATAGGCTGGTAGGACGGCAGCTGTGGCAGGCAGACAGGCTGGCCGAGACCCCCTGCCCCACAAAGGACCCCGGGAGTGGATTATGCTGATGCTGTGTGATAAGGCAGCACTCCCGGTGACCTGGGTACCGCCCTGGGGACTTACTTGCCAGCCCTCTTCATGGAGTTCTGCTGAAAAAGACAATTATGGGCACATCCTAATATTCAGGCTTCTTGCTCGGTCCAATTTACTTACCTTCTTCTCAGCCTGTGGGAGAATGGAATCTAGACTCCAGTGATCGACACTAAGTTGCTTAAACATGGCTCCGTTTTGTATTCCCTATTGCAAAGCAGAAGTAAAGTGCAGCTTAGATAAAGGAGAAGCAGTTGTAGTTAGATGAAAGAGAACGACATTTAAGACTCTATATAAGCATGTAGCAAAGAGGTGGAGCCCAATGAGATCTAGGGGAAAATTATCAAACAAAAAGGCAATGCACAGTTCCAAGAAGCAAGAGAAAGATTTTGGGGAAAAAAATACGTAATATGTTTCACATTCCATTTTGAAAAAAATATTGTAATGCCTCTACCATATCAAACCTTATCAAGTAGACAAGTGCAACGTATGCTTGTAGGGCAACAGCACTTTTAAAATTTATCATCAAATCTCATGGTAAATTTATGATATTCTACAACAAATGACGCTGCAGACAGAAAAGCAGTTTTAGATTCAGAGGGTACCCAGTACCCTGCAGACCCCCTAATATAACTCCCTCATTTTATAAATGAAGAAACAGGCTTGAGGGCATTTTGAAATGGTCCTGAGCTTACCAAGGCCACTGTGTCACGACAAACACAGTCTGTCTCAGAAAACAGATCCTCAGAGATCACATTAAGCTGATGACACTGGCATAAAAAGTGAACTGTTATTGTCTTCAAGAGACCTCATATTTACTCATCTAACGCACACTCAGCCACCTCTTTTGAATGCCCTGCTCACCACTCACATCCCTCCCCACACCCACCTGTTTAACACAGGACTCTACTGACATATACTAGGACCCTATTCCCTGGTCGTCAGACTTCCCCACTCCCTGCCAAAGCTGCCCTGTTCAGGGCTGGCCCCAGCCCCACGCAGGTGCAACGAATCTTCTTCCCCAGGTTGGACTGGGGAGCTTCACGCTGGCCTCTCCCTGCCGCTGAATGATGAGATACAAAGAATGGAGGCTGTCAGCATCCTCCACAATTTGGCCTGGAGAGGGCTGAAGCAGAAGATGAAACAGACAGGTCCTAGCAGTGTCGGTAGCCCTGGTCCCTGCCATGCTGCAAGCTTTAACCTCCAGAAAGCACCCTAGTATCCTAGAGACAAAGCCCTCTTTCTGCTCAGCTACAATCGGATATAATATTTAATAACATAATTAACCCAGGTAAAACACTTTTCATTTCATGATCAACTCCCCTAGGAAACTGATAGCCCTGGTAGTGCACAGCAGATCAACAAATAGGACCACATCTGAAAGCTAACTTTCCACATGCACTTCAAAGAAACATCTTCTCTGTTTTCTGCAGGCTGGCTCTCTGGTCATGAGGGACCCACCTCTGGGGTGATGATGTGTCTCTCAATGAAGACAGGGCCTGTCCCCAAATGTAGCTGGAGAAAGGGCCAAGAGAAGAGAAGGGAAGGTTAAGATTTCCTTGGAGTTCCAACTCTATTTTTACTTTAAAAAATAATTTGATAAACAACAAGGCAAGGTCCTACTGTGAACCACAGAGAACTATATTCAGTATCCTGTGACAAACCATAAGGGAAAAGAACATGAAAAAGAACACATATATAAAACTGAGTCACTTTGCTGTACAGAAGAAACTAACACAACATTGTAAATCAACTACACTTCAATATAATTTTTTTATTAAAAAATAATTCAAACCGTCTGATACTGCATTTTTATTCTTTCACCTCACACCAAGGAAGTTAACTGAGAGCTTGTATTTTGCTTGCATTTTGCTTCTAGGTGGGTTTAAGTACACACATTTTTCTTACCCACAGCCTTGGGCTCGGAGAGACAGGAAGCAGAGGAGTTTGGATGGCAGGAAGTCAAGACCACCCTTACTTCTGCTGGGAATAATTGTTGGGAATGCCATCTGTTTATCAGAGTAAAAGCTACAGTCTCTACACTGAGTTTCTAACTTACGAGGGACATGTTTTCCTCCCCTTTTGAACCCGAGCAGGGGTGGGAGCCAGCGTGATCTCCCTGGAAGAATCTCCAGGAAGCTGCTCTCTTTATAACCCCTACCTGCAGAGTTGGGACGACCCCCAAGTGTTAGACGCACACATCAAAGAAAGACCAAGATCATTCTCAAGATAAATTGGCTGACATAGTCTTTTCTTTAATTACTGCCTTCTTTTCTGTAAGAAGACTGAGTCTTCTTACAGAAAAGAATCAGCAGGAAAAAAACAAACAGGATGAAAGTTGACTAGTCTGTCAACTCGGCTGACCGCCATGGATGTTTTCTCTCCTTAAAATAAATAAACAATATTGTTTGCTTACACTACAAAGTTTTTTTCTAAAGAGGACGGATACCCACTTTCTAAAAGAGACTTTATGGCTCTCTGGCAAAGGCAGAATAAAGACAAGGCTTTGGGACTTCCCTGGCGGTTCAGTGGTTAGGACTCTGAGCTTTCACTGCCGAGGGCACGGGCTCAATCCCTGGAACTAAGATTCTGCAAGCCTCGAGGCGTGGCAGAAAAAAAAAATCCCACAAATAATACAAGGTTTCATAACTCCCATTGTCATTATTCTTCTCATTGTTTCCTGAGCTCCAAGAAGCCTATTAAGAGTGGCCACATGCCTGTCATTCAGTAGCACCAGCAAGGAGGGAGGATCACATTCTAAGTCTTCCCAGATAATTCGGTGTCTAAATACTGTGTGTGTGTGTGTGTTGTGTGTGTGTGTGGTGTGTGTGTGTGTGGTGTGTGTGTGTGGTGTGTGTGGTGTGTGTGGTGTGTGTGTGTTGTGTGTGTGGTGTGTGTGTGGTGTGTGTGGTGTGTGTGTGTGGTGTGTGTGTGGTATGTGTGTGTGGTGTGTGTGTGTGGTGTGGTGTGTGTGTGGTGTGGTTGTGTGTGGTGTGTGTGTGGTGTGTGTGTAGTGTGTGTGGTGTGTGTGTGGTGTGGTGTGTGTGGTGTGTGTGTGGTGTGTGTGGTGTGGTGTGTGTGTGGTGTGGTGTGTGTGTGTGTGGTGTGTGTGTGTGGTATGGTGTGTGTGTGGTGTGCGTGTGGTGTGTGTGTGTGGTGTGTGTGGTGTGTGTGTGTGGTGTGTGTGTGGTATGTGTGTGTGTGGTGTGTGTGTGGTGTGGTGTGCGTGTGGTGTGTGTGTGGTGTGTGTGTGTGGTGTGTGTGTGTGGTGTGTGTGGTGTGTGCGTGTGGTGTGTGTGTGGTATGTGTGTGTGGTGTGTGTGTGTGTGGTGTGTGTGTGGTGTGTGTGTGGTGTGGTGTGCGTGTGGTGTGTGTGTGGTGTGTGTGTGTGGTGTGTGTGTGTGGTGTGTGTGGTGTGTGCGTGTGGTGTGTGTGTGGTATGTGTGTGTGGTGTGTGTGTGTGGTGTGTGTGTGTGGTGTGTGTGGTGTGTGTGTGTGGTGTGTGTGTGGTATGTGTGTGTGTGGTGTGTGTGTGTTGTGCGTGTGTTTTCCTGCTTTGTCATAAAGTAGATGTGCCATTATTTTGTGAAAGGGTTTGGGATGTAGGTAGAGGTAGGGACACAGACAAGAAAATGAAAGGAGCATCAGGAGGTTTTAGTTAGAGATAAACACACACTCGCACGATTCGATGGTTAAGGCATCCCCTCTCAAACCCCACCTGAGACCCATCACAACGTGCAAGACAATAACAGAAAAAAATGACAAGTATTCAGTGTGCCTTCAACTATATGGAAAAAATGAAAAGTGACTGGTGCGATGGTTGACAGGGAATGCTTCTTCCCACAACTAGCCACCGCATCTGTGTTCCAAGTAACAAGGGAATTGCCCCTGAAAGGTCACAGAGGATGGGGCTGTGGAGACTTGCTGTGCATCGGGTCCATTGAGGAAGCTGGCAAATTAAGCCACAGTGACCCAATGAGAATATGCTACTGACAACAAGTATATGCAAAGTGACCCTTTTGGATTTCATGCAATAAAATCTCCAGTGAGTAACAGAAGTCAGCCGTAGCCCTTGGAAGCAGAGGGCTGAGAACCACAAAAAAAATACAATGTGAGAAAAGAATTAAGAATTATGTTCCAAGAAAAACATTTAGAAGATAAAAATAAAATATCAAGGAGAACATCTCAACCGTATCTTTTACCCCTGGGAAATCATTCTAAAAACCCTCCCGAATCCTTTCCTACATCTACCCATCCTTGAAGGCTGTTCAAATTTGATCTCTCTCCCCCTCAAAGCCATCCCGGGAAGTTCCAGCCTGACTGATCTTCTTGCCAGTCAGTGAGCCTCTGCAGGATATTAACAGACCATTCAGTGTTTATACATATAGTTTTCTCCCTCTTTTTCTGCAAAGGTTGTATCTTAAAATAGACTGAGTAAAGTAAAAAGGAAAAAAGAATATTAGGCACCAAATAATCAGTGATATTATGAATAGAAAATATTCAGACAACAAAAACAACTAGCACTCATTTAAATGAAGGGGCAAAGCTGCATAATGCAGTCATTCTGTGAATCTTCTGTTTGCCAACATTAAATGGCCCTTAGGTTATTACCGTATCAAAGAAGAGGAAAAGTAATATCAAGGAATTTTCTTCCACGGAACAGCTTCTTTTCATTATTCCTCCTATTCAAATTTTTATGAATATCTTTGAAGATCTTTAACCACTTGTCCCAGACAATGAACTCTATGCGTCTTTTAAGTATTTTTCCTCAGACTGAAAAACAATCATTAATGTGAGTTTGACTCTTTTCGGTCATTCCATAAATCTCTCTGATTTTATGGGAGGGGATCCTGGAACACTTTTTTTTTTTTTTTAATGCAGTTTAACTCCAGGAAGAACAGAAAATTGATTAACCACAATCAAACATCACAAAAATGTCTTGCTCTTTGTGGTCTGAAACAGGCGTGTTTTTTCCACTTGCTTCAAGGCAACAAATATAATTAAATGTAACTATTTAAAACCTACTCCAAGCCTAACTAGCAAGAAGTGTCTTTGCCAGACCACAATGTCTATGAGAGATCAATTTGGCCAATAAAAGCTGGAGAAACACATTCCTGAAATGAGAAAGCAGAGAGATGTTTCTGATTATGAGAATGTAGCCCAAAGGTATTTGCTTAGGGGCAATAAGCACATTCTTGACACCAATACCTTACCATCAAGAAGTAATCTCAAAATCTCATTTTTACAAGTCGGAAAGCGCTGATTTAAAAAAATCACTAACATAGGCACTGGGATATTTTCATTCATAGTGCTAACTGGAGTTTAGCTTATATGTCATTCAAGTTTTGAGAAAATTTCTCCAGAAATTCTTGCAAATGTGAGACTGAGCATGCATGCATTTGTTTAATGGATTCTCTAGAAGGCTTTGCCAAATTCTAAATGTTCCGTCATGCATTTATTCACCAGTTAGCAAGCAACTTATGAATAATTTAACATTTTCCAGTATTCCACTGACTATCAGATGAATCTATGATGTCTCGAAGTTTCTTTCTCCTTCGACTATAATTTTTCGATTCAAGAAAAGTTTCTTTGTTAGGTTCACATTTGAAAATATTAACTTGGCTATCAAATGATTCATGTTCCACACATAAAGGGCAGAGTGATGGGAATCACTCTGGAATGTGAGAAAATATTCCGAGCCCCAATACATGCCAAATTGCCATTTCTTTTCTACGCAAGTGCCATGTTGCGTCTGGTACCTTGTCTAGCCATGGGGCCCATGGCTACACAACGGAACAGGGGATTAACTCGATAGGAGGAACAAAACATGACTCCTTGTGCAGTGTAGGAGGGAGGTCTGATCCTGGACCAAAATGCTTAAGCAGATTTTTTCTTCACCAAACGACCACCAGCCCCTTCTTTGCTGTGTTTCCCTTAAGGTCATTCACACCACCCTCCCCTCCCATCTGGCTACAGGAAACCAACAAGAGCACCCCCAGTCTCTCTGTTATCGGTACTTGTTCATCTCTTGGGGACTTCTCAGGTGACAGACAGCTGATCTGATGATCCATCTGAGGAATTTATTAGGGGGTGTCAATGTTTGGCTGTCAGGTCACTCTTTTTTTTTAGCCTCAGTTTTCTCAACTGTAAAATGGAAACAGGCACCATGAGATATCAGGGCACACTGTAACAGTGCTCTATCGATGTGAGGCCACATTTGAGCTGGATTTTGTTAATAATCGGGATTTCTGGTCTCAAAAGTATAGTCTCACATTTAGGTATCACTCACGGTATGCCGCTGACAGTTAACATGATAGAAATAAATTCATTATTTTATTGTTTTTAATATTTATTTACTATTATTGTTATTTGGCTGTGTCGAATCTCAGTTGTGGCACGCGGGATCTTTGTTGCAGCATGTGGGCTCTTCGTTGCAGCGCACGGGCTTCTCTCTAGTTGTGGCATGAGGGTTTTCTCTCTGAAGTTTGCGGCACGCGGGCTCTCTTGAGGCGCGCAAGCTCAACAGTTGTGGCTCGCGGGCTTAGTTGCTCCGCAGCATGTGGGATCTTAGTTCCCTGACCAGAGATCAAGCCCACGTCCCCTGCATTGGAAGGCAGATTCTTTACCACTGGACCACCAGGGAAGTCCCAAATTCATTATTTTAAATGAACTTTTCTAGGCATGGTCTAGCTGCTAGCAGAACAGGACATACTGAATTCATCTCTCCAGTTTTTAGAAGTGGTCTATTCCAAAAAATAAAGATTCCCCACCAAACTTGATGAAGTATTTCCTCTTTTTTGGAAATATACTGATTTTGCTTGAATTTTTTTTTTTTCCATCTTTTACTGGCTGTCCCCGCTCTGGCCCATTTCTACGTGTCAGGGTTGGCTGGGCTCAGGCCCTCTCGTGCTACACCCTCTCCCAAGGCTCCCTCTTCTGCTGCTGGGTGTGACAACTTCCGATTTATAACCCCAGCTCACACTTTCCTCTGATCCAGTGGCTTTCCTGACAGCTCCATGGAGATGGGTCAAAAGCACTCATTACCCAGTTAATTATGCCAGAACCCAGGAAACTTTACTCTTTTTTTTTTTTTTTTAAAGTCTACAGTGGGGCTGGGAATCTGTATTTTTTTTAATTAATTAATTAATTAATTTTTATTTTTGGCTGTGTTGGGTCTTCGTTTCTGTGCGAGGGCTTTCTCTAGTTGTGGCAAGCGGGGGCCACTCTTCATCGCAGTGCGCGGGCCTCTCACTATCGCGGCCTCTTTTGTTGCAGAGCACAGGCTCCAGATGCACAGGCTCAGTAGTTGCAGCTCATGGGCCTAGTTGCTCCGCGGCATGTGGGATCCTTCCAGACCAGGGCTCGAACCCGTGTCCCCTGCATTGGCAGGCAGATTCTCAACCACTGCGCCACCAGGGAAGCCCCAGGAAACTTTATTCTTGACACTTCTTTCACACTGACCCGTGACACTCAATCACTCCCTGAGTCCTGGAGAGTCCACTTCCTAAATATGCATCCGTATCTGCGTCTCTCCATCTCCACCACCGTAATCCAAGCCAGCTCCACCACCTGGTCTGTCTACCACACTAGTCTCAAAACTGGTCTCTGCTGGCATCATTTAAAAACACTCATCTGCGGGACTTCCCTGGTGGTCCAGTGGTTAAGACTCCGCGCTCCCAATGCAGGGGTCCCGGGTTCAATCCCTGGTCAGGGAACTAGATCCCGCATGCCACAACTAAGAGTCCACATGACGCAACTAAAAGAGCTCGCGTGCCACAACTAAGACCCGGCGCAGCCAAATAAATGAATAAATAAATAAATATTTTTTAAAAATCGGGGGTTGTTTAAAAACAAAACACTCATCTCCTATCACTCTATACTCAAAAGATGACTTCCGACTGCTTTTAGGAAACAATCCTTCTTGGGATCTCAAAGCCCTGCCTGATAGGACCCTGCCCAGCTCTGCAGCCCTGTCACCCGTCACTCCCCCAACGGGCCTTCTCGCCTCCTTCCAGTGGGCCTCAGGTCTCATGTGTGCTTCTCCGCCTGGAACTCTCTTACCCACCCCACTTCCTGCTTCACCTGGCAAGCTCACCTCCATCTTCAAGGCTTAAAGGCATCTTCCTTAAGAGCCTAGCACCCCACCACCACCTCCAGTTCAGATTAAGTCCACTTATTATTATTATTATTTTTTTTTTTTTTTTTGCGGTACGCAGGCCTCTCACTGTTGTGGCCTCTCCCGTTGCGGAGCACAGGCTCCGGACGCGCAGGCTCAGCGGCCATGGCCCACGGGCCCAGCCGCTCCGCAGCACGTGGGATCTTCCCGGACCGGGGCACGAACCCGCGTCCCCTGAATCGGCAGGCGGACTCCCAACCACTGCGCCACCAGGGAAGCCCAAGTCCACTTACTATTAAGTTACATCTTGTACATGCCCTTTTCAGCCTCATCGTGATTGTCTTTATCGCTACTGGTGTCATGTGTTTAGTGTTTGTCTCCCCAGGAGAGCAGACCAGGACCCTTAAGTTTAGTGCCACCCAAGAGTCCGCTCAGGTTCAAGCTCAACGGATCGGACAGCCTGGCCAGCACTCATTCCCCATTTCCACTCCTTCTTGTGTGCCTTCCTGTACTGCCAAGGCTGGGGGCTAAAAACAACATTTCTCAAACTTCCTTGACAGTAGCCCTCTGGATATAAAACCAGAATCCCTACCTCCAGCTCAACCTAGAGCCGCTTCTTCTGCATTTGCCAAGATTCTTTGAGCCACTGTTAATACCCACTAATCCATCTGATTACTTATCATCTATTTATTTAGTTTTAGCTGCGTTGGCTCTTGGTTGCTGCGCGGGGCTTTCTCTAGTTGCGGCGGGTGGGGACTACTCTTCGCTGCAGTGTGCGGGCCTCTCATTGCGGTGGCTTCTCTTGTTGCGGAGCACCAGCTCTAGAGCTCAGGCTCAGTAGTTGTGGCACACGGGCTTAGCTGCTCCACAGCATGTGGGATCTTCCCGGACCAGGGCTCAAACCCGTGTCCCCTGCATTAGCAGGTGGATTCTCAACCACTGCGCCAGCAGGGAAGCCCCTTTATTATCTAGTTATATCAGCTGCAGTAGCTTCTGATTTCTGTAACTGAACTCTGACTCGGACAGTGCTTGACGTGGGCTGAGTGACCACTTGATATTCATGAACAAATTTATAAGCTACACACGTGGCAATTTTTAACTATCCACTTTAGCGACTGTCTTATAGACTTACAGCTGAACTGTGACATTTTGTGGGGTGATTCCTCTGGCAAAGCAATGTCTTCAGAGTGATGTAACACTGTGGTTACCTTTCATTAAGAAATAATTAAAATCAGAAAGTTTAAATATCTGTGATAAAAAGTCATCAAGCCTATTATTTTATGGGTCGAAGGTGAACGATTGCTTTTAAGATAGTCAAATGTGTCTTAAAACTCAGAATCAAAAAAGTCTGTCACTTGGATAAAGAATATGTGGTACATATCTACAATGGAATACTGTTCAGCCATAAAAAAAGAATGAAATAACGCCATTTGCCGCAACATGGTTGGAGCTAGAGATTATCATACTAAGTGAAGTAAGTCAGAAAGACAAATATCATTTGGTATCACTTACATGTGGAATCTAAAATATGGCACAAATGAACCTATGAAACAGAAACAGACTCACAAACATAGAGAACAGACTCGCAGTTGCCAAGGGGGAGGGGGTGGAGGAGGGAAGGATTGGGAGTTTGGGGTTAGCAGATGCAAACTGGTATATATGGAATGGATAAACAACAAGGTCCTACAGTATAGCACAGGGAACTATACTCAGTGTCCTGTGATAAACCAGAAAAGGAAAAGAATATGAAAAAGAATGTATATGTATAACTGAATCACTTTGCTGTACAGCAGAAATAAACACAACATTGTAAATCAACTATACTTCAATAAAAAAAATTTTTTAAAAAGTCTATTACTGTGTGCTAAGTTCAGTCTTAGAACTCAGGTTATATTTATTATGTGCGATGCAGGGAAATGGAAAATGATAGCTGGTTTGATGAACAGAAAACAAATAATTCTCAATGGAAAATGCTGCTCCGTGCTCTACTTCAAAGCTGCTTTAAAATGTTTATGAGAAAGGCCACCCCTGGGGGTGTGAATCAAACTGGATGTAAGTGAAGTTCGGGGCCTCGCCAAAGACAACTCTGAGAAGGTCTCCCGAGACCCTGAGCCAGGCTGATGCAGAAAGCTAACTCTCAAACTTCTCAATCTTTCTGTCTTCTCTGCACTGCCCAGTGTCGCCGGGGAGGTGAACTCCAGCATCAGCAGGCTACAGGTTCCACCCCGCAATCTTCATCTTTTCTCAGAGACTTCAGTCAGCAGAGACACTACACACGCTGCCCTGAGACAGAGAGAAGAGGGGAAGGTGCTTCCTGCCCATCAGCAGCTTCTAACGGGGTGGTGAGAAAACGACTGGGGGTAAACTTGCACAGACACCTCTTCTGTCGGCTTAAAGAATCCTGCTGGGAGGCGGTGCTCTGAAATTCCCACCATAGCTCTGACAGATGTCAATCTGACACTCCCAAAGTTGGTGGAGACTTTGGTGAAGGTCTGCAATCTGAATAACTGTAGGTCAGTATTACTGCCGAGACCAAACAGCTGTAGCCTCTGAAGTGACCGTACGTTTCGTAAAGTTGGATTTTGGGGCAAGTGCATCGTGTCCCTGCTTGCCAAGGGGCATAGATTTTAATAACTCGGAATAAAGGAAATCTCCTGGCTAGGGGATCTGGAATGGTAAATGACTTTCTGCTGGGCAGAGATGCCCAAGGCCATTCCTATTTCCAATTTAATTTTGGAAAACAGATGTTTCAGGAAATTTTTCAGGAAAATTTAATCTCATAATCATTTCCAGAAATGCCATGAAAAGGTTCCTGAAGGATGAAAATGATTCTATTTCCCCAAGGTCGGCTGGTCAGTTACTCAGCACTTCTTGAACTTTCCCCTAGGAGAAACATCAACCGTTAAGGAAATGGAAAACATAGCTCTTGCTTTCCAAGAACCTACAGTGTAAGGAGGAGGGGGAAAAACGGAGAAACACAGATCCTTAGTGGACAAATGATTCCAATCACAAAGTATAAAAAATTACAAACTAGAGAATTCTATTAACAACGACATCTGTGAAAGGTGTTCTCAACACGGGCTAAGATTTCAGGATTTAAAAGGTGTTAGGAGGGATGGTGGTTAGCTAGACTGAAGAGAACTAATTTAGTTGCCTCTGAGAAGCAAGGCCTTCAAATGGTGGTAGCTTATAAAGAGATGCAAGGGCGGGGGGGTCACCATGTAATTCCCAGCAAAGGACCTGGTCCTTCTGCTGGTGAGACGAAAGCACTCCCGAAAGTGTGAATCAACGCAGTGCCACGGAAAGTAAACTGATCGGGAGCCACAGGACCTGGGTATGTGATTCCAGGCGAGTGAAAACCCCTTAGCCCTCTCCTCACACTTTGAAATAGGGGTTAGAACATTGTCTGGCTATATCACAAGGTATCCAACGAGATGTGTGAGACTGTTTTGAAAACTACGAAGGGTGACGCCTGCGACTCTTCAAGTTAAAGCCAAAGAGGAAGGCCCTGGCAAGAGCAGGTCTGGAGCTTCGCCGAGGAAAAGGCAGGGGAAAGAAATCAGGGGATGAAACAGTGCCTCTTGAGAGGCAGGAGATGGGGCGCATGCAAGATAAGTTGACGGAGGTCCTGGGGTACCACCAGGTGGAAGAATGAATGGACCCAACGCCAAGGAGGCAGAACTCCCTAGATTTCCAGGGAAGGAGGAGTTCTTAAACCAATGGGATAGGCACTGTGGAAAGTTTCGCTAACACTGCACCTGTCTCTGCACACCTGGATGGCATCTTCCAGGCTGGAGCTCTTTGCAGGAGTGGAAGGCCTGTCTGTGACCTCTGCCCTGACGTTCACAACTGCAGAGATCCCTGCTCTACCTCTGCAAAGCCTGATGCTCCACGTTTCAGACACCGCCACCTCTTGATTTAGCTGGTTCACATTTTATTTGTTTTGAAAATACAGGTGAGTCTCCAGAACAGGGGCAACCGCATATCATTTTGATGGATTTCCTTCTAGCCTTTTTGGGTTCAAAATCGTTTGCAGATGGCTGAGCCCCTAACTGTAGGGGTTTACTGAAACCATCCTGCAGCCTACTTTTCTCCTTTAAAAAGTCTTCAAAATATTTTGGTGCATAGGTACTCAGTAACTATTTATTGAAAGGTAAACATGACTAAATGGCTAGAAAATATTCTAACATGCATCTGAACCATAATTCATCATTTAAAAAAAATACTGTTGACCCCCATATTTTGTCACACCCATGATTTGCTCAGGTGGAGGGTTTAGTTTCTCAGTTCCTTTATCAGGCTAACGGCTGGGTCTATTACGCAGTGTTGCTTTGTTCCACTGGAGACTCACAAAGGATTGGAAGGGACACCATTAATTCTGACAGCATGAGCCACCAGCCTCGTCAGCATCTTGGGAGAGTTAAACCAAGAATTCTACCCATCTTTAAGGACCAAGTTCACGTGCGTCTGCTCTAAGAAGCTTTAATGCCCTCATCACTCCAGCCCTCAGCTGAGAGCCCTACTCTCAACTCGTATAGCACATCTGATGAAATAATTATATAATCGCCCCCAACTGTTTAATGTCATGTGATTTTTTTTTCCTCTTGGATTAGTCCTGTCTCCCTGTGATGGACACCTGCTGTTCTTGCCACTCAGCATCTATTCAGCTCCTTCTGGTGACGGCATCCCGTGTCCTTACCTGGGGCAACCAGCCCCTCTCTGCTTTCCAGCCCAGCCCCAGAAGTGGAACACGTGAACACCATCAGGGATAGAGGACCCAGTCTGAACCAGTGACAGGCCCAAGACTTTTATTCAAACTTTTATTAGGGCAAGAGACACTTTCCTGCTGGACTCAATGATGAAAAATGTAGAGCTGGGGCAGTCCAAGCCATCTTGCCACCACAAGGATGACGATAAAGCAAACACCAAGCAAGTGGCGTTGCGATAAAAAGGAAGACGCAGGGAGTGGTGAGCTCTGGGAGCCTCTAGGCTGAACGACACCTGGATTCTGTACATGTGGGACAGGAAGTGCCCTTCTTGATCAAGCCAGCTTGAGGTATTAAAACTGATCTTAGAGTCCTAAATTATTTGCCAATTGGATTTTAAATTCCCTGAGCCTAAGTAAGTGTCCTCTGGCTCCCAACAATATCGAGAACAGTGTTCGATGTTTAATGTAGACCTTGGGTCTAGGAATATGTTTTATTTTGTTTTGTTTCTGTCCTAGCACCTAATACTGCGAAGGACACACCGAACATCTGTTTGTTACTTTTCAGAACTCATATTTCCAAATGGAATAAGACAGTCTCCTAAGTATCAATCCCATCACAGCCTGCTGGTGGAGACAGTGCTGTTGGTAATGCCATGCTTCTTGCCCTCTGCCTATCCCTCTGGGTGTCCAGGAAGAACAGGTGAGAATAACCCCAGATCACTTAGGGCAATGAGTGATTTTTTAGGAACAAAGCACCAGTCTTCTGTCAACACCTCCAAATTTCAAGGGACTAACATTTGCCTTTTCAAGGAACTTCTTAAATTTTATTTTTTACTTCTGTTGGGGTTATAACAATTCCTCCAAGAGCAATTTCAGATTTGTCTCTTCACCTGAAGGATTCCAAAAGGGTGTCTTTAATCTCCACACTCCAAAGCAAAGAAAAAGACCCATGTCACTGAAAGAAAGACTATTTTTACAAAAACAAAACCAAAAAAGACTAAAAACTAGAACTAATTTAGAGTCTATAGCACTAAACATTCTGTCCTTCTTCCTTTTTTTTTTTATTGTGAAAGGAACACTTAACATGAGATCTACCCTCTTAAATTTTTAAGTGTACGATACAGTATTGTTAACTTATAGGCACAATGTTGTACAGCAGATGGCTAGAACTTAATCATTATTTATTTAGTTGGTTAGTTTTGGCTGCATTGGGTCTTCGTTGCTGCGCACGGGCTTTCTCTAGTTGTGGCGAGCAGGGCCTACTCTTCGTTGCAGTGCACGGGTTTCTCATTGCAGTGGCTTCTCTTGTTGCAGAGCATGGGCTCTAGGCGCATGGGCTTCAATAGTTGTCGCTCGCGGGCTCAGTAGTTGTGGCTCGCGGGCTCAGTAGTTGTGGCTCGCGGGTGCTAGAGCGCAGGCTCAGCAGTTGTGGTGCACGGGCTTAGTTGCTCCGCGGCATGTGGGATCTTCCCGGACCAGGGATTGAACCTGTGTCCCCGACACTGGCAAGCGGATTTTCAACCACTGCGCCGCCAGGTAAGTCCTGACGTTAATCGTCTTGCTCTTTTTTTTCTTTTTTTTTTTTTTGCGGTACGCAGGCCTCTCAGTCTTGTGGCCTCTCCCGTTGTGGAGCACAGGCTCCGGACGCGCAGGCTCAGCGGCCATGGCTCACGGGCCCAGCCGCTCTGCGGCATGTGGGATCTTCCCGGACAGGGGCACGAACCCATGTGCCCTGCATCGGCAGGCGGACTCTCAACCACTGCGCCACCAGGGAAGCCCCTCTTTGCTCTTAATATAAATGTGTTCTCAAAGAATATACCCACCAAGGAAGACAAGACTTGATGACAAGCTTGAATTTTGGAAATGTGTTCTCTACCACGTGTGACTCTTTGAAAGGCATATAGCATAGCTGGCCTGTCTACCTGCAAAGCTTAAAGTCCAGGCATGAGACAGGAGATAGTAGATGGGAATATTATTATTACTATGACTTTTTAAATGGCTACAATCATACTAAATTTCAGAACCAGTATCTTTTCTTTTTTTTTTTCTTTGATGGATATAAGCTGGCACTATTGTGAAATCATTTTCAACTGGACTTACAAATAGGACCAACCAGTTTGGATGTTACAAACCATACTGACGTCACTGCTACAGAACTATGTGACACCAAATGTACAGACAGAAAAAGAAACGTGTAACTTTTTTCTAAGCAATCGGCGATGAGTAAAATGCAAAAATACTTGACTCAACCCAGAGGGAAACTGTTTTCGATAAACTTTTGTTGATCTTTTCAGAATTAGACTTTCAAGGCTTTGCTCTAAGTTGAACATGTGGCAACAAAATGTCATGCCACAATATAAATCATTTTAGAAAAATACTGCCAATTAGAAAATGCAACAGTTATGAAAAATGACTCCAAGTGTTGAATGTGACATAAAGTACAATGAAAGAGATTTTTTTCATTGTTGGAAAGAATTGCAACACTTTGCAACGTAATACCATCTTTAACACTTGAAGTCCATGCTCTGGTGGAGAAATCAGCCATAGTACGTTCATGTTTTGCATACATATAGGAATCTGAGAACTTTAAAAAAAATTTATGTTGAAGTGATGATGCAAATACATTGCGAAGAAAAACAAGAAGGATAATCGGTTTAAACCACAAAAAGGTCGAAATACAGTGAGGCAGTGAAAATTACTCAAATTCAAGAATCGCAATTAGAAGAAATTCCATACCTATCTGTTAAAAAAAAAAAAAGAAAGAAAAACCTCAAAAAAAAAAAAATGAGAAGCTTCTTTCACTAGATTTTTACCAGATCTCTATCTCATCAACCCACAGGGATTATATAGTTGCTATGTAGCGAAAGATCCCAAAGGAATGCAGATGAGAATGTCCTTTTTAATTAACTCTAAGCCGCTATCCTAAACCCAGTAATATCCTAGGCATTTTACATATATTATTCCCTAATGTCTGCAGAACAATTCCATTAGATATGAATTTTTATCTCCACTTGAAAGAAGAGGAAACTCAGTTCAGAAAAGTTAAATAACTCACCCAAGATCACAAAGTCATATTTAATCCCACACAAAACCCACAGCTTTTCAGGTCCTTTTGATAAGGGCTCCAGAAGGCCCCAGAGCAGATCTCCAGGCTCCCGGAGGCTGCCTGGGGCAGCTCAGGGCTGTGGAATGTGCACCAACCAGAATCTCGGAGATCTGGAGCTGTCCCTGGCTCCCCTCGGGCCAGACACAGCCCCAGCCCTTGGGCCTCAGCTCAGGAGGAGGTTGGACTGGGTGGGTCCTGGTTCCTTCTCTTTCTAAGAGTTGAGTTCAGTTGGAGAAATCTAGCTTTAAGCAGGTGTCAACGACTTTCCTTTTCTTAAGCACGTATCACCTTGTATACGCACAATACACGCCACTCTACACCTTTTAGCCACAGAATGACTCACCCTAAGGACAAACTGGACAGAGGTCATACGGGACAGACCTATTGAGAATCTATTGGGGATCTTTCTAGAGGCTGTTTTCAGGGTGACAGCGCTGTGGTAGGGTTGGTGATCTCATGCAGCTGAAACGTCCTGGTCTTAAGCAGCTTTCCCTCCCACATACCTCCCACCCACAGAAGAACTCAGTCTCTCCCAGCTGCAAACTGCAGACAGTGTACCCTTATCACACCCTGCGGCAAGCTTTGATGGTTGTTTCCATGCCTGTCTGCCCTGCAAGATGTGGGCTCCCTGACGGCATGAACACCATCTCACTTATCCCTACATCCTCGGCACCGCCTCCTTGCTACGATGCTGCGCACATATCAGCGTTCAATAAACGTTCACCTGAAAACTGACTTTCCTTTCTTTTCTTTCCTTCCTTCCTTCCTTCCTCCCTCCCTTCCTTCTTTTTTTTAAAGGCAGGCAGGAAGGCAGATGAGAGAAAAGAACCTAGGTGATCTATATGCTCTATGACTCACAGATCCCATTCAGCACACACCCGAGTACAGGCCTGTCTCATTTTGCTCAAAAGACCTATTCCTGAAAGACAAGGAGATTTATGCATTGAACTCATATTGCTAATAATTTCCAAGAATCTTAACCTTAATTTCAGATGGAGCATTTCCTTACATTTTTCTTTAATAATCTGTACATCCTCCATCTCCTGACGACAATAAATACTTCAATATACTTGACAGCCTCTATCACTCAAGAAAATTTGCAGCATTTTTTTTAAAGCAAAAACTGTGCCATGGAACCTGGACACGACCCCAGTTAATTTACACTGTTAAAGACTTGAGTGTTTTAACCGAGACCCTTTGTTTACACCCACAGTTGCAAAACCACAGCATGACAAAATCATTTGTTATCTGTAGGCGCCTAAAATGAATCAGATGGAGTTTTCCCAGGAAAGATGCATGCTTATCCTCCAAATTCATCTTGTTTTTAATTCGGACTTGTGTATATGAGGGTATACTATCTGTATGAATGCTTTTAATACATGAGAACAAAGACGTGCAATGTCACTTGCTCTGAAGCGGGCCATGGAACCCCCATCATCAAGGACACCTTCCTCCCTCCAGACCCCGTCCCCAAGGTGGAACCAATCAATAAGCCTTCAGAGGAGGCCATTTTAATCCAAGTGTGAATCAGAAGGCAAGACGGAGCAGACTTTGAGAGCGATGTTTCCTAATAATGGAAGAGCAGGGCTGACAATATTAATGAGGAAACAGAAAAGCAGTGTGCCTGGACAGCAAAGGGATTCCTTGCCAGAAATGGAAAATCCCACCCACAGGGTGATGAGATCACCGCTGGAGAGAAGCTCAAGGCTCACAGTACACCCTCAGCCACTCAGCCCTTTCCCTCCCAGCTGCTCCTTTGCTGGTGTGCAAGCAGCCAGCCCATTGCCCTTCACATTCTGGAACACTTTTCTTTGCACCTCATTCTAATTGTCGAAATCAATGGTCTAAATCGAAAGGTTCTTTTAAATTAAACCATAAACTCCTTGAGGGCAAGGAACTTGCTTTTTACTGATATTCTTCCCCTTCCCCTGACACCTGGTATAGGCAGTAGGTACCAACCAAACGCTGTTTGAATGAATCAGTCAATAAATGAGTATATTCTTTTTGGTATTTCTGAGCAGGGCGTTACAGATACTTGACGCAGAATCTAGGGTTGAGGACCAGAGAGAAGAGGCTGAAAATGAGAGAACAAGTCACAGGAGGAAAAGCACAGATGAACACTGGGAAAAATGAGGAAAGGGGACGGGATGTGGAAAGAATCCTATGAAATTCAGTCAGAGGCCAAAATGGAGCTCACAGTTAGTTAGAATAAAAATTCCTTAACCAGCAGAGACGACAGCATCTGACTCGGAAACATCTGACTCTGAAAAGCTGGGCACAAGCCATGACAAGAGGAAAACCCAAGTAAGTAACCACCGATGACTCTGGAGGAAGCAGAAATGAAAAGCTATCTAGTCTCCACACCAAATCAGTATCAGGTCAACATCAGATATCTAGTCAATACTGGATCTGCACCATTTCTTATCTACTTACATTCTCCACCTTCCTATTCCACCACATTTTCATTTTTATAGATAGACTGAAATCGTTTAATCTCATTTTTCTATCAGATTTCATTGTTCCATCAGTTCTATCTCCTCTCTTCCCACATTCCAAATCCTTTCCTTTTCCACTTTCCTAAATATAACTCAAAGATCCAAGAGGCTTTTGTGAGATCAGAAGCGTTCTCTCTGGTTTGGGTCCAACATTTCAGTGGGATTCTGCTGAATGCTGAAGAGGATTTCTGAAATGTAACGCTGTGAGGTTTCTAAGAGGCAACCTCAACTTGATACTTGCGAGCATGCCAGCAGATGCAGTTGAAAACATTTTACACATAATTAAGGATTCTTGCCTTCAGTGTTCAGCTTTTGCCCTTTAATATGCAAGGCACATCATTGTTCATCTGGGGGGAAAATACACTCCTGAGCCAGATTAAAAGCTTATTTGACAAGATGTGAAGTCAAGCAACATACAAGGAACCTTTGGCCTGATCTGAGGACCGCCTGAATGGCTTAGAAACGAACAGCACCCCCGCCAGGAAACAAACAAATTATACTAACGGTGTATCTGGACTCAGAGAGGTGGGGAAATGGCTAAAAGCCAATGGCAGGGACATCTAAACATGGTGATGCAATTCTGACCATCTGACCATGCCTGGACACAGGGTGGAATGCACACATGAAGGAAGGTCTGGGACAAGCAGTGCAGCCCACATGCGGTTCTCCAACATCCAGAATATGTAGCCCAGGATGAGAAGAGAGGGGAGGCAGCTGGTAAACTCTAATATTCTGGGATCACCCTGGAATTAGGATGCAAATTCTGCTAATCCTACCAACAGTCTGGTGACCACTGGCAGATTAACCATTCGAGCTTCGTGTCAGTGGTAAATTGAGAGGATCCTGGCGATTCTAACTGGATGTCAGTCCTTGGCTTTCCAGTTAACGCACCATATGATCTCCAAAGACATATTTCTGGGTCTATTTCTTTTTCTGTAAAGAGGTCTGTTTGTTGTGACTGTAACACAATAGTAGGTGTTTAATATATATTTGCTAACTTAGTAAATAAAGGAATACTTAACTGAAATAACGTATGCAAAGAACTCGCACACAGTTGGGGCTTAATAAATGTTCACTGCTTTGACCCTCCTCTTCCCCTCTAACTTTGAACTTTGTGTGTTTTTTCCATGTGGTTTTCCACTTGGCTTTTTCTTTTTTTGGCTTTTTTTTCTTTTTTTCATTTTATCAAATGAGAAAAGTCATTTTATTCTAATTATAAAAGTAATACATGTTCATTGTAGAAAGTGAAAATATTACACGCTACATTTATAAGTCGAGAAATGCACTTGTGCGTAGGCACCACATTTCATTAAAAGTTTGAGGTTATCTCAGAATGCTTAAACAAATACAAAGAGAAGAAGATAAAAATCACTCACTCTATCATCCAGGGATATCACTGTGTCTCAACATATATTCCTCCAGACTTTTTTCCATGCAATACTCTATAAATATTTTTTTTTTTACAAAAATGGAAATCATACTATATATATTATTTTGCAATTTTTTGTACTGATTTTCCATATAAATACAGTTACATCATGATTAGTATTAATAAGACTCAACTATGTATAGCCATACCATAATTTAACCATCCTTACTGTTGTGCATTTATAATTTTCATATTTGGCCCTTAGAGCTGCATAATAAAGATCACTGTACATACTTTTTTTTGGAAGATGTTTCTAATTAGCTAAATCATGATAAATTCCAAGGAGTGGAATTACTGGGTCAGAGATATGCATAATTTGAGGCATTAAAATATATATAAAATTATATACGTATATATAATTTTATATCTATATATATACACCAAACTCTTGCCCGGAAAGACCTTATTATATTCTTTTTTTTTTTTTTTAAAGGGCTTCAAATGCTTGGCTTATTTATTTATTTATTTATTTATTTATTTTTGGCTGTGTTGGGTCTTCATTTCTGTGCGAGGGCTTTCTCTAGTTGTGGCAAGCGGGGGCCACTCTTCATCGCGGTGTGCGGGCCTCTCACTATCGTGGCCTCTCTTGTTGCGGAGCACAGGCTCCAGACGCGCAGGCTCAGTAGTTGTGGCTCATGGACCTAGTTGCTCCGCGGCATGTGGGATCTTCCCAGACCAGGGCTTGAACCTGTGTCCCCTGCATTAGCAGGCAGATTCTCAACCACTGCACCACCAGGGAAGCCCGACCTTATTATATTCTTATCAGCAATGTATAACTGTTGTTTTAATTTACCTTGCTTACTACTATAATTGAACATTTTTGTATTTACTGGTTGTTTATATTTCTTTATCTCTGGTTTTTTTTTGTTCATGTTTATCATGTTATTTTCTACTGAATTGTTTTTTCTTGATCACACACACAAAACAGTATGCTTTTATGGTTGCCAAGTTTTCTCCATTGTTTTCTTTTGATTTTACTATAGTAAGCGTTGATGATAAGACGTTTTCATTTTTATGTGGTTATATCTGTATTTTTCCCTTTATGTTTTCAGTCTGGTATCCATGTGTTTTTAAACAAAAATTCTACAATTTTGAAACTTACTTTTTAAGTTTTAATACTAATAAATGGTATTTATTACACAGATTTAACACAAAAGAAAATAGCTTTATGATGTATACAAATTACTATCCCAGAGCCAAAGATTATTTTCATTTTGTAAAGAAATGTATTTCTGCATAGGCAGCACATTTCATTAAAGGTTTGGGGTTTATATCATAATGACAGGAACACACAATTGAACATTAGACGACATTGTTCACTTGTTCCCCGCTGTAAGAAGTTTTATTCTTGTTCACATTATATTGACATGGGGTTTTTGGGGAAAAAAAAATTCAAATAGAGAAAAATTAGGAAAAAACAGAAAAACATTACTATAATACTAATACCTAAGGTGACCACATTAATATTTTAAACATTTTATATACATATCTTTATGCATATACTCAATACATTCATATAGAGACACATATACATACATATACACACACAGATACTTCTACATAAACAACTGGCTCTATAGCTGTCTCATCACTTCACTTTTTTCCCCTAACCTTCCTGCCCCTCCCAAGATATGACAGTAAAAGCACTGCAGAGAGGAAAAAAACACACACACATTAAAAAAAAGAACTCAATGCAGAGAAACATTCTGTATTTTTAAAATACGGAATCTTATTACATACACTTGTCTGAAATTTTCTTTCCCTTAACTACATCATAGAGTTCACCCGACTGGTCTAACTCTTACCCAATTGGTCTAACTCACTTTTAATAGCTGCCCAATATCCCAGAGTATGAGTGTATTACAGGTTATTTGGCCATTCCACTCCTGAAGGTTATTCACTTTGTTTCCAATATTTTGACACTATATACAATGATGCCATAAATGTACTTGTATATATAAGACCTTCCTGCCCAGTGCTTTTATTTCTAGGGAAAGACTAACATGAGTGGGACTGTGGCTATGGTCTATATATACTTTTAATGTTGATAGTTATCTCCAGATCATTTTCCAGAAAGACTATAAACATATAGCCTTATCTTACAATGTTTGAGATAGGTTTCTAATAAACTTGACCATGTAGAGATTGACTTATCACTTATATCCTGAGGAAAAAATTAAATACCCACTGACCACATTTTAATTATTCTCCCCAAATTCTAATGATACGGTTTGTGCTACTTTTAATACTATCTTTGTTTGCCACTAACACTATTTTTTTTAACATCTTTAACACTCTAATTATTGATACTACTTAAGGAACACAGAAAATAAAATTTTCCACCATGAACTTCAAAATCAACATCTGAAAAATGTTGAGCGTTATAATGACTTTAAAATATATTGACAAACTTACTGATTATCAACCACAGTTTTTTATGCTAGCCATCTAAACTCCAGGGGGGGAAACACTGAGTATATACAAAAGTCACAAAGGAAACCAGGACCTTTCAAGTCCTCTCTCCCCAGTTTATCAAAGAATACCTTTTTATGCAGCAGGAAGGCCTTAATTTAGGAAGTCTGTTTTGAAATTTTATCAATCCAAAACGATATACTCAAATACTTAGGGAGAACCAAGGGGCAGCTCTAACATTCTACGCGGAAGGCAACTCCAAACCCGAAAACATCTTGCAGCTGGCTTATCATCAGACGCTTTGCTTCAGTGGCCACAACCCCCAGCTGCAGGTCTGCTCAAGGACCTAAGCGCTCACTGCACTGTTTCCGGGCACGCACTTTTCCACAGGCCCTGTCAGACACGGAGTTGAAGCCCCATTTGAAACAGAGCTGCTCCAGCAGTCACTTGCATTTGATAAACGCTACCCCTTTGCTCCCCAAATACACATTTTCCCATTACCTTTGCAAAGAGGTTTTAATAGTTCTAGGCTGATGAGTGATATGCCAGTACAGCATCAGAATAACCAGCATTCGAATCTCTACAGGAAAGTTCATCACTGGCTGATGCCATTCTATGGGCCATGTGTAAAAAGGGCAGGTGAATCCAATTCACTACTTACTTTAGGAAAACTTACTTTTAAAAAAGGAAAAGACTTTGACAATATTAATAATTATACCAAATAAAATGAGAAGAAAAAAATACTCATGCTTCTAATACACAGACTGTAACTTTGTAAAATAAAAAAATAATCATAATAATAATGTGTGACTGGCACAAAAATTCATCAGATTCAGAATAATATTTTCCACATCATGTAAAACACCTTATTTTACCAGGTACGAATGCGGGTACTAATGGTTTCATATGATGCTTAAAAGAACAAGATCTCAATCAAGTAGCAAGGAAATTAAAATAACTATACAGTTCAATTACATTTCATTAAATAGTCTTAAATTTCCCATCTAGGAAAAAGAAAGTAACCAGCAAATTTTGATGTGTGTATTCAAATACAGCATACTACTCTTTTTTTTTTTTTCCAGCATACTACTCTTGAAATACTGCGTGATTATTTCATAGAATATCAAATCACAATTATGGTAGCAAATACCTTAAAATCTCATTATAAACTCCTTGGCTTTGAATGTGTTGGCTTTCATCCAAAAGTTTTAAGTGGGAAAGTCACATCTATGTGGTTTTTAATCATTCTTCAACAAACAAAGGGTCATTTATAAAACTAATGGTCATAAAAACAATTAACACCTAACAAAGGAATGAATTCTCATGTTACATGTTTCCCTGGACACACATTTTCACACCAAAACATTAATATGGGAGGGTTATAAGATTAAAACTCTCTTCTAAAGTGAATCCTTTACTTGTATTTCTTAATTAGAAAATATATGTGTCTTTCAGACACTTTTCCCCACTTGTAGAAAGAACATTGGAAAAAAACTTTGAACACCAGTTTTAAAACCCCTCTGAAATATTTTAGAAGATAGGTCATGCTTTCATGATTGATATGACTCTTAGCCATGGAAAATCCTGAAGTTTTCAGTGGACTTACATAAGTAATATTTTTAAACTGTTCTTTTAAAATCTCTGCATTAAAATTTTCAAAATTCTCCAGAAGTTTCTCTGTAGGTGTTTTTCGTCAGCGAATTAAAAGACAATGGGTTGTCAATGAAAACTAAGGCCTTTCCTGGCTAATTACCAAAAAAAGCTTTCCTTCTGCTAGATGAACTAGATGCTTCTGGATCGTGTTTCAACATGGTACAAAGTAAAAGCCCTTTGTTGGCTTACAAGTTAAGTAGCTCCCAATTCAAAATGCATTTTCCCTAAAATTTAATGTTATAAATAGAAGTTGGTTTTCCAAATGAGTCCACAAAATTCTATGACCCATATGTAAATGAATACTATTACATGGGTTTCAGTGCAGAAAATACCAGAAAATAATTTCCTTTGCAATATCCATTCTATCATCAACATTAGACATTAAACAAAAACCAAACACTAATGGAAATTATATTAGAAATTTTTACTCATCTTGAAGCCTGGTGCTTGAAGCAAAACATAATTTGGGCTGTTTTTGTAAAACAAACAAATGAGACAATTTAATAGCAAAAATTTAATAGCAAACTTTGGGGATGTATCAAGTCACAATAAGTCACAACAATATTCTGTTGTGTTTTTTTTTAAAATTATAAGTATTTATGAATTTGTAATGCATATATATATTTAAAAGTAATACAGCAGAAATTAATACATTGTAAATAAACTATACTTCAATAAAATAAAATTTTTAAGAAGGTAACACAAAATTATGGTGGGTAATTTAGGGAGTTAAAAAAGTATAGAGAAAAAACCATTTGTAATTCTGAAGGCTGGCTTCTGTTAGCTTCTGTTCTACATGTTTCATTTTTAGTGAAACCCTGGTTTCAATACCCATTCTTTTCTTGCTAGCTAATAATACACTACTATTATATAGAAAATTATCAGTTTAAATTTATTTAGGAAAAACATGCTTAACTGGAGAGAAAGACGATTTAAACATTTCTACGGAGCTTTCAAGAGTTCGGGAGACAGAGGACACTACTTAAGCCTCACTTTAATTCAGAATGTATGGTTCTGAAATTCTCTAATAGGCGTCACAAGTGCTAACCATATGTTTTTCAACTATAATTAGGGGAGACTTTTTTGGTACACAAAGAGAAAGAGGAGAGGTTGAAGATCAAGAAAAGAGGGGAGGGAAGGTATGTTTATATAAACGATAAAAAAAAAAAACCTCTCTGAAGTGGAAACTAAGCTATGAGAGAAGGAGAAAGGACAACCCTGGCCCATAATTCATCTCCACTGAGTTAGAAGAGCAAGGCTTGTGGTGGAACGAGGCAAAGCTCTGGCTGGAAAGGAGGTCACAGCTCAGAGAACAGCAACCATACTGATGGTTTTCAACTCACGAAGTTCCAGGCGTAGGTACCAGGGCAGTGCAGGACTGGAAGATTCGGCACATTCACTTTTTAAATTTTTACCAAATAATCATTGCTAGCAAAAAACAGGACTGGTTTTCTGATTTATGATCTGCACATTTGTTTATTTGCAGAAGCGCAGTGTAAATGAATATGATCTGTTTGCTGACATACTGACCATGGTTACAGAAAGGGAGGTTGTGCTAGCTGAGGCTTCATCACAGTGTTGGAGGGGTCTCAGCATTTATCCAGGTATAAATGATTATGCAACATTACAATGACCTATACTGTCTCTTAGTGCTTTCATCAAGTGCAGTCTTAACTGAGTAACCATAACAACACACATAATGTAACTCATTCTGACAATTAAAAAGACTGCACACCCATTCTGCAAGTTCTACCTGATTAATTTCTCCCAGATGTAAACAGCTGTGCCCTTATTTGCTCGGAAGCCTCCCTTCTATAAAGTCCAGGGGTTCATTTATTCATCCTCTCATTCAACAACCACTTATTACATATGTATTGTGTTCCAGGATCTATTCCAGGGGCTAAGCAGTGCAATTAATAATGACTGTAATTTTTATATTTCTTGCTCATCCATATTTTCTGCTTTTACCATAAGATTATATTGCTTATATAACTTTCAAAGCTATATCAGTAAGAACTCACTTTTGTACTTCTCCATGGTACCTAAAAACAGTTTACTTCACACCACGGAAATCTTAAAAAATACATTATAATATGACTACTTGACATATTATAATGAACTGGTACTTATCATTAATCATAAAAATGCTTGGTTATCTTTTTCCACTAAAAATTCTTGCCAGGGACAGTAATGTAATTCTAACCTTTAATTAAAAAAAAAAAAAAGGCAAGACAGTTGATTAGTTTCACTTCTAATATAAGTGTGACACTGGAAACTATGATTTGATTGCAAGTACGGTCATAGCTGCAATGAGCACAAAGGTCCTGAAATGAATGGACTCCAAGTGAGAGAGCAGGAAGGAAAACATCACACTGGCATCCTCGCACTGGCATCCTCACACTGGGCATCCAGTGACTAATGACTGTTGTGTGAATGCCCTTCCCTTTACTGAATACTCACCAGGCACTGCGGTGAATACTGGTGCTTACGGTAATCTCTTAGTGAAGAGTTGGGGAAAACCTTTTATATATACTTATGTGTGTATATATAATACATGTATATATATAATACACATATATACACATATGCATGTATATATAATCATATATATTTATAAATATACACACATATATATGAAGTAAGAATATATTGGTCTAAAATATTATCAAAATAGCTAATTAAATACTATTTATTTAATGTCCTTAGTAATAAACAATTGTAGAAATATGAATAAAAATGCAAAGAACGAAGGGGGAAGAAAAACCTAGTGAACCTTAACTGCTGGTCTCTTCTGGACGGAGACAAAGCACTGATTAATTTTTAACAAGAGTTGATATTCACTGATTACGTACTATGGTCAGCCATTGTTCTCGGGTGTTGACCTAAACCATCTCATTTCATCCTCAGGACCACGTGACTGGGGCACGCAGCTGGAGGGGGGCAGCCTGAGTCCTGGCACTGCTGGGGATACAGCAATAAACAAGACTGCAAGGCCCCGCTGCATGGAGCTTCCACACTGTGTGAGTAATCATGGGCGTGATGTAAGCAATTACACACGGGGTGCCGGGGGGCAAAGGGGTGCAACCAGATCTAACAAGCCAGGGCAGGACTTCTTGAGGAAATGTCATTTGAGACTTGAAAAAAGGTTACTGAGAAAAGACACTTCTCACTCTTACTTGCCTTAATTTCCAGATTTAGTTAGAATCTACACATATATGCACACACACAGACACACACACACACACACACACACACACACACGAATTAGCAGTCCAGGACTTTCCTCCAAGAATCTTCTTCTAGCTAAATGTAAAAGCAAAGCTGTTCTTTCACGGAGGATGCAGGCCCATTACCATTAAGAAACATAAAAATGTTTGGACTAGCACCCCCTGGGAAGAATAAATTATCAAAGTAACTAATAACGTGTTGATATGAAATAATTTCTTTCGGCAACCAAAGCTCCAACGTAGATCAAAATTATTACAAAAATATGCAGCTATGTCTTACATATATTCTAACAACGAAAACCATATAAGGTATATCTCAACCTAAAGCAAAGGTTCTCCCTCAAAAAGACTCCTCGTAATTCTAATTCTTTTAAGGATAAAGACCAATCAACAATATGCAGTTATTGTTAAAAAAGAAAAAAGGAGCCTAGCCATCTAACACCCTTAATTCCATTACACCATGAATAACATATCAGCAGGGGCAGTGTCCTCAAACAGTGAATCTATTTACACCTTCACATTCTGCTTCCAGAGAATTTCAAAAATGGATAAAGAGATTCCTTGTCCACAGTGATTTAACCTTACAAACATGCTCACTTCAGTCTCTTTTTATGCATATTTCTCACTAGTGCAAATATCTGAAAATACAAAAGAATACCTGAGGATATGCATAGGGGCAAATCCAGCCAAATGTGTGGGACAGCTACACGTATGGGGGATGGGAACTGGGGAAGGATTAGAGAAAACAGAAACAAGCATTTAGGTCCAGAAGAGATGGATGCAGGGATAAATTCCAGAAGAGATTAGGAAGGGGCAAAAAGAGACACATGGAGACCTACAGAACAAGACAGACACGGAGATAAAGACCAACAGATACAGACCGGGAAACGTAAGGAAGAGTCTGACATCTCAAACCTGAGTCATGCCAACCTTGATTCAGGATGTGCTTGTTCAAAACGATGCCAAATGCCAGAGAGTAAATACCCAGCCCTCAACGTCCTAAAAAGGTGGGCTGAGGGGTAATATGTTATCAACCAAGGAAAAGCAAAGGGGATCAAGACATGACACCCCAAAATATGCCACATTGACATAAGAATTATTTTAAGCTGAAAGGCATCTGAGTTCCGGAAATCCTGTAGCTTCTGCTTAAAAGCAGAAGCTCTCAGAAGAACTCACAGTCATAGACCCCATCTCTGGCAGCAACTCTGATCTTCCCTTCTGGGAAAAAGAAGCCAGCACCACACCCAGACAGATCTTGTTGTCACGAACTCTTACATCTCCCATCTATTCTTCTAAGGACCCGTTTCCAATGACTTCCAGTGACTTCCAAAAGGTCATTCGCTTTTCCAAAAGCACCTTCTGTCCCTCCCTTTTCCCTTCTAAACTAGGGGTATAGACCCCCAATTCTCGCCAGTCCTCTGAATTACTCATCACTGGGTACTCACAGGTGTGTGTATCATGCACATGTTAAAAAACTTGTATTTGTTTTTCTCTTGCTAATCTGTCTTTTGTCAGCCTAATTTACAGGGCCCCAGCCAATGAATCTATGATGGGCAAAGGGGAAAAAAAGACATTTTTCTTCTCCTATAGTAGCAATGTAAAATTTTTCAAGAAAATTAATGAGTTCTTTGGAAGTGTTCTAATATTAACTCAGCCTCTTTTTCAGGTGCAGAAACAGATCCAGGGATCTCATGTCCTGCCTCCTGGTCCAGGAGGTGGACCAATAACTCCTCTGAAAATACCCAGATACTATTTGGACCAATAACTCCTCTGACCACTAAGTCCTCTGAAAATACCCAGATACTATTTGCCTTGCTGTGCGATTGCCTCTGGCCCAAATATCCTACAAATCGCCTGATCCCCCAGGGTGGCAACTTCCACTGAGTTCAGGTATCAACTCCTCCAGAAAGTCTTCCCCACTGTTCCCCACCAAGAATGGTTTGGGCTCCTTCCCTACATCACAAAATAGTCCATACACATTATCATCATGCTTATCATCATGACTAAACTGATTTTTTAAGGGCAGGAACTGGGGTCTAGTGCTTTGTTTTCCAAGAAATTAATGCAGGAAAATGCAATCAATGTTTATGAATTAATTAATTTAAATGACCACAAAAGTCAAAGGCAGACCTAGAACTAGAACCAGGTGTCCCCGTTCTGGTCTGGGGGTCTGGTTTCAAGTTGAGGATATATTAAACTAAAAAGTAGCATGCAATACCAACAAAGAAATTTTGAAAGGTATACAAATCCCTCTAACAGCACTCAAACATATACCAAACACAATCCCAAAACAACCATAACTGCCTTTTCTGGTCCTGTAGCATCTCACACCAGACCCTTAAGAAAAAAGGGGGAAAAAAATCCCACTATTCACCTAATTGTGGACTATTATGTAACAGGGAGATAGAAGACACTGTTCCCAACCCAACCAATAATAAACTAGACCCTTGCACAGAATGATTGACAGTCCTTTTAATTGTTATCCCAGGGAGAACAATAATAGATACTATTTTTATTCATACCAGTATTTAATCCTTTTTCCTCAGTAATATACTGGATGGCACTAATTTCTGTGGGTTAATTATATATTCCCTCAAACAGAATAGGTTTTTCTTTAGCTTTGTTTTATTGAATTCACAGAGCCATCCCAGAGGATTACAGCCAAATGAAGTCATCTCGCCAACTAAAGACCAACTTATTTTCTGCAGAAATGTGCTGTGCAAGCAAACCTTCTCTACTCCACCCTCTTGGTTCTACACAGAACCTTTGCTTTGCTTCTGCTTCTTCCTCTTTCTAATGTGGTGTCATGTCTATTTCATGCATGCTGACAATGAAACATTTAACCACCGGGAAGCCGACTCTCACTTTCCCTAACATTTTAGCGTTAAAGCAACTGCAGATAGTACCTTGCTCATCGTGGGTACTTACAAAACTGTTAACTAGCCTTGACATCTGTATCGACACTTGTCTCCCTAGTAATCCCTTTCATTTCACTTCACTTTCTTTGGGTGAATCGTCCCTTCAAAAGCAGTTTCCATGCTTCTTAGACACCTCTACTCCTAAGAATCATGCTACAGCAAAGAGAGACAGACAGACAGATAGACTGACAGACTTGGAAGCAAAGAAGGGGAAGCTAGCTGCTTTTTACAAGTTACATTTCTCTTGGACATTCTAGTTAGGGCACTCTGTTCATTTTTTTTTTTTAATTATGTGTGTAGATTGTTTCTGTAATCTGTGAGTTTCACATCAAGACAGTAAAGGAGATTACAATTATGTTTTGCAAAAAAGGAGGTGTGGGATCTACCCGGGTTGAATATTCCGACCATGGAGCCCTCGCTCACCGGGTAGTCACCACGAATCACGTGCATGTCCGTGCTGCCCACCCCCCCTCCTGCAAGTTACATTACTGTGGGAAGTCAGACTGAAACTTACCAAGCAAGTCAAACAGTTAAATAACCACCAGCTGTAAAGTTGTGGTTATAAAGGAAACAAACAAACAAGGGGTTTGCAGGGAAAAGGGGTGAGGGAAGGTTTGTTTAGATATGGGAGTCGGGGAAGGATTCCCTGAGGAGGGAGGGCAGAATGTCCAAACCGGCTGTGAAGTGGTATCTTACACTCGAGGCTCATCTAAATTCAGACCTGCCACAGCCCACGTGTTCAAGAGCCACAGCCCTGTGGCTGCCATGCAGGATGACTGCACAGAACGATGAGACAGAATCGGCTCTAAGATGCTAGATGCTGAAGATGAGGAACAGGTTCATGGGGGTTCAGTACACTAGTCTCTCTAATTTTTTCTTTTTTTTTTTTTTGCGGTACGCGGGCCTCTCACTGTTGCGGCCTCTCCTGTTGCGCGGCACAGGCTCCGGACGCGCAGGCTCAGCGGCCATGGCTTACGGGCCCAGCCGCTCCGCGGCATGTGGGATCTTCCCAGACCAGGGCACGAACCCGTGTGCCCTGCATCGGCAGGCGGACTCTCAACCACTGCGCCACCAGGGAAGCCCTATTCTCTCTACTTTTGAAAAGTCTTAAAGTTTCCATTAATAGAAAGATTTTTTTTTAATGCCCTCAAAAGCACCTCTAGTTGTTAGTTTCCTATAAATGATTTACTTAGTTTAACGCATAACAGGCAACAACAGATTCTAAAACCATCAGAAAAAAATTTGTTAATGAAGCTAAACGATAACTCTCAGTCAGTCACTGAGGCATCAAAGTGGCCCTCTCACCAGAGTCTAAATAACAGCAATGATACGAAGATTTATTAAAAGGAGGCTGAGTGTGTCCCACGGTAGAGTCAAATATGACAGGCCACTAAGGGCTCTTAAAACAATCTAAAACTACTAAAACATACCCTGCCACTCTGGTACTTTTAGGTGAAAAGCTGACCAGTAATTATGTTAAAATAGATTTTACAGGGCCAGGACATCAGTTAAAACTCCTCTAGGTTTTTCACTCCTTTTAAACCAGTAGGAATAAACGATACAAAAAATAATATTTGATTTTAATTGCTTGACTTTCATTTCTAAAATGTCTTTATTTTGTCACAAACGCCTGAAAAACATCAGGTACATCCTTCTTAGCCCTGCCGATCCCCCCTTCAACAATACATAAGAAATTAAATATCAGTTACGGGACCTCAGCAAAGAACCAGCACAGGCTCCACTTTCCCAGAGCAATCCCATTAGTTTATACATCAACATAGGCTGGGTATGTGTGTGTCCTTATGTGGACCACCAAAATAAATCCACATAGAAGATGGGGCACACTGAGATACTGTTCTTAGTGGCTATTTCCAAGACTTTCTGCATTTCTTTCACTCTGTTGGTCTGTGGAAAATAGTCTATTCTTCCACCATAGAATATTATGAAGCTATTTTTAAAAATGTGCTTCGTATGTATTGTCCTGGAGGGGGTCTGCATTTAAAAAAAAAAAAAACCCAACCCCTGTCAGTACTAGCTGTAGAGTTGAAAATAAATGAATAAAATAACATATTTTAAAATTCTCTAAAATCTTTGTAACCTTGGCTTAGGCAATCATTTCTTAGATATGACACCAAAGGCAGAAGCAACAACAACAAAAAACAGATAAAACAGACTAACACCAAAATTGAAAACATTAATGCTGCAAACAATGCTATCAAGAAAGGGAAAGAGGGCTTCCCTGGTGGCGCAGTGGTTGAGAGTCCGCCTGCCGATGCAGGGGACACGGGTTCGTGCCCCGGTCCGGGAAGATCCCACGTGCCGCGAAGCGGCTGGGCCCGTGAGCCATGGCCACTGAGCCTGCGCGTCCGGAGCCTGTGCTCCGCAACAGGAGAGGCCACAACAGTGAGAGGCCCGCCAAAAAAAAAAAAAAAGAAAGAAAGGGAAAGAAAACCCACAAAATGTGAGACAAGATTTGCAGAGTACATCTCTGATAAGGGACTTGTATCCAGAAAGAATTCTAACTCCGTAATAAAAACAACCTAATTGAAAGATGGGCAAAATATGTGAATAGAGATTTCTCAAAAAAAAAAAAGATATAAAAATGGCCAATAAGCATATCAAGACACGCTCAACATCATTAGCCATTAGGGGAGTGTGAATCAAAAACACACTGCATACCCACGAGGATGGCTATAATCAAAAAGACAGTATTAAGTGTTGGCAAGGATGCAGTGAAATTAGAAACCTCATACATTGGTAGTAAGAATGCAAAATGATACAATTGCCTTGGAAAACAGTTTGGTAATTCCTCAGAAAGTTAGAGTTACCATCATGACCCAGCAATTTCACTCCTAGGTATATACCTGAGGAAAACAGAAACATATGTTCACCCATAAACCTGTATGTGAATGTTCAAGTGGTATTATTCATAATAGCCAAAAAGTGGAAACAACCCAAATATCCATCAACTGATGAATGGATAAATAAAATGGGATGTATCCATATAATGGTATATTATCTGACCAGAAGAAGGAATGAAGTACTGCTATATGCTACAACATAGATGAACCTTGAAAACATTATGCTAAGTGAAAGAAGCCAATCACAAAAGGCTATATGAAACTACAGACAAGAAGGAGATTCATGGTTGCCTACTGCTCGGGATGGGGGTTGGGAGGGTGATATGGTTTGGTTTCTTTCAGAGGGGATGAAATTAGATTGTGATGATTGTTGTAGAATCCTGTGAATATACTAAAAGACACTGAATTGTACACTTTAAATGGTACTTAAGTTGTACATTTGTATGGTAGGTGAATTACAGCTCAATAAAGCTGTTAAAAAAAAAAAGTTTGCTGTAAAAATATTCTCTAACTAGCAAACCTAGAAATAGAAGATGAAGACCTTGTAATAAATACCTTTGAATTATGTGAATTTTTTATAATCCACTGAAATAGGCTGCTGTGGTCATTAAAAACCATGTTTTTGAAGTATATTTAATGATGGTATAATAGTAAACAAATACAGCAGAGTACAAAACTACATATAATTATAATTTTATAAAACAAGAATATATTTGTAAAAAAATGAAAAAAGGATTCTCTCTAGGATGGCAGAATGGTGAGCAATTTAAATACTGTGCTTTAGAATTTTCTATCCTTTTTCTAAATTTTATCCAACAAGCATACATTATTTTTACAATCATAAAAGCAGCTATTTAATTTTTCAGATGAACCACATGCACCAGGAACGCAAGCATGTGACTGTAATTATTATTTAACTGCAGATCCTTTATTAATATCGTATATTAGAGAATATTTTTCCCTTTCATTTTTCATAGTAAAAAGTCGCATATATCCCCCAACTTTTCCCATTGGCTAATTCTGCATAACAAAGCACTCCAAAGTATAGTGGCTTAAAACCACCACCATTTTGTGGGCTCACAATTCGAGAAGGGCTCCACTCCGCTCTCCAAGGTGACCCCACTCTGACTTCTGGGTCTTGGTGATGGCTGTCAGCTGGACGGCCTTCCTTCTCCCTCCTTCACCATGTGAGAGCCCAGCTCAGGCCTCTTTTCCTGGAGGCTGGTGGTCAAGAGGGCGAAAGCGGACTGCAGGAAGCCTGTACCTGCAGCCACCGAGCATCACAATCCCCATATTTCACTGGTCAGAGCAAGTCAGATGGGCCAGATTCAGAGGGAAGAGCACAGACTCTGCCTTGTCGAGGAGAGAAGCAGTACGTGATGCAAGAATGGGAGGGATTGTTGGGGAACCTGTCTGCAGGCAGTTTGGAGACACACCCAGAGAAACCCATTACCAGTAGAGTCAGCCCTAACACAACAGATAAACTTTGTATTTGGTGAAAGGCTGCTATCTGGCCCCTATTTTCTTTCCTTTTTTTTTTTTTTTTTTTGCGGTATACGGGCCTCTGTTGTGGCCTCTCCCGTTGCAGAGCACAGGCTCCGGGCGCGCAGGCTCAGCGGCCATAGCTCACGGGCCCAGCCGCTCTGCGGCATGTGGGATCCGGGGCACCAACCTGTGTCCCCTGCATTGGCAGGCGGACTCTCAACCACTGCGCCACCAGGGAAGCCCCTGGCCCCTATTTTCTACTGTTCTTGTAAGAGATGCAGTCTACTGAAAAAATGCTGGCCCCTTCATTTGATAAACAGCCCCATTCCATTTGCTAAAACTTCACTATTTAAAAAAAAAAAAATCACAGAAAAAAAAGAGGGAAAACTCGATTTTAGTCATATTTGGCTATAGCAGAGAAGATAGTAAATATTCTAGGCTTTGTGGGCCATACAGTCTCTGTCTCAACTAGTTGACTCTGCTTGACTGTAACACAACAGCAGCTACAGGCAGTATACAAACGAAACAAGTGTAGCTGTGTTCCAATAAAACTCTTTTATGGACACTGGAATTTGAATGTCATATCATTTTCACCCGTCATGAAATATTCTTGTAATTTTTTTAAACCATTCTTAGGTTGTATGCAGAAACCATGCTTGGCTCAAGGGCCATACAGAAACAGGCAGGGGGCCAGATTTGGCCCACAGGCTATAGTTTGCCAACCCCTGTGCTATAGTTGATTCAAAAGATATATTAAAATGCCAAGAGAGGAAATACTCCGCTGAGTACCTTATACACACACAGCCACATGCATTTCCTGTGTAGAACCTTCAACCTGCAGCTACCAAAGTTCTCACTGCCCTCAAACTGCTCTACCGAAGAGCCGTTTTACCTTCCGTTCAACTTTTCTCACTACTTTAATTCTTGGTTTCTTTTCTTTTTGTTTTGCTACTGACAACAGTAAGGCCTGTGCTCTTCCTGTGTCAGCCTTCCAACCTCAAGCGAGCCCACTTTGCCTTTATTTACTAGAAAATGCCAGCAACCTAAAAATGACAAAACTACCCTATTCTGGTTATTTTATTCCTAGTGTAGTGTTTTATTCAAATGATTAAAAAAAATACTGATGATCACATTAACAGTATCCAGGAACATAAAAAAAAAAAAAAATGTGCAGGCAACTAGACACTTGTCAGTTTAGCTCAAAACATACGAAAGGAACAAACAACGCTCTTGGTGATGGTATGGTGGCAGGACCAAGCTGCCAGGTACAGAGGGAATGACGGCCTCTAAAATACTAAGAGTATCTGCTCTGACATTGAACCTGCCTCGTCTGTGAACTCCTCGCATTTGAATCTGGCTCTTAGTCTTTATTCAGTGAGGGACAACTCGAACCTGACGTCAGCTAAGAGGTCAACATACCACATTAACCCTTGTTTGGAACACTTGGCATTCTCACCAGGCATCTGAAGAGGCACAGATGGTCCGGTAATCTTTAAATATGCATGATCTGCCTCTGAAAATGCTGTCAGGGCCCCTGCCCCAGGAAAGGAGCAGCGTTCCATCATCTCCCGTGTTACCTGCAGTCCTTTTTTCAAACAAGACTGATCGTTTGGATCCTTCAGCTTTTTTTTTTTTTTTTTTTTTGCCTAGCAGAGGCCATCTCTGATACCAAGATAAAAAAAAAACTTATTTTACATGATAGTACAGTACAAACAAAAATGACGAGACTTTATATTGGATCAAGTCAGTAACCTTATCCTATTCAGTCCCCAACCTTTCACCAAGGGAGCTAAGAGATGACAGGTTACTGTCTATGACCTTGACTCTCCAAAGTGATGCTAATACCACCACAGAGTCAAGGCTTTCCTTGAGGATCTTAATACTATTCACATTTTACATTTGTACTTCATTACCTAGAGTCTGCCATCACATTTTAAGTCACCAAAGAGACAGGCTCCACATGTGGGGCGTATTGATCCTGAGTTTTTCAAACACGGAGGTGGGACCACTGCCCGGGGCCTGAGTCAGAGCTGGGTTTGCTCCCGCCCCTGCTCCTCCCCACCCCCCCAACAGTGTCTGCTCAGCCAACTGGCTCCCTGGGCTGTTTTCTCATCCGTCAAACGTGAATGATGACCCATGCCCTCTGACCTCTCAGGGCTGTGTAAAGGTCAAGCCCGTGACAAAGGTACAGCTGCTTTGTAAACGTTAAAACAAAAGCTATTTTCTTTTATTATAAACCTTCTTCCTCAAGCATCAACAACTAACTTTTGTTCAGGTCTGCAGGGGCTGGGAAAGAAGTCAGATGAGCCTATGTTTTTGCTTTGGTTTGTAATCACAGTTTCATCTTTCCAGACTGAAGAGTCCTTTTTGATTTTAATTTCTTCTCCTGGTTTGGTAGGTCTTTTAGTTGTTCCTCTTAACTCTTTCCAGCGCTCTTGTAGCCCTTCTACCAAATAGCAACACACACACACACACACACACACACACACACACACACACACACGGCGCGCACACAAGCGTGCACATGATTCAAAGCGTAAGATCTTGAAATATTTATAACTGTCCTGGAACCGCCCAGCATTTCCTGGACGTCATCGGCTATAACAGGCAGCACATGAGCCAAATACCTGTTAGAAACAGTCTGAATGATCCTGAAATACAACTTTGGAGCCCGATGACTGGCTACATATAATGTAGGCTCTTTTTTTGTAGTGGTTCTAAATGCACTGCCTTACCGTTTTCTTTCTGTACACGATGTAGTAGCCTGGCTTGCCCACTCCTACAGCTTCAGAGCTGGGGCAGATCACCTTCAGCCTTATCTTCCCCATTGGTTTGTTATTTTCCTATCTGAAAATGCTTAATATCAAAACATAAATTCAGGCAATCTCAAAGATATTACAGACTGGGTCCCCTTTTATTAAAAACCAGCATCAACGTCTGTGATATTAACAGTCAACACTAAGTATCCTTTGTCCTGTCCCTTGTTTCTTCTCTCACAGCCAGTCCCTCCACTTCTTTTGCCAGAGGAAGCTGTCGAAAAACTTTTAAGCCTCTCTCTCTGTGCCCCCCACCCAAACCCCAGCTTACAGCCAATGTGTTTACCATTATTCTTTGAACTGCACTTGTTCGTGTCATTATACCCTTTTGTGTACATGTTTATAATAATATATATATATATATATACACACATACCAGCTCTACTTATGCCCTTAAAGATATTTCCTACCTCAAAAGGAAACTATATTAGTGAAACATCATTTATGTCTATCAGAAAACTGGAAGCTCCCTCCCAATATACACTATCAGCTCAAGCTCCCTGTTATCAAAGGGATTCCTGGTCTACAGGACACCAGAGTCACCTGGGGCATCATCCTTGGAAGCAGAGTCACCTGCTGAAAACTGTTACGATGTCTCTGGTGGATGGCAGAGGGACTTGTAAAAATACCCTCGAGTTCTTTGAAAACTTCTGGGAAAGAGCCCGGTCTATTACTGCTGTTTCCTAGCATTTCACTGCTCGGCCAAATCATTTCAAGTTGTGCTCTGGTGGGTCCTTAGAGCATTTCTTATGCCCATCTTGCTCGCAGCTGTTTCTCTTTAGCCCAACATGTACAGCTGCTTGACTGCTCATACTGTCGGCTGTTTCGGCAAGTGTCCAGCCTCGAAAAACAGCGGGTTAAGAAGGATTACTTTCATGCTCGTGCAACAGATGCAAAGGAAAAAACTCCTCGTTACTGGTGACAATCTTGTCGTTTAATGTCAACTATGGCAGATAGGCCATGTGTACTTTTTTTCTGGAATTCTCAGGTTTACATTTTCAATAGGGTTTTGATTCTTAAAATGGTTCTGCTTTCATTTGAGAGTGTTTAAAGACATGGAATGAAAATTATAATGTATAATGACAGCATAAGAGATTTTATGCCTATAATTTTTAAGAGGAGTTTAACAGAGTACCTGTGCATATTCTTCAGTTGATTTTCTTTTATTTACCCAGTGATTTTTATATTTAGTATTGGGTCAAGTACTTACTGCTACATAGGGACATAGGCAGAATGGGCTAGGACATAAGTCCCTACTTCTCTGAATCATAATGTCAACTGCAATACATTTCACAAGAAAAGTGAGTCATTAAAATAAAATTTTTCCTTGTGAATTTTTGGTCATGATACAGAATCAAGGCCCCAGGGTCAAGAAAGTTAAAACTTGACCCTGTACAAACAACGATATATAAAATGAGATACATGTATATATTGTAGAGCCCAGGGAGTAGAGCTAATAGTTTATAATAACTTTAAATGGAGTATAATCTATAAAAATACTGAATCACTATGTTGTACACTTGAAACTAATATAATATTGTAAAGCAACTATACTTTAATAATAAAAAAAGAAAGTTAAAAGCTACCTAATCCCATCACCTACGTGGTGCTGCCACCCCTGGATAAGGACAGGCCTTGGGGGCAGCCGCTGTCAATTCCAATGCTGGAAACTGGGCACTGCTCAGTTAGCAACTGTGTTCTTGGTCATTTGACACCAGTAATAATTACAGTTTTGTAATAATTCACTTTTTACATAGGAATGTGAGTAGATTCAAGACCACTGTATCTCTTTGCCTCTCGCTTTGATATCCATTCCTGACCGAGGGGTTAGGGGTGGGCTTAAGGCTGGGGGTCAGGAAGGCCACCCAAACCCAATGTGCCCATGGGAGTTGCTCCGGGTGTGAATGTTTACGAGTCTTGTCTACCACCGTGGAAAAAACTGTGAAATGTGCTGACCCAGCAGTGTCGGAGAATTTCAGGAACAGGAAACTCATTATTCCCAGGCAGCTGACTTCATCCTTGGACAACTTGACCTCCTAGACAGTTGTTCTTATCTACCGAAGGAAATCTAATCTCCAATCAGCTCTGTGTATTACATCTTCATCAAACACCACAAAGGAATGGAGGGAGAGGACACGGAACCCCTGGGCTCCTTTCAGAGACTTGAAAAGTGATATTAATAGGTGTCAAAGACTACTTTCTTCCTGGCAGTGATTCTACATTAAAGAGACAATCAGTAATTGAAGCAAGCAAGCAAGCAAGCTCTTCTTTCCGTTTTAATCTACGGACAAAGGCCAGTGTGGTAACGAGTGGGTTAGCACCACTTTAATATTTTAACTTTGAAAAGGAATACAGTTCACATCTTATTAGAGAGGAGTAAAAGGGCCCACCAAAATGAAAACACTACGAAACATTTTCTGACTACGTTAAGGAAGCAATATGAATAGAAAAATTTGAAAATGATCATGTAACATGCAAGAGTTAAAATAGGGTGTCAATAGAAAACAGGATTCTGCACAGACTTAAAACAAAGGACTGCACCTAATAAACCTGTACACAGTCTCAGATATCAAGCACAAGGTTAAAAACCACCTTATAGGATTTACTTTTATATTTCTTCAGTTGTAGTGCTGGCATATGATAGGAAAACTGCACGGTTTCTAAAAGCATGAAGTGTTTTACTCACAAAAGCCGAGGCACTCCTATTTCCGTTCAGTTCTTTACGTATGTGCATGCCTGGAACCCAGAGCCCAAAGATCTGGGCTTATGATAATTTATCCGCACATCTCCAAATAACCAATTACATCAAGACTTAGATGTGAGAAAGGAATCACGTCAGGATTCGGCTACATGTCTGTCTACAACTGGAAAGACACCGACCTACCCTTTTCTCCTTTCTGGGCAAGGTTTTCCTTCTAGGTGAGTTCACAAAGCGGGGCTTGCGGGAACCCTTCACGGGGCTGCTGGGGCGGGGCCCCCTGAGCTCCAGGTACTTCCTTCCTTCCAACCCCCCCCCCCCACTCCCCACCCCCGCCCTTTCTCCAGGCCGCTCCACCCAGAGCCCTTCTTCCCCTTTCACATACCTAGAAATGTTAACAAGCCGACTGGTCTGCAATGTCACTGATCCCTCAGATGAAACAGACACAGGTATTCCTCCATGAATACCACGAAAGGAATATATGGCTTTGGTGTATCTACCTTGGGAAAGTGGAACCCGAGGAAAGCAACTAACGAAGCGTGACCACGGCAAACGGAGGGTGTTGGTACAACGCCCGGTAGGGTCTTCACTGACAGCTCAAGCTTTTCTTTGGCAAAAGCTTTCATGTCAAAAAAGGATGGATCACTCTAAGGACAGCCCTGAACAAGGCCCAAATTTGCTTACTACTCTTTTTGGACAATTGAGCCCTGAGGAGTGTGGAAAAAAAAAGAGTCTTGTAGTAATTGCTTATCCCTAGAAAATACTGTATTCTAATTATTTCTTTAAATGTGTATTAATCTTAACCTTATTAGCATTACATCAGTGGCAGCAGTAGAATCATAACAATAATATAAAAAGCAGGTAGTGCTAGGCACTGTCCTAGGAGTTTTATGTATATGAACACATTTAATTCTCAAAACTACCCTATTTTGGGGGCAGGGGAGAAGGACCCTATGAGCTAGGTGCTAGTACTATCCCCCGCCATTGTACAAATGAGGAAACTGAGGCACAGAGAGGTTAATCAACTTGCCCAAGATCACAAAGCTAACAAGTGATGGGGTCAGGATTGGAACCCAGTCAGTCTGGCTCCTAAATCTGAACTCTTGGGCACCGTGTGACTGTCTTTCATAAGTCTCCAATACAGGATCAGGTCCCACTTAAATGATTAGGGTACCCCCTCCTTGGAAATCATTCAACTTCGAAGATTTCCTGAGATTATTTACCATCGTAACGTGTGGTCCACGAACTAGAAGATTTTAAATAAGGCCAACCCTTTGTTTATTATGCAACGCTGCCTGGATTGTAAAATCAATATATATGTATTTCCTCCGAACGAGAAGAAAAATTAACAGCGGGAGTCAATGTAAAACACAAGAGCAGTGGGTATAAATTGGCTGTGGGGTGCTCAAGCAAACACTTCTACCACCCCTGCCCCTTGGTCAGCGCTTGCTCCCGCTAAAGGATTGGAAGTGTCCTTAATCGCCGAGCTCACGTCATCTTATGTGTCCCCACAGAACAAACTGGGAGAGGCAGAGGAGGGGATGGTACTCACACTTGACAAATATGAAAACCGAAGAGTTCTGGGGAGGCCTGAAGAAGACTGGAGGCTCAGACGACGCTGATGCTTAGTGTCTGTTGCCAAACGACAGCCGCCGTCCACACTGCCCACGACACTCCGTGCTCACTAGCAGCGTTCAGGATGGCGGCTGGGATTCAGCTGAACCCCGAGGTCTTTCCCTGGCAACCCGCCCTCAGCCCGACGACATCAGGCTTGTGCCCTCCTGAGTCCTTGTCATCTTCCCTCCTGCTCTGTCTCACAGGACCTTGGAGGTCAAAAACCGGGAGTGCTTTTCGAGATCCATCACTTTTTTCTTCACATCTGTATATGACGGAGCCCCAGGTTTCTCCTCATTCTCTCACACCTTCTCCGCCTTCTCGGGATGACTGACTTCTATCCCAGTAGATTTCTGTGTATATGCGTCGTCGCATGAGAAAGAGGGGGCTGGGCTTTTATTTCCTCCAGAAGGACTTAGAGAACTTTTTGGTTACTGAGTTTTTAAAATTTTTTACTCCTTACTTTTCATCATCAAATATAAGTCCTTACACCGTCATTTGTACAAAATACAAGTTCTCTAACACTTAGAATTGTTCTTTATTTATGTGTGCCCCACCTGATGCCACAAAGGATGAGGTGGTTTATCCATGACTGTGACAGCTGGATGTCATTTCCTGCATTTTCAGTTGTGAGCCCCTGATAGAAAGGAAACGCAGCTCTCGGCAAAGGCTGGACCCACAGGGCTTTCGTAAGTGACTTTCAAGAACACACTTCAAAGCAGCACACGGCTAACGTCTCAGAAATAAGCTTTTCTTCATCACATTTCTAATAATTACTGAAAACGAATTATTGGCATTGTCCATCTGGACCATGTATCAGAAAACTGTCAGTTTCTTAGACAACAGAAAATAGTCTAAAACCTACACCAGATCATTTGAGGAAGAGCGTAGGCTAGGATATGCTCCTAGATAAGCATATTACGGAAGCTGCGTTTGGATTCTTCTCCTGTCAGGTAGGTACGTGCTAGCTCTACCCTAAACGCTGTCTTCCCTGCTCTAGAGCTCAGGATTTGGGGGCTTCAGCTTAGTACTGCTACTGAATGCTTCTGAGAAAGAGCCAGGTCCTGCCTGTGACCTTGACTTAGACAGAGATGGCCCTTCATTATGACGGGTCCACGAGTCAGGTTCTCACCTTACATGGTCTTCACTACCTACCTACCAACATACCTACAGTATATGAAACTTCTCTCAGTCAGCGATGTAGAAAACACGTCCTTAGCCACTCAAGAATGACTTCATATTGTCACCAAGCCAGACTGGAAAGCTGATTCCTTAAAGCAATCATTTATTCAAGCTTTATCTCTGTATAAAGCCAGACGAGGGGAAGGCCATACACTTGGCCTACATTACTAAGTCCCCGTGTCACATTCTGCCCTTGGCTTCCACTGAAGTCAGTAATAAATAGTTATGCATATCCAATAATTTTAATCCTCTTTTACTCAATCGGGGTCATTCATTTTGTCATTTAACTCCCTTCATAGCAAATTCCCCTCAGAACCAGGGAATGGAAATAAACTAGTATTTGTCTTCCCATTAGACAAGAATAGTTATATAACAGCTTTCTCAGGGCTGCTATGAAATTCAAACCTAAGTCTCAAGTTCAAATGTCCTTAACCAAGACTGCAAAAATTTATAGTAAATATATATGGCCCTCTCCTTCTTTCCAACTTGATATTTTCACCCCGCTTGCTTTCTGTTTTATTTTACCTATATTTTCATTGTTAAAAGCCTCAAAGGTTTTTGGAGAGCTGACACCTATAAGGATTTCATCTTCATCAAGAAAAAGAGTCAGAGTGATGATACACTGCATCTTGATTCACTTAGAAGGCTACTTCTCAGGAAAGAAGACTCAGTAATATCTAGACGAAGCATATGTGTCTAAGATAAAAGGAAGGAGAAAGAGAAAGATGAAGATGATTTCAAGGCCATATGCTTGGGAAGCAAAAGAACACAGCAGAGAGATGTGGGAAGGAAATTAGTCTTTAGGAAGCTAGTTATCAACAAATCTTCACTAGTCCACATCTGGGCAGCTGTTGGTCATCTACACACTCTCCAGAGATGAATTTAACAAAAACTAGCCTGGTGCGAAGTCAGGAAACGTCGGCTCTATCACTGAGTGTTGTCTCTTTATTTCTGTGTCTGCTTTCTCATCTGCAAAATGAAGCCATTAGGGAAAAAAAAAAGTCGCAAGCACTATCCGGTTCTAACATTTTATGATTTTTGAGATGGAATCTAAGAAATGAAAAGAATCTGATGAAAGAGATGTAAAGCTGGAGTCACTCCTTCATTTACATACTGTACTAGAAGAATCTCCTTAGGGGTGTGTATGGGGAGAGGAGTAAGCAAGACAGTCGATCTACTGGTGCAAGAAAAAAATGACCAGAACATCCGTTCATCGTTCTTTTTACCTTAAAAGGAAAGAAATGCATCTTAGATCAACATCAGCACCCTCATTTGGGTTCACTCGTTAGATGGCCCTATGTCAAGCGTCTGGTTTATTTACGGTAGGACGTCATCTTTGTGGTTTTATAAAAAAAAAAAAAAAAAAAAAAAAAAACCTTTAAGCAATGAGGTGAAGAGTGACCACAAAAATATTTTGTACTATACAGAAGTGATATAGTTACTTTATGGCAAAATACATAGAAGAATTTGTTCTAAATTTACTGACGTATTCTATGATCACAACTGGACTGGCAGATTTTTTTTTTCCAGTGAGCTTACTTAATCCCTTCAAGGTAAAGATGAGGTTTTAACAAGTGCAAGAAAATAGGTGCCTTTTGGAAAGAAACATACTATGGAGAAAGCATTTTGAAAAGAGATGTGCTTTTGTATCTATAGAGAACTTAGAAATACTTTTCTAATCTATTTTAACTTTTTTTTTTTTTTTTTTTTTTTTGGCGGTACTCGGGCCTCTCACTGTTGTGGCCTCTCCCGTTGCGGAGCACAGGCTCCAGACACCCAGGCTCAGCGGCCATGGCTCACGGGCCCAGCCACTCCGCGGCATGTGGGATCTTCCTGGACCGGGGCACGAACCCGTGTCCCCTGCATCGGCAGGCAGACTCCCAACCACTGTGCCACCAGGGAAGCCCTATTTTAACATTTTCAATAAATATAAAAAGGTTTTTTTATTTTGAACTCCCTCATCCTTATTAATATAAACTCTAATACCTTTTGTGAGAACATAATGAAAATAGAAATTTACCAGACAGATTTTAACCAAAACTGTTGCATAACTGGTAGATTGTTTAAAAATGAGAATTAATTTTAGTTAATAAATTTAGCCAATAATGCTCTTCGTCCATTTGGATCAATAAACCTTTGTGAGGTAACCTTTTTTTCAGCTATTCTAAGTTTTAAAACCAAATAGCAAAATAAACTGAATGTAGGACTAGACTTTCAAATTGCTTCCCCGCTAAGTGTTTACCGAGATTTTTAAAGACAATGGTATAAATTCATCCACAGTACCTTCATTAAGGTAAAAAAAACACCCCACAACATATCAATGATAATTTTTAACAAGAGCAAGTTCTTAGCTTTAATATTTATTTTATCTTTAGTGCATCCTTTTAAAATTCCTGTAGATTATAAAACATAAAATAATACAGTAGTACACACATGACACGTATAAATTAAAATGCAAATGTTGAGAGCATGTGCTCAGATTTTTTTCCCTGATGTGATGCACAATAAAAACTTGGACACCTGGTAAATCTGTGGTAATCACACCAATTTATCTTTGTTTTTCCCAAGCTCGCAAAAAAGTAACAAACTTTAGAATCATTATTTACTTAATCATTTCTCCCAATACAATAAATAACGCCTTAAGTCAAAGGATTTCCTGGGATGGCTCCCCAAAGAAAAGAATCCCTTGTACCAAGCAAGTATATCTAGTTCACAAACAGAAATTTACAAGTTATTTCTGCCTCATCAAATTCAATATGTAAAAGATTTCTTTCCACCCATCACACCTTAGTACATGTCTTGTTTTTCTAACTGTAAAAGTACTGCAATGAGTAGTAGTGGGGAAAATAAATCAAACTATAAAAAGACAGAAGTAATCACACACAGAAAAAGATATAAGTAGAAAGTGAAAAATTATCTACACTCCCTTCCCTCCTCAGAAAAGCATGTAATATTTTTTAAATGCACTGGCTACTTTCTCACTCAATATTCAAAGTCACTTCTCCATAGTAGAACATTCACCTCCATAAACATGTTTAATAGTTTCAATGTATTTCAATATACAGATACATCTTATTTCACTTAGCCCAAATATCACACTAATGGACATTCATATTATTTCCAATTCATGTACTACTATGAAAGATCTGTGTTTTGGTTTTTGTTTTTTAACGAAACACAGGATAGAAGGTCTCTCCTCAGTTGGTGTATCCAATAATTTTAGGTAAATATTTCTAGCTTATAACTCATTATTTAGCACTATTCTGCATATCATCAGAACAGTCTTTTCTTCTCATAAATACCAAGTTGAAATGAATTCTTAAATGGTCTTTTGTTTCAGATTTGCAGAAATGGGGATGAATTTGTTCTGAAATAGTATTTGGCCACTCTGGTTAAGTGGAAAACAACAATTCCTTTCAAAACGTTACTGTGCACTGAAGCTTTTTCGAACTCTTGCAAAAATTTTTCACATGAGGAAACAAGGTAATTTCTTTAAAACAAAAAGAATATGAAAGATTTATATTCATAATTCTAAAAGTCCTTATTTTGAAATTAATGAAAAATTGATATTGTTTATTTAACTGAAGTCACACTATGTTCTCATTCAACACACTTCCCAAAGCCTATTCAGAATGGTCTGTGACTCATAACATGTGAATAAAGAGATTTCTTTAATAAGATAGAATATTTTCTGCTTTTTGTATCAAGCATTTAATAGTTTAAAATAATTACAGGATAGGAATATTTCTCTCTTAGGTAATCAATCACTCAAGTTAAATATATATTACCATCTTTTATAAAAGGCCCTTAATTTTCTAATTCAAGCTTAAAAAAAATCAATTAAGGTTCAATTTTTAAACAAATGTATTCCCCAGGGGCTAATTTTAAAGCCTGCATCCATCTGACATAGTCAGTAATTAGGCCTCCCGAAAATTGGTGACTGTATCTACTACTGTCACAACAAAACACATTCACAGGAAGTGGAAATAACAGCTAATCTGGACGGCTCTGGTTTATAAGAATTCCTTTCTTTCTAAGAGTTCTACCTTTGTTCCTTCAACTTTCTTCAATGTTCTCAGTTCTTTTTCTTCCGCAAAAGAGAAATGTTACTTTTTATATTGTGTAAAAGAATTAAAATAGGTAATTTTATTATATTATGAAAATACACGGTATACTCATTCATTTCTGCCGCAAGGAAAAATTACCTTGCTTTCTCCTTTCTGTATACCAGTTATCTAAACAGTAAGGAGCCGGGCACTCACAGTTAAAATCGGCTAAAGCTTCAACCTCCCCTCCCCAGCCTTGCCAGGCTGCAGGATGGCTGTAAAGTCAGCACAGGTGACTGACATGTTTACATCAGATAAGGCCGAGCGGAGCGCACAGCACACACAATCAAGCTCCAAGCCAACAACAGGACTACACACGGGTGATAAAAAGCAAACACATACACTCTGACTGTGGACTCCGGTGGACGCCCATGACATCTTCTGAACAGGTTCATCTGAATCATTCATAAGTCAAGTCTGATGTGAAGCAGCAAGACTAAATAACTAATGACAAATTCCTGACTAGGATACTTCTAGCTGGAGAATTTTGCCTGCCGATAAACGCCATCGGGTTCGGTGTACCATAAGTTACGTAGGGTAGGACCAGTTAAAGTGAGTCAACCACAAACAGTGGATACCACACTGCTTCTGAGATCCAAGGACTCTGCCTGACAAATCACCAACTTCCAGTGACCCACACCACCGTCCCACTCTATGTCAGAGCAAAGAGGAAGGGAGGGAGGGAGGAAGGAAAGAAGGAAAGGAAAGGAAGAATGAGAGAGGAGGGAGGAAAGGAGGAAAGGAAAGGAAAGGGAGGAAGGAAGAGGGAAGAAGGAAGAGGGAGGAAGGAAGGAAGGAAGAGGAAGGAAGAGGGAGGAAGGAAGGAAGGAAGAGGAAGGAAGAGGGAGGAAGGAAGGAAGAGGAAGGAAGAGGGAGGAAGGAAGGAAGGGAGGGAGGGAGGGAGAGGGAAGGAAGGAAGGAAGGGAAGAAAAAGGAAGGAAGGAAGGCAGGAAGGGAAAGGAAAGGAAAGAAGGAAGGAAGGAAGGAAGGAAGAAAGGAAGTTAGAAAATTATCAAGCTTTATTTTCAGAGACACTGAGGATTCTAAAGCAGAAGGAAGAACGAAATTGTGAGAAGTGGGTCAGCTGAAAGCGGCTCTCCTTAGAGGGCAGACTCCTCTGTCCGCCAGCCTACCTGGCAGCCGGTCCTCCATCCCCCAGACTTGACGCCCCCATACTGCCCATGTGGGCACCCCTTTTATTATTCTGCCTAAAGCTTCTCTAAACAGAGCTTGAAAAAGTTAGCATCCTCTTAAAAATATATATGTGAAGAAAAATGTATCTTTTTATTCCAATCTTTCCTGTTCAACTTAGAAATACTCAATCAAGACTAGCAGATATGGGCTTCCCCGGTGGCGCAGTGGTTGAGAGTCCGCCTGCCGAGGCAGGGGACGCAGGTTCGTGCCCCGGTCCGGGAAGATCCCACGTGCCGCGGAGTGGCTGGGCCCGTGAGCCATGGCCGCTGGGCCTGCGCGTCCGGAGCCTGTGCTCTGCAGTGGGAGAGGCCGCAACAGTGAGAGGCCCGCGTACCGCAAAAAAAAAAAAAAAAAAAAAGAGTAGGAGATGTGGTAAAGGGCTCTCACCCACATTGCTGGGACTACAAACTGGTGCAGCCCCTCCATGAAACAACCTGGCAACATGTACTGAGAGCCTTAACATATTCATACCCTCTGAACAAGTAACTCCCCCAAAGGGGAATCTGTTCTAAGGAAATCATCCAATATAAGAAAAAGTTTTATACAAAGAGATGTTGATGGCACCATTATTTATGGTAGCAAAGAACTGGAACCAATATACAGGCTATTGAAACTTCATTAGACTTCTAGGCAGTCATTAAAAATTGTCACTGTGAAGAATACTTAATGATATGAGGAAATATAGAGACAGTATAATCTCAAAGAGATTTTTTAAAAAGATATTGGAAAGATACCCACCAAAACATTGACATTGATTGCTTCTGGATAAAATGATCACGGTAATTCTTCACTATATTTGTCAATATTTTTCAAGTTTTTCATATAGAAAATATACCCCCCCACACACACACACACGTCTCTCCTCTTAAATGCCACTGAAAACCATGAAAAGCTCTAGTTCACCTAAACAGACGTAAGAAAAAAGAAGTTCCATATAACACAAAACAAAAATATTCACTGTGGCCTATTTACTGGACCAAATTTTCATTGACATGTTTTAAATCTGTGAATATCTGATGCTGAAACTGCAAAAGAAAAGTAAGTCAACTAGCTTCTCCTAACCTATATTTTTCATTTAAAATGCCTCTTAAATTTGCTCCTGTCCTCCTACTTTGGCTCAATGTGCCAAAAAAAAAGAAGTGTCTTCTGGGTTTATCACAGTTGTTTCTGAACAGTTCTTGCTATGCCAAAGCATTTGAACTTTTCACCTGAGTGCAGGCAGAGCCTAGTTTATGAATGGGTTGTATTCCAAGTGTTCATTTGGAAGGTGGCTGTTTGTTTCAATGCGGAAACGTATTCCAATTCCTAATGGAGTAAGAGCCTGGGGTCTTGGTCCTATGAGGGAGCGGTTAGTTGAAGAGAAAGTTTCTTCTCAGGCTTCTGGGCACAGAAGAAAGCTAGAGCACAGTTTCAAAAAGGTAAAGCTAATTAGCAGCACAGTGAAACGGGTCATTTTGGAACATGGAAACTTCAGGAGTCAGGGAAGACGTGTGAAAGATGCATGAACACCGCAGGCCTTGGGTGTGTGAAAGACGGAGAGGGCAACGTGGTCGGGCTGGAGGAGGATGACTCAGGAAATTCAAGAGTAAAGAAATTAAGGTTCTGCTTATTTAGATGAGTGTCTTCAAATTTTTTAAGACTATGGATGACTCAGTCAGCAAGGCTTCCAGCACCATTCATACCTGGTTATCCCTGGAAACAAAACAATGACAACTGGGCTTCCCTGGTGGTGCAGTGGTTAAGAATCTGCCTGCCAATGCAGGGGACACAGGTTCGAGCCCTGGTCCGGGAAGGTCCCACATGCTGCGGAGCAGCTAAGCCCGTGCGCCACAACTACTGAGCCGTGAGCCACAACTACTGAAGCCAGCACATCTAGAGCCTCTGCAACAAGAGAAAGCCTGCTATGAGAAGCCCGTGCACCACAACGAAGAGTAGGCCCCGCTCAGCGCAACTAGAGAAAGCCTGCGTGCAGCAACAAAGACCAAACGCAGCCAAAAATAAATTTATTTAGAAAAACAAAACAAACAAACAAACAAACAAAAACAATGACAGCGATTGTGTGTATGTTTGTGTGTAGCGGGATTCCAACCTGGGTGTACGGGTATGCAAAATAAACTGTAAATACAAATGTTTCTGTTTATAATGCGATAGGTGTTCTTGAAAAACTTTAGGTTCTGCCTAACACTAAAATAGATTTTAGGGAGAACACTCAAAACCTGTGGAAGGCTTAAAAAAAAAAAAACGTTGGGCTTCCCTGGTGGCACAGTGGTTGAGAGTCTGCCTGCCGATGCAGGGGACACGGTTTGGTGCCCCGGTCCGGGAGGATCCCACATGCCACGGAGTGGCTGGGCCCGTGAGCCATGGCCGCTGAGCCTGCACGTCCGGAGCCTGTGCTCTGCAATGGGAGAGGCCACAACAGTGAGAGGCCCGCGTAACGCAAAAAAAAGAAGAAAAAAAGAAAAAAAAATGTTAAAAATATACATGTCCGTCTTCAAAACTGTTTAATTCCTAAGAAAAACAAGAAATTTTACCTTTAAAAATACAATTGTGAAGATCATTCAACACAAATAATATAAGGAACGATTGAGTTTATACAGACTAGAACCAAATGCACATAGACTGGACAGAACCATGAAATTAGTTCTTCCAAGACATTGGACCTGGCCACCTGAGTCAAGCAAAGAGCAAGGACAAGGGGGACAGGTGTCCCGCTGTCCTACCTGGTCTGCTCCTTTGGCCACATCGGGTATTTTTGCATCCAGTTGCTGTTATCTGGAGGCATTAAACAGTGCTGTGCCCAAGGAAAACTGTGTAGGGACCAATTTCTGCCTCGTATGTCAGCACTCCCCACTGACCAAACTTGTGTAAACTAATTTGTGTAATGTAAACACGCACATAGCAAAAAAGCCTGCATGATTACGCATTTTCTAAAGTAGATTCAAATCTGTAAAGGAAACCCCACTTTCTTTTCTTCCATCCAGCCTGACCACCGCGTGAAAGCTTCCTCCAGGATACCAACACTTAGGAATTCCAGATGAGAAGTCTGGGATGCATGACCTGAGAAAAGCAGGGCAGCTGCTAGCACACAGGGCACCTCTGTGCACATCAGAAGATGAACTTCCTCTGTGCAGGCAAATTACAAAAAGGGAGCTGTGGCCCTCTGCCGCGGGTGGTTGGCAGTACTGCCCCTTCCACCCAGGTGCCTCTGTGCAGGTTATGTGATTGCAGTGCCATCCAGGTCCCTCATTCTGGGGTCGGTTAATACAGAATACCTTCCTCAACATGCAGGTGGAAACAAAAACAGAGCATGTTTATTACAGTTACAAATAGCACTAAGCTCTGAATGTTAGGGGGTCCAGCAACTTGCAGATAGGATTTGAATCCTAAATGACCAAGCCCAAAGGAATCAATGTAAACAGAAGCAATTTAAATAGGAATACGTGGGACTTCCCTGGCTGTCCAGTAGTTAAGACTCCATGCTTCCACTGCAGGGGGCACGGGTTCTATCCCCAGTCAGGGAACTAAGATCCTGCATGCCAAGAGGCACGCCCCCCCCCCCCAAAAAAAGGAATACATGCAAGAGAATGGAAAAAAACAGAACTGTAAAAATAGAAGATGGGAAGCATAATGGCACCTGAGGAAAGGTTCAGCAGGTCCCTGCAAATGACACAGGCTCTTTATGCTTTTTTTTCTTTCTTTTTAATAAATTTATTTATTTATTTTTGGCTGCATTGAGTCTTCATTGCTGCACGCGGGCTTTCTCTAGTTGTAGCGAGCAGGGGCTACTCTCTGTTGCGGTGCGCGGGCTTCTCACTGCAGCGGCTTCTCTTGTTGCGGAGCACAGGCTCTAGGTGCGCGCGCTTCAGTAGCTGGGTCTCGCAGGCTCTAGAGTGCAGGCTCAGTAGTTGTGGCTCGCGGGCTCTAGAGCACAGGCTCAGTAGTTGCGGCGCACGGGCTTAGTCGCTCTGTGGCATGTGGGATCTTCCCGGACCAGGGCTTGAACCCGTGTCCCCTGCACTGGCAGGCGGATTCTCAACCACTGTACCACCAGGGAAGCCTCCTTTATGCTTTTGTACATGCTGCTTACTCTGCCTATGACCGTCTTCTCCAGCCTCTTTGAATGCCAACTCATTCATCAAGATACAACTCAAATAGCACTAACTCTCCCTGGGCAGTTTATGAAGCCTCTGTTGTCTGGAGATCTGTGCACACAACCTGGGGAGAGGGGTCCCTCGTCCAGAAGGATTCCAAGGCTTGAGAACTATCACTGTCCCTCCACCCAGGTGCCACCCAGCAGCCAAGCCTGCACGGCAGGAGACCCAATGGCCGCAGCTGTCTGATCTGATGGCCGCTCTCTTTTTTGTCTCTACCCTTCTCTCCCTCTTATGGAATCTAAAATTAGGATGTAGGGTGACTAAATGCCATCCGAATGGACCTGGATCTGGGGGCAAATAAACATTGTTGCTGTGTGGGGTCTACTTGTACAAAGCAGCTGAGAAAAGACAATATTATTAGAGAAAAGGTTCACGAAAAGTGATGCAAAGATTAGCGAGAAAGCGAGGAAGGAGGAGCTTTGGATCCTGGTCTCTGTTGGACTCTCAACCCCCGTCTGTTCCAGGAGCTGCCCCATCACCCCTCCCTGTGTTTTCTTTTAGCTGATCTGACTGTCATTTACAACCAAATAAACCTTGAAGGCAGTTCTGTTAATTCACCAATTTAGCACCTTGTTTACATAATTACATGCCTATCTTCCCACTAGGACTAGGAACTCCCTACAAGCAAAAACTGTCTTTTTCATAATGCTTCCTCTAAGGCCTTAAAGAAAACACCTCAAAAAAAAAAAAAAAAAAAAAAAAAAAACCACCCTAAACCGATTACAGGTTATTGGTAGTAGAACTTTAGATATGAAAATGACATTTTACAAAATGAAGTACATCAAATGCTGGATTTACCTATAAATTGGAAGATTTGTGAAAACACCAAAATAGGAAATAACATCATTTCCACATATGAGTAACCTAAGTGCAGATAATAAGAACTCCTTTTGGCTAATAGCCCAAAAGATAACCGTTAATGTAATGGAGAGTGTGAACGGAAGAAAACTATTTAGGTACCCAAACTAGAAAACCTGGGGTCGCCCTCAACTCCTTCCCATCCATTTCCCCCGGGTAGTTACCAAATCCAGCTCAGTCAACTTCCCAAACATCTCTGGGGACACCCTCTCTCTGCCACCACGGAACTGCCCTAGTTCAGACTCTGGTTGCCTCTTACCCAGAGGACAGCAATGGCTTTAGCAGAGTCTCCTCTGGTGGCACTGAGTCCCGTCACTGACCCATCCCTGGGGTGGCCACAGAAACACCCGAGCACCCCGGGGCTCTGACTTCTCCCTTGTTGCCTGTCACTCCCTCTGTTTAGAAACTTTGATGCTGATTTCCATTTCCGCTAATAGGGTGGAACTAGGTTATTCAGATCAACTCTGCCACTGAAAACAGCTAAACATCCTGAACAAAATATTTTTTCAAACATCTCCTTAAAGGCATCAAAGCGCTGAAGAAGCAGGAGTTACCTTGCCAAAATCTGAGTGAAAGCAGAGTGCGAGAGCTGTGAGCTCCCATGGAAGCCACTCACTCTGACGGCTTTGATGGTCCCATGGGCTGAGAGGAACAGAAGTCGGATCCCCAAGGTGGGGATCTAATAGGAAACCCTTTCTCCGTAAGGGTAGGATCCAAAAGGGTCACAGCCTCAGCGTAAAGGTGATCCCAGAATAAACCCATTCCACCCCCAGGGGACTGCAGCCCAAATGTATATCACCAGCAAGTCCAAAAACTCCCAAGCTGTGAGCTTAGTCTAAAATGGCCTGGGTCTGTAGTGCCCCTAAGCCACCTGGGCCAGGAGACAATCCTCTCTAGAGGGACACACTTTCACTCCAAGACTTGAAAATCCTCCTCGAGTAATGGCTCAAGGCAAATGAGCAGCTCATGGCCAAAATTACCAAGCAAACATGGGAACAAGGCACCATGACTAAGAACCAGCAGAAACGTAACATGGTAGAAAGATACCCCGGAAGACTCAAGGTACTAGTATCATCGCTATTCTCACAATGCTTGAAGAATCTTAAATTTAACTTACGGCACGTTTCTGAACGCTAGAACTTTGAGAGGCATACCTGAGGCTGTTAACAGGTCCCAACTACGGGGAATAAAGCAAAAATGACATTGCAGTGCACTCTTCTATGAAATAAGGTCTCGGATTGTTCAGAAATGCTTTCAAGGCCTCCACACAATTGACTTGGTGAGGTTCTAGGACAGAAGCTGTTGACTCTCCCTGAAACTTCTCTGCCATGTTCACAAGGCAAAGTTCTCGCAGGCGGCTGTGGCCATCGGCTCTTGGTTTGTCATCAGCTTGTGGTTACCCCACATCTCTTATCACCAGCTTGCAGCGAGTCCTCCCCTACTCTCCCAGGCGTTGCTCAACCCGCTCAGCAAACCGCTCTCAACACTCTGCTCAATCCTAGCAGAAACAGAGCTTACGTGCTGATGAAAATTCAACGTGGAAGGGCTCACAGCACACCCGTGGAGCACTTCAGCGGCTCCACTAAGTCATTCAACAGTATTTATTGGGTACCCGCTACATGCAAGCACCGTTCCGGGTGCAGGGAGGTGGCAGCAAATATGACCTGGTCTCAGCTGCTGGTGAGCTGAAGTTATTAACAGGTTCACAGCCCAGCTGGGGGAGAGAAGTAATAAACATGTAAACACCTCCTCTTCCGACAGTGTCAAGTGTCACAGAGAGGATAAGAGCTGTGTGCGAGTGGAGGGGCTTCCTTAGATGTGGTCAGGGAGGCTCTCGGAGAGGGCAACCCTTCAGCTGGCAAAGTAAAATGACAAGGGGCCCGAGGGAAGAACATTCCAGACAAAGAGAAAAGTAAACGCAGAAGCTCTGTGGCTGCTCTGAACTTGGCTTGTGTAAGGGCGTCGTCGGGGCCAGGCCAGTAAGAAGTCTAAGCCACTGGAAAGAGCTCGGGCTTTTTTTTTTTTTCCTCTTCAAGTTTGTACTTTTTGTTTATTTGGTTTTTAAAAAAATTTTTTTTTGATGTGGACCACTTTTAAAGTCTTTATTGAATTTGTTACAATATTGCTTCTGTTTTATGTTTTGGGTTTTTTGGCCACGAGGCATGCGGGATCTTAGTTCCCTGACCAGGGATCGAACCCTCACCTCCTGCACTGGAAGGTGAAGTCTTAACCACTGGACCTCCAGGGAAGTCCCTCAAGTTTGTTTTTATTTTTTTACTTATTTTTTTCTTTTTACAATGTTTGTAAGTTTCAGGTGTACAGCAAAGTGATTCAGTTATACGTATATAGGGAGGCCTCTGGAAGGTTTTCTCTGAAGAAGTGACAGGACATCATTTACGTTGCCACCGCTGTTGAGAACTGGGACTGAGACAGGGCAAAGGGACCACCCGAGGGACCTGAGGGCCCCTGCCATGTTCTAGAGGAAGAGAATTCATACGGAAAGAGAGAAGTATGCAGAGTCAGAAATCAGAAATGCGGATCAGGAGGGAGAGGTGAGGAAAAGAGAAGGATCAAGGTTGGTTCCTGAGTTTGGGCCTTGAGCACCTGGGTAGATGGTGGTCCATTGACTGAGATGAGGGAGAAATTAGTTCAGGGCATGACGGGAGGTGGGGCAGGGCAGGGAGAGGGAACCAGGAGTCCTGGTGGGGACACATCTGAGGTGCCCCGTTAGGTAGTCAAGTGAAATACCAAATAAGGAATTGAAATATGGAGCCCGGCAGGGAGGTCAGAAGGGAAGATGTCCATTTCTTAACTATGAGCGTGAAAAGCCACGGGACTAAACAAATAAGGTCATGCAGATGAAATACACTCTGTAGTTCCAGAAGAAAACCCTGGACAGAGTCCTGGGGCGCTCTAACATTTAGGGGCTGAAAGAAGGATGAAGAGTTCGATAAGGCACCTAAGGAGTGAAGGAAAACAAGAATAAAACCAAGAAGGTGGCCTCTGGATCTGAAAACATGAAGGTGAGGCTGACAGGGGCAGCTTCCCGGGAGCGGTGAAGGTGGAAATGGCAGGTGGGACGCAGGGGGGCCGGACAGCCACTACAGACCACAGGACAGAGCGGCTTCAGGCGAGGGTTTTCAACTTCTGCTCTAACAAGGAGCAGAGAAGGAGAGTGGACGCTAACATGAGAGATGTGACACCAAAGGAGGGTTTCCGCTGTCAGGGCTGTTTATTTTGTTTCCGAGATGGGAGGTCCCAGAGCTGGGAACGCCGTCCAACACCAAGTGAGGCAACAATGGAAAGAAAAAGTCTTTTTCTCCAATTCGGTGGCCACCACCCACAGGTGGCTATCGAGCACTTTAGGGAAATCTGAATCATAAGATTTAATTTTAATTAAATGAGATTTAAATAGCCATCTGCGACTAGCAGCCAGCAAACTAGACAGCACGGTGCTCCAGCGCATCTGCAGGCTGATGGATTCGGTGTCCAAAAGCTGGTGGATTGGGTAGCAGGGAGAGTGGAAGGCGATACCTTCTACGTGTTCAACGCCTTCTAAAGCCTTAAAGGTAATCAGCTAGGGGGTGGGGGAGACAGAGGGACAAAACACCAGAGGGAAGTTTAAGGAGAGTGGAAAAGTAAGAAATAGATTCAAAGAGCAGAGAACACACTGAGAGAGAATAGTACAGTCCCAGGGTTGAGTACCACTTGCTTTTGATGGTAAATTTTAAAGTGGCCCTTGTCAGAACTGTTAAGTTTTTCTCTGGCAAACAAAGCCTCCTCGGCCTTTGAAAATCTGCCCTCAAACTTCCTTTTCAACCATCTCCTAGCACTCCCCCTCATTCACCTCTGTGGTTTTCGATCTTCTTGGTGGCAGAACCTTTTTTCCCTTGTACCTGTACAGTATGTATTCCTTGCCCGCAATTAAAAAAAAAAAAAAAAAGTTGACAACGATGAGAACAAAACCAAGCTGCTGTGGATGAGGCTGAGGCGAGGGATAAATTCCCCCACCAACTCAGCCCCCTCCCCCCAGCCTCAGAGGCACCTCCAGGGAACCCCAGGGTTTGAAACCAAAGAGTTACCCCAGACAGTGCTTCTCAAACTGGAAGGTGCTTACAAATCACCTGTCTTATTAAAATGCACATTCTGCCCCAGAAGGTCTGCAGAGAGGCCCACAGTTCTGCCTTTCCAGCAGGCTCCTGGGTGACGGCTGTTGTCATGCGTCTGTGGATTACACCTGGAGTGAGCGGCGAGGCCCGAGGCCACGGCCACAGCAGAGCCCTCAGCATCATTCACTCGGTCGGCTTACCTTTGCCAGTATTTCCCCTTGGCCACACACACCCCTCCTTGCCTCCTCCAGCTGGGAGATTCTATTCCATCTTCAAGGGCCTCTCAATGTCACATCCTCTTGAACCTTCTCCAAGAGTCCTGGGCAGAAGTAATCATGACCCAGTAGCCCCCACCTCCAACCCCCCCGCACTTTCCCCCTTTCTCACTCTGCTCCAGCCACACAGGCTTCCTTGCAGTTTTCTAATCATGCCAAGTCAGCACCAGCCCCAGGGCCTTTGCATGAGCTATTGCTTCTGCCTAAAATGCCCTCCCCCCAGATATCCTCATGCCCAACCCCTTCATCTTCATCTCTTTACTCAAATGTCTTCTTCTTAAGGTTTATACTCTGACCACCCTATATAACACCCTCCACCCCAGCATTCCTGATACTATAGTCGTTTATACACATGTTTATGCATATGTCTGTTTCCCCTGCAGTTATGAGCAATTTGAAGGTACGGTCCACAATATATTTATTTTGCATCCCAAGCGTCCTGCATAGTGTCCTTATGTTAAAAAAAAAAAAAGGTGAAATATCAAATTAATAGCTGACACAACCTGTAACTAATGAATCTGAATTACATTTTTGACTCCTTGAACTGCCTGATCAAGGCGTTAAAGATACAAAAAAGAACATTATAACAAAGCAGAAAAAGACATCAAAGCAAGGGCACAAAGATAACTCTAAAATGATTAACTTGTAACTCAAAGATGCACAAGGATGCCAAGTGCAATGGTGATGTTTTGTCTGTGAACCAGGATAAGAGAACAATTAATTTAACATGCGCTCTAGTAATTTTCCATGTTTTGCCATTTAAAATACTTTAAAAATGATAAAATGAAAGCTAACATTTATTGAGAACTTGCCATGTGCCAGCAACTCTTTAGGCATCTTACAAGTACCAACGTATTTAACCCACATAACCTCCATAATAAGCACTATTAATATCTCCTTTCCTAAAAGAATTGTGACTAAGGTCACACAGCCAACCAGACAGTGTGGCTTCAGAGCCTGAACTCCTAACCACTGAGGACCGGTGAAAAACTATGCTTACTTTGAATGTCAAGGCTTATCTTTAGGTAGGTTACTGTTTTAAAACTCCCTACAAGACTTTTCATAAAGAAGTTTTATATATGCCCTCTTCCTACGTGCTTTGAATATAAGCAATGCTCTTCTTTCTGTAAAGGAAAAACTGTTTTCTCTTTTTCTCCATGCTAATAGCTAATACTTTGTCAAAGCCTTTAAGACTAAGGAAGGAAAGAAAAGATCTCCAAGAAATGAATAACTCCCGGGCCTGTCCCAGGTAGCACAGTTCCACGGTTAAGGGTACGAGATTGAATCCCACCACCTACTAGCACTGTGATCTCGGCAGGTAATTAATTCAACCTCTGCCTGTTCCTACTATTCTTCCGAGCCGCTGGGCTTCCCACCCCACACCATCCCCAACTTATTCTTGCGACGGTTCTTAACTGGGTTCCATGAACCCTCAAGTGGTCCGTGGATAGAATTCAGGGGATCTGTGAACTGGGTAGGATGTATCCTATGTGTTTTCATTAATTTGTTCAAAAGCATTGTTCTAAGAAGGGATCCACAGCCTTCACTGGACTCCCGTGGGGTCCCTGGCACTAAAAGCGGAAATGTGGTTAAAAGTATATACCGAGAAATAAGCTAGGAGGTATTTTTAACTGTTCAAGAAAGGAAATAAACCTGGTTTGGTTGGTAGAGGTGAGAATGTTAAGATATGGAGTCAAGGGAAATACCTAGGTATTCCTAAATAAAACGGCATCTTTTACCTCCCTTCTAACCTTCTAGAAGAAGCTGCCCCACTTCTACTCATTGGCTCCATAAATCTTTAAGCTCTCACACCTGCACACACACATCCGAATCAACCACTGTCTCAAAAGTATATCCATGAACACCGTGGTCTCCGGCACATCTAATTCCGCTAACTTTCCGGCTGACTTTTCTCTTGTCTCACATTTCTTCCTTCTCCATCCCTCCCTCAAAGCCAAGCGTCCCAGGTGTTCCTATTTCTCCCTCAGAGATTGAATTTACCCCCATGGCTTCAACCACCAATCCTGCATGGATAACTATCAATTCTCCATCCCAGCCCTAACCTTCTCCTGAGCCCCAATGCTACCTTCCAACACCCCGCAGGTGGGCACAGTCATTAGACTGTCCACCACCATCACCTGCAACTCAACACGTCTCAAATCAAAAATCTGTGTATCCTTTCTCAACACACAATTCCTTCTCTTAACTTTTCAAGCTCGATCACATGGTCACCATTCTTCCAAGGATTCATCACATGCTGTCAGAGGACAAATCCTGAACATTTTTCCTTATTTTTAACGATATTCCTTCTACTGTATGGCTACTCAAAGTACAGGCTGTGGACCAGCGGCGCCTCATCACCTAAGAGTGGGACAAAAGCAGAATCTCAGGACTCGCCCCAGACCTGCTGAGTCAGAATCTGCATTTTTAAAATGTCCCCAGGTGATTCTAACACACATTAAATTTTAAGAAACACCTGTCTAGCGCTTATTAATATGCTACCAGCCTAACAGCATCGGAATTTGTTCATTTTTAGGTATCAATTACTGAATCCTTATTATGTGCCAATTACAGTGCTAGGCTTTAAATACATTATCTTACCCTCAAAATAATACTGTGAGGTAATCATCATCATCTCCATTTGTAAGAATGAGTAAACTGAGGCTCAAGAGAATAAATCATCTATCTGCTCAAACAGCCCATCAAGATGGAGGCAGAATTTGAACCTAATCTGTCTGAACACAAACCATTTGGCCAAATTGCACCAATTCCCTTAAATTCCAAAATTTGTATCTCCAAGGGTATGTTGGCAGATTTAATTACTTTGGGTGACTGCATTTTCTAATCAACATAAGGTAGATTTTGTTTGTTTATTTACAATTCTTGCTGAAAATCTTTCTAAAGACATAGCAGACATCCTATCATAGAAAGAGAAATCATGGTCTTGCCAAGGGCATCATTCTGAATATTCAAGTTCATTCTAAGGTAGTCAATAAATGGAGAACAAAATATATTCTGTTCTCAGGATGTAATCCCAAGTTTTAGGGGGTATGAAAATATTTCCCTAATAATAAACTTTGTGTGTGTGTTGTGTGTGTTGTGTGCTTGGCATTCTTCTTTTCTCTAAAGTAAAGGGAAGAAAGAAAAATTGTGTGAGACTAGTTCTTGAATGAATGGTTATTTGGGTTCCATTCACTGGGTTCATCTAATGTCTAGCTCATTACTGTTCTCATTTAATTGCTTCATTACGTTCCATTCAGACACTATTTCATAATTATTTCACTTTTAAACCCTAGTTTCCTTCTTTTACCTTTTTCAGTGCCCAAATATAAACCCATGAACCTAAAAGACATCACTATTTCTTCAATATTATTTCAATTCCAGGACCTTGTTGAGAATATAACAAAGGCTACGATGCTCAGCTCAGAAAACTGCGTTATCTGCCAAAACACACAAAACATGGCGCATGGGCACCAAGACAATCTTAGACGAGTACTAGGTAAGTACTAGCTCTAACACTAGGATGGATACCTGCCTGATGTCACCTGTCCCTTCTCTGGGAACTGTTCTTCCCCAACTCCAATGGGCAAGAGCTGCCACCTTTTCTCAGCGGCTTGGTCTAGGGAAATGCCACAAATGATGGAAGCCAAACCAGTCAGAATCCTTCCATTGGACTTTTATAACTGAATCGGAGACAGAAAGACCCTTTTGGGGGGTGGAAATTACAAAATGTGAAATTCAGGAAGTATTAGTTCCCTGCCCTGTGGAGGAAACCGGACAGCAATGAGCAAGAATATAGCCAAACGCACCCAACGACACCCAAGCACCTGGTTCCAATTATTGCCAAAGCCCAGCCCCAGCCCCGCTCTCCTGGTCTGCTTACCAATTTGTCCTTCCACCGTGACCTCCAAAACCCTCCTAATATTTACAGATTTTGCCTCTGCTCATCCACATTTCCACAGCTTGCAACCAAAAAAAGGAACACTAATGTTGGTTACTTCGAAACACTACGTTTGTTTTAAACAAGTTTTATGCCCTTTCAATTTTTTCTATGCAAAGGTCTTCCTTTAGATATTGAAATAGGCTTTTAAATACTCATTTCTAAAAGGCCCTCATTTCACTCCGCATAAAAATCTTTTAGAATATCTATTTAAAACAAGGCTTGACTCCTAACATTCTACATGCATGCTCCACACACTATTAAAATATAATTGTAAGAAGCTAACTCCCTGATCGTTTTTAGTTTAATTCCAAATGTAACAAGACAAAATTGCCTCAAGTCATCTTTTCCTTTATGTATTCAATTATATTCTCCGCTTAAAATACTTAAAATAAAAATTGGCAGTGATCCATTCACTGATGGGTAGTCTAAGTCAGAAAGCAGTAACATATCGAATTAACCACACAAAGTCAAGCTTATTCTTGTCATTGAGAATTACCACCACAATGGACTTGAAATTTTCCACCTTAACTGCAAGTTTCTATATTTCAATCAAATAGACTTGGACTTAATAGACTGCAACGCAGTCCGACTACAATCTATCCCACAAACTCTTAGTTCACACATCTCTTGCAATCACCACAGATTTCCTTGCCCCAACCATGGCCTTGAAAATTCCCTGAGTGTGGCTGCATTTGCAAGGTTATAATAGCGATGCAACTTTTGTTATACACTATTATTCTTCCTAGTCTGGGGCTCCTAACTTAATGGTAGGAACCTACTCGACTGTAAAAGGAGTCGAATCTTGAAGTTAGAAAAAAAGTTGGAAATCATCCATTCCAGTCACCTTAACTCACAGATACAAATATCGATACAAAAATAGTTAACAGGCCCAAGGTCAACAGCATTAGAGAAAGAATTAGAACATGGATCCAATGAGCATTTTACTATGGTGTGTAGATAAAATGCTTAAAGGATCCTCCATGTAGTAGATGACTATGGTTCCCCTTTAGTGCTCCAAATATATGGTTATTTCTAAATGTCCTTAAGACAAATGCACATGAATTTTAAAAGCAAGAAATTGCTATGTTCATGACATCTTTTCCCATTTATCCTGATCACATTAGAAATGTAGGGAAGGACTGATTTGAATGATCTCTTCCTGCTCTACTAGGCTTTCTCAAATGTCTCCATTCATACACAATACAACCGACAAATTTATTTTCATATTATACTGTAGACTTTGGTGCATACAAGGTCATATGAAAACATTTATCTAAGACTTTGCTACCTAAAATGAAATCAACCAGAAACACATGGCATCTGAGTGTAGATCTCATCTTTATATACCCGTCCTTTCTTTAAAAAAAAAAAAGAAAGAAAGAAAATAAACATTTTTAAAAAGAAGCCTGTGAAACAGACCTTTCTTATGTCAACTCGAGCCCTAAAAATAAAAATATTTGGACAAAAATGTGAGGGGCATTTTTAGCAATCTTTTGCACAGAGGCTAGCACAATGTGCCTGATATATATTTGTTGAATGAATAACATGGTTATACTGCATACTATGGAAATGACTCCTCTGGATGACTACACTTAGACTTGCTAACTTCTCTTGAAAGCAAAAGAAAATGCACTATCTACAAATCACATTATTTTAATAAGCTTTAAGTAGTTTCAAAATATTTCCAATTAGCAAGAAACTCTAAAACAAATGTAGCAATTCAAAAGTATAAAGTAGCAACAGAAGTGGGTACAGTAAAACACCACACAATTACAAGGTTTTCTAAAGTAAACTGGAGTTGGGACTAATTCCCAGACAGCACACCCTTTCAGAGGCATATTATCATCACTACTTTACTAGATTAAACGCTCAGACACAAACACTCTCCTGACCAAAACACCAGAACTTCAAAGGAGATAAAAGCACCCACACATACAGAACAATATTATTTTTTTAAAAAGCAACTAACAGCAACATAATAAAAAAACTTAAATTTAGAACATAACTCTAAACTGTACACTTATTACACAGGAAAAATAACACTTTGTTTACTTTAATAAAACGTAGGGGGTTTTTGATGCAGTAGTGTCCACTGTTGCAAAAGCTTGCATTCCTAATTGCTCAAGAAGTTATCAGGAAGTTAAAATGAACTCCAGGCGATCAGGCATTAGGCTGATAGGAATAATCAAGTCTCAACCTTCTTAAAAACAGTCACTGCTTGCAAGCACAATCGATCAATCCTGATACAGTTTCACCTTTTCCCCAGCTCAGCCTGGGAAAGAAAAATACAAATACGATGCTTCTGAGCCATTTCAACCAACTTCTTCACTACACCGAGAATGTTCTTTCGAAATCCAACATGGTTTTCTGTCATTTCTATTATGCTGAAAAGGGCCCACAGACATCCATCGAAATCAAAAGTACGGAAGGCAAGCGTACACTTCTCCTCAGAAGCTAACCGACTGCAGTGGGTAAGGTCATGGTCAAAATTCACAGGCTCATTTAAACTTTCATGGCTCAGCCAACAGCTCCTATCAGATTTCCTGATCCCAAGAAGATTAAAACTGCAAGAGTTTCTCGCTGGAAGATCAGCAGGAAACTATTTCGGACCCTCAGACCGCAGTCCGCATAGCCCGCAGCGGCGCATCTCCAGGACCTCGGGCTAGCGGGCTACGCTAACCTTTCCAAGCCGTCTCCTCCAACCTCTGAAACAAACCCCCCCAAACGGGTGCAGTCAACTCAATACAGCCGTCCACCGCGCCCGCCGAGACCCCCTCCCGCTGTCATCCCCAGGCCGCCCTTCCGCAGTCGGCGACTTCGGCCTGGCTCCCCAAGGTGGGGGAGGAGGTCTGGGGAGCAAGACTCCCCGCCAGGCAGCTCTTCAGCGGGCACAGCGGCAGGGCTATGCGGGAGAGGAGCAGAGGAAGATGCTAAACACCAGAGCCATATTTACATTGGCTTTATCTTTGCCAAAAAGATTCCTGGCGTCCAAGAATATCGCCTTTAAAGGGAAAAAAGGACCTAAGCACTAAGCCGCTGCCCAAAGCTCCGCGATCTCCAGTATTCTCACCCCTGTGCCTGGTGCGGGGAGGCTTCATAGGCTCCCAGCCTCGGGCAGATACACCTGCCGGACGGCGGAGGACCCGGCCTCCCCCGCCGCCCCCGCAGAGGAAGAAAGCGCCGGGACTCTCGCCCCAACAGCCCCCGCTGGGGTGACAGCCCAGGAGGAGTCGTGCCCCGCACAAACTTCCCAGTTCCCGGGCTGCAGGGGACAGATCGGCCAGCAAGCGGACGCACGGACCGGGGGCGACACTGGTACCCGCCGCAGGGCTCCACTGCAAATGGGACCCCCTCGTCCTGCATCCGGCCCTAGGTCCCTAGGGGGTCCAAGTGGCGCCTGGGCGGCCCCGAGGGGCGGGCGCGCGGCGCGGGGCTGGGGGCACCGAGGCGCCGCGGCGAACGGGCAGCCCCGGAGGGCAAACAGCCGTAGGGCCCGGGCCCCGCTCGGGCTCCCCGCCCCTCAGCAGCTGCAGGGGGCGGAGGGGGAGGAGGAGGCGGCGCACGAGGACGACGACGAGGAGGACGACAAGGAGGACGAGGACGAGGAAAGGGACCGCGCACCGCAGCCCGAGCCCTTACCGAGTGGTTTACCCCCCACATCAGGACGCTGAGCAGCGGATCGCTGGCCCGAAAGAGCTTCACTTTCTGCGCTACGAAGTGCTTCTTCTTGGTCTTGGTCTTGCTCGCCAGGACGGAGGACCCCAGGTTGCCGGGGGTCGCCATGGCCGCCGCCTCTGTCCCCTCCACCGCCGCGCTCCCGAGGCCGGGGACCCGCCCTCTCTACACGCCGGCCCGGGGAGGCAGCTGCATCACCCCCGGCGGCGGCCCCGGCGCGCCGTGCCCCGCTCCGGCCGCCGGCACGCTTGTCCCGCTCTGCCCGCGGTGCCCGCTCTGCCCGGCTGGCGAGGGAGGCTGCGCTCGGCTCGCGCTCCGGCCCGCTTCCCGCGCCCGCCGCGGCTCCGAGCTCAGCCCGCGGCTGGACCGGGCGCGCCGCGAGCGGCTTCCGCGTTGGGCGCCGGCGTCATGACGCAGGGGGCGGGCGGGCAGCAGCTGCGGCGCCGCCGGGCGGGGCGCGGAGCGCGAGGCGCGGCCGCGGGACCGTTAAGCTGCGCCCTCGCGCTCCGGCTCTGCGGCGGCCTGGCCGCCCCCGGGTCGCAGGCGAGCTCGGGGCGGCAGCTCCCCGCCGGCCCAGGAGGCCGCGGGGTGGGCGTGCGGCGCGGGGAGCGTGAGGACTCCCGCAAGGTATCCCTTCTGCAGCTCAGGAGAAAAGAGGGAAGGATGGGGAGAGTAGGGAGATCGGAGGAGAGGAGCCCCCAGAGACGGTGGTCAGGCGAAGGAAGGAGGCTCGGGGCATCGCCGCTTACCGGTGCCAAGAATCAGGAGAGCTAGTGAGACGTGAAACGCTGCGTGAAGACCAGGGCTTCCCTAGCACCGAGGGAAAGGACCTGGGCACATGGCTGGCCGCCTCCCAAAGTAGCCCTGCAATGAACTTATTAATCCTTTTGTGCCTTTAACCATGGGGCCTTTTGGACCCTAAACTTGGGCCTTCCCACATGCATGCAGAAGGGAGACTCCCACCTAAGCCGCTGGGCTGTCATTCCCACCACCACTAACGCCCTCCCTAGATGGGACCCTGATTCCTCATTTAGAGCCCTTGGTTTGGCCAGGAGAATCATGCCCCAAATTGCACCTTCTATGTCAAATCCTCCGCGATGTTTCCTATATCCGTTTAATTCATCTCACTCACCTTCCGCGGAAACCTTTTCACTGTCTTCATACACGTACACCTAAATTTAGCCCTTCTTAATGCTGGGAATACCTGAACCACCTCAGGAAGCTGCCATTCCAAGTATGTCTAAAAACCTGTTGTCCCTATATCTTCCCCAGTAATCATAACCCTGTTCAGCCCACTGGGCAAGTCATTATATATCTATTGTCATTAATACTCCCCCTCAAGTATAGTGGTGTCCTACTGTGTACCAGTTAACCTGCTTGGTTCTCTCAGGGAAAGAAAGCATGACAGATCCTGATCCCTTAAGGAGCTTGATGAGTCTCGAAGGGTGGGAAGTGACAGGTCACGTGGTCACCTTCATTTGCTCCTTTTTGCTTTGACTGTTTTTTAAACACAAGGGTTGCCCCAACATCCTCTTATTCTTTCTCTCTTGCTTCATACTATTGTCCCAAATGTTATCTGCTCCCCCAGCCTCAACCATCACCACTCTTAGTGGTTTAAAAAAAGAACAACCTGAATTTGCAGTGAGAAGAGGTGGGGTTGCCCAGTTCTCCCACATATTTGAGCAGAGAACCTCTCTGAGCCTCAGGTTCTTTGTGTTAATAATAGAATAATCAGGGTACTTCTGGTGGCGCAGTGGTTAAGAATCCGCCTGCCAATGCAGGGGACACGTGTTCAAGCCCTGGTCTGGGAGGATCCCACATGCTTTGGAGAAACTAAGCCCTTGCGCCACGACTACTGAGCCTGTGCTCTAGGGTCCGCGCACCACAACTACTGAAGCTCGCGTGCCTAGAGCCTGTGATCAGCAACAAAGAGAAGCCACTGCAATAAGAAGCCCGCAGAACCTCAACGAAGAGCAGCCCCCGCTCGCCAGCAACTAGAGAAAGCCCACACGCAGCAACGAAGAGCCAATGCAGCCAAAAATAAATAAATGTATAAAATAATAGAGTAATCAGACACAAAGGTCACTTTAGGGACTACTCTGGGCCTGGTAATTATAATCCTGCCCTACCTACTTCATAGGATGTTCGTTAGAATCAAAATCAACAGTAGACAATGGCTCTGAAAAGCACTCTATAAATCATACAGCACTGTATACATACAAGATGAAATGCAGAGTACTTGTGGATGACCCATAAACTCTCCCCTGACCTCAGAGAAGTGCCTCGTTGAACATCTCTACATCAATTGCCCACAGACAGCTTAAAAATTGTCTAAAACCAAGTTCAACATTGTCCTTCATCTCACGTGTTGGTTCATTTTTCTATTATATTGAAAATGGCATTCATGTCACTGCGTTACTCCAACCACAAGTTCATTCGTTTAACAAATTTTCATTGACCCAGGCTTCAAAGCTTAGGATCATCACTGATTATTGCCTCTCACCACCACTCCACATAAACCCTGTTACCAGGTCCTGTCCATGAAAAAAATTGTGCTCCAATATTATCTCTTCCCTGGTGCTCTCACTGGTCCCCCTACTTGAAATTAATCCGTCCACCTCAGTGCTTCCATAGCACTTTATTCTATGACGGCTCTATTGGGTTTAACTGTATATTAATAATGGAAGACGACACGCTAGCTGTGAAGGCTTAAAAGCTGAATTTAGTGATGACAAAGTGTTGAATGAACCTACAGGAAGGGAAGATGGATATGTGTGGGCACTGTCAGGTGAGGTTTCACTTAGGAGGGCGCAAGGTCTGGATGGGCGCACAGTGTCATCCCTGTTAGGGGCAGACTGAGGTGCCGGCATGGAGATGAAAATCCACGTGGTATTTTCAGATAGTAATGAGGAGACCTGTAGCTTTGAAAGGACAGAAATATTTTTCCAACCTTATTAAGATATAAGTGACATATAGCATGGGGTAAGTTTAAGGTGAACAACTTGATGATGTATATATATATATATATATGATTTCCACCTTAAGTTTAGTTAACACGTACATCACACATAATTACCGTGTGTGGGTGGGTGTGTGAGTGTGCAGTGAGAACATTTAAGATTTACTCTCTTAGAAACCAGAGTTTGTAATAGAATCATGTTAAGGGACAGAATTTTGGGTGATTTAACTTACTTTGAATGGCATTTACGATAATGCCATTCAGGAATAGGTCATGAGATGATTTTTGCCAATGACCTTTCACACTACCTTTGTACTCTGCAGAGGATGTATGTGGTGTAGGAGTTCTAGAGTTGCAGAAATGACCTCAGAAAGTACCTAACCCAGTTCTCAGATTATCTACATTAGACAATGGAGATCTAGAGAAGTTTAAGTGATTTCCTGACTTGTTGGGAGACAAACTCTTTGAAGGCAGGGTCTGTGTTATACTCACTCTGTATGCTTCCAATGAACCTAACATACTCCCTTTCCCATAGCACCTATGGCAAACTTTTGATGAATAAATGAAAAGGAAATTTTCATCTCTCACATCAAAGTTACAAGATTCAACACCCAGGAACTGTGTGTGGAGGGGTCCATTTAGAAATACTTTATTGGGAAATTAGGTTAGGTTAGGCATAATATTTAAACTTGAGGGTTAGCCACATTTGGATTTAACAACTTAGCAATTTGATCACTGTTTTCCTTTGGAGTTTGTGTGATAACAAAACAATACACATGTCTTTGGTTCAGCATCTCATTCAGGCTGCTTATATATCAAGGGTGGAAGCACCCCAACCATCAACAATCGACAATGGTCTTGATGAGGGGCGTGGCTAGAGAAAGAAGAGGAAGGAAGTTCCATCTCAGGATGGGGATGTGGTCATGTCAGTCAAGGAGAAGGCCATTCCCACCTCTTTGCATTTGGCCTGTTGGGCTGTTCATCCAGCTTCCAAGGCCATTACAGCTGCCAGAAATGCTCCAGCAGCCAAGTTCACCAAGAAGCAGGAAAGAAATGTTGGGAAGATTGAAAGCCTCCCAATACTGACTTGCTTCTGCTTGTTGTTACTTTTTTAAAAAAATACTTTCTTTTACTGTAATCAAGTTTATTTACTGTCCTAGAAGAGTACGGTGAAAGTGTTATGTTAACTAAGGTACGCAATACCAGAAATGGAGGTTGAAATAGGGTGGATGCTCTGAATTTTTATTTTATTACCCTTTTCATCAAAAAAAAATACTTCCTCAATTTAATAATTCAATTAGAATTCTTCCTTGAGAAAATAAATTCAGTAACTTCCTTAGTGCTGTTCGGAAGCTGTTATGCTTTCCATTGCTCTATGAAGAGATCAGAGCAAAATGTGGGACAAGGCCGTTCGATCTTCTGTAGTGTCATCCAGAGCCTTGCCATTAAAAATGGTATTATTTTAGAAGACCATTATTAAAGTGCATATACAGTCAAACTCAGCCAGAATGCCAGCCAAATAAATGGGATCCAAGAATTCAATTGTGACATATGAGTTACTTTTGCGGGGGGAAGGTGTTGACATGATGCAACACAGCTTGCCATCCGGAAGTTCTGAGGGTCTGGCCGTGCCGTCCAAATGCCTCCTGAGCTGGCTGTGGTTTGGCACCCGCTGGCAGGGGTTGTCCACCCATTTGAAAATGATGGTGATTCTTCTGGCTTCTGCAGCTGGCTGGCACTTCCAGGACAGTGGCAGCAATTCCAGGAATCTTCCTCTTGGTTGGCAGTTATTTTGTTGGCCTGACTTGGGCAGATCGGACAGGGAAGACAGTATATAAAAAAGCCAACACTAGGGTGACCACTTCCCAGCCTGCTTTGCCTTCCCCTCCACTCCCCAAGCAGACGAAGAGGACTTTAGTCGCTCCCTTGGGAGACAGGAAGCTGAGTGGAGGACAGGAGTCAATCTCCAATATCATCATATCTTTATTATGTATACCTTCATAACAGAAATAGAAATTTCCAACATTGACAGAGCAATGAAATGTATTACAGTAGATCCCTATGGCAGACTATAATGCAACCAATAAAAATGGTAATTTCACATAAAATGTAATGACATTAATCATGATATTAAAATAAGTGAAAAAATAGGATACAAAATTGTATATTGTATATTAAGATTAGAAGATGTATTTGTGTATGTATACATGTAAAACACTAAAAGAAAATACATTGTACTGTTGTAAAAATTCATGTCTTTTATAATAATTTTTAAATTATTGTCTAAATCCATCTTTTATAAAAAGATGCAACCATCTTCCCTCATTAAATAAATAACACAGTAATGGCATTTAACATAGTAGTTCAATTTCTATAAGAGAACAGCTTTTTAAGTTACTTCTTGCTATTTATCATAGTTATTGTTAAAACAAGTCTTAGTGGAACAGGCCATTTTTCTACATGTAGAGGGGAGGGAAGCTTCCCTGAGTTCACAAAAAGTCCTTAAGAGAAAGGAAGGCTACAAATACGAGGAAAATAGAATAGTGTTGTTTTTATCTATTAGACATCATATCCCCAATGCATAGGGCCTATGAATTTTTATTTTTTATAAAAAGTTCGAAATCAGGAAAAAAAATACATACTCCAAAAGAAAACTGCAAAATTAATATTCTAATAAACACTTTATTAACTGTGCACAACACGTAACATAATACTAACAAGTTTTTTAGATTTTATATAAAAAATATCATGACAGGGCTTCCCTGGTGGCGCAGTGGTTGAGAATCTGCCTGCCAATACAGGGGACAGGGGTTCGAGCCCTGGCCTGGGAAGATCCCACATGCCGCGGGGCAACTGGGCCCGTGAGCCACAACTACTGAGCCTGCGTGTCTGGAGCCTGTGCTCCGCAACAAGAGAGGCTGCGACAGTGAGAGGCCCGCGCACCGTGATGAAGAGGGGCCCCCGCTCGCTTCAACTAGAGAAAGCCCTCGCACAGAAACGAAGACCCAACACAGCCAAAAACTAAAATAAATAAAAATAAATTAAAAAAATAAACATTTGAAAAAAAAATCATGACAGAAGCTGTTTGTGAGTTAGGTTTCGTGTTACAAGTATGCATAATGATTGCCTAAAAATATAATAGCCAATCAAAAATTAAATGTCAGTCATAGCCAAAAATTCTAAGAGCAAAATTCTAACCACCTTTTCTAATATATTTTACAGCAAAAGAATTGTATTAAATGTGGGATATGAACTCATCTCAGTATGCTTGATACAATGAGTGGGTGGAGCCTCCAAAAATAAGAATACCGGGCACTTAGTTCTGGGAAGAAGGGAGGTTCCATTCTTTGTTGATCAACAATGTCCATACAAATTGGTGTGACCTTCAGAAGTCAAGGTTGAATGAAAAGACCAGAAGAATCAGAAGATTTTCGCCTGAGATTTTGGTCCCGGCTAAGGGAAAAGTCCACGGTGTCCAGATGCAGAAAACACGGGAACCCTGACCCTACTAGGAAGATAGGAAACCCTGCAGGGTGCCTGTGAATTTGCCCCAATCCCTTATGGCTGTGGCATGAGTTAAGTCTGACTGTTGTTAAGGCGGTTGGTATTTTCCACATTTATTTTTTCATTGACGCTTAAGAAAAAACGTGTTCATGCAGCTACTATTTATCGATTGCACCTACTATGTGCCAGGTACCATAGTAGGTACTGCGTATGACCTCTTCCCTCATAGAGTTTACAGATCGAGAGGATAGAGTAGAAGCAAGTAAACAGACAATCCTATAATTACGGATTGTGATGAGGGTTCTGAAGGTAATAAACCCGGCACCTTGATAGGAAATAGGCAGAGTGTCAAGGAGATCCTCTCCAAGGAAAAGATACATAAGCCTGAAAGATGAGAAACAGTCAGCCACGTAAACAGTGGGGTGGAGAGCAGCCTGGACAGAGGGGGTCATCAGGCATGAGAACTCCCGTTCTAGAACCCCAGGAACCTAGGTGCAAGGCAGGCAGGGCTCAGCACTGAGACCCTGGCAAGGATTTGAATTTTATTCTCAGTGCAACGGGAGCCCTTGGGAAGCTGAGGATTTGTTTATAAAAAGATCCCTGTGGGGCTTCCCTGGTGGCGCAGTGGTTGAGAGTCCGCCTGCCGATGCAAGGGACACGGGTTCGTGCCCCAGTCCGGGAAGATCCCACATGCCGCGGAGCGGCTAGGCCCGTGAGCCATGGCCGCTGAGCCTGTGCGTCCGGAGCCTGTGCTCCGCAACGGGAGCCTGTGCTCCGCAACAGTGAGAGGTCCGTGTACCGCAAAAAAAAAAAAAAAAAAAAAAAAAATCCCTGTGGACCCAATAGATTGAAGGAACGTAAATGTCAAAATGGAGAGGCAGGGCTTCCCTGGTGGCACAGTGGTTGAGAGTCCGCCTGCCGATGCAGGGGACACGGGTTCATGCCCCGGTCCAGGAAGATCCCACATGCCGCGGAGCGGCTGGGACCGTGAGCCATGGCTGCTGAGCCTGCGCGTGTGGAGCCTGTGCTCCGCAACAGGAGAGGCCACAACAGTGAGAGGCCCCAACAGTGAGAGGCCCACGTACCGCAAAAAAACAAAACAAAACAAAACAAAACAAAAAAATGGAGAGGCAAACAAGGTAAATATTACAGGAATCCAGGTAAGAGATGACGGGGAATTGGACTAACATCTTGACAATAAAGATAAGGGAAAAGTGGGCAAATTCATCTAGGAGGGGCAGTCGTGTTTTAACGTGGATGGGTGTGGAGGAAGTGCCGACTTGGCCTCAGCTTAACGGGGCACATAGTGGGAGATCTCAGCCACTGCCTCATTTGCCCTTTTTAACATTCCTGCAACCAAAGGGCACCCTGGTTTAAGTGCCTGCTGCTCTTCACAAAAAAGGAAATCTCCCCTAAAGTCTGCTTTCACGGAAGTATTTTTAATTCTCACATCTAGTATCTGCTATACTGATGCTACACTAAAGAAAACCTAAGAGAGAGAGTTGATGTGTATATTTGAAACACATCCAAAGAAATGTAACCTGAAATCAGCATAAAGAAAATGGTCACAGCCATCTTCATGCTGCTGTGTCCAATAGTCTGAGATGGGATGGTTCCCACTGCGCTTGAGAACCAAATGGAAGATAGAAAACAATAGCCTTGAGAGTTAACAAAGGACAAAAGCCTTCCTATCCTGGTAGCAGCCAGGGTCTGAGCTGGTTAACCCCGGGCAGGTCTAGTCCTGCAAGCCAGGGAGGGGAAGAACTGAAGTGGGAAAGAGGAACGAGAGGTTCCTGAGAGATTCCCAGACCTACCCAGGCTGTTTCCACTTCCTCCTCGCTGATCTCAGTTCCTGAACTTAGCTGTTCCTGCTTCCTGCGTAAGCAGAAGCAGCTCTCAGTCAGGAGGTGTGCTATAAAGGCATCCCTTAGGCACATCAGTGTCCTCACACCACTTCTCCCAAACCTGGGGAGCCTCCATTTTCGCACCCCAATTGCACCCCTGAAAGTTATACAGAAGTATGCAAAACTATTGAATCTCCCAAACCTGGGAAGCCTACATTTTCGCACCCCAGTTGTACCCCTGAAAGTTATACAGAAATATGCAAAACCATTGAACCTTCCCTGTTACCTGTACAAAGATTTCAGAATTCTATGCCTGAGTTTTCTCACTGTTTTAGGTTTGGGTGCCTAGCCTGTAAAGTGCTGGTCAATTTCAGTCATCATAATCTGGTGTCCATTCTGTCACCCCAGCCATGCCTTAGTCATGTCTCCTACATTTTAAAGAGGGGGGGATGGACTTCCTGGGTTGCTTAGACTCAGAAGAGTACCTTTTAATTCCCCTAAATATTTTTGTGCCAGCTAATATTTAAATGTACTAAAAGGAGGCTACAGATGAAATCATTATTACATAAAATTCTAGGCCTGAATTTTAAAGATCGGAGATTGTTGATCATTCATTATATTCATGGCCTTTATTTGTGCTTTCATCTTAAATATGACATGGCTCTTCCTTAGAGAGCTGGCAGAAAACTAACTTTCAACAAAGAATGCTGCTTTCCCTTTATTAATTCAGGCTTTTTATGTTTTAGCTTTCATATTCAAATTTTAAGTAGATCATAATAGTAATATTTTAAAACCTGATAAAATAGAACTCAGGGACAAATCTGAAGTCAGAAATAGGTTTATGATAATTTTTTCCTTATTCATCACATATGTGTTGAGGTCCTAGAAGATTCTGGGCACAAACACGACTAAGACGCATCCTTGCTTTGAGGAGCACATAGTTTAGTGGAGAAGATAAATCCATGAGTCAATTGTTTCCAATGCTATATACATGCTATAGTGAGACCGTAGGGATACATGGAGGAAGATCACTGGATCAGGTAGAGGAAGGAGGGAAACTGGGTGGTCAGAGCCAGAGAGGGTGGTCCTGAAATGATGGTTCTTGAGTAAAAGAGAAAAAAAATGCAGCATAATCATTGCATCACTTTATTTCATTGTTGTATTTACATAAAAAGTAGTTAAGTGCATTCCTGTAAAGAGTTCAAGCTGTATAGAAGGTCATGAACTAAAAAGAGAAAGTCTCCCTCCCACTCGTCCACCACATCCCCCTCTCCTTTCTCCTTCTCCCTCCCTCTCCTACTCCCTTCCCCCTCCCACTTCCCTCTGCTCCCATTTGTATATAGTAATGTGCCCTTATGCTGGAGGATGTGTTCCAAGATCCTCAGTGGATGCCCGAAACCGTGGAGAGTACTGAGCCCTGTACATACTATGATTTTTCCTGCACATACATACCTATGATAAAGTTTAATTTATACATTAGGCACAGTAAGGGAATAACAACAATAACTAATAATAAAATAGAAATTTCAGTTGCAAAATAAATGAGTCACAGATATGAAATGTACAGTGTAGGGAATATAGTCAGTAACTATGTAATATCTTTGTACAGTGACAGATCAAATCTAGACTTATTGTGGTGATTATTTTGAAATGTATAGAAATATCGAACCACTATGTTGTGTACCAGGAACTAACATAATTTTGTAAGTCAATTATACTTCAAAAACAAACAGACAGGGACTTCCCTGGTGGCACAGTGGTTAAGAATCCACCTGTCAATGCAGGGGACACGGGTTTGAGCCCTGGTCCAGGAAGATCCCACATGCCGCAGAGCGGCTAAGCCCAGGCGTCACAACTACTGAGTCTGCGCTCTAGAGCCCGCGAGCCACAATTACTGAGGCTGCACGCCACAACTACTGAACCCGCGTGCCACAACTACTGAACCCGCGTGCCACAACTACTGAAGCCCACGTGCCTAGAGCCCGTGCTCCACAACAAGAGAAGCCACCGCAATGAGAAGCCTGCACACCACGACGAAGAGTAGCCCCCGCTCACCACAAATAGAGAAAGCCCGCGAGCAGCAACGAAGACCCAACACAGCCCAAAGTACATAAATAAAATAAATAAATTTTTAAAAACCCAAACAAACTCATAGAAAAAACAGATCAGATTTTTGGTTACCAGGGTTGGGGGTGTGTGGGGGGGTAGGGTGTCGGGGGAGGGAGAATTGGATAAAAGTGATCAAAACGTACAAACTTCCAGTTGTAAGATAAATATGTACTGGAGATGTAATGTAACATGATAAATATAATTAACACTGCTGCATGTTATATACGAACATTAAGAGAGTAAATCCTAAGAGTTCTCATCTCAAGGAAAAAAATTATTTTCTATTTCTTTAATGTTGTGTCTCTATGAGATGATGGATGTTCACTAAACTTACTGTGATCATCATTTCATGACGAACATAAGTCACATTACTGATATTATGCTGTACATCTTAGATTTATACAATGCTGTATGACAATTATATCTCAACAAAACTGGGGGGAAAAGCATTTGAAGAGAGAAAATATTTGCAAGTGGCACATGTGATTAAAGACTGTTATCCAAAATACGTAAAGAACACTTAAAACTCAACAATAAGAAAGTAGACACCTAGTTTAAAAATGGGCCAAATGGGCTTCCCTGGTGGTGCAGTGGTTGAGAGTCCACCTGCCGATGCAGGGGACGCGGGTTCGTGCCCCGGTCCGGGAAGATCCCACATGCCGCGGAGCGGCTGGGCCCGTGAGCCATGGCCGCTGGGCCTGCGCGTCCGGAGCCCGTGCTCCGCAATGGGAGAGGCCACAGCAGTGAGACGCCCGCGTAACGCAAAAAAAAAAAAAAAAAAAAAATGGGCCAAAGACCTTAACAGACAGCTCACCAAAGAATATATACAGACAGGCAATTAAGCATATAAAAAGATGCTTCATAGCATATGTCATCAGGAAAATACAAATTAAAACAACAATAAAATACCACTGCACTATTAGAATGGCCAAAATTAGGAACACTGACAGACCCAAATGCTGGTGAGGATGTGAAGTAACAGGAGGTCAAAATAAATAAATAGGTAAATAAATACATTAAAAAAAATAGAACAATTACAACCATCTACTGTAATAAAAGTTATGTGACGGTGGTCTCTCTCTCTCTTGAGAAATATTATTGTACAAATTTAACGCCTTTTCCACCTTAACTAAGCCCTTATCACCCACTGTGTCCTTAACTTTGCAGTTTGAGGTGTTAACAGCAAAACTAGCGTGAGTTTTTTTCTTCTTCACAATTTCACAGATAGATTTGTGCTTACTGTAGACTGTAGCAACCTCAGCATATGATTTTTTTCTTTCCTTATTAAGTTGAGAACTTTCACCTTCTCACAGGAAGCACTTTGCAGCTTCTCTTTGGCATAATCTGAATTGCCAGCATCCTCTTTTGCTCTTTGGGCCATGAGTAAGTGAAACAGGGGTCACTTGAACACAAGAACTGCCATATGCAACAGTCAATCTGATAACCAGGATGGCTACCAAGTGATTAGCTGGCCGGATATGCTGAACAAAGAGATGATTCAAGGCCTGGGCTGGACAGAGTGGGATGGCACAAGATTTCATCACGATACTCAGAATGGCACACAATCTAAAACATATGAATTGTTTATTTCTGGAATTTTCCATTTAATATTTTTGGACCCAGGTTGACCATGAGTAACTAAAATGGCAAAAAGCAAAACTGAGGATAAAAGTGGGGAAGACTACTGCAAAGGGGAATATACCTTACATATTGTTTTACGACTTGCTTCCTTTCTTCTTAACACTATGCCTTGGAGATCTTTCCATAGTTTAGTAACAGGGACTGATCTCATTATCACAAATCTCATGTATACAAAATTGTCTTTTTTCTTAATCCATTGTGTACTTATTTAGCTTTTAGCTCAGTTCTTAGCTGAGCCGCAGAGAACTTGGTCGAGTCCCTTCTGGATAAACTCGGTCAACTCTGAGTTATTCTCCGTCTCCAGTATGTAAATCGTCAGTGAAAGTCAATTCCCCTCTTTCTAGGAGTGACTTGGGATGGGGACAGGGGGCTTATGCGCTGTGGCCTGGGGACCACTGATGCACTGTGGGCATCCCCTTCTCCTGGTGTCCACCGAGATGACCCCTCTCACAGCACAGTCTCTTCTACTTAGGCCCCTGCGGTCAGGAAACTTCCCAGCCCAACTCCAGTTCCCTTCACACCTACCCTTCCCCCCTCAGCCATCCAGGTTCCCTAAGAGAATCCCCTGGGCTCTGGGCTACTGGCCCTTCCCCCTGGAGCCTCAATCAGTCAGCACTGCTCCATGCCCTGGTCCTTCCCTGGCTGTTCTCTGTGAGGCTCTCAGCCTCCTGGGACACACCCAGTCATCAAGGCCTGGACCTTCTCTGATCTGGGACTCCTACCCCTTACCAGGGACGGATTCTGCTGCTCTTCTACTCTGAGAAAATCTCCAGGCTACACCAGAAGTGTTTTTCCCCATCTCTCTCTCAAAGGCATATGTTCATCCCCAACTATCATTTAAGGATAACCTTTATGCTCAAGTCCTTTGGATACTTGGCTTTTGGTTACACGAAAACCTCACATTTCTTATTTTTTAAAATGCCCTTGAAGAAAATGCCCTGGCTTTCAAGATGATTACCTTCTCTGAGTTTCAAGGACCTATTCTGGAAGGAAAAGCCAAGGATTTTCGCTTTGTATTTTCTGCTCTTTGGCCTTTCTCTGTGGAAATAGGTGCCAGCATTTTCCCTGCCCAGATACAGATCAGAGATTTAGTGGCACCTACTGCAGACGGTTGTTGTGAGGATTAATGTGATGAATAAAGCACTTTCCACAGAGCCTGGCACAGAGTAAGTGGTCAATAAATGGTATCTTTTTTTTCTTGGTGGTACGCGGGCCTTTCACTGTTGTGGCCTCTCCTGTTGAGGAGCACAGGCTCCGGACGCGCAGGCTCAGTGGTCATGGCTCACGGGCCCAGCCGCTCCGCGGCATGTGGGATCTTCCCGGAGCGGGGCAGGCATGAACCTGTGTCCCCTGAATCGGCAGGCAGACTCTCAACCACTGCGCCACCAGGGAAGCCAAATGGTGTCATTTTTATTCATTCATTTAACAAATATTTATTGAGCATCTACTATGTGCCAGATCCTGTTTTAAGCATTGGAATAGAGAATAACACAGAGTAAAAGACCTGTCCTCATAGAACATTCAGGGTAGAAAAATATAGACTATGTATATAGGAAAAATAACTAAGGAGAAACAAAGCAAGGGAGGAAGAAAGAGAGTGCTTGCAATTTTAGATAGCACTGCCAGGGAAAACCTCCCTGAGGAGACATTGAATCATGACCTTGAAAGAGGAAGGGAGCCGGCCAGGCAGGTACCTGCAGAAAGAGTATTTCAGGCAGAACATCTACAAGTACAAAGGCTCCAATGCAGAAAGGTTAAAAGGAATTACTGAGAATGAAAAGCTATGGGTTTATGACACAAAATATTATCCTACTACATGAGTATCTATAGAAGAACATGACTTTTAAAATACTTCATGGTTCCATGGTACAGTAAGACTTGGCACACTGTTTCCTGAGGACCAGATCCAGCTGCCACCTGGTTGGGTTTTTTTTGGTTTTTTTTGTCTTCGCCGGGTCTTAGTTGCGGCGTGTGGGATTTTTTAGTTTCGGCATACAAGATCTTTTAGTTGCAGCATGCAGGCTCTTAGTTGTGGCATGCGGGATCTAGTTCCCTGACCAGGGATCAAACCTGGGCCCTCTGCACTGGAAGCATGGAGTCTTAACCACTGGACCAGCAGGGAAGTCCTGCCGCCTGGTTTTATGAATAAAGTTTTATGGGAACACTGCCACAGTCAACATTTACATCTTGTCTGTGGCTGCTTCTCGCCATAGCAGCAGAGGTGAACACAGACTGTATGAGCTGCAAAGCCTAAAATAAAACGATTACTCCCTGGCTCTTTACTGAAAAAGTGTTTGCTGACTCCTGGTACATAGGTACTGTCACTTATTTAACGTGTCCCCTAATTATGGTCATGAATGCTCAACAAATTATGTTAATACTCTTTTGGCTGCAAGATTTACAAACACTTTAAACCAGTTTTAGCAAAATTAGGGGAACTGCTGATTTTCTGAAGTAGAAGATTTAGGCATAGCTGGATGTGGAGACTGAATGATTGCTTCAAAGATCAGTGCTTCCATCTCTTGATCAGCCCGTGTGTGTGTGTGTGTGTGTGTGTTGGTTTCATTTCACCAACAGGCTTCTTCATGGGCCAGGGAAGATGGTCCCTGACAGCCCCTGGCTTAACTCCTCTGTACCAGTGTCTATCCATCAGTTCCAGACCAGGTCTCAGATTGGCCATGGTGGAATCAGGGTACCCCTCTGGATCTGTCACTGGTACAGGTGAATGAGATGCTGTGGTTGATCAGGACTCAGTTCTGTGCTTGCCATTGTGCCTAGATAGAGGAAGGGGCTCGTATTAATCAGAGTTCTCCAGAGAAACAGAACCAAGAGGATAGATACAAACATAGAGATAGATATAGACATAGATATAGATATAGATCTACAGAAAGAGGTTTATTATGAGAGTGGCTATGTAATTATGGAGGCTGAGAAGTCTCATGATTGGTCTAGGAAAGCTGGTGGTGTAGCTCCAGTCTACACCCAAAGGCCTAAGAACAAGGGGGCCAGTGGGGTAAGTCCCAGTGTGAATCCAAAGGCCCAAGAACCAGAAGCACTCATGTCTGAGGGCAGGAGAAGGTGACTGTCCTAGCTCAAGCACAGAGCAAATCTGTCCTCCCTCTACCTTTTTGTTCTATTCAGGCCCTCAATGGACTGGATGATGCCCACCCACACTGGCGAGGGGGAACTTCTTTGCTCAGTCTACTGATTCAAGTGCAAATCTCTTCCAGAAACACCCTCACAGACACTCCCAGAAATAATGTTTTACCAGCTATCTGGGCATCCCTTAGCCCAGTCAAGCTGACACATAAAATTAACCATCACAGGCCTATTGTAAATGACAGCTGCACCTGCACTAAGTGAGATGCGAAGAGGTGATTCCCCAAAGGAAGGAAAGCTGAGATTATAAACCAGCACACGTACCGTTGTTTGCAGTTGTTCACTATTAAAAATGTTTCGATGAAACATCTTTATATATGTCTTTTTATACAAAGGTACCAGAATTTCTCTAAGATAGGTACCTATAGGTGGAATCGACAGGTTATGGCAAATTGCTTTACAAAGATAATGTACCCGTTTACTTTCTGATAGTGTATGAAATGTTCTTCTCCCACACCCTCACGGACCCTGATACTATCAGTTTTTGAAAATGTTTCCAACCTAATGAGCAAAATGGGATCTTTGATTTAAAAAAATTTTTTTTTCATTTCTCGAATTAGAACTGGGGTAAGACATCTTTCCATGTTCACTGACTGTTGCAGGTCAAGTTCTAGGAGGACAATGCCGAGACGCAGATTAGGGTGCAGGAAGTTATTGGGGAGTGCTCTTTTGATTACCATCCATGGGGGAAGGGAGGGAGACAGGAACAGGCAGAGGGAAAAGTTGGGCTGCACAAGTAAGGCCTCAGCTGACCTCTTGGTGAACTCTGAAGTCAGGATGGCCCTTCGGAGTTGTCCTGAGTAGCACGTGGTGCCAGGCCCTTACACCCCTGTGCTGCCCAGTCCTTGGATGAAGGCTGCCCTGGGAAGGCACATACCCTTGGATGAGGCAACTATTTTCCACTGAGGGTCATTTCCAGAGAGGCTGACAGCTGAGGGCAGTCAGCCAGCAACCCTCTCAGCAGCTGGGGGAATAAATCCTTCAGGACTAGGGCACAGCACAGCACGCATTACACTGACTGTATTTATTAATTTGTGCATTGTCTGTTCAGAGTCTTTCTGATTTTTTATTGATTTGTAGTGGTGCTTTATTCTGGATATTAATCCTTTATATATTGCATGTGTTCCAAATATTTTATCTCAGTCTACTGCTAGTTTTCAACTTTAAGGGGTCATTTATTTTGAAGATCTATTACATTTTTAGATAATCAAATTTGTCCATTTCTCTTCTCCAAGATTATAAAAATATTTATATTTTCTTTGCATGGTTCCATCTTTTTAAAGAAACAGCTACAGCTCTTTAATTCCTCTGGAGTTTGTGTTCATGGTAAGAGGCGATGTCCAACACCATGTATTTAGTAGACTATTCTCTATAGATAGATGTAAATGGGTATACATACTAGGATTAAAATTTTCACTTAAACAGGAATATTTTTTGACTCTGCAATTCCAGTAATCCGTTATCCGTACTTAAGCATTTTCTCTTTCTTATGAACTTGAGAATAAACTTGTCTTATTGATTGCATTAAATGTGTAGACTAAACGGAAACATTACAAGTTCACAACATGGAGACTCTCACCAAAGCACACCTCTCTCTCTCTCTTTTTAAGATTTTTAAAAATTACCTTTAGTAAAATTTTATATTTCCTTCGTATAGGACTTTGCATTTCTTGTTAGGTTTACTTCTAAGAATTTTGCTTATTTCCCTCCCGTTTGTCAATGGAATCTTTTTTTTTTTCTTCCAGTGATGTATTACATTACACATGTAACAATCTGCTCGTTTGGTTACTAACATTTTAGTATACCTATGTTCATAAGTGAGATTGGTTTATAATGATATTCTTATTAACAAATCTTACATAGTTTTGGTAACAGATAAGTTTGAAACTTTACATGTTTTTCCTATCACATTTAAATAAAATAGGATCCATCTGTTCATCTGGTACAGCAGAAAACACTCATAAAACCCTCTTGTCAGAGTGTCTATGTCTGGGTTTGGAGGGTAGTTATTTACCTGTTCAGTTTTCTGGACTCAATTTTGATAAGATACATGTTTCTAGAAAATTATCCACTTAGGTTTTATATTTTATTGATATAAATTTCTACATAGTAATCTCCTGTAAATTATTAATATCTTTTATACCTGGAGTTATGTACAATTTCAAGTTGTATTTTTTTTTTTGTTTTTTTCTTGAGCTTATTTGACAGAATTCCAAGTATTTTATTCTTCCTTTCAAAAAAAAAGTTTTATTGATTAAAATAATTTTATAGCTTTAATTTTAGTTTTTAAATTTCTTAGTTACTTTCTGTGGATTACTTTATTCTTTTTCTAGATTCTTGAATGATTAGATGTTTTGTTTATTAATTTCTAATCTTTCATCTTTTCTAATATATGCCTTTACATCCATAAATTTTTTTCGGAAATTCCCTGGTGGTCCAGTGGTTAGGACTCCATGCTCTCACTGCCAAGGGCCTGTTTCAATCTCTGGTTGGGGAATTAAAATCCCACACGTCTCACAGTGCGGCCAAAAAAAAAAAAAAAGTACGTAAATATTTTCTAATTACCACTCTGCCTGCATCTCACAGGTTTAATGTTTCCTCATTTTTGTTCTTTTCCAAATAGTCTGTAATTTTATTTTGAATGTCCTTTTGAACCTAATATTATTTGGAAATGAAATAACAAAATATAACAAAAATGTTTTTAGTAAGTAGCTCAGCAGAAATAAAAAAGATACCTTAAGAAGCCAGAGGGCTTCCCTGGTGGCGCAGTGGTTGAGAGTCCGCCTGCCCATGCAAGGGATACGGGTTCGTGCCCCAGTCCGGGAAGATCCCACATGCCACGGAGCGGCTGGGCCCGTGAGCCATGGCCACTGAGCCTGCGCGTCCGGAGCAACGGGAGAGGCCACAACTGTGAGAGGCCCGCGTACCGCAAAAAAAAAAAAAAAAAAAGAAGCCAGAAATAAAGAATGAAATGATATAACTAGGTGAAAATGATGCCGTGTTTGCCCTGTTTCCTAAGGCTGATGGGAAAAAGGCCTGAGGGGCCATCTGCTAAAGTTTTCAAATCCTAGGAGTCATGACCTAGGTTCTGCACAGGTTTGAAAGCTAGAACTGGGTCGTGTGCATAAACCTGAGCTCAAAAGTCAGCCCCACCCATGAAGAGAACAATAGAAAGAACTCGGCCACTTTCCTGGTGAAGGGCCAGAAAAGTTTGCCATTCATCTTGGTAAGTGCTGGGCAGGCTACTTTCTGCAAACCGACTAAATCCACGGGAAAACTTAAGGCTTTTTGCCAGACTTTTAGTTTCCTCCTGAGGCTGTAACAAATCACAGTAAATCTGACAGAACACTCTGACATGTCAGGGGGCTGCTTCTCCCTCAAGACAGGGGTCTCTCCAAGAGAGCTTGGATGGGGAATGTGGGCGGGGGAGTGTAACAAATGCATGGCTTAAAACAACAAAATTTATTATCTTCTGGTTCTGGAGGCCGGAAGTCGGAAATGGATTTCACTGGGCTAAACTCAAGGTGTTAATAGGACTGTGTGTTTGGAACTTAATACTTTGGCATTCCTTGGGACCTATGCTTAACGTATGTTCCTTTAGAGACAATGCCAGCTTGGACCTTGTTTTGCCTTACAAATAGTATGGCTCTGGCTCCCCAAGCTGCGTGAGTACACACTGTGGCTGAAGTGCTACAGACCTGTCAGTCCTCTTATTGCTCTACCCAGAGTCAAGGCCGACACAGGCAAATACTTTTTTTCAAGGTATATCTTTCCTAGTTCATCCATTTACAAAATCATCTTTAGCGGAATGTTCTGGCTTTTGTGGGCCTCCTCTAGTCTGCCCTTTACTCTGCTTGGCCTGCAGATTCTGGGCCATCAGGGATCTCCAGATGCCCTCAGGTTAAACGCTGGGTTGAGTGATTTGAAATCATGCTTTCAAGTGCTTTACAGCCTGATTGTTTTCCCTTACGTTCTCGACAGCAGAGAAGCATCTTTTTGAAACATATGCTTTCCTATTTTTATCCATAACTTAAAAAGGGTTCTGTACCTGGATGGTTACACCAAATTTTACCAAATTGCTGAAAACAGAAGTCAGGAGACAGTGTTTTAAAAGATAATGATTGAGAATTTTTCAATCATGGTAAGTTATAAAGGCTCTAATGTAAGGACACCTAGTCTAGACCCGAATGAACTAAAACATGAACACCTAATCATGTTACAGTAAACTGTCTAATGTCAAAGACAAAGAAAAATATTAAAGATAGAGAAATAAGTCACCTAAAAAGGATGACAGTTAAACTGGTATCTATCTCTCAGCTGCAACGTTAGATGCCATGTGACAACAGATTACTGAGTAATCTAGAAATCTAACCTGAACTAAACTGTTCCATATCTCTTCCATCAGATTGGCACCGATTTTAAAAAATCTAATTACGCAAAGAATTAGTCAAGATGTGAGGAAATCAGAAATCTTAGCCACTGCATTCCAGTAAATGTAAATTGGTGGAATGTAAATTCGTGCAACTTCTCAGCACAATCTGACAATATCTAGGGAAGCTGATGATGTGAATTGCCTGTTCTTCAGCAATCCCACTTCTCTGGGAAATGCCTTTACATATTCCTACAAAAGTGCATACAAAGGTGTACACTAAAGAATTACTGTCATGGCAAAAACTTAGAAGCAACCTAAATTTTATCAGTGGGAGAATGGATGACTGAATTGAAGACTTCACAGCAGCTAAAATGAATGAACTTGATGTTACGTGTTTAAATGGATACATTACACATCAAATACATCTCAATAAAGCTGGGGAAAAAATAAATGGGTTACAGCTTGGCTACTTTATTTTGAATTTTAAAAATATCGCAGAAAGATACATATTTAAATAAATTAAGAGACAGCAGACAGGAAAAAAAAAAGCTCTCTGCCCTCCCCCTGTCTGGCGAAAAGCAGGACATACATTTCCATTTGTAAAGGAAATGTACTCTCTCCAGTACCAGGAAGAGGAGAACTTTTTGTTGTTGGTTTATTATCTTTAAAAATTTCCATTTTGTTGAGATACAATTGACATATAACATTGTATTAGTGTAAGGTGTGTACAACATAATGATTTGATATATGTATATATAGTGAAATGACCACCACAACTTTAATTAATATCCATCATTCCACATAGATATAATTTTTTTTCTTGGATGAGAAATTTTAAGATTTACTCTCTTAGCAAATTTCGGATATACACTACAGAACTGTTAACTGTAGTCACCGTGCTGTACATAAGAGGAGAACAACTCATCATCACCTGATCACTCTTCATGTCCAGGGATGACTAGAGACTCGATCTATCAGCCTGGAGAGGATTTTGCCTGACAAATCTCACTCAGCCGCCCTTGTCTTCCCTTAGTTTCCCCATACATTTACCTTCCCACAGTTTGCCACCCCTAAAAGCCTAACCACATTTTCCTTTGTCTTGTCACTTCTCTACAAATGTATTATTCTTTGTCAAGATGCTATATAAGCCCCAAGTTCTAATGCCACTTTGAATTACTCATCACTGAGTTTCTACCATGTGTGTTAATAAACTATGTTTTTCTCTTGTTGATCTGTCTTTGTTAGTTTAATTTCCAGGGACCCAGCCACAGAACCTAGGAGGATAGAGATAAAGGTGTTTTTTTTTTTTTTCCTTCCCTACAGTGTATGTATTAAAAATACATAAAACAATCCTATATATTACTCATGGAGACATATATATGTAATGAAAATATAAAAACAGGGTGGGAAGTTCACCATTGTAGTACAGATAGTTGTTACCCCCAGAGAGGAACAGAGATAAATGGGATAAGAAAGGGTTGCTGTACCTGCAGCATTTCATTTCTCAAAAACAAAAAAGTAAGAACTGCTTTAATATAAAAGGAAATTTGACAAAATACCTTAGAAGTAAATAGATTAGAAAATAAGTTAAAATGTAGATTAAATCTACATAATCAATAAACTTAATCAAAGAGTTATATTTTAAGAAAATCTGTACCAGACGTATGGAAAAATGCATTTAAATAGTCTTTAGTTATTCTCATTTGTACGTATTATTTCCAACATAAAAAGTACAGGGTGGGTTTCCCTGGTGGTGCAGTGGTTAAGAATCTGCCTGCCAATGCAGGGGACACAGTTTCGAGCCCTGGTCCGGGAAGATCCCACATGCCGCGGAGCAACTAAGCCCATGAGCCACAACTACTGAGCTCGCGTGCCACAGCTGCTGAAGCCCACTTGCCTAGAGCCGGTGCTCTGCAGCAAGAGAAGCCACCACAATGAGAAGCCCGCGCACCACAACAAAGAACGGCTCCCGCTCACCGCAACTAGAGAAAGCCCGTGTGCAGCAACGAAGACCCAATGTAGCCAAAAAAATAAAAATAAATTAATTAATTAATTTTAAAAAAAAGTATAGGGTACAGCCTTGTACCTGCCAATGAGATTTTTTTAAAGTCTAAACTTTAAAAAATATTTGTTTAAACCTTTTTGTATTTGGGAAAATCCCTACACTTGGTGTCAGAAGCCCTGTGAGTGTAGTAGTAGTGTGTGGGAAGAGTCAGGGAGAACCGTGGGAGGAAGACAGTCTTTCCTGAACACAGCCCCATAAAAAGATACATGGAATATATAGAGATTCTAGAACACTCAAAGTATCAGTAAGGAAAACCCTCCATATTCCCATTCTAATTCTGGAACAATGAAAACTAAAGTTTAGTCACTCTAAATCTCGTAATATAGCCTCCCACAACTAGGGGAACATTCTCTTTGATTACTTTGCAACCCAACTGGCTACAGCCTAGATGATCTAGAATTTTTAGTTATAATAGTGATCAGCATACCAAAATCCAAATCACTTTTAATCTGATAGAACAACAGTATTTGGAACAATTACAGAATAGTAATTAGAACACAGCTGGTACGTTACCTATTTTGATTGTTTTTGTCCATAATCTTTATTATATTAAAAATGTGACCTTTGAGAAAGTTGTGGGACTTCATTGTGCTTTAGTTTCTTTTCTTAGATAAAAAGGATAATATTCTTTTCTTTCTAACTTAGCTTTGTTTACCAAACATTAATATATCTCTGATGGTTTTTGTTCTCTCTCCCTGGATGAGTTAGGTCTTGCTGGGTAAAAAACCACCCCACAACTCAGTGGCTTCAGTTAGCTCACAAGTCTGTGGATCAGCAATTTGGAATGAGCTCAGTTCTACTGGTCTTGGCTGGACTCACTCATGGATCTATGGTCAGCATCCACGTACACTGGGAGCTCGTTAGTCTTGGAGGCTCAGCTGGGATGGCTCACCTCTTAGCTGGGACCACATCACTTAGTCTCTTATTAACCAGTAGAAATCCCAGGCTTTTCCACATGGTAGTGGAATCCCCAGGAGATAAAAGAGAGCAGGCTCTAATGTGCAAGTGCTTCAATCTCCACTTGAGTCTCATTTGCTGATGTTACATTGGCCAAAGCAAGTCACATGGCCAAGCCCAGAGTCAAGGAGTGGAGAAATAGACTCCATCTCCCCAGTAGGAGAATCTGTAAAGTCACTTCACAAGGGAATGCATGCAGGGAGGGAAGAATTTGTGGCTATTTTCACAATCTATCCATTCTCTTTAGATTAACATTACATTGATATGAAGTATTATTTACCACAGTGTAGCACCAAGTTCTCATTAACATTTTCATTGTTAAATGACGTTATCAGAGCCTCTGGTTGAGTGTAAGTATTGAAATGTTTTCTAATGAACTCCTTGAAATGCAAATACTATGTAATCTTTCACTGACATACCTTGTTAAATAACACAACAACCTCAAGAACAAGATAGCAACATTTTAAAAGGTTTCTTTGTTTAAAAAGGTTATTGTTCTTAGATAATGTTATCCTACTAGATTAAAATAACATTTGATTTTAAAAATTTATTTACATATTACTATAAATACTTATATACTAGGGTGGGGAAACCAGGAGGGAGGAGTCTTGGGGGCTAGCCTTAGTTTTGCCTCTATCCTTTGCCCTCTTAGGCAAATCATTTGATCTATTGAAGGCTCAGTTTCTTTATTTATAGAATAGATGCTCTGGGGAACAAGATCACTGTTTTATTTCCGGAGTAAAATGACAGCTTCTTTTTTGAGGAATAAATCTATGGCGAAACCAAAACCCAGGTATCTATAAGGGTAGAAATATCAAAGTGTTTAGTTAGAGCCTCGATTATTGAAAATTATTGGAAAAATTTTTGTGTAGCTACCTGGTTGTAGGTAGAAGTCAGACTATTTCTCTCGCACTACGTATCCCATTTTGTTACAGCTCAATTCTATTTAAAAATATAATAAAATAATGGATCTGAAAGACTTTTGATAAGATAACTTCTAAAAAGCCTTTTTTAAAAAAAAAAATTGCTGAACGATCGTGCTTCTGATTAGTTCAACATTAGAAAACTATCTACAAAGGAAGACATGGGCTTCCTCAATACTTGGAACATTCAGTATTTCTTGCTTAATATTTCCTCTCTTTGCATTGATTTTATAATTTAATTGTACTGTAATTCTCTGAAAAGACAGAACTTAGAGGAGAATTCTATACATTTTTCAGTTGATAGCTCAACAGCCAACATTTATTTAACAACTGAATGAATTTATTCCAGCAATAGCCTTCTCACTTGCTGGTAGAGATCGAACATGTCCTATTTGCTTTATTAGACAGTCTTTCTTTTTTTTAAAAAAAATCTATTCTTAGAGGTACTTTGCCACAATGATATTTAACTGAAGTTAAGTGGAATATAGGAATAAATTATACTTAAGCTATACTGGCATTTTTTGCTGATGCAAGTGGCAGTGAACATTATCAAAATAACTTCACCTATGCATATAAATGAGAGGCCAAACAGCACAGGGGGAAGGGAACAGGAATTTGAACAGGGCTTACCTAATCAACCAAAGTAGAAGTCCATCCACAAAATGGACAATATGTGAATTGCTGTGCTTGTAAATTGTCTTCTTGCAACTTACACAGTATTTAAGACTTTTAGAATATACACATCAGTGGAAATAATTCCTTGAGGGAAAAGAATTCATAACCTTAAAGCGTTTGTCGTTTGGAAACCAGTCTTTCTTGCATCTTATCTTCTTGACCTCTCAGCTGCATTCAGAGCTAGTGGCTGCTTCCTTCTTCTTGAGGCCCTTTCCTCCTTTAACTTCTGAGACTGGCTGTTTCTCAATTCCGCTTTCATTTCTCTGAGCGTCCCTCACTGCTCCTTGCTTGCTCCTCTTGCCTCTTAAATATTATTGTCCTTTGGGTTCCACGCTGAGGCTTCTCTTCTTTCCCTGCCCAAGCTCATCTGCTTCGATGGCTGCAGCTACCCACCAGTGTCTACACTGTAAGCTCCCCAGCCGTCTCAATCTTGAGCTCTCTCCCAAGTGTTAGATTCACGGATGTTCTCTGGACACCTTAAACTCAATAAATTTACAATGGAACTCATTTTCTTTTCCCAATAACCTGCTGCTTTTCCTGGGCACGCAGGTGTGTGTATGTGTGTGTGTGTACGTGCATATGTGTTGCCTCAATTAACGAGAAGACCCTAAGAGTCTCTATATATTAAGTTCTGAAGCTACTGTCCAGCACCCAGTGGCTCTCCATGCAGTTCTTTCTTGACCACATGTCCCAAAGAGGCAATAATTCTCACTTTATCACTTGGGGGGTCTGCTGTGGACAGGACTCAATATCCTCTGGCTACCTCCCCCATATAAGCAAAAGGTCACTTTTTTTTTTAAAGCATTTTATTAAGAGACAGGGAATCTGTTCTAAAACTAACACAATGTAAAGTAAAATAATTCATTGAGCAAATATTTATTGAGTACCTACTGTGTGCCAGATGCTGGGGATACCAAGGCGAGCACGAATGGACATGAGCTTTTTGTTGGCCTCTAAGTCTGGGAAGAAGCAGGGTGGGTGGGGAGGGGAAGAAACAGACTTTAAGCAAAAAAAAATCACACAAATACATGTGGAATTCCAACTGTGACAAGTGCAGTGAAGGAGTGGTTCCTGGAGCAAGTCCTTAATAGTGTGATTTAATCTGGGCTTCCCCCAAGGAAGCTTATCCAGAGGCAAAATCTAAAAGATAATGTGGTAGATAATTACAGAAGTGTCCCAATTATTTCCCTCCTTTTGCAAGGTGACTTGCAACTCCTGCCATCAGGGGAATCTATTCAATGACCGTCTTTATCTGGGCTGACTCTGTGACATCCCTTAGCAGAAGAAGTGATGGTGAGTCAGCTCTGAACTTAGTCCTTAAGAGGGTTCATGGTTCTCCCTCTGAAAATTCCGACACCGCTATATGCATAAGCTGAGCTAGGCTGCTGGATGTTAAGAGACACATGGCCCAGTCGCCCCTGACCCCTTCACTAACAACAAGCTAACTGCCAGACATGTGAGCAAGGCCATCCAAGAACAGCTAGGCCCCAGCTGACCTGTTAAGCAAGCACAGACCTACGAGCGAGTCAGCTGAGATCAGCCCAGCCTGGCCCAGAGCAGCTGAACCATCCAGCTGACCCACCGATCTCCAGCCACGATCAAGTAATCGTGGTTTTAAGAGACTGAGTTTTGAAATATTTATTAGCTGTAACATCTAACTGATACAGATGGGTAGGGATAAACCAGGCAGAGAGCTTTATTTTATAGACAGAGGGCCACACGTGCAGATCCCAGTGAGAGGAGGGAGCATGGCAGTTCCCGGGACTGAAAGAAGACAGTGGGGATGGATCAGAAACAGCTCGGGGAAACCATGTGAGCTGGGGCTGAGTGGGGAGGGGCAGGGCTGCGCAGAGCCTGGGAGACCCTGTTAAGGACTCGAGTCTTGATTCTAAGAGCAATGGGAGACCACATGAGGGTTTTAAGCAGGAAAGATGCATAACTAGATGTGGGTTTGGGAATTTGTCTGAAGTACGAAGAACAGATTCAGTGGGGCCAGAACAGAACAGGGCAGGTGTTGCAGCAATCAGGCAAGAGACCATAACAGTGTATGCTAGGCTGGTGATGGTGACAGGGCCATACCCTTGCCCAACCCCAGGCAGCTCTGCTATTCACTCTGTTGTTTACAAGAGTGGCTGTCCCTAGATTTGTGCAGTGCCTCCCTTGAGAGCAGGGAGAATGGATGGATGCAAGGGAGAGTTAGGAAGTAAGATAACAGGTGTTGCTGACTGATGAGCTATTGCAAACGGCAGGTTTCTAGGGACCTATCAAAGGTGACTGTTAGGTTTCTTTTTTATTTTTTAATTTGAAAATTATTTATTTGCATACCTGTAAAGTCTAAAGAGCATTACAGTTAATTGTTATTTTTTAAAATTTGTTTTAGGGTCAATTTTAAAGAGCCCTTTTAGGTTTACAGCAAAATTCTTTATGCCCTCTACCCTCACATGCATAGCCTTCTCCATTATCAACACTCCCCTAACCAGTGTAGCACATTTTTCACAATTGATGAGCCTACATTGACACAACATAACCACCCAGAGTCCATAGTTTACATGAGGGTTCATTCTTGGTGTTGTACATTCTGTGGGTTTGGACAAATATGTATTGACATGTATCCATCATTATAGTATCATAGAGTATTTTCACTGCCCTACACATCCTCTGTTCTCTACCTGTTCATCCTCTCTCCCATCCCAACCCCTGCCAACCAGTGATCTTTTTACTGTTTTCATAGTTTTGCCATTTCCAGAATGTGATATAGAAGGAATCAAATAGTATGTAGCTTTTTCAGTTTAGACTGCTAGGCTTCTTTCTTGGTGAATGAAAAGAATCATTAAGAGAGAGAGAACAATGAAAGAAGATCAGATTTGGAGAGAATGATCCTAAGTTTGGATTTAGACACGTCAATTTTGAAATGCTTTTGAGATTCCTGAGAAGATATCCAAGTAGGCAGTGGGGTAGATGGGCTGGAGCTCAGATGAGAGGTCTGGCTGGAAACATACTTTTGAGCCATTTGTGTATATGGGGTCTAAAAGTTCATACGTCATCTTTCTGACCAATGGTTGGCTACTGTCTCCTTTTTGCGTTATTTAATCCCAAATAAACTATAAAAATGGTGCTGCTTTTTGAAACCACTGGACTGGATGCCATTCATCTAACTAGAGTTTGGGGATACACCAAAACGATCACTTTTGTACTTTTCCCTACAATGATACACTTAAAAACTCAGGAGTTATTTCCTCTCCAGCTTGTATCTCCAAATGTTAGGAGTTGCCCTTCTCTTGAATATATCCCATTCCCTCATATCTTTCTTCGTCTATTTCTGGTCTCCTCATTTGCCTCTTTTTATTTTCCCCCAATACATTTTTTAGACAGCTGTCAGAGACCTTTTTCTAAAATGCCTATCCAACCATATCACTATCCTAAAGTACTCTCGGGAGGAAGTGCCAACTCCTGCAGACAGCTCTCAAAAGCTTTCTGCCTACAGCCATGGACTTTCCCAATCTTAGGTCTCGCCACTGACTTCCTTGCTCCTGCCCAAATCTACTTCTAGCCTTACAGAACTGCTCTCATTTCCTCGACTGTATTGTGACTCTTTAAAATAGGTTTTTAGGAAGAAAAGCATATAAAATGGCCTGCACCTGTTTTAGTGATTGGCCAAATCAAAGCGATAAATAATAGCTCTGAGCAGGCACAAAACCGGTACAAGAAAAATTATGTTAAATAAACAGCCAGGGTCACTGAGGTTGATATCATGGTAGGTGAAATTGAGCTTTTGGTAGCTGCATTCAAACTGAAGTTCTAGGATCACATTTGCCTCATCCTTGTAAAACTGTTATACATGTTTGGTTATTGCTGTATTTCATGGCTCACTCCATTTAAATAGTGAACCTAGAATTTATTTCATGTCGCTATAATTGCTCTCTAAAAATATTTAAATTCCATATGATAGTACCCAGTTATAGTTATGACCAATAATTTTATTCCACTCTTCCTATGAAGTAAAGAAAATGTTTGATACAAATAGCCATTATCTATTTTTCTTAGAATTTTTCTTTTCCTTTGAAAGGAAGGGTTTAAGTTTGAAACTCTTCAGGATGATTTCGGTGTTATTCACTGGTTCTGTTCCAAATGATTTTAAAATATCCATCATTTCTCTCAGATGATAACAAAATATTGCTTTAGGTTTAGAAGACAAAGAAAAATATCTTTGGCTTCATTTTCAAGTTCTTTAGAAAGAATTTCTGTAATGTTAGCACATAATAAAAATTTGGAAGCAACAGATAAATCCAAATCTGGAAGGAATTATCAGCCAACCACTGGATTCAATGCACACCTGTGTGAAAAAGTCTATGACACAATTCCCGGTTTTTTAATAATCTCCAGAAACTTCTCAGTCAAGCTAATAAAACATAATAGTGTCCAATATGCTTTTTCTAAAGTATACAGCATTTTTATATCTATATTCCACGTATAATTCCCTTAAAAACTTGATCATTTCTTTGCAGATGGGTGAATGCTGTTGTATGTTGAAAGTATTTTTAAGTCTTAAAATATTTTCACAAATCCTCGTGATCATTAGACCCATTGATTGACAATGTTCATTTAACATTCTTGTCTCTTCTCCACACTTAATTCTTAAAATGTTCCCTCTTGTTGGCATTGCCTTCATTAGGCTGGCCATCTGTTGTAATTCAAATCAAGTCTGATTTGCTGTCGATGAGGTCAAGGCTTGTAGGGCAGCCACATCAAGATGCATTTAAAATCTGAGCTTTATTGCATGTGGCCTGGGATATTTTCTGGGTGTGTGTTACACACATCGACAGCTGTTCTTGCATGCTGCCATTCATCTCTCATCACATTTCTTTGAATAAGCTGAGGAACAGAGTTCATTGATGATGCCCTGCAACATTTCTGTCTTTATTATTCCAAATATTTTATCTCAAGAATTCATATGTTTCAATATGTAACTATTTTTACTTTCTTGATTATTTCCAAGTCCCCAACCTATCACTTTCATTCTCAGTAAAACACTGGTTTAAAATAGAAAAAGGTTTAGCTCTGATTTTCAGATACTCTCATCTCCAAATTTATCAGTCATGTTTCGTCATCACCTTCTGGCCAACAGTGCAGTAATTTCAAATAAAATTCACTGCTTTCATGGTCTCTGAATGTTTTCGTATTTTAAAGCCAGAATTGGTAAATAGTGTAATGGTTAAGCCAGACCTGGCTACCTAGGTTTGAACCCCAGCTCTATGCTTACTGGTTGTGTGCTCTTGGGAAGGTCATTTATTTAACCTCTCTGTACTTCAATTTTCTCATCTGTAACATGGGGATAATAACAGTGCATGCATCTCAGGATTCATTTTTAGCATTTGTCTTGAGGATGAGAAAAGCACTTAGAACAATTCTTGGCATATGGTAAACACTATGTAAGTGCTGGGTTTACGTATAATATTGTAATTCAAACATAAAAATCTAAATACCAAAGCTTTTAAAAACTTACTGAGCTGCAAAAACCCTTTTGTACTTTGTAGGTAACTTTTGTTTGATATTGCCCATCACTTATTTTAATGCATTTCAAACCGTGGACAGGCTCCTGCCTTTAAATTGCATAATTCTCTAATACATATTAATCACAGATGTACAATGATTAGTTATTGAAGAAAATGAAATGCTAGATTATTCTATGGTCCTATTATTTGGAATTCCACCTGATGAACAGAGGGGTAGCATAGAGAAGAAATGCTTAGAAATTTTGGTGGAAAATGGGTCAAATCATTTCTTTAAAAATAATTTTCAAAAATTTGGGTTACCAATAAAGAAACCATAAGAACCACTGAAGAACAGTAAGAAATCTGTGCGCCGATAAGTGCCAGCCCTGTGTGTACCAACATGAATCAACACGTGTGTGTCTCGGGTTGGCAGAACGCTGGCTGGAGGGAGCTGATGCAATTGAAGTGTCCTCAGCAGTTGAGTTACAACAAAGGGATCAGGTTTTCCTTGCTTTGTTTTCTATCTTCATGAAAATAAGCAAAGTAAATTATCAGAGAAAAGAGAAAAATTTGCTGTTTTCCACATATAATTTGTTTCCCATGTACTTTGGAAATTCTCTTTCCCTCTGCCATTTTATTTTTCCATTTGGGACGTTGGAGTGACTCATGCCTCGCTCACTGATGCTCTCAATTCTGTTTGTGTATAATCCTTGGAGTGTGTGCGTGCATGTATGTGTGTGTGTGTGTGTGTGTGTGTGTGTGTGTTTACATCTATTCTTTAGAAGGAAGGAAACAGGAGCAGAGCTTATGATACAAAGTTAGCTCTCTTAGAGAATAATGAAATATTTTAAAGTGATGTATTATAATTAGATATTTATTTATTCAGCAAGCTTAAAAATTTTTTGATTGCTTACAGTGTGAGAAGTGCCAGGTGATGGGGAACTCATGACAAGAAACAAAACAAAAATCTCTTTCCCACATGAGGGTCATCCTGGGGGAGACACAGGCATGAAGAAACTGCTAAAATAAAGACTTAGGTGCCCCTCAGCGTGGTGCACAGGACACAACGAGAGGACAGAGCAATTACACACTTATTTCTAATTAGAAAAAATACTTTCTCTTTTAGCATGACATCATAAGGCTCTAAACATGCTGTCAAAATATTTTTTAAAGGCAATCATTATTTTGGTAATGCAAGCATTCTAGCAAAGCCAAGAAAAATTCCCAAGGAGAAATAACAAGGCAGAATTTGCTGTGCTCCTATATGCGCTTTTATGATGAAGCTGAAATAATTTAACCTGGGGCTTCCCTGGTGGTGCAGTGGTTGGGAATCTGCCTGCCAACGCAGGGGACACGGGTTCGCTCCCTGGTCCGGGAAGATCCCACATGCCGCGGAGCAACTAAGCCCGTGCGCCACAACTACTGAGCCTGCGCTCTAGAGTCCACGAGCCACAACTACTGAGCCCACATGCTGCAACTATTGAAGCCCGCGCGCCTAGAGCCCGTGCACTGCAACAAGAGAAGCCACCGCAATGAGAAGCCCCGACACCGCAGCGAAGAGCAGCCCCCGCTCGCCACAACTAGAGAAAGCCCACGTGCAGCAACTAAGACCCAACGCAGCCGTAAATAAATAAATAAATGAGGAAATTGTTCATGTTCAGAGCAATTAAAAAATAATAATAATTTAACCAGTGGTACTGGCACAGTACTAGCCAGAAAGCTCAATTAAACAGAGTAAGATGGCATAAAAGTCCAAAGAAAATGAAGACTTTCCCATTGATCACAAAAAAGATGATTTAAAAGAAAAATCAAAGTGTTACAGCACAAGAACAAAAAACAAAACAAAACAAAAAAAGTGTTACAGCAATTGGCTAGCTATTTAAGAAAAAAATGATTCTCAGCCTCACACTAGATGCCAAATTGATTCCAGATGGATTAAGAAGCTAACTTAAAAAAAAAAAGAAAATTTATGTAGAAGGCCTATTCAAGCATAACACAAAAGGTTAAAGGATAGATTTGGGTAATGAGAATAAAAACTTAGTATACATCAGGGACTTCCCTGGTGGTCCAGTGGTAAAGAATCCGCCTTACAATGCAAGGGATGTGGGTTCAATCCCTGGTTGGGGAACTAGGATCCCACGTGCCGCGGGGCAACTAAGCCCACACACCACAGCTACTGAGCTAATGTGCCTGAACTAGAGAGCCTGTGTGCCAAAACGACCGAGCCCACACGCTCTGGAGCCTGTGTGCCACAACTACAGAGCCCACGCACCCTGGAGTCTGCACACCACAACAAAAGATCCCACATGCCTCAAAGAAGATCCCGCATGCTGCCACTAAGACCCAATGCAGCCAAAAACAAATAAAATAAATAAATAATAAATAAATCTTTTAAAAAATACAAAAAATTTTTAAAAGAATTATGCAAGTCATACACATATACTCTTAAAAAACTTAATGTACATCAAAATATACCACAAACAAAACTTAAAGGATAAAAAAAACAGGAAAAAAATTGTAACTTGTGTTTTGTAAAAGGGCTTTTACAAATTCACAAGAAAAATAAATACATCAAAGAAGTCAAAAAGCCACAATATACACATTGAAATGTAAATACTTATAAAGACTGAAAATATATACAGCAAAATGCTAACAATATTAAATCATGTACTGAGATTATGAAAATTTTAATTTTTTCTGTTTGCTTATGCTTTCTAAGCATTCTTCAATGAATATGTTATAAAAATGTACAATAATAGTAAAACAGAAAAGAGAGTAGAAGGAAATAGGCACTCTAATAAAATACTAATGAAAGCATCAATCTGGCATATCACCTCAGAAGGGGAATGTAGCAACAGGTACCAGAAGCTGCAATATTTTACACACTCTTTGAATCAGTGATTCTTTTTCTAGCAATTTATTCTAAAGAAATAACCAGGACTATCCGAGAAGAATGTAGCTGCAAATGTAGCTGCAAGAATGTTCATGACATTGCTGTTCAACACAGAAAGAAATGAAAATAAACAAAACATTTCACAGCACAGGCTAGGCTGAATAAGTGTGGGCTGTGTCCTCAATGAAATATCAGAAAGCCATTAAAAAGGTATTGCAATGGCATGGAAATATTTGGGTTGAATTATTGAACCAAAAAGTCATATTATGAGATAAATGATTTCAGACAACATTTTAATAAAGTCTATAGCCGTATCTATATTTCTCTCTCTACATATATATTTATATATAAAAAAGACATGAAATCCTGTAACCTAAAATATTAATAATGGTGACCTCTGAGTAGTGAGATTCCAAGTGATTTAAAAAATTTTTTGCTTATTTGTATCTTCTAAAGTTTCTTCCAAAAATACGTGTGTGTATGTGTGTGTATGTATGCTTTTTGAAATAAAGAAAAAAGAATTTTTAAAAAGGCAATCATTTTGACTAGCAGTCATACTCAATGAGTTCATTATTGGGTTTGTACTAATTATTTTGAAAATTCAAATATGAAAAAGACTTCTTTCACACAGCATGGTAAATAAGAAGAGCCTTCCTGATACAATGATCCTAATCCTTATTCCATAGCCCCTTAAAATGAGGTGAGATATTTCTTTACATCAATTATCTTTGATGAGCTTTGAGAAAGATCTGGCTTATATTAAACTCTGTAATTAGGGAGTAATTTTAAAACAAGGTTTGAATATCATTGCTGAATGACTAATTTTTGTTACAAATGTAATCATATTTGTTTAGAACTGTACAGCTTACACAGCTCTTTTATCTACACTATTTTATTTTAATGCTCATAACAGCCCTGAAATATGAGTATGGTATTTTTCCATATGAGGAAACTGAAATTTCAAAATGTAAAGGTACTTGTTCTGCATCACCCTGCTAATAGCTGGTGGAATTGGGCTTAAACCCAGGACTTCTAATGGGAGACAATCAAGAGGGAACAAATTCCATACCCTTCGACACACCATTTTGGTAACATTTAAAAGTAACTTATCAGGTGAGAGTTCAAACCTAGTATTACGTTGCCCCATTCCTATTCCCAGCGCTGCTTGTTTGAAGAGCCTATAAAGGGCACTGCAGTTATTCCATCATGTGACATTTCATCCAGAAAAACAGTCCTATGCACAAAAGCCATGAAATCCTCACAGATTATAAAAGGTAGATTAGGGTACATTAGAGCTCTTGTGTCATTGTATCACGGCCATTCTAAGAAGAACCACAGCCACCATACCGCTATATGCTAGGTGCAACACGCACATTAACACACCAACAACCTATGAGATAGGTTCTCTTATCCCCATCATACAGATGAGAAAACAGAGGCTCAGGAAAGTGCCCTTGGTCACACAGCTCATGAATGGCAAATGTGGGATCTGAATTCAGTCATCTCTGACTCCAGACTCTTTTTCCTACCCAATTCTGATGCCCTGGATCCAACCTGTGTCTGGACTGTGCAGAGAAAACATGTGCCTTCCTAGTGCTAACAGTGTGGATTTCAGAGCACATGGCTCTGCTGAAGAGGAGACTGTATGTTTGTTAAACGGTGATCTAGCCCAAAGCCAAGGGAAGGTTACATCACTAGAAAAAAACAGCTTATCATAGACAAAAGAAAGCCTTGGGACCTTTTCTATTTTCCTTTGCCCTTTCGTACATTTTTGTCTCACTAGTTACAATTTCCTAAATCTCCTTAATGTAGCTTCTATCATTGAGGATGAGAGCCTACCAAAAAAAAAAAAAAAAAATCAAGAAAAAACTATACTGTCTTTTCTTAAGTTTTTGATGAAGGCTCTGCCACCTAAACAGCTTTCCCGTCTAGCAACTTTAGCAGGTTGACCTTTTGCTGATCCAGTGCAAAAGGACCCTTTAACAGTTCAGATTAGTACAATTCCAAATATCTGGAAATACAATATATATGTTTGGTATTCTGGTTATTGCTCCTATGGTCTATGATAGAAATAACCTTTGCTAGAGCACAGATTGAATCAGATCTCAAATCATGTCCACGTCATGAGCAAAGGCAATCACATATTTTATTTCTGTTGACAGTTATTTACATAACAGCTTAAAAGTTTTGGTGTTAATAAAACTGTGTGATAAGGATGAAAGCTGCAACTTTCAGTTTCAGCCCAGTGTTAAGCATATTTGCTGTTTTCGATCTATTTTAAAACCAATAGCTTTAAAATGTTATTATTCTAATGCAAAGGGTTACAAAATGATGTTATCAATTAAAATGAGTGGGGTGAGCTGGAGGATAAAATATACAGATTTAGAGTAAAATCCAAATATATTTGTATGTGTCTATATATGTATAGACACACAAATATATACATATGTATACATATATACATGCATATACATATTCACACACATATACTTTCTGTGTGTGTGTGTATACATATATTTTTTTCAATACTGGGCAATTTCTAGAAAATTGCAGATCCTGTTTTCATTACCTCCAAATCACTTTTATAAATCTCAAAGGGACACAGAAAGATTGCAATATGGGTGGTTTCCCAAATTGTGCACTTGTTAATTCTTAACTAATCAGACACCAGGAATATCTTTTAATTTCTGTGTTTTTTTTCTTCTTCCACATTTGAGTTTTTCAGAAGATCAGAAACAGAGTTAGGAGCAAAACGGTACGGTTCAAAGAGGGATGATTTCCATTTCTTGAGTTGCTTTTTAAACATTAACATGATATTTGAGAAAGGAGTTATTAGTCACAATTTTAGAAGTGGAATTTTAGAACGCTTATAAATACAAACAGTTCCTGACTTATAAATAACAGACAATTGCAAATGTTTATTCTTTATCTCCATGCTGGAGCCTCAGCTACTCCCATAAAAGCTGTCAAGCAGCAGGGAGGGGGTCAGGAAGGAGCATTTAGAGCCTCTCCAGTTTCAGAAAAGGAGGAGGAAAAGGGACCATGTAAAGCAGGTATAAGAATCTCCTTCAGTAGATCTGGTGCATTCACATGCTCAGATCGCTCTCAAACTAAAAGCCTTTTTTTTTCTCTTTTAAAATCTCATTTTACTTTCCCCAACATCCTACCTGTTGAAAAGCTGGCTTCCTCTCCTCTCTCTTTCTCTTTCTCTCTCTCTCTCCAGGATATTGTTAAAAAATGCAAATGCCTTTGAATGTTAAAAGACTCTTAGTCATTCATATCAGTGCAAATTGGCTCAAGAAGGTTGCTTTTCTTAAAGTATCTAAAAAATAAAGGGTACCAAGTTTGCTGGGGTTATGGAAGAATTTTGAGACATGAAGCAGTTCAGAGGGCTGGGCTTGCTGAGCCTGCAAAGTCCCAGCCATGCTTTCATGGGGGGTGAGTGGGAAGGACTGGAGAAAATATATAGCCAGGAGGCCCCAAAGTTGGGACAGAAAGGCAGAGAGTAGCATGGTGCCAGGAATAAACTGCCTACTTTGAGAATTTGTCTCAAGGCTTTCATTTTTAGTTTAGAAAAGAAAAAAAATTATCCACTCAAACATCCAAATCCCCCCGCACCCGACCCCAGCAGCCCCGCAGACCAACTTCTAGTTGTCCCCTTACTTCAGGCAGGGAGGGGTGGAGAATAACCCTCATCTGAATTGGTCCAGCAGTTTCCTATTTCCTGTTTTTGTTGTACCACTGGAAAATTTTCCATATGTATCTGCAGTGCATTACAGACTCTCAGAACACTAGAAAAACTGGAGAGCCCTGTTAGTTCCCTTCATGTGTAAGAGAAGTTCTTGAGTGTTCAAAGCAAATTGGTGGCAGAGCCAACGCTAGAAAACGCCTTGCTGGTGGTACTATTAAGTAATAGATGCTTTGCATAAAAATGTGGAAAGCTAAGTAAGAACAGTGAACGGAAGTAGACTAATTTAACTTGCCAGTTTCACTTTCCTAAAGTGCTGTCTTTTGCAAACCAATTTTTTGCAACCTAGGAATATGTACAATGTCTGCAGAGCTGATTACTCTGCCCCACCTTATTCACCACCATCTTTTTTTGTGGAGTCTGTCTTATTGTCTCAATCTGCTGGCTCACTTTTCTCCTGTGCTCTTTTAGCTGCTTCTCACTTTTTAGGGAAGAGAGGCAGTGGTGGGTGGTGAAGTCCTTATTCCATTCACAACTTCCTTCTCCCTTGGGAGAGGGCCAACCAGTGCATTCAATGCTTGGGGGTTGTCGGGTTTTGGACCCTTGGCCCAGGCCTGCCCTGTCATGTACTAACTTACATGAAATAATTAAGATGTCACTTCATGGGGCTCCCCTGGAGGCACAGTGGTTAAGAATCCGCCTGCCAAGGCAGGGGACACGGGTTTGATCCCTGGTCCAGGAAGATCCCACATGCCGTGGAGTAACTAAGCCCTTGTGCTACAACTACTGAGCCTGTGCTCTAGAGCTTGCAAGCCACAACTACTGAGCCCATGAGCCACAACTACTGAGCCCGTGTGCCTAGAGCCCATTCTCCGCAACGAGAGAAGCCACCGCAATGAGAATGCACCGCAACGAGGAGTAGCCCCCGCTCGCCACAACTAGAGAAAGCCTGCGCACAGCAATGAAGACCCAATGCAGTCAAAAAAAAATAAAGTAAGTGGGCTTCCCTGGTGGCTCAGTGGTTGAGAGTCTGCCTGCTGATGCAGGGGACACGGGTTCGTGCCCCGGTCCGGGAAGATCCCACATGCCTCAGAACGGCTGGGCCCGTGAGCCATGGCCGCTGAGCCTGTGCGTCTGGAGCCTGTGCTCCACAACGGGAGAGGCCACAACAGTGAGAGGCCTGCGTACCAAAAATAATAAATAAATAAAATAAAATAAAATAAGTAATAAAATAAATAAATTTATAAAAAAAAGATGTCACTTCATCTAACAGGTGAAAGTGAAATTAACAACGGAATTCGCATTCACCCTGGGGTATATTTCGCCAGAGCTTTGGGGGCCATGATACTGTTTGCAGTAACCGCGATACTGTTTTTACATGCCAACAACAGCTTTCCTATATGGCTCCCTACTAATGTGGTTTCTTTAAGATGGATGGATTTACGGTCCAAGGCCCAAGTTAACACTTGACATTGATGGGTCCAAAATTATGCAAATCACCAATGGTCCACTCAAAAGTTGTACGATCTCCAATAGTCAAGTTTCAGGCAATCTGTTTTGCAGAGTACATAAAATTATCTGAAAAGTCCTTAATTTACATGCATAAACATTATCACATTTAAATGTATTTTACACTCTGAATAATATAGAGTGTGGGTTATTAACCCAAATAAACTTGGGTGGTGGTCCTTAAGCCCTATGAACATTTGTGTGAATGTGCAGCTTCATAGCTGTCATCAGAATCTCAAAGGGTCCTATGATCCAAGCAAAGATAAAGAACCATGAATATGGATAATAAATGGGTCACTTAAACCAACTCACCAAATATACTGATTTTTTTTCTCTGTCCCGTTTGGATGCATTTCCTCATTGATTTTCTTTAACTTATGTCTTAAAAGACTTCAATTTCCAGGATTTCCTTACATCTGTTCTTTCATATGCTGTTGATTGATTTGGGACCACAGTTGAGTAAAATAACAGGCCACAGACAGAACAGGACTTTGATGTTCCAGCAAGATGATTTCTGACAGGGGAGCATCACAGGCTTTAGAATGAGCAGACGGAGCTCTGCTGTGGTACAAAAGGCATGTAAGAGCTATTTTATAATTCGAGTCTCAGTCTCTGATCTGCATATTGAGAAAGGGGCAGTATTTCACAGCGTTGTCATGAGGATGACAAAAGACAAACATGGAAAGAACCTACTGACCACAGTTTGTGACAGCCAATAAATAGGCCTTTCCCTCTCTTCTCCAGTTTGAAACAGACTACTGGACTTGGTTTGATTTCTTTAAGTTACACCAGATGCAAGGGTCCTACCCCTGTTGATATCCGTAATATTTACTTCTGGGTTGACCTTTTATTTTGAGGCCCAGAAACTTTACCTTCCACTTTCCCCATTCTTGGTCTCCTACCTCTTATTCCTTACTTTTGGCTAATTGCGTCCCCTTTCCCAGCATCCACAGGAAGAGTCAATTCATTGTTCAGTGTTTCCAAGGACCTCAGAGAAAAAAAGGTATCAAAGGGAAGAATAAATATAACATGTTTAAAGCATGACAATAAATTACTCAACTTCATCTCAGATTTTGCTCTGGGGAAAGGTTGACATGAAACGTTTGAAGAAACATGAAACAGATCCTAAAGACAGATGATTTTTCAAAGTGAAAGGCAATTTTTTTTTTTTCAAGCTTCAAAGCAAGGGTTCCTTTTGTCATCTGCCTGATAGGTTATTTTTGACAGGATTTAACTTATGAAATTGTTCCAATGCCCTTTAAAAGGGTCTGGACACACGAGTGTGCTAGTGAAGATGATGAATGTTAGGTCTTAATTGAAAATTTTAAAATATCCATGTGGCAAAAGCATAGTAAACGCATTTGGTCTTTTGTGAATTAAAAAAAAAAAAATTGAGTACCTTTTATAGCACTGTGTTTACACTCAATAATCAATAATAGGATGATCTGAGAAATAAGCTAGGGAAAAATATATCTTCTGGATCAGTTTTCTTCTTCTTCTTCTTTTTTTTTTTTTTTGCGGTATGCGGGCCTCTCACTGTCGTGGCCTCTCCCATTGCGGAGCACAGGCTCCAGACAAGCAGGCTCAGAGGCCATGGCTCATGGGCCCAGCCGCTCCATGGCATGTGGGATGTTCCAGGACTGGGGCACGAACCCATGTCCCCTGCATCAGCAGGCAGACTCTCAACCACTGTGCCACCAGGGAAGCCCCAGTTTTCTTCTTAATGCGTCCCTTGCAGCTTTGATTCGTCAAACCTTTCAAAGATCTTTTTTCTCTAATTTAGACATTATTCTTTATTATTTCATTAAGAACCTTAACATATTACACCAATAAAAAGAGTGAATATACCTATGGAAATTACTAATAATTATTTATAGCAATAGAGAAACCTATTTTTTTGTTTTTGCTACAGAAAAGTTGCTAAGTTTTCAGTATCACTTACAACTTCAAAGGAGCTTCATAAAATTGTATTAAGAAGAAATTTAAGCAACTTAACTGTGATACAGGCTGAAGGATTTTTCCAGCCACATAATAAGCTACACTTTAGCTGCATAAACTAATAAAATATAGTTATTACAAAAATTTTAATAAACTAGAACTTTGAAAATATTCAGAATTTCTAAAAAATTTAATTTTGGAGCAACACTTTTATAACCACCATGTCAAATGACAATTATTTCTTATTCCAACATATCTTAATTTTACACAAATTATGTTTCTGCAAAGTTGTCTTTATGTTTTATAGTTATAAATTGAATCATATAGCTACACTAGAGAAGTTTGTTGTTTTTAAGAGTCCATAGTACCTCCTTTGGTAAAAGTGAATAGCTACTACCTAAATATCATTTTATGATTCTGAATTTGTATACAGCATGGGAGAGGGGGGAGAAAAGTGGAGGGTAGGGCACTAACATTGATTGAATACTTCTTTTGGGCCAGGCATCTCATTTAATCCCCAAAACAACCTACAAATTGGATATTCTCACCTCATTTTCATAGAAGAGGAAATCATTCAAGTCCACATAGTTAATGATGGAAAAAACATATTGGTACTTGACAACATGATTTGAATAATTACGTATGATTATATTTATCTTTACTATGAAAAATTTAAAATAATTACAAATGTCTCTTTATCACCCAGATTAAACAATTATTAAGACCGACGTGTTTGCTTCATCTCTCCCTTTTTTCTTTCACTTTTTCAGTTTGCTGAAGTATTTTGAAGGAACCCACCAGATGTGTCATTTTACCCCTATATATGTCAGTATCTGTCTCTAAAAAATATGGACTTTAAAAAATAACAGCAATGTCATTATCATACCTTATAAAGTAACAATGATTCCTTGGTATCATATGAGTCAGTCCATAATTAATTTCCCTAATTGCCTTAAAAAGATCTTTTTTCACTTGATTTGTTCAAGTCAAGTTATGACCATTCATTTTAACAAGATGTATGAGCAAGTTCTTGTGATTCCAGAAAAGAGAGCGATGATAAAGACATGAGGTCTTCAGTCTAAATAACTAGTGAAGGTTCTGCAAAGGATGCTGTAATATTCTTAGTTTTCTAGTCTATCCATTAAAAGAAATAATTGGCAAGATCCATAAGAGGTTTTTTGTTTTTTTCTCTTTAAAAAGAAGGAAAATTTACGTTCTACTAATACCATGTTATGAACTGAATGTTTTCTCTCAAAATTCCTATGTTGAAACTTAACCCCTAATGAGAGGGTATTAGGAGGTGGGGCCTCTTTTATAAGGGCACTAATCCCATTCATGAGGGATCCACCCTCATGAACTAATCACCTCCCAAAGGCCCCACTTCCTAATAGCATTATGTTAGGGGTTAGGATTTTAAAATATGAATTTTGGAGGGACAGAAACATTCAAGACTATAGCACAGCCTGAGACCATTTTTCAAAAGGGCATTTAATCCACAAATGTAGAAAAGATGTCATCTCAGAAGGACAGGCCTTCCCAGGAAAGCACATTTAGTAAATCCGTAAATGATTTCTAGAATATGGATTTGGCAACTGAAAAATACTTCAAAATTAGTAATATCAAATGTTGCTCAGGAGCTCAGGGCAGGCTACCCAAAAATATGCCACAATGGCAGATTATTTTGAATTAAAGTTACTTAAAAAATGACCAATGCAAGACGGACATTGTGATCCTCCTTTCTGTCTCCCTGAAAGCAGGAAATAAATCTCCCATAAAAAAGGTGACTTCCCTGCATCTGGAGGTGGAAGGACACCCTTAACGTTAGAGATAGGGAATACAGGCCAAGAAACCTATATAAACAAATCCGGTTACTTCTTTAATTTACGACCCCAAGCCCAAACTCTGTTTAAATTCTTCACTTACTGGGCACTCAAAAACTGAATTTCTTTGTCTTGTCAATTTCTCACAAATTTATTGTTTTGTTGTCTAAAAAGTATAAAAGCTGTCTGCTCTGACCACTTCCTAGGTCCTATTTCCCTGAGACCTCTGTGTGTATAAATGAAAATTTGTTTCTTTTTCTCCTGTTAATCTGTCTTGTGTCAATTTTATTATTAGTCCAGCCACAAAAACTCAAGAAGGGTAGAGGGGGAAATCTCCCCCACCCAACACACTTACACAGTAAAAAGATAACATTATCCAGTATACTTAGGAGCAAAAGCGGGAGCATAATACGGTGGTTGAGCCAACAGCGTCTGAAGTCAGACAGACCTGACCATTTACTCAACCTTTCTACACCTTAGTATTTCCTCTGTCAAATGGGATAACCATAGTTCTACTCATAAGGTTCCTGTGGGTGGACATGTAATGTAGCTAATGCATTATCTGGCACATAAAGTGTACAGATCTTCCTCAACTTACCACGGAGAAACGTCCCAATAAGCCCCTCATGAAAGTTGAAAATGCACTTAATACACCTAATGTCCAGGGCATCATGGCTTAAACTAGCCTGCCTTAAACATGCTCAGAACACTTATGTTACCCAACAGTTGGGCAAAATCATCTAACATAAAGCCTATTTTATAATAAAGTGTTAACTATCTCATGTGATTTATTGAATACTGTACTGAAAGTGAAAAACAGAATGGTTGTCTGGGTCCAGAAGGGTTGTAAGTGTATCGGTTGTCCACCCTCGTGATCCTGTGGCTGACTGGGAGGCATGGCCCCTGCCCAGCATCATGAGAGAGGATTGGACCGCATATCACTAGCCCAGGGAAAAGTCATAATTCAAAATTTGAAGTATGTTTCTACTGAATTTGGATTGCTTTTGCACCATTGTAAAGCCAAAAAAATCGCGAAGTCAAACCATCATCAAGTTGGGGACTGTCTGTACTAAAATTCTAGCCAGCTGTTAGCTTCTAAATTTTCAGACGATTGGCCAACAAGACCACAAACTCAGCCTCTCATCTGGATTTCACAGGAACTTGGAGGGTTGATGAAGAAACTCCATTTTTATCTCCTCAAGGCAGATGGTTGTCTTCTCTGCCTGCTGATGTGTTGAGCAGCTAGAATGAACGCTATCTGTAGGGAGAAGTGTTTGAAAGAAGTGAGATTAAGTGTGGACAGGGTTATTTTTTTCTTGTTTGTTAAACGCTTTCGTGACTATGAAGTCTTTCTCAATACGTCTCCCAAGTTGACGTGTTAGTTCATATTTTCCCAGCTTTTTCATACCGCAATTTTTAAAGTGACCAGTTGGTAAAAACAAATTCAAGTTTACAGATTGAAAAACCAAGGCCCAAAATAATTACGTGTCTTGCTTACCATAATAATAGCTACCATTTCTTGAGAAAATCTTCTGAATGCTTTCTGTTTTATCTTAACTCATCTTTATCCTCAGAGCAATCCTGAGAGGTTGGTGCAATTTCATGTCCATTTTAAAGATGAGGAGACTGAGGCTCAGAAAGGTTAAGAAACTTGTCCAGGACCTCTTAACCGGTAGGTGGAGATGCCAAGATCCATACTAGGCAGTCTGGCCCCAGAGTCACTCTGCAATATCAGCAGACGATTTTCTAAATTGAATACTCTTGTATTTAAAGAGCAGCCCATCATCATGGGCTGGGATTAGGGTTTGATGGGGGGAGGTGGGCAGCCCTCCTCTAACTCCTGTCAATGGCTACATCTCTTCTCCTTCTACCCCCTGAGCCAGGAAGGCAAGCAGACACAGTCTCTGCCCCCTCCTCCCACCTCAAGACCCCACTGTTCCTCTTTGTTTCTTTTTGGTGTTTCACAAAGATCTATTTGTTTGATCTTTCCATCTCTTCATTGTTTCAGTCTAAACTGAGAGACAGGGATGAGGGCAGAGGAGGAACTGAAACTAAACCCTTCAGAGGGTGAGAGGTGAAAATGCCAGGGTATCTATCTGACTTGTCAACTAGATATTTCCTCAAAATGCCGTCTAATGTCACACTTTTATTTTCTTCTTGTGTCCTTTAACCTGATTGATTGTGTGGCTATCAACTGCTTGTATGTCTGGGGGGAAAGGTCTGTCCATTCTGAATTCATGTTGGCCATATAAAAGCTGTGGCCTTGCCGTACACACAAAACCCAGGTTGACAGAGGACAGGGTGAAAAAATATTCTTCCACACGGTTATCCTGCAGTCATTAGGGCGGAGAGAGGCACCTTCAGGAGAGAGAAAGAGCCGGAGAGATAGTCCAGTAGTCATTTGTTTGAACAGAAAAACTATTCTTGAGAGGCTAGAACTCACAAGTTCCAGTTCTTTGAAAACCTTATTTTTATTCTTTTACTTGCTTTAAACAATAACAGCATCTCTTTCAGATTAGGTTTGGATGGTGCCATGTGTTCTCTTCAGAATTTCTGACAGTTATACCAGCTACGCACATCCCCCTTGTTCTGCCTTGTCTCCATGAGTCTACAGTGTGACGCATGCTCTGGTAGTTGCAGGACGAGAAGCAGGGGAGAAGCAGGGGAGAAGCAGGGTCCCAGGGCCCAGCGAATGCTACGTACAAAAGAGCAAGTGCCCGAAGGAAAAGAGCGAGCTCAGAGTCTGTATGCGCAGGGGCCTGGGGCATAAAGGGTTTCACGTGGGTGTGGTCGAGGCATGACAGGGCAGGGAGGGGCCGGGGATACGGGAAAGATGCTGAAGGGCACACCCAGCTGCATTAACATCCTTCTCGATGCCATGGGGAGCTGCCATGGAGAACCAAGAAAGGGCTTTCTATCCTATCCAGGGGCGTAGGTATGATCGCTGTTTTGTTTTGGGGCATCCCCGCCTCAGCATTCTGGAGAGGAGGGGCTGGAGGGGGAGCATGCAGAGAAGGCTAGAGAAGACCCTGTGCAGTTATCCAGGTAAGAGGTCATTAGACCCTAAGGTGAGAGGACGGTGAGCCTGGAGCCCCCAGGGCAGATTCCACGTGGGCTTAGGAGGTAGAATTGAGAGGACAGGGTGATAAATTGGATGTGACAGGTCGGGGAAGGAAGAGGTCTAGGGTCATTTGTGTGATTAAGTTTTGGTATGTAGGATTCACTCTGTTATTGCCAGTTTGGACCTACTTAGCAAATCAAAATTATAGCGTGGAGAAACAAGCCTACAGAAGTCCAAGGCAATGGCTGCAGGCAATGATCCAGGACAGAGGGGTCTGGTTCTCAGGATCAGGAATCAAGGAAAACAACTAGAGCACCAGGAACAGGGACTCTGGCTTCCAAGACCAGGGGTTCCTACCAATTCTGCTGGACACCGTCTAACTCGCCCTGGACTGTTTTTAAGATGGTTGTACACCCATCAGTATAACCGCTTCACATACTCAGGCCACTGCCCAAAACTGGTCTTAGGCAAGAGCTTCTGAAAAATGAGACAGTAGACACATGGACAAGGAAGCTAGCATCATTCAGGCTGGCCTCACACACACACACACACACACACACACACACATACACACACACACACACGTGTGTCGTTTGAAGTTAACTGGGAGAAAACAAAGTGTGTGTAACACTTTGGACCAGATGCTGATGCTCTCACACCCGGGGGTCTTTTGATGCCCCAAGATGTTTCTTCTTCTCTCTCTGACATGTGTATGTCAGTTCTAACATGTTTTCCATCTATTCCACACAGAACGGGAAGTCTGAGACTCTTTTTACAGAAGGGAAAGACCTCAGGATAATTTTTGTCCTGGGGCTGGTCCTATTTCCTTCCTGGTTCGGTTTAATGGAGAGAGTAAACGTCCAACTCAGATTTCTCCAGACACTGCTCTGTTCTCACTTCAAAGCATAAGACACTTCAACTACATTCATCAAATAAAGACATGATATATTCCCTTTACACAGCCCTTTAAAAGAACAAGCTAGACTTGTTACCAACAGATAAGTGTATAAACATAATGCTAAATAAATAAACTTATGCCAGTTGCATGATATATCTTAAATGCAAATATCTCCCAGACCAAAATTACTAGTGTCTCTAGGACCATGATATAAATAACCTGTGCTTAATACTCAGCTCATAAAAAAGATGGCAAGAGTAATGAGTTTTTAATAGTTTCATAAATACTATGTCTGAAAATAGCTCACAAATATTTGGGACTCATTTATGAAATGCTAACGTGTTATTTCAATAAAGGAGATGCTTTGTCACAGTTTAGTGGCTGGCAAAGAGTCTGATCAATGGTGAGATTAAGGAGAAGTGTACAATTTGCATAGGCTTCGATTTAGGTAGCAGAGAGTTCTCACATGTAAATTGTCTGTAGCTCTGACATCTTACTGTATTTGCATGAAATGAACCCAAAAAAAGCAAAGGGCGACATATTGTGTAAAATACAAGACCCCCTTAAATCCCCATTTGGTTGCACACTGTTTGTTGCTACATCTGAAGATGAAGTTGTCTTCACCACTTCCTTTTCCTTTGTTTCAAATCTGTCCTCCGAAGATAGGCTACATGTGCACCCCTGAAGGAAGGGCATATTTGCAGCCTAGGCTACTGCAGTTGCTGTGTTAAGTGGTCAACACTTTTTTTATCCAACTGTACTGAAGTCCTATATTCTGTGTAGGATGCAAGGAGGACGTAATAACAAACTTTAATGTTGTGACTTCTTTGAAGTCAATATTTGCATGGGGTAAGGTGCTTGGCAGTTATTAAAATATTTCTGTCACATAAGACATTTTAGCTCCCATAAAAATTCCTCCTTTTTTCCCCTCAGTTGATTATCGTTCCTCATTCTGATTCAAGGCAGCTGTTGTATTTACTGAAATACAAAGAATCAATGTTTCAATGATTTTAGACTGTATTCATAATACAGTGGATATTTTAAAGTAGCCCAGAGGACTTCCCTTGTGGCGCAGTCATTAAGAATCCACCTGCCAATGCAGGGGACATGGGTTCGAGCCCTTGTCCGGGAAGATCCCACATGCCGCGGAGCAACTAAGCCCGTGCACCACAACTACTGAGCCCACGTGCCACAACTACTGAAGCCCATGCACCTAGAGCCCGTGCTCCTCAACAAGAGAAGCCACTGCAATGAGAGGCCCGCACACCACAACAAAGAGTAGCCCCCGCTCGCCGCAACTAGAAAAGGCCAGCACGCAGCAACAAAGACCCACGGCAGCCATAAATAAATAAATAAATAAATTTTAAAAATAAATAAAGTAGCCCAGAAAGTTACTGAGATCTCCAAATTGTCAGTCTAACTTATTTCCTGAAAGGTCTGCCAAAAACTGCAGAGAAGATATGACAATTTTAAATGGGAGAAGAAAAAAGACCTTTTCCTCTTTCTGTTCAAGATAAGGGCATATAATCGGCCACATTTATTCTAGGATTTCCTTCACTAGAAACTGACAGCCCAGAAAACTCATGGCCGCAGTAGAAGGGCCTTGAAATCCAAGAACCTACTCCTCTAGTGGGTGAGAAGGGGGAGAATTAAAGAGATTTCCAACGGCAAACTGATGGCTTCTCTATGCACATCTCCTAGGATCGAATGCCTGTTCATAAAGCTGGTTTCACACATAGAGAACAACATAAAGTGTTTGTAAAAAATAACTTCCTTCTTAGCCTGCTGAAGAGGTTTTTACTACTGTTCCTCAGTGGAGGCTATTGGTGGAAGCATCAGTATATCCACTCAACCAGAAGCCAGTCCTCCTTTTAGTTCTGCCTCCTAGTCTCAGGTCTCTGCTGCAGTGAAAGCATCCCCTTTCTGGGCTCCATGTAGATAGTGGTTCATCCCATTTATTTGGCAGACAGCGTATGCTGACTGGTGTTATTAAATATTTGTAGGTTCTTCTTTGCCATTTACAACAACATGGATGGACTTGGAGGGCATTATGCTTATTGAAATAAGTCAGACAGAGAAAGACAAATACTGTATGGTATCACTTATATGTGGAATCTAAAAAAATACAACAAACTAGTGAATATAACAAAAAAGAAGTAGCCTCATGGATATAGAGAACAAACTAGTGGTTACCAGTGGGGAGGGGGAGGGGCAATATAGGGGTTGGGGAGTAGAGGAACAAACTATTAGGTATAAAATAAGCTACAAGGATATATTGTACAACGTGGGGAATATAGCCAATATTTTACAATAACTATAAATGGAGTATAACCGTTAAAAATTGTGAATCACTATATTGTACACTTGTAACTTACATAATATTGTACATCAACTATACTTCAATAAAAATTAAAAAATATATATTTGCAGGTTCTTGTTCTGGCTCCATAACTGAGTTGTAAGTTTAGAGCCCAGTGGTCAAGAGTAATGGCTCTAGTCCCAACCACCTTATTCAACTTCCCTAAGCCTCAGTTTAGGCATCTGTAAAATGGGGCTCACCATAGCACTTCCTTTCAGGGTTCTGAAGATTAAATAAACTGGCACATACAGTGCTTGGTAGAGGGCCAGGAGCCTTAGACATCCTCAGCAAAGATGATCTATTATTAGTAAATGTGTTCTTTTGATAAGCAACATGTTTTTACTCAATCAAGAGTCAAAATACCTATAAAATCAGATTATACCAGATAGCTAACCATCTTCCTTTTGGTGACTCAAGTTAACAGCATTTAGGAGAAGATAGCAATGTTGGCTTGAAGCTGTTTCCCCGCCCCCCCATCTTTAAAGGGAGCAGAAAAAAAGAAGTGTGGTCTCGTTCTGAAGAAAACCAGGTCAAGCTTTGTTTCCCTTTCAGACGGTTTGTGTATAAATGCATATCATGATTCCCAGAATTCCTTTGTGACAGCTCCCTTAGTTAATGGGCAAGGAGGATTTTCTCAGGCTAGGCTTACACAGATCTGCCTCAGAAGAGAAAGCCAAATAATTCCTATTTTTTGGCCTTGTGCTTAGAAAAAAGGGACAAACTGCTTGTTTCAAAAAACTTTCTGGGACATTAAACAACAGTTTTGGTTTTTTTTTTCCCCTTCTTTTTTAAAGGAGGGGAGATCATTTAAAAAGAAAACGACCTAGTAGTCTCTACAATTTCACTCTTTTAGGAGAAAAAAAATTTTTTTCTCGTGGGCTCAGTTTTAGACATGACTCTTTCAATAAAACACATCAAAACTGGGTAATCTGCAATGCTTTAACTCAAACCAAGGGCTAATTTCCTTAAGGAGGGCTTTAGCCACTTCGGAGGCTTTTCTACCTGGGTGTGATATGCTACTATCTATCCTGAAAAAGTGTCCACAAACACTAGCAGGTATCTGAGATTTCCTGCAGCTCGAGGCCTTTGAGTAAAGTCTATTTGTCAGTCCTCAGTGGGGCTGGTTCCTCTGTGTTGAGCTCCCATCTGGGAGGTCTGACAGCAGTCTTTGGGTTATTTTTAGCACAAATCATGCAATTCTGAGTGCCTCGCTGGATGGTCTTTTGGTAGGTTAGGCCCCATTGCGTACTTTTGAATCCATGGTATGGTGGCATCTCTCCGGTGATGGGTACTGTTATGACTGCGCATAGCCTCAGGGATCAAAACAATTCCTTGCGCTCTACGTTTCCAGGCAGGTGAGGTATGATCAGGAGTGAAACCCTACTCTTTGGGCCTCTCTTTGTCCTTTTCTACAAAGAAGATCCTGGCTCAAAAGAGGGACTGGACACTCTGGCATATATAAGAAACTATGTTTCAGGGTGAGGTCTCCTAGTTGGCATTCTAGACGTTGTAAGAATGAACGATCTTCTACTCCAGAGACTCCTGTGATTGGGATGGATTGAGATGCTTTCTGCGCCACCTTGGTGTTTACCACAGAGTATACTGCGCCTGAAGTCTATCAGAAAGTCAATCAGCTCATCCAAAGCCCCTGGACCTCTCCATTCATCAGAAGATGAATGTGCCCCTCTCCTTCTACCATACGAGATGCTCCTGTCTTTTATTGTTTGCCTTCCTACTTAGCCTAGGGCAATCTCTTTTCCAACGTTCCTCCTCTTTACAGTGGGTGCTTTGCTCCTTCCCCAGTGGGGGCCTCACCTCTCTTTGGGTTACTTGCCTTCTGGGAATCCAATGTCAGAAAAATGGTGCTCCCCTTTGCATCTTCTTTCTTCTGCCCTTGTTCCCTGTTGTTGAGCGCTTTAACGGCAACATCTACCAACTGAGAAGGGTTCATTCCAAATGCACCATCTCAATTTTGCAACTTTCTCCGGATGTTTGAGGCGCTCTGAATTTACCATTCTAGTATTTTCAGGGGCCTTGGGATCTGCATCAGTATAATATCTGTAGGCCTGATAAATTCTTTCCAAAAATTCAGAGATGTCTTCATTTGGTTTTTGCTGAATTTCCTGAATTTCGTTCAAACTCTTTTGCTTTGGTTCCCCTTTTCAAAGCCCTACCAAGATGCACTTCTGGTAGTGCTCTAATAAGGACATTCTTCCCTCACTGGGTCCCAACTTAGTTCAGCTATGGGTACTGCCAAGGGGGCTTCAGGTGCACCATTTGGGTCAGTTAGGTGGAGCTGGTATGCTTATTCCCTGGCTTTATCAACGACCATTCTCCTTTCATCTCCTGAAAGCATCACATTGAGAAGAATGTGTATGTCTGTCCATGAAGGCTGGTGGGTAGCAAAAATAGAAGTGAGTTGGTGGGGGGATGACTTGGGAGATTGGGATTGACATATATATGCTATTGACACTATGTATAAAATAGATAACTAATGAGAACCTACTGTATAGCACAGGGAACTCTATTCAATGCTCTGTGGTGACCTAAATGGGAAGGAAATCCAAAAAAGAGAGGATACATATGTATAGCTGATTCACTTTGCTGTACAGGAGGAACTAACACAACATTGTAAAGCAACTATTCCAATAAAAATTAATTAAAAAAAATTTTTTTTAATTAAAAAAGAAAAAAAAGACGTGAGCAATTCTATCGTTCAGAGAGGATCCTCCCTATAAGGGGGGTTTCAATCTTTCCAATTAAACAAGACTGAGGTGGGGAGAGGACTATCCACCCATAGAAACCCAGCCAGCTGGCTGTTTGCATGTAGGCTCCCTCTGGGATACAGCATAAGGGAAATTGCCCTGCCTCGGGAATGGTTCCTGGCCCAAACTGGGTGCCCTGTCAGGTCTTAGACAGGGATACCAGACCAGGCCCCTGTGCCCCAGGAACTAACATAGGATTTTCTAGTTGATCCTTATAAGGAAGGGGAGCCAGTTCAACCATTCCCTGAGCCCCAGTGTTGGGAACTGGGGCTGGCTGGGAATGGGAGGTGGGGAAGGGGTGGATATATTGCCGTAACAGCTGGGGCAGCAGGGACAGCCGGCTTGGCCGGAGGTTGGAGCAACATAGCCTCATCCTCACTCCCTTCTTTTTCCTTCCTGTATGACAGATTTTCCCTTGGGTTCCTTTTACCATAAGGTGACAACTGTCTGACTTTTCCCCACCCTGATGTAATAGCACAGATGACTGCACATAGAGGAGTTCACCATCCTTCACAGAATAGCTACTGAGCCACCCAAAGGCCACCATAAAACCATAAATAGCAACTGATAATCTCCAACCATTAAAAGGATGCCTCTTGCCTTGGCATCAACCAACTGGGCTGAATTCTGGGATGGGGCTTTTGGTGATTCTAGGAACAAAGTGGAACCTTTCTCCTGTCCCTGAGAATGTCCCACTTTCAGACAGGAACGGACAGGTTTTTTTGTTACTGTTCCTTTCCTCCACTTGACATCAGTCTGTAAATGGAGAAATGGTACTAAAACAAAACAGAAAATCCTAAATAAACCCTCAAGTTTGGTCTGAGGGTTTTACACAGCACAAGAACCACCAACTCAACCCCCATGCAACGTGACTCTTTGGAGAGCTATTGGATCCAGGCCAACAACACAGGAGACCACAAACGATGTAATTAACACAGCAAGGGGGACAGTACATGGTCCACTGGGTCTCAAGATAACCCTGCCTAAACCCCTTGTGGAGATCCTAACAGCTACTGTGGCCAAGCATTGTTAAATACAGGACAAACAAAGCACAAAGGGCACACAGAAATGCTGGCATCCGAATAAACAAACTGCTTCACAAATTGGGTGAAAGTCCGGCCATCACTTTCTCTCTCCAACAGGGTACCGCACTCAAATACAAAACAAACCGGTCTATTCTGGAGAATGAAAGCCCCAAACGGAGAAGAAATAAAGTTTCTGGCTGTACACCCTGGAAGCGACTTACCCTACTGTATGGAACCTGTCAGCTCCCAGATGTCCATTCCTTGCTCCAATTGCCAAGTGCTGGGGCAGCCGGTGCCGCTTCGGGTAATTTTGAAGGGAAGATCCTCAGGACAAGAGGTCCCAGTAGCTGCTAGGGCCTTACTGGAACCCAATCAGGGCAGACTGGCCACAGCAGCAAGGCTCCTGGCTGGCTTCACCAAAATTTGTTACCAAGTCTAAGTTCATACTGCTTGCCACACGACAGGTTAATCAATCAGGAAATGAGGTGTTGGGGCGAGGAATAGCCATTTTATCTGGAAAGCCAGCAGACCGAGAAGATGGCAAACGAATGTCCTATAGAACCATCTTCCCGAGTTAGAATTCAAGCTTCTTTTATACCAAAAGGGAGAGGGTAAGGTCCTGGCTCCGGGCAGACTCTGGAGGGGATGTGTTACTTTCTTCCATCCTGCAGTTATTCACAGGTGGGCCTGGTCAGGATGTTTCCTGTGAGGTAAACAAAGGTATTTTAGATTAAAGCTCATTACCTGGGAGGCAGGGTTCCCAGAGATGGGCCATTATATATAATTTAAACTTATAGGCAACATAATTTTAGTGATTAACTTGTAATAGAATACAAAGTTTCTTCGCTATTACATAAATTTATCTCCCTGGAAAATTAAACTACATATAGGAAGGATGTATAGTATCATATTTAAGGTTAGCCTTTGGTACCAAACCCATTTAGGTTTTTTCCCCCATATTTAAAAAATTTATTATTTTTAAAATATTGAGGTATAGTTGATTTACAGACCCATTTAGGTTTAACTCCTGCCTTAGCTACTTTACTTGCAGTATAAACTTGAACAAGCCACTTAACCTTTCCAAACCATCCTCACTCCTAAAATGTGTTTTTTGTGTGTGTGTGTGAGTGTGATACTGTGATATATAATGAAAAATATACGTTTGGTTTTTGTCCGGTTCCTGGCACAGAGCTCCTAAAACCCTTGGAATTTCCTGGGATGGGAGCAACAAAGGTGTCTTTTGTAATGTTAATGAGGTGACTTTGGGACTGCACCTGAGGATGGGGGTTGGTTGCCAGAAGTGACTGGTGACTGGAAAGTCTGACCGTTCAGTTGTGTCTCCCCCTCCCCCCCATGACCTCTGAGGAGGGAAGAGGGGCTGGAAGTCAAATCAATTGCTGGTGGCCAATCATTTAATCAATCATGCTGATGTAATGAAGCCTCTATAAAAACCCAAATTGATGGGGTTTGGAGAGCTTCCAGATTGGTGAACACGGGGCTTCAGGGAGAGTCGTGCACCCAGAGGCCTTGGAAGCTCTGTGCCCTTTCCCCATACCTTGACCTAAGCATCTCTACCACCGGGCTCTTCCTGAGTCATATCCTTTTATAACAAACTGGTAATCTAGTGAGTAAAATGTTTCTCTGAGTTCTGTAAGCCACTCTAACAAATTAATCAGACCAAAGAGTAGGCTGTGGGAACCTTGGATCTATAGCTGTCAGAAGCACAGGTGATAACTTGCGCTTGAGATTGGCCTCTGAAGTGAGGGGCAGTCTTGTAGGACCCCTTAAGCCACTGGATCTGACACTATCTCCAAGCAGATAGTGTTGGAACTGAGTTGAATTGTGGGGCACTCAGTTGGTGTCTAAGAATTGCTTGGTGTGCGGTGAGAACCCCACACATCAGAACTTGGTGTCAGAATTGTAGTGAGTATTAAAGAAGAAAATATATGCAAAGCATGTAATATAGTTCCTGGTACACAGAAGATGCTCAATAGAAAAATAATACATATTTGTTGCATGCCTAGGATATACTAGTCCCTGGGCAAGGCACTGAGGACAAAATAGACAGGGTCTCTGTTCTTATGGTGCTTATAGGCTAGTGGAACTGGTGCAGTTAACCAACGCTTGGGAAGAAGATCTTCCTTCCTTGTGTCTATCTTACACAGCACAAAACAAAATAAAATGAAATATTGGTAATTATCTGGAAAGCTGATCAAAGAAGAGGGCCAACCTTCTCTCTTTGCACACATTACACTCAGATACCTGGAAGTTACGTTTGACTCTCGCTCCCAGCTCTGCATTTTATCAGCCCCCAAGCCCAGCCTGTTCTGTCTTTAAATCCAGTTTCTTCTCCAGTGGAGTTTTATACTTTATAGCAACATCATTTTGGCCTGATTTACCAAAACACCCTCCAACCTGTTTTACCTAAGTTCTCTTATTAAAAAACATATTTATTGGACATCTGCTCTATGCAAGATGCTAAGAAAAAATTAATAAAAGAGAGGTGCTGTGATAAAGGTTTACCTAGGAAACCAGGGTGGGGTAGGAACACCTGGTTATGTGGATGTTGAGGTCAAAAGAAATATCTGGGCTGCAAAGAACGAATTGGGAGTGGAGGAGGCTCCCTAGGAAAAGGCTGTAGGATAGGAGTTGACCTGGGGTGGGGGAGGGCAGCACAGAAGTTTAGGAGCAAGCAGCTAAGGAAACTAAGGAGATGGGGAAGCAGCCAATAGGGAAAGAGAAACAGAAAACGGGGAGGGGCCGGGGAAACCAAGGGAAGAGATTGTTTCCAGAGGGGGAGAGGGGTCGGAAGTTTCTGACACAACTGAGTAGTCAGGGAAAAACAGAAAAGTGTTGAGAACCTTCAGGTCATTGGTGACCACTGTGAGTGTACAGTTGTCCCTCTGTACCCCCAGGAGGGTTGGCTGCAGGACCACCACCTCCTCCCCGCTCCCCCACCCCAGGATACCAAAGTCTGCAGATGCTCAAGTCTCTTACAGAAAATGGCGCTGTTTGTATATAACCTACGCAATCCTCCCATATACTTTAAATCATCTCTAGATTATTTAGAATACCGAGTACAATGTAAATGCTGTGCGGATAGTTGCCGAGTGAGTGGCAAATTTAAGTTTTGCTTTTTGGAACTTTCTGCGTTTTTTGTTCAAATATTTTTCATCCTCGGTTGGTCACATCCTGTGGATACGATGGAATCTGTGGACACAGAGGGCCAACTCTAGTTTCAAGGGAGTGGTGGGGGCAGAAGCCAGATCCTAATGGGTAGAACAGCGAGTGGGAGATGAAGAAGGGGAGGAAGCGAGTATGGGCGACTCTTCCTTTGGAGGAAGGGAGAGAGGTGAGAATACAAACGACTCAACACCATGTGCCGTGTGATAACCAGTGATTCATAGAAGAGGCAGGACATACACCAGTTACCCTGGGGCGTCTGGAAGCTGACTGCTCAGCTGTGTAAGCTGACTCTGCCACTTGCTCTCTGTGTGACGCTGGGCAGGTTATTTTACCTTCAGTACCTCAATTCCTTCATCTGTAAAATGGGGAGAGTACTAGCGCCTTGCTCTCTGAGTTGTTGTAAAGATTAAAGTGCCTGGGGTATAGTAAGGGCTAAACATGTACTAGCCTTTATTACTCTATTTGAGATGCTATAGAAACACAGGATAAGACTTGTTCAATTCTGTTAGGTGAGCAGAGTCAGAGAAAAATTTGTAGAGGAGTCTTCGAAGCTGGATCATAAAGGGTAAGATTTTTTTTTTCAGGTAAAGGAAAAGAAAATCAAAAAGCATACATGAGAGTTCAGCACAAATTAGATAAACGAAGGCAAGTAAATGTGAAATCACAGGGTGAGTTTGGTCAACAGTCACACCAGGAATTTAGAAAGATCCATTTGTAAGATTTTTTTTTTCTTCCAGTTCTATTGAGATATAACTGACATGCAGCTGTATAAGTAAGCTTAGGGTGGACAGCATAATGATTTGACCTACATACATCGTGAAATCATTACCACAGTAAGTTTAGTGAGCAGCCATCAACTCATATAGATACAAAGTAAAAGAAAAAAAAGTCTATTTCTAAGATTTAAACTTTTTTCTCTTAAAATCTTTTATTTGGGGCTTCCCTGGTGGCGCAGTAGTTGGGAGTCCGCTTGCCGATGCGGGGGACGCGGGTTCGTGCCCCGGTCTGGGAGGATCCCACATGCCGCAGAGCGGCTGGGCCCGTGAGCCATGGCCGCTGAGCCTGCGCGTCCGGAGCCTGTGCTCCGCAATGGGAGAGGCCACAACAGTGAGAGGCCCGTTTAACGCAAAAAAAAAAAAAAAAAAAAAAAACTTTTATTTTGAGATAATTGCAGATTCACACCCAATTGTAAGAAATAATACAGAGAGATCTCGTATATTCGTCACCCAGCTTCTTTCCCCAAGGGTACCATCTCGCAAAACTACAGTGTCACAACCAGAGAATTGACATTGGTACAACCCACCAACCTTATTCAGATTTCACTAGTTTTGCATGCACTTGTGTATGTGCATTAATTTTATGCTATTTTATCACATGTACATATTCATGTAACCATCATCACAGTCAAGATACAGAACTGTTCTATCACTATAAATGTGTCCTTTATGCTACCCTTTCTCAGATTATTTTTATGTTTGCTGCTTAGAAGAGAAAGAGGAGGACGGTAGAGGAAAATATCTTTTTCTCTTTTCCTTGGGTGAAAGAAAGGTCTACCTTGGGAAAATTCTGAAATAATTGGGCACCTGCCTTCTTCCCTTTTGGAGGCTTCGAAATACCTTGTGTATTTGTATTTCCCCAGGAAAATCTCCTTTGCTAAGTGATAGAAGAATAGTCATTGATTAAACTAATTCATACTTAGATAGGAATGACTTAAAGATCATTAACTCAGCCAGAAGAAACTGTAGTTTTAAAAAGAGGATGCTTGCTAGCCCCAAACTATTTCTCCTGGGTATTTATTTGCAGTCTAACAAGGTGAAATGAAGCAATTCAGATAGTGTGGGGCAAGATAATTTGGGGACAAAGATTATTATCATTTTTAAATAAATTTATTTATTTTTGGCCGCATTGGGTCTTCGTTGCTGCGCACGGGCTTTCTCTAGTTGTGGCGAGCAGGGGCTACTCTTTGTTGCGGTGTGCGGGCTTCTCATGGCAGTGGCTTCTCTTGTTATGGAGGCGCGGGCTTCAGTAGTTGCGGCACACGGGCTCAGTAGTTGCAGCACGCGGGCCCTAGAGTGTGCGGGTTTCAGTAGTTGTGGCTCGCAGGCTTCAGTAGTTGTGGCACACAGGCTCAGTAGTTGTGGCTCGTGGGCTCTAGAGTGCAGGCTCAGTAGTTGTAGTACACGGGCTTAGTTGCTCTGGGCCTGTGGGATCTTCCTGGACCAGGGCTTGAACCCATGTCCCCTGCATTGGCAGGAGGATTCTTTTTTTTTTTTTTTAAATGTCTTTATTGGAGTATAATTGCTTTACAATGGTGTGCTAGTTTCTGCTTTATAACAAAGTGAATCAGCTATACATATACATATGGCAGGTGGATTCTTAACCACTGCGCCACCAAGGAAGTCCAACAAAGATTATTAAAAAGACCAGCTTTGTCTTGAAATCTGACCTTTTGATACAACCTCATAAGCAGGTTTTTTTCAACTGAATTTTATAACTTCTTTTTTGTCTACTTCTGTACCTTCAGGTTTTCTAGAAGCTCCATACGGTTTTCCACAGTGTTTCCTGTCATGGTAGCATGGAAGAGACAGACAAGAGAAGAGGGGAATGTGTAGCAGCAGATGTAAAAATTACGTGTTTCTAAGTCATGGATACCTGTAAAGGTAACCACATGCTATTTTAACTCCCTCTTGCTTAAGATATCAATTCTATGCTTCGTTACTTGTACTTCTTTTTTTTTTTTTTTGCGGTACGCGGGCCTCTCACTGTTGCAGCCTCTCCTGTTGTGGAGCACAGGCTCCGGACGCGCAGGCTCAGCGGCCATGGCTCACGGGCCCAGCTGCTTCGCGGCACGTGGGATCTTCCCGGACCAGGGCACGAACACGCGTCCCCTGCATCGGCAGGCAGACTCTCAACCACTACGCCACCAGGGAAGCCCTACTTGTACTTCTTGAAAAATATTGTACATATATCACAACTACAGACAAAAAGCTGTTACCGTTAGTGAGGGAAAACTTGGCAGTAAATTTATTATTTGTGTTTTGGTTTCGATTTCGATTTGAAAAGCAAATTGTTTGGCTTCATGAGTGTCCCCGGTCTTGCCGATGGCCCTTGCATATCCAGGCCGTGTGGTGCTGGCTTTCTGGAGAATCGCTTTAAATGAATTGTGCTATTTGCCTGTGTTGGCAGAGCAGTAAGAAAGAGCCCTGTGAAATGCACCATCACATTTACTGTAAGGACTCTGTTGAAAATGGACTTCATTACATTACGTGGTGTTCTGTTTACGAGGATCCTTAAGAGGCTGTCTTTATCGTCAGACTATAAAGAATAGTTGTGCTTCTTAATCATATGGTTTGGTTTGATGATATAGGTCCCATCATTGTGTTTGGTCTCTGCAAAGACTGCTAGAAAGCGTAGAATACATCTGTGGTTCAAGCTAAGCAAATCCTGTACATTTCACGTCCTGGCCTAATTCCTGGCTCCACTGACATTCCTCTTCTCTAACCTCTTTCCCATGTGCTCCAAATTCATGTTCTTTTAATATGTGGTGTGTATCTTTCAAGTTACCTTAAAATTTTTTTGAGGTAGAATAATAGTTTAAGACCATGAGAGCTGGAGTCAAAATGTCTCATTTCAAATCCTTGTTTCACCATTACTGACTGTACAACCTTGGGCAAGTTGTTTAATGGCACGAAACCTCCGTTTTCTCATCTGTGAAATGGGGATAAGAGTCTTTACCTCATAGAATTTGGTGGATTAAAGGAAATAAATCATGAAAAATACTGAGCACAATGCCTGGCACATAGGGGGCATTCAACAAATTCACATTGTTATTGCCATTCCATTATCTTATGTCAATAGTAAACATGATATAAACATACACATATATGAAAACATCTGATTGTAACTCTTAGGAAATTAAAATGAGTCTGCCTCCTCCATGTTTATTTGAGATTCACATGCCTTGATATTCATAACAAGAAGCCAATTTCAGGAAATAGATTTTCAAGTGTTAACAGCTCAGATCAAGACAAAAGATTATCCTCGATAATTAGCGTCAGTCTCAGATGGCTATACAGAAACAGTGCTTTTTCTATTTGTGTCTCTTAACTACTCCTATGAGCAAGTGTTCTGTCTTTAGGCTGATGTATCTATATACATAGTAGTTCTAGAAATGCTAGTGAAATGCAGAAGATTATCCTATCTTGCAATTTAAATGAAGTATGGCACAGATCATTTCAGAAAGGAATTTTCCAGACAGCGAGAAGTAGTTCTTAGCAGCATGAAAGACCAGAAACAATGGTAGATCTAATTCTGCAAAGAGCACAGCCATGCACTGAGTGCACCATTTCATTTTTACGACATAGATTTAATTTCATGTGACAATTTGGCATCTTTTTCCTCTGGTCTTCCTTTTTTCCAAAGAGCCTTGTAAATATGAAAATGCAACCAAACAGGAAAAGATTAAATTTGTGAGACTCTGCTTGCAGGGCACTGTGGTTATTATGAAGGCAGTAAATGAACAAATAGATTAAGGAAAATGCCAACAATAGTTGTATGATCTAAATACATCTAACACATAACTAATGAGGATTCTATGTGCACAATAAAATGTCACCCTATATATCTAGCTTATTGTTTCCAAGACCACTTCCATCTATCATATTTATCAAAGAAATGTAATAATTCTTCAGGGTATCATAGTCATTTATGCAATATTTCCCTCTCTTTACCAAGGTAAGAAGGAGAATTTGCCTCAGGTTTTTTTTGAATACTGTCTATCAAATCTTTTGCAACAGTCCTTTATTTAATTAAGATAGTTAAAGTTAGCACATTTACTATATAAATAAATTATATTTATTATATATAATATTTATCATACATAATTTATATTTATTATAAATAATAATAATGTATAATTTATAATATTTATTATATATAATTTACTTATATAATAAATGTGCTTTATTTATATAGTAAATGTGCTATAAAAATAATTCTCAGTGACTTATACCTAAATATTAAAACATTTTTTTGTTGCTTATAAGAAAATAATAATACATTGCAATTTACTGTGCAAAAAATGTAATAGGAAGGTTTATCTCATTCAGATTCCTACTGAATTCATTTATTGCATTACATAGCTCATTTTAGGTCTCATAGTGCTTTTAAAAAATAGAATATATATATATATTTATTTTAATCATACATAATCATTGATTCTTCTTTTAAATGTCATTTGATGATACAGAATTTCATATTGTGACTTAGAAAACATAAGTTAGAGATTGGAGGTCCAATGACGTTTTTTTCCTCCCCTTTTTTCAGTCTTCTTGTGCAGTAATTTTAGAAAAAGACACTCAGGGAGTCTTTGATCATCTGTTCCAAATTGTCAGTCTAACACCAGCCTTTATAGATGTGCTGGTTTCTGTGACGTGTGGAAGTCAGGGCCATTAATGTTCTTATAATGGCCAGCTCAGTGGTTACTACATCACCTGCGGCAGGTCGGCCTGTCCCTTTTCCCTCATATTTCTTGTCTGTTCCTGGGAGAAGAGAAATTCTCATTCTATCAGAATGGTGCTCATCAAACTTCTGAAATGCACTTAGAAGACTATGGTCAAGGATGGTACACAGAGTAGTCACTGATGTATGTCTAAGTGTCTTTCTTTCATCCATTTATCTCCATAAGGAGTCAGTATTACTACTGCAACTTTTGGATGGTAAGACCACAGCACAGAAGGAATTAATGAATTTCTAAAGTAGCGGGGGAGTTGAAAGCAGAAATGAAATTTCCAAAATCTTAATCATCTGTTTTAAATGTTAAGTATTTTGACTTTCAGATAATTCGGTGAAGAATTCTATCTTGATTTAGCAAGACTGATTTTTTTTTTTTTTTTTTTGCGGTACGCGGGCCTCTCACTGTTGTGGCCTCTCCCTTTGCGGAGCACAGGCTCCGGACGCGCAGGCTCAGTGGCCATGGCTCACGGGCCCAGCCGTTCTGAGGCATGTGGGATCTTCCCGGACCAGGGCATGAACCCGTGTCCCCTGCATCAGCAGGCAGACTCTCAACCACTGAGCCACCATGCAAGCCCAAGACTGATTTTTTTTCTGTGCAGTTTGTCTAGATTGCACTGAGATGCATCTATGAGAAAGAAACAGATTTCTATGGGGTATCCATTATTGCCTAATACTTTACATGCGCTAATTCAATTTAGTCCTTATAACATCCCTATGCGGCAAATGTTTTTGTCCCCATTTTATAGATTAAAAACAACATCTTTGTATTCAAAGAGATTCAAAGAGATCTAGGATGAATTGCAGCCTTCTGGGTTAGATTTAGGATCACCAGCCCAAAGTGGGGGGGAAACCATTGTTAAGTGTTGTAGAATATTTTCAAATTTCACTCTAAATTTTTTGTACTTACTGGTGGTTTTTATGGTTTTAACAAAAAGCACTGTGTAATGAAAAAGAGTGAAAAGGATTTTCTTGCTCTGGAGCATGCAGCTGGCTCATTTTCCTGGAGCATCAACTATTCAAAGATTCAGTGACAAATACAGTTTTTCTTTTCTTTTCTTTTATTGAGGTAACATTGATTTATTACATTATATAAGTTTCATGTGTCCAACATTACATTTCTACTTCTGTATACACTACAGCGTGCTCACCACCCAAAGTTTAGTTTCTATTCATCACTATACAGTTGACCCCTTTTACCCATTTCCTACTCCACCTCTGCCCCTCCCCCTGTGGTAACCACTACTACTCTGCCCTCTGTATCTATGTTAGTTTGGATTTGTTCATTTATTTATTTTTATATTCCGCATATGAGCAAAATCACATGGTATTTGTCCTTCTTTATCTGACTTATTTCACTTAGCATAATACCTTTAAGGTCCATCCATGTTGTCACAAATGGCAGGATTTCATCTGCAATATACTGTTTTCATATTAAAATAATCTCTGATGTTACAGAGTTAACACAAAATTCACTAATGTTGGTATAACATTTTAAAATAAAACAAAAGGGCTTCCCTGGTGGCGCAGTGGTTGAGAGTCCGCCTGCCGATGCAGGGGACACGGGTTCGTGCCCCGGTCCGGGAAGATCCCACATGCCGCGGAGCGGCTGGGCCCGTGAGCCATGGCCGCTGGGCCTGAGCGTCCGGAGCCTGTGCTCCGCAACGGGAGAGGCCACAACAGTGAGAGGCCCGCGTACGGCAAAAAAAAAAAAGAAAAACTTCGAAGACCTTCCTGAGAGCTGTAAGGATGTTCCAAACTTCCAGGGGGCAGGGTTTGACTCCTCTCTGTTGTGGGAGCACTTGATGAAAAGTTGGGGAAAACTTGAAACACTGTCTTTAATTATTGCAATTGTTCCCCGGGTTTTGCCACGTCACTTTGTGGTAGGCTTTCAAAGTGGATGAGAATTTACTTCTTAGAAAAATCAACTTTGGAAAATGAATCACTCTCCCTGGGAGGGTGGCAGATCCAATATGTGAAAAAAAATATGGTATTTAGGGAAAGAAAGGAAACTTCTTTTAGCAAGTGCTTAATGTAATCAAGCTTCTATAGATCAAAGTCGGTTAGCGGCGTGGTTGATGTTAGCAATGAGAATAAGAAACGTTGTGGCTCTGCATGCCTACTAGCAGAAATGCCAGAACCCTGAAACTCCCTTGGCCTTTGGTTCTGGTGCCCCTGAGAGCTCATGACATTTTTTTTTTTTTGCTCATGACATTTTTTGATGGTCACTTAAAATGTCCTGGGACGAGGACAGACGGGGCTCTCCTCAGCCCCCTGTGTTCTTCATCTACCTCTCCTCATCATTGGGCTGATCCTGGTGTTTGCCTTTGAGCCTCTCCAGTCTCCCGACCTTGACCTTGATGTTACTTCTCAATGGGAGACAGTGTCCTCCAGGGCCCATGCACCCATTGCTCCCAGCACTTCCTGTAGCATTGCTCTCAGGCACCTCATTGTAATTGCTCATTTAACTGCCATCTTCTCTGCCAGACTGTAAGCTCTATGAAGGCAGGGTCTGTTGCTGCCTTCCTCTCCCCCCTAAAAGAGGTGCTTAAAAATATCTGATGAATGAGCAAAGGAATGGATCCTCCCATTGCTTTCTCAGAAGTCAGGAGGGCTCTCTTCCCAACAGAGTTACAGTTCTTCACCGGCTCCTAGAAAATCACTACCCGCCTTCCCACCTCAAGGAACCACGGTCAAGTTCCTGTGCATCTAGGTTAGAGGATGTTGGAGAGACACCAAACAGTCCCTTCTGCCAAAAATTAACCAGCGCTGTAAGTCAGAGTCCAGACACTTGGGCTCTTCCCTTTGAGCAGAAGGTGGCTCGTCCACAGCCAACAATATAAAATTAGAGTTGGCTGCTGTCCACCCTCTTTATCTGATGGTGTTATTCCAAGGGCTGACCCATCACTCAACATGTGCTGGTAAAAAGCATGGTTCTGAAGCCAGACTGCTGAGGTTGAAAATCAGGTCCATCACTTCTGGAGGTGTGGCTCTGCACAAATTACTTCACCTTGATAAGCCTCAGTTCCCTCATCTGTGAATTGGGGCTAAGACTGGCCTACCTCCCATAGTCCTCATAAGGATTCAAGGAGATAAACCTTGAAAAGTATTTAACACAGTGCCTGACACATAGTATGTCCTATGTATCTGAATACAAACATTCCAGTACTGTTATTTTACTACAGCTGGCAGGAGGCCCTCATGTGCTGGAACTCCCTGAAAGTGTGGCCCGTCTAGGTTAGGCCCCTAATTTGTTTACATACACATGTACACACGTATACATGCATGTGCACACACCAGTTAATGAACTCAGTTGAGGAGCTAGAGAGCTTATTCTGGAAAATGGCTTAATTGAATTAAGGGAAGCAAAAGCATGCTTGTATTATGAATCTATGACCTAACCAGAAAAAAAAGAAATAGTAACCTATTTCAAGAAAAAGCAATCTCTTCGGCTGCTGGCCCATGAAACTGCAGCAACCTCTGCCACTGTGGACATTACTCTCTGCTCTGGCGTTCCTTCTTAGCTGCTGTGGGATGCTGGACCTGGTTACACATTTTTAACTGAATCAAATACACATCAGGGTCCCCAAGAAGTGAAAACACAGTCAGTGTCTTCCAGAGCGACGTGGGCTTCTGGGTACTCATCTCTGGAGGCCAAGATACCCAAAGCTCAGGGATGAAAGACCTGTTCCATCTGGACAGGGACTTAAGGAATCCCTCTAGAAGCATCTGGGCTATTCTCAGTGGGCACAGCAGCCTGGTCAACATCACAGGGAGACCAGGAAAGGGCCCTTTGTCCACTGCCCAGCCTCTCAGTGAGATGGGTCTCCTGTTTGCAAGCTCATGAATATCAATGAGCTCAAACCACATGCGAAGGAGTCAGAACATATTGCAACGGCCAAATTGCAAGTTGGCTCTTAAAACTTGGCCAAAGGAGCATATGATTCAAACACTGGGGCTGAGGCTGGCACTGTGCCTGAGCCCAAAGGAGGGATGGAAGAAACCTTAGCTCAAACCCCTTGAGGATCAAGAGGAAAGACTGGAGCAGGAGTGCAGAAGCTTCCATTACTGCCAGTGTCAACTCGGCCGACCAGTCATCTGGAAGTCAAAGTGGATGGCGTGCTTCACCAGAGTACACGAGAAAAGAGCCCAACGCCCCAGAATATGGAAGCTGCAAGCTGACTTGGCATCAATAAGAACATCATGAACACTGAAAAGCAATAATATTCTTTCATTCAATACATAACTCCCGGGCATTTACTATAGGTCAGGCTCTCTGCTAGGCACTGGGAATACAAAGGAAAAGAGGACAGTTCCTGATCTCAAGGGGTACATAGTGACAGAGGGTGTGTGTGTGTGTGTGTGTGTGTGTGTGTGTGGTGGAGAGGCAGCTAAGGGAGTGAAAGAACAAACAAAACCGAATTTCAGTGTGGCATGTTGTTGCACATCTCAGAAGTCTGTCCCTTCACATTGCCAGGGAGTGATCTATAATTTGTTCTTCTATTCATCTGTTGATGACGTGTGGTGTGTTTCCAGTTTTGGACTATTATGGAGAAAGCTGTTATGAATATTTGTGTCTTCACACGGATGTCGATTTTCATTTTGCTTGGTGAATATGCAGAAGTGTATTGCAGGTCATATGGTAAATGTATATTTAACTTCATGAGAAATTGACAAAGTGTTCTCCAAAGTGGCTGTACCATTTTGCATTCCTATCAGCTGTGTATGAGGGTCTTAGTTGCTTCACATCTTTGTCCACATTTGGTATTGCCCAAATAAAACCAAAAAAATTCTAGTCATTATGGAGGGTATAGAGTGGTAGCCCATTGTGGTTTTATTTGCATTTCCCTTATGATTGATGATGTTGAGCATTTTTTCCCCCATGTGCTTATTTGCCACTAGTATATCTTTTTCGGTGAAGTGTCTGTTCACATCTTTTGCCCATTTCAAAAATCAGGTTGTCCTATTATTGTTTTGTGAATTCTTTACAAATTCTGATCGACTTAGTTCCAAGTTATAGTTGCTTTTTGGTAGATTCCTTAGAATTTTCTACATGTGCAACCACATAGCCAGTGGATAATGACATCTTCATTTCTTCTTTTCAAAATAGTGTGGATTTTATTTTGGTTTCTTGCTTTATAACATTGACTAGGAACTCCTGTTGAATAGAAATGGCAAAAGAGGAATTCTTGCCTTCTTCTCAAACTTAGGGGAAAATAATTCAGTTTAACATTTTTAAGTATGGTGTTAGCTATAGGTTTTTGGTGGACTTCCTCTATCAGATTGAGAAAATTTCCTTCTATTTCTAGCTTGCTGAGAGTTTGTTTGACTTTTTAATCATGATTGGGTGTTAAAAATGTGAAATATTATTCTGCATCAATTGAGCTGATCATACAGCTTCTTTAGTCTGTTAATGTGGTGGATTACATTTATTAAACTTTGCATGTTGAATGAATCTCACATTCCTGAGATAAACCCCACTTGGTCATGATGCGTTCCTTTTCTGTATGCAGCTGGATTTGATTGACTAAAATGTTGTTAATGATTTTGTGTCTGTGTTCATAAGGAGTATTGGCCTGTAGTTTTCTATCCTTTTAATTTCCTTTTTTAGTGTTGGTATTAGTGTAATGCTAGCTCCATAGAATAAATAGCAAAGTCTTCTCCACTCTAATTTTTTGTGTAGGATTGGTTTTATTCCTCCATTAAATATTTGGTAGAATTTACCAGTAAAGCCATCTGGACTTAAGGGTTTTCTTCAATTCTACTTCAATTTTTTTAATATAAATTGGGGTATTTAAATTATTTCTTCTTGAGTGAGCTTTAGTTCTGATTTTCTAGGAATTTTTTCTGTTTTATCTAACTTGATGAGTTTATTGGCTTAAAGTTATTCATAATATTCCCTTATTATCATTTTAGTGTATGTAGAATTATTCATTCCTGATATTGGTAATTGTCCTCTATATACTTTTATTATTCAGCTTGGCTAGAGATTTACCAATTTTATTTTCAAAAGATCAGCTTTCGCTTTCATTGGTTTTCCCTATTGTTTGTCCATTTATTATTTTATTGATTTCTGGTTATTTCTTTCCTTTCCTTTCACTTTGGGTTAAGTTGCTCTTCTTTTTCTAGTTTCTTAAGGTGGAAGCTTAGATTTTTGATTTTGAAGTTTTCTTCTGTCCAATGTAAGCACTGAAAGTAACAAATTTCCCTTATAGCACTGCTTTAGATGCATACCACAGTTTTAATACATGCTGCTTTTGTTTTCATTCAGTTCAACATATTTTCTAATTTCATGTGTGATTTTTTTTGACCTATGTGTTATTTAGAAATATGTTGTTTAATTTCCAAACAGGAGTGTTTCCAGATATCTTTCTATTATTGATTTCTTTTTTTTTTAACATCTTTATTGGAGTATAATTGCTTTACAATGGTGTATTAGTTTCTGCTGTATAACAAAGTGAATCAGCTATACATATACATATATCGCCATATCTCCTCCCTTTTGCATCTTCCTCCCACCCTCCCTATTCCACTCCTCTAGGTGGTCACAAAGCACTGAGCTGATCTCCCTGTGCTATGCGGCTGTATTACTGATTTCTAATTAATTTCATTGTGGTCAAAGAATATGGCACAAATGATTTCAATCCTTTAAAATTTATTGGAGCCTTGTTTCATGGCCCCTAATATGGTCTATCTTAGTAAATGTTCCATGTACACTGGAAAATAATGTTTATTCTGCTGTTGTTAGATGGAATGTTTTATAAATGCCCATTAATTTAATTTGGTTGATATGTTATTCAAGTTGTTTGTATCTTTACTGATATTTTGGCCCACATATTTTAATAATTATCGAGAGAGGAGCATTGAAATCTACAATAATAATTTTGTCTATTTCTTCTTCTACTTCTATCAGTAATTTTGTCTATTTCTTCTTCTACTTCTATCTACTTCTATTTGCTTCATGTATTTTGAAGCCCTGTCAGCATTGTTGTCTTCTTGATGAATTAATCCCCTTATTATTATGATCCCTTGATCTAAAATCTGTTTTGTCTAATACTAATATAGTCAATTCCCTTTCTTTTGCATAGAGCTTGTGTGGCATATATTTATCTTTTTACTCTTTTTTAATAAACTTTTTAGATAACTTAAAAATTACCCTTTTGTTTTTAACCTGCTCACGTCTTTATATTTAAAGTCAGTCTCTTACAGACAGCATATAGTTGAGTACTGCTTTTCCTTATCCAATCTGACAATCTCTGTCTTTTAATGGAGCGCTTTTTTAAAAGAATTGCATTACACTTGATATATAATATTGTATTAGTTTTAGGTGTACAACATAATGATTTGATCTATGTAATAATGGAGTGTTTAGACAGTTTACATTCAATGTAATTATTGATGTGACTGGGTTTAAATTTACCATTTGGGCACTTGTTTTCAATGGGTCCCGATCTATTCTTTGTTCTCTTTTCCCTTCATTTCTATTCATTTGTAGTAATCTAATCTTTTCATGATTCCATTTTATCACCACTATTGGCTGACTAGCTATACCTCCTTTAAACATTTTTTTAGTGGTTGCTCTAGGGTTATTCGACTGATCATAAGTAATCATAGTCTACCTTTAAATAATATTTTATCATTTCATGTGACATGTAAGAACCTTACAAAAGGATACTTCTATTTTCCTCCTCTTGTCCTCTGTATTTGTTGTCACACATTTTGCTTCTACATATATTATAAACCCCACACACTTTATTATGTTTGCTTTAAATAGTCAAATATCTTTTAAAGAGATTAAGTAGGTGAAAGAACGTTTTTGTATTTACCCACATATTTACCATTTCTGGCGTTATTTATTCCTTTATGTGGATTAAAATTTCCAACTGTTATCATTTTCCTTCTGCCTGAAGAGTTCCTTTAACATTCCTGCAGTTCTGCTAGTCACAAATTTTTTGTTTTACCAGGAATGTTTACCTTTCACCTTCATTTTTTTCTTTTTCTTCCTTTGTACAGTATGATTACATTTATAATGTTGGAACATGCGCGTTTAAAAATGCCTAGAGGCTTCGCTGGTGGCGCAGTGGTTGAGAGTCCGCCTGCCGATGCAGGGGACACAAGTTCGTGCCCCGGTCCGGGAAGATCCCACATGCCGCGGAGCGGCTGGGCCCGTGAGCCATGGCCGCTGGGCCTGAGCGTCCGGAGCCTGTGCTCCGCAACGGGAGAGGCCACAACAGTGAGGGGCCCGCGTACCGCAAAAAAATAAAAAAATAAAAAAAATAAAATGCCTAGAGCGCTTGCTTCGGCAGCACGTGGACTAAAATTGGAACCACACAGAGAAGATTGGCATGGTCCCTGCACAAGGATGACACATAAATCCAGAAGCATTCCACTTTTTTGCACTTAATGCACTGAACTATATACACTTAAAAATGGTTAATACAGTAAATTTTATGCTATGTATATTTTACCACAATAAAAAATACATAGAAATGGATCTAGAAATATACATGCAAAATTGTTAACATTGACCTACTCCTGGGAAGAGGAGTTTGAGCTGGAAGGCTACTTTCAGGGTTTTTTTCCTTCAATTTTTAAACTTTTTATTTGGAAACTATTTCAAGCATGGAAAGGTTGTATGAGCAAGGGTATTAGCAAGAATACTGTTTACCCAGATTCACCTGCTATTAACATTTCATCCGTTTGCTTCATCATTCTGTCTCTCATATACAGTTGGCCTTCCATATTCATGAGTTCCACATCCTTAATCAACCTCAGACCGAAAATACAGTAAGTCCCCTACATACCAGTGATTGCCATTGGGAGAGCGCGTTCGTAAGTCCAATTTGTTCATTAAGTCCAACAAAGTTAGCCTAGGTACCCAACTAACACCATTGGCTATATAGTACTGTACTGTAATAGGTTTATAATATGTTCCACACAAATAATACATAAAAAACAAACAAACACACAAAATAAAGAAAACATGTTTAATCTTACAGTACAGTACCTTGAAAAGGACAGTAGTACAGCACAACAGCTGGCACACAGGGGCTGGCATCGAGTGAACAGGCAAGAAGAGTTACTGACTGGAGGAGGGAGAGGAGGTGGGACGTGGTAGAGCTGAAGGATCGTCAGCAACAGGAGATGGAGGGCAAGCTGCACAACAACTTGTAGAGGATGCATGCACATGACAATGTACGCCAGACACGTGAACTAACTTCACGTGACTGGACGTGTGAAAGCACATTTGTATCTTTGAAAGTTCGCAGCTTGAAGGTTCATATGTAGGGGTATGTAGGGGACTTACTGTATTCGGAAAAAATTTCCAGAGATTTCCAAAAGTCAAAACTTGAATGTGCAGTGTACTGCCAATTATTTACAGAGCATTATATTGCATTGGGTATTATAAATAACCTAGAGATGATTTAAAGTATGTGGGAGGATGTGTCTAAGTTATATGCAAATACTACACCCTTTTATATAAGAGACTTGAACATTTGTAGATTTTGGTATCCACGGGGGTCCTGGAACAAAACCCTCATGGATACCAAGGGATACTGAGGGATACACTTTATGTCCATGCAAATATTTTGCTCCTCATCAAAATTTCCTTCTGGATTCAGCATCCACTGATGATTTCTGCTGAACTGATCCTTACTATCATGGTTGCAAAATGGTTATTTTCCAATTCTAGCACTCCCTCTCCATTTACCATGTGGCACTTGGTATTCCATTTTAAGCAGGAACCCTCCCTATTTGTCTCAGTTATTTCTATATTTATTATAGGTATGCACTCATTATACCTATTTTTTCAATGATTTATAATTCACTTCTGTATATAATTATTTGCATGCTCAAATTGCACCTGTTATGGCCAGTGGAGCCCCTACAAGCTGGCTCCTGTGATATGTGATACCCCTCTCCGCATCATGGTGAGCACTTCCTTAATATCTGGCGTAAAAAGATTTTCCAGGCTTTTCTTGTACCTGCCTACCCCAGCCTTGAATTCAGCCATTTCTATGAAGAGTCTTGGTTCCTAAGGAAAGATGTTAGAAACCAAGATCTTGGGGTGACATACGCTCATTTCTCCTGGAAGTCTTTCCTTCTTGCACCTTTCAGTTGAGTGAACTAGAAACTCAATGGATATTTATACATATACATACATACACATGCACACACATGTATATATGTATACACACATATGTGTATAAATATGCACATAAAATTTAACTGTTCCCTCAATTGAGCGAGCTAGAAAATCAATGGATAGCATATGCACAAATACATGTACATATGTATACACATGTGTACACATACATATATAGACACATATGCAAATATACATAGACATATACGTGTATGCATAAATACATGTACATAATTTAGAAATCATGCATTCATAGCAATAATTTCAATCCATCCAGCCCCACAGGGTTTATCCTTGCTTTTTTCTATTCCATACTGGCATGAGGTTTTTGGTTTTTTTTTCAGTGAGAACCTTGAATCCCCAATACAATACATTTACTTATTTGTTCACTTGCATAAAACATCTAAAATGATTTCAGAATTGCTTCATTATTGCCTCTACACAAACCAAACCTACTGAAAAGAGTTCAGGATTTATTTGTAATTTCCTCCGTGCCCCATTACTCTGCCACAAACTGAGGGCATACAGTCCAATACTGTGTTCAGACCTTGCTCAGATTAGTTCTTTCTTTTTCTGTTTTCCTTCTGTGTAGCTATACAACTCATTTGAAATCTAACTGGTCTGATTTGTTTCAGTTTGCTCTCTATTTTATTTTCCCCATCCCATCCTTATTAATTTAATTTCTGAATATGTAGAAGGTTATATTTCCAAAAGAAAAACTGTACAGAGAGGTATATTCATATAAATGCCACTCCCTCCTCAACCCCTATTTCCATATCCCCTTATATGTAACCAACTTGGTGGTTTTCTGGTTTATCCTTCCTGGGTTTCTTTTTGTAAAGGTAAATAGATAGTCACAGATTTTACTTTTTCTGCTACTATATATGCTCTTTTATAAAACAACTATACTGAGGCATAATTTACATGGTATAAAACTCACCCATTTTAAGTGGCAACTAGACAGGTTATAGTAAATTTATACAGTTGTGCAAGCATCACCACAATCCAGTGTTAGAACAGTGCCATCATCCCATTGGCTTCTCATGTCTGTTTGCAGACGATCCCCACTCCCATCTCAGCCCCAAGGTAACCACCGATCTGTGTTCTGTCTCTATAGTTTTACCCCTTCTATAAATTTCACATCAATGGAATTATACAATACGTAGTCTTATGTGTCTGGTTTCTTTCACTAGCATCACGTTTTTGAGGTCCATTTATGTTGTTGACTGTATCCACAGTTCTATCCTTTTTATTGGTGCACTGTATGGCTGTACCACAGTGTGCTTATCCATTCATCAGCTGATGGGCTTTTGAAGTGTTTCCAGCTTTTTGCTTATCATGCATAATGCTGCTATGAACATTGTGTGGAAGTCTTGGACAGACATATGTTTCCATTTCTCTTGGGCAGATACCTAGGAGTGAAATTGCTGGATCATATGGTAAGTGTATGTTTAACTTAAGAAACTGACAAACTGTTTTCCAAAGTGCCTGTATCATTTTAAATTCCCATCAGCAATGTGTTTATATTTGTTATATTAATTGTAAGCAAATGTATTCTCATAAAGTTGCTGAAAGCTCTTATCTTAGGGGGGCCAGTTATTGGCCTTGTAATCATGCTCATTTTTTACTTACACAGCCCTTTTCTTCACAGGTAGTTCAAAAAGTAAGTCAGATAAACACAGCATCATAAATCAACAATAGTTCAATTTTTTAAAAAAGGGTAAGTCAGATGATTCCTTCTTGAATTATAATGAATTTGGGATGGATGCAACAACAACAAAAAAAAAAGAAAGAAAAAGGAAAATTGTTTCCTTTCTCTTAATAGGGAATGGAAAGATATAGATCGGGGGTCCCCAACCCCGGACCATGGACTGGTAGCAGTCCATTGCCTGTTAGGAAATGGGCCACACAGCAGGAAGTGAGCAGTCGGTGAGCAAGCAAAGCTTCATCTGTATTTATAGCCGCTCCCCATCACTCGCATTACGCCTGAGCTCCGCCTCCTGTCAGGTCAGCGGTAGCATTAGATTCTCAAGGGGGAAGAACCCCACTGTGAACTGTGCATGTGACGGATCTAGGTTGCCCGCTCCTTATGAGAATCTAATGCCTGATGATCTGAGGTGGAGCTGAGGCCGTGATGCTAGTGCTGGGGAGCGGCTGCAAATACAGATTATCATTAGCAGAGAGGTTTGACTGCACAGAGACCATAATAAATCAATTGCATGCAGACTCGTATCAAAACCCTATCCGTGAGTGGCAAGTGAAAACAACCTCAGGGTTCCCACTGATTCTGCATTATGGTGAGTTGTATAATTATTTCATTATATATTACAATGTAATAATAATAGAAATAAAGTGCACAATAAACATAATGTGCTTGAATCATCCCCAAACCATCCCCCTTGCCCCCGCCCGCTGGTCCAGGGAAAAATCGTCTTCCATGAAAACGGTCCCTGGTGCCTAAAAGGTTGGGGACCACTGATACATTACCATTATTAGGGGAAGGACTTTCTAGCCTCAGTCTTTAAAAATAAAGGTCGATTGCACCAGAAACCTGAATTTACATTCTTTCTGATAATAGGGCAGAAAGTGAGGTTAGCTTATGGATGAAAGTACCTCTTTTAAATGATAGGATACTTGGGATATTGACTAAAGTTAGGATAGGGTCATTAACTTCAAATTTTGAGAAATCAGAAGAGACTTCAAGAATCTAAAGATTTTAAAAAGGAGATCTAAAGATTTTAATATAGTTCCCAAGTTGTTATTTTTATTTTGAGAAGAGGGCATGGTCGTTGCAAAGAGGTGATCCTAGAAATGAAAACCACAACTGCTTCATTCAGCATTTCCGTTGAGTTGGATAAATGCCAGATCTTCTTGCAACACCCTAAAACACAACTGGACCAGAACACACACCCTTGTGATGCCTTAGAACATGGCTAGTTAAAACTGCAGCCTCTTGAAAACCAAAACGCACTTTGTGGCAGCCCCCGTGTAGGGTGTCATGCACATGGCACATTGGGAATGCTACAGGCTTCAAGTTACAGCCCAGGAAAAAGCATGTCAGTTAACAGACTAGTTAGTTAATTTTAAAGTTAAAATTAGCTAGATTTAAAAAAAATCGAAGGTTGCCTTAAAAAAAAATCTCTTCCCTGGGCTTCCCTGGTGGCGCAGTGGTTGAGAGTCCGCCTGCCGATGCAGGGGACGTGGGTTCGTGCCCCGGTCCGGGAAGATCCCACATGCCGCGGAGCGGCTGGGCCCCTGAGCCATAGCCGCTGAGCCTGCGCGTCCGGAGCCTGTGCTCCACAACGGGAGAGGCCACAACATTTTTTTTCCGCGTACCGGAAAAAAAAAAAAAATCTCTTCCCATCCCTTTCCAAAGATTTCCCCTCTGCTTTTGATACTCCTCATCTTTTTTGTCCCACACCAAGTGCCGAGGCATATGTTGTTTTGTTGGGCTTGAATGTAGCCCCACTCTTACAAAATGTTCACTTAAAATGATTACACGTGTATCCTGTGTTTCAGGGAAGTGAGGGAATATTTGGGCAGTAAAGGGGGTTTACTTTACTGTAAACCCCCTTTACTGCCCAAATATGGGGGAGGACTCCAGCTCAGATAGAATCACTGCTGTGCTTTCACTACAGGTTTCCCACCATTTTCCAATGGTCTCTCCTCAGGTTTATGGGAAAGACTGATTATACGGTGTGTGGAAACTAGCTGACAGCAGTGCTCTTATGTCTTGTGACTTACTCTTTTCCCTTTCAAACTCCTACTTGGTGCCCCGCCTGAAGTGATGTTATATACATTACAGCTGTACAATACAGTAATTCACAATTTTGAAAGGTTATACTCCATTTATAGTTACTATAAAATATTTGCTATATTCCCCATGATATACAATATATCCTTGTAGCTTATTTTATACCTAATAGTTTGTACCTCTTAATCCCCTACCCCTATATTACCCCTCAAAATTTCACTTTCCCCACTGGTAACCACCAGTTTGTTCTCTATATCTGTAAGTCTGCTTCTTTTTTGTTATATTCACCAGTTTGCTGTGTTTTTTAGATTCCACATATAAATGATACCATACAGTATTTGTCTTTCTCTGACTTATTCACTTATCACAACGCCCTCCAAGTCCATCCATTTTGCTGCAAATAGCAAAATTTCATTCTTTTTTATGGCTGAGTGGTATTTCATTGTATATGTATACATATATACAGATGTATACCACATCTGTATATCTTCTTTATCCATTCACCTGCTGATGGACACTTAGGTTGCTTCCATATCCTGGCAATTGTAAATAACGCTGCTATGAATGTTGGGGTGCACATTTCTTTTCGAATTAGTGTTTTTTTCAGATATATACCCAGGAGTGGAATTGCTGGGTCATCTAATATTTCTTTCTTAAAAGCAGAGTTGGGGGCTTCCTTGGTGGCGCAGTGGTTGGGAGTCCGCCTGCCGATGCAGGGGACGCGGGTTCGTGCCCCGGTCTGGGAGGATCCCACATGCCGCGGAGCGGCTGGGCACGTGAGCCATGGCCGCTGAGCCTGCGCGTCGGGAGCCTGTGCTCCGCAATGGGAGAGGCCACAACGGTGAGAGGCCCGCGTACCGCAAAAAAAAAAAAAAAAAAAAGCAGAGTTGGGAAAACACTGGCCCTCAGGTTCTACCTCAGGTATCTGCTCTGACTATGGTCTCCAGGATCACTTCTTCATTTATGCTCTAGTTATAAAAACGTTTCATTGTTTAATGGCAACATATTAAAAAGCCACTGTTTGCTGTTACTTTTTACAAGATTCTCTCTCTCTTGCTTTTCCATACGTTTGTATTTTTTTCTGTATCTCTGTTTCTATTTGGTCTTCCCTCCTTTTCTCTTCTTTTTTTTTTTTTAATGGCCATAGACTATTTTTCTTTTTCTATTTCTATTCTTCTTTTCTCTCTGGGTCTTTTAATTAGTCCACAATATAGAACCAGTGTATTCATTTCTATCATTTGCTGTTTTTATTGAATAGAATGTTTTATTCTCTTCTTAATTTAAACAGTATGTGAATAGTATGTGTTCCCTTTCAAATAAAAAATAACATATATTTTACTTATGAGTCCTTTGATGGATTTTTTTGCAACTGCCAATTGCCTTTGAGAAAGAAAAGTAATTCTCCTACAACCATCTTAAACACTCTTAGTTCAGCCTGAGAGAACCCTACCCAGTGATAAACCAATAGAAGTAACAAATCAAATTTAAAAAACAGGCTTCAGGAAGCTGGAACAGCAATGTGCTATCAACATGAGCCATTGTTACCAAAACTTGAAAGACAAAATCTGAAGATACTGTAATAACCAAACATATGTACAGCACTAAGGTTTGAACTGGTCAATGACATTTAGTCTAAATTCTTGGGTAACCTGGCTCCCTCACCTGTGTGCTGTTTTTGAACTAAACAGCAAGAGAGGATGGCTAAGTGCTAAAATGCGTGCTGCATGTGTGTTTGAATCAGGGAGAGCTGCTCCCAGCTGGATGACACTAGAAGTGTGAGCCTGGCAGAGGGCACGATACACTCGCAGATGCTCCATCAACAGCCAAAGTGGTGCCCATTGTTTAGACAAGGATGCTTAGTTTTACAGCTTAACACATATGCAAAGCTTTGACTCTGCAAGATCAGAAAGTAGTATTTCATTTTGATGGGACCTTAGTAGCATACTCTGTGTACTCTCAGAATCACAGTTTAGAAACTAGAAATGTCCAGAAAGGAAGCTATAAAATTATTACCATCTTATAAAACAAGGCCTACAGGAAATAGAAAGGTCCCTGGAATCAATCAACCCACAGAGATAAATCAGAAAACTTCTTGAGGATGGAGATCAGGGCATGTTCCTTTTTGGATCACTCCAAGTGTCTTATTTTGCATGTAGCATAATTATAAGCACAATAATCTCTATGGAGATATTTGGGTATTAGGTGTTGGGGCCTGTCTTAGTCCATCCAGGATGCCGAAACAAAAATGCCGCATAGTAGGTGACTCATAAACAACCGAAATTTATTTCTCACAGTTCTGGAGGCTGGAGGTCCTAGATCAGGGTGCCAGTAAGGCTGAGTGAGGGCCCTTTTCCAGGTTGCAAATTTCTTGTTGTGTCCTCACATGGTGGAAAGGGTTAGGGAGCTCTCTGGTGTCTCTTTTTTTATAAGAGCACTAATGTTGTTGATGAGGACTCCACCCTCCTGACCTTCCAAGGACCCCACCTCCTAATATCATCACATTGGGCATTAGGAATTCAACACATGAATTTTTGGCAGGGACACAAACATTCAGACCACAGCAGGGCCTAAGACCGCTATCGCCTCCAGCCTCTGGCAGATGCACTCAATTAAGACCTATCTTATGGGGACCAATAGGCATACTTTTAAAAAATGATCAGATCAAGGAATTCCTTGGTGGTCCAATGGTTAGGACTCCATACTTTCACTGCTGAGGGCCCAGGTTCGATCCCTGGTTGGGGAACTAAGATCCCACAAGCCACGCGGTACAGCCAAAAAAAAAAAAAACAACAACAGGAAAGAAAAAGAAAGATCAGATCAAAGACTCTCCTCCCCTGTACTTCCCGACCCACCAATGCAGGAAAAGTGTGTTAGAGAATGTGATTACAATCTAGGGCTAAAGTAAGGATCCTAACTCCTTTCCTTGAAGATTTCCAGGCCCTAGAGTACCTTGGGGAGAGGGGCATGGGGTGGGTTTTAGTGCACTTTGGGACCCTTGGGGGATAGGAAGCAGAGGACAGCAATGGTCCCCCTTGTCTATCCAGAAAGGGAGAATTTGGGCCAGACAGAACATAGCGACCCTTCATATGAGTGCAATGTGGCCTGATGGATGTCAAGCTCTTCAATGCCCCCCGCCAATGCCCCTTTAGGGGTGTAGGTAGATGCCCCTTCCTTCATGAGCCAAATTGGAATTTTGAGTGGGAGGAATAAATGTTTCTCCTCATAATAAAATGGGCAAGCATGGTTTAAATTTAGATCAAGGAAATTCAAGTTAGATCAAGAAAGACTCTTCTCTCAATAAGAATTATTCACCCTGAAAACAGTTCTCACAAAAATGCTCAAGATGTGGCTTTTAATCAGATGCCTAATTAAAGTCTGGCTTCCACATTGTCCATGTGCGTACTAAAAGGAATGAGAAGGGGCGCATGCAATGGAAAAGTAGGAGATTCCAGACACAGAGAACACAGAAAAGTGTAGCAACGTATTCCCAAGAGACTGACAATCATTATTCCATAATCGACCATAAATGATTTGTTTTCAGAACAAACGAACGACAGATTGAGTTGAAATTTATGTTTCTTAAAGGAACCAGAAGTGTACGGGAAGATTAACCTTCCATCTTTCCCATGGGAGGAAGGTTCCGTTTGGTTTCTGGGCTCTACCTGACAACAATGAACTTTCACATGTCTTTGTCAGATGCTCAGGTGTGAGAACAAAATCTACCTGCAGAGCCATTAACTCAAAGTACGATTACCCCCTGCCCACATCTCCCAGCACGCCAAGCTCCCGTTCTTGAGCTATTTCTCCTTCTCAGATGAAAACTTTTTCAAATCTCACCCGCTAGACGAAGCTGCTTTTCCTTTTGCCAAATGACCCAAATAATCTGTGGTTCAAGGTGATTGTTCCTCCAGTCCTCCAGGTGCCTAATCTTGCAAGGCATACAACGTTATTCCATGGGGCTTTATCCCGAGGAATATTCTTCTGAGTCTTGATACAGCTGGTGTCACTTGAGAAAGTGTGATGAGACTAATTGGGTGAGCTGGAAACCAATTACTTTGGGGTAAAGGAGGAAGAAGCCAGGGAAGATGGAATACGGTGAGCTCGCAGGGGTACATCTGCTGCTGCCTGACTTATCTGTGACCCCAGGATTGCTACTTAACCACAGTTCAGAAGGTACCATGAAAAATTCAGAGAAATGTCTTTTTAAGCAAAATTTCACGTTAGCTTACCAACTCCCAAATAATATCAAAAACGTGGGCAATGTAACTATAAAGGGTCAACAACATTTTAGAAAATGTATAATTCATGGCATTGTGCCAGGAAACCATCAATCCTATAGGCCTATGGGTAAATAATGAAATTGTTATGCCTCCTTTAGCTCCCTATTGATTTGGAAGACAGAGTATGTTTCAGAGGAAATTTATAAATGAAGGCAAGTCTCGATTTCGATTCTCCGTGAGTAGCAGAAGGTTCACCCCACCTTTATCACTTAGCAGCATACACCGTAGACACATATTTTCAAACGGGAAATAACAGACCTGGGAAATTGTGTTTTCTTGAAAAACAACTTCAATAGCATGAAAGACACACACTTGGTGATCACCGTCTGCTAAGGCAGGTTCCCAGGACTTTGTTTTCCATCTCGGAATCGCTCCCTGTTTTCCTTTGTGAAGCTGTGTCACGTGAGCACTGGTGGCCTAGGTATTCTATTAGCATTTACTGTAATCAGTGTGTAGAAAACCCAAATGACTAAAGTCATTGCTTTTAAAGCCCTTTTCACAACTGAATTTCCTGTGGAGAAGCAATATCCCAGGAGCATAATAGATTTTCTCCCCTCTTCTTCCATTTCCACAGACACTTTCACAGCTAACTAATCAGCTGCAATTCTAATCTATATTTCTGATTTGTTTACATGCATCATGCAGGCTGGCAATCTTTTGAATTTAAATGTGACTTAAAGTAAAATAAAATAACCACAAGTAAATGACACAGAATTGCTAACAGTGGGAACCTTGTTTACATTCCACATTCTGAAAATATTTGGTTCAGCTGGCTGAACCACATGGCTGAGACAGACTGGGTGATGACTGGGTTTACTGCTTGGCTGGAACCGGAATGGAAAAAGGATGGTGTGTGATGTGGCCGTCTGTCACCTCAAGCCCAGAGAAAGAACACATTCTCAGCACACATGTGATCCCTGCTTTAACAGAAAAGCTCTGATAATCCTCGCCAGATCATCATGTGCGCCTGGCACTGGGCCAGGACAATATGCCAGCCTTTTTGAGTGTTCGGATAATAAGCGTCTCTTCCTTTCTGTAGTCGCCCGCCAATGCTGCTGCTTTCATAAGACTCTCTCAGAGCCTATTTGTTCTTCAAGTCCTTTGTTCCCTCCTACTTTCTGGAATTATCCTCTAACACATTCATCTCTCTCCCTTTCCACCTACATTTGAAGGTCTATTGAGAGGCTTCTGCATCCCCAGCACCCCACTGCCTCTTCCCAAATGGTTATTCCAGCCCAATTAAATGTAATTGAACAATAGTCCTGAACAGTCACTGAGGGCAAGGCAGTCCTAGAGACCACGGGAAACACAAAGCTGCTCTTTAACACAGTCCCCGTTCTGCAGAGGGAACATCTCATTGGACAGGCCTGTAGTGGGGCACAAATGTGCAACTGTTTTGTGTAAGAAATGGGAAAGGAGGGAGGGGCAGGAGGAGGATGAGGATGGGATTTAGAAGAGAAGAATTAGATGTTTACAAGACTTTTCTAATAGCAGTTACTCCTAAGGTGCAACTCGGAAAAGAAACTGTTTCATTGTCTGTTAAGAATACATAGCCCACCTTAAGAGAACCAAAGGCATGTTTTCTTTAGAGACCTAAGGAAGCGTTTACATTTCCTTTGAAAAACAAAGCTCCTTGGGCCCATTCGCATCTTGAGAGCTCTTATAGGAACCAGTGCTACTTAGGGATTTCAAGAGCCACGACAGGGGTACTTGGAAACCTTGGAGGAGGGTGGAGAGGCACGAAAGTTCCGAGCCTCTTTTCCCAGCCTCCCATCCATCCATCCATAAAGGAGAGAATTTCCAGGAGCTACTGTGAGAATCAGAAGAACTGGAACCATTCCAGATTCTGTAGGTATTTCTCCAATTCTCTGCCCTCAGGGGAAGAAGAGAGGCAGCTCCGCCCACCTGGCCCCCTGACTGGCCTTTCCCTGTGGCCCCAGGTCTCTTCAGCCGGCCTCCAGTCTGCGCTGTATGCCTGATGATCCGGGCTTGGACATAACTAACTGCCCTGCTTGCCTGTGCTTTGGCCGCAATCTGAGTCCTGCTCTCCACAGGCAGGGGTGGAGTGCAAAGCCCCAGCCCTCTCCTGCTTTCTGCTCTGAGATCCCAAGTCCCACAGACCCCCTTCTCCATCCACCCTGAGCCTTCCCATCCAGACTTCCAGGCTTGGGAAACAGCTTCCCAACATACTCATCAAAGACCAACAAATTTACCCTCTAAAACAAGAACATAGAAGGCAAATAGAATTGTGAACAAATTTACCAGCAAATTTATAATGTATTATTGCTTTGAGAAAAACCTACCCTGTCCCCATGAAATAGATTTGCTCATGGAACAGAAGAAAAATGTAGTTAATATTTCCTTAGTTCTCAATAAAAAAGTATATTTGGAATAAACACACACATACACACAAACTAAAATAAAACTGTAATTGAAAGGAATAAAAAGTATTATTCTACCTAACACTGTAGAAAATTGACTCATGTGTTGATGACTAGCTCAAGGAAATGATTTAGAATGCAAAGGAAATATTTCTTTTTACAGCATCGAGGTATAATTTATACACAATAAAATTGCGCGTTATAGGCATGCAGTTTGATGGCTTTTGTTAAATGTACACAGTTGTGCAACCACAGTCAGGTTTTAGACCTTCCTTGTACCCCTTTGCACTCAATTCCCATTCCCACCTCAGCCCCTAGTCCCAGGGAACCACTGATCAGACTTCTGTCATTCTAGTTTTGCCTTTTACAGAAATGTTTATGAATGGCATCATATAGTATATACTCTTTTGTGTCTGACTCCTTTCACTTAGTATGATGTTTTTAAGATTCATTTGTGTTGTGTATTTCAGTAGTTCATTTCTTTTAATAGCTGGATCCCTTGTATGGATATACCACATTGTGTTTATCCATAGATAAACATTTGGGTGGTTTCCATTTTGGGGGTTATTATGAATAACGTTACTATGAGCTTTTGCATAAAAGTTTTGTAGGAACATACGTTTTCATTTTTCTTAGCTATGCACCTAGGAATGAAAATGTTGGTAAATACATTGGTAAGTTGGTGCATGCATATGGCAAATGTATGCTTAACTTTTCTTTTTAAATTTTTTTTAAAATTTATTTATTTTTGGCTGTGTTGGGTCTTCGTTGCTGCACGTGGGCTTTTCTCTAGTTGCTGCGAGTGGGGGCTACTCGGTTGTGGTGCGCAGGCTTCTCATTGTGGTGACTTCTCCTGTTGCGGAGCACGGGCTCTAGGCGCGTGAGCTTCAGTAGTTGTGGCACACGGGCTCAGTAGTTGTGGCTCACGGGCTCTAGAGCGCAGGCTCAGTAGTTGTGGCACATGGGCTTAATTGCTCCGTGGCATGTGGGATCTTCCCAGACCAGGGCTCGAACCTGTGTCCCCTGCATTGGCAGGTGGATTCTTAATCACTGTACCACCAGGGAAGTCCCTGCTTAACTTTTAAAGAAACTGTCAAACTGTTTTCAAAGGGGCTGTACCATTTTAAATCCTCACCAATAAAGCATAAGGGTTCCAGCTCTACAACATTCTCACTGACACTTGGTATTAGCAGTCATTTAAATTTAGCCATTCTAATGCATACATAGTGGCATCACATTAAGGATTTAATTTGTATTCCCCTACTGCCTAATGATGCTAAACATCATTCCATCTGCCTGTTGGCCATTAAAATATTCTTCTTTTGTCAATGTCTAGTCAAACTTCTGTGCCCATTTTTCAATCAGATTGTGTATCTTCTTATTGTTGAGTTTTAAGAGTTCTTTTTATATTCCAGATACAAGTCCTTTGTCAAATATATCTTTTATTTTAATTTTTTTAAAGATATTTTTTGATGTGGACCATTTTTAAAGTCTTTATTGAATTTGTTACAATATTGCTTCTGTTTTATGTTTTGGTTTTTTGGCTGTGAGGCATGTGGGATCTTAGCTCCCTGACCAGGGATCCAAACTGCATCCTCTGCATTGGAAGGCAAAGTCTTAACCACTGGACCACCAGGGAAGTCCCTCAGATATATCATTTATAAATATATATTTTTTAATCTGTGGCTTGTCTTTCCATTTTTTAATGGTATTTTCCAAGAAACAAACATTATTTTGATGGAGTTCAATTTATCATATTTTTCTTTCATAGTCTGTGCTTTTTATACCCCATCTAAGAAACCTTTGCCTAACTCAAAGTCACAAAGATATTCTCCTATGTTTTCTTCTGAAGAAAAAAAATTTTTTTTTTTTTTTTGCGGTACGCGGGCCTCTCACTGTTGTGGCCTCTCCCGTTGCGGAGCACAGGCTCTGGACAAGCAGGCTCAGCGGCCATGGCTCACGGGCCCAGCCACTCTGCGGCATGTGGGATCTTCCCGGACCAGGGCACAAACCTGTGTCCCCTGCATCGGCAGGCGGACTCTCAACCACTGCGCCACCAGGGAAGCCCTGAAGAAAAAGTCTGAATAAAGAGGCAGGTATGGAGAGCTGCCAATTGTTATGAAAAAAGTAAGTAGAGAAAATAGATGAGAAATAATAATGAAAAGTGAACAGAGAAAAAAATCTTTTTATAAACCTAATAACATTTAACATATAAATCTAAGAACAAAGGCTCGAGATGGGTGATCATGGGCAGGTAGAGAAAGGTAACAGAAAGAAGATATACATGCATGTTGCAAAGACAGTGCAAAAACGAAGTACATATTGTAGTTAAATGTTTAAATCTAGAAAGGGTCCTATCTTTCTATCCCCAGTCCTTGAATCTAGGCTGAGTAATCCACTCACATCACATCTCAGGCTCCTGAAATGGACCAGAAGGCTTCCCTGATCCTGCTCTGATTCTGTCTGCTTTCTCTTGCCCTCCTATTCTGAACCCTGAGGACACTGGGTCCCAGAACCCAGGCTTAGTCCCTACCTTGTCCTCCAGGCCCTCACAGTGTCTCTTCTCAGCAGTTAACGGTCTAATGGGCCTCAGAGGACTCTAGCCAGGGGAATCCAGGCCCCACATTGGCCGTGTGGCTGACAGCTGACTGTGCATCATTCCATGGAGTGGGAGAAGGAAGGCTTAGGAGGATATTATTTCCCAAAGAACTAAAGCCAGCTTAGCCTAAGACTTCTCCTCTCCAGCAGTGAACACAGGAGGTAATAGAACAACATCTACAGAACTTGGAAGAAAAAAGAGAATTTAATAATCCAGTTGAAGGCAATTGAAAAAGAAACACACATATTTCCAGAATATAGCTGATCCCAGTGTGGTTTTGGCAAAAAGTGCTTTAAAATGTGCTAAAAATATACCACATACTGATCAGAATGGCCATCATTAAAAAGTCTACAAAAAATAAATTCTGGAGAGGGTGTGGAGAAAAGGGAACCCTCCTACACTGTTGGTAGGAATGTAAATTGGTGTAGCCACTGTGGAAAACAGTATGGAGGTTCCTCAAAAAAACTAAAAATAGAGTTGCCATGTGATCCAGCAATCCCACTCCTGGGCATATATATGGACAAAACTGTAATTCAAAAAGATACATGTATCCCTGTGTTCATAGCAGCACTATTTACAATAGCCAAGACATGGAAACAACCTAAATGTCCATCAACAGATGAATGGATAAAGAAGATGTGACACATACATACATACACAATGGAATATTAGCCATTAAAAAGAATGAAATAATGCCATTTGCAGCCACACAGATGGACCTAGAGATTATCATACTAAGTGAAGTAAGCCAGACAGAGAAATAGCATATGATATCACTTACATGTGAAATCTAAAATGCAACACACATGAACATATCTACAGAACAGAAACAGACTCACAAACATAGAGAACAGACTTGTGGTTGCCATGGGGGAGGGGGTGGCGGAGGGAAGGAGTGGGAGTTTGGGGTTAGCAGATGCAAACTAGTATATAGAAAATGGATAAACAGCAAGGTCCTACTGAATAGCCCAGGGAACTATATTCAATATCCTGTGATAAACCATAATGGAAAAGAATATGAAAAATAATATATATATGTATAACTGAGTCAATTTGATATACTGCAGAAATTAACACAACACTGTAAATCAACTATACTTCAATAAAATTTTTAAAAATAAAATAAAAATGCACTAAAATTAATTTTTAAGAGGCAAGTCAGAGGAGAAATGAATTAATGGGGAGTGTGTAGATGAAAAGGACTGGAAGCAGACTTTAAAATCACCTGAAGATGAGGATATGGTTAAAGATACTAACCCATGATTAGGATACAGGCTGTTCTTGAAATGTCAAAATAGTGTTAGCAAATAGAGCACGGAATTATGAGTGGTTTGAAAGATAATAATCAGGAAATAAGTGAACTCCCAAAGATGGGCTGAATTTGCTACATGTAAAACACTGAGCTAAGCATTAAACACCAGGACGTACACAGGCACTGGCCCTGTTCTTGGGGAGCTTATGACATAGTTGGAAAAACAAGGCTTAGAGTCTTAGGCTTGGGAATTACAAGGGAGCAACTGGTCATCAGGGTCTACTGCCCAGGAGCCGTCTCAGGTACTAAACTAGAGCATAGGAAGTTTGAATAAAGTGGGTCAACTTCTACAGAAAATACTTTTGGAAGGCCATAGAGCATGTGTGTGTATCTGTGCCAGAATGAAACCAGGGTCTAGAAAGCAGGAAGCCAGGTGGAAAGAGCATCCCAGGGTTGGCTCAGGCTGGCATCTGGAACCCAGGAGGCTGGTGGCTTTCCAGTAGCTTCACAATCCAGCCAAGCACAGAGATAATCCACCATCGTCATCCCTGGGTGGGCGTTACTCTTTCTGGGGACAGACTTCCTGTCTGCAGTCCTGGTGCTGCTTCTTGGACAAGCTTTGGGAATCCCACTGCTGAAGGGGCGCACCATTCAGATCAGCTTTTGACGACGGGGGCATCTTGACCTACCCGACTGTGAACAAGAAACTTCACAATGCCTCCTTGGGAAAAGCCTCTAGTTTAGTGGGAGATGCGGATGCAAAGACCGATGGTTTCTGTACATTGAGCTAAGTGGTCAATACAGCAGTAGAGCACGCACAGTCCCTGAATGCAGAGAGAGGGACACCCAGCCTGAGTGTAGGGACTACCAAGGAAGGTTTGCTGGAGGATTATAGGAATTCGGCTTGTGTAGGTAAGGGGGAGAGGGGAGGGACATTCAAGAGAGAGGAAAAGCTCGAGGAAAAGGAGTGAGGTGTGTAAGGGCACAATGTGTGCAAGGTGGTAGTGCTGGAGCTTAGGACAGCGTGAGGCAAGGGATGAAGAGGGACACGCATCCCCAAGGGCCAGTCCTGAAGAGACCTCCATCCCATACTAAGAGCCTGGATCATATCCTGTGGAGGATACAGAATGACTGAGAGATTTTAAGCAAGAGAATAATACTGCCCGTCTGGCATTTTGGAGAGCTCACTGTGGTGGCTGCTGGAAAAGAGAAGCTGACCAGAGACAAGGAGGTTGGCTGGGAAACTACTGCTTAACCCCCAGTAAGAGATAATCAGGCCTGGATCCAGATCAGTGGGAGAAGAGAAGGAGGGAAGTAGACAGACTGGAGAATGTTGAGGAGGTAACATCTGTGGCAGGTGAGGGAAAGCCAGGTCTCTGGTGGGGCTCCTGGGTGGATCTGGGTACAACTGACATGTAACATGGGAGCGGAAGCAGATAGGAGGCAGGGACAGGTTAGCTGGGATACAGGGAGAGTTCAGTCTTAAAAAGATAAACTTTTACTGCAAAAAACTGTAGATTATGTACATTGTAGAAAGTTAGAAAATGCAGAGAAGCCAGAAATAAGATCATAAAAGATCCCATTCCATTGCCCACTGATTATCACTATTAAATGCTCAGTGTATAGCCTTCCACATCTTTTTTCTAGGGGGTCCTACTGTTTGTGTTGACTTGTTAGTTGCTTTTTTTCAGTTAACGATCTACAACTTTTCATGTCCCTAACTTTTCTTCTTATCTACCATCGTGTTTGTATTATAGTTTCTCCAATTGTGCTAAAAAAACGTCCTTTATATCTAGTTTGTCCAAACCAGGTTTGAACCCGAAACCATGAAAGACATCTGATTGCTACATATCATAGATATTATTTCATGTGTCACAGTCTCTTTTTTCATGGTACTGTCTCGTTAAAGAGACAAGGTCAGATGAACTGCAGAATGTTCCACCTTCTGGATCTATGGGGTACTTCCTGGAGGAGGTGTAATTTAATTTGTTCCTCCATCCTGCAGGGAGATTCTTCCACAGTCACTAGTGAAAAGATAAATAATAAGCATGGAACACGACAAGTCTAAATGAGGTGTGCTAAGGGATGACTATGGCCCCCCAACATTCATATATTGAAACCTAACCCCCAAGGTGATGCTATGAGGAAGCAGAGGCTTTGGGATGTAATTAGGTCCCTACAATGGCATTAGTGCCCTTATGAAAGAGGCCCAAGAGAGTTCCCTTTCCTCCTTCTGCCACGAGAGGATACAATAATTCTGCAAGCCGAAAGAAGACCCTCATCATGCTGGCACCCTGATCTCCAACTTCTAGCCTCCAGAACTGTGAGAAATAAATTACTGTTGTTTATAAGCCCGCCCAGTCTGTGGTGGTTGTTTCAGCAGCCTGAACAGACTAAGACAAGATGTAAAGACAGCAAATGCCGTAGAATTTCAGAAAAGGGGAAATGATATTTGAGCAGACCCTTGAGTGTGGGTAGAATATGGATCGTTAACCACGTAGAGAAGGATTCCAGTGAGATGGCACAAGAGTAAAGGCCCAGATACGGGAAAATATAAGAATCTGATCTAACGACTTCAGTTCAATCTTTTTTATTCAGAGGATGTTGGCACTGCTTATCAAAATTACTGAACGATACAAGTAGCTGCTATTGTTTTTTTTTTTTTTCGGTACATGGGCCTCTCACTGTTGTGGCTTCTCCCGTTACGGAGCACAGGCTCCGGACGCACAGGCTCAGCGGCCATGGCTCACGGGCCCAGCCGCTCCGCGGCATGTGGGATCTTCCCAGACCGGGGCACGAACCCGCGTCCCCTGCATCGGCAGGCAGACTCTCAACCACTGCGCCACCAGGGAAGCCCATAGCTGCTATTCTTGATTGCTGTGATATGTAATTGGAAACATTATTGCTAGGAGTGTTTAAAAGGCTATCTTCTTTTAGACTGTCCCGCTGAAGAATACTGATGTTTCCATCAATTTCACTGAGAGTTAAAACAAATGAAATGTATTCAGAATGTGCGCTTGATACAGAAGTGTATTACTATTCGTTCACCTTCTGCTTGTGTTTTATTTGGATCACTTAAAGATGTACTCTGGCCTATAAATTCAAGGATGATATAAATCTTCAGAATGTGTTATATACATGACTGCCCTACTGAAAACCTTTTTTCTCTGATAAAATTAGAAAGCTTGTCAGACATCGGGATAGATATTTTCAGTTAGAAGTTAATTGTATTGAAAATAATGTACATCTGTGCTTCAGAAAATAAATTATATCAAATGTCCGCTTAAATTTACCGTTGTAATTTATACACCCTCTGGAGAGCGGATCACTGAAATGAACAGGCCTTTACTTCCGGTTTGTTTACCTAAGATTGCCTTTGTAATCCTAACAAGGAGATTTTATATACTATCTTAAAATGTTGAGAGATCTGTATTTTCCCTTCATCTTCTTATTAATTTGGTGAGTACCACTTAGATTTTCTAAACTTTAGAATCATCTTTGTCTCTTCCCTCTCCTTTGTTTCATGGAACACCAGTGTTGAAGTCTCATGGACTCTTCATCTTAATACCTACTCTTTCTAGTTCTTATTACCTACACTTGTTTCCAGATGCTCAGCACCTAGGTTATCACAGTAATAAACTGACTCCTGTTTCTGGTTCTTCACCTTCATACTTTCTACCAGATAAATTATTATGAAACTCAAATATCAGCATACATTAATCACAGGCACACACACATGCGCACACACATGCGCGCGCACACACACACACACACAGACACACACACACTCTCTGTTTTCCCCACCAGGAAACTTCTGATCCAACTTGGCTCATCTCCTGGGTGCTTCTTCATGCCCCCCATTCATTCGCAACTCCAACCTTTTGCCTCTGCCATTTCCCTGCCTTGGCTACACAAATCCTGCCCGTGTTTAAAGGTTTATCTTGAGTTCACGGAGCTCTTCTCAGTGACTTTAAGCCACAGTTATCTCCAGATTCTATGAAGTTACACAAGTCAATTTATGCACGTCACTCATTTTGACTTTTTATTACTCTCAGCCTGTTATGGTTACTCAGCTATGTTTATTTATATGTCTTCATATTCACCTTCATTGACAACTGACTAGAGACTATGGACATTTTGCCTAAACGGATTTTGATTTCTTCCCTGATAACCGTGCACTGGTTGTAGGTACACAACTTCTGCCTTACCTGTGAACTTCTCTCTGATTTGACTTCAGTAAGTGCTTAGCTGTCTGCATCCCAGCATTTGTCCATTTGTTTATTCATTGTTTAACTAACTGATTCATTTATGGGCCACGACTCTGGGTCAGGTACTCTACTGACACTGGGATACATGAGTGAATAAGGGGCCATCATTGTTCATGAGAACTTTAAATTCTACACTGCCTCAGATGAAGAGACAACAAAAGTGTTAATTCAGATTTTGGATAATACATAGAATTGATGACTCAGTCTGAATGAAGTTGAATAAAGAACCACAGAGACATAGTATTAACTAATTCTCATAGAACAAGTTGCCAAGGACTTTAAAACATCCTTGGGCGCTAAATACGAAGAGCCAACATCAGGAAATAATGAGGGATTAATTGGGAGCTTGGGACTAACACACACACACTACCATATATAAAATAGGTATCCAACAAGGACCTACTGTCTAGCACAGGGAGCTCTACTCAATAACCTGTAATAACCTATATGGGAAAAGAATCTGAAAAAGAATGAATATATGTATATGTATAACTTAATCACTTTGCCGTACACCTGAAACTAACACAACATTATAAATCAACTATACTCCAATAAAATTTTTTTAAATGAATGTGATATACCACATTGACAGAAAAAAGGATATAAACCACACACACACACACACACAAAATGTTAAATTCCCAGGACAGCTATATTAGGCTAAAATGACTAATTTTTATTTTTGCTTAAAGAGTTAACATGCACTTCCAACTCTGTTCCTAAACTGCCCCAAATCACAAAATAAATTCAATATTGTGTCTATGTAGGCAGAAGAATCACAAAGCAAATAAAGAGAAAAAACTAAATTAAAGAAAAAGAGGAAATAATAGTAAAGGTCATAAAATGAGACAGTAGGGAGCATTCATTGATATTTTTACCTACTTTGGCCTTTCATTCTAAGGTTGGAGAGATGGCTCTTAAGAGAAAGATGGAGGGAATGAGCAGAAAGAAAGAACATGAACTCTACCTTAATAGCTGCTTTTGCTTTGTTTTATTTATTTAGGATTTCTTTAGGAGGATGAGTGAGGAAAAGTTATCTCCTTTGAATCATGGTATATCCAGAGACTTTCATAGAGGCCAGGTTGTAGTATTCAGGTAAGACCTCTGTCTAAAGCAGTAGTTTATAACCTCAGCCACACTCCCGAATCACCTGAAGAGCTTTTAAAAAGACTCTGCCTGGATCTCATACAGGAGAGATTCTGATTTAATTAGTCAGGGGTGCTGCCTGGAAACCTGGATTTTTAAAAGCTTCCCAGGTGATTCTAATGTGCAAGTTTGAGGACCAGTGAGCTTGAGTCAGGCCTCCAATACAAAGCACTGCCCATTCAGAGGGAAGGCAGCCACACAGGGTGTCTTTCCAGGGAGCCGGGAGACAAGATGTTACCAAATGTGGCCTTTTCTGGGAGAAATTAAAAACACATTCTTAAAGGATTGAATTGAAATCTAAATGGTAACAGGCATCCATCAACTGAATAACAAAGAAACTACATAGCCAGTAGTTAAATAAGAAGAAAACCCCAAACAAATAAGAAAAGGGTTTTGTTAATAAGCATTGTTAGATAACAGTGACATAGATTGAGAAAACCTGCAAACACGTATGGAGGTGTTATATTAGTTTGTGCTTCGCTCTAAAGTATGTATTATTATAAAGAGTTTTTTCCATAAGCCTCTACTTCTAATTAGTTACCCTAACCCTCTGTTGTCAGATGGTTCAAGAGTTTACCTTTTTCTCTGCTCATGTCTGGCTCATGGTTGTGCTCTATTTCCCCCATGGTTGTATTTTGTGAGAAATGGGACAGTTAGGGAAGAGGAGTGCTTATGGTTCCTTCTTCTGTGCCATTTTTACTCACAACACTCTGACACCAAATACGTGGGGTTTCCCCACACCAGTTAATTCTCCATCTTTCTGCACACAAACTGGGTGTACTACAGTTCAATTCAATTCTGATACAAACTACCCAGAGTTAGAAAGACCCACAGGCTCGGGGCTCAGTCCCACAAGCCTGCCCCAACTTCAGATACCAGTTGCAAGTCCAGGTTGTCATCCTTAATGCTGACCAATCTGCCATAAATCCCACAACCTTCCCGTCCTCAGGTTTGACAATTTTCTAGAGTGACTCACAGAAGTCAGGAAAGCACTTTACCTACATTTAGTGGTTTATTATAAAGGATACAACTTATGAGCAGCCAAATGGAAATGATGCCTAGGGCAAGGTATGGGGGAGGGGAGGGGAGCTTCCATGCTTTCTCTGGGTGCATCACCCTTCCAGCATCTCAATGTGTCCACCAGCCTAGAAGCTCTCCATTATTTAGGGTTTTTTATGGAGGTTCCATTGAGTAGGCATGGTTGATTAAATCATTGGTCAATGGTCATTGAACTCAATCTCCAGCCCCTCTTCCCTCCCAAGACGTCTGGGGGTTGTGACTGAAAGTTCCAATCCTCTAATCACAGGGTTGGTTTCTCTGGCAACCAGCCCCCATCCTGAAGCTATTTAGGGTCCCACCAAGAGTTACTTTATTAAGGTAAACTCAGGTGTGGTTGAAAGAGGCTCATTACGGATAACAAAAGATGCTCCTATTAGGAAATTCCAAGGGTTTTAGAAACTCTGTGTCAGGACCCAGGGACAAAAACCAAATATTTATTTGTTATAATCACACTTCTTCTGCCCCAAATCTCTTCTGTTGGGAGAAATAAATCAATCATTATACTCCCAAAAATAGGTGCTTTAAAAACTCATTGATTTTTGAAGGAAGTGGGCAAATAGAAGGGGAACCTATCTTGTGGAATCCACACTGTGAGGAACCTACCATTAACATCTAAACAAGCCCAACAAGAACTGAGCCAATGAATAGACCTTCAAATGTGGAAATACTCCAGAGACCTCAGACAGATCTACCACTGTCTTTCTCTCTCATCTGCCTCCAAATTCCTTCCATCAGAATCTACTCTGAGTTAGACATTCAAGGCAGAGCAGCAGCTCCAGAAGCTAAGAGGCAGAGGCATTATAGGGAAATCTCACTGTCTTTCAAAAGACAATACCCTATCATCCCTAAGCCTCATGCTGGCAAGGGAATATCTGCTGAGCAGGACCATTTGACCCAGAATTCCAGATGCTGAGTTTCCCTCCCCAGGCTCCCACCATGCTGGTCTCAGAGAGGTATGGCTCCTTTCTTACTCTGGTTCAAGTGTGGGAAAAACCAAGGGACTTGATTTCCACGGTACAGCTGAGACACCGCACAGTGTACAGAAGATTTGATTAATAGATATGACAGTGTCTGTCATCAAATGCTTCACAAGGAAGGGAGCTGCAGGGGATCTTTCCAGAAATCTCTTCCTTTTTGTCCAATGAACCTCTGAATTCCAGACACTGACACTAGGTGAGGTTCCCTAGGGTTCCCATTAATACGATTCATTTAGCTTTAGTGCATCAATTTCAAATTTAAAATGATGAATTAAAATCAGAAAATGTTTGATGTTCGTGAGATGGAAGTTGATAGTTTTATAAGGGTCAGAAGGAGTATTTCAAAGTACACACATTTGCCTCTAACTGAAAAGGTCATAACCTTTATTTTAAACACAACAGGGACCACACTGTAGTACTTTATAGATGCTTAATATTGTTTTAATCAATAGATCAAAATGAGGAATAGCCTGAAGCCTTTCACTTCATTTAATTCTAATAATTGTTATATAATAATACGTCTCACGTTTTACCACCTGAGAGTTAAATCTCATTAGGTCTGAGGACAAATAGATCCTGTCATTGAATTTTATGTTTAGAGAGGTTACCACCTGATTCATCTTTTTTAGCTGAATGATGACATTTTTAATGCTTTTCACCATAGCCTAACCTCCCTCCAGTTTAGAAGACAATTTTAGTCTAACACTTGAAAAGAGAGGTTGAAATTCCTGGTTGATTTGGATATACAGAAAGTACTTAGATAAACTTGGTGGAAAGGAAATTTGTTAGTTGTTTGCTACAAAGTGTAAGATGTTTAAACAGATGGTGATGTAGGGGAGCAAAATTTGCCACCCAAAATGTCTCTCTGGCATGCAGGTTATTTTGAGCTGAAAACAATAAAGGCCCAAAAGACTCAGGAAGAAACTCTGACCTTCCCCCTAACTACTTAAAATAATGCAGATAAAGGACCTGTTCCCAGAAGGGAACTGTTACCATAGACAACTATAGCATGAACTAGGTGTGAAGACAGGGAGGAACCTAGCAAAGTCTGTTTGTTAGAAATTCCCCTGTGTGTCCCAGTGTCTCTGCAGGCCCAGCAAACATTTGTTTACCAACATTTGCTTTTCCACCTCCATGTGAATTGCCCTCCTCCCCTTTGAGGTTCCAAACCACTGCCCCAACATCCTCTTTTGTGTTTAGCTGAAGATGGTATTTAAGGTGAGGGATTCAGCCATTTTGGTGAGTTATTCAGGTTTCCTGGGTCTCTCCCACATATACATATCATTATATTTTTGTTTGATTTTCTCCTGTTAATCTGTCTCAGGTCAATTTAATTCTAAGACCAGTCAGAAGAACCTAGAGGGCTAGAGGAAAACTTCTTCCCCGACAGCGATCACAGTCACGAGTCCTGGTGAAGTGAATTTTCCTTTTTCCTAAGTTCCTTGCAGCTTCTTCCTGATTATAAGCTTATAATTTCGGTCATCAGATTTACCACAAAAGCAGATCAGATACATACTACATTTGCAACACTACAGAGGCTAGTCCAGGACTCATGGAGATTTAAAGTCATTTTGCAAATTCATTCAAGGCCAGTTAGCACCACCTCTCTTGCTTCTCCTCCCAACACCTTTTAACCTATAAAGGGCTCTCCTCTTTCTGCAGTTATTCTGTTACTTATAAAATTGGGACAATGCCAATAGAAATTTAATTTAAACAAAAAATAAATTCAGCTATGCTTTCATTATTTACTTATTTTCCTTTTGTCTCTTTTCTTTTGATGGAAGATGTAGTCTTATTTATTTGTTTTCAGCTTTATTGAGGTATGACTGACAAATAAGACTATAAGATATTTATGTATTTTTTGAATTTTTGAATTTTATTTATTGTTTATACAGCAGGTTCTTATTAGTTATCTATTTTATACATTTTAGTGTATATATGTCAATCCCAATCTCCCAATTCATCACACCACCACCACCCCTGGCCACTTTCCCCACTTGGTGTCCATACGTTTGTTCTCTACGTCTGTGTCTCTATTTCTGCCCTGCAAACCGGTTCATCTGTACCATTTTTCTAGGTTCCACATATATGCATTAATATACGATATTTGTTTTTCTCTTCCTGACTTACTTCACACTGTATGACAGTCTTTAGATCCATCCATGTCTCTACAAATGACCCAATTTCGTTCCTTTTTACGGCTGAGTAATATTCTATTGTATATATGTACCACTTCTTCTTTATCCATTCATCTGTCGATGGGCATTTAGGTTGCTTCCATGTTCTGGCTACTGTAAATAGTGCTGCAATGAACATTGGGGTGCATGTGTCTTCTTGAATTATGGTTTTCTCTGGGTGTATGCCCAGTACTGGGATTGCTGGGTCAGATGGTAATTCTATTTTTAGTTTTTTAAGGAACCTCCATACTGTTCTCCATAGTGGCTGTATCAATTTACATTCCCACCAACAGTGCAAGACGGTTCCCTTTTCTCCACACCCTCTCCAGCATTTGTTGTTTGTAGATTTTCTGATGATGCCCACTCTAACTGGTGTGAGGTGATACCTTGTTGTAGTTTTGATTTGCATTTCTCTAATAATTAGTGATGTTGAGCAGCTTCTCATGTGCCTCTTGGCTGTCTGTGTGTCTTCTTTGGAGAAATGTCTATTTAGGTCTTCTGCCCATTTTTGGATTGGGTTGTTTGTTTTTAAAATATTGAGCTGCATGAGCTGGTTATATATTTTGGTGATTAATCCTTTGTCCGTTGATTCATTTGCAAATATTTTCTCCCATTCTGAGGGTTGTCTTTTCGTCTTGTTTGTAGTTTCCTTTGCTTTGCAAAAGCTTTTAATTTTCATTAGGTCCCATTTGTTTATTTTTGTTTTTATTTCCATGACTGTAGGAGGTGGATCAAAAAAGATCTTGCTGTGATTTATGTCAAAGAGTGTTCTTCCTATGTTTTCCTCTAAGAGTTTTATAGTGTCTGGTCTTACATTTAGGTCTCGAATCCATTTTGAGTTTATTTTTGTGTATGGTGTTAAGGAGTGTTCTAATTTCATTCTTTTACACGTAGCTGTCCAGTTTTGCCAGCACCACTTATTGAAGCGACTGTTTTTTCTCCATTGTATATCCTTGCCTCTTTTGTCATAGATTAGTTGACCATAGGTGTGTGGGTTTATCTCTGGGCTTTCTATCCTGTTCCATTGATCTATATTTCTGTTTTTGTGCCAGTACCATACTGTCTTGATTACTGTAGCTTTGTAGTGTAGTCTGAAGTCAGGGAGTCTGATTCCTCCCGCTCCGTTTTTTTCCCTCAAGATCGCTTTGGCTATTTGGGGTCTTTTGTTTCTCCAGACAAATTTTAAGATTTTTTGTTCTAGTTCTGTAAAAAATGCCACTGGTAATTTGATAGGGATTGCACTGAATCTGTAGATTGCTTTGGGTAGTATAGTCATTTTCACAATATTGATTCCTTCAATCCAAGAACATGGTATATCTCTCCATCTGTTTGTGTCATCTTTGATTTCTTTCATCAGTAAGACCGTAAGATATTTAAAGTGTACAACTGACGATTTTATATGCACATACATTGTGAAAGAATCCCTCCTTCGAGTTAATGAACCCATCCATCCCTTCTGTCTTTAAAGATGCTTCCCTGGCATTTTTTCTGATGTCCTCAGTTCTCCATTTTCTCCTTTGTCTTAGCCTTTGAGTCACAAGTTCCTATTATCATTAAGCATTGTATTTTGCCAAAGAAGCAGAGAGTCTGAGGGTTCAACATCAGATGTTTCTGGCTCTCTCCATAAGTACATTTAGATAAATAGAAACTAGAGCCTATAAATATATAGGCTGGTAAATAGGGTTAACTAGCTCTTCAAAAGTTTTAAGTAACAGTCTACTTCTCCCATAAATACAAGGGTGTTAGATTTGTATACTTAGAACATTTGTGAAATATTAAGTGTAAGTGGGTGGCAGAGAATGTGGAATTTGGAAGCTTGTTGTAGAACCAGACCTTTGTGATTATAGGATAGATAGGTAACCAACAGCTTCCATTTCATGTGACTTTCTATATGCTGGGCCCTGCATAAGCACTTTCTATGCATTATTTCATTTAATTTCCATGACAATCCTATGAAGAAGGTATAACTATTATCCACATTTTACTGGTAAGAAAATGGAACCTGAAATAGGTTAAGTAATTTACTTGCCCAGGGTCACAGAGCTAGAAGGATTCAGAGGGAGAACTCAGTTGGATGTGAGCTGAACTGAACGCTTGTACTCAGCCCCATCAGGCTGCATTGCTACGTGGCGTGATCTGATTCATCGCGGCTCTCATTCTGTCCCTGGTGCCTGAAATTCCACTACTAACTGAAATGTATTCTTTTATGCTGAGGTGTAGTCCCTAGTTAAAATACTAATACTCTGGGTGTGTCAATAGGGTAAGCTGATATAGTCATTAATACTCTCATGTGAGTTATTGTATCACATTCTTCCTACTGTGACTAATGTTCGCTAAAAATAGCTGGGAACTAATGAAAAAGAAACCCTTCTTCACTAGGTTAAAGTGGTTGTGTTCTTCTTTTAGTCTGTGGGCGTTGGTGATAAACAATAGAGATTTCATATCTGACTTGTCCTTGGGTTAGATGACATTTCTGCAATAAAATTTCATAGAAAGGCAATCAGAATAACTGGAATGTAATACTTTGAAGTATGTTTTTATCAAGTCAGTAAAGAAGCCTTAATTTAAAGACTAAGCAACAAATCAAACAAAACTCTCTTCATTTTAATTCTGGTCTTATGAAAGTGGTATTTAAAAAGTAGCCCAACTTGTCAGGAGAAACTGATCATGGTATTGATTGGTGTTGCTAATTTCCAATGTGTTTTAAACTGGGATTCATGGCTCCTGCTTTTCCTCTTGGGGCAGAGTTTCCATTAGATCTGTGATGCTCTTCCTATACAATTTGCTAACTTGAAGTCTTTGGACATTTTAAGAGCTTTTACATATTATTTTAAAATGGTCCTTTAAAGTGTTTCCACTGACAATTTTGTTAGAAGGTAGAAGCACCAAGTGAGGGATGTAAACTAAAATGAACTAAGTGAAACTGAACAATTGGCAATGTTTCACGTCCTTATCAAGTAAGGGAGACAGGTGACCTCAGCTCACAGTGTTCACAAGGCCACCCAAGGCCATGTCTGTGCCACTGGCCTTTTCTCTCCCCTCCCCCACCTCCTTCATTAGGCCCTGTCTCTCCAGCCACAGTTGTGGGCAAGGGACTCAAAGTGGGTGATTCAAAGCACTTCACCCTACCTGGCTCCTGGCAGGTTAAGATTGTGTCTGTTTAAGGACCATGGTAATCAGGCTGCATTATTTGGATCAATTTACTTTTTTCCCTCTATTTTAATTAAACACTTTTTTTTTTTTAAATTCAAGGAATCTGGCCAACAAGGTGAACCCTTCTGAGAAGTACTGTTAACTGGTCTGACCACTCCAGGCACTAAATCCTGACTGAAACATTCAGTCACGGTGCCCAAGCCAGATGGGTATCAATAACAACGCCTAAAAGGACTTCCTTTTACCTGAGACATTGGAAGGCAACAAAGGAATTAAGTGAATCGGACAAAAGCCAAACACTCGTTGCCACTGAACATGCGAATTGTACAGCTAATTCCTCTTGTTCTGATTCTGGGCTTACCAAACAAAGTTCTCATAAACTGGTGTTCCACAAAGCTCAACCAGGGTGGACTGGGCGGGGAAGGGGGGAACGCCAGTGTCGTTTTACCCACACGTTGGGTTCATTACAAATGAACCAGCTCGCCTGCTGGTCTACTAACTTCATCTCTTGCGCTGTTGGCAAGGGTGAGTCAGCCCCGAGTCGAGCCAAGCTGCACAGGGACAGGAATGAGTAAGCTGGTGGGCTGTGTCCTGGACTATGGGGAATTGGAGCTGGTGTCCCTTGGGTGGTCAGTCAGCTGTCCTTCCCCCAGGAGACACCTGATGTGACTGCTCACCTCTGTTTTAAACTTTTACACCGTCTCAGATCTCAGGATGAGAATTTTGTGTCTGATTTGCTGCAGCAAGAGTGTGTGACTCAAGCAGCTATTTGGGTTAGAAGATAATCATCTGTCTCTCACACAAATTCTCTGTAAAATTCTATACTAACAGGAAAAGGGGAAAAATGTTTTGACCCAGATTATACTGCATGATACACATGGTTGTCTCAAGTAGACACAACTCCAATGACTGAGTCTGAATACTGTTCCATTTATAAAATGTTCCATTTATAAAATGAAGAGGATAATAATTACCTGAGCTACTAATTATAGCTAAAAATCTAAAATTATTTTTCCTCACACGGAGCACCAATAAGTATGTAAATTAAATAAATAAAATTATTAAATGGAAGAAAAGTGCCGCCTAAAAACAAGAGGCTTAAACAAGATGCATTATTCCTTGTATATGCCACTGGATTTAATTTGCTAATGTTTTATCTATAACATTTGCCTCTGTGCATGAGGGAAATTTTATTTAATGCCATTTTCAGATTTGAGTTAGGATCATGCTGTCGTCATAAAATAAGTGGGAAAGTCTTTTTCTGTGTAGTCTCTGCAAATGTGTGTTTACGTTGAGCTGTTTCTTCATAAAATACCTGAAAGAATTCACTGTTATATCTATTGTGTTTGGAATTTATTTTATGGAAGTTTTAAAAACAGTGAATAATTTAAAAGTTAATAGGGACCATTGAGTTTCTATTCTTTAATTGTTAATTTTTGCAATTTGTAAAATATATTTGTCTGTGTCATCTAAATTTTCAACTGAATTAACATAAATTTGAAAGAAAAATAAGGTAAGAGAGCATATTCCCTTGGATTCAACGAACATTTTTTTGGAGCGCCTACCACGTATTCAGGTATTCTGCCAGGTACTTTTGCCTGTTAATTCACTTAATCCTAAAAACAATTCAGTGAAGTGGGCATTATCTACATTGCACCAATGAAGAAACTACAAGTGGTTTCTTAATTTTGGACCGTTTAGTAATCTGATTAAAGTTGAAGGAAGCAGATTTCAGAACCACATTTTTTTTTTTTTTTGGTGGTACACGGCCTCTCACTGCTGTGGCCTCTCCCATTGCAGAGCACAGGCTCCGGACGCGCAGGCCCAGTGGCCATGGCCCACGGGCCCAGGTGCTCCGCGGCATGTGGGATCCTCCCGGACCGGGACACGAACCCGTGTCCCCTGCATCGGCAGGTGGACCCTCAACCACTGCGCCACCAGGGAAGCCCCAGAACCACATTTTAAATCCACATTCTCTATCTTCAGATCTGGATTTCTCAGCCATATCTTATGCTGTCTTTAGACTTTTTTCCGGAGTTATGAACAACGTTTGAAAATAAGATATTTGTGTTAACAATGGGAAGTACTCTAATTAGAAACTGCTAAATACTGATCATTCTCTGGCTTCCTATTTTCTGTCAGAATCATCAAAGATAGAAAATTCCATCAAGCTAATTAAGTAAGACATAGATGTTTTACACTGAAAGAAAAATATATATTCCTTAGCAGATAAAACTTGACTTATTCTTGGCTACGACTGTGAACCAAGACTAAACTTTAAATTCTGGGCCTCCAATTCTGCCTAGAAGTTCACTGCTGGATAACTACACTGATTTACTTCAGTTAAGAAATGTTTATTGTCCTACACATACATGGACGATTAATTTACGACAAAGGAGCAAAGAACATACAATGGTGAAAGGACAGTGTTTTCAATAAATAAATGTGAGAAAACTGCACAGTCAGATGCACAAAAATGAAACAACCCCATTTCACGCCATACAAGAAAATCAACTCAAAATGGATTAAAGACTTGAATGTAAGACCTGAAACCATAAAACTCCTAGAAGAAAACATAGGCAGTACATTTTTGGCAAGGTCTGAGCAATATCTTTCTGGATAGGTCTCCTCAGGCAAGGGAAACAAAAGCAAAAATAAGCAAATAGGACTATGTCAAACTAAAAAGCTTCTGCACAGCAAAAGAAACCATCAACAAAATGAAAAGACAACCTACAGAATGGGAGAAGATATTTGCAACTCATGTATCTGATAAGGGGTTAATATCCAAAATATATAAAGAACTCATACAACTCAACAACAAAAACCAAACAACCTGATTTTAAAATGTGCAGAGGAGCTAAAATAGACATTTATCTGAAGAAGACATATGGACAGCCAACAGGCACATGAAAAGGTATTCAACATCACTAATTATTAGGGAAATGCAAATGGAAACCACAATGAGATATCACCTCACACCTGTCAGAATGGCTATTATCAAGCAGGCAAGAAACAGCAAGCACGGGCAAGCATGTAGAGAAAAGGGAACCCTCATACACTGTTGGTGGGAATGTAAATTGGTGCAGCCACTATGGAAAACAGTATGGAGGTTCCTCAGAAATTTAAGAACATAACTACCATATGATCCAGCAATTCCACTTCTGGGTATTTATCCAAAGAATATGAAAACACTAATTAGAAAAGATATATGCACCCCTATATTCATCACAGCATTGTTTACAATTGCCCAGATATGGAAACAACCAATCAATAGATGAATGGGTAAAGAAGATGTGAGGTATATATGACACACAATGGAATACTACTCAGGCATAAAGAGATGAAATCTTGCCATTTGTGACAACATGGATGGACCTTGAGAGTATTATGCTAAGTGAAATAAGTCACAAATACCATGTGATTTCACTCATATGTGGAATACAAGAAGCAAACAAACAAAATAAATGAACAAACCAAACCCAACAGAAAAAAACATGCAGATTCAGAGAGCAGAGTAGTGGTTACCAGAGAAGTGTGTGTGGGAGGGCAAAATGGGTAAAGGGGATTGACTATATAGTGACGAATGGAAACTAAATTTGGGGTGGTGCACATACTGTAGTGTATACAGAAGTAGAAATATAATGTTGTACACATGAAACTTATATAATGTTATAAACCAATGTTACCTCAATTTAAAAAGTGTTTATTGACCAACTACTATGTGATACACTCCCTTAAGGACAAGGCATGAACAAGCAAGTAAATAGGCAGCTACAATGAAGTGTAAGAAATACCACTAAATTCCAGAGCTGTTGAGGTGAAAGCAGAGAAATAACAGCATAACTTTGTGAAGATTTACTGGCCATTCCCATTGTTGATAAACTTTTGAACCAGGAAAAACCATTCTAGTAGGGAAATCTAACAGTAGGGTTATCTCCAGGTGGTGGTATTACTTTGTTCCTTTATTTTATTATTATTTTTTAAAGTCTTTATTGAATTTGTTACATTGCCCCTGTTTTGTTTTGTTTTGTTTTTTAATATTTTGGTCTTTTGGGCCTGAGGCCAGCAGGATCACAGCTCCCCAACCAGGGATCAAACCCACACCCACCGCATTGGAAAGCAAAGTCTTAACCACTGGACCGCCAGGGAGTTCCCACTTTGTTCCTTTATAATTGTCTATACTTTTTGGATTTTCTAAAGTGAGCGTATATTGCTGACAATCTGAAAAAATGATGAAATAGCTGGGGAAAGAAAAAAAACAGCAAAAATGCACACAATTGTTCCTCCCTTTGCCACAACTGACTTAGCCCTGCCCTCATCATGGGGTCAAATTGTGCTGGCCAAGCTCTGTGGGTGGATGGGAGCAGGGCAGGTGCAACCACAGGTTAGAACCTGGCAGGTAAAGAACGAGGTGCCCAAACTCAACCTGTGATTCTTTTTCTTGTTTTTTTGGCGGGGGGGAGAGGGGTAGATGGGGATAAGGGGCTGAGGCCTGAATATGATTGGGTCTACAGAAAGATAATGATCTCAGCAATTGATTTACATGGATTCTGTGCCCTAATGAAGACTTGAGAAGTAATTTCCTTTGTCAGCCAGGTGAGACTGGGTTGAGTCCATGGCCATGACTGTAGATGGACACAAAGTCTGTGTATGATTTCTTTTTTTCTTCTTCAGAGCATCTCTTTTCCCACATTGGTCTAATCAGGTGCACCACTGAAGGAGAAAAGAGGTCAGATCCCATTTCCATCCTCTTGATGAAGGGGTAGGAGACAGGATGAGGAGAATTAGAAAGCTGTGTGAAGCAAAGTAGTGTCTGAACAGCTATGAAGCCACAGAGGGTTTCAAAACAGGCTACTCTGTCTCTCCTCAGGGATGGAGGACTCTTGGCATTCCTGGATGTGTTGAATACAAACTATAAATGGGCAGTTTAGAGTGAGGCTAGATAAATACATGCTTTAGCGGCATAGATGTTAGGCTCTTGAGGGAAAGGACATATTTTATTTGATTCTAATTTTCCCAGAAAGTGCCACCTACATCTCAAGCATGGTCAGAATAGCCTGTAATAATTTGTCATATTGTGCCTCTGTTACCTATTTTTGCATTTCCCCATGAGAAGCTATAAAGGATGTGTTTACACTGGTGTAGCTGCCTGCTTTGCCCGCGGCTATCACTGTTGGATGAATCCCCTTGACTCTGTGGAAACAATTGAAAAGTGTTACAGTGTATTATTGCTGAAAGGACAATGTAATGATTGTTTGGAAAAGGCCCCTTGCCTTTAGGATGCAGATGAATTGTGATAGTCTAGGCTGAAAGAGCCCTTATTTTTGTGTTCGCTGTCTGGAAAAATGACACGCTAGAAACAGAATAAATACATTCTGATGGTTCTCGTGTCTTCTATGAAAACAGAAGCTTTGTTGATTCTTTAAATGAAAAACCAAAACATATTGCACAGTATATTTTGAAGCGTTTTATTAATATATTCTGTTTATTACTTTTTATATACACACACACCACTTACTTTGTCTATACCCAAAGCAAATAGATAGTTCAGGCCAAGAAATAAAGTATTTTTTAAAGGAAGTTGAGCACTTCCCTGGTGGTGCATTGGGTAAGAATCTGCCTGCCAATGCAGGGAACACAGGTTCAGGCCCTGGTCCAGGAAGATCCCACATGCGGCGGAGCAACTAAGCCCACGTGCTGCAACTACTGAAGCCCGCACGCCTAGAGCCCGTGTTCCACAGCAAGAGAAGCCACCGCAATGAGAAGCCAACGCACCGCAACAAGGAGTAGCCCCTGCTCACCACAACTAGAGAAAGCCCGTGCGCAGCAACGAAGACCAAATGCAGCCAAAAATAAATAAATAAAATAAAATAAAAAGGAAGTTGAGCCAATGTTTGTATGTGTGCCACAAAATTAACTGAATATTTCTCTTTATTTGTCCTGAACTCTGGTTCAAATGATATATTGGAAAGGTCATAGTTGTTTGTTTGTTTGTTTTCTTTCTTTGGCTCCACTGGAAGAATTTATTGTAGAAAAAGACAAAGGGACAAAATGGGCAGTATATAGATTGCCCTGTGAAGCAGAATGAAAGTTTCCGGACAGTGAGGTTGACACATTGTTAAACACATGGAAAAAAGGAAAGGCTTGAGCGTGTACTCTGTTTAGAGCACAAGATAACACACTCACATGCTAGATTAACTCTCTAAGATTTGATATTTAATAAAGCTGGATTTATTACAATATGAGTCTGGTTTCTTTTCTATAAAATGTATGAATTTCCTAAGAGAAACGAAACAAGATGATCTGAAGGCTACATCAGGTACGAACCCTAGCCACTCGGCCAGCAGAGACAAGAAACAGGTGAGGAAGGCCGGAATGACAGGAGGGGATTAGAATACTCAGGTATCCATTAGACAGCAGGCTCGATCTGCTGTCACAACCATGGTGCATATTCTGGGATAAAATAATACATGTGTGCTGATATTACTGTTTCTTTTGTATCAATGCCTGGCAGAGACTAGTCTACAGAACCGTGGTTCTTTAAGCCTAGAATGAGAGAGGAAAGGAAGGGTTCAATCCATGTGGCACAGAGTCACAGCCTTCCACACTGCCATTCAGACCCAGGATGAGGCACTGTCCAAATTAGACCACGTGGAAGCGTTCTGAAAAAAGCACAGAGGACCCAGGTTCTCGTGTGGTTTGCCTTAAATCATCTGTGATTCCAGCTTAACAGAATGAAGGAAGAGAAGATATCAGAGCATGTCTAGTTTCAGATATGAATCAAGACTTTTTATGCTAAGTTCTCCACACATTATAGACACTATGCTATCCATGCTTGGATGGAGAGAGAAGAAAGTTTAAATGCCTTTGTTTATTAAAATGTGTTATAATATTTAAAAAATAGTTAGGCCTTTCTAAATATATATTGAAATGAACTAGGATAAACCCTCTCCACAGGCCAAATAAGATTTACTATTGTAAGTATTACTAATGATTAGCATGACTATTTTAACTTCTATAGTTTTAAATATACCTTATGATCTTTAACTACACAATGTAATTCAAAAGAAAAGTAAAACACCTTTCTATAGAAATTTGATGTGTCTTTATGTAATTTTGGTCTTTGTCCTTAGTCAATGTTTTATTGCTTTAACAAAAAATGAAGCCTTTCTTTCCCACAGGATCTCCATCTATCAAATGGAAAGGTTTTATGGAAATTAGCAAATAATAACACCTTTAAAAATTTAATTCAATCAACATTTATCAAATACCTAATGAATACCAGGCACTTTGCTAGGTATTGGGGACGGAAAACATAAGCGGGACAAAGGTTACAGTCCAGTAAGTTAAACAAGTCTTTCTTCAAAAATACAATTTGATAAATTTGTAAGAATAGTAAGAAAAGAATGTTTGTACAATGGGAACGTAGTACAATGGGAACACATCTGAAGACTCATTTAGGGCAGTACCTAAAATATACTGGGCATACTCCCCATCTGAATGTTCAACTAGTTTGCTGTCAGGAAGTTCCCCCTCACACATAATGTAAATTCCTTCGTAACTGGAGAGAATATAGCAGCCATTTAACCACAAATATCATGGCTGAACATCCTTTAATGTGAGGGTTGGCTATTATCAAAGAAACAGGAATAAAATATTTGGCCACCACCATTTGTTGCTCTTCACGCAATTGCTACTTGTCTAGGGCTTAATATCTATCAGCTTCCTATTTCTCAAGTACATGCTGATTTTCTTAGGGGGTTACTTTTCCTGAGGGTCTTTATTGGGTCACTGCTCCTGACAGAGGGGCTCAAAGTAGAGTCTCCAACTGTATAAATGAGGGTTGTAGATAATTTGTAAAAATTAAAGAGATTATTTCATCTGCTGTTGTATGGTACTAGGTCACTCTCTTTCTTGCTATGAAAATCACTTTCTGTTGATATTTTTGCTGATATTAACGGTTCCAAGCTTCTTGTACAACTTTACACATCTAAGAAATTTTGCTGGTTCAGCCATCTTTTCCTATTTTACAAAAACTTTCAAAGTCACTCCTTGTTAATTGAATACAAGCCAACAAATGAATTTTATAAGTCCACATGAGGTAAGGAAACACACTTTCAAATAAGAAAAATTAAAACAAAGTTTTAGGGGGCAAGTTTTCTCTTTGTAAATTGTTTTAAGCAAACATTTAAGAAATTAATAGATCAACTACATATACGTTGTATCTCAAACACATTAGTAACAACATTGGTTTTCCCAATACCTGTTACGAGTCTCAGTGATCTTGTGAAGAATAGGCTAGAACAAATGATTGGTTGGGTCTGGCAGAAAGGTAGCTTAGGGATCTAAGATTCTGCTGAGAGTAGCAGCTGTAACCATGCTCTATTTAATTCATCCCACCACTGCTTTGTGAGCTGCATCGTGTATCCCAGCCCAGTGCCCGCTACAAAGTCAATGTCAATGTTTTTTGAATTAATGAATGAAAGATGAATGGAAAAGAGCATAGTTTCCTTGAGGGATCATTTAGAAACCAGGGCTGCATCTAACATTTAATAATGTTTAATGGGACGGCAAGAAGGCAGAAAACAAGCAATATACGTTTTTATTTTTGTTTTGTTTTAGGAGGATAGTGAGATAAATTTCTGTTTGAAAATCTGAAAGCCAGGAGCAGTTCTAAATATATTTTTATGTACCTAAAAATTATTTAACGATTTGAATGATGACCGTATGCTATTAAGAAAGTGTGCACCACAAGTAGTTTAAAAATTGCACATTATTAGGGAATTAATAGAGGAAGTGACTTTGTGAAAAAATGGCTAAAGGAGGGGATGACTAACAGAGAAGGAAAGTGAAACTTTTCTCTTTCAAATGGGAAAGCACAAATAGTTGAAAATACAGGGAAGTTAGTTGTACAGAAACCTTCAGGTTTGAAAAGGTTTAACCAAAAAAGTTCTGCCTTCTCTATTCAACAAGGTGTGGTTAGTTAGTTTGTTCTCTCTAGTTTGTGTGAGGAGAGGCAAGAGAGTCAGAGAGAATGGGATATTACTAGAAAGATAATATATATTTGATTAATCGGCAGAAATAGCCTAAATAGGATAAACAGCCTGATTATTAGCTGTAAAAGTGGGAAGACACAGAAGATGCCAGCAGCTGTAAGAAACTACAAAACCTTTTTGTTGCTAAACTGGTCTGAATTCCCAGAAACTTGGCCAAAGCTAGGAGAAATTTTATAGGAGTAAGTTTTCTGATCAAGTTTAGGAATGAAGGCAAAGACGGACCCAATTGTAATAGGCGGTAGTGACGGGTAGTGAAAAAGCAAGCCAAGGCTTATCCAATTGGCTCTATTTTATTTGCAGAGGCTGTGTTTTCTATTGTTTTAGTAGAGAGTTACTGCACTGATATTTTAAAAGGAACAACGAATGAGGAATCATGCTCACCTCCAACTTAACTGTACCTCTCAGCAAAGCCTAGTAAAGTGGCTGCAAACAAAACTTTTCTTTTGGCCACACCAAGAGGCATGTGGGATCTCAGTTGCCTGACCAGGGATCAAACCCACACCCCCTGCAGTGGAAGCGCTGAGTCTTAACCACTGGACCTGGACCACCAGGGAAGTCCCAAAACTTCCTTCTACAGCCTGGGAAGTTACCACTGTTACTGGCAGATATAATTTTACTGACTGAACGGTCAGTAAACTTCTTACAACCTGAATTTATAATGTAAAAATGATACTGTTATAAGTTAATGAACACATTTAAAGACTCATTAAGAAAGTATCGGAGTGTAATGAAACAAATTTAGTCAGAAACCCAATTTCAAATTATCAGGGTATCTAATGCAGTATGTCATTAGACGTTATTTATTGTCACTCCATTCTCTCTGCTTTAGGCTTAAGTTCTTTAAAGAGAGTGATCCCCTGGGCTTCCCTGGTGGCGCAGCGGTTGAGAGTCCGCCTGCCGATGCAGGGGACACGGGTTCGTGCCCCGGTCCGGGAGGATCCCACATGCCGTGGAGTGGCTGGGCCCGTGAGCCATGGCCGCTGAGCCTGCGCGTCCGGAGCCTGTGCTCCACAACAGGAGAGGCCACAACAGTGAGAGGCCCGTGTACCGCAAAAAAACAAATAAACAACAAAAAAAACAACAACAACAAAAAAAGAGAGTGATCCCCCGAGCCAGAACCGTGCCTGGCACATTAGAAAGCACCCTATAAATATGTATTTGATAAATAAATAAATGGTTCATTCATAAAAAGTCTATTTATCTATCACATATCATCTATCTGTCATAATGTCTACTCACCCTAAAGGACTTTACAATCTAATTTTGGGAAGCTAACTAGTAACTACAAGTCCCTACAGAGTAAGTACTATAATAGTACTAGGAAGAAAGGACTTCAGAGCACACATCTCAAAGGAATTAATTCCAATTTGGGCATCCTGAAAGCTTTATGATGGAAGGCACATTTGATCTGACAGTGAAGAGACAGGGAGACTAGAGAGAAATGCATTCCAGGTAGGAACAAAAGTAGAATGGAGGGGAAAGATAAGGCTGGGTGGGGAAAAAAGAACATATGACCGAGCTAAAATACAAATTGCATGGGCCCAAAACTGGGAGACAGGGCTGAGAGGGAAGGTTGAGTGAGATAGCGGAGGGCTTTGAACGCCTACTTCCGGGACCTAGTCTTGCCTTCCTCAAAGATCCCTTTCCGGGACTTCCCTGGTGGTCCAGTGGTCAGGACTCTGCGCTTCCACTGCAGGGGGTGCAGGTTCGATCCCTGGTCGGGGAACTAAGATCCTGCCTGCCACACCGTGGGGCCAGAAAAAAAAAAAGTGATTAAGATAAAAAAAAGGATCTCTTTCCTATAATGTGGTGATCCTAGTACTCCTTGATTATACACCCTATAGGTAAAAATTTCTAGTGCATAACCTCAACATAGGAATACTAAGTTTTAAATCATATATTAATATACACTACTACATTTATAAACTATACTCCTCATCTGGAAAAGCAAAGTGAAGCTTTTCTATGATGAATAATACTTTTAGGAATATAAACTCAAATCTATTAAAAATAAAGCAGTACTCATACCTTTTGGTTCAGGCTTTCCAAAAAGTTTTCTGTAGGAACTTATCCTACAGAAACCACTTTTGAAATGTACAAGGAGGTTTATTAGCTCGTTTGAAAAATACTTATCACGAGCCTACAACTTTCCAGGCACTACGCTGAGTGCTGTGGATGCACAAGGAGCAAAACCAGGTAGACCCCTGCACACACAATGCTCGCAATCTGGAAGAGGCCTCGGATTCTAATCAAATAATCACACAAGTACCTGAAAAATTCGAGTCGGATCAGGCAACAGTGGAGAGATCCGTGGCGCTGTGAAAGCATGTATTAGGAAAGCAAACCTAATTTAGGGATCAGGGAAGATATCTTGAAAAAGAGACAAATGGGCAGAAATCTGAAGACTCGGTAGGATCAAGAGTGCTCCTTGTAGTATTGATTATAATAAAAAGGTAGACCAAACTGACTACTCACAAGATAATTAAATAAACCATCATATAGCCATTTAGTGCAATGCTATCCAGCTATTAAAGGAGGTAGAAGGAGGTATTACCATGGAAACAAGTCCAACATGTATTGCCTAACTGTATGACACTATATTTTATAGAATTCCATTTATATTAAGAATGTTCCATATATAGAAAAAGTTGGATATACACATATACATATATGTACATACACATATGTACATATAGAGAGAGATTGCTTTGGGGATTATGGGAGATTTTCATTTTCTACCTTGAATATTTTTGTAATACTTGAATTTTGTGTAGCTCTGTATTATGTTTATAATCATAAAAAATAGCATTTAGAAAAGTGTGTTCTAGGTCTTACTAGTGGTTTGGGGGCTGAAGAGCTCACACACATATACACACATGTACATGTGTAGTAATTATGGATAATTCTGATATTGATGTATACAGTCACAGCAAAAGCTATTTTAAAACATACATTCTGAACTAACAGAACAAAAAGCATAATCTCCATGATGGCACCAAATTTCTATTCATTCTGGCTGGAAGGAGAGAGAGTAGATGATTTCTTGAGATTTCCACCCTTCTCACCAGTTTCCTAAGGACTTATAGTTCATAGAGCAAGATGTTTTGTCAAAGGGATAAAAACATTCTGTAGGTTTTTATCTGTAAAAACAGAGGTCCTGAGAACCAGAGGCCTTAGGAAGTTACCAGTTTCACACTTCAAAATTGCCAAGAGTTTGTTAAAACGGTCACATAGCATTGCTATCTGGTTCTTAGCTTTTCATGCGTATGGGAATCAGTGGCAAGCTTGTAAAATATGAGGATTCCCGGGCTTGCTTTGGATTTGCTGAGTCAGAATTTCTGGGGGAAGGCCTGGGGTCTGCATTTTAAGATCTTTGGTGCTTCTCCAAGCCCCACTTTAGGAAACATGGTGACTTTGGATCCAACCAATCAAGCTCTGCCTTGACAAAGAGGGTGTTGCTGGCCTGAGATGAGGAAAATGCCAGAACAAGAAATCCGCGTCTCCTTCCTAACAGATTTTGATTAGTGGGTGAAAGGAAAATTTGAAGCCAATTAGGAAAAATGCTTTTCCTCTTTCCGTTTCCTCAGACTTTATGAAAGACGAGACGTCGTAATAAGAGCTGCTTTAGCCCATTACTCATCTTTTGTTTCCTTAGCGGAGCACTGGCTTATTAACTGGAAGCCAGTGCCTTTCTCAGTGGACGCAATCCATGAGCGCCTTCACGTTCCCTGGACGGTAGGCTGGTTCATCTGAGCACACAGTGCACGGTTATGTTACAGGGAAGCCACTTCAATGGGGGTTATGGGGGAGGGGGTTTGAGGAACTGCAGCAGGGAGGGAGGGGAAATGTGTGATGTGGAGGGAAAGTCCTATCCAGACCCTCAAGGGAGAACACTGTACTTTCTTGGTCTTATAATGATAATTATCAGTGACCTAGTTACTACTATTACCATTCCATAGAGGAGACCATGGCAGCACTGTAAATATACCTGTTTCTGTAATTTAGATTTCATGTTCTCTTAGAAAAACAACTTTCATGGTTTTTCAGTTTAAAAGAGAACACATTACTTCTATGATTTACAACTGGTTGATAGAGAATTCATAAAAAAATAAACTAGACAACTGTACCTGTGATAATAGAAATACTCTTTGTATTTAATACAAAATAGTATTTAATACAATTGTATTACAAATGCAAATTAATTGTATTTAATACAAAATCCTACCATCTAGGAATTTCAGAGTATAGAATCAATCAGTTAATTTTTATTACTTTCTAGGTGTCAATCAACCCCCCACCTTCTTCCTTCTCTCTCTCAACAAATACTCAGCAAAACAATGGGAAATACTGCCATCCTTTACAGAAGGCCCTGATTTCCCATCCTTATAAAAAAATTAACAGGTTTGAGGATAATTAATATAAATGATTGTTTTCCAACCCCCAAATAATTAATTTATTAATTAAGGTATTTAATTAATTAAGGTATTAATTAATTAATTAAGGTATTTCTAATCCCCACAGTAAATCCTCAGTAAGGATTTCAAAATAGCATGGTTTATTAGGCCTAATTCTAAAAGAAGCATGTATTCATTTTTTAAAATTAAAAAATTCAGAGAATTATAAAAAATGAAATAGATGATCATTAATCTCACTACCTAGAAACTACAGTTAACCATTTAGTATATTTCCTTCCAATCTTTTTTATTAATGTACATTAAATGTATAAATTAATTTTATTAATATACATTTAATATATATTAATATACATTAAATTATATATATTTTGGGTCACAAACTATACACAATTGTCTATATGCAATTATGTTTTTAAACTATTTTTACTTCTAATACCAAGAACATTTTACCAAGCCATTAAATATTATTTGACAAAGAAATATTAAAATGTCTCCAGTTTCCCACCATATGGAGTGCCCTTAATTTAAGTAACTCTTCACCTATTGTTGGACTTTTCAGTAGTTTTCGAATTTTTTCTACTAAGAAACTAGGATGAAAAATATTTTATTACTTGATTCTAGAGCTCTGTTTAGAAGGGGAATTGTCTATATTTAGGAGACAACCATGAGAAGCTGCTTCCAGTCATCAAAGAACTTTAAGTATATGAATATCAAATCCAGTTTTAAGTTGTTTGAATCACTGTGGTTTAAAACAATCTCCCCAACCTCAGCTAAATGGGATAGACTGCACACCTCTGCTTTGTGTGAGAGGTTTGTGGGAGAATCAAGGAAAGGGCTTGAGCCGGGGTGGCGGGGCGTGGAGAGAGGAAAACAACCATGGTGAGTCATGAATGAGATCAAGTGTCCAGGGGTGAACAGAAGTGACTGCGAGAGTGTAAGTGCCCAGGAATTCGAAGAAGTATCAGAGGAGGGCACTGTGCTTCCCCAGGGACACAAAACTAAAGGCTCGAGCCAATTTTATTTTAATTTTAAAAGGTCAAGATGACCTCAGCTGATATCTATGAAATAAATAACACTGACAAAATAGGACACAGTTAGATTTTGTTTTTTTGATCCATTAGGGGAGTCTTTGTCTTCTAATAGAGGAGATTTTAACATACACATTTATCTTGTTAGCTCATTTCATGCTTTCAGTTACAAAAATACTCTTTATAAAAATTATTTTTGGTTTCATTTTAAATTTTACTTTAGCTGTACTTTGCCCTTTATTCCCTAGAGTGATTTGGAAGTCACAAATTGTCACTGGTCAGGTTCCCCAAGAAACAGGAGGAGATTTGCCTGCAGGAAGTTTGCTAGAAAGTGCACTCAGGAGCAGTGTGAGGAATAGAGGACTGGGCTGAGGGAGAAGCTGAACTTCGGTGCAGTTGCATCAGAGGCCTCAGTCTCATCTACTTGCAGCTCTGAGATGAGGGTGGCCCTTCTAGAACATTCCAAATTGAGGTGTAGGGGAGGGGAGAGGGAGGGTTGGCAGGTGGCTAGGGATTTATACTCCTGCATTGGCTAGTCATGGGTATGGGCTGCCCCTGGAGAGGGGTCATGTGGTCATGTCCTAAGGGCAAGGGAGTTCCTCCAGGGGAGGGCACTTCCTGGGAGAGACCCAGCCTGAGCCTTCAGTGGGCAGCACTCCCAGCAGCTGCAGGGAATGACAGTCCCCCTCCTGAAGAGGGGGTCTGGGTGGCGCCCACAGTGCTCACCATACACTGCTTATTCTTCTGCTAGCATTTTCCTGTAAATTAAAAACACCTGGACTTCTCTCTCCCTCTCCCTCTCTCTCCCTCTCTCCCTCTCTCCCTCCCTCTCTCTCTCTCTCTCTCTCTCTCTCTCTCTCTCTCTCTCTCTCTCTCCCCCCCCCCTCTCTTTTTTTTGGCCTCGCCATGTGGCATGTGGGATCTTAGTTCCCCGACCAGGGATGAAACCCATGCCCCCTTCAGTGAAAGCGCACAGTCTTAATCACTGGACAGCCAGGGAAGTCCTTCTCTCATTTTAATGTCAATAATTACATCATATTTTAATGGAAAGAATTATTGACTTCCTTTGGGGGGGTCTAATAAAAAATTTAGCAGGATTTAATTTCTTCAATTCCTAGTTTTAGTTGATACAATCTGGCATTTTGGATGGACATAATTAGCAGCATCATGCTATGTTTCTGCAAGGTTTATCTTATCTTGAAGGATTATTTTTGTCATTAGTATTACATTTTATAACCATTCCAACATCTTATAGATTGAACTGCTTAAACTCATAAAAGCTAAATGTCATTTTTTTCCCCACTGTCTTGATGTGAAAAAAACAAACAAAAGGCCCAGAGCTGGGGAGAATTATACCTGCTTTGCTGCTAACCCCAAAACCAACATTCCCTAACTGGCATCCATACTGCAAAGTTCCTATTTTAAAAATCTGATCGTGGAAGGGTGCATTCTGGCCTGATTTTTTTCCCGTTTTGGTCTCACAAGAAGGTGACTTGGAATCCTAGCCAAATATATTTAGTTAAACAATGTAAGCTGATTTGAGTTCTTCCAATCTGTGAGGGCTCTGGCAGCAACAGACAAGAGGACAGGATCATATTCACTTTGATCTGTTCGCCCAACACGTTTTTCTGTATTTAATTCTTCTACCAACTTGGATGAACTTGGGAAAAGCACTTTGATCCTTAGGAATGCAGCAGAAGTATGCCTCTACATGATAATCAGCACAGGACATGCAACAGTTCGAGTCTAAAGCAACAAGATCGACAAGATCGTAACCTCAGGTAATAGCCAGATTCTATCATTATCTCTCATATGATATCAGCTTTTCAACAAATTGCTGAATCTGTTATCAAATCCATTCTGACACTCATTCAAATGGGGGGTCCTGGGAGGAGAGGTGGGACATGAGATGGGCTCAGAAGTATGATTCAGAGCGTGAATGCTCTTGTACAGATGTAAACTATGGAGTTTGCATGATACCCTCTGATAAAGAGGCATCTTTCATTAAACATGTATTATTACAGAGATCTAAGGCATGGGCCTCTCAAAGGCACTCCAGTGGTTGGTAGGCATATCAGTAATAACTCTCGATTTATTTTAATGTGGAAGTTTTAGCTACTTGACTATGAATTGAAGGGAATTTGGATGGAGTTGATGTGGCTCTGTAACATGCAATGTGGTGGCATCATTCTCCAGATTCTGGGAACACTGGCACAACCCGGTCGGTCTATGAACTATCATTGCAGGCTTAGTTAGATATGGTTCAAAACAAGAGGTGAGACCCTGTATTCAGTAAAATGCTACATTAGGTCAGCCTGAAGGCCTTTTTTGAATCACTGTAGCCTGTTAAGATTTAAATTCCTCAGGCTTCCACTGTTTTGTCTGGTAAACGTATAAATAACCTTGCATAGATGTTGTTTTTAATTTGGTTCTGTTTTTTTCAATTGTTACATGCAGGCACTGTTCATATCCGTGAACATTAGTTTTATATTAAATGTTGAAAAGTTGGTTTTTGCTACTGTATATTTTTCACTCTCTAATTAGATAAGAAGTAATAAAAATCTCCATATATATGTGTTTTCCTGAAGCCAATGTGCTTTATAGTCAAGCAGTTCTTTTACTGATTAGATGCCCACAAATAGACATTTCTTTAGAGCTGGTGACAAGAAGTATGATGGCCATGAGGACTTCTTTTGTCCTTAGAATGCCCTTTTCTATTTCCATGTGAATCTCATTGCATAAGGATTGACGTAATTAATCAGCCGATTTGTAGGTAAGTCTTTCTGACAAGCTAGCCACCTTCCTTTAGCAGAAGTGTAAAATGAGCAATCTCAGAGACATGCATTATATTCACTAATTAGATTAAATACCAAACCAAGGACTTCCAGGGATCATGTTTCTTTTGTAAAGCAAAGGATGTTTTATAATTAATAATCATGTTGCAGTCAATCATTTAATTGTAAATAGTGCCCGATTTTAAGGGTAAATGTATAAAACAACATTAAAGATCAAATGTACTTGTGTGCTAGAGCCTGAACATTTCTACCATTATTTTTCAGATGACAGTTTCTCCATGGATGTTATTAGTGAGGAAATTTTTTCTGGAGTTATAAGACTTCTCCTGTATCTTTCTAAACCCCAGAAGAGAGAATACACAGATGAGCATATCATGCATACTAGAATCTTGGGCTATACTGGTGGTGTGACAAGAATGTCACTTTCTATTTCCAAAAGATGTTGTCACGCAGGAGGATAATTATTGCAACCCGTGCCCACTGCAGGGGAAGCATAACCTCAGCTTGGTGATAGTCAAGTAGATCCTATGTGTGATGGGAAGTGGAGGCCACTGCAAGGCTCTCTGCCCCTGGGAATAGGTGCTTCCTATGGAATTGTCATCCATCCTATTTTGCCTGTCACACCTTTATGTTCAATGAAAACAGTGGTGACTGGTTAAATCTGCAAGTAGGTGTTGAGTACATGCATCCACAAATCAGGAAAGAGGTCTGAGTTGGCATTACGTATTTCAGAGTAGAGAGTCCTCAAGGAGAGGAGACAAAGTGCAAAGAGGAGATGCAAGGTGGTGGCCTGAGGGACAGGAGTGCTTAAGTGGTGGGGGGAAGAGGAGCATGGGAAGGAAGCTGCATGGAGTGAAGGAAGTCAGACAGAGGGAGACTCATATCACATGATATCACCTATATGTAGCATCTAAAAAAAAGATACAAATGAACTTGTTTACAAAACAGAAACAGACTCACAGACATAAAACAGAAACAGACTTACAGACACAAAAAACAACCTTATGGGGCTTCCCTGGTGATGCAGTGGTTGGGATTCCGCCTGCCGATGCAGGGGACACGGATTCGTGCCCCGGTCCAGAAAGATCCCACATGCCGCGGAGCAGCTGGGCCAGTGAGCCATGGCTGCTGAGCCTGCGCTCCGCAATGGGAGAGGCCACAGCAGTGAGAGGGCCGCGTACCACAAAAAAACAATGGTTACCAAAAAAACTTATGGTTACCAAAGGGGAAGCAGGGGGGAATAAATTAAGGATTTGGGAGTGACATATACACACTACTATATATAAAATAGATAACCAACAAGGACCTACTGTAGAGCACAGGGCACTATATTCAATATCTTGTAAAAACCGATAATGGAAAAGAATCTGAAAAAGAATAGATATATAGGTACATGTGTAACTGAATCACTTTGATGTACACCTGAAACATTGTAAACCAACTATAATTCAATTAAAAAAAAAAAAGACAGGAATAACTCAGACTGCCAAGCCAAGTTTAGAATGAGAAGCAACTCCTCAGAGGAACAGCAGCGAGGACAACATGTACCAGAACTGGGGCTGAGGAGTCCTGCGCTCCGAGAGTAACAGGCACCGCCCGGGACAATGAACCACTGTGACTGCCCGTCACCACTGTGGTGCAGCTCCAACCCCCAGTGCAGCCTTTTCCATCCCGGAAGGCCCTGGTAGGAAGCAAAGTCTGCTAAGTAGGGAAAAGGAGAAGCTTAGGTGCAAATCAGTGAATGAAAAAAGAAGAGAACCCAAAAGTTTCAAACTGAAACCCAAAATATTTCCTTTATTTCAAATTCCATGGTAAGTGGAATAATATTATATACCATTAGGGAAATCTGAAATAAAACTGTTAGACAAACAGAATATTTAGATTTTTTTAATCTAAGAGGAACATGTGGGTAACAAAGGATGTGACTTCTATATTCTAAGAGCTGATTTTAAAGAAAATTATCCTTTTCCCAAGAATTAAGTTATGGATTAGACAGTAAATTTATATTCATATGGATTCACACAAAGAATAATACTGGTCATGGGACTTCCCTGCTGTCACAGTGGTTAAAAATCCATCTGCCAATACAGGGGACACAGGTTCGAGACCTGGTCTGGGAAGATCCCACATGCTACGGAGCAACTAAGCCCGTGCGCCAACTGTGGCGCTCTAGAGCCTGAGAGCCACAACTACTGAGCCCTAGTGGCACAACTACTGCACCTAGAGTCCATGCTCTGCAACAAGAGAAGCCACCGAAATGAGAAGCCCGCACACCACAATGAAGAGTAGCCCCCGCTCGCCACAACTAGAGAAAACCCGTGCAGCAATGAAGACCCAACGCAGCCAAAAATAAATAAATTAAAAAAAATAATAATACTGGTCATGCATCTATGCATTCATTTGTTCCTTTAACAAATGTTTATTGATGGTCTACCTTGTTCTTGACACTGGACATGACAGTGGTGAGCCAGGCCAACCTGGTACCTGTGTTCACAGAGCTCCCCTCTGGTAGGGGAGAAAGACATTAGTCACACAATCATGCCAATAATTGTAAAACTGGAACCATACTCGAGGATATTTGATAGTAGGGAGACCTGACTTAGAGCCACAAAGGAAGTCTTAACTAAGGAAGTAACAATTCCAAACAGAGGGAACCGCATGAGCGAAGGCCCTGTGGCATGAAGAAGCATGTCCTGAAAGCTCACCATGGCATCATCTGAAGAAGCAGAACAAAGAGTTTTATCTTTTAAAAAAAAAAAATCAAGCACAATTGATTATCCAATCTGATTGAATACATTAGTTTCAAGTTTCATCTTTATTCTTAGAGTAATGGAAGCTGTGGAAGGGTTTTAAGCAGAAGAACGGCATTCCCAGAATTATGTTTCCAAAAGATCACTCCAGCTTCTGAGTGGAGGAGAGGGGGAAAGTGTGGTCCCTGGGAGATGAGTGTAGTGATCTAGGTAGTTGCAGGAAGAGGCTACTGAAGTCATATAGACAAGTGGTGGTGGCTTGGGTTAAGGTTGAGAATGGATTTGAGATGTTTAGGAGATACAGCCAACAGGACCAGATGTTAGAATAAATATGTGAGTTAGAAGAAAGGGAGGTTAAGGGTGATTCCTAGATATCGGGCTTATACAACAGGAAAGACGGGAGTGCCTTTTGCTGAGATAAGGGAAGTAGAAGAGGACCATGGATTGGTGGATGGTAAGGTCATGAATTTAATTCTAGAACTGTAGATGTACCTTTGAGACATCTACATGGAGATGACAAGTTGGCAGGTGGGTCTGAAGTTCTGATGAAACGTCTGGTCTAGATATAGGCATTTGTAAGTCATCCGCAAATGTTTGGGATTGATCAGTACGTTAGGAAGAGAACATAGTGAAAAGAGAGAGAGAGAGAGGGCCTGGCACTGTGTGTTGAATAGTTAATGGCCAAGTATAGGAGGATAAGTGTGTGAAGGACAGGTGGCAGCCAGAGAGGTAAGGAGAAGAAGAGAGTTCTATGTCACCCAAGCCCAGGAAAGAGCATGTTTCAAACAATGAGACCAGGATCAGCCATGTTAGACACGGCTGTGCGACGGAGTGAGTTGAGGACTGTGAATGTCCATTGAATCTAGGGACACGAAGGTCATGCTGACCGTAGCAAGACTGGTTTTAATGGAGAACTGAGTGGACGCCAGAAGGAGGAGTTGGGGAACACGTGGGACATAAAAGGGGAGACAGTGAAGATAGAAAACTCAAGTGCTTTGGCTGTGATGAGACAGCTGGAGAAACGGCTGAGTGGGCATCAGAGGCTGAGTACGTGGGAGGCCCTTCAGTGTGACAAAAAGATTCACCTTGGAGAGAGAGTCTCCTTGAGGGAGCCGTTACTGGAGAGTGTAAGATTCTGAGGAGGTGGGTGGGGAAGGGAGAGTGAGGAACGTCTGGTATCCAGACAATGACAGACTCCTCCTGTCACAGCTTCAGTCTTCCTTGTGTTGTAGCTGTTTTTCTGCAGAGTGAGGGAGGGGAGAGTGTGTATGTTTGCCTGTGTCTGTGGTGTGAGGGCAGCTGGTCGCAAGAGCGGGGAGAAGCTGGGTGGTAGTTTTTGTGGAAAGGAGGAGAGTGAGTTAATCAGAGAAATGCAGTGAGTGGGTTCACCGGAGATGAGCTTATATGCGTTGACAGTAAAACCAACGTGCTCTCGTGTGACTTTCCTGGTAAGGTTCAGCTGCTGGGGGCTGGACGCAGATCGTTGGCTTCATCAAGGATGAGATTTTGCCAGACAAGGGAAACAAAAACCGACAAGGGCAAGGGAGTGGGGAGCATTGGCGGAAGCGCTCTAAAATCCTGAACCATAGCTCTGCTGAAGGAGGAGGTAAGTCAAGACAGGAGAAGGTCACCGCCCTGTGAGGCTGAGGCTGGAGCAAGGAAGCGGAAGTCCTACCGAGGCTGAAGAATGGTCCCAGTGGGAGGAGCTGAGCAGGAGGGAAGAAGTGATGTGCACAGAGCGTTTGCATCAGAGATCCTGAAGGTTGAGGAGTTGCAGGGTGGCAAGACCCAATCAGTGTACGTGCACTGGAGTGGATAACCTGCAGTAAAGTGTCGGAGAGGAGAACTTGAGGAATGAGGCCATTTCGTCAAATGTCACGTATGCATTGAAGCATCTGAGGGTGGTGGCAGGGCTTACAGGCCACATGCTAAGACTTTGAAAAATAACAGGGAAGGGAGCGGCCAGGAATCTGATAGAAGACAATGACAAGAAGGAGAGGTAGAGATGAAAACTATGAAGGTCATAAAAATGAGATTTTTTTTTTGCAAGAGGAAACACTAGCATGGGATGGACGTAGTAGCAAGGGGCCAGGAGGACGGCAGCCCTGCCTCCTGGTCCTAAGTATGTGGTGGGGGGGGGGGGGGCGGAAATGTGAGGGCAATGGGAAGAAGCATCCCTGGGGTGGGAAGCAGGCTTCGGTTCAGTCCAGATGCATGAAGGCAGGTCAGAGAGAGCAGAGGAGTTGGGAGTCTCTCCAATGGCAGAGAGGGGAAGAGGCAGGCGAGGGGCAGGGCCTGGATCAGGGCTGGGAAGTACAGAGCATTATTGTCAACACCAACAGGAGGTAGGTCTGGGGGAGGAAGGATGCCTTAAAAATCATAAGAAAGAGAAAAGATTAGCTGCTAATGTCAACCAATGTTAAGCTAATTCAAACCAGGAAGAGAAGGACTGCCTCACCCCCCCACCCCAGTAGGTCCCTGACTGCCCCCCGCAAGCAAGGAGGACGTCCACCTTAGAGAAAAATGTGTCTAAACTAGGGTTTGGGCCCCATTTGAGACAGTTCTCTAAATATTTAACCCCAAATATTCATATTGCAGCTAAAAAATGTTTCCTCCCTAGTGAAACAGCTGAATTATACATATATACAAGCTTGCCAATTAAAGACGCCAATCTAGTTACCTCTTGGCTTTCCCTTCTGAACAATCTCAGACCCTTACTTTTTTGCATAGGTCTTATTTTCTAATCCTGGCTGAATTTAGGGATAGAATGTTCCCCATGTTCTTGGTGTCCTAACTACAGAACTCAGGAAGGGACCCAGTGCTCTAGGAAAAGTTTGGCGAAACCCAAGCATAAAGGGAAGATGACCTCTCTGTCCTTCCAGGCTCTTGTTTTTGCATCCTAACAAAAAGCTGCTGTTATGACTGACTCCCCCTTATCTATTTCCATTGCTGGCTCCTGTTTAGACATCCTTGCCTGTAACCAGTCACTTTTCCTCTTCTTTTTGCATAGTTCATTTCCCGCTCCTGAAGGTAACCACCCTGCATTTATCTTCAGTGAACTTAAAAAAGAATTCTGACCACTTCCCCAAGTTAGTAAGCTTATTTTAAATTTTGTTCTTCATCAGCAGGCTAATGTTGGCCTTCGCACTCCTTGGTGAGGAAGTGACTCATGTGTTCCGAGTTTCCTTCATGGCAGCGCTGTGTTCCAGGGCATCTGTTTGCAAACATTTTCAGCCTGCATTGTTATCTACTACTCCTGTGGCTTCTACTCTGTGTAGGTCAGGCCTTGATCATCTCTCTTCTGCCCTTCATCAACATTAAGAGAATTAATTCCCTAGTGTTTCAAAGCTTAGTTCAAACTTTTGTAGATATTGAAGAGAGGTATTTCTAAGTTAATATGTGCAACAAGAAATTAAACTTTTACATTCAAAATCAGCACCTTGATTAGTATTTTTTTTAAGTTCTTGTATATATTGTGTACCTCAAGAAGTACGTGGGCCTGTGAGATGTCTCGTTCTAATTTTTAACCCAACCATTGCATAGAGCAAGGGCATCATCAAAAATTGATGGAAAGAGTCAGAAAATGTTGGAAAGGATACACCTCAGCATCTACAAATCCTCCCTCAGGAAGAATTAATCTCTTGTCTGAATTATGATGGATTGCATTTTATTTCCTTTCCTTTTCTTTCATCCTTATGACTCCTTTGTAGGTGTTATTACAAACATTTGTGTCTAAGTCTTGTTTCATCCGTGGAACTATAGGCCTGCTGAGGAAAGGGATGGTGACTAATTTATCTCACTCACTGCATCTTACATAATGTCTTACAACAGCCAGTGCTCAATAAATATTTGTTGACTGAGTGAACAATTTAGGAGAGTTCAGATCCAAGTTGGATTTTCTTTTCAGCAAAGTAATTTGATTTTAATCAAATTCCTTGTTCTTTCTTATTCGAAATTTTAATTGATTTAAATGGTAAAAAGACTGAAAAAAAATCAATTGAAAGCTAGAAATAAAGATGTTTTTGTAGAAAAGAGTAAATGCTTGTGTATTTTCTTTAAAAAGCACTCATATCAATTTTCATAAGCAAATGTAAGAGGAAGTCATGTGTTCACCTGCCCCTTTCAAATCTGGACAAAATGTTTGGATGGACCCAGTGTGTACCTCCAGCAGTCCCCTATTACAGCAAATCAGAGAGAGCCATATGCATGGATCCTATTAGCTCCAAACAACCCGATTATGAGCAGAAAAAGCAAATGCAAATGAGTATTTTTGGATAAAGCACACATTAAAAATGAACAAGGCAGTTTAGGAAAAAATTAGATTGAATTAAACATGTAAATCAGATGCTTTGTTATACTGTCACTACCCATGCAGAGTCATCTAGACCTGGCCAAGAAAGCTATTGTTTGTGATAATGATTATTGTAGGTAATATTGAATTCCTGCTAATAAATAGTCCTTTATGTGTCAGGCAGTCTAATGCACTGGGTCCAAAAGGATGCAGCAGCATCACAGGACTACTCATGTTTACAGCTTGGCATTTTCTCTATGGATTTATAAAAAGTCTTAGCTAATATAAAATGAATCTTCAACATTGTGATGGGAAAAAAAAATGGCAACGTGTAAGAAATAATCACCTGCTCAACTCTCTATTCTAATATAGTTTGCTACATTAACTAAAGGTCAGCCTCCGTGTTGAGGTTTCACATGTCATGCGAAGGCAGGATAAAGGAAAAAGAAATAAGGTATTGTGAGCCACAGTCTCCTGCAGTACTCACAAGCTCACCAGGACCCAGTCCTGAGCTTCTCCAACCAGATCTAGAGGAAAGCAACAGCCTGAGCCCATTGTCTTGTGGAGTCTGAAATCATTTCTGCCATTGCAGACCCTGCAGGTCAAGAGAGAAATTTGGAAATGGGGGTGCCCATTGAGTTGCAAAACACTCCTACCCCAATGAAGAGCTGGACCAGCCTAAAGAGCATCAACACTAAGAAAAAAACCTAGACCCTTCCCAATACTAAATACAACTATATTCTTTTATTGAAATTTCTCCCTGTTAAACATTATACTAAATGCTTCATATATAATCTCATTTAAGTCCTCACCACTACCCTAGAGGGGGGCATTACTAGTCCCATTTCATAGATAAAGAAATGCAAGATTGCAGAAGATTAGTGTATTACCCCGAATTGCCCATCTAGAAAGTGGCTGTGGGAGCCTTCCAAACCACATCTACCTGATTTTCAAGCCCGACTGTTCACTCGGATCTGCTGCCATTCCATGGAAGATAGGGCTCACTTTGACCCTGTGGCTTTGGAGCCCTGACATAAACTCCAAACTGCTTGGCAGAAAACCTGGAACCAGTTCTAACCAGTCCCCTCTATCAAATGTGCTTGATGAAAGAGTTGTCCTGCAAGATGATCTGCAGAGAAATGGATTCCAGGAGCAAAAAAAAAAAAAAGGGAAATGCTGCAAATGGAAGTCCCTCTTGGAGATTCACACTTTAAAGCAGCATCTTAAAGCCTCTGGGAAATCTTGCATTAAAGAAACACCACCTAACTCAGTGTTTCTTAAACTGATTCGAATACAGAACCCTTTTTGTTTACATAAAACCTATTAATAACTATGGGAATTTATATTCTGCAAAAATGTCTTAAAAAATGGTGACTCAGAACATTTCCTAAGTTCTTCTCTCAAAAATGTCTCGCTTTTTTGACTCCTTCTACCCAACCATTCTTGTTCTTGTATCCTTTTGGATATCACACTGCTTGGATCAAGCTGGATTTTGCTGCAATCCTCTGGATCTCTCTAAAGGGGTCAATTTCCAGCCCGAAGCCCATTCAGATCCCATACCCCTCTCCCTATGACCTCATGTTGCTGAGGTCACAATCACAACAAGAACAAGATCCATCTCAAATAAGAAAATAAGAGAAATATGATAGGAACCAAGGAACAGAATGAAAAAGAAGGGAACAGGTGACAATTTTCTTGTTTGAAAGCTCAACCACCACTTCCTTAGTGACTTATGATAATGTACAGAATGTATTTACAAATTTTCTTATTCTTGAACCATTCCCCAAAGACTTAACAAACTATATTTTTGTATACAGAATTGCAAATTCAAAGTGAGAAAAGTTCTCAGGCTTCTGCAACAGGGATAACAGTCAATGAAGGAAGTTCTATCATCCAGTTAAGTAGAGTACCAACCTTCAGTAGAGACCTCATTTACTCATTCATCAAACATTTATTGAGCACCTCCTATATGCCAGGCTTTTTAAAATGTACTTAAACAAATAGGTTAAAAATACTGTGTTGCAAGGTGACAAGTGCTATGGAAAAATAGAACAGAAATGCTGAATAAAGGGGATCAGCTAGGTAGGCGGAGGGGTACAGATCGCACTGTTAATAGACTTGTGAGATCAGACAAGGGGAAATGTGGGCAAAGACTTGAAGGAGTTGAAGATGTGTATTTTCATAGCCACGCTTTTTCCTCATCTCCTCTTCCATCCTCTTTTCTTCCTCCTATGCTTTTTGCTTTTCTTTTTGCCTATGCTTCTTTGATTTTTGTCAGCCTTTATTAATAGTTTAACTGATTTTAGAACACGGATATTAAATTATTCAGAAAAGTATAAATATGAAATCCAAAATGACCTGAAATTTTACCATGCATTACAATTTTGGTGAAAATTCCACTCCATATCTCTACGTATATGAACACAGAAACTTGCAATTTTTCAAAAATGGCATCATGTTGTATGTACTACTCTATAACCTGCTTTTCCACTAAATAGTATTTTTTCTGTCATTTTCATGGCCTTAAAAAAACTAGATTCTCATAGGTACTCCATCACATTTTTAAAAATCAAAATGTTATTAACATATATACATTACAAAATTCACTCCTATTTTTGTGCCTATCCTCCCTTTTCCCTCCATAATAGAAGCAAGGGAGCTTCTCCTGTATCCTGCCCATATTACTTAATGCACATACAGCAGATATAGATTTATATCCTTACTCCCCACCCCTTACACATATATGTACACCATACACTGTTTTACATTTCGCTTTTTCATTTAATGCTAGGGCGAGCTTTCCCATATTAGCACATAGGGGTCCTTTTCAACTGTAGGCATTTGTTGTGTGGATGTACCATAGTTTATTTAGTGACTCCTAACTAGTTATTGATGGTTATTTGGGCCCAGTCAGTCTTAAACAGAAGATGACATGAACTTGAAACAGAATGTGCCTGAAACAAAATTTAAGAGATGCTACTAATTTTTTTCCTTGAAATTATAATTGAAGTCAATGGGAAAAGATGTTCCACAAAACTTCTGATGAAGTTATCTATTACTGCTTAAATATCAACATCCCTGGGCAAATGTTTATGAATGAGAAAATTTGTTCTTTTCATGTTATTTCCCATGTTATAAGCAGCAAAAATTTGTAATAAAACATTTAAAATAATACTTTGTAGGTTTCTTCTGGTTTTGAATATTTTGTAAGTATCTATCTGGTCAACATAAATTTTTTTCTATTTCAATACTAATGGTAAAACTAGTTAAAAATTCCATGTCAAATATTCCTATTGCAAATTTTTCATCGACTTGATTTCCCCAAAGGCTAAAATTTAATCATTGTAAGCATTAGTATAAGGTTATTCTTCAAAATAATTTATGTTTTGGGAAACATGAATAGAAAAAGTAACAGAAAAAATGAATACCATGTACCAGGTGCATCTAAAACTTACCTCACATGCCCCTTAAAAATCTATGAGTTAGACATTATTATTCCCTTTTACAGGTAAGGAAACAGGATCAGAGAAGGAAAATGTTATGCCCAAAGTTAGACATAAATTCAGTTAAAGAGCCAGGATTCAATCCTCTCAGTTTCTGTGCTTGTCCATGCTTTACCCAGACTCTTGGGCAAGTTGATTGTACATGGCCTCTGATCATTTATTTTTTGACCATTCATCACAGATAAATCACCTTCTTTTAAATTAAAAAAAGAAAAATCATTTTGCCATCTTTTAAATTAAGAAAAGAAAAATCATTTAGGGTTTCCCCAGCTATTCAGGGGCCCAGGTCAGCTATCTCTCTCTCTTTTTTTTTGCCCTCAGGGATAAAGCAGCTCTGAAAATAAGTGATACATATTAGATGTCTCTAAGAGGTCTTGGTTTCTAAAATTTAGTAGTGGGGCAACACACTTTTGTAGACAAACCATTGTCTCTTACAAAGATAAAGGTAGAGAGAAACATAGAGAAAATCACTGGGGAGCACAATTATCTGTTCCTTCCACAGAGAAACCAGATCTGGAGAGAGAAGTGTGGCACCGAATAAAAGAAAGTAAAAGAAAAATGAGGTAATTAGAAGCATATCTCCAGTTTCATAGAGCACAACCATATTATAACAGTTCCCTATTGACAGAAATATGCTATAATCTACTGCTGGGGGTTGTCACTTGACACAGTATGTTTTATAGAATTATATAGGAAAAGAAGTTCAAAAAAAGGGCAGTGGGGAGGTCCCACGATTCACATACTGGAAAAATCTTGAGTTTAAAGTAGATCATCCTCTTGTCTAGGTTGTTGATATGTTTTTTGAAATGTTTTCACACTGAGATTTTCCTTCCCCTATCATTGGTCCATCTTCCTCTTTCTCTCAGAATTGAAGTAATTGGATTTGAGGTTCTCCATTGTGAAGTAACTCTGGGCAGGGAAGCTGTGAATGCTCTCTATGCCTAAAAAGTCAGGGCATTCATTTGCAAGAAATGAAGTCAAAAGGATGTTAATGGAAAAATAGAAAAATTTTACAGGTAGGGCAGGTTCAGGAGAAATGGATTCTCTTGAGTGGTGAGAACTGTTTGATTTTAGATATTCTAGGAACCTATGGACTCAGTGAATGTACCTTCCCAGACACCAGTCCCCATATATCCCAACTCTATAGGTGTTCAAACCTCTTAGTCAAGAACTGCTTCAACCTGCATGGATTCCTGTATGTATTCACTTCAGAGCAGGTCCAGGGAGGTGAGAGATAGGACAGTAGGTGGAAGCACTTCCCTGTTCACCTCAGTCAATGATGGGCAGAGGCAGCAAACCCCTCATGGTCTGTGGGCAATGAACCACAGGTACCTGAGAGAAATGACACAGCTGGAAAAATAAAAAGGTCTTTTCCCCAAATGTCCTCTTCTCAGAGTAGAGCTAGGGCTATGCACCAGGAGACCAAAAGAAGGTGTCCACTGCGAGAGTTACACACATGTAAAAATCTTTTTTGATAAGAAATAATGGAAAATGAGGCATTGGAGATATTAGTCACACTTGTATGTTGTATTTTCTTGATATATCTTCCTGGAACATACCAATAAAATAAATGAAAATTCAAAAGAGTGATTACCCCTGAGGAAGGGAATAAAATCTGCAAAGGAGTACAAATATGTTGTTAAACAGTTCTGGTTAAATGTCATGTCTTTAAAAATAATCTGAAGCAAGGATGACAAACTTGAACATTCGGTAAGCTGGTTTACTTATGGATTGTTAAATGAATTTCACTGTGTCTTTTTCTGATGGTCTTAAATATTTTATGCGTTAAATATGTATTGGTGGGCTTCCCTGGTGGCGCAGTGGTTAAGAATCCACCTGCCAATGCAGGGGACACGGGTTCGAGCCCTGGTCTGGGAAGATCCCACATGCCGTGGAGCAACAAAGCCCATGCGCCACAACTACTGAGCCTGCGCTCTAGAGCCCGTAAGCCACAACTGCTGAGCCCGTGAGCCACAACTACTGAGCCCGTGTGCCACAACTACTGAGCCTGCAATCTAGAGCCCGTGCTCCGCCACAAGAGAAGCCTCCACAATGAGAAGCCTGCACACTGCCACGAAGAGCAGACCCCACTTTCCGCAACTAGAGAAAGCCCATGCGCAGCAACGAGGACCCAGTGCAGCCAAACATAAATATATTAAAAAAAAAAGAAGAACGAAATGGAACTTCCCAGAGATGGAAAATACAATATTTAAAATAAAGTTTTATTGGATAGGATTAGCAGCAGATTAGACATGCAGGGAGAAAAAGATCAGTAAACTCAAAAGCACTGCAAAAGAAACCACCCAAACTGAAGCAAGAAGAGGAAAAAAAAAAGGATAAAAAAAATGAACAGAGTAGTGAACTATATTCAATATCTCATCATAAACTATAATGGAAAAGAAAAAATAAAAATGAACAGAGCCTTGGCATCCTGTGGGGCAATGAATATCAGGTGGTGCAGATTCCTGTAATTGGAGTGTGGAGGAAGAGGGGAAAGGACAAAACAGAAGTCATATGAAGATGCCTGAAGAAATAAGAGCCCCCCAATTTTCAAGTCAAATAAAAAAATTATAATCAACTTGTTGAGAGACAGTGAAAAACAATATTAAAGGCAGAAGAAGGAGAAGGGGAGGGAAGACATTACACACAGGAGGAAAAAAGAATAATCACTGACATCAGAAACAATGCAAGCTGGAAGAGAGAGGAAGAACATTTCTAAAGTGATGAAAGGGGGAAAAAGACCCTAAAGTTTTATATCTAGGAAAAATATCCTTCAAAAAGACAGACAAAAAATAAATAAATGTTCAGGCAAACAGAGAAACAGAAAATTAATGGTCAGGAAAGCTGCACAACAAAAAACATTAAAGAAAGTTCATTCTTCAGGCCATTGAAAGATGATCCCTAATACAGATTCAGATCTACATAAAGGAATGAAGAACACCGGAAAGAGTAAATATATGAGCAAATATTAATGACTTTTTTCCCTTATTTAAAAAATAATTAAATAGACAACTAATGAGAACATACTGTATAGCACAGGGAACTCTACTGTGGTGACCTAAATGGGAAGGAAATCCAAAAAAAGAGGGGATATATGTATATGTATAGCTGATTCATTTTGCTATACAGTAGAAACACAACACTGTAAAGCAACTATACTCCAATAAAAATTAATTAAAAAATAAAAATAAGAAAAAAAATAATTGGCTATGCAAAACAAAATTAATGCCAATGTATTTGTGGTTTTTACCACGTGGAGAAATAGTGTATGATGATAATAGCACAAAGGATAGGAAGGGATTAAGTGAAATCACAGTCTATGTAAAGCCGTATGATATTATTTGAAGGTGGACAGTGACAAGTTAAAGACGGATATTATAACCCCTTGAGCAGTGATGACATCAGGGATCTGGGTAGAGGTCTGTGGGAACTCCGAGTACTTCTGCAGCTTTTCTGTAAGTCTAAAATTATTTCAAAATAAAAAGTTAAAAAGGAACAATATATGTATTGGGTACATTGGATCTTATGTTAATTTTATCTCAAAAACATTGATTTTAACAAAGCTGATCCAGCTATGTCTCCTCTCTGTGTGTCATAGAGTCAACTTCATTTCCGAGGTGGTTCCCATAAAGGTCTCAAGACTTCTGCCAGCTGCAGCTGGGACTGCTAGTTTCATCACGTCTATCAGGGGAGAGGGCGAGCACCTTATAGGAAGTTCCCATAATTCTTTCACAGAGAGCCCCTAAACATCTTATATCTCACTGCACTGACTGGGTCACATGTCTACTCCTGAACAGAGCCTTGTGGCCTGGAAAACAGCATATCCTGAATTACTAAAGCCAATCAGGGCTCACCCTGGAGCTGGGGGTGGCGTCAGTCACAACTAAACCTCGCTACTGGGAAAGTCAGGGTTTTGTTAGGACAATGATAGAAAGAAATGTATGCTGGGGAGGCAGCCGACAAATGCCTGGAAGAGATGGCTTCTGGGTTGCTATAAGCAAAATATATGTTAAATTCCCAACCTAAGAGGTTCTAAAGACTAATTATCAGCATTACTTAACTACAGCTATTTTATCATTCTACTTGCTTTTTCCAATCAGAGAAATTTCCAAAGAATTTGGATGGGCTTACACTGGGTAATACCATTTAGATAAACTATTCGATAAACTCAACTCAATGATTTTCATGACTTCCAGAAGACACACCATTCCATTCTCTTTCCTCTCTCCTCTACTTGACAGACTCTTTCTTTCTTTTTCCTCCTTCTCTTATTTTCCCCACTCTTTTTGTCCTGAACACCTTGTTTACAGTAACACAGGTAGAGAAATCCTTGAGTCAAGTGCAATGCCAAGTGAAATTAGTTTGACAGTCCTGCTGCTTTCAAAGAATAAGTCTGTCCTACCAATGCTGGGTCTTTGATTTTTCCAATGGCTATGAAATGTAAAAATGGTTAGTGTTACATATAAAAAGGACAAATGTTCTAACTGTGAGCTCTTTCCAGTGGGAATAATCAGTTTAAGAGTGAGGATTAGAACCTCTGCAAACAGAAGAATGCATTTACTGAGAGTCTTCCCTCACTCTTGCTTACCGTACCCAATTTTCTCAAACCTTCATTGGTAGATGTTTCCCCAGTGACTGCCATGGAGGAAAACTGTCATTTTCCTAAGCCTGCTTAAGTGCTTCTAGGCTTGACTGTTTCTAGCCTTGACTGCATCTAACACTTTTGGGACAAATTTCAATCTTCCTAGGAATAATAATTAACTAGTTTCAGAGTTTGCCAATAACGGGAATACACATCAAATAATATATTGTCTGCAATTATGTTTCAGTTAGCATGCTATTATATAATTAGCAATTTTTAGATTACTATAATAATCAAAAGAGCATATATTTTGATAATGTGCTGATTACATGGCCCACAAAATATCTTAACTCTTCAGGAGAGGCTTGTCTCTGAGCATTTTTAAAATTCATACAGTAGAAAGTCAGCTCATCTAGATTCTCAGCTGCAAACCACTTAACAAATCCAGAGTGAATTTTAAAAATGCCAACCCTGCTATCTGAAGAGCCTGCTATTGTGCCAGATTCCGCTGATGGAAGAATGTTTTCACAGCTTGAATATCAATCCTGAAAAAATATCCAAGAGAAAGCAGAAATAGTAGACAAAGGAGAAGACTATAAACCCAAGAAAGGATGTATTATTTCCCTTAGCTATAAGTGGTCTGGACTAATGATTCCCTGAATACTGACTTTGCACATTTGTCCATTTTAGACATGTTACTTTTACTTTTACTATTTCTAACATTAAAACATTTCACACTATTCACTGTTAATAATTCACAATTTAGTTGAGTGTTAATTTTTTAAAAGGCTAAGTATAATGTGTACATATTTAACCAAGTTTACAAATCAAAGCAAATAATTATTCTTTTTTCCCTAGAACATAAAATATTCTGTGATATTTCAGTGGGAATTGGAAAAACTAAATGTGAGTGGGTGAAGCCAGGATCTACAATAACTGACCTCATACCCAGCCCAGCGGGAGAGTTAAGAGATTCTAGAGCCACGTTGTCCAAGAGAATATAGTGAGAGCCACATAGGTAACGTCTAACTTCCTAGTAGCCATATAACAAGGCAAAAAGAAACAGGTGAGATTAGTTTTAGTAATATATTCTATTTAGCCTAATATATGTAACATATAATCAATATACAATTATTAATAATATATTTTGGGGCTTCCCTGGTGGCGCAGTGATTGAGAGTCTGCCTGCCGATGCAGGGGACACGGGTTCGTGCCCCGGTCTGGGAAGATCCCACATGCCGCGGAGAGGCTGGGCCCGTGAGCCGTGGCCGCTGAGCCTGCGCGTCCGGAGCCTGTGCTCCGCAATGGGAGAGGCCACAGCAGTTAGAGGCCCGCGTACCGCAAAAAAAAAAAAAAAAAAAAAAAAAAAAAAATATATATATATATATATATTTTGCTTTTCTCATACTATGTCTTTGAAATCCAGTGTGTAGTGTACTTACCAGCACACCTCAACTTGGACCAGCCACATTTTAAGTGCTCCAGAGCCACATGGGGCTGGTGGATACCATATTAGACAACCCAGCTCTAGGTAGATTTGCCAAGGATCGATATCATTTGCTTCTCAGACTTTTGGAAGACAAATTAGATTAATAGTTTTTTTTTTTTTTTTTTTGCAATATGCGGGCCTCTCACTGCTGCAGCCTCTCCCGCCGCGGAGCACAGGCTCCGGACGCACAGGCCCAGCGGCCATGGCTCATGGGCCCAGCCGCTCCGCGGCATGTGGGATCTTCCCGGACCGGGGCACGAACCCATGTCCCCTGCATCGGCAGGCGGACTCCCAACCACCGCGCCACCAGGGAAGCCCAGATTAATGGATTTTTTAAATGTAAACTTCTTATTGAAGTATAAAAAAGTACAGAAAAATGCACAAATCCTAAATGCATTTGGATGAGTTTTCATGAAGAACATAGCTGTTTAACTATAATCCAGGTCATGAGATGAACATTAAGAGAACCACAAAAGGTCCCTCAAAATCCCCTTAGATTTTTAAAAATTAATTAATTAATTAACTAATTAAAATTTTTGTCTGCGTTGGGTCCTTGTTGCTGCCCATGGGCTTTGTCTGGTTGCGGCAAGCAGGGGCTACTCTTCCTTGGGGGGCGCGGGCTTCTCACTGCGGTGGCTTCTCTTGTTGCGCAGCATGGGCTCTAGGCTTGCGGGCTTCAGTAGCTGCAGCACGCAGGCTTAGTAGTTGTGGCACACGGGCTTAGTTGCTCTGCGGCATGTGGGATCTTCCCAGACCAGGGCTTGAACCCGTGTCGCCTGAATTGGCAGGCAGATTCTTAACCACTGCACCACCAGGGAAGTCCAGATTTTCTTTTAATATCACAAATATGAAGACATTGCTTTCCTCGCCCTCCCTCCCTCAAGTGGATCTACTTATATAACCAGGAAGAGGATATTGCTGACGCACACTGAAAGCCAGTCCTTGGGTGCTCAGGGCCATGACTTAGTGGCCATGAATCTGGATTATGGGCCCTCACAAATGTGAAGAAATCCTCATGGGATCATGCCAGGAAAGCAGGCTTGGGAAAGCAGGACATCCCTGACTACATAAAAAAATTGGCTCTACCTATATTTGTCCAGGCTCTCATTTCGTTTCAAATATAAGGTGATTTAGACTCAAATAGCTTTTTAATCTGCTTTCTTGCTTCACATCGTCATTACATATGAGAGTAGGGTAATGATGAAAAAATTATTCTCAGTTATACCAACTTGCACAGAATTTTGTGACGACCATAAACGTTTTTGATCAGAGGCAAAATTCTCTCTTGGCATAAGAAGAGCTGGGTATACAACATATGCTCTGGAAATACTTGGTAACAGGAGCATGAGAGGCCAGAGCAAGCATCCAAGCATTTTATGTATTCTTCTGAAAAAATATTTTTTGGAAGGCTATATCTGAGATTTATAGACATAAAATCTTTCTAGAGCCAGGTTGGGGGCTGGGGCACAAAGGGTCAGAGTGAGGATAAGTATGAGTGCAGGGAAGCAAACGCAGCCAAGCTAGAGATTAAATCACACATCTCTGACCTCTCCTTTAGGACCCTCTGCCTGGGACGGGAGAGCTGCACGCCTTCAAGGCCCTTCCCAAAAAGAGAGCAGTCTCATCAACAGCATAGATCAAAATGGCTCTCCCAGGAAATAGAACACCTTGCTCCCACGGTGAGCGTGATGTCTCTCTCTTCCTTTCTGGCACATCCTTCCCAGTAGGGTGACTTTCTCTGGGGGAAAGAAGTGTCTAGGCTATTTTCAAGCACCTGACAAATGAAGATCATAATGAGAGCCGGTCGACCACAGAGCTATTTAAGCGGTTAAAGATAGAAAATGGTATTGGCGAAAACCCAGTCTTTCCATAGCTTAGTGACTATTTTGTCATAACCTATTCTGGAGAAAGTGAAATCATTTTATAATATTGGTGTCGAGGAAAGGAGGCTGAGGATTCCATGTTATATCGTTTGTTCTATCTCATAGAATATGACTTAACCCTTTCTGTATCTGAACGTGATGGAAATCCATATCTTCATGAGGTCTTGGGGCCTGGCCAGGAAATGGGGTGGCAACACTAGATCTGCCCGGGAATGAACCCTGTCCAATTTCCCACAAGACTTCTGGGAAGGTTGTTTGATTGAGTACCTCTGAGAAACTTTTTGCCCAGATGAATAGGGCATTAGAACGTTCAAGAATAAAATAAGTTAGTATAATCTTAATAATTACGTGCAAAACAGATCTCACTTCCCAGAAAAGAAAACCACAAGACAAAGTAACGAGAGTTCTAAATTTACTTTTTAAAAATATTTTCAGCTTTGTTGAGGTTTAATTGACATATAAAATTTTAAGGTATTTAAAGTGTCCATCGGGGAGATATGATAGATGTCTACATTGTGAAAGGATCCCCTCCATCAGTTAATTAACACATCTCTCACCTCACCAAAACAGTCAGTGATAGCTACATAGTTATTGCTTGTATTTAGCAAAAAGAGTGGAGATCTAGCTCCCTGAATGCAGTTTTTAACAGCAGCAAGAGCCTGATCGCCAGATAACCACGGACAATGCCTAAAACCCACCCATTTCCATTACAACGCAGCCTGAGGAGGAAGGAGAAAAAGAAGAGAAAGATGGCAACCACGTGTAAAAGAAACCATGAAGTTTTACTTTCTCTGGCTCTTCCACCTACCTTCTGTCCCAACCTACATTTTACTCCCTGATAAAGCTCTAAATGGCTAATCTGAGCAGAGTACATAGCTAAAGCTGTACTAGAACTTTTCTTTGTGTACATTCTTCCCTAGATAAGCTTATCATTCTCCTGAATTTGCATACCTTCTATATATTCATACCAACAACTCCTAGATCTATCAATATACATCCACGGCACAAACCTTTCCTCTGAGCTTCAGGCACACAAATAGAGCTTCATAGTAGACACTTCCAAACACATGGTTTATAGGTACAGCAAATTCAGTAAGTCCAATTGAGCCTGGGATGTTTCCCTGACAAACCTGTTCTCTTGCAGTGTTCTCTGACTCAGTGAATGGCACTTAGTTGCCCAAGTCTGACACCTGGGAGTCATCCACCACACGTCCCAGGTCAGTACTCCAACTTCCAGTCAATCACTAAATCCTTTTCATTCTAGCTCCTTCAAATATTTTTTTTAATTAATTAATTTAATTTATTTTTAGCTGTGTTTGGTCTTCATTGCTGCACACGGGCTTTCTCCAGCTGCCACGAGCAGGGGCTACTCTTCGTTGCAGTGCACGGGCTTCTCATTATGGCAGCTTCTCTTGTTGCAGAGCACAGGCTCTAGGCACCCGGGCTTCAGTAGTTGTAGCACAAGGGCTCAGTAGTTGTGGCTCTCGGGCTCTAGAGCGCAGGCTCAGTAGTTGTGGTGCACGGGCTTAGTTGCTCCGTGGCATGTGGGATCTTTCCGGACCAGGGCTCGAACCCGTGTGCCCTGCATTGGCAGGGGAATTCTTAACCACTGCGCCACCAGGGAAGCCCTAGCTCCTTCAAATCTTAAGTCCATCCACTTCAGCTCAAGGTGGAGGGCACAGTCCTCCAGACTGCCAACTCTGCCCAAGACTTCTGACACCAGCCGGAAGTTTGGGGGCTCCCAGAGCTACCCTCACTTCCGACTAGCTGCCTACAAATACAGGGGTCCCCACAGACACTCTCAGGCTTGATAATTTGGTAGAATGACTCACAGAACTCAGGAAAGTACTGTATGTACAATTATGATTTTATTACAGCAAAGAGTAAAAGTCAGAACCAGCGAAAGGAAGAGATGCATGGGGCAGAATTTGGGACTGAGAGGGCTCCAGACTTAAGCTTCCATGTCCACATGTTGGTGTCCAGAGATTTTACTGAGGCATTAAGTAGGAATGTTGATTGAGTCATGGCCTACTCTGTTAAACTCAATCTCCAGTCCTCTCTCCTTCTTAGAGGTCAGACTAGCATCACATGGCTCAAAGTCCCAACCCTCTAATCACATGATTGATCTCTCTGGTGTGGCCAGTCCTCACTTTAAGACTTCTGGTGTAGGAAGAACCCGCCAATGAGGCATCTCTTAGCATAACCTATCAGAATGTCCACCATGAGTCATTTACCAGCAAAAACTGTTAGGTGTGCTTTGAGGGGTCACCATGAATAACAACACATTCCTATCACTTGGGACATTCCAAGGGTATAAAGTTAACCCCTGGGTGCAGGAACAAGGCCAGCCCTCTCTCTGAGTGAAGTTAATTCATCACTGTCCGCATCTTAGATCTGGCAGGTTGGTGCTCAGGACAGACAGGCTGCATTCTTTTTTTAACTGTATATAAGAGACCAAAGGCCAAGAATAAGCAAATTAGGGCTTAGGGAGATTTTAGTCTACAAATGCCATAAGCACACTTTATTTTGTCTTCAGCTGCTAAAACTTCATGGTATAGACAAGGAAGAATTAATATTACCAGATATACCCCCAAACAATGACCGCTATACTAAGGCTTAGTTAAACCAAAGGTTACAACAATTTTGGCTTACCTCCTTCTGGTTATTTATAGTTTACAAAGTGCTTTATATACCTTATCCTTGGATTGTTAGTCATACTGTAAAAAGAATATAAAAATTAATTCAAAAATTGAGCAACAGGACTTCCCTGGTGGCACAGTGGTTAAGAATCTGCCTGCCAATGCAGGGGACATGGGTTCGAGCCCTGGTCTGGAAAGATTCCGCATGCCATGGAGCAACTAAGCCCATGCACCACAACTACTGAGCCTGTGCTCTAGAGCCCACGAGCCACAACTACTGAGTCCGTGTGCCACAACTACTGAAGCCCGGGTGCCTAGAGCCCGTGCTCTGCAACAAGAGAAGCCACTGCAATGAGAAGCCCGCGCACTGCAATGAAGAGTAGCCCCAGCTCACCAGAGCTTGAGAAAGCCCATGCACAGCAACGAAGACCCAATTCAGCCAAAAGTAAATAAATAAATAAATTTTTAAAAAAATTGAGTGACAATTAGCAGAGCAAAAAGATTATTCAACTTAATTCATTTAAGAATTAAGTTGTGCTAGAATTCATTTTTCTAACAGTTGATTTGCTAATTTAGATTCCTCTAGGAAGTCTGTTATGTGGCAATCCTTTGTTAATATAGTTCAAGATATTTTGTTAATTTGAAAGTTCAGAATTTCATATGCAATAGTTTTTTGAGTTTTTTTTCTCTCTAAAACCAAATTTGTGTTAGTGTGACATGAAAAAATTAAGATTAAGTAGATGATGAGGGGCTTTCCTGGTGGCACAGTAGTGGTTAAGAATCCACCTGCCAAGGCAGGGGACACGGGTTCGATCCCTGGTCTGGGAAGATCCCACATGCCGCGGAGCAACTAAGCCCATGCGCCACAACTACTAAGTCCGCGTGCCACAACTACTGGAGTCCTCGTGCCTAGAGCCCACGAGAGAAAGCCCATGCACAGCAATGAGGACCCAACGCAGCCAAAAATACATAAATTTATTAAAAAAGAAGTAGGTGATGAAATTTTTTTTGGAAGGAAGATGTTTGTCATTTAAGCAGAATATTTTCCCCCTTTCCCCTAAATAGGGTGAAATTCATGTCTCTTTTTGAGAATGTGTGAAAGTTCTTTACTTCTGATATAATATCAACCTACCTACCAGTAATTTTCAGATGCAGAAAGTTATGCCCTCACCCTTTCCTTTCAAATTTTCTATATTTAAACTTTTCACAAATTCATACTGACCAAACTAAGGAGGCTTAGCTATAATGATGATATTTTTCTAAATCTTTAAAAAAGTGGTTTCAGATACTTTATTTAGAAAAAAACAACTAACTAAAGGATCTGGTCATGACAACAGACCAAGCTCACACCAAAGGCTTTCTATGCCTCCCAAACCCTAGAAATAAGATAAAATAAATATAATAAACTAGTAAATCTATAACTATTCTAGAAGATAAGAATAGCAGTTGAAGACCAAAAACTATAAGGTTCTTCTAAAGTATGGAAAGCAGATAGGTCCAAAATTTTAAAACCACAGCTGGAAATTCAAGAAGAACTGCTATAAAAGGCCATTTATGAATCGATAGATGTATTCCAGTGTATCCGTTAGGGAGGGAGAGAAACAGGACCAGTAGTGGAGATATCTACATCCCTATGTACAAAGAGATTTGTTACAGGGTTACCACTTGCTCAATTGTGGGAGCTAGTTAAGTGGTCTCTATGAAGCTATTGTCTCTGCATTTGATGCTGAAGCTTGAAGTCCACAGGGCAGGCCGTCACGTGGAAAGATTGTGAGCAGAACGGAACCCACAAACGCAAACTGGAACTCCATAAGGACAGACTGAAACCTGTGCTCATTCTTGCTACTCCTGACATTGGTGTCATTGGTGCCATTGTGTCATAGAGCTAAACATGCAAACCTGACTCAGGGGTCAGAGAAGTGGAAGGGTGATCCAGGGGAAGGGAGAACAATTGCAGGCTTAGCTGCAATTGCTTTGTGCTGTAAGATACAGCAGCAGATGGGTAACAACATGTGAGCATCCTAACCAGAAACATACAAGAAAGGGAATTCTATGAAATGTAGTCCAGCCTACTAGCCAAGGTTAGCACATGACAAAGCTGGAATGCAAGAAAAGAAAAAAGAAAAGAAATTAGTGAAACAACTTACTAAAGCTAAATGTGCTAGAGACAGACAAATACTCTATGATTTCACTTATATGTGGAATCTATAAACCAAAACAAATGAACAAACATAACAAAACAGAAACAGAGTTATAGATACAGAGAACAAACAGGCAGTTGCCAGAGAGGAGTCGGGGTGGGGGGGTGGCAGAATGAGAGAAATGGGTGAGGGAGATTCAGAGATACAAACTTCCAGTTATTGGTATGAAATGTACAGTGTGGGCAATATGGTCAATAATTATGTAATATTTTTGTACAGTGAGGGGTGGTAACTAGACTTATTGTGGTGATCATTTTAAAACATATAGAAATATCCAATCACTATGTTGTGTAACAGGAACTAACACAGTGTTGTAGGTCAATTACACCTCAAAAACAAACAAAGAAGGTCATAGAAAAACGGATCAGATTTGTGGTTACCAGAGGCCTGGAGTTGGGGGGAGAGGAAATTGTATGAAGGTGGTCAAAATGTACAAACTTCCGGTTAAAAGATAAATAAGTATTAGGGTTGTAATGTACAACATCATAAATATAATTAAGACTGTTGTATGCTATATATAAAAATTGTTAAGAGAGTAAGTCCTAAGAATTCTCATCACAAGGAAAATAATTTTTTTTCTATTTCTTTAATTCTGTATCTAAATGAGATGATGGATGTTTGCTAAACTTATTATGGTAATCATTTCATGATATATGTAAGTCAAATCATTACACCGTATACCTTAAACTTATATAGTGCTGTATGTCAATTACATCTCAATAAAACTGGAAGAGAAAACAAACAAAAACTAAAATTTAACACTATTTTAGTTTCCTAAAATGTATTAGGAAAAATTGGATAATGAAGGGAGATACAGAAAAAAAATACTAGGAAAAAAAAAAAAGGAGAAAAATACACTTAAATGTGTTGATTTTTTTTTAAAAAAATGTAAAGCAAAATCAATAAAAATTACAAATAATATTTTAGAAGAACTCAATATATGAAACAGTAGGAGTGAGGCAGGAGGGAGTAGAGGGAAAGGAAAAAACAAAATGTTTCTGAGATTCTGCTGATTAAGTAAAAGATATAGCTGTTGGCTAATTCTAACAACAATAAAAAAGTGACTTTAAGAATGCACTTTAAAATTATGGAAGCAAAAACAAAAAGGTGAAATAAAGACTTTCTCAGACAATAAAAAGCTTAGGAAATTTTTTTGCTTATAGCAACGCACTTTAAGAAATGCTAAAAACTGTTTTACTGACGGCAAGTGATACTAGATGGAAACTTAAATCTATGCAACTGAATAAAGAGTGCTGGAAAAGGTAAATATGTGGGTAAATATAAAATACTTATTTCTCATTTTAAAATATAAAAAGACAATTGACTGCTTAAGGCAAAAATAATAATACTTTATATTTTATAACATATATAGAAGTAACATATATAGAAGTAAATATTTATATTTATATTTTTATAACATATATAGAAGTAAAGTTTATAACATATATAGAAGTAAAGTTTATAACATATATAGAAGTAAAGTAAAGTAAAGTTTATAACATATATAGAAGTAAAACGCATGATAATAGCACAAAGCAAGGGAGACGGGTAATTAGTGTATATTGTTGTAAGGTTATTATATTGTGCAGTGATGCAATATTATTTGATGGTAGAATGTTATAAGTAAAGATGAATATTGCAAACTCTACAACCACCCCTGGTACCCTCAAAAAACAAACAAATAACAAGCAATTCAAAGAGATACAGCTCTAATGAAAAGCCAGTAGAGAAGATACAGTGGAATACTAAAAAAAAGTCAAAAGAATTAAGAAAAAAACGGGGAGAAAAAAAGAACATATGGGACAAATAAACAGCAAAGAGCAAGATGGCAGACTTAAATCCAACTATATCAGAAATTAAATTTAATGTAAGTGGCCTAAATACTCCAATTAAAAGACAAAGCCTTAGTGAAATAAGTCAAACAAAGAAAGGCAAATACTATATGATATCACTTATATATAGAATCTGAAAAATAATACAAATGAATGTATATACAAAACAGAAACAGATTCACAGACATGAAAAACAAACTTGTGGTTACCAAAGGGGAGAGGGAAGGGGGAGGGACAAATTAAGAGTATGGGATTAACAGGTACAAACTACTATACATAAACAACGAGGATTTACTGTATAGCACAGGGAATTACACCCATTATCTGTAATAACCTATAATGGAATATAACCTGCAAAAATACCAAATCACTATGCTGTACACCTGAAACTAATACAATATTGTAAATCAACTACACTTCAATAAAAAAAAAAGAAAAAGCCTGCCAGACAGGATAAAATGACAAAAGCCAACTACATGCATGTTAAAAGAGATGCATATTAAGTAGAAAGACACTGAAATGTTGAATGTTAATGGACAGAAAAAGATAAATATAAACCATAACAAAAGAAAACTGACATGGCTACATTAATACTGTCTTCTGGCTTGCATAATTTCAGACAAAAAGTCTTTCTCTTTTTTATATTTGTTCCTCTGTATATAATGTGCCTTTTATTTTTTCCTGTCTGCTTTTAGAATTTGCTCTTAATCATAGGCAATTTAATTATGCTAAGTCTTGAGGCATTTTTCTTTGTTTTTATCTTGATTAGGATTTGTTACTATTCTTAGATCCTTGGATTTATACTTGATCTCAGATTCACAAAAATGGTTTGCCATTTTTCTGCTTTCCCCGTTCTTCAAGGACTCCAATTACACATATGTAAACGTGTCTCATAGATAATAAAGGATCTTTACTTATTTTTCCAGCTACTTTTCTCTTTACGTTTCATATTAGAGTTTCTATTTGCTATGCCTTCTTCAAGTTCACTGATCTTTTCTTCGGCAGAATCCAATCAGCTGTTAAGTCCACCTGGTAACTTTTTATTTCAGATTTTGTATTTTTCAGCACTAGAAGTTACATTTATATAGTTTCATTTCTCTCCTCATTATGTTATGTATTCCTTTCATTCCTTGGCATATTTTTAATAGCAATTTTACAGTCAATTTCTACTAATATTATCATCATCATTCTGGTTCTGTTTTTATTAACTAATTTTTTCCTGCTGAATATGTCACATATTCTGCTTTTTTGCACAGCTGGTAATTTTTTTTTTTTTTTGCGGTACGCGGGCCTCTCACTGCTGTGGCCTCTCCCGTTGAGGAGCACAGGCTCCGGACGCGCAGGCTCAGCGGCCATGGCTCACGGGCCCAGCCACTCTGCGGCATGTGGGATCTTCCCAGACCGGGGCACGAACCCGTGTCCCCTGAATCGGCAGGCGGACTCTCAACCACTGTGCCACCAGGGAAGCCCTACTTTTTTTTATTGGATGCTGGATGTGAAAATTATGTTGTTGAGTGTCTGAATTTTTAAAAAAATTTTCTTTAAAAAGTGTTGAATTTTGCTATGGCTGGTAGGCAAATTATTTGCAGATCAGTTTGATCCTTTTGATGTTTAGTTATAAGCTTTATTAGGGTCGGCAGACAGTGGCCTTTACTCTAGGCTATTTTAGCACTATTACTAAGTTGCAACCTTTCTATGGTCTCTGCTGAATACTCCAGCTTTTCAATATGGTTTCTCCATTGTAACTAATTAGAAAATAAAACATCTCTCAGCCCAATGTGAGCTCTGGGAATTTTCTAGTTTATAGGTCATTTGCAAAGCCTTATGGAGTTCTGCACTACACACGTGCAGCTTAGTATTCAGCCGAAACCTCAACAGACCCTTATGCAGATGTGTACATTTTTGGAGCTCTAACTCTGCACGGTTCCCTCTTCCCCAATATTTTGCCTTGTAAATTCCATTCACCTTGGCATTCCCAAACTCCAATCCCTGTCTCTTTAGCTCAGTGAGACCACTGTCATCTGCCTGCTGCTCCCTTACTGTACTACAATATGGAAAGTACCTCTGGGCAGAAACCAATGGTGATCATCAGTTTCACTTTGTTTCATTTTTTCAAGTGTTACAGTCCTGACTGGTTTCCAATTTCTAAACACTGTTGTTTCAGATATTTTGTCCAATTTTCTAGTTGTTTATGGCTAGTCCAGTACCAGGTATTCTGTCATGGCTGAAAGAAGAAAACCTCTACACTTTCTCTTGTTTGTATCATTGAACCAATGAATCACATGAAAAATTACCTACCTCTGTACTTTTTAGATACATGACCCAATAAATTGCCTTTTTATTTTAAGACACTATGAGTTGGATTTTTCTGTTGCCTACAACCAAAATTTGTATCCTAAGTGATATACTATATAAAGACTTGGATTCATAGCTAAAAAGTGAAATATTTATTTAGTATTTTATTATTTTGCCTACATTTTTTCCCAGATTGATCTTTAGCAATGCAAGCATTGTTCTAATTCAGTTCAGTTGCCTTCTGTCAACTACAAATTGGCACTTGACATTGGCATTTGTCATCTACCTCTACAAGGATTAAACCATGTCCTGCTGCAGCTGCTGACTTTCAACACCCGCTGAAAGGAGTTCATTGTGGAGAGCAGAGATGAGGCACTCTGTGCTCTGGGAAAAACGAGCAGAACAGGTCTTCAGATAGTTAGATAATTTCAGGAGCTGATTTTATGAGCCCAATTCTTGTATCTCCTCTTATCTAGAAAAGTACTAAAATCCTTCATGGTGACATCTGTTCCTCATGACTAACAGTAACCTTCACAAGACTAGCAGAAACCTTCTGCAAAAAATATGTGCTTGATTTCATGTACTCTCCCTTCACCAAATTCACATATATACTGACCTTCCCCCCTACCTCTGTGGAGCAGTTTCTCAGAGCTAACTGAAATGCTGTCTCCCGGTCTATAGTCCTCATTTTGCCCCAGATAAAACTTAACTCACAACTCTCATGTTGTGCTTTTTTATTTTTAAGTCCACACTTCTATACACATTTACTGAAATGTGTCTACATACATTGAGCTAAATATAATTTGATGATATGCTAGATAACAAGAGTGTAAAGATAAAGTTACTGCTCTCAAGAAGCTGATAGTCTACTAAGGGGAGTTTACATATAAGCAAATAAGGACAATACAGGTTATTGTGGATTGAATTGTATCTCCTAAAATATGCAGAAGTCCTAACCTCTGATATCTGTGAATGTGAATTTAAGAATTTGGATAAAGGGTCTTTGCAGAGGCAATCAAATTAAGATGAGGTCATACTGAATTAGAGTAAGCCCTAATCCAAAGACTGCTTATCCTTATAAAAAGGAGGACATTTGGACACAGACACAGAGAGGAAAGCACCATGTGAAGACAGAAAGGCAGAGACACAAGGGAAGAAGGCCACATGACACAGAGAGGAAAGCACCATGTGAAGACAGAAAGGCAGAGACACAAGGGAAGAAGGCCACATGAAGACAGAGGCGGAGACTGGAGTGATTCATCTGCAAGCCAAGGAATGCTAAGGATTGCCAGCAACCACCAGAAGCTAGGAATAGACAAAGAAAGGACTGTCTTACAGAGCATTCAGGAAGAGCACGTCCCTGCCTACATCTTGATTTTGGACTTTCAGCTTCCAGAACTGTGAAAGAATAAATCTGTCTTGTTTTAAGCCACCCAGTTTGTGGTACTTTGTTATGGAAGCTCAAGAAGACTAATACAGTTTTATACACACAATGGTGGAAGCACATGGCAAAAATGTAGCACAGAGGAAGGAATAAAGCTTCTCCAGGACTCATAAGTGCTATGATGCATCTACTAAGTAGTGAGTAGAAGGACCAATTACTAGGCACCAATCCAAGTACTTTCCATCAGTCAGGAGAAGCCAGAAGGGAAGGGGAGGCAGAAAAATATTTCAAGAAATAATGGCTAAAATTTTTCCAAAATTGAGGAAAACCTTAAACCCACATATTCAAGATCATCAAATCTCAGGGGCTAAAAGCAAAAAGATTTCTCATGCACACAAAACTCACTGTGTTTCTGGGAGACCATTCCAGGTACTTGTCATGAAGGTGATGGCTCTGCAGGATCTGCCTCAGCTTTCCAGCCAACAACATCACACCATCCTCAGGATGGCCCCTAGTTGGTGATAAGCACGGCAATATATCAGGGCCTAGTCATTTCCTCCAAATGCAGAACTCCTCGGAAGGGCAATCTTTGCTCCAGAGTTCTGTCTTCCGGTGGCAGAGACTCTGTTCTGTCTGCCCTGTGGTCTGACAGCTCCTCCTGCCCCATCCCGCTCCCTCCCCCTTTCCTTTGTAACTTCTACTTCACAATAAAACATTTACACTTCTGACTTCATTACCACAACTGCTTCCTGGAGAATCCAACCCGTGATCCTCCTCTTAACTCTCCACCCCACCATCAAGGGAGGAATTTGGAAATCAAAGTAAGACAAATCGAGAAAGGTAATTTTTCTGGTTTGACTCACAAAGAGATACTTCCTGCTAAACTGAGAGCACGTTTTAATGAAAACAGACCCAGGTAGAAGGCAAAAAGTTTTTAGCACAATAAGAGGTATTACTGTGTAAGATACATGGCCTAAGTCATAGGAGGAATAGGCAGTCTGTGGTCTCAGAATACTAATTCCTGATAGAGTCAGCAGAAGCCAGCTGCAATCTCACTGGGAAGAGAGGCCAAACTGTTTCTCCCAGAATCCAGGAGCCAGAACCCCTTTTCCATTCTTTCAGAGCCAGGCCACAGCTGGGCAGAGGAAAACCCATCCACACCCAAGCAAGGTCTAGGTTGGCAGATTTCTGTAAGCCCCGCAAAAGCGGCTGGAGATGACACTCCTTATCTAGCAGGATTACCAACCTTCCCCCCAAACAGGTGATGTAAAGGGATCGTAGGCAGTAAAATCCTGACCAGCAGTGTAGTGGTACTGTGCTGCTCAAGGATGCTTACAGGAACATTCAGTGATGACATTTTTATTTTAAACTTTTACACAGGCTGCATTTACCTCCATCCCAGTTTAGTGTGGTTTAATCTGGGAAGCGAGGCATGGCAATGTTAGGAAGGGGCGGTTTCCGTTCCTGATCACCTGGTAGGTCACTGTCTGAGACAACCTTGGCTTCTCTTAATGATCCCTCCCTCCTGAGTGTCGCAAGGGACACCCCGGTGGAATAAGAAAGTATTCCCATCATACTGGTGATATGATGATCGGTCTGGGTGTAGAATTTCCTGGGTGCAAACTGATCTATTTTAATTTTATGAACCTCCGTAGTTGTCTTTTTTTATAAAGTGGTTTTCCAAAATGTACAGGATAAAACTCAAAATGCTTTGCATAAACCCCTTGGGCATAAGGTCCCTTCCTATATCCCAGCATCGTCTCCTGTCCCTTCTCATGGGCTGTCAGCTCATGTCATGATAACTTTCTTGCAGTCGGCAAAAGATATTTTGTTCATATTATTTCCTCTCTCTGAAATGATATCCACCCCACTGTCTATCTGGCTAAAATGTAACCAATTCTAGAAATTCAGCTCCTTGGAGCCTGCCTGCACCTTCTTCCTTCTCTCCTGGACCTGGCAGTGTCCTGTCCTATTGCTTTTCTCTGATCCTTTTTATATCTAATCACTGAGACTGAGAACTATGAGTTATTGATGGAGTTTATATAAAAGACTAAGATTTTGTGGCCACTAATGAACTCTTCTTGTAAATACGGTACACCTATTTCTAAACCTGTTCATATCATTCAGATGAATTGAAGTAGAAAAATCTGTGAAACAACAATAGTTTTAAAATATAATAACTTACTAAAATAAATCACTAATATAAATATCCCAATTGCTGTATTCTTTAGTACATATTCCTGAAAAAGGGGGCCTTATAGTTAGTTCATGAAATATATGATGGGCCAAAATCTCAACAGAGGAGTGAGGTAGAAATTTAAGTAATCAAATAGTTTTTAAATAGATTCTTCTTAGCAATCTCAAAATTTTGCTTCTGAAACTATTAGTCTAATTAAGAACTAACATTCTAGGGAATTCCCTGGCAGTCCAGTGGTTAGGACTTGGCACTTTCACTGCCATGGCCCGGGTTCAATCCCTGGTCAGGGAACTAAGATCCCACAAACCTCAAGGTGTGGCCAAAAAACAAACAAAAAAAAGAACAAAAAAAATCTAACATTCTAGTGCTAGTTCCACAGATGGAGTATGGGTAAAACACCAATAAGCTTCCCATCTCCTGAGACACAGTGGGGAAAAACAAGAATGGTCTTTGATAAGGTAGGGCGTTCATTCAGCATTAGAGCTTCTTACCATTTCTGATGGTAAGAGGGTAAGTGTCCACTGTCACTCGAGAGGGGGGATAGATTTGTTTCTGAAATGCCTAGGTTTCTAAGCAGCTAGATTCTTCTCCACTGGTTAGAGCAGGAGAACACTGGCATTGGCAGTCTCAACAGTAGTGGAACGGGCTGGCTGTGCATCCTGTCACCTCAGATTGTTCCTATAGGTAGGGACCATGAACTCTGGATACACCCAAGGTTCTGTCAAGCCTAACAGGTCATCCTGGATGTGGGCTACCCAGACACATTACCTGTTATTCTTTTCTTTCTTTTTGCTTTAATTTTCCACTTAAAAATTATCATTAAATGGGTAATATAATCACATGTTACACAAAAGGTATCAAATGCTATACCATGAAGAATAAGTCTCCCCACCCTTGTTTTCTAGCCAGCCAGTTCTCCCCCCAGATTCGAAAACTGTTATCCCCTGCTTGTGTGTCTTCTAGAGTCTTTTCTCCACAAATGGTAGCATAATATTCACACTGGAATGCACCCTGCTTTTTTACTTAATATCTTTTTGAGATTATTTCCAATCAACACATATATTTCATTCTCTTTTTTTAACAACTGCATATTATTCCATCAGCAAATGAATTTCATTCCCTAGCAATTGCAAATGCTAGAATGAATATTCTTTCAGCTTTTATGAGGTATAATTGACAAATAAAATTGTAATATAACATTAAAAGTGTACAATGTGATGATTTGATATATGTATATATTACACAAGGATTCCCACTGAGCTAACTAACATATCCATCACTTCTCATATTTACCTTTTTTTTTTCTTTTGGTGAGAATGCTCAAGTTCTACTCTCTTAGCAGATTTCAATTGTACGATACAGTGTTATCAACTATAGTTGCCATGTTATACATTAGATCCTCAGACTTATTCATCTTATAGCTGAAAGTCTGTGCCTTTTTATCAACCTATCCCATTTCCCCCACCTCACAGCCCCTGGCAACCACTTTTCTACTGTCTATGAGTTTGACTTTTCAAAAATTATTCCACATATAAGTGACCATACAGTGTTCGTCTTTCTCTGTGTAGCTTATTTCATTTAGCATAATGCCCTCCAGATTCATTCATGATGTGGTAAATGGAAGGATTTCCTTCTTTTTTTTTTTTTTTTTTTTTTTGGCCATGCCACGGGGCTTGTGGGAATCTTAGTTCCCCGACCAGGGATTGAACCTGGGCCCCAGCAGTGAAAGTGCTGACTCCTAACCACTGGACGGCCAGGGAATTCACTCCTTCATTTTTTAAGGTTGAATAATTTTCCATTGTATAGATACCAAATCTTCTTTACCCATTTATCCATCGATGGATGCTTAGGTTGTTTCCATATATTGGCTATTGTGAATAATGCTGCAATGAACATGGGAGTGCAGATAGCTATTTAAGATAATGATTTCATTTCCTTTGCATATATACCCAGGAGTGGGATAGCTAGATTATACGTTAGTTCTATTTTAAATTTTTTGAGGAACCTCCATACTGTTTTCCACAGTAGCTGTAGCAGTTTACATTCCCATCAAGTGTCCAAAGGCTCCCATTTCTCCACATCCTCACCGGCATTTGTTAGCTCTTACTTTATTGAAAACAGACATCCAAACAGGTGTGAGGTGATATCTCATTGTGGTTTAGATTTGCATTTCCCTGATTTTTAATGATTTTGAGCACCTTTCCATGTACACACTAACCATTTGTATGTCTTCTTTGGAAAAATGTCTATTCAGGTATTTTGCTCATTTTTAAATTGAGGGGTTTTTTTTGCTATTGAGTTGTATGAACTCCTTAAATATTTTGAATATTAACCCCTTAATGGATATGTGGTTTAAAAATATTTTCTCCCATTCCATAGGTTGTCTTTTCATTTGTTGATGGTTTCCTTTGTTGTACAGAAGCTTTCTGGTTTGATATAGTCTCACTTATTTATTTGTGCTTTCGTTGCCTTTGCTTTTGTTGTCAAATCCAAAGAATTATTGCCAAGACCAACGTCAAGGAGCTTATCACCTAGGTTTTCTTCTGGGAGTTTCAGGTCATACATTCAAGTCTTTAGTCCATTTTGACTCAATTTTTGTGTATGGTGTATGGTATATCCAGTTTTCCTAACACCATTTATTGAAGAGACTATTCTTTCCTCATTGTATATTTTGCCACTTTTGTCAGAAATTAATTGACCATATATGCATATGTTTATTTTTGGACTCTCCATTCTTTCATTGATCTATTTCTCTGTTTTTATGCCAATACCATACTGGTTTGATTACTCTAACTTTGTAATATAGCTTGAAATCAGGAAGTGTGATACCTTTAGCTTTGTTCTTTTTCCTCAAGTTTGCTTTGGCTATTTGGGGCCTTTTGTGGTTCCATAAGAATTTCAGAATTATTTTTTTCTATTTATGTAGAAAACACCATTGGAATTTTTTTTTGTTTTTTTTTTTGTGGTAGGCGGGGCTCTCACTGTTGTGGCCTCTCCCGTTGCAGAGCACAGGCTCTGGACGCGCAGGCTCAGCGCCCATAGCTCACGGGCCCAGCCGCTCTGCGGCATGTGAGATCTTCCCGGACCGGGGCATGAACCTGTGTCCCCTGCATCGGCAGGCGGACTCTCAACCACTGTGCCACCAGGGAAGCCCAACCATTGGAATTTTGATTGGGTTTGCACTGAATCTGTAGATCACTTTGAGCAGTGTGGACACTTTAACAATACTAATTTTTCCAATTCATGAAATGTCTTTCTATTTATTTGTGTCTTCTTCAATTTTTTTCATTTGTGGTTTATAGTTTTCAGTGTACAGAGCTTTCACCTCCTTGGTTAAATTTATTCCTAAGTATTTAATTCTTTTTGATGCTATAGTAAATGGAATTTTTCTTAATTTCTCTTTCTAATTGTTCATTGTCAGTGTATAGAAACACAACTGATTTTTGTATATTGATTTTGTATCCTGCAACTTTACTGAATTTATTTGTTCTAACAGTTTTTTTAGTGGAATCTTTAGAGTTTTCTACATATAATATCACATCATCTGCAAATAGAGACAGTTTTACTTTTTCCTTTCTGATTTGGATACCTTTTATTTCTTTTTTCTTCTTTTTCTTTTCTTTCTTTTTTTAAAAATTCCTAATTGCTCTGTCTACTAATGCACAACAATGCTGTATAAAGTAGCTTTGGCCATCAAATAGTTTTCTCAATAGTCATAATACTAGCAAATCCACATTCATAATTAAATATATACCTAAATATTTGCATCAGTTACATACTTTCCCCAAACACTAGAAGCTTTACTTGAGTCACAGGGAAAGATTGTCATCTAGTGTTTTTAAGGCAAAAGAAATATATGGCAGCTGATTATTTTAGCAGATATGCATCATTTCCTTAACTTTGGCCCTTAATATGAGTTTTATCTTGATTGAAGCCAACTGGAGAACCATCTTATAACTTTCAAATCATAAACTGCAGTACTCAGAACTAGTGGATAATAGAACTTCCCGTCTGAGCTGCTACTGTCCACTCTGATGAATCAACTGAAAAAATTCTGTAGTTAGACAATAGAAATTGCAAATATTTCTAATCACCAAAACTATAATATTCTTTAAAAAAATTCTTTTGAATAAATATATAGCATACTAACTTTCTATCTGAATTAGTTTTCAGGTGCTGTAATTAGTATTGCCAAGCTTAGAATGATAGTTTTTGACTTGGATTATGTTCATTAAGATGCTCAAAAATGTGACGAACATAATCCAAAACTGCAAGGTTCACGTGAAATATAATGTGTACGGTGAACATTAATAGGTTCAAAGAAAAAAGTCACTAGTGTTTAATTACTGTTAGAATTTAATGCTAAATAGTAAGAACAGTAGAGTAACATTGGTTTATGCTTACTTTCTCCAATAGTATCCTGTGACTGCAATGAAAACAAACTGCTTAGTAAGTGGAATATACACAGAACTACATTTTCTGTAGAGGTAGGAATCTGTTTATAAGAGATAGAGACTAAATTTGAAGTGAAGAACTCATCTTATTTTGAATAGAGGAAAAACAAAATCTCTCTATTTTGGCATTGTTTTCTTTTTGGACTTTATTTGAATATATTAAGTCTAATTTAATATGAAAAATTAAATTAGATTAAGGTGATAGAGAAAATTATTTGTATTTAAGAGTTTGTTTTGTTATTTAGTTTTTGTGTGAACTTGGTCTGTCTTCCATTAAATAAACATTTCAGAATATTTTATCTCTCTTTAATTTTTTGATTCTTACAAAGTGGTCATATTTAAAATAAGCCCTACAACCTGAAATAACTGTTCAGAGAATTATAATTATTTTTAACATCGTTATTGGAATATAATTGCTTTACAATGCTGTGTTAGTTTCTGCTGTATCACAAAGTGAATCAGCTATATGAATACATATATCCCCATATCCTCTCCCTCTTGCATCTCCCTCCCACCCTCTCTATCCCACCCCTCTAGGTGGTCACAAAGTACCGAGCTGATCTCCCTATGCTATGCGGCTGCTTCCCACTAGCTATCTATTTTACATTTGGTAGTGTATATATGCCCATGCCAGTCTCTCACTTCGTCCCAGCATCGCCTTCCCTCTCCCCATGTCCTCAAGTCCATTCTCTGTCTGTGTCTTTATTCCTGTCCTGCCCCTATGTTCTCCAGAACCTCTTTTTTTTTTTTTTTTTTTAGATTCTATATATATGTGTTAGCATACAGTATTTGTTTTTCTCTTTGACTTACTTCACTCTGTATGACTGACTCTAGGTCCATCCACCTAAATACAAATAACTCAATTTCATTTCTTTTTGTGGCTGAGTAATGTTTCATTGTATATATGTGCCACGTCTTCTTTATCCATTCATCTGTCGATGGACACTTAGGTTGTTTCCATGGTCTGGCTATTGTAAATACAGCTGCAATGAACACTGTGGTACACGACTTTTTTTTTTTTTTTTTTTTTTTGCGGTATGCAGGCCTCTCACTGTGTGGCCTCTCCCGTTGCGGAGCACAGGCTCCGGACGCGCAGGCTCAGCGGCCATGGGTCACGGGCCCAGCTCCTCCGCGGCGTGTGGGATCTTCCCAGACCGGGGCACGAACCTGTGTCCCCTGCATCGGCAGGCGGACTCTCAACCACTGCGCCACCAGGGAAGCCCCCCATGACTCTTTTTGAATTATGGTTTTCTCAGGGTATATGCCCAGTAGTGGGATGGCTGGGTCATATGGTAGTTCTATTTTTAGTTTTTTAAGGAACCTCCATACTGTTCTCCATAGTGGCTGTATCAATTTACGTTCCCACCAACAGTGCAAGAGGGTTCCCTTTTCTCCACACCGTCTCCAGCATTTATTGTTTGTAGATTTTTTGCTCCATTTATTTTTTAAACTTGTTTTACTTGGCATTTCTTAAAATAAGTGATGGAAAATATAACAACTTTGAAATGACGATTCTGCCCAAAATTAAACACAAAACTTCAACAGTTTGTGGAAATTAAACTTACTATACCTGAAATGATGCTGCTTTGGAACCAGATCCATGTAGGGTGGCCCACCCCTGCAAATAAGAAGGGCCTTCCAAATTCAGGCTCAAGAACCCTCCTTGGGTCAAGGTTATAGTCACCAACTGTCATTGGAAAAGCATGAGCTCAGACCTCTTTTTCTAGCAGTAATCATGTATCAGTCAAGATCCAGCTAAAATCTCTGGCCCAATTTGGTTAAGAAAGCCAAGGAGGGATCAGACCCAGCAGCCTGGCCTCAATAGTACCATGTGCTACTGTATTACCTTACAACTCACCATAACAGGCCAAGAGGAGAGCTCAGAGAACCCTCTCCTACTAATGCGCTTGTTTTCTTGGGAAGTCCCCAGACCACATTATATTCAATATAGTTTATTCTTGTAAGTCTGATCTGGGTTGTATTTTAGATCAACCCACTTATTCTCAGTTCAAGGGATCCTTCCTTAAACAGACACAATTGTTCAATTTCTTTTTTAAAAACAAGCTAAATGCCAGAAGCCAACTCGGGGAATGTCTTCATGTGCAGGCGTTACTCCCACAGCAGTTCCTGCTGTGTATCCACAAGCATAGGTTACACATTCTGTGTAGAGGGCTGGTCAGTGGTGGGGAAGTCATTCTGGAGCATCCTTCACAAAATGAGATGTTATCTCAAGTGGATAAGTTGTCTCAGACTTTCTGTAAGTGGGATGCATCCTATTTTTTCTCTTAAACCTCTAACCTGTAACAAACAGGAAGATTATCTCCACAGTGCAAATTATAGAAACTTGAGTTCAGAGTCCAAGAATGTAAAACCTAGACTAAGAACTAAATGACTACTACATATGGAACCAGTCCACTAAGTTAAGCTGATTTTAAAGGCCTGGAGTCAAGTACATGATGAGTAATGTTTACTTTGTAATTCTATCTTTCAGGCTTTTCAATGATCTTTTTTATGGTGTGGCTGCCTTTAGTGTGAGAGGATCTTATTTTTAGCAGTGGGAGCTTAGTCGTATTACCCTTTTGAATGGCCAGCAGGGCTCCCCACTGTTTCATGACCATTTGCAGAACAGTGTCAGTCTCTGGGGCCCTTCATTTTTTTCTCCCCTGGTACAACAAGACAAATGCACTGAAATTGTGCCAAGATTTCGCTTCAACCCTAGCATGAGATAAAGAGGATTTACAGGCAAAGAACTCCCTTGAACAGCAGCCAAAAAAGCAGATAACTTTTAAATAACACAATGTGGTGGAAGAAACTGCCTTGTGGCAGTCTACGGTGGAGGAAAATAGCAACTATTTACAGTACATGTTGGCAAACTATCTGTTTAAGCTCTAGAAAAGGTGAAGGGTTACCATACTGTTTATGCGTTTCCTTACACCGCTAACACTGAATTCAATGTTACAAACAGAAGTCTTACATTTTTATTGTTTATCTTTAACCAAGTTCAATTGATTTACAACAATCAACCACCTAAGTCAATTTGAATGGAAATGAATTCAAAGGATACATTAAAAGGAACATATTATGATAAATTACCTAATATTATACAGAGGTACCCCCTCCACTTTAAGCGAATTTAGATTTATAAAGTAGATAAATAATATATAATTGCTTTCTTTTACTGAAGGGCTCTTTTCTTTTTTTACATAAAATGATTCATCCTCAGATTTCTCTAAATAGTGAACTCTCAATGTTCTTAAAGTATAATTAGATTGCAAAAATTCTTTTCAAAAACATATTTTCTGGAACATATCTATTGAATCAAATGAAGTTTGTTATGCTAAGACTCTCAAGTCGTTAACATGGGAGAGTTGATGGTGTTGTGAGGTTTAATTAGTTTACAAAACCACAGTACTTGTGGGTGGAGCATGACAGTGATAATATCTAAAGACACTGATTTTTGTTGTTGTTGTTGTTTTGTTTTGGCCATGCAGCTTAGTTCCCTGACCAGGGATCAAACCTACCCTGGAAGTGAAAGCCCAAGTCCTAATTCTCAAGGCAGTATACATTATTATATTTCCTGTGATCTTTCCAATGTTGGCTCATGTTCATTAACACACTCAAAATATTAGTTCATACATTTTTAAAAATTAATTAATTTTATTTTTGGCTGTGTTGGGTCTTCACTGCTGCACGCGGGCTTTCTCTAGTTGTGGTGAGTGGGGGCTTCTCTTGTTGCGGAGCACGGGCTGTAAGTGCGTGAGCTTCAGTAGTTGTGGCACTCGGGCTCAGTAGTTGTGGCACTCGGGCTCAGTAGTTGTGGTTTGCGGGCTCTAGAGCGCAGGCTCAGTAGTTGTGGCACAAGGGCTTGGTTGCTCCGCAGCACGTGGGATCTTCCCAGACCAGGGCTCGAACCCATGTTCCCTGCATTGGCAGGCGGATTCTTAACCACTGCGCCACCAGGGAAGTCCCAGTTCATACATTTTTTAAGCCAACAAACCAACCTTCCAATTTTCAAAGTAAGAATTATCTATACCCACACTTACAGCCAAAATTTTAATTCTTTTAGCTCAGAAGCTCTTGAGAAAATTTTTCATTGGTCATCCTCTTTGGTATGAACTGGCAGAGTGTTTTTTTAATCTTAATTTTTGCATAAAGCTGTAAACAGCTATGACTGCAGTGGCTTGGATTCACCATTTTGAGACTATCATTTAATGTAGAATATGGATCCATGGAAAATCTTTACACCAACATTTCTCTGTAATCAAAACATTGAGTTCTTTCACTGATAGGATTTTGGGAACAAACTACAGATGTAAACCCTTTAACCTACAATTAAACCATCAATACATACATTTAAGCAGTATTCCTAATACATCTTATTTGTTTCAAAATATTCATTAGCACTTTAAATATTTTACCTTAAGGTCTTTGTTTTGGTGCCTCTTTGCAGAATAAATAATGTCTTTTTTGAAGCATTACTCTTCAGGTTATGTAACTAGATCTATTAACTCGTCACACTTCATAATGTCTGTGGATTCATCAATCATTTGATTTAATTATCTTCTAGATTAGCGCTATCTTTATGGCACCTCACATGCCATAAATGCATCTACTTATGGTGCTCTTCAAAAATCACATCTTTTCGTTGCCTTTGCCTTGCTGGTCCCGAACACAGACAATTTTCACAGAGGCTGTTAAACTGAATGATTCTGCAATTGTGCGTGTGTGACTTGGCTTTAGCTATGAAATTGAGCTTAATTTCATAAAGGTATAACTATTTTCATAAAAGAATTTCATTTTTTATTTTGAGCTTGCAGATGCTTTAAGAAGTTTAAATCTTTCTCTCTTCAAGGTCTAAGTTGTGTGGAGTGGAGCTGGCCTGATTCGTTAGGCACTATTGCTTCACTTGATAACTTTTCCATGACAGCAACAACCAAAAAACTGGCTGAGGCAGAAAAGAATTAATGAAGAAGGTAAATGCTAATTGGAGAAAATCCTCCTTATTCTGCATGAAAGTGACTTAAACTTCCTGATTCCTTGGCTTTCTTGTTTGGCCACTTCTGTAGTATTTTTCGCAAGCTTTATTGAGATATAATTGACATACGGCATTGTATAAGTTTAAAGTGTACACTATGATGATTTGATACATGTAGGTATTATAAAATGATTACCACAATAAGGTTAGTTGATATATCCTTCACCTCATATAGTTAACATTTTGTTGTTGTTGTTGTTATGATGAGACTATTAAAGCTCCATTCTTATAGCAACTTTCAAGTATACAATACAGTATTGTTAACTATAATCACCAGGCTATACTTTACATCCCTGGAATTTATTAATCTTATAATTGAAAGCTTATACCTTTTGATCAACATCTTCCCATTTTCCCAGACCCCTCAGCCCCTGGCAACATCATTCTATTCTGTTTCTATGAGTTCGATGCTTTTAGGTTCCACATATAAAGTGAAATTATATTGCATTTGTCTTTCTCTGTCTGACTTATTTCACTGAGCATAATGCCCTCAAAGTCCATCCATGTTGGCATAAATGGCAGGAGTCCCTTCGTTTTATGGCTGAATAATCTTCCATTGTACATAGATACACATTTTCTTTATCCATTCATCTGTCAGTGGACACAAGTTGTTTTCACTTCATAGTTATTGTGAGTTATGCTCTGCAGTATTGTTTTGAAAGTCATCTCTGAAATATCAGCCTAGAACCTGTTTCTCCAGCCTTTGCAACAATGCTATAAATCTCTAATTCCCTGCTAACTAGAACAGATTTTGTTGTCTGCAATGGGACTTCAAATGACACAGTAATTGAAACTAGAAGTGATTATTGATCTTAGAAGTTCAAAGATGTAAATCTGGGACTGGCTATTTGACCTGATTGAATTTGAAAACTGAATAGTTGCTTACTTTGAAAGGATGGCTTATTGGGAGACACTTGTGGTCTCCTAAAAAGAAGTACCTATTGAAGAGTTCTGACAGAATAAGTGACTACTGCCACAGCACAGTGTGGTGGACAGAAGGGTTACAAGGGATGTGGGGAGGGTGAACTACTTCTAATTATATTTAGTAGTTCTGAGACAGAAAATGACAGCTTTAAGATCCCAGTAGAAGCCGTGGCTAGAGAACCAGAGAGTGCCTATGCCTGCCCCACAATGATCTCTTATCTGTTATAACCATGGTCTGGATCTGTAGATATCTGGTTTATAATGTGTGCTGAATTCAGAGCTTCACCAGGCTTCTGAGAAGGCCTAGAAGGAATGACCAACCTAGTAGCAATGAGCAACGCTAGTGTTTAGATTATGGTCTCTAAATTTCATTTTCCACTATAATGAACCAGGTCCAAAAATATTTCCAAATTATATATATGATAAATGACCTGATCCAGAATGTATAGCAAATTCTTGCAACTCAGTAATAAGACAAACAGCCCAATTAAAAGTAGGAAAAATATTTGAACAGATGCTTCACAAAAGAAAATGCAGAAATGGTTAACAAGTACAGAGAATCAGCTCATCATGATTAGTCATGAAGGAAATGCAAATTGAAACCAGAAGGAGATAGCACTACATACCCAATAGGAAGACTAAAATTAAAAGCCCTGACAATATCAAGTGTTGTAGGGCATATAAAGCAACTGGATGTCTGACTCATTGCTGATGGGAATGCAAATATAGTATAGTTCCTTTGGAAAACAGTTTGGCAAGTTCTCATAACATCAAACACACACATGGCATAAGATCCAGAAATTACACTCTTGGGTATTTTCCCAAAGAAGGAGAAACATATGTTCACACAAAAACCTGTGTATAACTGTTTAGAGCAGATTTATTTATAACAGTCCAAAACTGCAAAGAACCCAAATGTCCATCAACCAGTGAATGGATGTTGTACATCCATGGAGTGCAACACTACTCAGCAATAGAGAGAAACAAACTATTGATACATGCAACACCACGGACAGATCTCAAAAGTATTTGCAAAGTTAAAGAAGTTAGACCAAAAAGGTAGTGTACTGTGTGGTTCCATATATAAGATGTTCATAAACATGCAAAATTAAAGGGAGAGAAAACGGATCAGTTGTTCCCATGGAAGTGGGATGGAGAGAGAGATTTGACTTCAAACGGGCATGAAGGAAATTGAGATGATGGAAATGTTCTATATCTTAATTGTGGTAGTGGTCACACAACTGTAAACATTTGCCAGAACTCATCCAACTGTATAAACAGGACCTCAAAAAAAACAGACATGTGCAGTAAAGACTAAGTCTGTGGGGAAAAACAGAATCAAAACAGCAGTTTTAATTATTTCATGAAAACCCTTTACAATTTGTTATAACACCGAATTTTCAGGATGGGCTGGTATGACGTGTTGGTTCAGAACATGACTGACAGTCAAGCTGACCTCAGCTCAACTCCTGGCTCTGCCATTTATTGATAGAGTGACCTATGCCAATTACTTCATTTGTAACTTACAGGGTTATGGTGGGGGTTTAATGCTGCATTTTAACCACTTCATAATTGTCTGGCTCATAATAAGTACTCAATAAATGAGTTATTTGGAGAATATTCAGAAACAGCCAAGGTGGGGAGACACACACATTAACAAACAAATTACAATATCATGTGAAAATAGCAGAAATAGAGCAGGTGTAAGGTACAAAATGAGAAATGTTTATTATGTTTGGAGAATTAAGACTTTCGGGAGGAAATCATGACTAAAATAAATTTTGAAAGACAGATAGGTTTCAGGTTGATTAGGAGAGTTAAGGGCATAAAATGTCATGGTGTCCTTGAAGAATTATGAGCAGTTTGCTATTTTTTTTTTTTGAGTGATTAGAGAAGCTATTGCAGTAGGGAGGAGTCAGCCAGAACAAGGTCTTGAATGCAAATTTAGGAATCTTATTGCATCTCATCATGTATGTGGTGGAGTGACTGGGGACCAGCGAGGAGAGAGACAAATTACAAAGATTACCTGGGTCATCCTGGAGAAGATGGACTGAAGCCAGGAGAAAGTTAGAGGATGGGAGACGTGTCAGAAGGCTTGTTTGATGAAATCAAGCAAAGGATGGTGACACTCTGTACCCAGGCTATGGGAATGGAAAAGTGAGAATAAATTCAAGAGACTTTTAAGGGAATACAAATAACTGCATACGAGGGAGAATAAGTCTAGAATGACTGTCAGACTTCATGCTTGGGTATCTAGGTGGGTGGTGGTACCCCTTGATAAATAGAAAAATGTTTATATTGGGAAAATAATGAGTTTAGGTGGTAAACACCTGTGGACATCCAGGTGGAGCTTTCCATAAAAAGAAGGATACATGATATAAAATATAGGTAACCAACAAGGACCTACTGTATAGCACAGGGAATTATACTCAATATTTTGTAATAACCTATAAGGGAAAAGAATCTGAAAAACAATACATATGTACATATATATATATATGTGTATGTATATATATATATATGGGAATCTCTTCGCTGTACCCCTGAAACTAACACAACATTGTAAATCAACTATACTTCAATTTTAAAAAAAGAAGGCTATATGAGCCTATAGCACAGTACTGGAGTCTGGTGGGGAGCTATATATATGGCATTTGAAGTCACAAAAATAAGTAAGATCACCCTGAAAAAGCTATAGTATAACAAGAGAAGCAGGGACAGATCCTTGGGAAATATCAACATTTCAGGCTGTACAGAAAGGACCTTAAATAATGCTTATGAAACTAGGAGGATCAAGGAAACCCAGGAAGGTGTTTCAAGTATGAGGTATCATCAAGAGTGTTATTTGCAGCAGCGATGTCAAAAAAGATGAAGTCTAAGTAACAGACAATGGATTTGGGTAGTTTTAGTGGTAGGACCAAACCAGATCCTATGGCTTGAAGAGTGAATGTAGGTTAAATATGTGGAAGTATCAAATGCAAGCTACTTTGGGGGAAATTCATGGTCAAGAAGAGAAAGAGAAAAACAGAATGATAGCTAGAAGGAGCTACAGGTTCAAAGGAGGCTTTTTGTTTTTTCTATGAGGCAAATGAGAGACTTCACAGTATTCATATACTGAAGGGAAGACAGAGAGAGGCTGAAGATAACAGGAGTGTATTATTCAAGGTCCAATCAGGAGATGGAAATCACATGTTATTTGACCATACAAAATCTAATATAAAGAACTGTTAAATATGTATAAAGCTGTTTATCAGGTAACTAAAAAGGTAAGAAGAGGACATAAAGAGATAGGAAAGAAGCAATTGTCAGAAGCATCTAACACTCTTAGGACTGGGAGGCCAACGGAGACAGGTAGCAGATGGAGTTCAAAAAGCCTGAGGGGAATTCAGGAGAGGGAGAGATTTTTTTGCTAAGATCAATCAAAGAGTATTTTATGAAGATGGCATTGGAGCTGGGCTTCATTATGCAGAAATGAAAGAATATTCCAGAAGTTGTGCAAGTTGCCCATGACCTGGCAAATGGTGAATACTTAATAAATATTTGTTGAATAGATGAAATGATGAAGGAACAGAGTGAGCAAAAATCTAAAGGAGAAAAAGCATGGAAAAATTTGGGGGAACAGTAAGTTTCGCTGGGGCTTGTGTTTGGGACAGGGGCGGGCTGCACAGATAGAACTGGGTGGGGGGCAGATGGCTTTGAAGAACAGGCTAACGAGCTTAGACTTTACTTTAGGAAGCCGCTCAAGTCTGAGTAGGGGAGTGAGATGACCAGGGCAATAATTTCCGGAAGGTTGATCTGTGGTACCAAGAAAGCACTGGAAAGAGAAACCGAAACCATCACTTAGAAGGCAAAAAATGATGACCTAGACTGGGGTGACAGTAAAGATTTAAGAGAGGGAATAGACAGGGGACAAAAAGTGGAGGGCGGATTGCTTTAAGTGCTGATTGGCGTTGGGGGAGGAGGGGGAAGGGAAACGGAAGTTCTAGGCTATTGGGAGAAATGGCAGAAAGAGGAAACAGGTGTAAGAGGAGGAGGTTCTGAAGGGACATGATACGTTCTGTGGGGACAGACTGGACACCCTCGTGCATGGAAAGTTAGCAATGCAGGTCTGCAGCTCGGCGGAGTCCGGGCAGAAGGTGGCGATTTGGAAGTCACCTCACAGAGACTCTGGCCGAGGCCTGTCGCTGGGAGAACGCATCCGCACCTCAGAGTATGTGAATCCATAGCCAGTCCTCCGGCCAGCTGCTGAGGCGGCCCAGCCTCCCGATTTACACTTGTCTCTAGGGCTGGCCCTCAACAACTGGAAGGAGAGGATTCCCAGTGTTTATCCTGCCCCGAAGCCCGGGACTTACGTACAGAGGTCGCACACGGTTCCTCGGGTACCTACCTCTACTCGCGAAGGCGAATGGAGCGCCTCGGGAAGCCGAGCGCGCGCTTCCACTGACGCGGCGCACGCGGGCGCGCATTGCGCAGGCGCGGCACGCTGTCGCCTAGCAACCAGGCACAACAGTGGACTAGAGACGCGAGCTGGCTGCAGCCGGTGCAGTTGGCCAGGTCTGAGAAGCCGCTGCCCGGCGGGATCTCCCTGCAGGTAAAGGCGGGAGGGCGGCTGCACCGCTACCCCTGCGGTTTGAAGAGAGACCCAGGGTAGAGGCCCCAGTAGCCTTTGGGGAAGGAGACAGTGCCCCGCGTGTGGGGGGCATCTGGGGCAACTGAGGGAACACCTCGTAAGGACCTGTGGGTCCCTGCCTTACGCCCGCAGTGTTAGGCTGTGGTCCCCGTGGATTTCATAAGTGTGCCAGCCGCCTCCTATTTAACAAAGAGGTGACAAAACTGAGGCCCAGAGTGAGGATCTGAGGGTCTAAGATTCCGTTACTTGACTCTGAGCAACTCAAAAAGTGGGCCCCCAATTGTTCTAGCCCTTCTCAAAATAAATCTCGTTAGAAAATGTTTAAGATCGCATAGGCTGAAAGTTCACAAAGAAGATCAATAAATTCGTGAAAAAATGTGACTCCTTTCCAATAACCAAGAAGATGCATATTCAAAGCAGATTTGTTTTCATGTCCAATGCCGTGAAGTTCATACCTTTTCACCTAGTAGTTATTTTACTACTAGGGATTTCTCCTAAAGAAACAGTTGCAGATGTGGATGAAAATTTTATTGTATAAGAGTGTTCATTTGCAGCCTTGTCCATAATTCCAGAAAATTGGAAACAAATGCTCAACAACAGGGGACTGGCTAGATGGTGGATTTTAAAATATTATTTTAAATGACATGCTGATCCACTAATGATGATTGAAGCAATAAATGGAGAATGAGATTTCATGAACTTGTCCATTAGTTTAAGAATTTAGTAAGAAAATGGTCCCAGGAGGGAAGTTGAGAATAGCAGATAGAAATCCAGGTAAGATGGTAAAATCACTATAGAAAATACACAAAAAATGAGCTATATCCAAATAGTGCTGATCTCCCTGAACTTATTTCTGAGTGATTTTTTAAAAATTCCATATTCCCTTCCTTGTTTTCCAAATTCTCTGTAGTGAAATGTTCCACCTTTATAAGTGAACAGTAGACACAGAATTATACACTTAAAAATAGTTAAAATGGTAAATTTTATGTGATGTATATTTTAGCACAATAAAAATATCAGTGGGCAGGTGGTAAAATAGTCAAGGAAAACAGGTTTAGTTTGCTTCAAAAAGTCAGAGATTTATTTTCTTAATTTGACGTCTCTGTAGCTTTAAAGGGAAATGAGTCTTTAAAGAATAAAATAAGGTAATTTAGTTATACCACGTTGATTACAAATTTAAAAAAAACCTTAGGGTCATCTCTGGGGTACACTGCCCCTGGACTATGTCTGCTGTGTATTTTCTCCCCTGTTAACTGTTATATCCAATATGGTAAAAACAAAAACAAAAACAAAAACAGGGGCTTCCCTGGTGGCGCAGTGGTTGAGAGTCCGCCTGCCGATGCAGAGGACACGGGTTCGTGCACCGGTCCAGGAAGATCCCGCATGCCACGGAGCGGCTGGGCCCGTGAGCCATGGCTGCTGAGCCTGCGCGTCCGGAGCCTGTGCTCCACAACGGGAGAGGCCACAACAGTGAGAGGCCCGCGTATGGCAAAAAAACCAAAAAAACCCAAAATGCTTCCTACTTCACCATATTGCCAAGGGCCAGTTCTCTGTAATCCTGTATGTTTAGGCTATTCCAGCCTCTGTATTTTTCAGTGTGCAATTACTCAAAACCACTATCCTGAAATGGGAAAAATAAGTTCCTGAGTGAAAATCAGATGACTTCAAGTAACTTTCTATGAGTGTAATTTACTTGCTTCTTGAATGTTATTCATAAGGAATTCTTTTGTAAAGCAAAGGCTGCTATATCTTGGAATTGGTTATAAAGAGCTGTGAAATCTCTTTTTCCTAGAGAAATCACAGGTCAGATTTTCATCTGTCCAGAATAGTCTGTGTGTCTGCCTGAAACATTATAGGCACAAAGTCTGGGATCTGTGTGCTTTTCAAGTATCTGTGAAAGAAAGATATTTGGGGTCTGAAAAAAAGCATTTGGTCTAAAATATGAAAAGAAAATTCAAAAATATTAAGTGTTTTATTAATATTAAAATTACATTTGAAAACAATTTTCTTATTTTGCAAGAATTTCCAGGTGTACAAACTGATGAGTCATTTCAAATGCAAAATTTCAAATCTTTTTTATGATGAAAATTATATTTAACAGGGGATGTGGGTGTATTTTAATGTTTTAACATATTAGGTATAGCATGAGGTAGTGCATAGCATAAGCTTGCCCAGGCCCTCAAGGATCTTGAAATTTATGTGACTTCAAGTTAGGGACCTGAAATAGATGTCTTTCAGAAGTCACTATGAGTTTCTATGAACATGTGGCTTTTTAACTTATGTGATCAATTCTTGGAGTTGCTGTTGTCCCTTGGCAAGCCATCTGAACTAACCCTGACATTGTAGATTCTCTCCAAAGATTTCCTACTTCCCAAAATTTTCTTGAGACTATTGTAATTACCTTGAGACTAGAATATACCATCTGAGATTGCCCTAATACCAAACATAACCCCACAAACTCTCATTGGAGAAAACATGAAAGATTTCTAGGGTTATTTATTTATTTTTTGCGGTACGCGGGCCTTTCACCGTTGTGGCCTTTCCCTTTGCGGAGCATAGGCTCCGGATGCGCAGGCTCAGCGGCCATGGCTCACGGGCCTAGCTGCTCCGTGGCATGTGGGATCTTCCCGGACCGGGGCACAAACCCGAGTCCCCTGCATCGGCAGGCGGACTCTCAACCACTGTGCCACCAGGACAGCCCTAGGGTTATTTTAACAGTCACCATCTTGGAAAGTTCTCTGTACCTAGGTGGAGTTAGTAACCCCAGTTTCCCTAGAATACATCTTTTGAGATTCTCAATTACTTTTTTATTGAGCTATGGAATACATTAGAGAAAACATTTTTTATATGGAATACATTAGAGAAAACATTTTTTTATATGGGAAAATGACACAAATGTTCACTTGGTAGATCTTGGATATCATTCAGAAAATAATTACCCCCAGGAACAACAGAGTTAATGATTTTTATAAATGTCAAATGCCCAGTATGTACCAGACCCTGTTCTAGGTGCTTGGGATAGATCAGTGCAAGAAAGCAGACAGAAATCCCTCCTTTTGTGGCAGAACATTCCTGCAGATCTCAAAAGTAATTTAGATTTAGTCTCCCAAGCCCTACACAAGTGAGCTATAAGCATGGTAAACCATTACCTGTTATGTAAGTAAAATTTATGTCATTTATGTCATTAATGTATTCTCCTTCTTTCCAAACTGGAAGCCAGGACAAATGCCCAACAATCTTATCAATAAGTTCCTTTAAAATTGTGAAGTCTGGGATGTAGGTAACATATTTGTATATGTATTGCACATATTTGTATATGTGCAATAATTTCTACATATATTGCCTAGTTTCTTTTTAGGTAAAATTTAGAGGACGAAGTACATCTCCTCCTAGGAATGCAGGTAAGTGAGAGATTTGTACATATACAATGTACAAATGACATTTTAACCATTTGTGGCATCTTTTTCCAGAATGGGTAAAAAGATAAAGAAGGAATCAGAGCCCCCTCCCAAGGATGTGGTAAGTTTCTGATTTGAATACTAGCAGCATGTTAACAACCAGTTTTAAAAATAAACTGTTGAAACAGTTTGGCATGTACCAGTATATACATGAGTGCACGGTGGCAGAAGTCCAAAGTCTGACTAATGATAAGATTAGTCAGAGAAATCTAACATTATGTAAACAAACATTTACAACATTGTCATTACTTGATTAGCACAATTAGAGAGTAATTATTGGCTTTTCCAGTATGTGGATGGCATGTTTATAAGCCTAGTTAATGAACAAATAGTTTTGGTTTGTTCTTTCAAATACTTTAAATTTACATTTGCCAGTCTCTCATTAATGTTAATTATCCAAATGAATTTTAAAAAATGACTGGAAGTTATGCTATAGCTATTAGGTATGTACGTGAGGTTGTCTTAAGATGACTATTTGGACATTAGAAGTCCTGTATTTTCCAATTCTATGGAGAGAAAAATCTGTGTTCATCACCTTTTTCTCTTTCCAGTGCTTGAATAATGCATTCCCCACAACACAAAACCTTGTCTCTCCCTTTTAAAAGCAGGGTTCAACAATGTCCAATAGGTTGGTCATTTGGGACAAGGTGATCCTAGAAGTTGTAAAATAATTTAAAGTGATCATGGTAAATAAGCATGGATCATACAAAAAATTATTTCCATAGCGGTAGTGATTATAGAAGTAACAAAAATGTTTTATAATAAAAACTTAGTTAAATAAATTATTCCATTTTGATAAAATGATGTCACTGAATATTTGATAGCATGGGAATATGATCACAATATTTGAATTAAAAAGCTATGATATAAAGAGGAAAGAAATTGAGTTATTTGTAGTGAGGTGGATGGACCTAGAGTCTGTCATACAGAGTGAGGTAAGTCAGAAAGAGAATAACAAATACCGTATGCTAATGCATATATATGGAATCTAAAAAAATGGCACTGATGAACCTGGGGGCAGGGCAGGAATAAAGACGCAGACGTAGAGAATGGACTTGAGGACACGGGGTGGGGTAAGGGGAAGCTGGGATGAAGTGAGAGAGTAGCGCTGACATATATACACTACCAGATGTAAAACAGATAGCTAGTGGGAAGCAGCCGCATAGCACAGGGAGATCAGCTCAGTGCTTTGTGACCACCTAGAGGGGTGGGATAGGGAGGATGGGAGGGTGATGCAAGAGGGAGGGGATATGGGGATATATATATACATATGCTGATTCACCTTTTTGTACAGCAGAAACTAACACAACATTGTAAAGCAATTATACTCCAATAAAGATGTAGAAAAAGAAAAAGAACCCATCTGAAAAAAATGGAAACTCACCAATTTTTGGTTTCTGCTATGCTTACTGGGATACTGAGTTAATCAGTTTATAAAAAACTACTATTCTTGAACTGTAGTTGTTCTACGGAAAGTGGAGATACAGAACCTATTCTAATTACAAAAAAAAAAGCTATGATAAAAAATTAAAGCAGGGTTTTATTGTCTCTCTTTAAAGTTTATGAACTACTGATTATGTTAAAAATAGAAAATGTCCTCAATTTTCAATTTAAAAACTTATTTTGAAACAGACATTTGGTGTGGTTGTCTTCAAATAAAATGTGAATGGGAAAAAATTGTGTATAGTCAAAAGACTCGCAGGATTTTACTGTTTGAAAGAATCTGAAGTTAGTGCAGGAATTTTCCTAACAACACTGGAACATTGTGGTTACAAATGTGACCTCTGTCCCAGCTCTGCCTCTCATAAACTGTTATTTTGGTGAAGTTGCCAAATTTGGCCAAGTTATTTCAGCCTTTTTTTTTAATCTCTTAAATGAGAATTGTCATGTCCAAGTCATTTTGGTTGTTCTATCGATTACAATGAGAGTATATGAAGTTCACAGTGCCTGGCACATAGAAAACACTCAATAAATAAGATCTGTTGCCTTTCGAATTCTTTAGATTCTGCTACACACACACACACACACACACACACACACACACACACCCCCTATATAACTTCTGTATGATCCTTCAATGCAGCTGGAAACAGAGGCTACAGAAGACATGTCTGCCCAGGTCTAGGAAAGCTTTGCAGAGAAGGTCACTGTGGTCTCCTGATATAGATCATCAGTCTGGCTGCTCTCCTTTGGACATACCCCTAAAATGTTCTAAATTCTCTTAATTTTTCACTGCATCTTATTTGCATTACCCTTCTTTTTGCTGCAAGATAGCATTATTGACATCCTATTACTACCAGAAAGTGGAGTCATGAACACAGTACTTGACGACAAACACTTTCTGATTAAAATTAGAATTAAGGAACTATTAAACAATAGATATATTTGTCTAATACACTCTCCATAATTTTATAATGTCTTGCTGGTGTTGTCCTCTGTACTCCAGTCCTTGAGGAGCACAATCAAGGACTGAGAAACAATTCCAATCCTCAAGTTAACAAAAATCTAGCTTTTGCTTCCTTGGGTCACAGCAGTCTTGAGGGCAGCCAAAGGCATGTGTAACAGTGACCGTTGCTCTCTGACAATCCCGAGGATCCTTCCATCCTTCCCCTGCTCTGATTTTATGTTAATAAAGCTGATAGAGTAGTATTAAAGTATCTAACTGCTGTTCTGTCTTATAAATTCTAATACTTCAAAACACTATAGCACAGTTTAAACTATCTGAACTTGGAATTTGTTCCGAGGTATACCTCTTCAAAGTCTGTGAAAGGTTTGTTGTACAAATTAGAAATAAAAACCAGATTTAAAAGAGGGATATATAAGTGCTTGAGAAAATAAACTTTTCTGTGTCAAGTCATGGCAATTTGCTTCTTATATATCTCCTAAAACATTGTTTCCAAAGATTTTTATTTTTATTAGTCTTTCATCTACTGGTTAAAATGGGTAACGGGGACAGAAAAAAAAGAGTGTTTGGTGATAAGGTTAAAACAAAATGCTCCCTTTGCTTTTGTTAGTATTCTCATTGTCAAAGCATACACTAATGTGTGCATTTATGGTTTATTATTCTCCGTTTCTTCTCATAAAGGAGAACACTAGCTAAGAAGATGCCTAAATGGGGGGAAGCTATGGCTTGAATAACCAACACAACTATATTATGCTTTCCCAAATCAATTCCAAGGCTGGCTGAAAGGCTGTTTGTGATGCTTTAACAAAAGGCAGACTTTTTCTGTGGACTGATTGCACGAAAGAATTATTAACAGAAACAACGTTAGTAGGCAATGTTTGGTATAAGGCATGATATTCGGTAACTGAGTATGGGCTCCAGGGTTATACTGTCAGAGTCTGAATCCTCACCTCATCATCCACCATCTGTGATCTGGGGCAAATCTCCTAACCTTCGTATTCCCCAATGAGGATGTAATCATGTCCACTGCATACCCACTCACAGCAGTGGGGCAAGGTTAGAGATGTAAAAGATGCTTAGAACAGTGCCAGGCATTAGATAAGAACTTAGTAAATGTAATTATTAATGATGTAGTTGAGGGTGCTGTCCATCATTGTACAAAACTGTTGAAGTTTGCGTGAACTGTCCAAGGAGGCAGGGGTATCGGCTGTGAAAGCCCATCCGGCCACTGAAGTTCCCAGAGGCCTAGAGCACAGCCATCACAATTCATGGTCAGGTCTTCGAGTTTAAGAGCACGGAAATTTTGTTCTCTTATGTTTCAGAGGCAGTTGAACTTTAGTGGGTAAATCCACAGTATTTAAACTCACAAGAGACTATGATTTGGCCTTGGAATCTTAGTGGTTAAGTATCAAGTCAACTGAACATTTATGTTAATGGGTCAACGCCTTCCTGCTAGGTGCATACAGGGAACCAGCATGGTGGGTGTTGAATCAGACGAACGAGCAATAGTGGAAACTGCTCCCTCACCTGGGCAACCAAACCCAGTTCCCTGGAAGAGTGGGATGTCCCCAGGGTCTTGTTTTTCTGGACCCTTTTCATCAGCCTCAGAACTCAACCTTTAACTCTGTCATAGACTGCCAAAACTGCCATAGACTTTTTTTCTAGGAATGAAGCCTCTTAGGGACTTTATTTTCCTATCTTTCTCCCTCATCACAAATGTATGTATAAATAACGTACATATACAAAACTGTATGAATAAATATCGGCTTGCTCACCTTTGCTCTAAAGATTTGCTATTTTGATTCAGGTTGTAAAGCAAATGAAAGGCCATTTTAGCGGTTTTCATTTTAACCTTTACCCTTTTGCAGATTTTAAGTGCTGTCTAGAGAGTCTGTACTAAAAGTCCATGCTCGAGTGGTGCAGTCTACTTCCTTCTGTTTATCTGTCTCCCTTTTCCTGTGCAATTGGCTTCGTGATCGGAGACCACTGACTTGGTAAACACATTCCAGCAGAAATCAAAAAAGCCTTTTATTTGCACTTAACGGCAGCATAAAAATCACTCAACTCATGATTCATCTCTTTTCACTGAATTCAGCTTTATAATTGTATGTTCCTTTAGACTGGTGCTGTCTATGTATACAGTAGCCACTGGCCACATGTGGTTATTTACATTTAAAATAACTAAAATTGTATTAATTAAAATCAACAATAAAAAATAAAGGGAAAAATTCCGTTCCTCAGTCTCATCAGTTACACTTCGAGTGCTCAGGAGCCACATGGGGCCTGTGCCTGCCGCACTGGACAATGCAGGGTCAGAACATTTCATCGCAGTTCTGTTGGGCAGCCTTATCCTAATAGTCTTATTTCCTTAACAGAGGTAGAAAAGCATCTCTACAAGTCTATGGCTTCTCTAATTGACTGGGTTTAAAACTCAAAGCTTAGCCAAAACGCTTCCCCTTTCTTTCATTCTCTTTGTAAATAATTTTACTTCATCGTTTATTCAGTACAGAGCACGAAATTATAATTTCACAACCAGCTTGTTGGTGACTGACTATGAGTTCTTCATGGGAAAGCAGATGGAATCTGTAATTACAGCACAGGATTATATATTTAGTCATGTGGCATTCTGTTATAGCTATCATTTTATTCTCGGCGCCCTTTTTAATAAAAAATTACTATAATGCTGCAGGCTCTGTAGGAGAAACACATGTCATGCCAGGTTTCTCCACTGTCTGCCAAACACTGGTATTTCTCCTCCTTTGACAGCCCTTACAGTGGTAACTCTCACAGTCTCAAAGTTCCTCTTAAGCTTCTTGTACCCCCATCACCTTTTTCTTAAGGATGACCAGAAGATATGGCAAAATACTGAAGTGTTTTCTGAACCACTGAAGGAGCATTAAAAGATATTTAAATGTATTTCCACCTACCCTGCTCCTTTGAGAATTGTAGCCATTCTGTGGAGATCACGAGAAATCTATGCTTCAACATAGTTTTTTCATTCACGTGCTAGTAAAATCAGCTTTAAAAATACTGAAATATCAGACGTCTCTGAAGTGGAAGTTCTAAAATGGAAGGAAAGGTAACCAGCCAGGATGCTAGGGAAACTGACTTAAGTGGAAAAGGTGATCTAAGGCTTTGATTCTCAAGGGTTTGGTGGTGGGTTGGGGGCCTTACAAGGGTAGGATGGTGACTGTGGACTCTCTCCCTGTAGAATGCACACCAAAATTTCTGCACATAATTTCAGAGAGACAAGCTGTCCCTGGAGCCCACTGATGGCTCCGTGAACCTCAGATTTGGAATCTTCTTTTCTGGCATCAACAGACAGTACAACAGTTAAGGCACTTCAAGGCCACAAATATAAAAAAAGAAGTTTCCAGAGGCACTTTAATATATTTCTTTATAGACATTTATTGAGGATTTCCATATATTGGGTATTGTTCCAGGTAGTGGAGATAGAGAAATAACAATCTTTTGTCTGAAGAAAGTCATTCATTTACTGGACAAATATTGAGTACATACTATATGCCAAGTATTCCTTTACATCCTGGGCATATAGATCAGGCCTCAAGGCAACTTACATTCTAGTGGCGGAAACAGTCAATTAACAAATAATGTAATTCAGGTAATGATAAGATCAATGAAATTCTACCTGAGTTTTGTTGAAAAAATCTAGAATTTTAATTCCAAATCATTATTAACTTTTTTCCTTATTATGTCGTCATTACTTCAGAAATCCCTTCTTAAGAATTACACTGTGATTCAGACCATCATTATCATCCAGTTTAAATATCAATTTATCAATTTATTGATCCACCACTACTGTGTTTATATTTTGTCCTCCCCAATCTTGGCTTAAGTATTTGCCAAGTAATTTGTTTACGTGTACAGTTGATATACTTGTTGAGTTTGTGAATGCCTGAACATGTCTTTTTCACGTATGAATGATAACTTAGCAAGGTATAAATTTCTAGAGTCACAATCCTTTCCTCTGAACTCTGTTGATTATCCTCAATAGAGGGCTGGTGAAGGGAAGGTCTAGGTCACTTGCTGAGGCCTCATCTTTCCTTATTTTTCAGTAATATTCTGCTTCCTATTACATATTTTCTATTCAGTCAAACTCCTATTTTATCCACCATAAATGCAGCATTCATTCCCATTTTAAACCTTCCTGGTGTCATTTTTCCCATTTGAATATCCTTCCTCCTTATCTCAGCCTACCCCATTGTATCCATTCTTCAAATCACATCTAAAATTCTACCACCACCGCGGACCTTTCTCCATTTATCCCAGTTCAAATTAATTCCCCCTTCCGCATCACAACATTTATTGTCTCTGCCATATGTTTTTGTACTTCATAGTATCCTAGAATTTTACATCTAGAAGAGATCTAAGAGATATAATCCAACTCCCTAATTTTTCAGATTAAAAAAGATGCGGTTAGCGAGCTAGTGATGACTCCAAGTGCTCTGGCATTCTGGGGCTACCCTTTAATGCCTATCTAAGATGTTTCTCAAGCCTCAATCACCGGGTACTTTTAATAGTTCTTCCTTAAAATTTCTCTGAATTTCCAGGCCCTTATGCTCTCCTGGTCAGCGTTGCAGACAGCATCCTAGCCATTGCTCTAGGCTCTTCTAGAGGCCGTTTTTTCTCACTGGTTCATGTCACTGGAACCCGTAAGTGCAGCAAGCCTGGTGCATATGGCAGACTTTTACTGATGAATTGTCTCCCAAAGAGTCTAAGAGGCTTGAGACTTTGATAACTCTTTCAGCTTCTAGTACAGAGCTAGACATGCACAAACAACAGCTTCAATTTGGATGTTAGATAATGCTGTCCTAAAATCCAACAGCCATTTTCCCTCCAAGAGGTATTTTTATCCCAGCCACATCCTTTCGGGTCATTGCTTACTGCCATCTTCTCTATCTTTACTCTTTTAACCTCACACAGTTATATCTCCTTATTCAGAATAATCTATCTCTCCATCCTCTACCCAAAACTGAACATCAATTTTTGCTATGTCTCAAAACACATTAAGATGTCCATTTAGAAAGGGCCAACACAAAGAACCAGGTAAAGCTTTGAAATTCAATTTTTTTTTCCTTTAACATAAGCAGAACCTCCTCCTCCATGGTCTCTGGAAATGGAAGAAAAATAGTGTAATAATTTGTTTTCTCCTTGACCAAACAAAACCCACGGGGGTCATGCATTTGTTATTGTTCATTTCAGCTCCACATGAATTCTCAGGATCTCACAGCAAGGTACAGGACTTCTTAGAGTCCTATACTTTTTCTTTATACTATATTACCTTTTCCCCTGTTCCAGATTTTATCCAGTTTTACATTTTGTGATATGCTGTTATCTTTTGCTTTTTAGTTATTTCACATATGTAATTCCTGCTTTTCAAGAGAGGGTGTAGTGGTTAGAAAGCAAGTACTGATCACTGAGACTGTCAGGGCATCTAATACATGCAGGTTCTCAAGGATTCTTGTGTATTGGCTGAGAACTATACTAATATATGTTATTTTATGAGCATCTATTATGTGCCGGACAATGTGCTAAGTGATTTACATACATGATCTCTAATCCGCTCCTTAATCCTTTGCAATAGGTATTATTATACCCGTTATTCAGAGAAGGAAACTGAAATTCTAACAGCTTAAGTAACTAGTTTGGTTCCCCATGGCTAAAATGAGAGACTACACCTGCCGGATTCCAAAATACTTTGCTCTTCCCTCCATACTCCAGGAATTCCAAAGCCGCCAATGTTGACAACTGTGATAGTTTTTAAATAAAAATTTTACAGTGCACTTTGTGGGCAGTGACCACATCCTTTTTGTAAGACTATGCTCTCTTTAAGTTTCAACACACCACTCATGTTTTATGTGCTTTTAAAGCTTGTATGTGGCTCTGATATTTTTCTCTTTGAATTCTAGTTTGATCCCTTAACAATTGAAAGCAAAAAAGCAGCAACCGTGGTGTTAATGCTTAATTCTCCAGAAGAAGAAATTTTGGCTAAAGCATGTGAAGCCATTTATAGATTTGCTTTAAAAGGTTTGGATTTTTTTCAGTTTATCTTTCTATTTCATTAGTTTCTTAAAAATACTTGCTACATAATGGGCACTTTTCTCCCCAGTCTTTAACTTACTTCCTGTCTGATGAATTCTTTCAATCAGTATATCATTTAATGCATCACCTGAAAGTAACATATCTCCCTATGTGCCTAACCCAGTCTTAAGGAGCAATTTAGTCAATGGGTAGAAGAGTCATTTTGAAGGCTTTATTGCAGTTTAAAAATCTGTAAATGTCACAGGAGCTGAAAGAGCTCCTAAGGATCAAGGCTGGAATAATTTGAGCAACAAAATAAACAAAGTATTGGATTTATAGCCCGATAATTTATATTAAAGAAGAAAATAAATATCCATAAGTCTATACAGACAAATAAATGATTGAATAAGTAAATAAATGGGAGAGAAAAGACAAATCTCCAATGCAGAAGGATCCCAATTTATGCGGATACTCTGCCCTTGAGGAGGTGGGATGCAACTTCTATTCTTTAGGGGCTGTGCATAGTGACATTTTTCCAAAGAGTGCAAGATGGACACAGGGGGAAAAGAGTAAGTTTGTAGCAGAGAAACCTGACAAACACTTCCTCTGCCAGGTGATCGAAATCAACATCAACAGAGATAAGTCATTTGATAATAAATGCCCTTGACATGACATAATGAAAATGGCATTTCTATGTTATTTTCCCCAAAACCTATAGCCCCAGTCTAAATATGATTTTAAAAAAAAATAAAACAAATTCCAATTCAGGGACATCCTCCAATTACCTAACCAGTACTCTCAAAACTGTCATAGCTATCAAAAACAAGGAAAGTCTGAGAAACTCTCACAGCCAACAGGAGCTAAGGACACACAGTGACTAAATGTCATGGGGGATCCTGGATAGGATGCTGGAACAGAAAAAGAAAAACTAACAGGAAATCTGAATAAACTGTAGAATTTCATTAGTAATAACATATCATTATTGGTTCATTAACTGCATCAAATGTCCCTACTAATGTAAAATGTAAAATAATGGGAAACTGGGTGTGGGACACATGGGAAGTATCTGTGTTATCTTTGAAATTTTTCTGTAAAACTAAAACTGTTGTAAAATATAAAGTTTACTAAAATGTTGTAAATGTTACAAATTAGATTCTGTTGAAAGACTTGTTCATAGAGGATTTACAAACATAAGAGAGAGTTACATTTTAGTTCATTCCAAGTGGTGATAAAATCAGACTTTTATTATACTGTGTAACATTGAAATTGGAAATATTTGAAGAGTTTAGTGTAGCTTGGTATTTTTAACAAAACCTTTTTAAACTAAAATGGGAGCAATTTTATTTTAAAGAAATGGTACTTTAAAACATTGTTTGGACCGCCTGGAGGGGTGGGATAGGGAGGGTGGGAGGGAGGGAGATGCAAGAGGGAAGAGATATGGGAACATATGTATATGTATAACTGATTCACTTTGTTATAAAGCAGAAACTAACACACCATTGTAAAGCAATTATACCCCAATAAAGATGTTAAAAAAAAAAACATTGTTTGGGGGACTTACATGAGAGAACAACAAATCATTCAATTAGCAAATGGTAAAATACTCACCTGGCTAGTCATCACCATCACCTCACTCTAGTCATCGTTGGGAATTCTGATAAAAACCAGAGTGGTTCTGGAAGGTATGGTTCATGAGTAGATTGTGTAGAATACTGGGTCAAATTTCAGGGAGATATTGGATCATGCATCTATAGCACAGAGTCATCACATGTCATCTCTTTTTATATTGTAAGTCTCATGTTCAGTACTAGCAGTATTTTCTGAAATATTTTCTTAAGTTAAATGATGGGACTTTGCCTTCTTGCCAAGATGAAGTAAGGGGCCAGATTTAACCTCCTTACCAGAACAAGTAAGAAAACAGAAAAATATATGAAATAAGAGTTGGCAACACACTGAATATCAGGCCATTGAGAAACAGGAAACAAAGGAAATTAGCCCTCTGATTGCCCCAGCCTATTGATTTCAGAGAGTTTCCAGGCCACAGCCCAGGAAGGGGTAACCTGTGCAGAGCCTGGTGGACTCTCTGAGTTGAGACGATAGACCTGAAAATCCAGGAAGATGAAGGCAGCAAGTTTTCAGGACAGAGTAACAGAGAGGAAAGAGTTGCACAGAGAGAGAACTCAGGAGGTCTGTAAAGGCTCCCACTCAAGTGTTCAGCTTGATCCACATGTGTATGTGTGGGGACTACTTGAAGTCAGACAAAGCACCCAACAGGATCAGAGGTAACAGTGCCTAGTGCTCACACAGGGTCAGAAGTAGTGCCTGTTCGCATCAGCCAGACTGCAAAACCTCAAGATTCATGGAGAATTGTGCAAGTACACAGAAGGGTCTTGCCTCAATAGTTAGAAACAATTAGGCCTAGATTGAGCCCTGTTCTAGTACTATCAAATAAATATTTTAAAAGCAAACCTGAAAGGATCAAACTTTCTCCAGATAACTGTGTCCCAGAACAAACTTCAAGGTAACAACAATATCCATTGCCCAACTAGGTAAAATTCACTATGTCTGGCACCCAGTAAAAAGTTACCAGGTGTGACAAAAAGCAGGAAAATACAATGCATAATGAGGATATAATTCAATTTGTAAATCAAAACTGACCCAATGTATGTGTAACTTGAGTCTCTGAATAAAGGAGTGAGGAACAGAATAAGTATTTCAGAAAATAATGGTTAAAATTTCCCCCAATTTGATGAAAACTCGAAGCCCCCAGATCCAAGAAGCTTAACGAAACTGAAGCACAATGAATATGAAGAGAACTACAAGGCACATTATAATCAAATTTCTTGAAAAGACTGATAAAGAGAAAATCTTAAAAGCATCCAGAGGAAAAAAATGTTACATTCAGGGTGACAAAAATAAGGATGACAACAGATTTATTATCACAAATGATGCAAGCAAGAAGTCAGTGGAGCAATATCTTTAAACTGAATCACTTTTCTGTGCACCTGAAACTAACACAACATTGTAAATCAACTATAATACAGTAAAAGTTAAAAAAAAAAAAGTACCGGAAAAAACCCCAAAACTTTCAACCTAGATTTCTACACCCTTCAAAAATATCTTTCAAAAACGTAAGTGAAATAAAGTCTTTTTCAAACATTCAAAAACTGAAATAGTTCACTGCAAGCAGACCCGCACTACTAATTATATTAAGTAGGTCCTTCAGGCAGAAAGAAAATGGCACCAGATGGAAATATGGATCTACACAAAAGAATAAATATAGAACACTATAAATGGTAACATATAAGGGGTTTTTGTTTATTATTTAAATCACTTAAAAAGCAAATTGGTTATTTTAAACAAAACTAATAATCATATATTGTGTAGTCTGAAACATGTAAAAGTAAGATATATGACAACAGAACCAAGGTAGAAAGGTGAAAAATGGAAGTATACTATTGTAAGTGGACTATATGTGAAGTAGTATACCACCACTTGAAAGAAGACTGTGCTAAGACATACACTACAGACCCTAATGCAACCACAAAAATAACAAAGCAATGATATCAAATAAGCCAACAAAGGAACAAAATGGAATCATAAAAAATTCAATTCATACAAAGAAGGCAGAAATGAAGAAAAGAAAAACAACAATGAGACACATAAGAAATAAGTAACAAGATGGTATATTTAAACCTAACCACATCAATAATCAAATTAAATGTAAATGGTCTGGATACATCAATTAACAGGGAGAGAGTGTTTTATTAGAAAAAAAGCAAGACCAAACTGCATGATGCCTTCAAGAAATGTACTTAGAATATAATGACACAAATAATTTGAAAGTAAAAGGATGAAAAAGGATATCCTATGCTAGCACTAATCAAAAGAAAGCTGAAATAGCCATATTAATATCACAAAAATAGACAAAAAAAGGAGTGGTACCAGAGATAAACATGGCCATCTTATAATAATAATAAAGGGGTCAATTAATCAAGATGCTATGAAAAATCCTAAACAATTAATGTACTTAATATCAGACTTTCAGATTACATGAAGCTAGAAATGCAAGGAGAAATAGACATCTACAATTATAGCTGAGGATTTTGATACTCTTCTCTCAATAAATGAAAGAACCAGTAGACAGTAAATCTGTAAGGATATAGAAGATTTGAACAGCAATATAAATTAATTTAACCTAATTTATATTTATAGAACACTCCAAGAACAGCAGCACTTTTCAAGTGCATACAGGACATTTATCAAAATGGATTATATTCTGGGCCATAAAACAAGCTTTAATAAATTTCAAAGAATTCCAGTCATACAAAATATATGCTATTCCACATTAGAATTAAATTAAAAATCAATAACACAAAGAACTCTGGACAATCACTAAATAGTCGGAAAGCAAATAACACACTTCTAAATAACCTGCGAGTAGGGGCTTCCGTGGTGGCGCAGTGGTTGAGAATCCGCCTGCCAATACAGGGTACATGAGTTCGATCCCTGGTCCTGGAAGATCCCACATGCTGTGGAGCAACTAAGCCTGTGCGCCACAATTACTGAGCCTGTGCTCTAGAGCCCATGAGCCACAACTACTGAGCCCACATGCCACAACTACTAAAGCCTGCACGCCTAGAGCCCGTGCTCCACAACGAGAGAAGCCACCGCAGTGAGAAGCCCGTGCACTGCAATGAAGGGTAAACCCCGCTCACTGCAACTAGAGAAAGCCCGTGTGCAGCAACGAAGACCCAACACAGCCAAAAATAAATAAATTTTTTAAAAAAATAATAATTAATAAATAACCTGTGAGTGAAAGTAGAAATCAGAAGGAAAATCCAAATCAAAAATGAAAACACAGCATATAAAAACTTGTAGGATGCTACTAAAAGAGTATTTAGAGAGAAATTTATTGCACCAAGTGCCTGTTAGAAAACAAGAACATCTCTCAAGTCAATGACCTGAGCTTCCACTTTAAGAAAATAGAAAAACAAGAGCTAATTAAACCCAGGCATCAGTAATATGGACATAATATACACCTGAGCAAAAATCAGTGAAACAGAAAAACAGTGGACAAAAGCAGTGAAATGAAAATGTCTAGCCAGATTGAGAAGTAAAAAGAGAGAAGACAAATTATTGATATGAGGAATAAGAACATCACTATAGCTCCTATAGATATTAAAAGGATAATCTAAATGTTATGAACAATTTAATGCCAATAAATTCTACAACTTAGATGAATTGGGCAAATTCATTTTAAGACACAAACTCTCAAAGCTCATTAAAGAAAAATAGATAGCCTGAATAGCCCCTTATCTATTACAAAAATGGAAATTTGTAATTTAAAAATCTCACAAAGAATACTTTAGGTCCAGATGTTTTCACTGCTGAACTCTGCCATACACTTATGGAAGAAATAATACCAATTGTACACAAACTCTTTTAGAAAATTGAAAAAGATGGAATATTTCTCTATTGATTCTATGAAGCCACCATTTATTTAAGTATCCTAAAATTTATCCTTAAATTAAAATTTGGGACTTCCCTGGTGGTCCAGTGGTTAAGACTCCATTCTTCCAATGTAGGGGGCGAGGGTTCCATCCCTGATCAGGGAACTAAGATCCCACATGCTGCGTGGCGCAGCAAAAAAAAAAAAAAAAAAAAAAAAATTTATTTGACAAAATATTTTCATCTAAGAAATTCACTTTTAGAACCCCAATAAAATGCAAACATTATGGAAGGTTTGAGAAGGACGTTTGTAATAGTCAATAATGCATATTTCAGCATATTCTTATCAAGTGACAGATTTAATCATTTAGATACAGGGCAGTTCCACAGGCTATAGGAAGGTACAAGTCTGTGTTCAGAGAACTGAGTTATCAGAATGAACCTATAACTTCAAGTATAAAATATTTTAATTTTAAAAGAAAACTGAGGCAAAAATGTTTAAAAGACTTTATTTTACTCAAATTAATTTTGAAAATGAAATTTGCATTTTCATAGCTGGTGAAATTGAAAAGCTCAAGTTAATCAGGACCTAAATATTATTCCAGACTTTGCAGAATGATATCCCACTTATTGGGGTAGGGATAAACTGCTTTTACAGTTAGGCCAGATGCTGGCCTTCACTGACCTTCTGGTTCTGGGGCTTCTTGCCACAGCTAAGGAATCCCAGTAACCCCGGTGGCTCTGCTTTGTGTGTGTGCCTCCACGCTGGCTGCAGGCAAACCCACTGGGTGAAAAATGAGCACCCTAAACTCCACCACACTTGAATTTGAAGAGGGGACTCTGTGTGTTAATTTTTATAATTAATTATGCAAGTAAGTATTACTGAGTTTCCATTACATGCCTGGCACTGTGTTAGGCACGACGTTATAAGAGAATAGAACAGAAAGGATATCTGTCTTCATGGGAAGTTAGGTAACAGGGGTGTAAGCGAACAATGCACGGAGATCGTTGAGTGGTATGAAGGAAATAAAGCAGCATAAAGAGATATCAGAAAGACTGGGATGTGGTGATGACATTAGGTAGGGTGATCAGAAGAGACCCCTCGGGAGGTTCAGTGTGAGCTAAGAACCAAATGAGGAAGCCAGCTTTGTAAACATCCAGGGAAGGGAGAGTAGCAAGTCCAGGATACCTGAGCTCTAAGGTTTATTCTGAGAGAAATACGTGTGGAAGCAGAGGAATGTGAAAGACAAATAAGATATTGGAATGACACAAAGAAGAACTTTGATGAGATTGCTATCCATGTCTGATTTTATTTTACCTGTGATGTCAGGTGAAGAAAATAAAGCAACCCTCCTTGAACTTGGAGCTGTGGAACCGTTAACTAAGCTGCTCAACCACGAAGACAAAATTGTGAGAAGAAACGCTACTATGATATTTGGAATTCTGGCTTCTAATAGTAAGTATCTGCTTTTAAAACTAATCAAATAATCTCACATGATGCATTATACTTTTAAATTTAACCTTAAAGGACTCGTTTTAATTTTATTTAAGCTGACTTTAATGTCAACAAGAAAGTTAAATAAGTGTAATGTGCAACAAATGTATGATTTCATATTTTAAGTGATATTTTTAAATATAAAAATATGTGCACATATATCCATGGAAACTCTCGGAGTTGGCGATGTAGTATATTCCAGTCTTACAAGTTAGAACAGTCATTGTCTCTTAAAATTAAAATAGTTTTTTTCTTGAGTTAGGATAGTGTAATTTGAATGTCTGCCTGTGTAAGTTACACTTCATGTGTATTTCATTGTAACAAGCCCAGAGTAAGAAGTTTTGATACACTTATTTTTTGAAGCTGCAAGCTATATTTTGCCAAACATAAATTTAGATATGTATTTACTCCTTAAATCAGACCTATTACTTGCTTTACTATTTTCACATATTTAATATGGTGGAATAACAGTATTACTTAAAATATGCTGTCTCTTCTATTAGAATATCAGTTTGACTAAAACCATGCAATACAGGCAGTCCCTGACTAGTGAACAGGACGTGTTTTCCGTCTGTAAGTGATTTTCATGTTACGGTGGTAGATTTTCGAGTTGGACAACAAAAGCCTTGTTATTTATAATAAAAAATGACTTTCTTGGTGGAGACTGAATTCTGTCATGAAACTTGGGCTCATAGGAATAAACATGTCTCTATCATGGCACGTGGCTAAAATCATCCTACCTTCTCCTTTTTACCATGGTCTCAGCAAACACACAAGCACAGATTCCTCCTTCAGCTTCCTGCACTGTCCCAGCTCACATACCCTGGACCCTCTGTGATGCAATGGGGGCCCCTCATTCCATGGTGTCCAGCAGGGACTGTGGCCTTGGTGTCTTCAGAGACAGTTATGAGTGGAGGAAGGGGGAAGGGAGGGGAAGGAGAGCCTTCTCTGGCATCTGTGGCATCACAGCCTCAGCTGCGGAGACCACGTGAACAGTACCTGCAGTGTTATGGGGTTGGCGGGGGCACTCTGCAGTTAGTGGAAGGGTTTCTGGTGGAAACTCCAGGGGCCCTAGCAGTGGCTGTGCTACAAGGCGGGGGCTCTGGGAGTATTTCCGGGAAGGACGGCAGGATGAGGACAGTCAGTGGGCAGTGGATATTCCACCAATGTAGATTACAATAACATTGGTCAACACTTACAAAGTACTTACAATGTGCCAGGCACTGTCGTACATAGTATTTATATATTAAATCGCTTAATGAGGTTGGTGCTATTATTTCCTTTACATATGAGGTGACTGAGGCACAGAGAAGTTAAAATAAAGTAGTAATCATTCGTATTGTGGGGACTTCATAAATCTGTCTCGGGTTGTCTGTAGACTAATTCTGCCATATTGAATGTGCCATATAGAATTATTTATAACCAAAACAGGGAAAATATTTAAATTTGTTCCGTTTTATTCTGCATGCATACCACAGAGTTTGAAAACCAAAGGTGCTTTGTAACACCCCATGTGCAACTCCTTATTTTATTTTATTTATTTTAATTAATTTATTTATTTTTGGCTGTGTTGGGTCTTCGTTGCTGCACGCAGGCTTTCTCTAGTTGTGGCGAGTGTGGGCTATTCTTTGTTGCGGTGCGCGTGCTTCTCATTGCGGTGGCTTCTCTTGTTGCAGAGCACGGGCTCTAGGCGCACGGGCTTCAGTACTTGTGGCATGTGGGCTCAGTAGTTGTGGCTCGCAGGCTCTGGAGCGCAGGCTCAGTAGTGGTGGCGCATGGGCTTGGTTGCTCTGCGGCATGTGGGATCTTCCCAGACCAGGGCTCGAACCCGTGTCCCCAGCATGGGCAGGTGGATTCTTAACTACTGCACCACCAGGGAAGTCAAACTCCTTTTTTTTTTTTTTTTTTTTTTTTGCAGTACGCGGTCCTCTCACTGTTGTGGCCTCTCCCATTGCGGAGCACAGGCTCCGGACGCGCAGGCTCAGCGGCCATGGCTCACGGGCCCAGCCGCTCCGCGGCATGTGGGATCTTCCCGGACCGGGGCACGAACCCGTGTCCCCTGCATCGGCAGGCGGACTCTCAACCACTGCGCCACCAGGGAAGCCCCAACTCCTTAAACATAAGAAAGATCCCTCGAAGGATTGGGTTCCTTGCCCAAAGTCATGCGGGTGGCTAGTAGCAGAACTGAGATGAGAGCTAAATTACAACTTTACTCTCTGACTCATAGTTCAGTAGACCTTCTGTTCACTAAAATCTTTTACGATCCTTAACATTAGTGTCCATGCTAAGTCAGATTCTCCTTCTAAATGATTTAGAAAGGAGAGTTATAATTTCCTGTTTACATTTGTATTTTCAATTTAATATCTAAGTCTCTGTGATTTTTTCCCTTTTTATGTTAATTTCTGTTATTCATTTTATTTTGTATTTTCATCTTCTAATATATACAAGTTTATCATCTGTGAAACCCTACAATTTGTTTGCAAATTTTTCTAAGTAGGTTTTTAAGTTGAATTTCATGAGTTTCTAAAGGAGTCTGTGGCCCCCAAATGTAAAGAATACTGTTACATTTGGGTGCTAAATGAGATGGCTCCCTTAGACCCGTCAAACCACAGTCTGTAAGCTGGCTGGCTCGGCTGTAACCAGCTCTAGAACCAGTGCAGTCTGCAACTGCAAAGCTTAACCATGGAAAGAGCTTTGCTGTCTTCAAGGTCTCCACTGAGTGCCTGGGTCTCAAGTATACTGCATGAACTTGTAAGGACCTTCTTTTGATTCTGTGAAGTGGGTGAAAAAAATCAAACCATTATTGGGATTAACTTACCTGATTTTCTATTTGAACTATCTGATGACATGGATAAAACACATGGCATCCTCAACTGCTTGCAGAGCTCCTTTTTTGGTAAGAGAGCCAATACAATAGCTAGTGCTTCACTTTTCATACATGTCCAAGGAAACTTGCAATAAAAAATAAGCAACAAGTCTTTTGACCTAAATGCAAAGTCATGTTTCCAGACCAGTATGTAAATAAATGCACCTCTGAACCTGCATGGTTAAATCATCATCTTTGGACAGTCTTAAAATAACTGATGCTTCTTCAGAAATTTGTATTTTCGTACGGTTTTCCACCACTATGCTCATAGTGGATGAACCAACAGAATGTTCCAACATTCCAGGTGCTAAAGGATTGCTATGAGAACCATCTTTTCCCTTTTGCAGTTGCAAATAAATTTTTTTTTTCTAGAGTGATTGAGCTATGTGTTTGTGCCATGCTTGGGTCATTCAAGATAGGAATTTAAATTACTTTGTTAAACCTTTTTATCAAACAGGAGCTGCTGGGGCTTCCCTGGTGGCGCAGTGGTTGAGAGTCCGCCTGCCGATGCAGGGGACACGGGTTCGTGCCCCGGTCCAGGAAGATCCCACATGCCGCGGAGCGGCTGGGCCCTCTCAACAGTGAGAGGCCCGTGTACCGCAAAAAAAAAAACAAAAACAGAAGCTGCTATCTTCTTTCACCTTCCAGTTTGTATTTAGTTCAATGAGGCCATACAACAGAGACTCATTTAATGAAGAGGGTTCAGCTAAAGAGAGAGTTCATTAGGATCCTCGTGAGGAGAAGTAGCCTTGGAAGCCCAGACATTACATTACTTAAGGCAGCAGTCCCCAACCTTTTTGGCCCCAGGGACCGGTTTCGTGGAAGACAGTTTTTCCACAGACCAGGTTGGGGGGCTGGCGGGGAGGTCAGGGGATGGTTTTGGGATGATTCAAGTGCATTACATTTATTGTGTACTTTATTTCTATTATTATTACATTGTAATATATAATGAAATAATTATACAACTCACCATAATGCTGTCAGGAGGCAGAGCTCAGGCGGTAATGTGAACGATGGGGAGCGGCTGTAAATACAGATGAAGCTTTGCTCACCCTCCTCTCACCTCCTGCTGTGCAGCCCAGTTCCTAACAGGCCACGGATCAGTACCGTTCTGTGGCTTAAAGGCCTGATTAAGGCAATCTGAAGAGCTTGCCATCTTAGGAAAAGGTTGATGTAAAAGAGTATACAAGATCAAGAGTAAATTAGGTGGTCAATATTATGCAACAAAAAAACTGTAAATAAGAATTAATCCAAGAGCATGGGATATCTTTCCTTTTTTTTTTTTTTTTTTGCGGTACACGGGCCTCTCACTGTCGTGGCCTCTCCCGTTGCGGAGCACAGGCTCCGGACGTGCAGGCCCAGCAGCCATGGCTCACAGGCCCTGCCACTCCGCAGCATGTGGGATCTTCCTGGACCAGGACACGAACCCGCGTCCCCTGCATCGGCAGGCGGACCCTCAACCACTGCGCCACCAGGGAAGCCCCATTTCTTTTTTTAAAATTTATTTATTTATTTTGGGGGGTCATCCTTGCTGCACGCAGGCTTTCTCTCTAGTTGCGGCAAGCAGGGGCTACTCTTCGTTGTGCGCAGGCTTTTCTCGTTGCAGTGGCTTCTCTTGTTGTGAAGCATGGGCTCTAGGAGCATGGGCATCAGTAGTTGTGGCATGCAGGCTCAATAGTTGTGGCACACGGGCTTAGTTGCTCCACGGCATGTGGGATCTTCCCGGAGCAGGGATCGAACCCGTGTCCCCTGCATTGGCAGGAGGATTCTTAACCACTGAGCGACCAGGGAAGTGTCTCCATTTCATTGAATCATCTTCAGTTTCTTTTATTAGTGTTTTATAGTTCTCAGCATATAAGTCTTTCACCTCCTTGGTCAAGTTTATTCCTAAGTACTTTATTTTTTGGATGCGATTTTAAAATGGATTTTTTTTTTTTACATTCCCTTTCTAATATTTCATTGTTCGTGTAAAGAAATGCAACAATTACTGTATGTTAATCTTGTATCCTGCTACCTTGCTGAATTCACTTATCGCTTAATTCTAGTAGTTTTTTGTGTGGAGTCTTAGAGATTATCATACTAAGGGAAGTAATTCAGAAAGAGAAAGACAAATATCATATGACTCCACTTACATGAGGAATCTAAAATATGACACAAATGAACTTATCTATGAAACAGAAACACACTCCCAGACATAGAGAACAGTCTTGTGGTTGCCAAGGGGGATGGGGGTGGGAGAGGGATGGATTGAGAGTTTGGGATTAGCAGATGCAGACTGTTATGTATAGAATGGCTAAACAACAAGGTCCAACTGTATAGCACAGGGAACTGTATTCAATATCTTGTAATAAACCATAATGGAAAAAAATACGTATATATTTGTGTAACTGAATCACTTTGCTGTGCAGCAGAAACGAACATAACATTGTAAGTCAACTATACTTCAATAAAATAACTTTTTTAAAAAAGGAATGCACTTAAAACAGATGGCATGGGAACTACAATCCTGAAGCTGTGGAACAAAAACCACATTCACAGAAAGATAGACAAGATGAAAAGGCAGAGGGCTATGTACCAGATGAAGGAACAAGATAAAACCCCAGAAAAACAACTAAATGAAGTGGAGATAGGCAACCTTCCAGAAAAAGAATTCAGAATAATGATAGTGAACATGATCTAGGACCTCAGAAAAAGAATGGAGGCAAAGATCGAGAAGATGCAAGAAATGTTTAACACAGACCTAGAGGAATTAAAGAACAAACAAACAGAGATGAACAATACAATAACTGAAATGAAAACTACACTAGAAGGAATCAATAGCAGAATAACTAAGGTGGAAGAACAGATAAGTGACCCGGAAGACAGAATGGTGGAATTCACTGATGTGGAACAGAATAAAGAAAAAAGAATGAAAAGAGATGAAGACAGCCTAAAAGACCTCTGGGACAACATTAAACGCAACAACATTCGCATTGTAGGGGTCCCAGAAGGAGAAGAGAGAGAGAAAGGACCCGAGAAAATATTGCAAGAGATTATAGTCGAAAAGAGGGAAGTTTATAGCAATACAAGCCAACCTCAAGAAACAAGAAAAATCTCAAATAAACAATCTAAACTTACACCTAAAGGAACTAGAGAAAGAAGAACAAACAAAACCCAATGTTAGCAGAAAGAAAGGAATCATAAAGATCAGAGCAGAAATAAATAAAATAGAAACAAAGAAAACAGTAGCAAAGATCAATAAAACTAAAAGCTGGTTCTTTGAGAAGATAAATAAAATTGATAAACCATTAGCCAGACTCATCAAGAAAAAGAGGGAGAGGACTCAAATCAATAAAATTAGAAATGAAAAACGAGAAGTTACAACAGACACTGCAGAAATACAAAGCATCCTAAGAGACTACTACAGGCAAGTCTATGCCAATAAAATGGACAACCTGGAAGAAATGGACAAATTCTTAAAATGTATAACCTTCCAAGACTGAACCAGGAAGAAATAGAAAATATGAACAGACCAATCACAAGTAATGAAATTTAAACTGTGATCAAAAATCTTCCAACAAACAAAAGTCCAGGACCAGCTGGCTTCACAGGTGAATTCTATCAAATATTTAGAGAAGAGCTAGCACCCACCCTTCTCAAACTCTTCCAAAAAATTGCAGAGGAAGGAACACTCCCAAACTCATTCTATGAGGCCACCACCACCCTGATACCAAAACCAGACGAAGATACTACCAAAAAAAAAAAAATTACAGACAAAAAAATCTTAAAATTTGTATGGGACACCAAAGACCCCGAAGAGCCAAACAAGTCTTGAGGCAAAAGAACGGAGCTGGAGGAACCAGACTCCCTGACTTCAGACTATACTACAAAGCTACAGTGATCAAGTCAATATGGTACTGGCACAAAAACAGAAATATAGATCAATGGAACAAGATAGAAAGCCCAGAGATAAACCCACGCACCCATGGTCAACTAATCTATGACAAAGGAGGCAAGGATATACAATGGAGAAAAGACAGTCTCTTCAATAAGTGGCGCTGGCAAAACTGGACAGCTACATGTAAAAGAATGAAATTAGAACACTGCCTAACACCATACACAAAAATAAACTCAAAATGGATTGGAGACCTAAATGTAAGACCAGACACTATAAAATTCTTAGAGGAAAACATAGGAAGAACACTCTTTGACATAAATCACAGCAAGATCTTTTTTTTTTTTTTGTGGTACGCGGGCCTCTCACTGTTGTGGCCTCTCCCATTGCAGAGCACAGCCTCTGGACGCGCAGGCTCAGCGACCATGGCTCACGGGCCCAGCTGCTCTGCGGCATGTGGGATCTTCCCGGACTGGGGCACAAACCCGTTTCCCCTGCATCGGCAGGTGGACTCTCAACCACTGTGCCACCAGGGAAGCCCAGCAATATCTTTTTTGATCCACCTCCTAGAGTCATGGAAATAAAAACAAAAATAAACAAATGGGACCTAATGAAACTTCAAAGCTTTTGCACAGCAAAGGGAACCATAAACAAGACGAAAAGAAAACCCTCAGAATGGGAGAAAATATCTGCAAACAAATCAACGGACAAAGGATTAATCTCAAAAATATATTAACAGCTCATGCAGCTCAATATTAAAAAAACAAACAACCCAATCCAACAATGGGCAGAAGACCCAAATAGACATTTCTCCAAAGAAGACCTACAGATGGCCAAGAAGCACATGAAAAGCTGCTCAACATCACTAATTATTAGAGAAATGCAAATCAAAACTACAATGAGTTATCACCTCACACCAGTTAGAATGGGCATCATCAGAAAATCTACAAACAACAAATGCTGGAGAGGGTGTGGAGAAAAGGGAACCCTCTTGCACTGTTGGTGGGAATGTAAATTGATACAGCCACTATGGAGAACAGTATGGAGGTTCCTTAAAAAACTAAAAATTGAATTACCATATGATCCAGCAATCCCACTACTGGTCATATACCCAGAGAAAACCATAATCCAAAAAGACACATGCACCCCAATGTTCATTGCAGCACTATTTACAATAGCCAGGTCATGGAAGCAACCTAAATGCCCATCGACAGATTAATGGATAAAGAAGATGTGGTACATATATACAATGGAATATTACTCAGCCATAAAAAGGAATGAAGTTGGGTCATTTGTTGAGACGTGGATGGATCTAGATACTGTCATACAGATTGAAGTTAAGTCAGAAAGAGAAAAACAATTATCATATATTAATGCATATATGTGGAACCTAGAAAAATGGTACAGATGAACCGGTTTGCAGGGCAGAAGCTGAGACACAGATGTAGAGAACAAACGTATGGTCACCAAGGGGGGAAAGCGGCGGGTTGGTGGGGATGGTGGTGTGATGAATTGGGCGATTTGGATTGACATGTATACACTGATGTGTATAAAATTGATGACTGAAAAAAAAAAAAAAAACCCAGATGGCATGAAGGTACTCCGGGAAGGAAGGTGCTGGCAGTTCTGAACCAAGCTAGAATTGTAGGTGTCCCACTGCTTGCCTAGAACGTGTTCATGTGGCCCAACCACAAGTCCAAGTTGCCATATCTGAGAGTGTTCTCTGCTGAGAAAGAAGGGGACAGAGATCAATATTATATTTAAAGTGACAGAAGTAGCAGCTTACCCATTATTTCTGCTGATTTAACCTCAAGAACAGAAGGACTATTTGAACAATCTGGTGTCAGAAAGTTTAATAACAAGTTAATCAGCTATGCCACCAATTTACAAGAGCTGCCATTGAATCTGAATGATCCATTGAGCCTTAAGAAAGTGGTGTAGTGGATAAACCTCCTAGATCTGTTGTTGAACAGACCTGGGCTAAATTCATATGTAGAAAGGAATTTCGTGGCCCAGAGAATCCTCTGATGAAAACTTTTAACTTGTTTGGGCACAGCAAGGGGGTGGTGGCACATACAGATGCAGCAAGGGGCCCTCTCCCTGTGGGAGCAGATGCTTCCTGCAGGGAAACACAAGGAGCAGAGAGTACACAGGGCCAGAATCTTCCTGACCTCATGGTCAGCGTTGTAGCAGAAACTCTGAAGTAGATGGAAGATTATCTTGTATACTAAGTGGAGAATGTACTTGGAGATCTAAAAGCCCAGAAATGCTTTTCTTCTAGCATGTAAAAATAGGGAACTTTGGTACAACCTTCCAAAAAATCATTGCAAACAACACAGACTGGACTCATAAGAGTGAGAAGAGAATGACAGCATGCTTTTCCAGAGGGGGCACCTCTGCCTAGTTTACCAGGACACTTGGAAGGATCTGACTATTATGCCATGGCTATTATTTCTAGACCTGTGGAGGTAATGCGTTTTTCAGAGGAGTTTCGACTGTAAAATATGAAGTCCTACGCTTCCCGAAAACGCAATTATTCTTTTGCGCTGAAAGCCTATGCATGCGCATATATAGCTAGCTGTAAGTTCGCTAGCCCTCTTTGAGCCATTTTGAACAGAACAGAGAGAAAGAAGTTTTGACAGGTTGAGGAACAGCCACATCCCTGAATCACACAGGAAAAGGTGTCCAAGAAAAGGCAAACGTATCCAGCGGTTAATTCCCGAGACCATCTGCTTCAGCTGCTGCAAAGTGAATTTTTCCAAACTTCTGGTAACACTACTCTTGGCTTACAGAAGAGATAACCGACCAAGAAGAGAAACTGCAAAACTGAAGTAGCAGCTATGCCTTATTTCTCAGAAAAAGGGGGTTAAGGATGGCAAGAAAGAAGCAGGGGCATAATTGTCTAGCTTTAATTAGGCTCCTGTAAATAATACAAAAGTGAACTTTAAAAAATTAATATACTTATCTTTAAGCATCTTTGGCATTTCTGATAAGCAAATGGAACATATACAAGATGTATTTATGGGAAAAGGCTGAGGATAATTCTTATTTGCATTTTATACTAGTTTTATTAAAATCTAAATTTAAAAATATCCTCCCAACAAAACAAAAAGAATTACTGTTATATCATAAGCAAGTGTAGGGCACAGTAACTCAACTTTACTGATGGTGTTCTAGGCACTTTCGTGCATTTATGGTTATCTTTTCTAGTGTTTTGGAAGGTCGTACAGCTGAGCAATCAAGCAACATGGGCTATAGTCTGTCTGGGGTCAGACAGACCTGGGTGTGAAACCCGTCCCCACCTCTTACTTGCTGGGTGATTGTGAACCTCAATTTCCTTATCTGTAAAATTAGGTAATAATAGAACCTATCTCATAAGGAACTATTCCACAGACATTGCCATTATTATTATAATTAATAAACATTAATATTCTGTTTCTTCTTTTGTAGATGATGTCAAAAAATTGTTAAGGGAGTTAGATGTCATGAATTCTGTGATTGCTCAGCTGGCCGCAGAAGGTAACTCTGCATCCTCCATCTATCAATATTTCAAAAATGGGGAATGATTTATTTTTCGCATCTGATTAAAGTACTGATTGAAAATAGTTTATGAAACACCAATTCTGTATTGTCATTAAACTCTCTCAAACTAAGATGGGCTCCAACCAAGGTAAGATCTGTGGAGCTTTGGTTTTCACAGCGTGGTTTAACATAATGGTTGAATAAGCCTTTACATACTTGTGTTATTTGTTTTTGATACACAGAGGAAGTAGTTATCCATGAGTTTGCTAGTCTTTGCCTAGCAAACATGTCTGCAGAGTATACCAGCAAAGTGCAAATATTTGAACAAGGTGGATTAGAGCCTCTCATCAGACTGCTAAGCAGCCCAGACCCGGACGTGAAGAAGAATTCTATCGAGTGCATTTACAACTTGGTCCAGGTGAGGTTAATTTCTAACAATGAGTTTTGACAAAAGCTGGTTATAGAATTTATTTTCCCATTAAAAAAAGGACAAAGCTTTAAAAAAAAGGTCCAGTTTTAATTAAAATCACTCCTTCTCAGTACTATTTAGTAGTTATCATTCAGAGGAAAAATAATGGAAGTTTAGAGTCGATACCTTTCAGTTTTCACGTTTTGTAAGTAATTGTCCCCCATAAAAGGGCATTTTAAAAGAATAGAATGGGCTTGCAAATTAAGGCAGGATTATACTAGGTAAGTACTATTTCTTCCAAAACAGGAACTCTAATATTAGTGTTGAACTAGTTTTGACCTAGGCAGTTAACTGTTGATCTAATCTTGGTGATCCAATTGGTTGGTATCATCTGCCTTACACAATGTACCAAGATTTTGGATTCAGCTTATTTGTTGGTGAAAAGTTGAGTTTTGCTGAACAGAACTCATCATTCACAGTTGCAAGATGCTACCTCACTGTGATGCTTTCCTTCATAATGGAAGAAACACCCTACCCACCCTCCGCCCACAACCTGTCCTGTCCTCTGGCCCCTCCCCTCCAATCCCCAACCCAGCACACACACCCTCACACCCCCAGCAGGTCAGCTTGCTGCCACTTTGGACAGCCTTCTCTGCTTCTTTTCCTGTTCAGGTTCCTGAACAATTCCCACACACCTTTGATAAGCTTTAGACCACCTGGAAGTACAAGACACCATTTTAAATAGCCGTCAAGAGAATGTGAAAGAAGAGATATGGAAGCAAAGGTGAAGGAGGTTTCATTGAGAAGCAAAGTATCTAGACAAAATATATAGAAAAAGAGGACAAAGGCACTCATGCCAAAAGGCACCCAAAGCATGCAACCCTGGCCCTGGCATGTCCTTGCCACGTAGCTGGGCACCCACTGGTGTTACCTTTCCTCTTCCTGAAGAGCAAGTGCAGCCATACCCCTTCTCTGGTGACTTTACTTCATCCTATAGGCCTAAATAATCCTGAAAACGTGTCTGTGTGTTTCATGCCAAGACTCCTCATTAAGTCTATTTCTCTGTATTTTTTATCAAGTGGAAATGAAAAGACTTACCTCCACTATTCTTCATAACAGAAGGACTAGCTAATAACAGTGTATTCATGTCCTAAGGCTGCTGTAACAAAGTACAACAAACTGGCTAAAACAACAGGAACCTATTCCCTCACGGTTCTGGAGGCTGGACTTCTGACATCAAGGTGTCATCAGGGCCATGCTCCGTCTGGGACTCTGGGTAGAATCCTCCCTTACCTCTTCCCAGCTTCTGGTGGTGGCTGTGAATCCTTGGTGGTCCCTGGTTTGCAGCCTCATCACTGCAATCTCTCCCTCTGTCAGCTCTCTCGCCTCCTGTTATAAAGACACCAACCTTATACGGACACCAATAATTACCCACCCTACTCCCCCATGACCTTAGCTTAACTAATTACATCTGCAACGATCCCATTTCCAAATAAGATCACATTTTGAGGTACTGAGGAGTAGGACTTCAAGATATTTTGCGGGGGGTACAATTCAACCCATAGCAAGCAGCAACCTACAGTTTTTATGTCTGAAGGAAGCTGACTATGAGAGGCCAGTTGAAGGATAGACAGAGGGAAGATAAGCTGGAAGTGGGGTCTTTTCTGTCTTTAATCTATTTTAAGTTTACCCTGTTTTGATTTAAAATGTCATGATTTAGTAGTCAGAGTTTGGGGGCTTTTCATGACTTTTTTGCTTTGTTTTCTCTGTCGCTCACCCCAACGACCCTCCCTCCACCACTCACCCAGGATTACAGGCACACCATGCAGAGCGACTTGTCTGGACTCTAATGACCCCTTGCTCTTGTAAATGTCTTAAATTAAGGTTATGTGTCAGAACTAAACCTGATGTAAATTTGCATGCACAGGTCCTGCCAACAGCACTGCATGCAGATTAGTATTTTATAAACCATCCATCTGAATGACAATAATAAGGAATTGATACCGTCATTTCATTTTATCGACTACTATCTGAAACAGGGTATAGCGTGTGAAAAGAATTTCATTATGCATAGATTTTATTGTGATGCTGTTTGTAGTAAGAGGAATTTTCTGTATAATAAAAAAACAGTAGCTGCTGAGAAGTCATAGATCATGCCTATTTCCTATTACTGACAAGGTCTGTATAGTTAAAATGAATATTTTGGTGTTGTCAGTCCAGGGTTTGCTTATATTTGTTTGTGAGTTATTTTGGAAGCAAATCCAGAATAAAAGATGGGAACATTATAACTTATAATGTTCTTTGTTAAAAAATAGAATCTCTCCATTCTTAAGACTGTATTTTGCTTTAAAAACCACTTATTTGAACATTTATATTTCCTGGCAGGATTTTCAGTGCCGAGCGACACTTCAAGAACTAAATGCAATCCCTCCTATATTAGATCTCTTGAAGTCAGAATATCCAATTATTCAGTTGTTGGCTCTCAAAACCTTAGATGTTATTACAAATGATAAGGAGTGCCGGGCAATGCTAAGAGACAGTCAAGGAGTGGACCATCTTATTAAGATCCTAGAAACTAAGGTACCTGTAACATTCATTCAACTCTCTATGAGGAGATGTATCTCTCCTAAGTGTTGTTATAAAATACAAATTATAGAATATTTTTTAAATGAAATTTTATTATATTTAAGCATGATGCTAAGTAGAATGGACTAATTTGCTTATTGCTACATAGTTTACCAGCACAATTAAATCAGACAATTGGTAGAGGGCATTCTAAAATAATTTAATTTTTTAAAATCTTCTGATTTAAGATTTTTAAATTTTTGTTTGTGTTCTTATGTTTTCTTGAAACATCTAGAATTAGTCTTTTAACCTTTGTCTGCCCCAGTTTTCTTTAGGCTAATGCAAGAAGAGTCATTTACCACACATGATGGAGGGTAACCTGCTTTACTCAGTCTACTGATTTAAATATTAATTTCACCTAAAAAATGCCTTCACAGAAACATCTAGAATAATGTTTAACTAAATATCTGGATACTGTGGGCTAGCCAAATTAAAACATAAATATTAACCATCGCTAGTCTATCTGGCATCCGTACACAGCTCCTAAATCATTAATCTCCAAATAAAGACAAAAACAAGATCATACTTCCACTTAACATGGTCCAGCTGTCCTGTGTACAACAAAACACACACTGTCCCCTTCCCCATAGGAGGATGCAAAGTCCTTGGATGATGTTTCCTCTTCTCCTTGACATCCCATAATAAGATGTAAAATTAACCGTACTTAAATACCATATTGTAAAGGCAGTACATCTCATGTTGCCTGAGGGGATAAGAGAGAGAAGAAAAGGATATTTCATGCACACACACACACACACGCACATTCATAACAAAATAAGGAAGCAATACTCATGACAATTATAGTCCTCTTTTCTGTAACTGATCACATGGTTGTAGTTGGTATTTATAACTACCTTCTTCCGATACCCGTTCCATATTCCGCTTGCCCTCAGCAAGCACCTCAGCTCATCTTGATTCTTTTTTTTTTTTTTTTTTTACGGTACGCGGGCCTCTCACTGTTGTGGCCTCTCCCATTGCGGAGCACAGGCTCCAGACGCGCAGGCTCCGCGGCCATGGCTCACGGGCACAGCCGCTCCGCGGCATGTGGGATCCTCCCGGACCGGGGCACGAACCCGTGTCCCCTGCATTGGCAGGCGGACTCTCAACCACTGCACCACCAGGGAAGCCCCATCTTGATTCTTTACTTGATGTGATGACCCAAACCTTCATTCCTGAAGAGCCTGGACCATTAGTAGTGGTACCCAGATTGGGTCATTATAGTTTTCCATCAACCTTAATCACAGGGTATGGTATTACTAAGAAATGCCATAAGGGACCCCCTGTATTCCAGGCATAGTCTTCCTCACCTCTGTTGTGGAGCAGCAGTCCAATTTCCCTTGGATAGGTGGGCTCAATCACCCCAATCAGCACAGTAACTCTCTTCTTTGCCTGTTGATTCAGAACCATGAGGCTCCCAAAGAGGCCAGGTGGCAGTCTTAGCTTTTAGTTCTGTGGACTCATGGTTGTGTCTCCTGGTGGAAGTATCCCTCCCTTTGGATCTAAGATTTCTAGATCAGCAGAGCATAAGGTTTACAGGTACAGGAAACAAAATGTTTGCTACTGAATTGCCATGGGTAATAGTGAGTGGTGCCACTCCCATATCCATTCCTTGGTTCCTGGGAGTAACAGCAACATATAGGATGCTGTTCCAGAGAACATATAGCCCTGCAAGTTAGCTAGCCACTTAGCTAGCGCTGTCACTCTGTCTTGCATAGGCCATTCTATCAAGCCAGCTGCTTCAGGATGGTAGGGAACATGGGAAGGCCAGTGATTTCTGTGACCATCTGCCCACTGCTGCATTTCTTTTGCTGTGAAGTGAGTTTCTTGATCAGAACCACTGCTGTGTAGAATACCATGGCAGTGGAGCATCTTTACTGTGATTTCTACCTTAAATTTCTAACTGTTCAGAAAAGGCTTCAGTTTTCCACTGCTATGAGGATTCTGGAGATTCCTCAGGCAAGAAAGCCACACACTCACAATACCTCCCTCTACCAATTGGAGATTTTAAGGAATATACTTTCTTTCAGCTTCTGTCTGCTTTTTCAAAAAATATTTTCTTTAGATTTTAAACTTGTCGGTGGAAGTCTGTTTGAGCAACATCACTTGGATACCATTACTGGAAGTTTCCAGCAACTATTTTTTATCTGTAAAACATTTTGGAATAGGGGAAATGAGAAGAGATGGGACTAATGGTCAGGGAGAGAGATGTCACATTAATAAACAGAACTGTTTCCTTGGGCCTCTGTCACAACAAAATTAATTACATTATGTTCTGACTGATCTGAGTCCCTCTTGTAATAAAATTTGGAAAGTGTGGATTGCTTTTATTACAATTTTCTAAAGTTGTGTTTGCTTTTATTATTAGGAATTGAGTGACCTTCATATAGAAGCGCTTTCCGTGTTGGCCAATTGCCTTGAAGATATGGATACCATGGTGATGATTCAGCAGACAGGGGGTCTTAAGAAGCTCCTATCATTTGCAGAAAACTCTACAATTCCTGATATTCAAAAGAATGCAGCAAGAGCAATTACTAAAGCCGCTTATGATCGTATGTCTCATTTTGTATAAACTAAGCATACCTATTTCCTCCTGTAGTCTTGATTTCAATTAGAACTAACAAATGCTACAGCATTTGTCTGCTTTTAGATGGTCATTTGAGGATAGTGCTATACTTACTACTCAAGATCAAAATTCATCTCAATGCTAGTAAGTAAAAGTAGAGATTGCTTTGTCCAGGATTTAATAAACTCAATATGATTTAATTATAACCTATTTTTAAACAGTTCATTCCTAAATTAAGTTTTAAGCTTTTATTTCTCCTGATTTTGAAATTTTACAGAATGTATGCACTCTCTGTAATCCCGAAAACATCATTTCAATAAATCCACATTTGGAATGATATCTATACAGTAATTTCGAGTTGCAGCTGGAGTCTAGCTGTTCCATGTTATATAGCTGTGAAAAATAATATGCTCATACTATACACAAAATACAATTTTCATTTCACTGGCAAGCTATGTTGACATAAATCTGTAAAATATGGGAGATTAATTACATCGTGAGCACTGAAGATAAAATTATAATTTCAATTTATGTATATTTGGAGTATTTTATTTAATAAAAGATGTGATTTTATTTTCCCCCTTCCACATCACCCCTCTTATAAATGATGACAGCTTTGACTAGTTTAAGTGATTTATATTCTAAACATATATACTCACATCTGTATATATGTCTATATTATGGGAAACATTTCCTTTTCAACCCATACTGGATTTCTTCAAAGTTTTAATGCAGTGTGCCAAATTTCACCTCCCAGTACTAAGTCAATAGAGAGGGGCCTCATGAGTTACATCATACAGGCCAAATCTAAAGACAGCCTGTAAAATTAATTTTGACAAAATTGCTTAATTCAGAATTCTCCCAAAAGGAACTTAGGCGTTGTCATTACCTGGTCAGTTCTGTTCTCCATCTATCCCAGGCCTTCTTAGTTATTTGAGACCAGATGAGAGGGCAATGGAAAGACATGAGCAATGTCAAACCTAAAATTTTTACGTATCTCAACTTCTCTTTGGGTTTCGGCCCCTCTTGTGATACAAGTTTCGTGAGTTTATTACCCATCACTCGATACAGTAGTGAAAAGAGCACAGGACGGAGAGCTCTTGCACTCTAGTTCTACTACTAATTACGCTATTGGCACTGCAGTGACCTAGGGATGTGTCTGTGAGTGAGCTACAGACTATCTGGACTGTTTATGAATTCATTTATTAATGTTTATTAAGCCCCCAGTTTGTATCAACAAACCCAGGGCAGGCAAGTAAGCAGGCAGTCGCGATGCCGTGTTAAACGTGCCTGATGATGGGGAACAGGATCCCCCAGGAGGGTCCACCTAACGCAGACTCGGGTCAGACAAGCCTTCCTGGAACAGGTGATTTACAGGCTCAGACCTAGAGGAGATGAGGGAAACTGGCTGGGCAAAGAAGGTCCTGGTGGGTCGGGGGGGCTCAGCAGTGCTCTGAGGAGAAGGGACAGTGTGTAGTGGCCAGAGAGGGACAGAGCGTGGTGAGTTCCAGAGCTGAAAGTTTTCAGAATGGCCAGTGAATAGAGTGCAGCAGAAAACTGAGAGTCCAGGCCGGAGAAGTAATGAGGCGCCACATGCTAACGGGCATCACGAGCCAAGTTTAAGGGCTTTGGACTTTATTTTCATGGCAACAAAGCACCCCTCAAGTGACTTAGAGGGGGGAGGGAACCCTACAGATTTTCACTTTTTAGAGAAAGAGCACTCTTGCTGCAAAGTGGAGAAGAGATTAGACATGCACAGGACCAGATGCAGGAAGACCGGGAAGGGGACTCGAGGTGAGAGGAGGGGGGTCCTGAAGCAGAGCCGAGGTGGTCGTGATGGACTCAGAGGCGTCTGCAAGGAGACCCAGCAGCACGGTGCTTGAGGGTCCATATGGGTTTGTTGAATGACTCTGTGGGTTGGGGGAAGAAGAAGGTAATGCCAAGGACAAGGCCTTCTGGCTTGGACAGCTGGACGTAGAATGGTGCCACTCACAGAAATGGGGAACTCAAGAAGAAGGGCAGGTTTTGATTGAAGGAAAGGAGATGAGGTCTGTTCTTTTTTGAAAACTTGTAAAATACACATAGTATAAAATTCACCGACTTCACCATTTCTAAGCGTACAGTGCAGTGGTATTAAATACATTCATGTTGTGCTACCATCACCACCATCCAGCTACAGGCCTCTTCGTCTCACAAGCCTAACCTTCTGTACCCAGGAATAAATAACTCCCCCCTTCTCCCTCCCTGCAGTCCTTGGAAACCATTCTTTCTGTCTCTGTGAGTTTGACTACAAGTACTTATATAAGTGGAATCATACAATATTTGCCCTTTTGTGATTGGCTTATTTCACTCACCATAATGTCCTCAAGGTTCATTCATGTTGTAGCATGTGTCAGGATGTCCTTCCTTTTCAACTCTGAAAAATATGCCATTGTATGATTATATCACATTTGTTGATCCTTTCATCTGCTAATAGACACCTGGATTGCTTCCACCTTTTGGGTACAGTGAATAATGCTGCTATGAACACAGATGTACAAATATCTCTTTGGGCCCCCGCTTCCAGTTCTTTAGGGTATATATCCAGAATTGGAATTGCTGAATCATACGGTAATTCTACGTTTACTAATTTGAGGAACTGCCATACTGTTTTCCATAGCAGCTACACCATTTTACATTCCCATCAACAGGGCACAAGGGTTCCAATTTCTCCACATTCTTGCCAACACTTGGTATATTCTGCCTTTTTTTCTTTTTTTTAATAGTAGCCATCCTAATGGGTGTGAAGTGGTATCTCTTTGTGTTTTGATTTGCATTTCCTTCATGGTTAGTGATGTTGAGCATCTTTTTCATGTGCTAAATGGCCATTTAAAAAATCTTCTTTGGAGAAATGCCTATTCAAATCCTTTGCCCATTTTTAAACTGGGTTTAAATTTTTTTTTGTTATTGAATTGTAGGAGTTTTTATATTTTCTAGATATTAACTCTTTATCCGATATATGACTTGCAAATATTTTCTCCCATTCTGTGGGTTGCCTTTTTAACTCTATTGATTGTGTCTTTTGATGCACAGACATTTTAAACTTTGATGTAGTCCAGTTTGTATTTTCTTAACTCCATTCATAAGTAGGTTTTTACAAATGTTGCTCCTTATACTGTTCCATATTCATTTATAACATTCTCTTTTTACTTTCCATCATCATAAAAGTTTTTTGTAGGCTAGGGTTAGGGTTAGCATTGTCATTGCATGTCAAAAACACAGTTGAAACAAAACCACATAATATACACTCTTTAAGTTTTGTTTGCTGAGTAAAGTTTTAATATGCACCCCTAAATTAGTATGCCTTTGACCTGGCACCAGGAGGAGGAAGGTGTTAACTACCATTTTGCCATGAGGTTTATGAACTGCATTAACATCTCAGCAGGAGCACAGGTGGCCCACTAGCAACTTCTGAGAATGGGTAAAGAAAAGCATCATTACATACAGATTTATTTTCAGATACAAAACCTCATGCCTTTAAATTTAGTGATACTGAACAAATGTTATTTTTAAAGGACATTATTCTATTAGTAGCATAATTACCTTGCCATCTTTACTTTCTGTGTAATTAACACGTAAATACTTCTCAGTGTAGCAATTCAATGAAGGTACTTGGTTAATATGTTAATTCATCTTTTAAATCCATTATAGCCACGCTGCAGTCAGCACTTTTGAGGTTTGGTGAACACAGCTGGATTTTGAGAACACTCCCAGCAGGGTTGAGAAACTAATTGCCCACAGTATTTAAATTAGTTTTTAAAAATTGTTCCAATAATTGTGTATACACTGTTTATTGTAACCATCATATACTCCAAAGTTAGTCTTTTCAAATTAATTCTTTTGGTCGATTTTCTTGATAGAATCCACTCAGAGTGTTCTGTTTAGTGAAGTTGATTGAGCATCATCTCGGAAGTCTTTTTTTTTTTTTTTTTTTCGGTACGCGGGCCTCTCACTGTTGTGGCCTCTCCCGTTGCGGAGCACAGGCTCCGGACGCGCAGGCTCAGCGGCCATGGCTCACGGGCCCAGCAGCTCCGCGGCATGTGGGATCTTCCCAGACCGGGGCACGAACCCGTGTCCCCTGCACCGGCAGGCGCACTCTCAACCACTGCGCCACCAGGGAAGCCCATCTTGGAAGTTTTAATTATAAATCTGAGGACTTTAAGTCAGAGATTCTGGAAAAGTTTGAGATCTTGTTTATTCAGGGAAAACTAATAAGGACTACATATATTTTAAAACATTTTAGGGGCCATATACTTGAGATTTAAGTATTAATCGCAGCTTGTTAATGAAACAGTTATGGCCTGACTGAATTCCAGTTTTAAATGAAAGGAGCAGGGATTAAAATGATAGGATTATAGGACATGGTTCATGATTGCTTTAAGACGAATGAACAGAAGTGTTAGTGACTTAGCTTGTGCCAGTGATGGCCAGATTGCTCCGGCATACATCTGTGTATCAGAGGAACAAAGGCCAAAACAGTATTTGCAAAGGTGGTGACATCTGACCATGATACCGCTTCTGTGAAAAAGGTAATTTTTAAAAATCATTGTTGAAAGAAGACAAAAATCAATAAAAGTGGAAACCTAGTTGCTATAATTTCTGAAGATATCTCTGGGAAAAAAGTTAATTAAAATATGTACAAGTAGTGAATTATTTCCACATGTTGATGTAATCTAAGGTAGTATCAGCAGTTTTTGCAGAGATCTTTATTCTAACAAAATATTCTTCTCTTGTATATCAACATCCTAAGAGCACATATCACACATTCTTCCATTTTAATCATTTACATTGACTTTATAAAGGTTAATTAATGAGAATCAAACCTATGACAAAATTTTCTTAGGAACTGTAAATAAATTAGCAAGGAATTATTTGTAAGCTGTTTCTTTTCCAACTTGTCTCTGGTTCTGTTATAGCATTAAAACTGAGTTCGGTTTAATATATATTTTTCTAGTACATGCTTTTAATAAATAGTAATTTATTTAGAATTAACTGTAGAACACAAAACAAAAATTGTTTAATGTTCTAATTTAATTCAATGCAGTATTTGCTTTTGTATAGTGATGAGATTGTCATTTATTAAAAAATCAAACTAAATAGAGGAACATCGGGAACAAAAAGAACATTAAAAATACTTTGGTTTTGGTTTTAATTTAGTGTTTTATAGTGGGGTTAATATCATGGTATGTACTTAAGAGTCATAACTTTGTTTTCAAACGGAACTGTGCTATGTTTATGTTATTTTATGTTTATGGCAACTTAGCAATTAAGTAATTATTATAGTTTTTGCTATGTCAGCATGTATTGTAACAAGATAAAAGATGATCATAAATTCTTAAGACTTGGGATCATATCAATACTTTATTACTCATTTTGACTTTCTCCTCCTCTCTGCTCTGCTCTTGAGCATCCAGCTCACAAGTTTGTGCGTCTTAGGCATTCTTCAAATATAGGGCTTTGTATTTAAAATAAACAGGTTTTTGTATTCAGTGCGAAGAGCGCATGTGAACACAGCACCATGACAGGCATATGACTGATGTTAAATAAGTTCTTGCTAAGTCTGAAGCTTGCCTCTTTCTTATTACAGAATTTTCTCTGCCATAGTACTGATATCATATGAGGGAAAATGAAAAAAATGCAATGCCCATAATTCATTTTGCATAATCACTGTGTTCTAAAGGATAAATAGGTATATATTTTAGACTGTGACTAAAGCTAACAAATAGTTTGAATTCCTATCATATTTTGGATGCGGAAGTCTTTACACTTGCACAGTTTTTGCAGCAAAATTCTGATTTTTTTTTTCTCCCTTTTGGTTTATGAAAGCTGAAAATAGAAAACTTTTTCATGAACAAGAAGTTGAAAAATGCCTTGTAACCCTTTTGGGTTCTGAAAACGATGGAACTAAAATTGCCGCTTCCCAAGCTATTTCGGCAATGTGTGAGAATTCGGGCAGCAAAGAATTTTTCAATAATCAGGGTAAGCAAACTGGAAAAGGCCACTTTGAACATTTTTAGGTTGCCGTATTCTAGTTCACATCGATGTCTGTAAAGTCACATTTTACCTTTCTTTTTCTGTAGGGATCCCACAGTTAATTCAGTTACTAAAAAGTGACAATGAAGAGGTAAGGGAAGCTTCGGCCCTTGCCCTGGCGAATCTGACCACTTGTAATCCCGCTAATGCAAAGTAAGTACAAAAAGACTCATTCAACAGGGACTTGTTTATGGGATATTTAACAGTCCAAGATGTGCTCATCGTAATCTCCTGGCTTTCAAGGCAGTTTACATATTCTTTCAGATGCTTCTATGTTGAGTTATTTATTCCTCAGGAACCCTTATGAAAATAAGAGTCAGCAGATAAGCCTGTTTTCCAAAGACATTACAAAATCTTGAGGGTTTCTGGGCTTGCTGGGAAAATGTGCAGGCCATTTGATGCAGGTAACAGGCTAAATCTTGTAGAAGGTTCCAGAACAGAGAAAACTGGCTAATGTTGGAAATATTAAAGACAGTCTACAAATATTGGTAAATCAAGAAAAAAATTTTAAAGAACCAATTTTAAAAGGACATAAACATTAGATAAATCGAGAAACATTTTAAAAGTCCATTGAAAACAACATATATGGGTATATACTTATGGAGAAGGGTTGAAAAGGAATGTCCTCCGTATTCCAAACACTGTGAAATGTAATTTATATTCATTTAAAATTTTAATTGTCTAGATATTCCATCTACTAATGAGGAAACTGAAGCTCTGCAAGTTTCCCTAATTTTCCTGGGTACATATATTCATTCAACTCGATGAGCTAGAAATTAAAGCCAGATCTGTTAGACCCCAAAGCCTTACTATTTCCTCTACAGAAGATACAGTTGCCTTATAAAACAGTAAGAATTTTTAGAAGGCAACTTTCATAAATAAAATGATTATTGCCATTTGCGATAACATGGATGGGCCCTGAAGATATACTGAGTGAAGTAAGTCAGATGGAGAAAGACAAATATTCTATGATTTCACTCTTATGTGGAATATAAAAAACAAACCAACAAAATAAATGAACAAGCCCAATCAAACAAAAACAAATGTATCGATACAAAGAACAGAGTAGTGATTACCAGAGGGAAAGGGGCAGGGTGGTGGGGCGTGGGAGTGGGAAATGGGTAAAGGGGATCAACTGTATGGTAACGGATGGAAACTAAATTTTTGGTGGTGAGCACACCATAGTGTATACAGAAGTAGAAATATAATGTACATATGAACTTACATAATGTTACAGGCCAATGTAACCTCAATAAAAAGTATATCTAAATAAATAAAGAAGAGTAAAAAAAATTTTATTTACCTTCCCTAAATATGGTACGAGTATTAGTCAGGGTTCTCTAGAGAAACACAACCAATAGGAGATATATATATATGAGATTTATTATAGGGATTGGCTCATGAGCTTATGAAGGCTGAGAAGTCCCACTATCTGCTGTCTGTGACGTGGAGAACAAGGTTGTAAAGGTCAGTCCCTTTACAGTCCCTGGTGAGAACCAGGGGCACTGATGTCCAAGGAAAGAAGATGGCTGTCCCGTCTCAAGCAGAGAGCAAATTTACCCTTCCTCCTCTGTTCTGTACAGTTCCTCAGTGGATTGGATGATGCCCACCCACGTTGATAAGAGGGATCTTTATTCAGTCTGCAGATTCAAATGCTGACCTCTTCCAGAAACACCCTCACAGACACACTCGTAAATAATGTTTCACCATTATTGACTGGGCATCCCTTAGCCCGGTCAAGGTGACACATAAAATTAACCATCTCAGTACGTTAGTTTTTAACACTCGTTTATTATTGTTTTGTGGCATTGTGCCTAAAATTACCCCTTTCTTACTTGAAATAAATCCTCCTCCATCCCCATCATATAGTTCATCTGTCTCTTACCCTTTCTTTCTTTTTCCATACTCCCACACAAATATTTTATAAGACCTTAATGGAATGACTAAAAATCTAACAATGTCCAATAAAAACGTAGCTGAAATGCATAAGCATCAAAACAAAATTACGTTCCTTTAATAGCTACAATCTTTGACATGATTATTATTATTGACATGAATAAAAGTGTTTTATGGATTTTTTTTGAGGTCTGTATAGCTTTTACTTTGGACTTTTTTGAGCTAAAAGGTACTGAAAATTAATGGTTTTGAGGAGGAAATGGAGTCAGATTTGACCTGTTTGTGCCAAATGCTGAAAACTGGGGTTGAAAAAGATTTTATAGTCAATCAAAAGGAATGAACACAAACAAGCCCCATTGTCGATCCTTCTAGGGTGGTACTTACTGAAGCCGACCACAGCAGAACAGACAACAAAGATGACTGGTTATTTGTAGTAAAAAAATGTTTCCTACTCAGATCATTTTTAAAAGATTATCTTAAACTCGGCATTGGTGAGTGTTTCCAGCATCGATTTTTAGAAGCAGTCCATTTCATCAGCTTTCCTAGCAAAGTGCTAGCTATAGGAGCAAGGCTGAGTCCCTGCCTCTGCTGCTGGGGGGCTGGAGCTGAGGGTTAGAAATAGTTAGAAAGTTGCTTTTCCACCACACCTAAGTAGTAAGAGAAGAAGGCAAAAACCCAGAGCTATTGTCTTCCAGGTGCATTTGGTAGCTGTTTGGATACCTGATAATTGCTAGCCTTTTTTTTTTTTTTTTTTTTAATGCAGTTAAGCCCTGAGAATTCTAATTTTGTTTGTTAAAATGTAACCCCTTCCCCTACACTTCTATCTCAAGTGCCTAAAATGGATTTCTAATTCTTACACTCAGGGTACCTTCTGGAGCTGGAGACTCATTTCATGAACTGAGTAGTAACTGGCATGTTATGACAACATATAATGCTGGTATAATTTCCTTTATGTAACTGAGTTTTGCTTGGAAAGTTGTGGGTAAATCAGAATTTTCTGAAGTAAAGAAAATAATCAACCAGAGGAAAGAGGAACATACTTTGCTGTGACTCTCTTTGCAAAACTGGCAAATGCTTTTTTAAGTCAAAGTATTTTTATAATCTAAAAACAGAATTTTATAATATACATAAAATAATTTACAATCTAAAATACCTGGATTCAGATTTGTGCTCTTGCAAGAGAAAACACACCCAAATGTAATAAAATAGGAGAATGATGAGAAATTTGGTAGCAATGATAAATAAATAACCAGGTCATCCATACCCCTTGGTGGAAGATTTTCAACTTGAATTATAAGTATCTCTTTAATTGGTACCAAAAGATCTTGCCTAATTGTTATTTTCTGTGAATGAGGCTTCCTAGATAAAGTCTTCTAGACACTTGAAAATTTACTTCTATAATCAACAAAGCTTTTAAAAATTTGTAATGAGTTTGAATCAAAACTTTGGGGGGGTGGGGTATGGTTATCATTTTGAGTCAGTGGCTCTCCTACGCTCCACAGTGGTGTCGTCAGGGCCCCTTAGGGAAGGTGGGTGCTTGCCTCCTCTCTGAGTGTAGCCTCTAGGTGGGGTGCCTTTGGGGTTGGTGCATTTTATTGACTCCTACTGGCAGGCTGGCAGTGTTAATATTCACTGCTGTCTGTAGATTTGATTGGTAGGCACAACCCTGCCGAGGTTCTCTTCAGATCCCTTCCTTTCAATCAGTGAAAAGCTTGGATACCAGGTAACCAAGCTTTATCAAAGTTTACATAAAAGCAGTAAGGGAGGACCTGAGGCCACTGCTCTAAGGGGTGTTTTGGTCTTCACAGGCCATTTCTTTCTTCCTTTCTTTTTTTTCTGATAGTTCTCATGTGTGTTCTGGATATGTGAAGTCTCCAGGTATTGAGTTATGGATAAGTAAAATTGTAGTTAAAAAAATAATTTAACAAACACAAATCCCTTTACTTACAAACAAGCCAATGTCAGAGAGTAAAATGATGAAGCATAAAATAGATATATTCTGAGAGTACAGTCACCTCCCAGAAGTGTTTTGCTTTAGGCCTTTTGTATGACCATCCTCTCTGCGTGGAATGTTCTTCTACTCCAGGATGCCCACCGCTCAGTCCCTCACCCCCTCAGGTCTGCCCAAATGTGGTGACCACAGTGGTTACAACTGTACCACCCACACACATACTCCATCCTCCTTTCCTACTGCCCTTTTCTCATAACTCTTATCATTTTCTTACATACCATACAGCTCACTCATTATGTTCTCTGACCAGCACCCAACACCTTTGTCTGTTTAATTCACTGACACACACCAAGCATCTAGAATTGTGCCCATCCCATAGCAGGCTTTCGGGGGGAAATACAACCAAAAGGAAAAGGACAGTGAAAAACAGAAGGTCTATCTGACAATGCCCATAACTTGAAACAGAAAGTGATCATCTGTATTGTGGTGTTTGTTTGTTTTCACATAATTTGGATCAAAAAGTGGAGAGCTACTTAGCTCTAAGAGTCTTCTAGCCATACTTTTCATTCTTTATTATCTGCAGAAAAAGGTCACTCAAAGTGGACAAAAGGCAATGAATAAGAATAAAAATAACTATTTGAGGGTATAGGAAAAGAGGACAAGAATAGCCAGATTCACTTATTTAAAGTGACAGGGGGAAAACAAGTAATATCATTTTTAAGTGAATAAGTAAAAAGTGAGGTTAAAACAACCCCCATAGAAAGAGATAAAAAAGGAAACCAAGAAGCAATAATGAATTTTAAATAAAAATGTAATCCACTTAGTTAATTTGGACACCATTATCTTTTTTGGTTCACTATTAATCTTTCTGACAATTCTCAATTTATAATACTTTTTGGAAAGGAGAAAGTTGTTCGCTTTTGAAAGAAGTACTATTTCAGCTAAATTTCATGTTATATTTACTTTGTACTCTTTTATCCAAGTAGTCATATCAAAGTTTTATATTATTTATGCAAGTACTGAGAGAATTTATTCTTGGTTCACATTTTCTGAGGGGCAGAGTCTACATATTATAAGAATATTTTACACTATTAATTTATAACATCACTGCCATCTGTTGGATCTGATCAGAATTAGAGTTTTTAAGTTATTCCAAGAATGAAAAGAGTTCAATGCTTTTCATTTCCCAATGTGAACACTAACTAAATGTTGGCTATTGGTAAACAATGAAAAGATTAGAAAATAATACAATTGTTGACTAGATATTTTTCAAAACATACAATTATTTTAAGAAATAAAACACAGTGAATAAAATTAAATTATAAAAAGTAATAACTACAATTGATATGTATACACTACTATATATAAAATAGATAACTAATGAGAACCTACTGTATAGCACAGAGAACTCTACTCAATGCTTGTGGTGACCTAAATGGGAAGGAAATCCAAAAAAGAGTGGATACATGTATATGTATAACTGATTCACTTTGCTGAACAGCAGAAACTAACACAACATTGTAAAGCAACTATACACCAATAAAAATTAATAAAGAAAAAAAGAAGTGGTATATATATATATATATATATAATGGAATACTACTCAGCCATAAAAAAGAATGAAATTTTGCCATTTGCAGCAACATGGATGGACTTGGAGGGCATTATGCTAAGTGAAATAAGTCAGAGAGAGAAAGACAAATACTGTATGATATCACTCATATGTGGAATCTAAAAAATACAACAGGCTAGTGAATAAAACAGAAAAGAAGCAGAGTTAAGCAGATTGAGGGAGGAACCAAGATGGCGGAGTAGAAGGACATGCTCTCACCCCCTCTTGTGAGAACACCAGAATCACAACTAGCTGCTGGACAATCATCAACAGGAAGACACTGGAACTCACCACAAAAGATACCCCACATCCAAAGACAAAGGAGAAGCCACAATGAGATGGTAGGAGGGGCACAATCACAGTAAAATCAACTCCCATAATTGCTGGATGGTTAACTCACAAACTGGAGAACACTTATACAAAAAAAGTCCACCCACTGGAGTGAAGGTTCTGAGCCCCACATCAGGCTTCCCAACCTGGGGGTCCAGCAACGGGAAGAGAATTACTAGAGAATCAGAGTTTGAAGCCTAGTAGGATTTGACTGCAGGACTTCGACAGGACCTGGGAAAACAGAGACTCCACTCTTGGAGGGCACACACAAAGTAGTATGCGTATCGGGACCCAGGGGAAGGAGCAGTGACCCCAAAGGAGACTGAACCAGACCTACCTGCTAGTGTTGGAGGGACTCCTGCAGAGGCAGGGGGTGCCTGTGGCTCACTGTGGAGACAAGGACACTGGCAGCAGAAGTTCTGGTAAGTACTCCTTGCCCTGAGCCCTCCCAGAGTCTGTCATTAGCCCCACCAAAGTGTCCACGTAGGCTGCAGTGTTGGGTCGCCTCAGGCCAAACAACCAACAGGGAGGGAACCCAGCCCCACCCATCAGGAGACAAGTGGATTATAGTTTTACTGAGCTCTTCCCACCAGAGCAACAGTCAGCTCTACCCACCACCAGTCCCTCCCATCAGGAAACTTACACAAGCCTCTTAGGTAGCCTCATCCACCAGAAGGCAGACAGCAGAAGCACGAAGAACTACAATCCTGCAGCCTGTGGAACAAAAACCACATTCACAGAAAGATAGACAAGATGAAAAGGCACAGAGCTGTGTACCAGATGAAGGAAAAAGATAAAACCCCAGAAAAACAACTAAATGAAGTGGAGATAGGCAACCTTCCAGAAAAAGAATTCAGAATAATGATAGTGAAGATGATCCAGGACCTCGGAAAAAGAATGGAGGCAAAGATCGAGAAGATGCAAGAAATGTTTAACAAAGACCTAGAAGAATTAAAGGACAAACAAACAGAGATGAACAATATAATAAATGAAATGAAAACTACACTAGAAGGAATCAATAGCAGAATAACTGAGGCAGAAGAACTGATAAGTGACCTGGAAGACAGAATGGTGGAATTCACTGCTGTGGAACAGAATAAAGAAAAAAGAATGAAAAGAAATGAATACAGCCTAAGAGACCTCTGGGACGACATTAAATGCAACAACATTCGCATTGTAGGGGTCCCAGAAGGAGAAGAGAGAGAGAAAGGACCTAAGAAAATATTTGAAGAGATTACAGTCAAAAATTTCCCTAACATGGGAAAGGAAACAGCCACCCAAGTCCAGGAAGCGCAGCAAGTCCCATACAGGATAAACCCAAGGAGAAACACACCAAGACACATAGTAAACAAATTGGCAAAAATTAAAGACAGAAAAATTATTGAAAGCAGCAAGGGAAAAATGACAAATAACATACAAGGGAACTCCCATCAGGTTAACAGCTGATTTCTCAGCAGAAACTCTACAAGCCAGAAGGGAGTGGCATGATATACTTAAAGTGATGAAAGGGAAGAAGAACCTACAACCAAGATTACTCTACCTTCAACAATCTCATTCAGATTCCATGGAGAAATCAAAACCTTTACAGACAAGCAAAAGCTAAGAGAATTCAGCACCACCAAACCAGCTCTACAACAAATGCTAAAGGAACTTCTCTAAGTGGGAAACACAAGAGAAGAAAAGGACCTACAAAAACAAACCCAAAACGATTAAGAATATGGTCATAGGAACATACATATCTATAATTACCTTAAATGTGAATGGATTAAATACTCCAACCAAAAGACACAGGCTTGCTGAATGGATACAAAAACAAGTCCCATATATATGCTGTCTACAAGAGACCCACTTCAGACCTAGAGACACATACAGACTGAAAGTGAGAGGATGGAAAAAGATATTCCATGCAAAGGGAAATCAAAAGAAAGCTGGAGTAGCAATACTCATATCAGATAAAATAGACTTGAAAATAAAGAATGTTACAAGAGACAAGGAAGGACACTACATAATGATTAAGGGATCAATCCAAGAAGAAGATACAGCAATTATAAATATATATGCACCCAACACAGGAGCACCTCAATGCATAAGGCAACTGCTAACAGCTATAAAAGAGGAAATCGACAGTAACACAATAATAGTGGGAGACTTCAACACCTCACTTACACCAACAGACAGATCATCCAAAATGAAAAAAATAAGGAAACAGAAGCTTTAAATGACACAATAGACCAGATAGATTTAATTGATATTTATAGGACATTCCATCCAAAAACAGCAGATTACACTTTCTTCTCAAGTGTGCACAGAACATTCTCCAGGATAGATCACATCTTGGGTCACATATCAAGCCTCAGTAAATTTAAGAAAATTGAAATCATATCAAGCATCTTTTCTGACCACAACACTATGAGATTAGAAATGAATTACAGGGAAAAAAACATAAAAAACACAAACACATGGAGGCTAAACAATACGTTACTAAATAACCAAGAGATCACTGAAGAAATCAAAGAGGAAATCAAAAAATACCTAGAGACAAATGACAATGAAAACACAACGATCCAAAACCTATGGGATGCAGCAAAAGCAGTTCTAAGAGGGAAGTTTATAGCTATACAAGGCTACCTCAAGAAACAAGAAAAATCTCAAATAAACAATCTAACCTTACACCTGAAGGACCTAGAGAAAGAAGAACAAACAAAACCCAAAGTTAGCAGAAGGAAAGAAATCATAAAGATCAGAGCAGAAATAAATGAAATAGAAACAAAGAAAACAGTAACAAAGGTCAATAAAACTAAAAGCTGGTTCTTTGAGAAGATAAATAAAATTGATAAACCATTAGCCAGACTCATCAAGAAAAAGAGGGAGAGGACTTAAATCAATAAAATTAGAAAAGAAAAAGGAGAAGTTACAACAGACACCGCAGAAATACAAAGCATCCTAAGAGACTACTACAAGCAACTGTATTCCAATAAAATGGACAACCTGGAAGAAATGGACAAATGCTTAGAAAGGTATAACCTTCCAAGACTGAACCAGGAAGAAATAGAAAATATGAACAGACCAATCACAAGTAATGAAATTGAAACTGTGATTAAAAATCTTCCAACAGGGCTTCCCTGGTGGCGCAGTGGTTGAGAGTCCGCCTGCCGACGCAGGGGAAACTGGTTCGTGCCCCGGTCCAGGAAGATCCCACATGCCGTGGAGCGGCTGGGGGCCCGTGAGCCATGGCTGCTGAGCCTGCGTGTCCAGAGCCTCTGCTCTGCAACGGGAGAGGCCACAACAGTGAGAGGCCCGCATACCGCAAAAAAAAAGAAAAAAAAAGAAAAAATCTTCCAACAAACAAAAGTCCAGGACCAGATGGTTTCACAGGTGAATTCTATCAAACTTTTAAAGAAGAATGAACACCCATCCTTCTCAAAGTCTTCGAAAAAATTGCAGAGGAAGGAACACTCCCAAACTCATTCTATGAGGCCACCATCACCCTGATACCAAAACCAGACAAAGATACAACAAAAAAAGAAAATTACAGACAAATATCACTGATGAATATAGATGCAAAAATCCTCAACAAAATACTAGCAAACAGAATCCAACGACACATTAAAAGGATCATACACCATGATCAAGTGGGATTTATGCCAGGGATGCAAGGATTCTTCAATTTACGCAAATCAATCAATGTGATACACCATATTAACAAACTGAAGAATAAAAACCATATGATCATGTCAATAAATGCAGAAAAAGCTTTTGACAAAATTCAACACCCATTTATGATAAAATCTCTCCAGAAAGTGGGCATGGGGGAACCTACCTCAACATGATAAAGGCCATATATGACAAACCCACCTCAAACATTATTCTCAATAGTGAATAAATGAAAGCATTTCCTCTACGATCAGGAACAAGACAAGGATGTCCACTCTCACCACTATTATTCAACATAGTTTTGGAAGTCCTAGCCATGGCAATCGGAGAAGAAAAAGAAATAAAAGGAATACAAATTGGAAAAGAAGAAGTAAAACTGTCACTGTTTGCAGATGACATGATACTATACATAGAGAATCCTAAAAATGCCACCAGAAAACTACTAGAGCTAATCAATGAACTTGGTAAAGTTGCAGGATACAAAATTAATGCACAGAAATCTCTTGCATTTCTATATACTAATGATGAAAAATCTGAAAGCGAAATTAAGGAAACACTCCCATTTACCATTGCAACAAAAAGAATAAAATACCTAGGAATAAACCTACCTAAGGAGACAAAAGACCTGTATGCAGAAGACCATAAGACACTGATGAAAGAAGTTAAAGATGATACCAACAGATGGAGAGATATACCATGTTCTTGGATTGGAAGAATCAATATTGTGAAAATGACTATACTACCCAAAGCAATCTACAGATTCAACGCAATCCCTATCACATTACTAATGGCATTTTTTACGGAACTAGAACAAATAATCTTAAAATTTTATGGAGACAAAAAAGACCCTGAATAGCAAAAGCAGTCTTGAGGGAAAAAAACAGAGCCGGAGGAATCAGACTCCCTGACTTCAAACTATACTACAAAGCTACAGTAATCAAGACAATATGGTACTGGCATAAAAACAGAAACATAGATCAATGAAACAAGATAGAAAGCCCAGAGATAAACCCACGCACCTATGGTCAACTAATCTATGACAAAGGAGGCAAGGATATACAATGGAGAAAAGACAGTCTCTTCAATATGTGGTGCTGGCAAAACTGGACAGCTACATGTAAAAGAATGTAATTAGAACACTCCCTAACACCATATACAAAAATAAACTCAAAATGGATTCGAGACCTAAATGTAAGACTGGATACTATAAAACCCTTAGAGGAAAACATAGCAAGAACACCCTTTGACATAAATCACAGCAAGATCTTTTTTGATAAACCTCCTAGAGTAATGGAAATAAAAACAAAAATAAACAAATGGGACCTAATGAAACTTCAAAGCTTTTGCACAGCAAAGGAAACCATAAACAAGACGAAAAGACAACCCTCAGAATGGGAGAAAATATTTGCAAACGAATCAATGGAGAAAGGATTAATCTCCAAAATATATAAACAGCTCATGCAGCTCAATATTAAAGAAACAAACAACCCAATCCAAAAATGGGCAGAAGACCTAAATAGACATTTCTCCAAAGAAGACATACAGATGGCCAAGAGGCACATGAAAAGCTGCTCACATCACTAATTATTAGAGGAATGCAAATCAAAACTACAATGAGGTATCACCTCACACCAGTTAAAATGGGCATCATCAGAAAATCTACAAACAACAAATGCTGGAGAGGGTATGGAGAAAAGGGAACCCTCTTGCACTGTTGGTGGGAATGTAAATTGATACAGCCACTATGGAGAACAGTATGGAGGTTCCTTAAAAAACTAAAAACATTATTACCATATGATCCAGCAATCCCACTACTGGGCATATACCCAGAGAAAACCATAATTCAGAAAGACACATGCACCCCAATGTTCATTGCATCACTATTTACACTAGCCAGGTCATGGAAGCAATCTCAATGCCCATAGACAGACAAATGGATAAAGAAGATGTGGTACATATATACAATGGAATATTAGCCATAAAAAGGAACGAAATTGAGTCATTCATTGAGACGTGGATGAATCTAGAGACTGTCATACAGAGGGAAGTAAATCAGAAAGAGAAAAACAAATATCGTATATTAACGCACGTATGTGGAACCTAGAAAAATGGTACAGATGAATCGGTTTGCAGGGCAGAAGGTGAGACACAGATGTAGAGAACAAACGTATGGACACCAAGGGGGGAAAGCCGCAGGGGGGTGGGGATGGTGGTGTGCTGAACTGGGCGACTGGGATTGACATGTATCCACTGATGTGTATAAAATTGATGACTAATAAGAACCTGCTGTATAAAAAAATAAATAAAATTAAAAATTTTTTAAAAATACAAAAAATATTAAGAAAAAAAAGCAGACTCACAGATTAAAAAGAACAAACTAGTGGTTACCACTTGTGAGCGTGGGCAATATAGGGGTGGAGAAAAAAGGGTTATCATGGGTTTATATGAAGTCACATGTGTGAAACTTTGGGAAATTGTAAAGCACTATATAAAATTTTTTTAATCTTTCATTCAATAAATAATTATTTACAATACAATTATTTTAATACCTATAGAGAAGTAAGTCAAAACTGTGATTTTGATATAGAAAGTAATCAGGTCTCTGTTGTCTACACATGGATCATACTAACGAACTCTGATTCTTCATACTTACTTCATGTTCTCTCCATAAAGAACTGGGCGATTTCCAATCTGAGAGACCTTGTTATCTCCTCTTTCTTATTTTTTTACTTTTTTTTTTTTTTTTTTTTTTTTTGCGGTACTCGGGCCTCTCACTATTGCGGCCTCTCCCGCTGCAGAGCACAGGCTCTGGACGCGCAGGCTCAGCGGCCATGGCTCACAGGTCCAGCTGCTCCGCGGCATGTGGGATCCTCCCGGACCGGGGCACGAACCCGTGTCCCCTGAATCGGCAGGCGGACTCCCAACCACTGCGCCACCAGGGAAGCCCTTACTTTTTGTTTTTAATACCCCTTCTTGACTTCCCACAACAGCAGTGACTCAAGGAAGTTTTAAATGGCAGCACATATAGTGGTTACTTAAAAAAAAATTTTTTTGATTGATTGCTGGGCCACCACTTGCTTCCACAATACCAGAGACAAAGAACTCTTCCCTGGGGACCATCCTGCCATCATGTAACCTACAGTCAGGACCACAATAAAGGAAATGAGAGAGATGAGTAAGGATTATGCCCCAAGGGGACTCCAGAAAGAGACAGAATGCCCCTAAATTATATGGATGTGCATTCTGAGTGCTTTGGGAACTTTTCAGCGTCCTCATTCTACATGGATGACGTGTCATTTTGTATTATCAGTATTAATATTTCTCTTCACTAACATAGAAATAAAGCATTTACTGAATAATTTTAATACCCAGTAGAATTATTCATGGGGTACTATGCCTAAGAAAGCTATGTAATGTGTAGAGAAAAATTTTGAAAGATATTCCACATACAGAACTTCAAGAAAAGACAGCACTTCATTTATTCACAGTGACCCAACTCCCTATCCATTCAGTATTGTTAGGAAAGGGCCTGACCTTGAGTGACTTCTTGGAATGTTAAATCTCTCTAGTGTGCATACAAAGCACTTTTCAAAGCTTTTTTAAATTCCCACCCCATTAAATAGAGTTAGTGGAAGTTAGTATACATGTATATTTATTTTTACAAATATTTTAATTCCTTTTATTCTGTAGACTTAAGTATAGACTAGTGCTGTTCCTTAAAATTGCCTATATTTTCCTGTGTACTTGAGGCTGTAGTGCAGTGAATGATGATGGTCATTTTGAAGGAGGGAAAAAACCACCTCTCAAAGCTGGCAAAACATCACAAGATTCACTTCCGCATCTCCATTCCTCTACAGGAAGAGATGGGATACATCTCTAGAGATGGCTAGAGATGTGTACCATCACCATTTGAGAATAAACTTTAACATCCATTCTAGATCATACTTCTTGGCCAATATGCACAGATTCACTTAGAATAAGTGATCTTGTCGCTCACAGTACTTTATTTTTATCAAAGAAACATTGACCATAGAAATAATCCACTGTGATTTACAACATTAAAATGCAGTCTCGGGAAAAATGAAAACTCATGTTACAGACGTGGTGTATGGGTTGGACTTGATAATGCTAAAGTTCTGCGGTTATTGTCTTTGTTAGGGTTTTTCACAGGGAAAATGTTTTCAGAGTTCCATATTCCTTCTAACAGTGGAGGAACTGTGTCTTCATACTGACCCCTAGTGGCAGTTTAGGAAGAAGTTGGGGGAGGGGCAAAAAAGGTAATAGAAGGTTTGTTCTGTATTTTAGTGAAAAGGCATACTAATTTAATTTGAAATACTCTTCAATGTGTCTAAAATAATATTTTAAAACATTACTGAAAGATTGTGATCTGGAAAGCATTCCATTGTGGTGCTTTTAAAGAGATAGTATTCTACTGCTAACTGTGTGTTAATAGATGCTTGTCTTCGTCTCTTTTTAAGGTGAAGTCATTTCAGAATATTTTGACACATTAATTGTCCTGATGACTGAATATCGGCTGTGCTATATAACCATATAGGATAAATATAATACACTTAACCGACATAAATTAATCTTGTTGTTAGGTACTTACTCTAGAGTTGAATTTTTGCTCTTGACTTTATATAACAGAAAAGATGATTTTGTTTTAAAATTCGGACATATCACTTTGTTGTCAGATGCTGCCTCCTTTGAATTAGAATGCTCACAATATGAGAATCCTGCAAGAAAACTTGAGTTAGTTTCCTTTTAGAAAGTTCAGTTTTGTAGTAAGGATGTTTCAAACTTTTGTATTCAGTATGATACCTCAAAGAACTTTATTTAAAGTGTTCTTCATTATTTTAAAAGCCTTCTGAGTTAATAGATAAAATAGATGGGAAGCATCTTCATGGTCAATTTAAGTATTATTCTTGCCTTATTTCCATCCAGGTTTACTGAGTGGATACTTTCCATTTCTACCCCCCTTAAGTGCCTAGATTCTTTCTCTGCTGTGTGTTGATAGATGCCTCTGATTTGAAGGAATATATAGAATGAAAAGCTGGATTTTGCAATAAAAACAAGTTGATTCCATACCCCCATTTTGTGTCAGTTGATGCCTAGTCGACCTTCACAAACAGTATGAATTTTGTCGGCTACAAGTTTTGTGAGGCTAGGTGAATCCCATGAAATGTTCATTTAGAAACTTATCTATGCTGCTTTCATTACCTAGAGAGCAGAGACTAACATTTGCATAAACTTATTTTAAATTTGCTGCTACATCCTTCAGGTTTAATTTCCACTGTTACTGATTTTAAGAGGAAATTATCAAACAGTTTGGATACCTTTATATTGTGTGATTTTTCTCTTAAAATTTGAAGCAGTGCTTAAAACCTACATAAATTCCATTTTTACTCGTCTTTGACTTTTCAATATTAATCCTTTTCCTTGATTTTTCTTCCCTCTGAAAATGGCCTTTATTACTCATTTGTTGCCTAACCAAAGAGACTTGGGTGGGATGCTTGAGGAAACTGCTTCTGCTCTAGCCCTGCAGGAGTTGGAGATTTGACCGTCTAGCTGAAAAGTTGTCTAAAAATGAAAATTTCATACACACATGCAAATTTGGATATAGGATCCTATTTTCCCATGATCCAAGAAATGGAGAGAGGATATAGGAAAATCTCTGCCCCTGTGGCTCACTGAGTATGCGTGGATGACGGTGATGATGATGTTGATAGTGATGGTGAAGGTAATGATGATGATAGTGATGATGATGGTGATGATACCTGGCCTGTGTGGCCAGGCGTTGGGCTAAGTACTCCAAACGGAATGTATCACTAAATCCTTGAAGCAGTCCTGTGAGGTAGGGAATATTATCATCACATCCATTCTGCAGATGAGGAAATATAGGCACCGTCTTTGCTCAAGTTCACAGAGGTGGGATGGACACTTCACACCGAGGCAGTCAGTTATGTACATCCAGAGGGAGCTCGTGACTTTTCTCTCTCTCTGCCTCTTGCTCACTATCTCTGCGACTTTGAGCTTCTGCAAATCTTCCAACCAAATGTTTCCCTTTGCCTTCCTGGTCTTTTTGGATTCTTCCAGACTGCAGGCACCTTTGGAGAATTGAATTTCAATCCCCTCCTTTCCTTCCTTCCTCCTTCCTCCTTTCTTCCAGGTTCCTTTCCCTGTTTTCCCTTCTCTCCCTCCTCTTCTTTATATTCTCTTTATAAGAGAATGTGAAAGAGGAAAAAATGTATCCAATGGTTAGTAAGAATTTCCCACTATGCTATACATCAAAATGGTCTCCCTTATTTCTCATTCCCTGAGGAATGATGAAGTGAACCAAATAGATTCTGGTTCTTTTTTTTTCTAGAAAATACAGTACTTTTTAAAGCTTAAGAGACTGATAATTGTAAAAAAGATGGTCAGATCATCATGGTTTTAATTCTGTGTCTGTTGACTGACTTGCTTCTTGAGCAAGTCTTACTCTCACTAAATATTATCTTTCTTAACTCTAAAAAAAGTGAATCTGGATTATCTATTATATTTTGTGTGTCTAAGCGATTACCCTTGACCCAGGATCACAGGGAGCCTGGAACATACCTTTCACTAGGAACTAGATGGGGTCACTCTTTACCACTTTTGTAATTTTATCCCAGAGGCTAAGGAAGTTATTATCTGTGAATTTTGGTTTCTTTTGTAACTATTTCACAGTTACTTGGGTGTTCTTTATGTGCCAGGTACTGCTCTAGGCTGTAGGGATCATGACAATGGTTCCATGACACTGCTTTCATGAAGTCTACAGTTTGGACAGGGAGACAGACAACACACGAGTAATTTTAAGGTAATTTCAGAAGTGATAACAGTATAGATGAAATAAAACAGCACGAAGTCATAGAGAGGGGCAGGCATGACACCAGCATTGTGAAAGAGGTCACAGGAATGACACAGCTCGTCAATGACTGTCTCTCTGACATTAGAGCTGATGAGATGAGGGTAGTCCTGGCAAGGGCCAGGGGGGTTTATGTGCCATCACACTAGAGATTTCAGCGTCCTTATTTTTTTTAGTTAAGAAAATCAACAACGTGATATCTCTAATTACTTTGGGATTGTGGCCCTTGTCATATCCAGTTATGTAAATAGACTGCTTTCCAGGCTAAACAGAAACATTTGGTAACTGCAGAAGCCATTTATTATGAATGTTCTAACACCTTGACCATTATTCCTATTTTATCAGGAGACAAGTCAGCCATGTAAAGTGAAGACAGTTGTTCTTTCCTGATGGCAGCTAGTTAATTATTGGCAGGCATTCCAGCGTTTTGAAACAGAAGGTGGCATGTATGGAAGTGAAGTATCGTGACTGAACAGATAGGTCAGTAAGGATTCCACGTCACTTGTAAGAAAATTACATTCGATTTCCCTGCACCTTGACTGACTGCCTCGTAATTGGTAACAAAAGCCCGCATGCTCTCTGTGGAGGTGCTGGGTTGGCATGTGCTCATCTCTTTGCAATTAGCAGTTTTCTCTTGAAAAATCATGATGTCACAGCAACTGTAGCATAAAAGCATGTTCTGGAAGTTCCCAAATCATACCTGCTAGGACACATCGATATGATGGAAACAATTTGGTTTCACATACTTTTAAATATTTTTTTTGCATTTTTTTCTTATTTTGCTATAGGATGCAAAACTTCCCACATCTGTTTCTATGTCTGGGTTTCACTTTAATAATAGTGTTACTTTACACTCTTCATTTTAAGCTTTTTGCCTGCAGCTAATTGTGATTCTCTCCCTTACTATGGATAAGCATCTTTAAATAATACTTTTTTCAAAGGAGACAATACTCTTGGATACTTTTGTCAATCCTGGGGTTCAGCCAGAGTTGGGGGGCACATATATTAGTCATCTGCAACTGTGGGGCTGCTGCGGGGTGATGGTTCTTTGGGACTCAGAAACTGATCAATTTAACACCCTCGACTTCTCGGGTCATTACCTTTGAAAAACTGGCTGGGATGAGAGTCAGGAATCCTGTTCACAGCATTCCAGATCCGGCTGTGATAACCAGGAGATCTGCTTATCATAACGGCCAGCACCCCACCCCCCTCGCACCTGTATAGACTCGCCGGGAGCCTGCAATTAAACTCGCCAACACTGAGTCACTGCTGCATATGCACCTCTCTTCACCACTTGCAGCGTGTCTGCCACCAATATGTCTTCCTTGGTGTGACAAACCTCACGGAGACATATGAAAAGCCGTGCTGGTGGGAATGGTTGTAATCACTGTTAACAAACAAGGTTCTGATTGCCAATATTACCATCTGTTCCAGCGGGTTCCACATATCCCCCTGTATATGGGCTCTGTTAAACAGATTTTCTATGCGGCCCAAGGTCACCCTTGATTCATGTAACCAGCGTTTGCAGATGAGTTAAATGTGAGTCTCCAAACAGCAGCAAGGATCAAAATCTGAGAGGTACCAAATCGTGTCCTCTGATGACACAACCCAAACAAACTGTGTTTGCAGAGAAAGAATATCCACATCCCTTGATACATGAGAGGGACGGATCCCAAAAACATTGTCTAAAGTGCAAGATTTCATCTATTAAACTTCATATAAAAATGCCTTCATGGGGGGACTTCCTTGGTGGTGCAGTGGTTAAGAATCCGCCTGCCAATGCAGGAGACACGGGTTCCAGCCCTGGTCTGGGAAGATCCCACATGCCACGGAGCAACTGAGCCCGTGCACCACAACTACTGAAGCCCGCGCACCTAGAGTCCGTGCTCCGCAACAAGAGAAGCCACCACAATGAGAAACCCACGCACCGCAATGAAGAGTAACCCCTGTTCGCTGCAACTAGAGAAATCCCGCGCACAGCAATGAAGACCCAATGCAGCCAAATAAATAAATAAATAAAATAGTTAAAAAGAAAATGACTTCACTATATAATCCGAGAAGCCTAGGCGTGAGGAGGAAATAAACTGCTTTTAAGAACAGCTATAAGTGATACAAGCGGAGATCCCCATATTGTTGGATCCCACCCCTTCTTGCAAACTTCACACTGAGCTAAGTACTTTTCCCTCTCCGCTTCTGGACGCCAGCAGAGGTTTTCATCACTCCCCTTGAGTTGATTCAAGTCAATTAAAATATATCGATCTTCTCGGCACTGGGGATATAAAAAGACTCACATGCTGCCTAAGAAGTAGGCACCAGGCGTAGACATGGCAGAGGAGGGGGTGATTAATAAGGAGGGGCAGTGATGGACGTGGGTAACCTCACCCAGGAAGCGGTGAGTGAGCTGGCCTTGAGGGGTCCTCAGGCAGAGGTTCGGGAGGGATCTGGGGGCAAAGGGAGCACGAGTGCAAAGGCACACAGACATGAAATAGCACTGTACTTTCCGGGAAGCATAATAGTCGCTATTTGTGCAATTGAGCTTTTCCTTAGTGCTCTTAGTGCCCATGCTGTAACTGTGGGGCTTGGGGACTTAATATGAAAAACTATGTGCTGAATTCCTTTCCGTAACAGGCGCCGTAAAATAATATTTCGAGATTGTGACTCTTCTCTGACTGTGAACACTTGTGCCCAAACCTCATTTTTTAAAACAAAAGGAAATGTATACGTTTAGCAAACGAATGCTCTGAGGACATGTGAAAAAGAGACCTAACCTAGTTTTGGGGGTCAAGAAATGCTTCCTTGAGGAAGAGACATTTGTGCCAAACTTGGCAAGATGAATGGGAATTATCCGGGGGAAGGGACGGCTGGGAGTGAGACCAGAGTGTGGGCACACGCCGAGGTGAGACGGAGCCTGGCGTATGGCAGGTTGCCAGAAAGGCCTAGGACACGACAACAGGAAGAGGTGGCGGGGTGCACGGGCTGGTGAGGGAGGTGGGGTCAGCTCATGCTTGGCCTCAGAGGCCACATGAGAAATTTGGGGCTTTATCCTGAACAATGGCAAACCGTGGAAGTTTTAAGTAGGGGAGAAATAAAATTATTTTTAAGAAATCACTTAAGCTGTAAGATGGAGAAAGGATTGGAGGGGATGAGGGGAAACCTGTTAGGAGAGTACTTATATCAATCCACAAGATACAGGATGTTGAATTGGATTCAGTGGGAGAGATGGAGATGGAGAAAAGGAAGCGTTCTGAGAAATATGGAAGAGAGAAATAGTCAACAGATTGGATACACATGACATTCGAACTTCACTTCTATTTACATATGTCAAATGACATAAACAGATGTTTTTATACATTCCCATATTTGGTTTGTAGTTTGGTTAATTTCTGTTTCAATTTACATTTTAAACTCTTAATTGATTAAACTCCTAATTGATTAAACTCCAGCCGGATGCAGACTAATGATAGTAAATATCAGAAAATAGTTTCAGATTGCTGTGATGATATATGGCCCTGTAATTCTGGATTTTGTAACAAAGCAGTTTGACTTCTGTCCTCCTATTCATTTGGATAATGCTCTACCATCTAGGAGACTAAAATGTGTCTTAAAAATAGGATAGGGAAAAAAAAATAGGATAGGCTTCAGCTTGTGTATATGTTAGACTTGGGGAAAAATAAGACAGAATGTCTTGGGTTTGAAAGCACAAAATTAATGCAATTCTTTTTTTTTTTTTAAAAAGTACAAATTCTGCACTCTATTTCTATGACTGAAATTAGTTTTTTTTTTAAGTAAGACTAATAGCTTGATTTTTCATATCATAAGTTAATCTCAATTATGCTTTTTGCACTTAGAGCTGCATGTAGCAAATTATGGGCAGATATGCACATACAATATACATTGCTCTCCCAGCTGTGCCTGTATGATTTATCTTTCGGTGCTGGCAGTTATGTTCAATTTAGTAAAAGCTATATTCCACTGTGTACTAGAATCTTTGGTTTTTTTAAACAGCTAGGTTTTTATGTACTTCCCTTTACTGCCTCCATAAAAAGCAAAGAAAAAGCAGAAGGTAGAGTATAAATGAACCAGGGCCAGACATGCCTTCGTACAGGAGAAAGGGAGAAGCAAAATCCAAGCAGAAAGGCTGAGAGCAGAGACACACTTGATAAAAATCCCTGTGTCTCCATGACCCAGGTTTGTTTGTTCATTTTTACATAAACTAGAGAAACTAAAACTATGGAGTATGATCCTGCATACTTACTTAAATTTTCTCTAAACTCCCTGATACACACAAAAGATAAAGCCTTTCAGAATTTACTAGTATGCATTTACCTAAAGCATTTCTGGCTTCTATCATGGATGCCGTTGAAATACCTCCATTGTGTGCTTTTTCTTTACTCTCCAAGATGTGTTAAAAAATGAACATTGTCAAAGATAAAAACCACTAAGTGACAAAGGAATCGTGCATTTTAGCCAAGGTGTGTTTATAATGATTAAAAAAACATAGAGTATTTGATTTAAGGAATTGATTGCATCAAGTGCATGAAAAATAATTCAAAGGAAACATTTTTTTTTGAGAAGGTTTAAGCTTATGTTAATTAATTAGAATATATGCATAATTAAAAATTCTTCCTGGCATTTTTTTTTAATTCAGTGTTGCGTATGAGAAGTTCCTGGTGAACTAATATATTAGAGCCTTCAAATTTTCCCTTATTCATAAAATCAAATGACCACCGTGTCAGTTAATAATAGGAGAGAGACGTAAATGTGAGATTATCTTAAGAGTGTTTATTTTATCCTCTAGGAAAGGAAATTAAATGCTGTTCCTCAGGCTGCCATAGTGAGATGCAGGGCCTTCCTTCCTCTCAATATTTTTCTTGGGCTTCCTCTCAAATTTTGGTCATATGTCATCTAACCAAATTTTAGTTTTAAGGGACACCATCCCAGAGAAAGACTAGGAGATGCCACAGAGGGTTAAACAGACACCAGGAACTGCAGGAGGGGAAACACGGAACTAAGTGCTGACTTTAACTTGGTATCAATCAGTAGGGTGTGTTTTCTGGATGGATTTATATAAACCGGGGGTAGGAGGTGCGTTCAAGGTCAACACGAAGGAGCCCTTCGTTCTCCAGAGATGTTGCCTCTAGTCATTCCGTTCCTGCCCAGTGGCTGCTGTTCAGTCTCCTTCAGAGCTGGTTTGTGCCTGATTCACAGCTTCCTTTCACCTAAAGCTAGCAGTCTCCTTATTGAGGTTGTGTGTGTATTCTGCTCTCTGATGAATAATTGTGATACCTTCTGTTCTTGACACTGTCAGTTCTCCTTCACAACCAGCAAATTCAAGTGACAGAACCAAACTGAACTCATCAGAATACAGAGTGATGGGCTAAACTACATAGCCTCACTTCTTTTTTTCAGTGTTGGTTACTACTGTGATCCTAAATTTTTTTAAAAGTGGCAAATATAAACTAGAAAAAGATGTTCGTATTATTGAAGACTCAAATGTATTTTTATTGTCTTGATTAACTCTATTTCTATGATGATTTAGATGGATTTTTAACATAATTTGGGGTTTTCCTTTAAAACCAGGATGCTCTATATATCTTACTGCTTGAAACATCTCTTATTTGAAGCAATTCCAAACATTAAAGAACATAATTAAATCAACTTCCACTCTTTAAAATGATCTTTTTTTAAAATTTTTACTATTTTACGAGCTTTTTGAGTGATTACAAAGCAAGGACTATAGAAAGTACAGTGTTTTTAAAAGGAGGTTTAGGATTTCTAATTGTGGGAAAACGTTTTTATACTAGAAATAGGAAATTTAACAACTGAATATGCCTACATTACTAAAATTATTCTTGTCAATATCATGACTTTTATCTTGATATTTAATTTGTAAAAGCAACATCCACCCCCAAAATGATTTGCTGCCTTCAAACGTGTTAACGTCTGCCTACAGTTAACAGCCTCACTTAAAAAGAGGGAAGATGAGCTGAAAAATTTTTAATTCCCATGCTCACTCATTCCTCCCATTTAAACCTTTGTTTTCTTACTGGTTAGGAATATTTTAATAGACTTTCTTTGAATAGAATTTCCTGGTCTTGTAAGTATCACTGAGTTAAAAGATGAATAGCTGTAGTAGGGTTTCTAAGAAGCAGTCATGCATTTTCCTATAACCCAAAGCTGCAGACATAGGAAAAGGATTATTTATATTCATTCATAACCCCCCAGACTCCATTTAAATCCCCAGAGCCTCAATTCCGGGTTCATCGCCCAGATAAATTAATTTCTTTCTGAAATTGTCTTTAGGCACTCGTTTGTTTTATAAGCTTAGTTGTATGCTCCAAACATCATTTACTGAACAGGGGTGAACGGCATTCATTTCTCCTTCACTGACCCAGCGCTGCTGCCGAAGGTGATGGTATCGATGCATTAATCAACGCCCTGTCCAGCAAACGAGATGGAGCCATAGCCAACGCCGCCACAGTGCTGACGAACATGGCCATGCAGGAGTCTCTGCGTCTGAGCATCCAGAGCCATGACGTCATGCATGCCCTGCTCAGCCCGCTGCACTCTGCCAACACTGTCGTGCAGAGCAAAGCCGCTCTCACCGTTGCTGCAACTGCGTGTGATGTCGAGGCCCGGACAGAGGTGAGCATTTGCATCACTTTCCTTTTCTCTTTCTTCTGGTCCGTACCTACTGGTGCAGTAATTTGAAACATTTTCAAGTATTTGAACCTACCCATCATTTAAGTCCCTCAAAACTGGTGCAACGCATTGGAAAACAAATTAGCATCACCCAGCAAAGAAGGTGAGCGTACCCTATAATGTGACAATTCTAGGTATAAAACTAGGTATATACCTAAGACACTCTCTTGTCTCTGTGCACCAGGAAGCATTGTTTATAACATCTCAACAGCTGGAAACAAACCAACTGTCCGGTTGTTAAGAGAATGGATACATAAATTTGTGGTATATTCATAAAACAGAATCTTGCATCAGTGAAAATGGATGAACTGTAGCTACAGACATCAACAGAGAAGAATCTCAACCAGCATAATGCTGAGCAAAGTCAAGTTCAGAAGAAAACAGATGTGTGAATTCTATTTATATAATGTTCAAAAATACGCAAAGCAAAGCAATATGTTGTTTAGCACATACATATAAAACTATAAAGAAAAGTGAGAGAATTATTGACCCCAAATTTAAGAAATTGGTTGCCTCTTGGGGGATCAAGGGGGTGGATGTGTTTGAAGAGGAGCACACGGGGGTTCAAGGTCATTGAAATGCACCATTTCTTAAGCTGAGTGGGGGACACTCAGGTGTGCCTTTTACTATGATGCTTGAAATTATAAATATGGGTTACTCACACTCTTCCGTTTCTCTTGTATTTCAAAAATTTAAAACATGGAATTGTAGTTTTTACAAGTCCATCATATAAAAGTGCGTTTGGCCCATTTCATAAAGACTTGATATAAACCTACAAACGTACCTTTTTCTCTTGCTTTTTTCCTGTTTGCGTGTCGTGTGGCACTCATTCAAACAGCCTAGGACTCTGTTCCTCTCGCCCCAGTAAAAATAACAATATGGAGCACTTATTATGCACAGCCAGTGCGCTAAGCACTTAACATGCATTTAAGCCTCACTTGAAATAGGTATGTTTGTCACTACTTTGAAAAGATACATGCATCTCAATGTACATAGCAGCATTAGTCACAACAGCCAAGACATGGAAGCAACCTAAATGCCCATTGATGGATGAATGGATAAAGAAGATGTGGTGTTTATACACAATGGAATATTACTCAGCCAGAAACAGAATGAAATTCTGCCATTTGCAACAATGTGGTTGAACCTAGAGGTTATTATGCTTAGTGAAATAAGTCAGACACAGAAAGACGAATACTCTGTTATCATTTACATGTGGAATTTTAAAAATAAAACAAACGAATGAATATAACAAAGCAAACAGACTCACAGATATAGAGAACAAACCAGTGGTTACCAGGGAGAGGGAAGAAGGGAGGGGCAAGACAGGGGCAGGGGAGTAAGAGGTATAAACTACTAGGCATAAAACAAACAAGCAACAAGGACATACTCCACAGCACAGGGAAATATAGCCATTGTTTTGTAATAACTTTAAAGGGAGTATAATCTATAAAAATATTGAATCACTATGTTGTACACCTGAAACTAATATAATAAACCAACTATATGTAATCTATGTAGCATGTAAACCAACTATACTTCAATTTTACAAAAAGAAAAGAAATAGGTACATTTGCAATCCCTATTTTATAGAGGAGGAAAATGAGGCTTAAAGAAATAATGTGCTGAAAGCAGAGTTGATGGGTCGGGAAATCAGGGACTGCGAACACACCTTTCTGAGTCCAGAGCCCCCGTCCTCACACTGTGCTGTCTGCTCTGTCTCTTCTGTCTCTTAGATATTTTTTCTATCCCCTTCTTTGTTCCCGTTGACTCAGTTCATTTGTATTCATCCATTAAGGTAGTAAGATACTCACCAAATATTTTTTTTACCAGCTACCATGTGCCAGGCGCTGCAGTAGGCAGTGGCAACACAGTGATAAACAACACTGTGTTAGTTGGTCATTCCTCCATGCGGCTCACTGAGCAGTCCATCCGTTTCCTGGAATATTGCAACTGACTCTACGGCCCTCCCTACCCCTGCCACCTCCTATTCCCCAAACTGCCTCCAGACTGATCTTTCAAATTTATGACCCTCATCACATCATTGCAAGTCCCCAGGGGTGTGCCACTGCCCCATGGGAACAGCTAAGCTGCTTAGTGTGCTATGCAAGGGCTCGCAATGATCCACCCCTACCTGCCTAAGCCTGAACTCGCTTCCCAGGTGTAACTCTACACTCCAGAAATACCATACGATTTGAATTCTAAAATTCTCTTATTTACACCTCCTTGATTTCTCTGCTTGGAAAGCTAGTCTCACCTTTGTTCACCTGATAAGTGCCTGTTTCTCCTTCAACACCCAGCTCAGCCATCCTGTCCTCCATGACGGCTTTCTTTAGTCTTCAAACGTGGACTCCAACGTCCTGCTCTGTGCTCACACCACCCCCTATGCATGCTTCCCTTGAACTCTGTTTTGCACTAGTTTTTGTATGAAAGACCATAAGCTCCCTGAGGCTTTAGGGAAGGGAACTGAGGTTTTCCTTCCCTGTATCCATGTCATTGATCTATACCTGGCACACAGTATATGCTTAATAAACAGTTGTTGAATGAATGAGTGAATGCATGAATGAAGGAATGAGTGGTGAAATTAATAAATGAATTAGATATTTGCCGAAAGAACACGTGGAGTCAGATTGCTATCTTATACTCAGATATAAAGATGTTCAGAAATTTGGCTTGCTAAGCATCAGATGCTTCAAGTAAACTTTTCAAAGCTTGCCCAGGTTACGTGCGCTAATGTATAATCCCTGTTAGAGTCCCTGTGTTTGAGAAGAACATGATTGGAAGTGGATCGTATCTCACAAGGGCTCCTGTCTTCAGATACTACACAGAGAGACCTGTAGAATATTCCTTTTAGTCCTCCGGGCTCAGATAATAATGTATTACATTTCAAACAGCGAGACAAGAGCTCTGTTGAATCTTCTTTTTTTTTTCCCTGATTGGAACAATTTTATACATGTGTGACTTCTTTTAAGAGTGTAATTAATGTAGTTCTCCCCGATTCTCTTCTTGTTCTTTTTCTTCTCTTTTTCACTCCTTGAAGCAATATGAGTGATAACAAAATGGATCTCCTTCTGGTGAACTGCTTCAGCATTGCTTCGTCCACACTGCTGACGTCATGGCACTGTCCAGTGACACAGGTGGCACTAGCCTGCATTGGTTACTCCTGCCTAGCTTTGGAGACTGTGACCGTTTCCTATTGCTGTTGAAACAAATAACCACAACTTAGTGGCTTAAAGCAATAAAAATCTATTATCTCATGGTTTGGGAGGTCAGAAGTCTGAAAATGGGTCTTACGGGTTAAAGTCAGGATATCAACAGAGCTGTGATCCTTCTGGAGACTTGAGGGGGAAATCTGTTTCCGGGCTTTTACCGTCCACCTGCATTCCTTGGCTGTGGCCCCTTCCTCTGTCTTCAAAGCAGATTACTGCAATCTCTGTTTCTACAAGTCTCCTTTCTCTGCTTCTCACACTCTTTATCTCCCTCTTGTAAGGACCCCTGTAATTAAGTTGGGCCAACCTGATAATCCAGGACCATCTCCCCATCCCCAGATCCTTAACCACATCTACCAAATCCCTCCCAGGGACAAGGGCATCTCTAGGGGCCCGTGATTCTGTCCCCCACAGGCCAGATGGACACGCAGTGGTGAGCAGCAGAGTGAATGAACATGGGACATCCCGCTTGTAGACGGAAGAGGACAGGCTCTTTGCCCTGCACCCACCCCATGTAAACTCACAATGACCTCCCTCAGTAACTTACTGCAGCCTCTTCTTAACTTTGAACAGAACACCGCGCTCCTGTCTGTAAGGTTTTTGCAATTGATTCTTTCCCCTGAATTTAATAAATCTAAACATGGACACATCCTAAAATGTTTTTACATAGTCAAAACCCTTTCAACAATCAAAAAATTAGATTTTTTTTTAAAGCATGAATGTTTATGTTCTGTGCTCTTAATGTGTAAAATTTTGGCTTCCATTTCTAGTTGAGAAATTCAGGTGGGCTGGAGCCACTGGTAGAGCTCCTGCATTCCAAGAACGACGAGGTACGACGGCACGCCAGCTGGGCCATAATGGTCTGTGCCAGTGATGAGCCCACGGCCGCTGAGTTGTGCAGGCTTGGGTGAGTGGAGCGGTCTGGAGGGTCTGGCTCAGATGAAGGACACACAGTCTTCAGGCCCGAGGAAGGTTGAGCAGAGTCTCCACGCCCACTCTCAGGCCGCAGGGCGTTCAGAAGCTCTGCGGGTCACAGTCCTTCTGAAGGGACCGCCTGCAGAAGCGGGAGAGATCTCTCCCGTCACCTCCACAAAATCATCTTCAATGTTTCCTTTTCCACTTTTTCATTCTGATAAACGCTTCTTTCACCTTCCTCTGCTTTGCTAAACACAATCTTATTTGTCGCTCAGCTTTCAAGGCTAAATTAAAACGGGCAAGCCATGAGTGCCACCTTTGTTTTCTCCCCCACAAACCGCTCCACCACAATGACGCCTTTAACCAACCTCACCACGTCGGTTCCCTTACCAACAGCCTGTGAGTCAGCTGCCTTTAGCAACTCAGCCAAGAGGGTTTCAAGGTTCCACAGATTTACCCTGTTTGAGCCATTTTTGTTCTTCGTATATGTCACCTGGTTAGCTGAAAAAATTGGAGTCCGATACTAATTTTGCTTTGAATGAAGAACTTTTTCTTCCTAAAGTGTCCTTTTCAACTGTTTGATTATGAGTTTCCACATGGCATGTATGTTCTCAAAAAGGGCTGATTTGTCTTCATAATTCTGGCAGGATTAGTTTACCTAAAAGGGTGGAATGGTTTTAACCTTTCCATCTCAATCCTTCATTCAGGATCTTAGTGAGGTGTATGAATGGGAACTTACTGTTGGATTGCTTATATAAGGCAAATAATGTCTTTTTTGCTTTTATTGACAGGGCTTTAGATATCCTTGAAGAAATTAATCTATCAGTAAGTCGAAAAAATAAATTCAGTGAGGCAGCTCATAACAAATTGCTCAACCACCACCTGTCTCTGAAATACAGCCAGACTGGCTATTTGTCATCAAGTAACATAATTACTGATGGAGTCTATGATTATGGTCGGGTAAGTGGCAGCACTAATTTGTATTTTAGTATGTGTGATCAGTTCTTCTTGCATCGTGATGCCATTACGTTGCAATTTTATAACCGCCTAACATAATTTATATTTTTATAGGCAGAAACTTGGGAATCAGAACTTCATCCTTAAACTTTGTCTGGCTATAAGATTTTGCATTTGTGTACAGTTTTAACTAGAATCTGATGACCTGAACTTATATTAGTTTGCTGCTGCTAGTCTCAAGTTTCAGAGAAGATATAAAGCAATCGGCTTTTATATTACTTCTAGGGCTCAGTGTTAATGATAATGATAATGTCAATAATAGAAGTATAAGTTTTTATTCTATTAATTATAATCTAATTGAAATTAACCAAATTGTAATACTGAATTTTAAAATGTAATATAGAAGAATATTATTTTACTTAGCTGCGTTTGTGATTACGATTTTAAAACAATACAGTTTAATTCCATGTTAATGTTAAGAGAAATGGGAAGCTAAACGTTAGAGTCTTGAGGGCTTTTTGACATTACTGTCTAAGTCAGCATGTTCTACTTCTGGAAACCAAAAGCAATAAGGAGAATAGGGAAAATTTTAAAAAACCTACAAATCCCATTTTAGGCAGAAGTAGGAAATTGGTATGATCTGCAGACTTCAAAAATATTTAAAAGTCCCTGGGATCAGGCAGAAGTTACACAGGAGGAAGAATGAAAAGGGGAAAAAAAGCACAGAGAGGGACAAGAGTGGTAGCAGATCTCAGAAAGCACCATCAAAAGTCTATGCTTCCCGAGGGGATGGAGAACTCAGACATACAAAAGCTATATGTTTGGTTTGCAAGGGGGTGGGTGGGCAGGACCTCAGGAACCGGGGTGAGCAGGGCTGGTAGCAGAAACCCGCTTGGACAAATTTGGTTCACAGAAGCAGAGGAGACAGGGCCATAAAAGAATCACAGCTAAGCTGTATTTGCAGGAAACACTGTATCGTGGTAACAGAATTAGAGACATGTTGAATAACCAAAACTGCTAGCCTAAAACTTTTTCTCTTCCTTCTGCTTCTGCCAGCCACTGCCACCACCATACCCTCCATAACAGATACACACAAACCACCGAGAAATTACTGCTCTCGTTCAATGATGAGTAATTTTAAAAGAACAGGTGCCACATTATTAGCATAAAGATGCTTTAAGAAAAATGAGGAAAAGAGCAGAAAAACCACCAAAGAGCACTTACCAGAGCACTTATCTGTTGCCATGGAACAGATAAAACTGTGACAAAATATATTTGTTCATGAGTTTTTTTTTTAAAAAAAAAGTAATGAGACAATGTCCTTATGAAGGAGAACTCGCTGATTTACTCTAAATATTAAGTTTCTAATATTTCAGGCTTTAAATGTGTCAGTGAACAAAAGAGACAAAGATCTCTACTCCCATGGTACCAGTGAGAGGAAACAGACAATAAACAATAAATCTCACCAATACATTCTATCACGTGATAGAAATGATAAGCGCTGCAGTGGGTGGGGAGGAGGATAAAGGGGCTTAGGACACTGGAGTTGATGTGGTCAGGTAGCCCCACTAAAAGGGTAATATCTGAACAAAAAATTTGAAGGAGGTGAAGGACTTCTTAGCCTTGGGGATAGTGGGGAAGGAGCTTTCTAGATGGAGGAAAGAGCTAGTGCAGAAACCGTGAGTGGTTGGCACACTCAAGAAACAGCAAAGTCGGTGTAGCTAGAACTGAGTCAACTAGGGGTGGAATAACAGACCAAATCAGAGCAGGTAAGAGCAAGGAGCTCATGGAAGTCTTGTAGACCACTGGAAGGATTTGGGCCTTTACTCTGAATGAAGTGGGAAAACACGTCAGGGTTCTGGGCAGAAGAATGACACGCTCTGTCTTACTTTAAAAGAACCATGAAAAGTATCTTGGATGAGAGAAGGATCTATTACTTGATTGGAAAAAGAGCTCACAGGGTGATCTGGTCTAACCCTCTTCACCAGCTGACAAAATTGCTAGTATAGGGCTTTGTCTAGCTTGTTGTTAGTTATCCTCACAACATTTTTAGTGATCTGTTTAGTAATTAGTTACTCTTACAGATGATAAGCTCTTCCTTATGTATATGGATAGATTTTCAAACTCAAATACTTCCAGGGCCAAGCTGATAATTACGGTATGAAACAGTTGAGTATCAAGTTACAGAGACTGGGGTGGGGGGAGGGGGAATTGGAGGGTGTATCTTGCCCAAAGATATCCACAAGCTTCAGTTTCCTATTTTTAAGTGTATGTGTGTGTGTGTGAAATTAGATACCTCAAACAGTTAAGAACCTATTCTATCAGTATTCATTAAAAAAATATATAATGCATGCAGATATTACTCTTCAATTCTTAAATTATCTACAGATAAATCCTGGCACCAAACTTTTGCCTTTGAAGGATCTCTGCTTACAAGAACCAAGTGACCGACGTGCTATACTCTTAGTTAACAGTAAATGTGATGCGTGAGTCTTTGCGGGGAGGAGGAATGAAGGGAAGCAAATAATTTTTTTGTTTGTCCATCATCATGTGAATACATAAAGGTTCCCAGTATGGTATCTTTTCTTACTTCCTGTATCTAGCAGCACCATGAAAGTAAACACTGGTCCATAAACTCATAGCCTGACATAGTAAAGAACACAGAATAGTCACCACTGTGGTTTTTCCTTTGACTCCACGTTACCAGTCAATTCCATGGGTATTTCTGCAATCAGGGCTTCTTACCCTTCTGGCAACATGAAGTAACTGAAGGAAGTATAAACAGATAGGAGCAAACCAAGATGAATTATGTTTACAAATCTCCAGAACTAAATCCAGGAATACCACTGCTGCCCAATATTTTTTTTTTTGTCCAATATTTTTAATAAAATAAGGAGAAAATAGTAGAGCTAAAATGAAAGCTTCAACAGCCATTAAAATGGTCTTGTATTCCTATATATCTATATAATACATTTTATGTGACACATTTTATAAAACTATTTCTAGTTCTAGCTCATGAAAAGGTTTATAATATTCATTTTATCTTATTTTAAACTCTCCTTTTTGCTTTTAAAATAATGTGTCACTGTTAAAAGTAGGACAAAGTCAATATTGACAAATTATTTTAATTTGTACATAATTTCAAATATGTAAAATTTTAGTTCTCCAACTCCATCTATGGAAGATAAGTCATCAGACGTTGGTTATGGACGAAGTATTTCTTCTTCATCTTCTTTAAGAAGAGCAAGTAAAGAAAAGACCAAGTAAGAAAATGATGTTTTGTCTACACTCAAATAATTCTCTCCCTTAATTTGAGAGTAAAAAAGAAATTCAGATTTTAGGTTTTGGCAACTTAAATTTTAGTCTTCTCACAGTCACACAATTTCAGGATGAAAGCCAGGAAACCTGGTTTGACATTCTGTCTTCTGTGAACCCAGAGTGAGATCTTGAGCCCCTGACTCAGTGTCCATGATCAGGCTTAGTGTCCTTATTTGTAGATGGAATAATGCCTGGTGCCCTGCTTCTTCTCGGTGACTGGGATCAAAACATATAATGGAAGTGAAAATGCCTTATAAATTATAAAATGCCTTGCAAATGTAGTGCATTGCTATTTTCTGTATGATTGAAATTGGTTGTGGTGTTTTTCAAATGACAAGAGAAAACAGTTATCATTTTAGTGCTGGATTTGGATCTCCCACCGAAGAGAAATCAGAACCTACTTCGGGACGCAATACTGCTCTTAGCAAAAGCGCCACTAAAGAGAAAGGATCCAGGTAGAAACCTCCTTACTGTATTCTTCTCCTAACTGTAATCCTGTCAAGTTTTAATTACCCACAGAGTTGGTGAAAGGGAGGGGTGGCTTTTAACTAGGAAGCTCTTCTTATGGAATCAGATGTAGCACTAAACAGGACTCATGAAGTATAATTAAAATTACTTTTATTTGTGTCTCTTGTTGTCTCTTTAAAACTTACCCAGAGGGAATTTCTTCTCCTGCCTCTGGGTGAGAACTCAGGGTACTTTGCTCACTGTAAAGTCCTACAGTCACTTTAATGCAGAGACAACGGAAACAGCAGTCTCCAGTTAGCCCTTTAAAAGTCCAACCATGTGTAGGAATCAACTTAAAATGAACTTTTCTGCCCCCCACCCCCACCCCGTGGCTGCCTCGGCAGCTGATGAGCAGCACTGGCTGCACCGTAAGCCTCCCTCATTCCTGCCTCTTGCTTCCACATCCCCTCCCCGTCTTGCCTATGGAAACCCCTGACCCTTCAGGAAGCAATGAGAAGAGGAAAGGGAAACGGGACCACATTCTGAATTTGGCTGGAACCATTATAATGTGGTTCCACGCTTTTTAGGCCTGGCATATTTTAAAACACTGTCTACATGTTTACATATTTTTAAACATATTCTTTCTCTTGTCAGCGTTTTCCTGGATTCTTCAAAAAACCACTCAGACCTCCTGCCCCGCTCCATGACCTGTCAATTATTGTTGACTTAAGCCCTTGAAAAACACTGGGGTGCTGGAGGCTATTTGGCACACATGTATATAATTGAGCATCTACCTTCTAAACCGAGACTGTCTCCTAAGGTCTCCTAAGGAGTGGTCTGCCCTCCTCCGCAGACCTCAGAGCTGTGTATGTTCTATTTCTGACTTTATTTTCTCCTGTCAGTCTCTGTTGCTCACTGTTCTGATCTCTGCTTCTGATCATCCCTCATCCTCTCTGCCCTCCTGCCCCTCCTCACCTCTTCCCTTCCCTTCCCCTCCTCACTTGGCTTCTCTTGTTCCTCCTCCCCTGGACTGAGAGTGCCTTGAGGACAAGAACATGCTCGGACTCGAGTAATTTCTCTTTTCATCGCCAGCACTTAGCACGGCGCTTGGCTGGCATACATAAGGCATTTGTGTTTATTCAAGAGAACAGAAATCTCAACTTTTTGCAGGAAAAGGTTATTTTCAACAAGATCCACACTTATAAACTGTGTCTCTTGAGCAAATAGGTTACCTTCTCTTTGGCTGAGTTCACTTATCAGTAAAATGCAAAACAAAACAAAACTGTAGTTTGGGGCTTCCCTGGTGGCGCAGTGGTTGAGAGTCCGCCTGCCGATGTAGGGGACACGGGTTCGTGCCCCGGTCCGGGAAGATCCCACATGCCGCGGAGCGGCTGGGCCCGTGAGCCATGGCCGCTGAGCCTGCGCGTCCGGAGCCTGTGCTCCACAACAGGAGAGGCCGCAACAGTGAGAGGCCCGCGTACCACAAAAAAACAAAAAACCTGTAGTCTGTTCCTCACAGTGTCTTGAGAAGATTAAATAAGTTAATGAATGAAAAGGGCTTAGAGCAGGGCCTGGCCCAGAGTAAACATTCAACAAATGTTAGTACTATTGGATGAAACAGTTGCAGGGAGCCCAAACCCACTCCAGCCTTGCAGGGATGCAGAAGAATCCCCAGAATCCAGCACACGACAGGAGCTGGGAGTAAAGTAGATAAACCGTTAGTCTGCTTGTCTCTCTCCCTCTCTCTTTTTCTCTCTCCACCTGCACAGTGTCTGTTTACAATTGCTTTGTTACCTTCCTTGACTTTCTTTTGGTTGCCACCTCACCCATAACTGTAGCTTATATGTGACTTTGACTTGCCATGGGACCAAATCTGGGCCCAATTCCAAGGCAGTCTTTCAGTTCTAAAGCCCAACAATAATCAAGTACAATCTGCGTCTCTTGTGTGTATTTGTGGGGGAGACCATCTTATCTTCACATGCTTGACAGGACAAGGCTGGCTCTGAGGCAGGTGTCTCCCTGTGGTCTCCTGAACTCCTCAGCTTCCTGGGGAAGAATCCACCTGGCTTATTTAAGTGATCAGTGTGTCCAGGCTCTTTCCCATTCTCAGCCCTTGGTCCACTGGGGGATAGATTGGTCATAATCTCGTTGTCCTGTTGTTTATCTTTTGGTCAACCTTTCTTGTCTTGTGACTGTTAAAGACCCCTGGACATAGAGTAAAATATTTTAACTCTACTCATCTGAAAATGTCATGGAGAATGTTTAATGTTGACCAAAAAGATACTGAGCAATACTGACAAAGAATAATGAGACATCTAGAACCACAAAGCAGCTGAATTTCTGAAAGGGAGAGGAGAGATGGGAGACAAGTCAGTCAACTGTGTGTGAGGTACCAGACAAGGAAAGTGAAAGTGCGGACTTCTTTTTCCTGATGAATATTATTACCATATACCATGTAAATTAAAATCATTGAGCAACAGGCTCTCATTAGGTGACCAGCCACCATCTTATTTCTGTTTTCGAAGGTTTTAATTGCACTTTCTTTTATGGCATAGCTCTCAAAGGAGAGGTGATTAATTTATATTTTGTTTATCCAGACACCTTCTTGATACTTCCCTAGGCTTCACAGAAACCAACATGTGTAATGCTCTCTAAAGCTTTTCCTTGTAAAGACCATTCTCCTTACAATAAACACTTACTATACCCATTTGTGAAAGGAATTACAAGTTCTATCTATACCATATTTTTTATTGAGACTAGTTTTCATAAATATTTAAGTTGATTGCACATGAGTTTATTATACACACTTAAAAGTGTGTTTTTCTGTCCCCAAATAGGAGGATATGAAATACATATCCTTCCAGTCTGTTCATCTTTGGAGACTTTTAGATCTTTACAACATATACTTTAACATTTCTGCTACTTAGGTCATCTTGATCCCACCACAATGACTTCCTAAAACTTTTTTTTTTTTTTTTTTTTTTTTTGCTGTACGCGGGCCTCTCACTGTTGTGGCCTCTCCCATTGCGGAGCACAGGCTCCGGACGCGCAGGCTCAGCGGCCATGGCTCACGGGCCCAGTGGCTCCGCGGCATGTGGGATCTTCCCGTACCAGGGCACGAACCCTTGTCCCCTGCATCAGCAGGCGGACTCTCAACCACTGCGCCACCAGGGAAGCCCACATTTTTGTTTTTAAAATGATTTTCCTCAGAAAACTGGACAGCCACATGCATAAGAATGAAAGTAGACCACTATCTTATACCATAAACAAAAATTAACTCAAAATGTGAGACCTGAAGCCATAAAACTCCTAGAAGAAAACTTAGATGATAAGCTGTTTACTTCAGTCTTGGCAATCGATTTTTGGATCTGACTCCAAAAGCAAAGACAACAAAAGCAAAAAATAAATAACTGGGACTACATCAAACTAAAAAGCTTCTGCACAGCAAAGGAAACCACCAACAAAATGAAAAGACAACCTACTGAATGCGAGAAAATATTTGCAAATCATATATCCAATAAAAGGTTAATATCCAAAATATAAGAATTCATAAAACTCAGTAGCAAAACAAAGCAATCTGATTTTTAAAGGGCAGAGGATCTGAATAGACATTTTTTCAAAAAACGACATGCAGATGGCTAACAGGCACAAAAAAAGATGCTCAACATCACTAATCATCAGGGAAATGCAAATCAATACCACAATGAGATATCACCTCACACCTGGTAGATTGGCTATCAGGAAGACAAGAGATAGCAAGTTTCGGGCAGCATGTGGAGAAAAGAGAACCCTCGTGCACTGTCGATGGGAATGTAAATTGGTGCAGGCTTTATGGAAAACAGTATGGAGGTTCCTCAAAACATTAAAACTTAAAATGATCCAGCAATTCCCCCTCTGGGTATTTATCTGATGAAAATGAAAGCACTAATTTGAAAATTTTCTACACCCCCACATTCATTGCAGCATTATTTAACACAGCCAAGATATGGAAACAACCTAAGTGTCCATCAATGGATGACTGGACAAAGAAGAAGTGGTATATGTATACGATAGAATACCACCAGCCATAAAAAAGAATGAAATCTTGCCATCTGAGACAACATGGATGGACCTTGAAGGAATTATGCTAAGCAAAGTATCAGACAGAGAAAGACAAATATTGTACAATTTCACTTATATGTGGAATCTAGAAAACAAAACAAATGAACAAACAAAACAAAATCATAGATAAAGAGAATAGAATGGTGGTTGCCAGAGGGAAGGGGGATTGAGTGGGCGAAATGGGTGAAGGGGGTCAAGAGGTCAAACTTCCAGTTATAAAATAAAGTCATGGGAATGTAATGTACAGCATGGTGCCTACAGTCAATAATATAGAGCATATTTAAATGTTGCCAAGAGAGTGAATCCTAAAAGTTCACTTTGTATGGTGACGGATGGTAACTAGACTTACTCTGGTGGTCCTTTCACAATGTATAGAAATATCGAATCATTGTGTTGTACACCTGAAACCAATATAATGTTACATGTTAATTATACCTCAATTTAAAAATTTAACTAAAATTTAAAAAATAAAAGAATTTCTCTCAAACCCTCTTTTTACCCATACCTCACCATTTTTTTTTCCCTTCCCTTAAATCTTGACTTCAAAAGTCTTCCAAAAACACATATTTTCTCTTGGTAACATTTAAATACCTTCTGACCTTCTTTTCTTGAATTTATTCATTCATTCAACAAATATTTACTGAGCACTTAGATGCCAGGAATTATTCTAGTATTAGAAGTATAGCACTGAACAAATCCCTCTGCCCTAATAGAACTTACATCCTAGTGGAACAAACAAAATAAACTACACACACACACATCACACATCTCACACACACACACACACACACACACACACACACACACACACACACACACACACACACACACACACACACACGATGTACCTTCCTAAGACCAGAATAAATCATATCTCCACTTTGTACAATACTCCCTTCTCATCCTTTTGGAATAGATTGGGTAGAACAGGACACCTAACTGGAATAGATTTTGTTCAGTGTTGAACTGCTTGAGTTTCTAATTTTTATTCCTTGTGGAATTTATTGAATGCTACATGGTATTGTGATTATTTTTCACATACCAAAATCTTCTCACCTAAATTGAAACCACAAGTGGGCCGGATTCATGACTTACATCTCTCCCACCAGCTCTGCCCTATAATTGATACATTCAAATAGTTGGCACTTCCCTGGTGGTGCAGTGGTTAAGAATCTGCCTGCCAATGCAGGGGACATGGGTTTGAGCCCTGGTCCGGGAAGATCCCACATGCCGTGAAGCAACTAAGCCCATGCGCCACAACTACTGAGCCTGCACTCCAGAGCCTGTGAGTCACAACTACTGAAGCCCACGGGCCTAGAGCCCATGCTCCACAACAAAGAGAAGCCACCACAATGAGAAGCCCGCGCACTGCAAGGAAGAGTAGCCCCCACTCACCACAACTAGAGAAAGCCCATGCACAGCAACAAACAACCAATGCAGCCATAAATAAATAAATAAATTTACTTAAAAAAATAGTTGATGGGATCAAGAAGGAGCAAGTGGTTAAACTTTGATAATGTCAATACACAATTTTGAGCCAATTATCTCTCTCTACTTGCCTATTTACCTACTCATCCACCTGTGAACATAGAAAATATCCTTATTGTTTTGGGTTCTCACAGTAAATCTCTGTTCTCTGAGGTAGTTTTGCTAAAGTTTCTGCAAGAAAGCTAGAATTTGTTATATCTTTAATCATAAATTGATGTTCTTTCTGGAGATTAATTTTACAGGAGTTAATTTTGTAATTTCCAAGCTCTTGTTTCCATGTTTATCTAGAAATGAAATTCATTTAAGTACTGAAGCCCTTATTTACACCACTTGGCAGCCTTCATGGGAAAGAAGTCCAAGTGAAATACTTCTATTTATAGCAGCAGGAAATTACAATTCAGGGGTTCCCATAAATTATCTCTTTTTAATCACTCAGTCAGTTTCCCTCTGATGCGCTTAGCCCAGGGTACTGGACGTCATCTTCTCACACCAAATGATTCTTCTCACTTCAGGCAGCATGCTCAGGGAGAACTACACCTGCTTTGTTTCATAGGTGGCTCTGAGTAATCACAGGGTCGAGATCTCCAATCTTACAAAGCTACCCTGTAATTTTAGAAAACAGGTAAACCTATTTATGCTTTCTTGCCATTCTAATTGACCTTCCCAGGATTAGTTCCTAATTTACTAACATCTGACTATGCACTGTAAGGTGTTCAGTTTATTTATCTTACAAAAAAGGAAAAGGGTTAAGATGATATAGCTGGAAAGTAGTCATTTTTGCTTGGAGATTTTATCACAATATATCGTTAGTGCATTTAATGCATGATTAGACTCTTTCCTCGGCTGTAGTAAATAGAATATTGGATTAGAAAATATAAAACTTTTTTTTTTTAGTATTTGTTATGATTATAGAGTTTTGTGTGATTCTCCAATAGCAGCTGATTGGATTATTTTTGTATTTTTTTCTCTAAATTAAAGGGAAAACTCAAATGGACTTCAGTTGATCCTCCTCCCACACCATGCTTCAAATAATACTTAAAGATAATTCCCACCCCTAATTTACTGCTAGTGGAACAGAATGCTCCATACTTGTAAATACATAATTTAGGAGATTTACCTGCCTACACCAGCCTAGTCCCATTTTGGGGCTTTCAAATATATAATCGCAGCTAAGATTTATTATAGCAAAAGATACAATGCAAGATCAGCAGGCAAAAGATACACATAAGAAAAGGCTGAAAGAAGTCACACACAGGCTTCCTAGTCCTCCCTCTGTCTCTGCTAGCATAGCAGAGATTGCTCCACCCAAGAAAGCCCACCTGAGTCATGGGATCCAGACTTCATAAAGGTGTAAATTCCAATTACCTATAGGGAAACACCAATTTGAATGATAGTAGATTTCTCTCAGACCAGAAGGAAATGGCACACCATTTTTCAAGTGCTAAAAGAATGAACCATGTGTTCTCTATCTGATGAATCTATCCTTCAGCAATAAAGAGGGAGAAATAAAGACATTCCCAGATGGGGGAAAACAATTTACTGCTAGCTGGCCTACCCTTACAGACTGGCTAGCTAAAGGAAGTTCTTCCAACGAAAAGAAAATAATGAAAGAATCTGGAAGGATCAGGAAGAAAGAAGGAAGAGCTGAAATATGGGTATATACAATAGACTATTTCCTCATGAGCTTTATACATCATATTTGATGATTGAAACAAAAATTATAAAAACATCTGATACTCAAGACGATGGTATTTAAAACTGGAGACAGTAAAGAGACCTCCATGGGTGTGAGGTTTCCATATTTCCCTCAAAGTGGTAAAACATGGATACCAGCAGACTGTGATAACCAATATATGTATATTATAATACCTACAGTAACCACTACAAACCAATACAAAGAACTACACTCAAAAGCAATGTAAATAAATCAAGATGGATAAATAAAAATGTTCAAGTAACCCACAGGAAGGCAAGAAAAGAAAAACAAAGGAAAAGAGCCAATCAAAAGGCAGAGATTGGCAGAGTGGATTAAAAAGTTATGATTCAACTATATGCTGTTTAAAGAAACTCAAATGTATCGATATAGGTGGGTTGAAAATGAAAGGATGGAAGAAGATACCATGTAAACATTAATTTTTTAAAAAACAGGAATGTTTTTTTAAATATGTATTAAGGCAGACTTCAGAGCAAAGAAAAATTCTAGAGAGAAAGAGGGACATTACATATGATAAAATGAATCAATCCATGAAGAAGATATAATGATCCAATGTATATGCACCAAACAACAGAGCCTCAAAATACATGAGGCAAAAACTGATAGAGCAGAAAGGAGAAATAGAAAAATCCAAACTTATAGCTGGGGGCTTCGACATGCCCCTCTGAGCAACTGATAGAACTACTTGACCTAAAATCAGCAAGGATATAAACGAGTTGAACAACACCAGAAATAAATAGGATTTAATTGACATATTATGGAACATTCCATCACCAGCAACAGAATACACATTTTTTCAGCTGCACTTGGAACATTTACAATACCCTGGGTCATAAAACAAGGCTCAGCAAATTTAAAATAATTGAAATCATACGGATTATATTCTCTGACCATAATAGAATCAAACTAGAAATTAATGACAGAAAGACAAGAAGAAAATCTTTAAGCATATGGAAATTGAATAATACACTTCTAAATAATCTCTGGGACAAAAGGAAGCCTCAAAGGACTTAAAATATACAAAGAACTGAATGAAAATGAAAATACAACTCTCAAAATTTGTGGGATGCAGCCAAAGCAATGCTGAGAGGGAGATTTATTTTACTAAAATGTATTAGATAGAGAGGTCATAAATCAATAATCTAACCTCAAGAATCTAGAAAAATAAACTTAATAAAATTAGAAGGAAGAAAATAATAAAAACAGAAATCAATGAAATTTAAAACAGAAAAACAGCAGAGAAAGTCAATGAAATCAAAAGCTGGTTCTTTAAAAATGTCAATAACTGTGTCAACAGTACTATGAGAACTTTAATTCAGCACCTTAAATGAAATGGACCAATTCATCAAAAGCTGCAAACTATCAAAACTCACCAAAGATGGAACAGATGCCAAAATCATCATTTAACTATTAAAGAAGTTGATTTCATAAAACCCTTCCAAGAGAGAAATCTCCTGACCCAGATGATTTCATTAGTGAATTCTGCCAAATATTTCTAGAATTAACACCAACTCTAAACAATCTTTTCAAGAAAATAGAAAAGAGAATGTTTCCCAACTCATGTTATGATACCAGCATTATCCTAATGTCAATACCAGAAAAGGACATTATAAGAAAATTACAGCTCAAAATCCATCATGAAAAAAAAAAATCCATCATGAACATAGATGAAAAAAAACCTTTCTGAAATATTAGCACATCAAAGCAATATATAAAGAGAATAAATAATTCATCTCAGAGTTTATCCCAGGAATGCAAGGCTGGTTCAATATTTGAAAATCAATCAATGTAATCCATATTAACAGTATAAAGAAGAAAAAGCACATAATCATATTAATTGATGCAGAAAATCAGTTGACAAAATTCAACATCTATTCATGATAAAAACTAAAACTGTCAGCAAAATAGGAAGAATATAAGGGAACTTCCTCAGCCTGATAAAAGGCATCCACAAAAATTACCATACTTAATGGTGAAAGACTGGATGCTTTCCTGCAAAGATCATGAACAAGACAAGTGAGGAGAGAAAAACTGTTCCTATTTGCAGACAACATGATTGTCTAAACAGAAAATCCTTAAGGAATCCACTTAAAAACAAACAAAACTCTTAGAACTAATAGGTGAGTTTAGCAACATGTCAGGATATAAGTTCAACACAGAAAAATCAATTATATTTTTATATACCATCTATGAAAAATTGAAAACCAAAAACTTTTAATACCATTTTAATAGGGCTGAAAAATGAAATATGAAATTAAAGTGAAAGAGAAAATGAAACAAAACATGTATAGAACTTATATACTGAGAACTGTAAAACACAAAGGAAATCAAAGAATCACTAAATATGTGAAGGGATATACCATGTTCACGTGTTGGAAAACTCAACATAGTGAAAATCTCAGTTTTCCCTGAGTCGATCTAGATTTGATACAATTCTATCAAAATTCCAGCAGCATTTTTGGTAGACAGAGATATGCTAATTCTAAAACTTTTATGGAAAGGTAAATAAATTATAATAGTGAAAAATCATTTTGAAAAAGAATAAAATTGAATCATTCTACCTGATTTTATGACTTACTGTAAAGCTACAGTAACCAAAATAGTTTGGTATTGATGAAGGGATAGACCGGGACATGAATGAACAGAATAGAGTCCAATAATAGATGACAGAAGCATGGTCAATGGATTTTTTAATTGAAAATATTATGATATAATTGTAAATTCACATGCTATTGTAAGAAATAACATAGAGTGAGCCCATATACCCCTAACCCAGTTTCCCCCAATGATAACATTTTCAAAACTATAGTACAATATCACAACCAGGATAATGACGAATACAATCCAATGGTTTTATTCAGGTTCCCCCAGTTTTACTCCTACGTGTGTGTGTCTGTGTGTATATTAACTTCTATACAATTTTCTCACATGGGTAGGTTCATGTTAAGAAAATCAATAGTTCTATCACCACAAGGATCATTCATGTCTAACTGCTCAGCACCATTTGTTGAAAAGTCTATACTTCTCCCATTGAATTGCTTTTGCACCTTTGTTAAAAATAATTGAGCATATTTGTGTGGGTCTGGGTCTTCTGTTACATTAATCTGTGTGTCTGTCCCTCCACCAGTATCATTCCATCTGGATTACTGTAGCTACACAGTAAGATCTGATATCAAGCAAAGTGATTCTTCCCACTTTATCCTTCTTTGTCAAGTTTGATTTAGCTATTCTAGCACCTGTGCCTTTCCATATAAATCTTAGAATAAGATATTCTATTCTACAAAAAAACTTTGCTTGGATTTTGATAGGAATTACATTAAACCTAGAGATCATTTGGGGAGAATTACATCTTTAATATGTTGCATCTTTAAATCTATGGACACAGGATGTCTCATCATGTATTTACGTCTTCTTTGATTGCTTTTGACAGCACTTTTTAATATTCAGCACACAAATACTACACATGTTTTTTAGAAGTTTATACCTAAGGATTTAATTTTCTTGGCATAATTGTAAGTGCTCCAAATTTTTTTTTGGTTTTTAATTTTGGTTTCCACCTGTTCATTGTAACTATATAGAAACATAATTGATTTTGTATGTTGTTCTTATATCTTCAGATCTTGATGAACTCAATTCTTAGTTCTGGGAGTTTTTTCAGTAGATTCTTTGGGATTTTCTACATAGGCAATCACGTCATCTGCTTTGTCTTTAGTTTTCAATAATTTGATTTCAACGTGTCTGGAGTGGATTTCTTTGGGTGTACCTTATTGACATTCACTGAAATTCTTTTTCTTTTTTTAAATAAATAAATATTTATTTATTTATTTTTGGCTGTGTTGGGTCTTCATTGCTGCACGTTGGCTTTCTCTAGTTGCAGTGAGCAGGGGCTAGTCTTCGTTGCAGTGCATGGGCTTCTCCTTGCGGTGGCTTCTGTTGTTGCGGAGCATGGGCTCTAGGCATGCAGGCTTCAGTAGTTGTGGCACACGGGCTCAGTAGTTGTGGCTCAAGGGCTCTAGAGCACAGGCTCAGTAGTTGTGGTGTATGGGCTTAGTTGCTCCACGGCATGTGGGATCTTCCCAGACCAGGGCTCGAATCTGTGTCCCCTGCATTAGCAGGCAGATTCTTTTTATTTTTTTTGGTGCATGGGCCGGGAAACGAACCTGCAGGCAGATTCTTAACCACTGTGCCACCAGGGAAGTCCCTGAAATTCTAGACTATGTAGATTTATGTCTTTAACCAAATCGAGGAAACCATTTCAGCCTTAATTTATTCAATTTTTTTTTCTGTGCTTCATTCTTTCTCCTCTTCTTCTGAGTCTACGATGACACCAATATTAGCTCTTATTTATTGCACCACAAGTCCCTGCGACTCTGTCAGTTGCTTTTTCAATCTTTTGTTGTCCAGATTGGATCATTTTTATTGATTTATCTTCAAGTTCATAGACTGTTTCTTCTGTTATCTCCATTCTCCTATTAAACCTATTCAGGGAATTGTGTTTTTTAAGTTTTGGTTATTGTATTTTTCAGCTGCAAATTCTATTTTTTTATCTTCTATTTCTTTCTAAGACTTTATAACTCCCTGGTCATTTCAAGAGTGTTTGACCTACTTGTTGGAACAGTTTACAGCTGAGTCATCTCAGCACTGATGTGTTTTGATTGTCTTTTCCCATACGAGGTGAGATTTTCCTGGTTCTTCATATGTTGAGTAATTACATAGATTGTGATATTATGTTATGAGTCCTTCAGTTCTTATTTATGGGTCTTACACTTATGCTAAGAAGAATGTTTCTTTTGTGTGTGTGTTTTAGCAATCAATTGGCCCAGATGCTTTCAGTCTTCAAATTTCAACCAGTGTTTTGTGGGTTGTCATTCCACCATTAGTCCCATTTTCAAAGGCTTTGTGGTGCTATTTGGATCAGCCCTGCACGTGTACCAAATAGTGTCCAGTATGGGACTTGGGCGGTAGTTTATACCATAGTTCCATCTTCAAAATCTACGTATGTGCCGTTTAGGATCAGAACTATGCACACACAGCTTGGAAGTAAGCCTAGGAATATATAAACAATTTTATAGGGTTGCTTTCCTGAGCTCCTCCCTCTCCATGATCTCCCTTGTCTTTTTTGGTTCCTTGGAGCTTCCCTTTTGGTCCTCAAGCCAAAAAACCCTTTATTTACCCTGCGCTGCTACGCTCTTGCCATGACTGCATCCATGTCCACAGCCAAACAGCAGGAGGACTGAGCAAGTATAAGGCAGTTTTAGACTCTTAGGGACCTTAATGTCACCGCTGCCACCACCGTCACAAGCTTCCTTAGAAGACGGGGTACAAGATAATGGATAAAAATAAGAAAAAAAAATCAAAGAAAGGGTTTTCCTCCACTGTCTCTCTTTCCTGCTTCTCAATCGGCTTCTCCTTGGGCTCTCTCTGTGCTGATGCCCACTTCCAGACTTGGGACTATGTTTAGTTCAGCTTGGAGAATAGTGGAGGAAAATTAAAATATAAGCTCACCGTCAGTTCCGTAGTCATTCAAATGTCAGTCTTCTCTGATCTTCCTGCTGTGAATTATTTTTCAGAGTTTTCAAATAGCTATTGCATGCACCCTGTCCAGGTTTTATGACTGTATTCAGTAGGAGACACAGGGTGAAGTGTGCTTACTCCCTGTTACCTGGAATGAGAACCCCTGTCATTGTTTTGTTCCACTCATGAGAGAATTAGTAAGATATTAATACTGGTTCAAAGATCATTTGAGAATATATGCATTTCTATCCAATTTAATTAAGGAATGTTAGAAAAAGATTTTAACCTTTGGGAGTATCTTTTCCATTGAAGAGAAATAATTTGCATCTCTACTAAACAAAAATCTATATGTTAACTAGTAACTTCTCTAAGTCTGGAACTTTTCATTAAGAGTATCTTTTAATTAAACAGTATCTTTACTGTTTACTAAGTACATTCTATTTACCCTAAGTACAGAACTAAATACGTTTCCCTAGATAAACTTTGCATGAATCTTTGCCCCTGCATGACATGAAAATTCCATGCCATCCTTATTTTGTTTTTGTCTTTTTCCATGTTTTGGATAATTGTTCTTAAAAGTGGGATCCAAATTCTTCTTGCAGAAGGTCTCAACTGAAGCAAGAGATGATATAAGACTGGCATAGACTCTCTGAGGAGGCAACCTATTTTTTCCCAATTCCATAAATATTTATTACATACCTACAATGTACCAAATATCTTGATAAGCAATGGTACAGAAAAGCAATGATTTTCATAATATATATCAGTCGTGTAGTAATCTCTTGAAAAATAATTTCTCCAGCAAAATATAGAGACTATAAAGCTCTATCTTTGTCGTGGAAAATTTGAAAACTCTGTATGGTATTGTTGTTGAGGTATATATAAAATACTATATTTCTGCAATGCTCTTCAGATCAACTCAGAGCACAGTTAGTGCTTATTCACTCTGTGATATTGATTGCTATTGTTTACTCTCTAAGGAAAGGCAGAGTAAAAAAAGAAGAGGAAAAAGTGAAGGAGGAGGAAGAGGTTGCAGTAGCACCAAAACTGACTGGAGAAGGAAGTCCTGATAAAGAATGGCTCCCTCCCTCTGATCCTGACTTCTGTGTTTATGTGTATGAAGTGACCAGATCCATACTTCCCATCACCAGTATAAAGGAACAGGTTGAGGTTCTTGCAAAGTAAGTGTCTATATATACATACACATTTTCAATTTCTGAAAAATGTTTTTGATGTTACTGATTTGCACTTTTTAGCCAATTTTCAAACAACTACACCATAATAAAACCAAACTTGTATAGCACCCTGCCTCTGACTCTGAAGCAGAAACACAATGAATTGGATATAAATCCTCCATTTCTATTTTAGATCATATTTCTGCCAAGAATCAGAGCTAGGAGCTGGAAATTACTTAAAGAAAAATGCCTAGGTCATTTTCTCCAGCTAAACCAGGAAAAGCATCTTCCAGGGTGATCCTAAAGAAGTTATGAATGAAGGAATCCTATTTTGAATTATTTGTAAACTCACAAGTTGTTTTCTAATACAAATAGCCATCCCTTATTTTTATGTTATATGTCTGATATTTTGTGTTTCATGTTGCTCCAAAGTGGGATTGTGGGTATTCTAAGAGATGGTTCGGCATGCTGTATAAGCTAAGTGAGGTCGCCTCCTAAACGAGAGCATTTAATCTGATTCCTCTAAGAGAAGGCTGAGAACCTGACTTTATGACTGACAGGAAACCTCTAGAAATGGAGGCTTGCCTTCATGACTGACACCAGCCAGTCGTGAGCTCCTGGCTTGTGCAACAGCTGCAATCTCCGTGGGAGCTTGTACCTTCTCCAAATAGAAGTGAATTGCAGGCACCAAACCTGGATGTGACAACTGCAAGAAACACAGCCGCCAGATCACTGACTTCTTGTCAGGCGACTCTGGAAGAGAGCGTTTTTGGCTACCGAAGTTTTCCTTGGTGTCCTTGAGAAATGATGACTCAAGCAGAAATCTGACTTAGCTCATTTCAACACTTGTCAAATTTCCTCATGCTTTGTTCCTATCAGAAATAGTTTTCATCATTCCCAAATAATTGTTTTCTTAACCTGAACCCACACCAAGAGAGCAATACAGAGATGTGTCCCCATGCCTTTGGCTCCTAGAGGCTGTTACAGGACATCTGGCTGGCACTGAGGGTCAGTTTTCTGCCTAATCCTTTCTCTTGGTTTTCACCATTATTCTTCTTCACTTGGTTCCACGTACAGCAAGAGGAAGTTCTTTCTTTACAATCCTGCCTTTAGTCCATGATGTAGCAGCCTCAGCTGACAGAGGATTTTTGCAGGTGTGCTTACTGACATCTTCAGTGAGAGCCTAATCTTAGGAGAAACTCACAGGCAAAGTACACCCCCGCACCTCACCTCCTCACCTAACTGTTAGTAATTTTTCCCTTTTTGCCTCTTCCTGTCTCCTCTAACCTCAGTGTTACATAAATGCCATGTCTTTCTCTAAATTAAAAAAAAATGATAAAATTTAAAAGAAAAGGATGATAAAACTTGAAAAGATTTGTGAACCTCAGGGTTCACAATGGTCCCATATGTTTGTCTTTGTCTCTGAGTTTAAATTCCTTAAAAGAAGGACCACATGTCAAGACAATGCCTTGGATTTCAGATTCAAACATTTGAAAATACTTTCCAAGATTAAGATAACATTTAAAAACTGTGTTGATACAAATGTAGTGTGATATTGATTTGTATCTTGCTATACATATTGGGAAAATTAGCATTCATTTCCTTCTTCCTGCTGAATGAAATGTTAGAATTTCAGTTTATGTAAGATAGTTTAAATATAGTAAGCATAATGTTAACTTATAGTAAATACATTTTTTAAAGTAAAGCAAACAAAAATCAGACGGAAAGTATCTTTTACAAGTATAATTACACAGATATTTATACTCAAAGCATCCAAAGTGAGATATTAAACTTGACTGATTAAATCTCACTGTAATTGACACAGGTACGTGGCAGAAAAAATGGGCGGTAAAATTCCAAAAGAAAAACTACATGATTTCAGCTGGGAACTTCATATAAGTGAACTAAAGTTTCAACTTAAATCCAATGTTGTACCAATTGGACTGATCAAAAAAGGAATCTTCTACCATCGAGCTTTGCTTTTCAAGGTATTTAAGATGTTTTGCTCATTTCCCACTAGGTAAAAATGTTTTGTCTGTATCATTGTGGAGTAAGCCAGTTGCTAACAATTAACTGGATGATATTAATCCTATCATTTAGATGTACTTATATTTGGCATGTATATGTATGTGTATATATACATACACACACGTATATTCACCAGACTATTGGAAACATATTCATTCAATATTTATCACACACCTGCTCTAGGCCAGGGCCTCTTCCAAGGTCTGGGAATATACAGATACTAAAGTGACAGTCTCGGGACTTCCCTGGTGGTGCAGTGGTTAAGAATCTGCCTGCCAATGCAGGGGACACGAGTTCGAGCCCTGGTCCGGGAAGATCCCACATGCCCCAGAGCAACTAAGCCTGTGTGCCACAACTACCGAGCCTGCGCTCTAGAGCCCACGAGCCACAACTACTGAGCCCAAGTGCCACAACTATTGAAGCCCACGCACCACAGCTACTGAAGCCCACGCACCCACAGCCCCTGCTCTGCAACAAGAGAAGCCACCGCAGTGAGAAGCCCACGCACCACTATGAAGACCCAAGGCAGCCAAAAATAAATAAATAAATAATTTTTTATAAATAAATAAATAAATAAAGTGACAGTCTCTGCATTCAAGGGGGACCTAAGCCAGACTTGCGGGTTCTCAGGTGACGTCAGGGAAAGTTTCAAGGGAGGAAGTGATATGTGGCCTCAGAATTAGAGGCTACATAGGATTTCAGCAGGTAAAAAAGGAAGACAAGGGTGTTCTAAACAATACAAATATTTATTTAAAATAACATGTATGAGAGTCAGTGGTCCATTTGAGGGATGTAGAATAGTTGGTCTGGATCCAGAAAAGCGGGGAGGGGTTGGATAAGGCTAAAGCACCAGACAGTAAAGCACCATGTGAGTTTGTACTTGACCTTAAAATCTGTGAGTAACCACCGAAAGTTAAGGGGAAAGTGATTTTGAAAGACCACTCAGGCAACAGAATGCGGAATGAACTAGAACGGGGGAAAGACTGGAGATGGGAAGACCAACTGGAAGGTCACTGAAGCAAGAAGCACAGGTGCCTGATACTAAAGCCATGGTGGAGGCTGTGAACGAGAGGTGAGTTTGGCAGGAGATATAGAAGATAAAACTGAAAGGAGCTGTTGACTGCCTAGCGGTGGTGTGAGAGACTGCATGAGAAGAAGAAAATGATTTCCAGGATTTGGGCAGGGTAACTGGAAATGATGGCATCATTCACAGAGATGTGGACACTGGGGCAGGATTAGGTTTAAGGGAGGGGGTGATCTTCTTTTTTCCTCCATTGTGTCCAGTGTCTGGAGTATAATAGGAGCTGAGAAAATTGTTTCAGAGCCATAGACTTAAATGTATAAACTTCCTACCCTCTCCTGAATACCTATAAACCTCATTGCATCTTACCTCCAGTTCCAAGCCAATTCTGTTTATAATCCAAATGCCAGTCTTTCCTATTTCCTTGGATTTCTTGCTCTATCAATTCCTCTCTCCCATCTTAAATCTCTTTCTCTCTACTAGCTGTTTTACCTTTAAAATCTGAACTTAAGTCCAAAACATTTAAAGAGAAAACATAAATCTTTTCTCATTATATCTACAACTACTCCTATAAGCGCCTATCACCATGACCACCATCATTTTGAACTTATGTGCCAGGCACTTAATAAATATAATTGTGAAGAGTCTCAGATATGCCAAACGTTGAAATTACTACCTTTGTTTTAAAGATAAGAAAATTGATACTTAGAGAAGGAATTTACCCAAGGATAACCAGAGATACAGCTGGAATTTGAACCCATGCCTATCTGAGCCAAAACCTACCATACTGCTTCTATCTGAAGATAATTCTCATTCCCAGCCAAAATTCTGAGTCTTCTCAACTCCTAGTCACTCCTTGACCTCAGTTTCATCCTCAACTCCCTGCAGTCTGGCCCTTGTTCCCTCCCAAGAAGGATCACAGTGATCTGTTTTCTGTCTTGCTTGATACATCAAAGAATTTGTCACTGATCCTTCTCTTTCTTTAACACCACTTTCTTTAGTAACTTTGTCCTCTCTTGCCATTTCATCTCAGTCTCCTTTGGAGACCTCTTTTCCTCCACCCTTGTCTTAAATGTTGGGGTCCTGACCCAGAACTCAAGGTTCTGTCCCAGGCTCTTCTCTTTTCTCCCTTTACATACTTCGTTTGGTGAGGTCATCCTCCTACATCACCTTAAATACGACTTACATGTCTCAGGTTTCTAGATCATTTCCTCTCTCCCACAAGCCGCTCCTGATTCCAGGTCTGTCTGTTTACCCTGTAGCTAGCTGCCCTTGTGTGTCTTGTAGGAACTGCATTAGTCTTCTCAGGCCACTATAACCAAGTACCACAGATGGGGTGGCTTAAACAATAAACAGTTATTTCTCACTGTTCTGGAGGCTGAGAAGTCCAAGATCAAGGTGTCAGGAGATTCAGTGTCTGGTGAGAGCCCACTTCTTGGTCGGCGGTTGCCGCTTTCGTACCGTATCCTTATATTTCAGAGTAGGAGGAGGGCCCTTCCTCCTCTTATAAGGGCACAATTCCCATCGTGGGGGCTTCACCCTCATGACTGCCTCTTAAGGGACCCACCTTCAGAAAGAAAACAGGAATCTCAAGGGGAAACATTTCAGTTCACAACGTTACAGCAGACTGAATTCATTACCCTCACACCTCACCTGAGTCATGCAGTTAATCACCCAGGTCTTGCCTACCACTGAATCCTGAACACCAACACTCACTGGTAAAACGTGTTATCCTTCTATTCCTCCCAAAAGTGTTCACTCCCCCTACATAAACTCTTCATCTCCCCGTTTTCTTCCGGCTCCTTTCCTCCATGGAAGCCTAGATAAATCGTCCACAGACCGTGTAACCTGCTCACTGATTTCCTTTGTCTTTGTGCCCCCATCCTTCTGCCCCTCCACCTTGCCTGCCCACACTGGACCAATCCGACTGCCTGCCCTTCCCACAATGACACTTGGGCTGCAGAACGCGACAGTGGGATGTGCCACAGCCAATTCAGGATCCAAGGTGGTGGATGTACGTGCTGCCTGGCCATCTTTTCCAGCTCCTGGCCACAGGCTTTTCCTGTTTTCCTCAGCAGCTGTGCCCCACATCTGCCTTCTTTCCTAAGCCTTTTCATCTTCACCTCTTCCTATATGCAGATGACCTTGTTTCCCACTTCACAAAGAAAATAGATACTTCCAGATTCAACTCAGCTGAGGTTAAGAACTCAGACTCTGGGAACTCCCTGGTGGTCCAGTGGTTAGGACTTGGCGTGCTCACTGCTGGAGCCCTGGGTTCAATCCCTGGTCGGGGAACTGAGATCCCACAAGCCAGCTCTCTTATCCACTATGATGTGGCTAGGAAGTTTCCAGATTATTTAAAAAGTGCTTTTAAAATCAGGACAAATTGAAGAGACAGCTTCCGAGGAACATACGCAACCCCTGAGGACAGGGCATCAGGCAGCCCAAAAAGGACCAACCACTCACAGTTCTGCCCCCCCCCCACCCCCGGCTCCAAAACACCTGTCTACACCACACAGAACAAATGGGCTAGAAACAGGTTCCTGCCATTCCAGTCCTGCCATTCAATCCCACTGCATATCACACCCAAGGAGCAGCCCAGGAGCATGGAAAGATTGATAGATGCACTAGAGCTGAAAGCCTGTGGAACAGCTTTTCTCCAATTACGTTATCAATCTTGTGCTGATACAATGCAGCGCAACTGCCTGAAAAATGTCCCTTCCCAGCAGGACCTACACAGAGATTTTGAGTCCACAGAATCTTGAGCAACAGGGGAACTTATCACATTTTACCAACTCCTATCTCAACACTCCACCTTTTTTCCAGCCTCCTTTCTAAGCACTTTGTTGTTGTTGTTCTGCAAGAGTGTATATTTCACCTTCGACCAAGGTGGGTCTTTCAACCAAGGCTTTTTCTCTGCCCCTCCCCCTCCTCCCTCTTGGTTGATCTCGCGTTTTCTCCCCACAGGCTCTGGCTGACAGAATTGGCATCGGCTGCTCTCTGGTTCGCGGGGAGTACGGCAGAGCCTGGAATGAAGTCAAGCTGATGAATGAATCCCGAAAGGGGGTGATTGGGGCTCTCCCTCCCCCGGAAACTTACATAGTTGACCTCATGTTCCACCCAGGGGCACTGATAAAGTTAAGAAGCCGAGAGGCAGATCTTTACAGATTTCTCTAAACTTCCAAATGAACACAAAAGGTGTTGAAACAAGAAATCCATTATATACCCTTTCTATGAAGTTCACTGGTAGATTTTATCAGTATTTCTTTAAATAAAAATATTAGAAATGCTCTCCTTGTGTAGAAACAAGGTCACTAGGATTGGACTTGGTCGTGCTTCTGAGTTCAGGCTTTTGGCAAGCATTCAGTCTGATGAGATCAGATTACACTTGTGTAAAGCTTATTATTCTCGAAATTAATCCACCCCGCTGTTTCCTAAGGAGCATCTCTGCCCTTTGGGAATCATGTGTAAAAGCACCCAGCTACTGTTCCCAGCACAGTGCCCTATGACTGTCATTCTTCATGTTCTGGATGCTCCAGGAAGACTTGGTTAAATCAAGTCCATGGTTTGTTGTGTCTTCAGTCGCCTTGTCTCACTCCCATAAAGTAAGATTATTGATATTTTGAATATTTGTAGATCTATTTTAGTATCACAAATTCCTTTCTAAAATTTTTTGTTCATATTTTCCCAAATTTATCATTAAGAACACTGTTTAGTATACTTCACTGAACTAAAAATATTTCTAAAAACTATTTCCATACACTGCACTTGTCTATATTGACTTGGAAACATACCTTCATTTAAAAACAATTCTGATTTGCTCTTTGCACATTTGAATGCTGGGTCACAAAAATGTGACTTCAAATTTACATGACTTAAAAGTTCTTTTCTGGAAAATTCTGAAATCTAAGTATAAAGTAAATCTTTGCTGAGGAATTGTGTTTTCAGTATTGAGCACAAAATAGGGAGCAAGCACCCATTTCAAATGGCAAGAGGAAATGAATCTCATGAAGTATACATTTTCTTAGCCAGGCTTTAAGTCTAAAGTTGACCCATCTAATCATTTTGCTAGAAGGTTTTCAAAAGTGAGTTTGATTTTAGAAATTAAGGTGAAGATTATTCTGTATGAACCAATGTGTAATTTCAAAGAATGTGTAATTATTTCAATATAAAGTTCCTTACATCAAATGGTGTGGTAATTATATTTATCACCCAGTTTCATGAAGAGAGCACAGATTATAGGATACATATCCGTCTAAGCATTTCCAAGTCTCTCTCGATCCAGAAAGCATTCAAAGTGGATTAAAAAGATATATAAGATGTAAAAGATAAAAATAAATGAAAAACAGGCATAAGTGTAGGAAAGAAAGTTTGACAAGGCCAGGAACAAGCTTAGAATTCAAAACGCAGTCCATGAAAATCCTGCGTATTTGTTAGAGGTAAGTGAAAATTTGACTCAAAACTTTCTAGCAGCCAGTGCAGAGGGGAATGCTATCAGTTACATGATTGGTAATAGGGTCCACTAGATAAAAGCACAAAACGGCTTCCCAAGAGGAACAAAGACCAGGGGAATTCTTCTTTGGGAGCTTCATACAGACGACAAATGCAATACAGAAAATAACATCTTTGAGAAACAACCTCCTGGCAAGTTCTGGAAATAGTTTTCACAGGCCAATGGCCAAAACATCAAAATGGAATGAGGGAAAAGTTCCATGCAGAGCCACTAAGATGTTGTTCAGGTAGACACCACATTTTTTAGTCTGGTGCAGACCAAAGAGACTTTTTTTTTCATCTTAGAGATGATTTTTTGTATAGTGTCTCTCTCGCTTAGGTTCTAGGTAATAATTGCCCTCCACTTTTAGCAAGTACACATCAGATTACACATGTATTATTTCCTTCTCAAAGAATCAGCATTGTCAGTCATGGAAAATTGAAGCTCAAAATACTATGTCAAATCAAATGGATATTGACTTTTCCTTTTTATTGACATGAAGTTCTTTAAATAGTCACATTTCTCAGCAAGATTTCCCCATACTATCCCTCCACCAAAGGCAATAATCTGGAGATAAGAGATAGGGGGTTTCAGGAGACAGTACATTTTTCCTTAGAACCATTCCCAGAAAGGCTATAAACCAATTACTGGTGTTTTGTTTTTTTGTTTTTGTTTTTGTTTGTTTGTTTTTTAGCTCAGTTGAAAAATAAGGGTAAGATAAACTGACAATATGAAAAATATATAGAACATATCACCAGTTTGGGTATATTTTTAGAGCAATACAATAGTATCAAATCACTTATCTAGAGTTTAGTATTTAAAAGTACTATTCTTAATTTAAAATTACCTTATTATTATATAGATCACTAGCAAAACCTTTGCCTAGGCATATGCTTTTAAAGCCAGAAACATCATTATTTTAATAATAAAAGTAGACTTGACTTCAAAGGACAACTATCGAGTGTCAGGCATGAATATATTAATATAGTGAATTCAAGTAAGACCCTTGTGGAACTCACACAGTACAAAAGACCTGTAGGATATGCCAATAAGCCACAAATCACAATTTGAAAAACAGGAAGCATTGTTGGAAAAGGTAAAGAAATTTTATTATGGTGATTTTCCTTATAAATTTAATAAGCCTTTATTATTGACAAGCAATACAATGATAGTGGCAAAAAGCCCAGATTTGTGAGTCAGAGCTGAGATTAAGTTCTGCATCTACCTTTTTCTACTTATGTGATTTTGAGAAAATTACTCAACCTCTCTGTCCCTCAATTTACTCACCTGGAAAATGGAGATAAATGATAACAAATAGTTACATGTTGTTTACTATGTGTCAGAGGCTATATTCTACACCTTCGTTTAATCCTTCCAGTAACCCTATGATGTATAGGTGATATTACCCATGTTTAGCAAGTGAGGCACAGAGAAGTTAAGTAACTTACCCCAAAGTCACTCAGCTAGTAATTGGCAAATCTTTAAATTTAAACCTAGTTTTTCTGTAGAGGTGATGCTCCTAATCTATATGCCTAATAAAGGTGCTGCAAGGATGAAGTAAGACCATGCATGTAAATGACAGGTGCGGGTGTACATGGAGGGGCGGGGTTGTACATGCCTATATGTGAGTACATGTGTGTGTTTATAGCTTTCTTTTCTTTTCTCAGATAATGTTCTGTTCATACCTTGGCCTCTAGCATGTTTTGAGGGAATTCTTTATTCTTCAAGTATCTGTCTCTTCTTTTAGATCAGAGGTTAGCAAATATTTTCCTTAAAGAGTCAGATAGTAGGGGCTTCCTTGGTGGGCCAGACTCCACGCTCCTAATGCAAGGGGCCCGGGTTCGATACCTGGTCAGGGAACTAGATCCTGCATGCCACAACTGAGAGCCCACATGCCGCAACTAAGACCTGGCGCAGCCAAATAAATAGATAAATAAATAAAAAAAAATTTTTTTTTTAAATACTCTAAAAATAGAGTGAGATAGTAAATAGTTTAGGCTTTGCAAGCCATACAGTCTCTACTGTGACCACTCAACTCCGCTATTGCAGCACAGAAGCAGCAGTAGATGCTGCTAGACAATAAACTTTAATAAAACAGGTGTGGGCCAGATTTGGCTCACGGGCCAGTTTGCCAATCCTTGTTTTAGATGAGGATCACTCTGAGGGTATGGCCATGGAGAGGCTGTGCTGAGCCTAGTCCCTGGGCACCCTGACTAAGCGTCGAAGGGAGACTCTCACAAGAGCATTCTGTCTTCCTTGGTTTCTCTGGGTTCTAAGATCAATCTACTTGATATTAATCCAATGGATGCTAAAGGAGATGCATTATTTTTCAGTAAGGATGAGGACAAATTTGACCTCTCTAAAAAAGAAAATTTTCCTATCTTCTGAAGCGTGAAGGGTCTGAGATTTCACCCCAGTTGCAAGCTAACTGCCACTGTTTCATGGTTGCTGGCATAAGACACAAGATACCTGGGTCAGAGACAAAGGACTTTACTCCTCACTGCACAGCAAGCAGCATGAGACAGCATATTGCGTCAGGTCCCCTTGCTCCCAAGTCTCATGGGGGCAATGTGGACAGACCCAGATGGATGCCTGCAAGCATGGTGGGTTGTGCTCCAGGAGAGGAACACTGAGCTCAAAGAACCTAGCTTTTACAATACACAGGCAGGAAGCATCTGCCCTTTTCACTATATCTTCCTGGGCTGTTCACTAACATCCTTGAAGAGATAGTCTAGAGCAAAGGGCAGTCAGGAAGCCTTTGTTTATAAAACATGCAGAAAAGAGGGAGATCCATGGAGAATTATCTCCCAATAGCTTCATCAATTCTTACAGTATATGAGGCTTTATGGAATTTCTCATCTAAATAGAGATGATTGATATATTTTGATACAAAATTTATAAAATGTTAAAAATATATATATATAATTAATTATAATTATATAAGAAAGGTGACAGTAGATCAACTCAGTGATTCATGAGACCAATTTTCGTTCTCTGGCAGCACCAAAGGAGCTTTAGTGATAAGGTATGGTAGTTATCCTCAATATCATCCTACTAATATTTGGTCTACAAGTTCAAATCCAAATTCAGGTTAAGCCTCACCTTCCCTGAGCTTCCTCAGTATGCGTTTTGCTCTTCTGGTGACCTTCCATGACACTGCCTTGGACACTCATCTCAACATTTTCCCACGTGCTTACTGCCTGGCACTGCCCCTTTCCTCATGAACATGGACACCATGTAGTAGTGCAGACCATGCATGGTCCTTGGGGTCAGAGAGACTTGGGTGTGAGAATCCTGCTTCTGCTATTCTTAACGGTGAGATGTTGAGCAAATAGCTTGGTGTCCTTGTCTCTAAAATGGGCATTTAGCTATAATAATGACCTCATAAGGCTGCTCTGAGGAACAAATAAGATAGTGGTTGTACACGCTCAGTACAGTGCTAAAATAGTAAGCATCTGACAACTGTTGGCAATTATGCTCTGATCTCTCCCAGTGAGACGGAAAGCTATTTCAGGTCTGGCATCCACCTTACCGGCAGAGTGACCAGCACAGGGAAAGCCTGAACAATATTTGTTGACTGTCTTTGTGCCACAAATGAACTGACCTTAAAGACTACAATGGGATTCTCATTTTCATGTGGATCCTTTTGAAAGTAGTTGTATGGTAAAGAAAATCATTCCCATCTCTGACTTCCTTTTGCCTTTCAGTGTAGAGGGTACAATGATGGCACAGCTACTTTTGAACTTGCTCTATGGGAAGTGAAAACACAGAAATGCTCAATGTCTTTGAAGCTCATAGTTGAAATCATTCCCCATTTTGCTTCTCTTTTCTTTTGATTCCATAGTCTTTACTTTGAGAAGAACTTTGAAAAACCCAGATGAATCCATTTATATCTGTACTATCAAGTCATTCATCTGCTAAATCATGATCCTGCATACACAATTTTCTAATTGTGAAGTCATGCCCCCATCACCAACACCTTGCCTACACCCAGGATGTGACCTGTGTGTGGTCGCTTCATTGGGAAAGGACATAGTATTACTTCCATGGTTTGATGATTTCTTATTGCTGCTTGATCCAGCTTGTCTGTGATTTTGAAAGACTCATCTTGTATATTTACCTTTGAAGGTACTATCAGTTCATATGGTTAAGACTACTTAGGTCCTTTTTAACTTGCTAACCACGCAATAAGGCTCCCGATTGGCTCAGACCTTTCCACCAAGCAGAACCTGCACGTGGGGCAGGCCCTTGATTTACAAGCCCCCAGTAACAAGCATCTGTTTAGGAATATATTTCAGTCACAGGAGTCTAGGTCTGATCTCATCAGGATCAGCTAAGAGCCATCCATTTCCTTTTCTAACTCGCAGGTATCAGCTCTCAAACCCTGCAGACAGTCCCACTCTGATTATCTTGAGAAAAGTCCCAGTTTGTTTTACACAAGAACAGCTGGCACACAAATGGAATCAAGCACTTTAAAGTAGTCATTAATCATACTGATGAGAACAGCTGAAACAAACATTGTTCTCTCAGTACTTACATATCTGACATACAAATCAAGTGATAGCCCAATTAGTTTATTTATAGGTTCCTTTCTTTGAAAAGTCTGAGTTAGTGCCTTTCTTTTCTTGCCATGGTCTTTACTTTTAGAAAAACTTTGAAAACACAGATGAATGTATTTGTATCTCTATTATCAAGTCATGTATCTGCCAAATCATTGATAGTCATTATCCTGCATACAGAATTGTCTAGTTGTGTGATTTCATTTATTTGGCTTTCTAGAAAAAAAATTTTAATATCTTTTTATTAATACAAATCAAAGAGGTACAGACAGAAAGAAAGATAAAACAGAAAGAAAGATAAATATGCTGGTCCCTTAGACTCACAGAATAGAAAGCTTGGCTTGTATCCTTTGTATGCAATTATTTACTTCTTTGAGAATTAGGAGGAAAGGGAAAAAATGAACTGCTGCATGAGATGGGGAGATTTTCCTTGTGCAGTTTTTATTTTCCCTAGCTAATAGGAGAATAAAAAAATAAATAAAAAGGAAGATAAGAATTGCTAGAAATGGACTTTAGTCCCCCACTCAGAAGTAATAATATTATTACTTTAAGGAATGGCACAAAATTTCACAACAGGAAAACCATCTCCATGCCCAGGATCCATGATTGTTGCATAAACGTTATTGGTGAGTTAAAAACATTTACAGGATAACTCAAATGCTCCCTTCTGATGCATGTTCTTCATGAAATGAGTGCCCTGAGACTCAGGATTGCTGAGTCTAACACTGCTACACCGTCACATTCAGAGGATATGCTCACAAATATGAAATCCCACAGAAAGGAAATGAAATGAGGAAGGTCATGGAAAATCTCTTAATACAGACCATCTGCTTCCTTTTAGGCTTAGTTTCAGGCTCACCATTGAGTTACTGGCACAGTCCCGAAGGCCTGGGCTGGGCAGGGGGATGGCGTCTGTCTGGGAACCTAGTCCAGAGCCTTAATGTAAGTCACTCCAGGAGAGAAGCCAAATCTCGCTTCAGCCTGCCACTGGCTGAACTTCAGAGCCCTTGGAGTCAGAGGTCTTGAAAAGTGGCTCCTCCAAGGACATGTCCTGTTATCATTTTTCATGTACAGTTGGCATCATTGTCAAAGACACCGTGTAGGAAGGATGCAAAAGCACACAGAGTTCAACTATGAACCAGAAACTTCCACAGAGAAGGTCAGAGTCAATCTTTGGTGAGTACTCCAAAGTGTTCCTTCAGCTCACATTTTCACATTCATGGTTAAGTGTGGTTATTAAGACCTTAATCCAAGCAGAGATTTGCAAATAACTGTTCTTCAAAATCAAAGAAAAAAAAATTGGAACCAAACTTTTGTTTTAATGTGTGTTCATGTCTATAAAAAGCCAATTAAAAAATACATGAAATAAACTGTCTAGGAAATTTGAGACCCATGTTGTATTGAACGTCTTGGTTGCGAATGCCTTCAGCTTTACAAAGTTTTCTTATTTCACCTTCATTGTTTGCTGATGGCAGGGCTGAGAACACACTACTCCAAAATATGGCAACTTGGAAAACTGAATATTTTTTGCTGAAGGAATCTGAGAAACGGCAGGTGCAGGCAGGTCTCCCTGAACCGGGTTGAGAGACCCCCATGTGAGAGGCAACCGCCTTATACCAGGAGGAAAGGAACGTCCTTATCTCCGAAGACCAAGGGGCTCTGAGGGGCATCTGAACAAACAGGCCTTGCTAACTTTTCCTCAATTTACTACAATTAACACATATCCTTTTGCCCCATCACGTTTTTTCCCACAACTTTCCACTCTTCATCAAACCTAGTATAAAGACCCTCAGGTTTTACCGGCCTTGGTGGGATATTCATTTCCTTACGAAGGCTCCTGTGTCATGTAAATCTTATATTAAATAAATGTGTAGGAAAGATTAAAAACTAACTATGCCACAAGTTCCATACTTTAGGCCAGGGGTTGACAACATTTATCTCAAATTTGAGAAAACAGGAACCCAAATATTAATTGGGGAGTGTCTCTTAGATTTCCCAAGGCGTTAAAAGCTGAAAAAAATTCCTTACAATTTTTCAATTTTGTATTAACTGCTCTTTCATGTTGTTAGAAAGGTCTTGTAGACTATGGACGATTGTTTGCTGGCTTAATTGAAAATCTCCCACTTTTGGTAAAGTATCACAGTAGTTTCCTCATACGTTTCTTTAAAACATTCATAAGTAAAATAATAATTCATTTTATTATCTATCAAAAAATGGTCCTGTATATGTGTAAGAATCTAAGTCATTTCATAGCTGGCCAAAATTACAAGCTCATATTCTGTTAAAAATCTTTAAAATTGTTATTGATCGATGTTTAATTCCAATATCAGGTGACTTATTTAGTCGATTATTTTTTTGAATTTTTGAATTTTATTTTATTTATATTTTTATACAGCAGGTTCTTATTAGTTATCCATTTTATACATACTAGTGTATATACGTCAATCCCAATCTCCCAATTCATCACACCACCACCTTCCCCACCACTTTCTCCCCTTGGTGTCCATACGTTTGTTCTCTACATCTGCGTCTCTATTTCTGCCCTGAAAACTGGTTCATCTGTACCATTTTTCTAGGTTCCACATACATGCGTTAATATACGATATTTGTTTTTTGCTTTCTGACTTACTTCACTCTGTATGACAGTCTCTAGATCCATCCACGTCTCTACAAATGACCCAGTTTCATTCCTCTTTATGGCTGAGTAATATTCCATTGCATGTATGTACCACTTCTTCTTTATCCATTCGTCTGTCGATGGGCATTTAGGTTGCTTCCATGTTCTGGCTACTGTAAATAATGCTGCAGTGAACATTGGGGTGCATGTGTCTTCTTGAATTATGGTTTTCTCTGGGTATATGCCCAGTAGTGGGATTGCTGGGTCATATGGTAATTCTATTTTTAGTTTTTTAAGGAACCTCCATACTGTTCTCCATAGTGGCTGTATCAATTTACATTCCCACCAACAGTGCAAGATGGTTCACTTTTCTCCATAACCTCTCCAGCATTTGTTGTTTGTAGATTTTCTGATGATGCCCATTCTCATTGGTGTGAGGTGATACCTCATTGTAGTTTTGATTTGCATTTCTCTAATAATAATTTCTCTAATAATGTTGAGCAGCTTTTCATGTGCTTCTTGGCCATCCGTATGTCTTCTTTGGAAAAATGTCTATTTAGGTCTTCTGCCCATTTTTGGATTGGGTTGTTTTTTTAATATTGAGCTGCATGAGCTGTTTATATATTTTGGAGATTAATCCTTTGTCCGTTGATTCAATTGCAAATATTTTCTCCCATTCTGAGGGTTGTCTTTTCATCTTGTTTATGGTTTCCTTTGCTGTGCAAAAACTTTTAAGTTTCATTAGGTCCCTTTTTGCTTGTTTGTTTTTATTTCCATTACTCTAGGAGGTGGATCAAAAAAGATCCTGCTGTGATTTATGTCAAAGAGTGTTCTGCCTATGTTTTCCTCTAAGAGTTTTATAACGTCCAGTCTTACATTTAGGTCTCTAATCCTTTTTGAATTTATTTTTGTGTATGGTGTTAGGGAGTGTTCTAATTTCATTCTTTTATATGTAGCTGTCCAGTTTTCCCAGCACCACTTATTGAAGAGACTGTCTTTTCTCCATTGTATATCTTTGCCTCCTTCATCATAGATTAGTCGACCATGGGTGCATGGGTTTGCCATAGATTAGTCGACCATAGGGGCGTGGGTTTACCTCTGGGCTTTCTATCCTGTTCCACTGATCTATGTTTCTGTTTTTCTGCCAGTACCATATTGTCTTGATTATTGTAGCTTTGTAGTATACTCTGAAGTCAGGGAGTCTGATTCCTCCAGCTCCGTTTTTTTCCCTTAAGACCACTTTCGCTATTCGGAGTCTTTTGTGTCTCCATACAAATTTTAAGATTATTTGTTCTAGTTCTGTAAAAAATGTCATTGGTAATTTCATAGGTATTGCATTGAATCTGTAGATTGCTTTGGGTAGTAGAGTCATTTTCACAATATTGATTCTTCCAATCCAAGAACATGGTATATCTCTCCATCTGTTGGTATCATCTTTAACTTCTTTCATCAGTGTCTTATAGTTTCCTGCATACAGGTCTTTTGTCTCCCTAGGTAGGTTTATTCCTAGGTATTTTATTCTTTTTGTTGCAATGGTAAATGGGAGTGTTTCCTTAATTTCTCTTTCAGATTTTTCATCGTTAGTGTATAGGAATGCAAGAGATTTCTGTGCATTAATTTTGTATCCTGCAACTTTACCAAATTCATTGATTAGCTCTAGTAGTTTTCTGGTGGCATTTTTAGGATTCTCTATGTATAGTATCATGTCATCTGCAAACAGTGACAGCTTTACTTCTTTTCCGATTTGGGTTCCTTTTATTTCTTTTTCTTCTCTGATTGCCATGGCTAGGACTTCCAAAACTATGTTGAATAACAGTGGTGAGAGTTTACATCCTTGTCTTGCTCCTGATCTTAGAGGAAATGCTTTCAGTTTTCACCACTGAGAATGATGTTTGCTGTGGGTTTGTCATATATGGCCTTTATCATGTTGAGGTAGGTTCCCCCTATGCCCAATTTCTGGAGAGTTTTTATCATAAATGGGTGTTGAATTTTGTCAAAAGCTTTTTCTGCATCTATTGACATCATCATATGGTTTTTATTCTTCAATTTGTTAATATGGTGTATCACATTGATTAATTTCCATATATTGAAAAATCCTTGCATCCCTGGGATAAATCCCACTTGATCATGGTGCATGATGTTTTTAATGTGTTGTTGGATTCCATTTGCTAGATTTAGTTGAGGATTTTTGCATCTATATTCATCAGTGAAATTGGTGTGCAATTTTCTTTTTTTGTAGTATCTTTGTCTGGTTTTGGTATCAGGGTGATGGTGGCCTCATAGAATGAGTTTGGGAGTGTTCCTTCTTCTGCAATTTTTTGGAAGAGTTTGAGACGGATGGGTGTAGCTCTTCTCTAAACGTTTGATAGAATTCACCTGTGAAGCCATCTGGTCCTGGACTTTTGTTTGTTGGAAGATTTTTAATCACAGTTTCAGTTTCATTATTTGTGATTGGTCTGTTCATATTTTCTATTTCTTCCTGGTTCAGTATGGAAGGTTATACCTTTCTAAGAATTTGTCCATTTCTTCCAGGTTGTCCATTTTATTGGAATACAGTTGCTTGTAGTAGTCTCTTAGGATGCTTTGTATATCTGTGGTGTCTGTTGTAACTTCTCCTTTTTCATTTCTAATTTTATTGATTTGAGTCCTCTCCTTCATTTTCTTGATGAGTCTGGCTAATGGTTTATCAATTTCATTTATCTTCTCAAAGAACCAGCTTTTAGTTTTATTGATCTTTGCTATTGTTTTCTTTGTTTCTATTTCATTTATTTCTGCTCTGATCTTTATGATTTCTTTCCTTCGACTAACTTTGGGTTTTGTTTGTTCTTCCTTCTCAAGTTCCTTTAGGTGTAAGGTTAGATTGTTTATTTGAGATTTTTCTTGTTTCTTGTGGTAGCCTTGTATAGCTATAAACTTCCCTCTTAGAACTGCTTTTGCTGCATCCCATAGGTTTTGAATCATCGTGTTTTCACTGTCATTTGTCTCTAGGTATTTTTTGATTTCCTCTTTGATTTCTTCAGTGATCTCTTAGTTATATAGTAACGTATTGTTTAGCCTCCATGTGTTTGTGTTTTTTACGTTATTTTCCCTGTAACTGATTTCTAATCTCATAGCATTGTGGTCAGAAAAGATGCTTGATATGATTTCAATTTTCTTAAATTTACTGAGGCTTGATTTGTGACCCAAAATGTGATCTATCCTGGAGAATGTTCCATGCGCACTTGAGAAGAAAGTGTAATCTGCTGTTTTGGGATTGAATGTCCTATAAATACCAATTAAATCTACCTGGACTATTGTGTCATTTAAAGCTTCTCTTTTCTTATTATTTGGATGATCTGTCCATTGTTGTGAGGTGTTAAAGTCCCCCACTATTACTGTGTTACTGTCAATTTCCTCTTTTGTAGCTGTTAGCTGTTGCCTTATGTGCTCCTATGCTGGGTGCATATATATTTATAATTGCTATATCTTCTTCTTGGATTGATCCCTTAATCATTATGTAGTGTCCTTCCTTGTCTCTTGTAACATTCTTTATTTTCAAGTCTATTTTATCTGATATGAGTATTGCTACTCCAGCTTTCTTTTGATTTCCCTTTGCATGGAATATCTTTTTCCATTCCCTCACTTTCAGTCTGTATGTGTCCCTAGGTCTGAAGTGGGTCTTTTGTAGACAGCATATATACGGGTCTTGTTTGTGTATCCCTTCAGCAAGCCTGTGTCTTTTGGTTGGCGCATTCAATCCATTCACGTTTAAGGTAATTATAGATATGTATGTTCCTATGACCATTTTCTTAATTGTTATGGGTTTGCTTTTGTAGGTCTTTTTCTTCTCTTGTGTTTACCACTTAGAGTAGTTCCTTTAGCATTGTTGTAGAGCTGGTTTGGTGGTGCTGAATTTTCTTAGCTTTTGCTTGTCTGTAAAGCTTTTGATTTCTCCGTCGAATCTGAATGAGATCCTTGACAGGTAGAGTAATCTTGGTTGTAGGTTCTTCCCTTTCATCACTTTAAATATACCATGCCACTCCCTTCTGGCTTGTAGAGGTTCTGCTGAGAAATCAGCTGTTACCCTATGGGAATTCCCTTGTATGTTGTCGTTTTTCCCTTGCTGCTTTCAATAATTTTTCTTTGTCTTTAATTTTTGCCATTTTGATTACTATGTGTCTTGGCATGTTTCTCCTTGGCTTCATCCTGTATGGGACTCTCTGCACTTCCTGGACTTGAGTGGCTATTTCCTCTCCCATGTTAGGGAAGTTTTTGACTATAATCTCTTCAAATATTTTCTCAGCTCCTTTCTGTCTCTCTTCTCCTTCTGAGGCCCCTATAATGTGAATGTTGTTGTGTTTAATGTTGTCCCAGAGGTCTCTTAGGCTGTCTTCATTTATTTTCATTCTTTTTTCTTTATTCTGTTCCACAGCAGTGAATTCCACCATTCTGTCTTCCGGGTCACTTATCCATTCTTCTGCCTCAGTTATTCTGCTACTGATTCCTTCTAGTGTAGTTTTCATTTCAGTTATTGTATTGTTCATCTCTGTTTGTTTGCTCTTTAATTCTTCTAGGTCTGTGTTAAACATTTCTTGCATCTTCTCGATCTTTGCCTCCATTCGTTTTCCGAGGTCCTGGATCATCTTCACTATCATTATTCTGAATTCTTTTTCTGGAAGGCTGCCTATCTCCACTTCATTTAATTGTTTTTCTGGGGTTTTATCTTGTTCCTTTTTCTGGTACATAGCCCTCTGCCTTTTCATCTTGTCTATATTTCTGTGAATGTGGTTTTTTGTTCCACAGTCTGCAGGATTGTAGTTCTTGCTTCTGCTGTCTGCCTTCTGGTGGATGAGGCTATCTAAGAGGCTTGTGCAAGTTTCCTGTTGGGAGGGACTGGTGATGGGTAAAGCTGGTTGTTGCTCTGGTGGGCAGAGCTCAGTAAAACTTTAATCTGCTTGTCTGCTGATGGGTGGGGCTGGGTTCCCTCCCTGTTGGTTGTTTGGCCTGAGGTGACCCAACACTGGAGCCTACCCATGCTCTTTGGTGGGGCTAATGATGGACTCTGGGAAGACTCACGCCAAGGAGTACTTCACAGAACTTCTGCTGCCAGTGTCATGGTGAGACACAGCCACCCCCCACCTCTGCAGGAGACCCTCCAACACTAGCAGGTAGGTCTGGTTCAGTCTCCTATGGGTCACTGCTCCTTCCCCTGGGTACCGATACGCACACTACTTTGTGTGCGCCCTCCAAGAGTGGAGTCTCTGTTTCCCCTGGTCCTGTCGAAGTCCTGCAATCAAATCCTGCTAGACTTCAAAGTCTGATTCTCTAGGAATTTCTCCTCCTGTTGCTGGACCCCCAGGTTGGGAAGCCTGATGTGGGGCTCAGAACCTCCACTCCAGTGGGTGGACTTCTGTGGTATAAGTGTTCTCCAGTTTGTGAGTCACCCACCCAGCAGTTATGGTATTTGATTTTATTGTGATTGCACCCCTCCTACCATCTCATTGTGGCTTCTCCTTTGTCTTTGGGTGTGGGGAAGCTTTTTTGGTGTGTTCCAGTGTCTTTCTTTTGATGATTGTTCAGCAGTTAGTTGTGATTCCAGTGCTGTCACAAGACGGAGTGAGAGCACGTCCTTCTACTCTGCCATCTGGAACCAATCTCCTAGTCGATTATTTTTTGACTGTTGAGAAGGAACTTCTTATCAAATTCATCATATTTGCTATAAATGTCTCTAATGTTTGTGTTTTTTTTTTAACAAAACAGAAATCTTCTCTGTTTTATTCTGTGGTAAATTGCAATTGTCATTCACAGTAAAGTTTAAAATATTTTTCTTCCAGTCTCTTCTTTTCTATTCTGATCATAGTATTAGTTTTGCCATCTCCACTCAATTCTGCATCAGTAGTCTGCTTTTGTTTTAAATTTTAAAAATTTGTCCATACTTATTTTTGTACTAAAATATAATTTCATTGTATTAGAATTAAAATATTAGCAAGTATTTCAATGTAATTATCAATTAAGATTTACATAGTTGTCACAGTAACTGGAGGTGTCAGAATAAAGTATTCCAAGAAACACAAAAAAAATAAATAAATAAAAAACAAAATAAATAAGTAAATAAATAAACGTGTATGTCTTTCCTTTGTTAATCTGAATTTTGTCAGTCCAATTTATAGGGTCCCAGCCAGAAAACCTAGGAAGGTAGTGAAAAACACTTTTTCCTCCCTTGCGCTGAATTGGGCTGACTTAAGTGGGTTTGCCCACTTTCTTGTCTTTATAGATTCATGCCACTGGGATATTTAATCACTAAAATCCTTAGACGTTGAAAATATTTAGATGACGGGCTTCCATTGGGCACCAGTATTCATTGGTATGCTATTTTTATTCTTGCAATTTGGGAATATAGTTTCCACAGGGAGTCATATTTGTACCTTACCTTCTCAAGCAACAGAATCCCTCACTCCCCAGTCTCCTAATTACAGATGTAAATTGTTAGCACATTATAATTAGCATAATGCCTGGAAAGGTATTCCATTATAATTATTTTTTAAGACTTCTACACACAGATGTAAGCAAAATTTGAAATGACCACCTCCAGACACCATGGTGGGAGACATTGTATGTCGTGGTCATAACTGAAGGCCATCAGCGAACACCCAGGTTTGTATCCTGGCCCTGCTACCCACTGACTGAGTGGTCTCAGGCAAGTGACTTCCTGGCCCCCAGTTTCTTTGCCTGGAAAATGGCAATGACAATGGCTCCCTTCTCACTGGGTTGCAGAGAGAATTAAATGGATGAATAAACGTAAAGCAGTTAAAAGAGTGCCTGGCACAGAGGAAGCACCTGATAAACGTTAACCCTCCTCGGCTCATTTGTGCCATGCCCTGGGACCCAGATTTTCAGACATAAACAACATAAAGGGGAATGTGTGGACAGAAACAATTCACAGCCTCCTTTCATTCAGTGAGGGCTGCCCTGGATATAACGAGAACAGTCCATCAAACCACCTCCCAGACCAACCGGAAATCCTCCTTCCTCTCCTCAAGGAGGCTTGTAAGGGTGAGCTGGGGTGAGGACAGGTATGCCCTCTTGCTTTTGCATCTAAAAATGAGACTAGCAAAACCTGCTCAGATGGCTTCTGACAGCCTCAAGAGTATGACAAAAGGTGTCTTTTTTCTTAAAAGAAAAATCACTTTTAATCAGGGTCAGGAGCTGGGACTCTCTGTTGTCAAACACCTGGAGACTCTGGCTTCCTTTTCTCGCCCCCTGCAGAGTAAGGACCAGGAGAGGGTGAGAACCTTGACAGAACCCTTGAAGCTCGAGGGCAAGGGGGGTTGGCCAGAAAGTCCAGTGTTTCCTGATCTCTAGGGCTCCAGACAACAGCCGGGCTTCCCAGGAATTCAGCCTTGCAAAAGGGGGCGCGTCCTCACATTTGTACTCAAGATTCCCAGGTGCACCCCTGGCAAACCCTGTGGTGGGCAAAGCTGGTTTCCTTCCACTCTTTTCTCCTAGCCCCCCACCCCTCACCCCTCAACAGAGCTTGCCCATCAATTCCAAAGCCTTCTTTCTAGAACAATGAACTCCTCAGCCAGGCTGTAAAAGACATCTTCTAGAGAATCTGCATTTTAAAAGCATAAAAAACTTGAAGCTAAATGAATGACTCTTTAATTGTGGAATTTCAAGTATTGGTGAATACATACAAAATGTATCATTTTGTTTTTAAGAGATATGCGCTCGGGGCTTCCCTGGTGGCACAGTGGTTAAGAATCTGCCTGTCAATGCAGGGGACATGGGTTTGAGGCCTGGTCCAGGAAGATCCCACATGCCGCGGGGCAACTAAGCCCGTGTACCACAACCACTGAGCCTGCACCCTAGAGCCGACTAGCCACAACTACTGAGCCTGCGCGCCACAACTACTGAAGCCCACTCACCTAGAGCCCATGCTCTACAACAAGAGAAGCCACCACAATGAGAAGCCCGCACACCGCAACGAAGAGTAGACCCTGCTCACCGCAACTAGAGAAAGCCCGCGCGCAGCAAGGAAGACCCAACACAGCCAAAACTCAATAAATAAATTTTTTAAGTGATATGCGCTCATTCTAGACAGTGTGGAAACTATTGCAAAGAAGAAAGCATTTTTTTTAATCAACCAGAGTATTTGTGCTTTGATATCTTTCTTTCCAGTCTATGCAGATTTTGTTCCTACTCCCCCAACACAGAACACACTTATTTAGGAAGGATATTGGGGAGCAGGGCGGGGACAAGAGAGATCCTCCCAGCAGCCGGCAGTGTGGCATCCAGAAGTCCCGCTAGGATCTGCAGCTCCCTGCCCTGGATGCAGCCGCTGTCCCTCCCCCTGTTCAAGGGAGCGCTGAGCAGGAAGAAGCAAAGGGGGGAGAAAAGAACTTGAAAGTGTTACATTTCCTAAGTCCTCTTCCTGTGCTTTGAGTCACTGGCCCCTTCTCAAAGGCCTTGGCTTTATGGAATAGCAGCCACAACCTGTGACAAGCTGGGTGATAAATAGGATATTGATGGGCAATTACCTGACACCAAATAGCTCTATAAATCAATGTGCTAGAAGCTGGTACCCCAGTCAAGGGCAGCTCTCAGAAAAGGAGGGCCCCGCAGCCCTGTGAGGTGAGGCTGGGGAGCAGAGGTGGCCTTCTGACCACATTGCAGAGGATGGGAGATTTGCTTGGTGGGGAGCAGACAGCCCCATCCCTGGATGCTGCAGTGTCAGTGTGTGGGGAGTCAAGGGCAGGGTCCAGCCCAAACGGGGCTGCACTCCTGCCTTGGTGCCTTCCTGCAATTACCAGCTCCATCATACCTCCTGACCTCCTCCAGGATGGGGAGCTTTAAAAATAATTACTGTTTTAGGATTCTGAGAGTAATACCTTCTCATTGGAGAGAACTTTTAAAATGTGGACAAATATATAAAGAAGCAACTGTCAGCCACAGTCCCACAACCAGAGGTAACTAATCACTCTTAGCAGGTTGTCCCCTTATAGGCTTTTTAAAAAATGATGTACCTGTCATCCTGGATGCTAAGAAGTGGTACATTTTCATCCTCTTCCCCCCCACCCCCGCCAAGGATACCCACTCAAGGACAAAGCCTTTTCCCCGACCTGGAGCCAATGCAGCTTTCCCTTGCTCCAAAGGCAGGGAGCTCAATTTCAGGCAGCCACTTTCTTGCTAAAAGAGGGCCCAGAAGCTTCTAGCTTCTACCTTGATGCCTAAGAGGCTAAATCCTCCCTATTCAGTCTTATTCAGGTACGACAGGATGTGTCATCCCAGCCACAGAATATCCCCCCGACAGGAAATATATCTTCCCACAAACAAAAACCAAACAGCTTGGAAATCTGGTCTTAAAGATATACATTTTAGAAGCTCCAAGCAGAACTGTTTACAGAAGAGAATGTTGCCAGAGAAAACCTAGACAGACCTGTCTCCAGTGAACCTCCTTCCAGGTACGAAAAGAAGACAGAACAAAGGCCTGATTCCCTCGCTCCCATGGGAACCATATTTAGAAATAATAAATGAAGTAAGATTGTATGATTTAATAAAGTCCCCTAGTACAGTTATTTTGCGGATAATCACTGAAGGTTTTTTAAAATTCCTTTACAACAATATTTTAAACACATGAAAAGCAGGAATTGCCCCAGACGAACATTCCTTGAGAAGCCCACATCTTCCAGCCAGTCTATGTTAGACCAATACAGAGCACAGATATTTTGACTTGCTGTGGGGCAAGAGCTCATTTCTCATAAGGTTCCCTCCCAATTACAGCCAAGATGGAATTTACCCCTTGCGTTGATAGTCACGCATGTCTTAATGAAAAACACACCTTCTCGGGCCCTCTAACAAAATCAGTCCCTCAGTAGGAGAGTGAGAGCTTGTCTCCAATCCTGCATGGAAATACACATTTGCATGCTAATTATCCAAAAAGCTCCTCCAATTCACTGAGGTGTTATAGAAATGCTAGGTCAGAATTCTAGAAGTCCCCACTTTACCATCCACATCCACGGAGAGGAACAGGAACTGAGGATGGTTTAGGTGGAACCAACTGGGACACAGTTTATTTTTAGCCATTTAAAAAATCCACATTAGCTGAATTAATCATGTCCAGATTAAGCAGAGAACCCTCTCTTGGAGTTACTCTGATTGTGGATCAGAGCAATCAGCTTATTTTTCTCCCATCATTTACAGCTTAAGGAGGCCCTTTCACTCGGAGCCCGAATACAAGAAAATACAATTGTCAAAACTGGCAGACCGCTCCACTTGATCACGGCTCCAAAAGCTCTGTTCAATGGCTAAAAATACGTTGTTTTCAAATAGGGTTATAACTGAAAAGAATTATTTTTCGATGGAATAAAATGAAGCTCATCTCTGCAGCAAAGTCAATCTGTGAATACAATTTGGAAACTGCCTTCTTTCGAGGAAAACAAGGAAAAGGTGGGAGACCTACTTTTACTCACACATATAAATGAGAAGTAAAAGGCTCTCTGGTCTTCTTTTCTTCATCCTCTATATTTGCAGGTGTTGGGCAATATTTTTTCCTTTTCAGAAAGATGCTGTTTCTTTTGTTCTGCCATTTTTCTGTTTTGCTTCCAGAAGGCTTTGCAACCCTGAGAATGCCGAAGGGAAATGGACATTTTTCATAATGTTTCTTAGACTTTGACCATTGGTGATTTGTGTTCTGACTTCTTTCCATTTGTGCCAACCTTTCTTCTGTTCTAAATGCTCTTTCACCCACTTGTGAGCCCCATGATTCGGTGCCTCTCAGAGCAGTGTTCCCATATTAAACAGAAATTCCTGGAAGGCAGAGCCAGTGTGCCTGCCTTCTCATCCTTATTGAATCCCAAACCAGCCCGACCCAAGCCCCTGGAGCCAGAGGCCTGGATGGAGGGCACAGGAAATAACAGATATCTGCTTTACTGACCCCTAAGCTCAAAATCTTTCTCACGAAATTGTCTGCATTTTCAAATCTTGAATTAAAGTAGTGGGGCTTCCCTGATGACGCAGTGGTTGAGAGTCCGCCTGCCGGTGCAGGGGACGCAGGTTCGTGCCCCGGTCTGGGAGGATCCCACATGCCGCAGAGCAGTTGGGCCCGTGAGCCATGGCCGCTGAGCCTGCGCGTCCGGAGCCTATGCTCCGCAATGGGAGAGGCCACAATAGTGAGAGGCCCGCATACCACAAAAAATAATAATAATAATAAAATAAAATAAAAGAGTGGATTAAAGTCCAAGAAAACATGTTCCCCTTTTTGAACTGTTTCATAGGCAGTTATCACTGAACTCCCCAAACCAAGGATCCTAAGTATACACGGGGATGGAGCAGTGATGAAGAGAGCAGGGTTTAGAAGCATGCAGTGTAGACAGTGTGATATGTGTCTACACTGTGATATTCACTTAGCACTTTCTGAACACCAGTCAACATTTCACAGGGTTATTCAAACTTTTTTCCCCTACAAAACGGTGGAATCATGAGCAAAACAATAAATATTCTGGCAGTTGTCTTTACATAGTAAACATTATGTAATGGCAGCTACTTTTCATAGAAGTGTAGGGTTTGGCCTGGTCTAGGGGGTTGATTCAGATGTAGTTTCACCCCAAGTCATGTAATCCAAGATTCCAAGCCACCTGCAAATATGAGTGCTCATCAAACTGGTGATCTGAGGATTGTGTCTCATTAACCAAAGAGGAACCTATCCTTCCACTAAACCCTCGTCCCCTCCTCCATCATTTAATTTATTTGTAAAACAACTATGGAGAACTTATTATTCGATAATTATATGAAAAATTCACCTAAAAAAAGATAATGCTGTCCTAGAAATTAGATTATTTCTTCCCACTGACAAAGATTCTTTCCTTGTCCAAACTTGAGCCTAGTCTAGTTGTAGCAAAAGTCCTAAGTAAGTTTAGCAAAAACCCCCCACCCTTGATTCATGTCCTCTCAAGTGATCCATTGACCCACTCAATCTGCTACGTAACTGTAACTCCCCAGCAGTCTTTACTGTATTGGGAGTTAAGCCCAATCTTTCTCCTCTATTGCAATAGTCCTGAATAAAGTCTTCCTTACCCCTTTAACAGCTGTCAAAATAATTTTTTCCTAGCACCTCCCAAATACTCTTAGAGCACATCTTTATGAATTATCCATTGATATTTCAGTGTTTTTACTTTTCAGAAAGAATTTTTACGTACTATCTTCCTCATTGCACATAAACCACCATTAAAGATGGAAATGGCATCCATAGTATGCTTAGAGTAATCAAAGGGTCCCAGAGCAAATGTGTGTTTCAGATCTACAGTTACTAAATCAAAGACTGTTGCCCTAATTAAGTTCAGTAAGATTATAACAATAGAGTTTTAAAGTTTGAAGAATTCCTAGAGACCACCTTGTTCAAACTTCTCATTTGACAGCAGAGAATAACTGAGGACCAGGGAAGCAAAGTGATTTGCCCTAAGTTTTTAATAAGTTCCTGGCAATGTTGATTTTGAATACAGGTCTCAGTAACGCTGTAATCATAAACAGCATCTTCTTTTTGGTGGCCTCCACCAGAGCCTGTTCCCCTACACACGAAGCCCCCTCCCCCAGGAGTCAGCACCATTCTGGGTGCCATGAGGGTGTCTGCTACATCCTGAGTGAGGTGGTGAGACCTGGGACCAAGTGCAAGAGTGAGGCTCTCGTCTGAGCACTGCAGGGGACTGACTGCCTCACCGATGTGATCAAAGGGCAGGCACACGCGCCTGCAAGTGCTTTCTGGTTTACCAAGCCCTGTCACCTTGGGATTCACGGGATGCTTAGAGACCTGGGGGGCAGGGCAGATGCTGCTCATCCCCATCCACACCTAAGAGAAGCGGGGCTCAGCGAGTTTGTCGCCCGCCCTGTTTTCCATAACCACTGGGTGCCAGGAGCACAACAGCCCTTGACTCCAAACCATTTGTTCTTTCCTTTCTCCCATGTGGATACCACTCCAGGTGATTTCCAAGGTCTTCTAGTGCTAGAGACAGAAGATAGAGGAGGACGAGGGGTAGGGGGAAGACGAGGAAAGAAAAGGGGATCGAATCTACGGCTTTGTGTGCGCACGTAACTTTCTACATCTCCTTACTAAGATGATTTATGAGAAACCCTCCTTATTTCATCACTGGCACAGTTGAAAGAAAATAATTTACAGTGATCCTAGTTAGACTCACGGCACTATGTCTACATAATATATTTCCCCAAGGAGTTCAAATAATGCGGAAATCATGGCAGACGACTGGCCTTGAGCAGTAACCACAGTGGCTGGCCTCCTCTACTGAGCAGAATATCATGGGGCGTGTCCTGGGGCCCAGCTCCTCTTCCTTGGTACCTTCATAGAAATTCTCCCACAGTCCAGTCAAATCAGAAACTGGCTGGTGTGAGGGAACTCTCTTAAGCCAGGGAGAGCACAATTTCTCTCTGCCTGGAGTGTGTAAAACATGAACAACATAGCATACAGCAGCTCTTAAATCACTTATATTTCCCCTTTTTATGATGCCGCTGCAAATTAGCTATTCCTTGCACTTGTAATTAGAGGCTAGAACAGATGGGGAGGCTGCAGTTCAGGGAGAAAAATCTGCAGGCACGCAATGGCTGTGCAGGACCTCCTCCCTGCAATTCACCCAGTGCTGCCTCCGGAGAATCCCTTGCAGCCCCACCCCTCCCAGTCGGGGAGAGTCCTGCCTGCCAATGAGAGCACCTTCCCAGCTGCCCAGGGGGAGCCTCCAAAGCAGAAGCTGCATTTCTCACAAAGTCCTTCCCCTCTCAACTTGATTTGGAGCAAGTCCCAAGAACTCTGTCCATCACACGTAAACCCCAAACTAAGCATTTTCGAACAAGAGCTGATCATAAGTCAAGAAGCACTGGGGAAGGAAGCAGGGATCACTGCTCTTGTCTCCAACGTCTGGTTTTGCCTGGAAAACAAATTCCAAGGAAATAATGCAAACAGCTCCTGAGTGTCTTGTGTGGCTTGGTGTCTGCCACACAAGGGCGTCCTTAATAAATACTCGTGAAAGGGTGCTTGGCTGGGGAGATAAAATATATAGGAGCTGAAAGGTCCTTTTGCTGTGCAAGGCTCTTCCTGGAGAATCCAATCAGCCCAGGAATTCCTCCCCCGTCTTGGGCTGAGACCTGGGCCCCGTGACCTACCCCAGAGCTGGGAGCCAGGCAGGGGCACACTATCCCGGGAAGGCTCCCACTCCCACTGCCCCCAGCTGGACTGGCCACCCCTTTTCTTTCCCAGGCTATCTCCTCTGCCCTGAGAGCTCATCCAGCTGCGACCAAGAAATTGGAAAGCCTCAGAAAATGAAAGGTAAACTTTCCAAAAGCCTCAGCCCCTTTTTCAACCCCGCAGGAAGCGGTTTACGTCTGGGATATTGGATAGCACTTTGGGCCCAGTTAACACATCTCTCCCACCACAAATCACCCGGCCGCATTCTCAGATGACACTGGCCAAATAAACTCTGGGATCATAAGGCGCTGCTGCCTTTTGTTGAAATGTAAAACGAGGGAGGGGAAACTGGATATAGGACATTGGCTTGAGAATCAGGAACTGATTCGAAATCCACTTGGAATCCCTTTCCTGTTCTCTCTGCCGTGAAAATGCAATTTTGGTTACACAGCATATGGGTGATACCACTCAGCCCTCCATTACAATCGGTCCTGTCCAACTTAAACCAGCCTGCAAAGAGTTGCTGACAGCCAACAGCTGAAGGAAGACGTTTTAACTGGTAGCGGTGAGCAAATGTTTGCATGCTGAAGTCTTGGATGGGTTATGGCATTTTAGGCTTGCTTTGCAAACTAAAACCCTCCATGTGTTACCATTTGGAGAAAACAGTATTACAAAGAAGGGAGTTCTAAGGAAGAATAAACTACGCTCAGGAATTGGTTTAAACTTTTTTTTTTTCTTTTCGTTTTTAAACTGAAATATAGTTGACGTATGGCTTAAACTTTTTTTTTTTTTTTTTTTTTTTTGGCTGCCCTCACGCCTTGTGGAATCTCAGTTCCCCGACCAGGGATCGAACTTGAGCCCTCAGCAGTGAAAGCACAGACCCTAACCACTGGATGACAGGGAATTCCCTGACTTAAAGTTCTTAAGAGCACTCTCCACAATACCCAGAGTAGCAAGGAGAAAACTTAAGCTTTGCCACTGTGGTTTGATATTCCTTTGAGGGTGATCCAGCATCTTTAGGATCATCTTTTGGAATCTTTCAGGCTCAAGGTGGCAAATCTCTCCCCTGCATTGCCTCCCACCCCATTTCTCCCCAAGATGGCATCTGAGTGGTCACAGGTCTGCAGAGCCACTGGGCCCTCTGAGGGGACCACCGGGGGAGGGGGAGCTGCTGGCATCTAGCTTTATTTTAAGGAGGGAGGGAATACTAGCACCACGGTCCCAGCTATTTGACTCTGGTCACAAATTCCACATGTTCTCTGGTTTCTCTGTTCTAACCTGTCTTCCATCAGCCCACTGACCTCTTCAGCCCCTTGCTGGGGCATGCAGTTAAGTTCCAGATTCCTGTCAAACACTTACGAAGACTGGGAGAGCCAGGAGCACCACGTGCCATGGCCACTGGCCCAGACACCTCCCTCTGCCAAAGCTGGATGATGGCTCCCTGGTGTCCTGTATGACAGACTCCCTCATGCTATACCCAGGAAAATTGGCCACTGAGTCCTGATGTTCTCAGGTTTTCCAAAACCCACAGGATGTTCCTTGCCTTTCCAAACCCTGATACTCAAGAACAAGGAGAAAATAAGAAGCTTGACATTGACCTCCCCATCTTACTTCCCTGACTCCCCACATTTAACCAATGGAGGGAACAGGCTTTTCTCTTACTATCATACCTGCCTGCTTCCTTACTCCAGCCTCATGATGGGTGAGTGTATCAGTTAGCTATTGCTACGTAACAAACAACCGTGTATCTTAGGGGCATCTAACTTGTGAGCATTTATTTAGCTCACATGTTTGTGGGCATGCTGGATGTTGGCTGATCTATGTGTCTCTCACTCTCCTTCTCAGACCAGAGGGCCTGCCTGAGCCATGTTCTCATGGAAATGGTCGAATCACAAGAGAGCAAGTGAAAACACCCAAGTCTTCTTAAGACCTAGGTACAGAACTTGCACCCTTTTACTTGCACCTTATTCTTTTGCCCAAGGCAAGTCATGTGGCTAAACACAAGGTCATAGGTTTGGGAAATACACTCTGCCCCTTTGGTGGGAGAAACTGCAAAGCCACAGGGCAAAAGGAGTGAACAGAGAGAGGAGAAAAGTTCTGGGGGCAATGATAGACTCTACCACGGTGCAGTAACGGGGAGAAACTGGCTTGCTAACAATGAAATATAATTTGGGAATTCTTTCAAAATTATTAGATCCATTACATTCATCTGTACACTGGTGCCAAAAATACATGGTTACTTGACCTACTAGGTAGATTAATTTATCCTTGGGAAACATTTTTGCTTTTTCCTCATCTTGCTGGCAGGTTACAAGTGGGAATCTTCACCAGCCTGTCAAGGCGTACAATTGTTTATGAAAAGTGGTCCACTCCCCCAGCATTGTCCATTACAAAGAGAAGACTGCTTCTCCACAGTGGTGTCCTCCTGGCCTCTGCCTCTTGTTGCCCACCCTTAGAGGATTTCCAGCCTCCAGACTGTGAAGGAGGCTGCTCGTAAAGCTAGACTGTGCACCATTAACTTGTCCGTTTAATGGACATGGAGTAATAAGTACCCACCCCTTCCTCACACAGAGATCATGTATTCTAACCTCACCTCTATATAACAGATTACTTACAGGAGAAACACAGATCTTTTTCTGCCTAACCTGGGGATCCAAAACATCTATGTCTTTATCAGAGACTCTGGTATGGAAAGAAAACTGCAAATGATAATACTTAGAATAGACATCATGATCTTCTGGAATTACATATTATACCAGGATGCGTATTATCTCTGTCTCCAGAATTGCCTTATTATTTAAGATTAAACATACCAACATACAACAAATATTAAAGCCAAAATGAGCATATGATTTAATAGGGAATATATAGGGTGCCAGGAATCATTTAACATGGTGATAATACTAACATTTTGAATACTTACATTCCAGATACTATTCTAGGCATTTGTATACATTCCTCATTTAATCATCACTATAATTCTTTGAAGGTACTATTATTATCTCCCCTGTAGAAATGAAACCTGAGGCTGGAAATTTAGGTAACCTGCCCAATTCCAGGGTCACTTGGATAGTCAATGGTGGGGCTATGATTCCAACCTGTATATACAGAAATATGAGGTCAAAAGTCACTCACTTTCCCCTCTAGGTCTTAGCTCAGCCTTGAGATATCCTACTCTGATTTTGTATAAATTCTTTAACTGTTGTGATTTAAGTTTACTATTTTTAGTGTCCGGAAGACACAATGTCTGGAATTCATAGTCTTTCCAGGAGGCTAGAACAACATACAAAAAATATTCAGAGTGGTTCTCTTTTAGGTGGTGGGATTTCAAGGGATTTTTGGTTTTTTCTTTTCTCTGTGCTTTTCTGTATTAAGTTTTCTATATCAAATAATATTACGTTTACATTGAGTAGAAAATTGAAATTTTCTTCTCACGATTTTTTTAATATAAATATAACTGGCATGGAACTTTATATTAGTTTTAGGTGTACAACATAATGACCTGAGATATCTATATATATCAAAATGCTCACCACAATAAGTTTAGTTAACATCCATCACCTCACATAGTTACAAATTTTTTATTATTATTTAAAATTATTTCTAATTTTTAAATTACTTTGGAAACTAGTTATTTTTGGTAAAAATGTGTTATTTATACACATGAATGGGTTTATTACTGTTATTTTTTAATGAACCAATAAATAATTGAATTTCTGTTGTAATTTCTAGTACAGTAAATGGTGATTAATATAACCTACAGAAACAATTACTCTTTAAAATCTTCAGTAATTAGAGTGTAAAGGGGTTCTGAAGCCAAAACATTTGAGGAATGGTGATGGATACAGTACAAGAGGATTTGAAGATGAAGGTTCTAAATTCAAATTCCAGTTCCATCACTGAACTGACTTTGATTTTCAATAAGTTACTTAAGGGTAGGCTCCAAAGTCAGACTGTCTGGGGTCATAATTTTGGCTCCACTGCCTGCTGGTAGTGTGACTCTGAGTGAGTCACTTTACCTTTGTAAATAGGAATGACTATAATACTCCTTCATCTGGTTGCTGCAAGGATTAAATGGCATTATCCTTCTTAAATGCTAACAACTGTTCCTACCACAGAGTAAGAGCAATTATTATGAGTCTCAAACATTTTCAAATAGAAAAAATTTCCTTCTTTTTTCTTCATCTTGTGGCTCAAAATTGTCCATCATAACTACGTGTGATTCTCAAGGGCTGGAAGTTATAAAAAGAGTGACCTTCTCCATCTTCACCTCCGTTGGGCAGGTACGGAAGTCAAAACGGGTCATTGTTATTTTCCAGAAGGAGGACGTGAGCAAGGCAGGTTGTGACTCTAAAGCAACAGAAAAATGATGGAGGTTGCAGGTTGACACAGGAGCTTGGAAGGACCCTGGGGAGACCCAGACAGCCAGGCCCCCAGGATGTCTGAGACCTCCTGTACCTGGAACATCCTGGTTCCCTAATTCAGCCCAAAGCTGGTTCTTTTCCTGTTCCCCCGCCACACCATATGGTCCACAAAAACACCATATCCCAATGTCTCTGGAACTCCCCAGTCCTACAAAAAGCATCCTTCCCACCCCTCCTCCCTTCCCTTCTCCCTGACCCCCCTCCACACCCTCCCACCTGGAAGCTGGCAGCCCTCTTCTCTGTCAAATCCATTAATAGACAGATGAAGGCCTTCCCAGAACAGTTCCAGAGCCTCTGGAGTTAGAAGCCTCCCAGCACCAGGGCCGGCAGCCCGCCTTCTCTTTGCACAAAGGTGAACTATTCTGAGGCTCTCAGCGCCCCCTAGCGGGCCCTTCCTTTTACCAAATCCCACAGACACAGCAACCTCTTTATCCACAGGGGAGGATGCCTGTCGTTAGGAGCAAGAAGGTTACAAAATAATGATTCTATTCTAATAATACAACAAAACCCTAGAAACCTTCTCTGCTCCCTCACTCTCCAAATTATTCTTCGAAGAAGGTAGACAGAGGAGAAAGAAAGTTGTTAAGCCAAGGGACACCTCACTCTACAACAATGTTCAATTTGTCTAGAAGTCCTAGTAAGATTCCCTAACACAAAAACAGAGTAAAACAGACTATGGAGTAAACAGGGATGCAGAGACGGGACCGGAAAAAATAAAGGCAGGAAAGATGTGGATTCAGCAACAGCTGAGGCTTGACCCAGCTCTGATACTTTGAGCTGCTGGTTTATATTTGAATGTAAGTTCAAGTGTCTGTAAGTTCAAGACCAATGAATGGAAGTTCAAGAGCATTAAGAATGCCCTTTGGGGAGACTCACAAGCAGGACGGTCAGTGTCTGCTTTTCTGCAGTTGCCCTACCCAGGCAGTAAAGCTATGAACCCCAGATTAGGAGAGAAAATTTCTCTGAGTATAACACCCTGTCTCTGAAAAGCCACACTTTTCCAGGCTACAGCTGCCTCAGGAGGCCCCGAAGGAGTCCCAGCCAGAGAGTCTGACCCCCTCCACTGTCAGAGACCCCACCCTCTTTAAATGGAAGATTGTTCCAATGGAAAACCTCTTCTGTACATTCAGCTCAGGATGAGAGCAGATTGCTTTCACTTGTAACTTTCAAGGTCAGGTTGTTATAACCTAGAACTCTGGGAAACAGCATCATGAAATCGTAAGAGCTGTGTTTAGCCAAAGTGGTATGTTCTTACATCAATCATTCACGCAACCCTGTACAAATGCAATTTTAACAGATGTTAGTACGTACATGAGCTGGGAGAGCATCTCCATTAATAACTGTCTGCTTGTTCTGGGAGACTGGGGAGACCTTTTCTCAGCTACAGGCTCAAGTTCGGGGTAGGCTGGGAATAGTATCTCCATTTAGACATTTTTAAAGTAACATTAGTAGAGGCTTGAAAGTCCCTGACAAATGGCAGGACATAAATATGTGACCAGTGTGACTGTTTTTTAACCCGTTCATGCAGGGAGTAATTACTCCTTGGTCTTATTTGATGCATGCTAATTGCTACCTTTTTCAAATTGATTTGATTTGAGGTCCCTGGTCTCTTAGTGACAATAGGGAAATTAAGAGGAAAGGTGACATTTCCTGAGAAAGAACAGCAATTCCCACATGAAGAGGCTGCCATTGGGGCCAGGTGGTGGCAGCTGTGCCCCCAGCACAGGGAGAGACCAAGGGCAGGTGGGCAGGGGCTGAATATCCTGGAGCCAACCTTTTCCTTGGCAATTGTCCATCTCACTAATAAAAGAAAGCTCATGAAGGGGGAAAGACTCTTTTCTGGTCAGGCTGGGTATAAACACTCTTCTGACTCTTCCTAAAGTGAAGGCCCAGGAAGATCTGTTAAGTAGCTGACGCCAGCACTTATCTTTTTGATGCAAAGTTCTTGTCATAATGTTATAGGAACCACCGTAAAATGCCAGCATGGACATATGTTTAAAGCGAGAGCCAGGGAGACTGTGTCAGAAAAATATAGAAAGGACAGAGATTGGTTGATTCAAGAGCTAAACTACTTCTATCTGCAGTATCGAGTTTACTGCAGTTCAAGAAATAATTTGTGGGACTTCCCTGGTGGCAGAGCAGTTAAGAATCCGCCAGCCAATGCAAAGGACATGGGTTCGAGCCCTGGTCCAGGAAGATCCCACGTGCTGCAGAGCAACTAAGTCTGTGCGCCACAACTACTGAGCCTGCACTCTGGAGCCCGTGAGCCACAACTACTGAGCTCGTGTGCCACAACTACTGAAGCCCACGCACCTAGAGCCCACGCTCCGCAACAGGAGAAGCCACCGCGATGAGAAGCCTGCATTCAGCAACGAAGAGTAGCCCCTGCTCGCTGCAACTAGAGAAAGCCTGTGCGCATCAACGAAGACCGAACACAGCCATAAATAAATAAATAAATTGCAAGAAAAAAATATATTATTAAACTTAAAAAAAAGAGGGACTTCCCTGGTGGCACAGTGGTTGAGACTCTGCGTTCCCAATGCTGGGGGCCTGGGTTCAATCCCTGGTCTGGGGACTAGACCCCACATACGTGCTGCAACTAAGAGTTCGCATGCCATAACTAAGGAGCTGGCAAGCTGCAACTAAGGAGGCCATGTGCCGCAACTAAGGAGCTGGCAAGCCACAACTAAGACCTGACGTAACCAAATAAATAAATAAATTTTTTTTTTTAAAAAGAAAGAAGTAATTTGCCCGACAAGATCTGGTTGTTTGTCACCTGTCAGAATGGCTATCATCAAAAAGAACAGAAATAACACGTGTTGGTGAGGAGGTGGAGAAAAGAGAACCCTCACACACTGTTAGTGGGAATGTAAATTGGTGCAACTACTGTGGAAAACAGTATGGAGGTTTCTCAAAAACCTAAGACTAGAACTATGATATGACTCAGCAATTCCACTTCTGAAAAAAACAAAAACACTATTTCGAAAAGATACATGCACCCCAGTGTTGTAGCAGCATTATTTACAGTAGCCAAGGTATGGAAGCAACCTAAGTGTCCATCAACAGAACACATGAATGGATAAAAAAAGATGTGAGATATATATATATAGATAGATAGATAGATAAGATAGATACACACAATAGAATACTACTCAGTCATAAAAAAAAATGAAATGTTGCCATTTGCAGCAACATGGATGGACGTGGAGGGCATTATGCTAAGTGAAATAAGTCGGACAGAGAAAGACAAATACTGTATGGTATCACTTATATGTGGAATCTAAAAAATACAACAAAGTAGTGAATATAACAAAAAAGAAGCAGACTCACAGATATAAAGAACAAACTAGTGGTCACCAGTGGAGAGAGGGGAGTGGGGAGGGGCAATATAGGGGTAGGGGATTAGGAGGCACAAACTATTATGTATAAAATAAGCTACAAATAAAATAAGGATATATTGTACAACACAGGGAGTATAGCCAATATTTTATAATGACTATAAATGGAGTATAACCTCTAAAAATTGCGAACCACTATATAGTACACCTGTAACTTACAAAATATTGTACAGCAACCATACTTCAATTAAAAAAAAAAAGATTTTGTTCTTTATCGCTGATGTGCCCTTGGTCATGCTCGGGGAATTAGCTGTGGGATGTGCCCACATTTAGGCATCTCTCCAGAATACTGGCTACTAACCAGTCAATTTGTTGACATCATTGTCTAACTGTAAACAGTTAAGTGATTACTGACACCATTAACCTAGGCCAAGGAGTTGTGCCCCCCCAAAACCACAAACCACTTTAAAAGAAAAGTAATCCTTTATGTTCCATTCATTAACTACTACTACTTTGCATTGGCCAAACCTGGACATACTCCAGTACAAGAAGGGAAAGTGAGTTCACTGCTCTCATAGCAGGATTCGATTACAAGCACTTGTTCTCACTCTAGACTCAGAGCAGTGGTCTCAAACTTCAGTGGCATCAGAATCACCTGTGATCTGGCGATTACTGGGCCTCACTCTCAAAGTTCCTCATTCAGTAGTTTTTGGGTAAAACGTGAGCATCTGCATTTGCAACAGGCTCCAGGTTGTACTGATTCTGCTGGTCTGGGGCCACCCTTTGGAAACCACTGACCTAGAACCAGAAGAAATCTCCCACTTAGGCTAGGCTGACTCTCTCCCAATATATGGAAACACAGCAGATGCTACTCACTTCTGAAAAGTTAACTACCATTTTGACTTATAAATGAAGGAGACAGGCAGTTTTGAGAATTTCTAAATTAAAGTCTTTTCGTTAATAACCCATGGGGATTTCAATTTTAATCTTCTTCATGCCCTGGAAAGATTGTCATTAGAAACAAGGAAAACACTACATTCAGAAATGGGTCACAGCTGCCACCACACTGAGGGCATCTGAGCCAAATAAAGGTACACAACTACTATTTCCCCTATTCTTCACATTAAATATATCCGAAGAATACTGATATATTCTATATCAGTAGAATCTCTAAGATGTCTAGGACTAAGAAGGAAAAGTAAAGAGTTAAGATCTAAATGCAACAATTCAAGAGCAAGGAAAGAGATTCAGAAGCACCCAACAGCTTTATCATTTTTTAAACTGTCCATTTTAGCACAGGATTTTTAAATTGGAAAAGAGATAGCAAATTCTACCTATAACTGCATCACAATGACACTTCATTCACTCCTTGGCCCTCAGCTTTGCAGATTTGTAGACTGATGATACAAATGGGCTATTGTTTAATTATATGCATAACTAATGAGTAACTATATGCTCAGGGTGCAGCTTTAGCTGAGTCCTTTGTATCAGGAAGATGCATTCAACCATGAACTCTGCAGTCAGGGTTCTGAAGGTTTGGCAACCTCAGCAAAGAGCTTAGCCCCAATCCATGTTCATTCATTGATAATTTCCATTGGCATAGTTAATGATGGTGACAATATACCAAAGACCACCTCTATAACTGCCTAGATGGGACTCGGTGATTGGATTGTTTAAAAAAAATGACAGAATGAACACATCCAAATACAGCTGGAGGCGTAAGTTCCAGTGTGTTAAAAATTCTGTCAAACTTCACAGTGAAACGTTATATTGTTTCACATACTTAATTATATCGTTGCTATATTCACATGGTGAGACTGGGTTTTTAGGGAGGAATGGCCATGTTTGCCTTGAGTTTCAAGACTGGATGTCATGGGCTAGTGAGATTATGAAGTCTGGGGTCCTGCTCTTCAGAACTGAGAGGAGGAAGAGGAAAGAAGAAATTGTAAGAGCATGGCGCTCCGAGCTCGGCGTTTTCACGGGTGCAGGCAGGAACTGGGAGCAGAAGATGGAAGGGCATGGAAATCCACAGATGAAACAACTCTGGGTGTTCCTTCCCCACGTAAGGTGGTTATTTGGAAAGGCCAGACTTACACCTCTTCCCAGCAGGAATTTTCTCAGTATTGAAGGGAACGATGCTTCCTGTCTGAACCCAAGGAACATGAGCCCATCTCTAGGCACCCCCAGCAGTTTATACAGCACTCAATAAAAAGCAATTGTTATAATGAAACTTTTGCCAGGAACTGATGCTCCAGTGCTTTGCAACATAGCTGAATATAGCTGGATATTCATCCAAGTTCAATAGATGGGGTAGATGTTGTTTTCCAGGACTCAGAATGATGGCGCTGGGGCTTCCCTGGTGGCGCAGTGGTTAAGAATCCGCCTGCCAATGCAGGGTACACGGGTTTGAGCCCTGGTCCAGGAAGATCCCACATGCCACGGAGCAACTAAGCCTGTGTGCCACAACTACTGGGCCTGTGCTCTAGAGCCTGTGAGCCACAACTACTGAGCCCATGTGCCACAACTACTGAGCCCGCACTCTAGAACCCGTGCTCCACAACAAGAGAAGCCACCACAATGAGAAGCCTGCGCATCGCAATGAAGAGTAGCCCCCGCTCACCACAACTAGAGAAAGCCTGTGCACAGCAACGAAGACCCAATGCAGCCAAAAATAAATTAATCCAAAAAAAAAAAAAAGAACGATGGCTCTGCCTCCAGAAACCTAAAGCTGTCAAATGCCACAAATTTGCTTTTTGTTGTTGTTGATATATTTATATCCTACCTTGTTCCACAAATAATTTGAAGAGGCATATGCATGCCACCTTAAAATACGAAAGTGTGAATAAAAAAGGTGAGGAATAATATAGACAGAATGGAAAGACATGATCAGAAGGCCTCATGCAATCTCCAAAATTGAAGACTAGGCCAGAAATTGGGCTCTGAGCTTTTCAGCAGCCAAAATAATTATAATAATAATAGAAATGCAAAATTCATATTGTCTATCAAAAGGAAACATAACAATTCATCCGAAGAAAGGCTTTTTCCCAATTCTTGGGTTGAAAGTACATTCCTATGGGAGATGGCCTGGTCATAGTGCATTAACCTCACCCTTCCAGTCAAGCCCATCAGGGAAAGGACACTGGAATTGATGTCAGAAAACCTGCGTCTGAGTGGCTGTTCCAGTTGATCTTGGGTTAGTCACTTGCCTCTTATAAAGCAGCAAAACATACTCCACAGCTGGCATGAGAATTAAGATCATGAGATAAACAAAAATCACAAAGTGCTGTTCAAGGAGAAAACATTTTAAAATCATGTTTTCTTTATTACTCTTTTAGTTTCCCTTGCCATATGGTCAAGCATACCCCACACACATCCTCCTGGGTCTCTGAGGTCCACAGGTGCATCTCTGGATTCAAAACCAGCCTACATCCTGGAGAGCTGATTTACTTCGGGGGCTTGCTCTCCATAATCAGTAACTGTGAACAGTCCCTGATTTATTACAGCCCTTCTCAAGTTCAATCTCTTGACCAGCAAGTCAGAGATTAATCTGAAAAAACTGTTCTGTGTTCATTTGTCACAATTTCTACTTTTTGCCCAGCTCACTCCATCGTCCTTTCTCACCATTCTTTCTTCACGGTGAAGAACTAACACACATCCCAGGAAGCCTCTGCACTTACATAAAATCTAAAGCAGAACATCGGCAATGACTACAATTTTATTTTGTATATTCATTTCTTTAAAAGTCATTACGCTTTGTTCCTAAAGTCACAAAAGAGATGACATCAATTGCTTAATTTGAAAGGTTCAATATAATGAAAGATTGTCTTTAATCCCAAATTCTCAAATACCAAAGATAAAATACAAACTATAGTAAAAGTGTTACAAAGCCAAGATGAAAATTTTACCAAATGACCATTAAAATAGAGGCTCAGACTTGTAACTAGTATGCTAACATTATGGGAATTTGTCTATTTTTACTTTGGTATTGGTGGTGGTGACTGGACCTCTTAAGATGATAAAATCTCTTTACTCAAAGCAAAGGAACTCATACAAAAGGAGAATGGTTATCCATTTCTTGTTATGTAATTTTTTAACAGTTCTGCTTCCTCTTTCTCATGACATATGGGGACAGGTCCTCCAGGTGAGAGAGATTCAATGGCTCAAATTTGTAAGATGCATGAGTGCATTTTATCTATGAGGTCACCATGTGGAAAACTGCTGTTTCAAAGCACTAATCACAGGTGAATGAATAAAAGTGGTACTTTCTTCATACTTAAAGAGATAAGATGTCTTCTAATTAAGGAATTTATTTCATTTATGACAATATCCATCCCAGAGTCCAGTAATTTCCCTGTATTTTATTTTCTAAGACAAGGGATGAAATAAGAAGTATATTAATACTTTATCCGAAAAAAATGTTGGTAACTCATAAATCAATTTTCTAGATAGAGTAACCTTGCTCCTTTAAAATCCCAAACTTAGAAAAAAATCTGCCACCTTGGATGGCAATCTTTCTAAAATGAATTATATATGTAAATGATTCACTAAGGAATTTCAATTCTTTGAGAATGTAAAGGCAGCACCTTCCCCTCAGTCCCGACTTTCAGTGGTGCTATGTCAAATGAGTTTTTCCATTCTCCTAATGATGTCTTAGGCAGAATCTATAATTTCTGGTTACTTTCAGTTATTAGAACCTAGCTAAATTCAAAGCTCCCTCTGTACCTGACACAGGCTAGGTTTGGGGGCCAAGAGCCAGGAGTGGGGTCTGGGCCATCGTTTGCTTATTCATTCTTTCTCCCACCCTAGCATGTTGATTTGGTAGATGATGGAGAGGATGCTGGCCCCACTGCTGGGTCCAGCTGCTCTCCGGTAGAAAGGTAGAGGAAGGACAAGGGAAGTACCACTGAAACACTGTGCTCACAGCACTTAATAAGCAGCAGTTGTTATGATAATAAAATGTTTTTCAGGAACTGATGTTTGAATGTATATAGCTGGATATTTATCCAAGTGCAAGTGAACAGATGGGTTTGACATGCTGTTTTATAGAACTCAGAATGGCGGCCCTCTGGCTTGCCTTTGGTTTGGTCTAATAGTTGGTGACTTAGACTGATGGGGTAGACTTCTCATAGGTGGCTTCTCCCCTTTAGTTGGGTGGTGTTCAGCTTCATCTCAGCCCCCTCTGTCACTGAAGACCACTCAGAGCAATAGTCTAAGCTCCCTCTCTGCCTCTCTAGTAGTCCACACGTCCAACCCTTTCTCAGGATGGACCACACCATCACTTGACTTGGGGGTCTCCTGGGAAGCCCCACAGCTCTTACCCTTTCTCTGGGTTCCATACTCCTTCATGTGGAGCCATGGGTATGACTAGGATACTTTTCCCTTCTCTCAGGGGGCAGAGAGAGTTTGGTTGGGGTGGAGCTGTATCCTACTTCTTCCAGGCCACTACCACGGTTCAAGACTTGCTGGTACAGAGTACTCCACTGGGCACTCCTGACCAAAAACTGACGACAGCTCCCTTGTGCTTGTATGCCCCCAATTGCAGAGAATTCACATCAAGTACTCTTAAGAATTCTCTCACCACCCTCTGCTCTAACTTGTTAAGCCTCCAGCCAGGGGATCAGAAGTAAGTCTCTTGCAAGTACTGCAATTTCTATAAGTAATTATCCTGGGGAAAAGGAGAGAATTAAGTTAAAGAAAAGAAAAAGGAGTCAGAGTTTGCTTAAGTCCTCTTCTGGAATACATTTGACTGGATCAAGAAGTGGAATAGAACCACAGTCCTCAGGGAAAGAACTAGAATGTTGTTTCACTTCTCTTAGAAAGAGTAACTCCTAAAAATTTCACTATACAGAAGAAAAAGAGACACTTGTGGTCTTCAGATTTCCACTATTTATCATAAGGTACGTGCTGTGGTTTTCTCTTTCATTGTCTCTTAGCCCTAGAGAAGAAAAGTTCTTTATGCATCATGTCGTATGACACAGGAAAATATTGCCTCATGGCCCAAAGAGAACCTTCAACTACCTTGACTTGTCAGGCATTAGTATGTCAGGATTGATGGAGTGTTCCTCAGGGGGAAATTAATGAATATGCATTCGTGACTAAAGCTTTTCATTAGTGCCCCCCCCCCGTGTGTGTGTGTGTGTGTGTGTGTGTGTGTGTGTGTGGTGATGGTTTAAAAACTCTGACTTATACAGTTTGGTCAATGACTCAAGTCAAGTTAGAAAGTAAATAACAGAACTTTCCATTGAAGAGATGGCCCAACAAACCAAAGTTAATGCAAGCATTTTATATCAACTACTAAATATATATACCTCTCTCAGTATAGGGTGGCACCCCAAAAATGTTGCTGACATTATTAGTCCACATGGATACTCTTATCTTATACTTTCTTAAAGAAAAAGGCTTTTTACTCTTGTATGTATGTACTAGGAAAATTTTACTTCCGTGAGTAAATATCCACAACTTTGGTGGATTAAAGTATTAACCAATGTATTGCCTTTTGGAGATTAATTAAATACTGGTTAGTATGTTGATATTATTTGCTGGCAATCTCATTAACCTCAGATATCCCATCTGAAAGCTTAATGTTCTTTGTTTATATGTAATGTGACACATCTGCAGAATACAGGTAGAAATTCAGATGTGATCACATCTCAGGTTTTATTCTTTATCGTAACAGAGTAGAATTCTGTAGAATTCTGCTGAAGCCAAACTTTGGCTGCAAAGGACTTCTGACCACCTAATCAGAAGATATGATTTCCAACACATATTAACCTAGATGTAAATTTGTACAGTAAACTAGAAATTTAATGCCAGCAAAAGGATTTTTCGTGCAGCAGGTCCAACCAATGGTTTTTCTTCTTTATCGAAGTACAGGTGATTTACAATATTATAATAGTTTCAGGTGTACAACATAGTAATTCAATATTTTTACAACTAGTGGGGTTTGATGAGGGTTTTCCTTCATGCCTGTAATGCTCATTACTCCTTCAACTTGACTTCTTCAAGACCTGTTTCAAGTCTCACCTCTTCTACGAAATGGAAATTAGAAATTCAAAATTGGAAGCTGTAATAATCATGGTTATGATAAAACTTTATCCACAACTAAACAGTAATCTTAAAATAATGCAGGGCAGAGGGCAGAGCTAAGGCTGGAAACTGGAGTGAAGGTGAATTTAAGGCACTTCCCGTTGAGTGGAAACTGAAATATACTATTAAATGGGTGTAAATCTTTGCAACCTTCTGGTTTGCAAGGCAGGTGAAAGCATACAGGGTTAGTGTTATTTGCAAAATCCTAAATCAAAATCAGTCCCACAGTCTCACACAGTTAATAAGAATAGATACTTGACTGCTATTATATCCAATCCCCCTTGTGGAAGCAGTATGAGAGCACAATGGTTAAGAAGAGCACAGGAAGTAGAGCCAGGCATTCAGACCATCAAATTCCCACACCCCTCCCCCCCCACCACTGGCTGTGGAGCCTGCAGCACATCACTTCTATCTGTGAACTTCAATTTCTTCATCTATGAAAGAGGGGCAGGAATGATATCCATCTCCTACAGAAGTCAGTTAACGACTAATGCCTCATCCTTGGGGAAGTTAAACGAGATAGCATGTACAGGGACGGGTAGAGTGCTTGGTTCTGTGTCTGTTTGCTGTGGTACTCTTGCTTTGAATGTTTTCCTTCCAGCTTCCAAATTCTCTCTCCATACCTACTTCAATCTCACTGCTATAAAACTATCCCTGACTTTCCCAGCTTCTCCACAAGGATGTTTCCATTCATGTGGGTTGGTTGACTGCCCAATTTGGTTAGAGGCATCATGAAGACAGAAATACTATCAAGTGCTTTATTTTATGACTTTTCACAAGCACTTACTAAAGACTTGTTGACTTAAGTCCTTAAATGAGGTAGCAGTTATAGTATTGAGCGTCTACACACGATGCCTCTTAAATCATAACGTGAACACATAAAGTTCTAGAAAATTATAAATACTAAGGAATCAAGAAGTAAATGATTTTTATTCAAGGGAAGATTATTTATTTACAAAGGCATAAAAATAGATGACATCCTGCGTGGATAATTATGAGATTTGTGTGAACTTGGCTTTCAGAGAAATGGCGTGTGATGTTCTGCTTTTTAATTTGCAATTCAGTTATCCGAAAGCCCAGACAGATCTGGGTAAGCAGAGAGAAGCAAGATAAAATGTAGTGAAAATAGCCTGCAATGGCCTGCTTATTCAGCTGTGAAGATATGCAGTAAAATGGATACTTTAAATAAAATGTATGCATTCATTATAACAAAAATAAGTATGTTCAATTAAAACATGGGCCTTTAAAACACTACACCAAGAATTAAGAAGGTTAAAAAGCATCAAGATAGTCAAGACAAAATAGATATGATCATCTGAGTCATTTCTATTTCATCATGGCTGTCTACAGAGTTCTCCAGTGAATAGAACTGATTGAAAATCACATCTACCTCTGATAAGACAAGGGAACCAGAATAGGTCAATCTTTCATTTGCATAGTGAAACATAAAAGAGTCTACACTATAAGTCAGAAAACACAATCTGTCAGTCTGCTTTTGATCCCACAGAAGAAGAGGAAAGAAGGAGACTGAGGCAGAAAAAAACATTAGAAGACATAATGGCTGAAAAATGTGGAAAATTTTCAACCCAATGGTTCAAGAAGCTCAACAAACATCAAGTAGAATAAACATAGCGATAACTACATCTAGGCACATCACTGTCAAAATGCTGAACGCCAAACCTTAACATCAGCTGGTGGGGATGGCAGGAGGATTACATTAGAGGTAGGAGAATAAAAATTACCGCTGACTTCTCATAAGACCCAATGAAGCCAGAAGTAAACAGGATGACATTTTTACTGTGCTGGTGTTTAGTGAGGGGGGCTGGAGGGACTGTCAACCTAAAATTCTATAACTAGCAGAAATATCTTTCAAAAATGAAGGCGGGAGGGATAAATTAGGAGTCTGGGATTAGCAGATACAATTACTATATATAAAATATTTAGATAAACAACAAGGTCCTCCTGTATAGCATAGGGAACTATATTCAATATCTTGTAATAAACTATAACGGAAAAGAATATGAAAATATATATACGTATAACCAGATCACTTTGCTTTACACTAGAAACTAACACAACATTGTAAATTATACTTCAATTTTTTTAAATTCTTAAAAAAAAAAGAAATCTAATTCTTCAAAAAAAATGAAGGTGAAAAAAGATTTAAAAAAGAAAAAGTGATTTTGTTGCCAGCAGGTCTGTACTACAATAAATATTAAAGAATGTTCTTCAGGCTGAGGGAACTAATATCAGTTGGAAACTCAAATCTACACAAAGGAATGAAGAACACCAGAAATGATACATTTAGAAACTTTTTTTGGTTGTTTTTAAAATTTTTACTTACAGGTTAATTGACCATTTAGAGCAAAAATAAAACAATGTGCTGTGGAGTTTATAGTTTATGCTGAAGATGTATAACAACAATAGCACAAAGTGAGAGGGTAGTAAGCGGATGTGTATGGTTTAAGATTTTATCTGGGAGGGACTTCCCTGGTGGTGCAGTGATTAAGAATCCGCCTAATGCAGGGGACATGGGTTCAAGCCCTGGTCTGGGAAGATCCCACATACCGCGGAGCAACTAAGCCTGTGCACCACAACTACTGAGCCTGCGCTCTAGAGTCCACGAGCCACAGCAACAAAGACCCAACGCAGCCAAAAATAAATAAATTTATTTTTTTTAAAAAAGACTTTATCTGGGAATTGGTATAATGGGCTGTGATAAGTTAAGGATGTATATGGTAATCCCTAGGGCAACCATTAAAAAAATAAATAAAACAAAGAGGTATAACTTAAAAAGCCAACAGAAAGGGGAAAATGGAATACCAAAAAACTCAATCCAAAAAAATTCACGGACAAAAACAGATGGAGCAATTAGAAAACAAAAGCAAATAATGCCCCAGGCCAAGTGTAATGGTTCTTGGGGGCAGCTCAGTTCCTGTGGGAAAAGACCTTACAAATCTGTTATATTCACTAAATCACATAAGCATAGCTGCACACAAAATCAATCGTGATATCTATGATTACTTATACATATTAAATTAGTATGAATGGGTCCTTAATAATTCCCACTGACTATATTGCACTCAAGAGAAATTTTTAGGACCTTGTTTCCTAGCAGTTTCAACAAGAAGCTTGGAAATCTGCCTTGTGTCAGATAATACATCTTAGAACTAAGAACAATTTCCCCAATCATCGAGGTATTCCTGATTCTATGACTGGGAGTTCCAGTGGTTGCTTGAGACAAAACGCTTTGGGTATCACCTTTTATTTAAGCTGCCAGGCTTAGCGATTCTGATGTTCCAGCCTCCTGAAGGGAGCAGAGGAAGATATTAAACTTGGGAGCCAAACAGACCTGCGGCTAGGGTGTTGAACAGTCGCCTGCATGAACTCAGGTCACCCAGCAGTGGGGCTGGAAAGACAGACAATGGGCCAGGTGCAAATGTCCTCAGTGAATGTGGGAGAGTGACCTGAAGGTTGACAGATGGCAGGACTGAGGACCAGGTCACGGGTGTTGTAGACATAAGTAACGTGAGCCTCACAGCAGGGGCTTGTTTATGGTAGAAAGAGTTCCAGAGGGCACACTGGAAGAGCTTATGTGGACTGGGAGCCAGGGGAGGGAGGGGGAGTCTGGGTACAGTGAAATCAGATTGTGGGAGACGATGGGTGAATGGAGGAAGCATTCTGTTCCAATGAGGGAACAGAATTCTCTGTTCCTTCTGATTTTCCTTCTGCATTTCTCACATTCTTTAGAAACTGCCCCTCTGCCTGAGCTGCGCTAAGGGGAGCCCAACACGTTCTTTTGTTGTTGTTTACAGCAGAGCAAGAAAGCGGGCAGGCCACATCCAACGGGACAAAACTGAGACCCATGTGTGGGCTCACTCCAGGTTGGGAGATATCATTTCTACAGCTCTTCTCTGTCAAAACACTTAGAGGGCTTCTGGTTTCATATAACGAGGCAAATTCTTCCGTTACAGATAATGTCTTGGATTTAATCCCGTCACTGCTATCGTAATGTGAACACGAACAACTTAACATCCACATGCTTTGTAATCTCCGTCTATAAACCGTGGAATAGGAGAATGACAATGTTCCCAACTGGTGGGGAGTCTCATGACACAAAGTCATTACAAACACTTTTGTGTCATGTGTGATAAAACAGAATTAGAAATCCATTTCTCCAGCTTTTAAAAACAATGTGTAATGAAGTCAATGCACCATTTTACAATGACTAATAAAATCTAATTTAAATACACATTTTAGTAATTTATAAAATTGAGAGAAATGCCAAGGACTTACTAAGCTTTTTTTTACTTTAGTCCAAACACACGAACACTGTTTTCTTGTTCTCTCATGACCTGTTGATAGTCATAAAAGCCAAGCTATTACCTACATCAAAAATGCTGTACATTTCTTATAGTGGTGATATAGGAGGTGATTTTTTACTCCATCATCTTGGTAGTGTATCTAAAGAGGCATTAAATACAAGGATTATCCTCTCCTTCATCTGCTTTGTAACTCTGAATTCCTTGTTTTTCCAGTGGAATTTAGGAAGCTTCACTTTTTTAACCTCGCAATAGCCATCAGATTAAAGAAAAGCATATATTCAACACCTAATTTTTTTTGAGTAGAACTTTCTTTTTGGTACTGGAGTATAACTTGGACTTTTATGATTTGTTGAAGGTGCTCTCGGTTTCCATTGCAGAGCTGTCCCTATGACAAGCTCTGGAAACATCTTGTTTCAGATTGCCCCAGACCAGAAGCCAATCAAGCAGGAAAAGGCGAGCCCAGCTATGTGATTACTTCCCATATCCAATATTTTGATGCTTTCGTTTTGCTTTAAGTGTGGCCAATTCCAAATGCCTCTGGACTCATGAGCAAAATCAAAATAAATACACACACTGACGCAGAACAGTGGGCAACCTCTCTCACACTCAGATATAACACAACTCAATCATACTCAGCTGTCTTCATGGCAAAGGTCCTCAAAGAAGGGCTCTGCACAAAGCTTTTGAGGTTGAGAAACCCAGAGCTATGTGGAATAATTTGCTCTTACTTTTTTTTCCATGGTTCTGATTTTTAAGTGTAGGGGATTATCCACTGCCTGTTGCTCATTAATCATGGTAGCTTTGTTTTTTTTTTTTTTTGGCTGTCTTGGGTCTTCGTTGCTGTGCGCGGGCTTTCTCTAGTTGTGGTGAGCGGGGGCTACTCTTCGTTGCGGTGTGTGGGCTTCTCATTGCGGTGGCTTCTCTTGTTGCAGAGCACGGGCTCTAGGCTCGCAGGCTTCAGTAGTTGTGGCATGCAGGCTCAGTAGTTGTGGCTCAAGGGCTTAGTTGCTCCGTGGCATGTGGGATCTCCCTGGACCAGGGCTCGAACCCATGTACCCTGCATTGGCAGGCGGATTCTTAACCACTGCGCCACCAGGGAAGCCCCGCATGGTACCTATTTGATTATGAAAAGTGCAATCCAAAAGATAGTACTCCGAGGACTTGGCAGAGAAGTTCTATGCCCATCCCTGAAATATGTCAGAACACCCTGCACTCTGCCAACTGTGATTACACTTGGCATTAATTGAAGATGCTGAGAGCTATAAGCCTTCCTGAGTTTAGCCACCTGGAGCAGATTAAAATCTGGGTCCTGCTGGTGAGGAGCTTTGAGGGATTGGGAATACAAGGCTGTTTTAATCTTTTCCAAGTCAGGCTGTTTAGAAATATCCATATATCAAATGTTCATGGATCTCATATAATTTTCTTCTTGCAGGAGAATTCAATCACCAGTAACACTAAGTGGGATTAACTTGTGGTGGAGAGCCATCTGGAGAGAGAATTCACCTTCCCCTGTAATTATGTTCAGAGATTTACCACCATGGTTTTGAAAAAGTTGCTGAAGGTGCTCAAAGCTACAAATGATGTTTCCTCTGAAAGCCTTGTTCAGTTGACCCAGTGAAATTAAAACGCAACTGAAGGAAAATCTAGTCCTTCCTTTGTGCTTTAATATTCCTCCTCCGCAGGAGGGTGATACCAGGATTGCAAGGACTGGCTTGAGGTCTTACAAAGATATGACGAAAAGCCAGTGGAAACTGTCCTGAAACTGTATTGCCTAGATAAAGAGAAAGGCTCATGAAAAGGATAGTGAGCAGAGGGAGGGACTAACAGGGAAATTACTATGAGTCAGAATTCAGCTCTCTGGATCATGCTAGAGATAAGGCCTGCTCCCTTGAAGAACCCAGAAACAAATATAGATTAGTCTTAGAAAGTAGAGGACCCAGAGAAGCACAGAAGGCAGAGAAAGCCTTTATATTTTAATGGGAGAAAATGAATTAGCATAGTCTGAGGATAGAGAGAAGATGGCCCAGGAGGTCAAAGGCCAACCTCAAGTTCCCTGGGCCAACCCAGGTCATCTGAAATGATGCCAGTCTTCAGAGCCATAAGAATGTCAGTTCTCTGGAAGAGGAGCTGAACCTCAGTGAAAAAAGTAAGTGCCAGCCATACCAATCTGACCTCAAAACCTCTGTGATATGGGGGCAAAATCAGACCAGGAAAATAACAGATTATTTAAAAATTGGTTTTATTAAATACTTACTATCTTCACTACTAAAATTACTGACAAACTAGATACATAGTATCTTCTTCAATTTGTAAGTCTATTATGATACAAACAATAGCAAAGCCATTAAAATTATGATACACTGATTGATTTTGAACAATATCCACAAGCCTCTGGACTCATTTGGTGAGGCTAGCATAAGTTTCATATTTAAACCAGGCAATGGCACCATGAGAAAGGAAAATTATAAAGTCAACTCAGTTTTGAATATAAATGTGAAAATCATAAATTAAATATTGGCAAACTGTCTAAAAATGTGTAAAAAAAATACATAATGACTAAGTTGGGTTGATCTCAAGATTTCAGTGATGGCTTAACATTAGTGGAAAGTCTATTAATGTAATGCTCTACATTAACATAGTAAAAGAGAAAGGACATACGGTCATCTCACTAGATACTGGAAAGCCAACAAATAAATTTCAACACTCATTCATGACAAAAACTCTTAGTAAACTAGGAATAGGAGGGAACATCTACATCCTAGTAAAGATTACCAAAAATCTACAATAAATATCATGCATACTGGAGAAATGTTAGAAGCATATCCTTTAGAGTCAGGAACACAAAAAGGATGCCTGCTTTCACTACATCTCTTCGAAGTTTATTGGAAGTCCAAGTCAGCACAATAAGAAATAAAAGATATAAGGACTGGAAAGAAAGAAAGATGATCTAATGATAAGATTTTTTTCATAAAAAATTCAAGAAACTCTTCAAGAAAAACTGTGGAATATAAGAGGAGAATTTGTCAAGATTACTGGATAAAGTATCAATGTACTAAAATAGCATTCAAATAGACAAGCAACAAATAATTAGAAATTAGAACATGAAACACACACAATAGCAACAAAAGTTACAAGTTTTCTACCAATAAATCTAACAAAAGATGGGCAACTCCTTTCTCAATAATAACATAAAATTGAAAAAAATATAAAATAAAACCTAAATAAATGAAAAGCTACATTACTTTAATAAATATTATCAAAAATAGAAATTGCTCTTTAACTTGTAAATTCAATAATTCAACGCAATTTCAACCAACACTTCAATAGAGGCTTGGTTTTTTCTTCTCCTTTTTTGGCCGCGCTGCATGGCACGCGGGACCTTAGTTCCCTGACCAGGGATTAAACCCATGCCCCCTGCAGTGGAAGCACAGACTCTCAACCACTGGACTGCCAGGGAAGTCCCATCAATAGAGTTGTTTTTATGCAACTAAATTTCACATGTAAGGTGAAATTTATTTCATTTAGATGAATGAAGAGCCAAGAAAAGCCAATACATTATTGAAGAAGGGAGAATTATATTTGCCAGATAGTAAGGTTTAATATAAAATTATAGTATTAAAACAGTGTGGTTTTGGTACAGGGATAGACAAAGAGGCTAATGGAACAGAGCAGACTTTTAAATAAATAGTTTAATATATGAACATTTAATAAATGGTTCTGACAACTGTCTCTCCATGTAGAAAAAGACAAAACTAGACCCTTACCTCAAACTATACACAAAAATTAATTTCAGATGGACTAAAAACTTAAAAGTGAAAATAAAAACTGTAAGCTTTAGAAGATAACGCAAGAGAATATCATTATTATGTAAAATCCATTAAAAGAAATAAAATAGATTTAAAAAATCCATACAGGTAAAATGTTAAAACAGGGCTTCCCTGGTGGAACAGTGGTTAAGAATCCACCTGCCAGTGCAGGGGACACGGGTTCGAGCCCTGGTCCGGGAAGATCCCACATACCGCGGAGCAACTAAGCCCGTGCACCACAACTACTGAGCCTGCACTCTAGAGCCCATGAGCCACAACCACTGAAGTTCGTGAGCCTAGAGCCCATGCTCCGCAACAAGAGAAGCCACTGCAATGAGAAGCCCGTGCACCGCAACGAAGAATAGCTCCCACTCACCACAGCTAGAAAAACCCTGCACACAGCGACGAAGACAGAACACAGCCAAAAATAAATAAAAACCAAAAAATTTTTAAATGAATAAAATCTATCTTTAAAAAATTAAGTGGGGCTTCCCTGGTGGTGCAGTGGTTGAGAGTCCGCCTGCCGATGCAGGGGACGTGGGTTCGTGCCCCAGTCCGGGAAGATCCCACATGCCGCGGAGCGGCTGGGCCCGTGAGCCATGGTCGCTGAGCCTGCGCGTCCGGAGCCTGTGCTCCGCAACGGAAGAGGCCACAACAGTGAGAGGCCTGCGTACCACAAAAAATAATAATAATAATAAATGAAATAAAATAAAATGTTAAAACAAAATATTGAGTAAGAAAAGCAAGTTGGAAAGAATGCATACATTTTGATGATGATAGTATGTACTGTTTGTACAAAATTATAAACACACATATATGGGAACAAACACAGTAAAAGAACATAAGCAAACTGTAAAGGTAGATAAATCTGACTACTTAAAAATTAAAACTTCTGTACAAAAGATATCATGAGCAAAGTAAAAATCAAATTCACATAATGGGAGAAAATAATGAAAACCCATACAATCATCAAATAATTGGTATGCATAATAATAAAGAATTCCAACACAGCTGTAACAAAAAGAGAAACAATCTAAAAGAAAAAGAGACGAGAATGCATACAATTCACAAAAATTGTGAATTGGTGGCTATTAAGCATCTGAAGATTCTCAACCCCATTAACAATCAGGGAAATGAAAATTAGAAATCAATGAAACCTTATTTTGCATCCATCATATTGGCAAGAATTAGTAAATCTCATAACATCAAATATTGGTGAAGATGTGGGGAAATGGACTCATGCACATTGTAGGTACCACCACTTTGAAGAGCAACTGATGAAGTCCTAGGAAAGCTGAAGATGCATTATTCTTTGATCCAGTAGTTCCACTTCTACGTGTCTATTCTAAAGTAAACTTGGGTGAACAAGGAGGTTTGTACAAAGTCGTTCATTTGTAGCATGGTAACATGGTTTGTAACAGCTGAAGAATGAAAACATCCTACTGTCTTTAAGTAGAATAATGGATATCCTCAGGTTTGTCAATACAATGCATTCCACACAGCGGTTAACATGAATGAAGTAGATCTAAACCTGTCTGTCTATCTATCTACAGCAATAAATCTTTAAAAACCAAAATACTGAATAATAAAATCAAGTTGTAAAAACATACTGACAGATTTTAAAACACACTAAACAACACCTAAACTGTTTTAGGATACAGTCATCTGTATCCTATCAGTGATTCCCCCCAGGTGACATTTGGCAATGTCACAACTGGAGGAGGATGCTACTGGCATCTAGTGGGTAGAAGCCAGAAATGCTGCTAAACATCCTGCAAAGCATTACCTAACCATCCCCCCCACCCTCAATACATATAAAGAATTATTTGACTCCAAATGTCTAAAGGACTGAGTTTGAGAAATCTTGCTCTAGAGCCATCCTATCCAAATTATATAAATGAGAATGCGGGATTGAGGCAGGAGTGTATTCTTCAAAAAAAAAGAAAGAGTATAGTTCAGGGAAAGGGGAAGTAATTAAAACATATCAACTATAGTATGTGTGAAAAAGATTGAAAGAATACACATCAAAATATTCTCAGTAATGATTTCTGAGATAGTGTTCAAGAATTGTGTTGTGGGGCTTCCCTGGTGGCACAGTGATTGAGAGTCCGCCTGCTGATGCAGGGCACACGGGTTCGTGCCCCGGTCGGGGAGGATCCCACATGCCGTGGAGCGGCTGGGCCTGTGAGCCATGGCCGCTAAGCCTGCGCGTCCCGAGCCTGTGCTCCGCAACGGGAGAGGCCACAACAGTGAGAGGCCCGCGTACAGAAAAAAAAAAAAAAAGAATTGTGTTGTGTATACTTCTATTTTCTAATTTATCTACAAGGAATACGAAGCATTGGTGAAATTAAAAATCATTTGAAGAGAAAAATACAAAAAAAATCTTGCATCAAAAAAGTTTTCTTCCAACATTTTATGCTTCAGATCAGTTTCATAGCGCATATTTTTACGTTATTTTTCTTAAGTATTAACTATTTTGTGTTCTACTTTTTCCCATTGGCATTATTTCATATAGATCATTCCATAAATCCAGATAATCTTTATATTTGAAGTTTTAATGGCTATATGATGTTCCATTGTATTACTTTGTCAAGAGTTACTTAGCCATTTCCTAGCTGCTAATGATTTTGGATCCTTCTATTATTATGAAAAGCATAAACATCTTTGCAAAAATCGAGTGTTTCTCTTTATTGAATTCTTTCCCTGGGATTTGCTCCCGGGAGCAGATTTGCCACATGGAAGGATATAATGAATTCTGTGATGCTTGGTACATGTTGTCAGATTTCTTCCCAGAAAAATTATTCCACTATTTCTACAAGCAATGCATGAGTATACTTGAGTCTCCAAAGCACTGTTAACTTCGGTTTAAAAAAAAAAACGTATTATTAATTTAACATGTAGGAGGTAGTATACTAGACTCTTTTAATTTGCAATTCTTTAATTATTAGGGAAGCTAAATATTTTCCCAAGTGATTGTACACTATTTGTAGTTTCCCCTGTGCAAACCATCTCCTCATATCCTTTAACCATCTGTCCAGTCAGACTTGAGTATTGTCCAAATAATATTAATTTTCCTTAAATTCATAATAGTAAATGTTTGTAGGTTATTACAGTGTTCCCCCTGTTGTTTTCCTATGTATTTATCCAATTTGGGACTGTGATGGTTAATTTTACAGGTCAACTTGACTGGGCCACCAGATACTCAGATAACTGGTTAAACGTTATTTGGATGTATCTGTGAGGGTGTTTCTGGAAGAGAGGAGCATTGGTGGATTCTGTAAAGCTGGTGGTCCTCCCCAGAATGGAAGGGGAAACAACCACTTTGGAAAACATTTTGGTAGTTTTAAAAAGTTACACTTACCTTATGACCTAGCCATTCCATTTCCAGTTATTTACCCAAGAGAAAGAAATCACATGTCCATATAAATGAGGCAGGCTGGGACCTGGGACCCTTTGCTGTAGTGCTTGCACCTGAACAAACTTTCTCCTCCAGAAACAAAATACAAAGAAACTATAAGGGAGTAAAATTAACTGTGAGTTGGGGCAAATTATGAACAACACGTACAAAAAGACCAAAAATACAACTGCCACTTCTGAGGACCTGGAAGCAAAACCAGGGTCCTGCACAGGCATCCTGCGCACAGCACCACCAAAGGGGTGGCCAGACCACCCAAGCCACCCCTCCAGCACAGCCCCTGGACACGCCACCTACCCTCACCCCATGTAAGGAAATAGCTTGCCCTGCCTCAGGAAGCGAGCAAGGGAACCTGTTACTTGTTTTCGCTCCCTCATGTTGCAGTATGAGTGCCAATAAAGCCTTGCCTGAATTTCTTGTCTGGCCTCTTATCAATTTCTATTGACTAAGGAGTCCAAGAACTCTGGTCGGTAACACACAGATTTGCACAGAAATATTCCCAGCAGGTTTACTTCTAATAAGGAAAAATTGGGAATGATAATGTCTATCAACAGGTGACTAGGTAAACACATTGTTGTATATCTATAAATGGAATAGTACTCAGCACCAACAAGGAATGAACAGTTGTTACATGCAAGAACAGGAAGGGCTGTCAAAATAGTTATTCTGAGTGAAAAAAGCCAGACAAAATAAAAAATGGTTCCACTTATGTGCAACTCAAGAAAAAGCAAACTAATCTATAGTTCCATTTAGAAACAATTCTAGAAAATGCAAACAAACTAAAACAGATCAGTGGGGTGGGGGGAGAGGGCGTGGGGAGTAGAGTGGGAATGGGTGCTGTGGGGTGGGACCAGGGGAAAAGCCTGCAAGGGGAGAGGCAGGTTTGGGGGAGCAGCGCAGGGAGGTAAGCGGTACATGGGCCGAGGGGGCCAAAGAAGGCCAAGGGGAGACGGTAGGGGCAGGAGCAAGAAGCGGTTAGGAGAAGGAAAGCGGAAAGGGCAAGAGTGGGGTAAGCAGCATAGCGCGGTGCGATGCTTGGAGACCGGACAGGATGGGAGGTGGGAGGAGGCGGGGCGGAGCGGAGCATCGAAGACGTGGCCGGGTCCTGCGGGCGTGGGCGGGCCCTGCGGGCGTGGGCGGGTCCTGCGGCCTGGGCCCCGCAGGGTCGCAGGGTCGTGTACAGCGTCATGGCGCGCTTCCTCTGCGCGCTTAGGAGCCTTCCCTTTCGAGAAGTGCCCGGGTGGGCGGTCCGGGGCCGAGCGGACCGGGGCGGTCTCGGCGCGAGTACCGGACCTGAGGACGCAGGTAGGACGCGGGCCTTGCAGGCCCCGCCGCCACTTCCCAGCTTTCGGTTTCCCTTCACTTGCCAGGACTTGGGAGCCCGACAGCTGGTTCTGGACCTGGCGCTTACTTTCTCGGAAAGCTCCTTCGGGACGCCCCTGCCCGCCCACCTCCTTCCTTCTGCGACAGCTGGTTGTATATTATTAGGGTCGGGGGGGGGGTCACTGAACCCTATGAGGATTTGTGTAAAGCTACAGATCTTCTCTCCAAACGTGCACACACTTTTTTTTTTGCATAAAATGTTACGCTCTAGAGCCGGGCCTCAAGGTGTTGGGTCAGCAGCCCACCCCGCGCGCTCTCTGCTGCAGTGGCTCCTGCTCTGTTACACTGTCCACCTTCTCCAGTTATGTATGCTGCTTTTCGCGTCTGAGAAGCAGGCGGTTCAGACTTTGCATGCCTGTGGATCTGCTCCCTGACCTGCTCTATTTCTGTGTTTCCAGGACCCAGGGAAACGTGTGGACTAATACCATACCTCCTTTAACCTGATAACCATCGTTAGTCAATGGCTGTGATACAAACTAGGGAAAAGTGTGTCTTGTTTTCTACAAAACGCCTTTGGCTGCTCTGTGGGACTGGGGCACGTTTACATTTCATCCTTTAGTACGGAATCACTTGTGGAGACATGCGTTAGCTGGCACTGTATTTCAGGCCTATTTCAGGGGAATCTAGTGCCTCGTGTACATTGGCTTTATGGGCAGATGCCTAGCCATCCAGTCTCTGAATCCATTTGTTGTGTCCACTGAAGACATTTAAAGCTACATATCTGTGCTGAAAATGTACCCAGTCACTTGGAATGCTTTTTATCCCTTGAAGTTTTCAAAATGCTGTGTTAAATAAATAAAAGCCCTGGCAGTGTGCAGTGGGAGCTGATCCAACATGACTTGGGGCCATGGCCTTCAGAACCTCTTGGTGTCTCTAGTCAGCCAATCTGATTATTTGTTCTGTGCCTACTGTGTGCCAAGCATTGGTTTCCTGAGAACCACAGGTGATGGAAACATCACAGCTGTGGGCTGGAGCTCTTCTCATTCCCGTTTATAGGGTGGTGGTTTCAGCAGAAATTTGTCCCGTGTTTGTACTTGGTGCTGTCAAAAACAGCCTAATGAATTGCCCTGGAATCTGAGGTTCTTCAGCAACGTTAAAATTTGGCCAGGGCTTCCCTGGTGGCACAGTGGTTGAGAGTCCGCCTGCCGATGCAGGGGACACGGGTTCGTGCCCTGGTCCGGGAAGATCCCACATGCCGCGGAGCCGCTAGGTCCGTGAGCCATGGCTGCTGAGCCTGCACGTCCGGAGCCTGTGCTCCGCAACGGGAGAGGCCACAACAGTGAGAGGCCCGCGTACCACAAAAAAAAAAAAAAAAAAAATTAGATTGCAGGCTTCTCTGGTAGCGCAGTGGTTAAGAATCCATCTGCCAATGCAGGGGACACGGTTCAAGCCCTGGTCCGGGAAGATCCCACATGCCGCGGAGCAACTTAAGCCTGTGCACCACAACTACTGAGCGTGCGCTCTGGAGCCTGTGTGCCACAACTACTGAAGCCTGTGCGCCTAGAGCCCCTGCTCTGCAACAAAAGAAGCCACTGCAATGAGAAGGTCGCGCACCGCAGCAAAGAGTAGCCCCCGCTCGCTGAAACTAGAGAAAGCCCATGCACAGCAACAAAGACCCAATGCAGCCAAAAAAAAAAAAAAAAAAAAGATTAGATTGGATTTAATTAGGTAAATGAACTTTGTTATTAATAGTAAGCTGGTACAAAACTGGAATTAGGTTTTCTTTCTCCCTGTTAAGAGAACAAAATTTTTCAGGAATATTGAGGTGCTTTTCATAACAGTAAGTTTCTTTCTCAAGCTAACTTCGAGTATTCCAAAGGGCCCCTAGACATCTCAGAAGAAATATTAAAGTAACTAGGATTATTTAGTATGTTAAATTATATGGAAAACATACGATAACTTTCAGATCATACTGCTGAACTGGGTAAGAAATTTGAAGAATTCTAGTGGAAAGCTACTGTTTTGCTTTCAACCACATTTTTGACCCCAGTGCTTGGGATGGAAAAAATTGCCTAGTTATCACAGAGTATAATGACTTATGAGGTGTGTCACTGCTGGCTTTAAGTTTACTGCTAAAAGCACATGTACAATGCTTGTGTGATAATTGGCTATAAGTGATAAAATGTATAGCCTATAAAATGTTTCCCCATCGGCAAACCTCTGTACTTGTTTATGTCTCACTAGTCCTCCCCACAACGTGGATAACTAGGCCAATATATAAACAAGGCCCCAAGTCCACAACACAGGGTTGAATGCAGCTGCACTTTTAACCTTTCCATTTTTTATGTAATTATAACTAATGCTTACTGTATGCCTACTAAGCACCAATATTGTGATAAAACATTTTTAGGTTTTTCATTTATTCTGTAAAACAACCCTACCATTATCACTATCCTTACAGAAGAAAAAAACAGGCTTCAGCGTACCAAGTTCAAGACGTGCCCAAAGACACAGGGTCAGTGATTGACACTGTCGACTCTGAAACCTCCTTAACCACAGAACTATTACCTGCCCATCATTCTCAGTGGTTGCCTACTAGTTGTTGAATTGAACTTTCATGGTTTACTTAAGCATTCCTTAACTGATGGATGTTTGGGTTAGAGCCAGTTTCTAGTTCTTAAGAGTAGTTCTGTTAAAGACATCTGTGCACATATAACTTTGTTCTTCTTTAGAATTATTTCCTTAGAAGGAATTCCCAGGAGGGGGTGTCTGATAAGTTAGCAGTTCCTGTATTGGTGTCTGGCCAAATTTTTTTTTTTTTTTTTTTTTGCGGTACGCGGGCCTCTTACTGTTGTGGCCTCTCCCGTTGCGGAGCACAGGCTCCGGACGTGAACTGTTATTGAACTGTTATACCAGCATTTACTGATTGGCAAACTTAAGAACATATTCCATAACCTCTAAAAACTTACATTTTTCTCATAGCATAATTTCTCTTTAATGTGGTACAAGATGTGTGTTTAATAAACCCAAACATCTTTTGAAGTTTTACTATTTAACCCAAGGCTGAAGTCTCAGGCAAAGTGGGCTGTGTTTGTATTTCAAGGACATGATAAGAGTTAACATCAAGCTTTCTCCTATGCATATTTTGGTTCTCTCAGGGTCAGAATTCTGAAAACAGTATTCTATCAAGCCAGCTTTCTCTAACTGCATATGCAAAAAGAATCGGTTTTGGAATTTCAAAAGAGTTTCATCTTATCCATTCTTTTCTAAAGTATAAAGAATACTGTTGTCATATATTGTTTAAAAAATTATCTTCCTTTTTTTTAGTCGTAATCTCATAGCTAAAATTTTTCTAATGAATTGAACCTGACCTTACCATTTTACAAAAGACAGCAAAGATACCAATCACACAAATGAAATACACACTCACATACCAGAAGACACAACTGTCACAATCCTCCAAGACAGTGACCCATGTGGCGTCCCAAACACTTCCCCAACACAAAGGGTCCTTGACAGTAGACACACGTCAGAACCAACTGGCAAAATGCCCAAATGACACACTCAGTGCTCACAAACAGCCCTCAATGTCAGACACGTCAGAACCAATTGGCAAAATACGCAGATAGCACTTCGTGCTCAAAAGAGAAGTCTGGCCGGCTGCATACCCGTGGACTTACTCGGTCATGGAGCTCGTCAGTTTGTCCAGCATGTTTCCGTTCCACCAAGGAAAATCGTACGCTGACAGCCAGTGCCGAGCAGGGGAGAAACAGGGAGGATCCCCCAAACACATGGTTTCGGCAGCTGCTAGGAGCGTCCCCCCAAAACCCCCTTCCCGGGGCCAGCGAGCCTCGAGCAGCGGCTCCTCACAGCCGTCCCGGCGCGTCATCATGGCGGCTCAGCTCGGGGAAAACCCCGGGAGCAGATATCGCGAGAGTCCAGCAGCCCCAGGTTGGGAGCCAGAAACTGTAACCGAAAATGGGGTCAGGCTCGCCGCTCTAAAGCCAATAAAGAGGCCAGGTTGGTGGGAAGGAAAGTTTGCTTTATTTCAGAGGCCGGCAGCCTGGCGGGGGAGGGGGCAGAGGCCTGTCCAAAGGCCGACTCCCCGCACTGACAATCAGTGGGCAAGAGCTTTTATAGATGCGGGGAGGGGGCTACACGCAGAAACAGCGCAGTCAGCTCTGACAGTCATCTTGACGTTGGTCATCGGTGGTCTGATCAGCGTCATCTTGATTGTTTTAAGTGCAGTTAATGTTCAGTTCCAGGGTCAATTTGTTCCATTTCTTTAAGGCCAGCTCTCAGAATTGTGACTGCTTATGTCGTGGCTATAGCCTGGTCATCATGTAACTTCTTCCACCTTGTGGGGTTTCAGTATCTGTAAGACAACTCACAGGGTATGGCTCAGAATATTACCTATAGCCCTTGAGGAGGAACTAAAAGTCCTTGACTTTGCTTAATGACTAACCTATTATTATTTGGTCTTGTTGGACTGCTTTCCTTTGTTTCTGCATTTTCTCACTTCTCTGATTAAACTTATTCTTTGGCTAAAGTTTTTCCACAGACAAAAGGCAGCCTGAGGACACGGGGGGCAAGCACCATAGGGTCCTGCTCCATTTCACTAGGACACTGCATTCTTGTGGTTTCCTTCCCACCTCTCTGCTTGTCCCCATTTCTTCAACGTGTATATTGCGGAGAGCCTGAGGGTCCAGCCCTCAGGCCTCTCTCTCTGTTCTGTCTACACTCACTGACTTGGGGATCTTCCAGTCCAAGATAAATAACATCTAAAGGCTGAGGAGTCACAAAGTTATATTTTCATCCTAGACCTCTCTTGGAACTCTAAATCCATATATCCAACTGCCTAGTTGACATCTCCACTTGAATATCTGATTGGCATTTTTAAAGTTAACAAATTCAAAACCAAGTTCCCAAACCTACTCCTCCTATAGTCTTCCCCCATCTTTCAGAGCCCAGAAGCTGTGGAGTATGACCCTTGGCCCTTTGCTTTCTCTTACCTCCACATCTGACCCATCAGCAGATCCCCCGGCTCTACCATCAGACTGTGTCCAGCGTCTCGCTACTTAGCCACTCTCCTGCTGCCACCCTGATCCAGGTTTCCACCTCTCAGCCAGATTAAAGTAGCCTCTGTAATGGTTCCCCTGCTTCAGACTTCACCCTGCTTCAAATATTTTTTTAGTATATCTACCACTGATCCTTTTAAAATATGATAGATCATGTCATGCCTCAGCTAACCTTCCAATGACTTCCAGACTCACTCAGAACATAAGCCAGTATCCTTACAATAGTCTTCAGGGCCCTAAATGATCTGGCCCCCACCATCTGTCTGCTGCCACTTCTACTAACCTTCCCTGCTGACTCCACCTCCATTGCTCTGGCCTCCTTGCTGTTCATCAGATGCGCCAGCCACACCCAGCCTGGTGCTTCTCTTGCCTGCAGTGCGCTTCTTCTAGGTATTCATGTTGTGTGTTTGTTCATTTCCTTCAACTCTTTGCTGAAATGTCGCCTTCTTAATAAGGCCTTCCCTCATTATTTTAAATTGTGTGTGTGCATACGCACACATAAATACGTACACAAACATCCTCACACTCTCTAATATCCTTTGTGATTTTTGAAAAAATCATCTAAAGTTTTACATTCTTAGTTACTTTACCTCAACTCCATAAGGGCGGTGACTCTTGTCTGTTTTCTTTACGTCTGTATCCCCAGCATCTAGAATAGTGTCTGGCATATAGTAGGTGCTCTATAAATATGACCAAATGAATGAAGAAATGAATATCAAATGCCAAGGCACTGATAAATAGGGGTACACTGAACAAAGACACAGTTTTTTCAGACTTTCAGCTTCTAGTTGAATGAGACATCCAGACAAATTAACCTGCGATTGTCGTGTCTATCATGGAAGCACTGAGGGCCGTGAGAACCCAGAGGAGGAGCTTGCAACCCAGACTTAGGGGGTCGGGGAATATTTCTTGAAGAAGATAACATGTAAACTGAGATCAGAGATTGGAGACTTCGGTTTCTGTCCTGGCACGTAAGGATCTTAGAAGTCTTCACTCCATCTTAACAACAAGTAAAAAGATAAACAAACTATGATGTCTTCTGGGGGAACTCAGAGGACCACAGTTGAGAGGGCCTGCAGCATAGTAGAAGGGAGAAGTTGGAAGTGGTAAGCAGGGCCAACCATGAAGAGCCTTGGAAGTCACATCAAGGAGTTTGGAATTTATCTTGAGGGTATTATGTCACGTTGAACAGTTTTGGGCAGTGAGGAAAAAGAAGTGGTTGGAATAGGGGAGGGCATACAAATTAGAAAAAAATCTGTAATATTCTGTGCTGGAGGTAATGGTGGCCTGATCCAAGGTAGTTGCAGAGGGGTGAGAATGAGCAGGTCCTAGAGTTATTTAGGAAGTAGAACCAACGGGCTTGGTGCAAGGGCAAGGGAAGAGGCATGGATGGTGGCCTGGCTTTCTGGTTTGAAACATGGAGTTGATGAGCTGGAGCACATGAGAGGAGGACCAGATTTGGGTTGGGGTGGAGGAGATACATGAAATTCTTTTGTTTGGGATGGGCTTAGTGGAGATATCCAGGTGTGGGTTGTGTATGGATCCAGTACTCAGCAGAGAGATCTAGGATGGAGGGAAAAAACAGGTTGGGAGTCTCATCATGTAGATGGTACTTTAAGGATAAAATCTCCCAGGGTGGGAGAGGGGGTGTGGGGGAATGATAGAAGAAAGCCTAAGACAGACAGACTCCTCTAAAGAACACCAGTATTCAAGGATGGCTAGAGGAAGGGGAGCTGAGAAAGGTTGCTGAGAGGGAGGAACTGGAGAGACGGGAGGATTTGGTGTCATGCAAGCTGAGGGAGTAGACTATACCAGGAAGAGAGACTGTCTAGTGTCACTTCTATGGAGAAGTAGATGGGATGAGGATGAAGTGTTCCTGGGTGTCCCTAAGAAGTCCTGGTGAGCTCTCCGAGAGCAGACTCAGTGCAGCTCGTCCCACCCAGAGGCACATGATGTCAGCTGGCCCCGCTGTCAGTGATGCTAACCTTGCTTACTTGGTTGAGGGGGTGATTTCTAGACTTTTCCATTGTAAAGGTACATTTTCTTACTTGTAAAATTGATAATTTGAGGGATCATATTTTGAAAATGTGTAACTATTCCATTCTTCAACAGTCTTTTCACCCAAGGGTTTTAGAATTCCCTGATGATTCTTGCTTGAATCCGTCTATTATTTTAGTGATTGCAAAAATGGTGATTTTAAAAATTTCATCATTCCTTCTCCCTTTGTTACTTGGCATTCTGCATAATAACTCTGAAAGTCACTAAGCAGTAATAATGATCACATGAATACATTTTGCTTTGCTCCCCAGGAGCTGAGTTCCTGAAAAATTTGTGTGTAACTGAGCAGTATTTCCATAGGAGTATTTCAGAGGTATATTTCCATTGGAAAAAAAAAATCCCCATGGCCTTATAAAAAGTATTTAAGAAAGGACACCTTCTAATATATTTAACAGATAAAAACCCTTAAATAAAATGTAGACAACCATAGCAGTCAATAATATATAATACTGAAAATACCATATTGTGCAGTGTTATGAACTCGTGATGAAGATACAAGTCTTCTCTTGCTGAAAGATTATTTACGACTTTCTTTTTTGTAACCAAAAATGAAATTCAGCTACGATCTTCTGACATGTTTGTTATGTGGGTGGTGACATCACAGGTAGTTAACATTTCATCTTCAGTGCTGTGGTCAAGTTACTAACCCTTTGGGCCTTATTTTCTCCTTTGTAAGTTGAGGTGTAAGCAGATGATAAGGTCCTCTCATATTCTTAACGTTGGATGATTAAAACGTTTGGATGATTAAAACGTTTATTTATTATAATATACATTAGGCTTCCTACTTCTCTTTGGTTAAAGTTACTATGTTTACACTCACTGGAAAAAAAAAGTTGTAAAAAAGAGGCTGAAGGGAGCAGAAGAAAGGAAGACAAAAGTGGAAAAAAACCATGAAGCATGATAATAGATTATGGTAGGTCTCAGTTTCCCGTTCAGGAGTATGTGCTATAGGAGTCTCTTATTTTTTCCACACAAAAGAATTTTTAATAAGACCTCCCTTGACAAACAAAATCAGAGATATCTTTATAAACTAGCAAGGAGGAGGGGTTTAATAACCCACTGGCTCCACGATCTTTTCTCTCCAATCACTCAGCTACTCCCAGCTGTATCCTGACAGGAAACACTCCTTTGAACGTAGTAATAGAAGAAAGATGAATTTCTCCCCTTAGTAACCCAAGGAGAATTTATTCTACCTTATTTCGTATTTCAGGTGCCTCTTATCTTCTGTGCCCCAGCAGGACTGGAAAACTGGCTCTCTACTTATTACTCATTTCTTATTAAACTAATGAGTCAGTTACAGTATTTTGTACCTGAGCTTTCTGGTCTCTGTGAAGAACGAAGGGGTGGAAGGGGGAGGGGAAGGGATGGCGTGTTTTGCTGGGAGATGGTGCACTTTAGTAGAGAGGCTAGGGAAGAAAAGGTCATTGTGCTTTACTGGTTTTTTTCCAAGCAAAATATATTTTAATAATATAGAAAATATAAAAGTCCTTAACTTGATCACAGACATCATTTGAAAGTCAGTAGCACCCACCTTATAATTTGCAATTTGTCGACCATTGCTATTAAAGTAAATACTCTTATACAGTAGTAATTTTGAGATCCCGAACAATGCAATGAAATATGAAAAACAATTAAAAATATAAATATTTGTAGTAAAGGCATGACTCTAATTCTTTGGGTAAATAACTAAATTTTCTTAGACAAATCCAAGGAAGTCAACCTCAGCATTCTGGGCCTTGCTGTTTTAATTTTTTTTAATCCCTATTTAACGACACAGGGTCCCTTACAAAGTGGAAGCCAGTTCTCTCCAAGAGTGAGTGGCAGAAGAAGCTGACTCCAGAGCAGTTCCATGTCACGAGAGAAAAAGGGACGGAACCGGTAAGCTACACCGACTGACAGTTTCTGAGTAGATGTGTTGGGGGCAGGGCAGGACAGGTTGGAATCTATCTCGCTACGAAACCTAACTCATCATCTGCTCTGCGAATCTGGTGCCTTTCATTGCTCTCCTTCTTCGGCCATGAATATCTATCCAGTTGTGCAAACCAGAATCCTTCCTCTGGACACACTGCCCTCCGTCGTCGCCTCGCCCACCCATTCTGCCTCCTACAGAACCTTCCCATCCTCGGCTTCCCTCCGCTGCTCTCACCTGCAGGCTGGTCCAGGCTCCCCGCAGCCCTGGCTTGCGTGCATTTGCCTCCAGCTGCCCTCCTCACAGCTGCCATTCTCTTTTGGAAACAGATCTGACCACATCACCCCTGCTCGAAATTCTTCAGTGGCTTCCCACTGCTTTCAAAGTAAAGAGAAAAGTTGAAAAGTGGCTAATGTGGCCCTAAAGGCTCTGGCCCCTACCTCCACCCCCTGTCCTCAGATCTGGCCACATCTCCCCCTGGTCGCTGCACTCCGGCCACACTATCCTCTTTCAGCTCTCAGACCCTGGGCTTCCCCTCCATTCGGGCCTTTACACCCTGTGTCCTCCCCCACCACCAACACCCCGACCCACCCATTCACACATACCTTTCAGCTCTCAGCCCCACTCTCACTCCCACAGGGAAGCCTTTCCTCAGCCCCGATGGGTTTGCTTTTACCAGTACTTTCTCTTCTTAGCACTTGCCATCCTTGGTATATACCCCAGCACATAGCATGGTGCCTGCAGATAACAGGCGCTCAAAAAATAAACCATGGTGACTGTCACATGACTGCAGGCCATAAGAACACATTATTGAAGCCGCCTTCAGTAATCTCAGCTTTCTTTCATTTCCTGAGAGAACAGCCCTCAGTGGTTCCTCATTATAGTATGTACCGTGTTTACTGTGCTGCATTTCCCAACAAGTAGTCTGTCTTAGTCCCAAATATGACCACTGGAATATAGTTATTGAACCAGGTTATTAGATATTTTCATTGGTGAAGCAGACCCCACGGAGTGGACCACAGTGCAGCGGTTTCAAAAGCTGTAGAATATTTATATCTTTGAATTGAGCAGTCCCTGCAAAATTCAGGTAAGCTGTCCATGTGCTATGACCGTGTAACCGTGGTCTCACCCTCAACTTCGCCACCGATGCTAAAGCCGTTAGACAGGCCAGCAGATCCCAATAGATTCTGGTGAAATACTGGTATTTTTGAAAACTTCCTGTGGGTGGGATTTTAATAAAGGCTTCACTGGGAAAGAGACTACATTAGCCATAGTGCAGATAGCACAGGGGAGCCACACGTGATTCCCTGTGCAGTTGTGTGCATTCCCATAGCACTGTAAGCCGGCCCTATTCTGAGGGACAGAGCCACGCAGGGTGTGGAGCTGGAGACGGCAGCCTGGAGATGAGCTGCCAGATGTTTAGGAGAATAAATATGTGGGATTTTCAAATAAATGGTATAATATACTCCGTGCATTTGGCCCTTTGACAAAATGAGCATCATCTATTATTTTAAGTAATGTTATAAATCCCTTTCAGTTGATCCATTTCCACAGTTAACTTTTTAGAACGTTGCAGAACTATAAGCCTTAGTTAGCTCCATGAGGGTAAGGAAAGAGAAGTAAAACGCCTCAGCTTTCTATTTGGTGACTCAAAATTAAAATTCAGTTGCGCATGCTTTTTATTGGGCAGCAGTAATTTGCTAGCACTCTGCTAGGTACGACGAAGGGGTTTACAGCCTGGTCAAGCGATAACTAAAAGTCAAATATCAATAGAAGGTAGGTTTTATGCAGGTCATCCTTTGCCTTCCAGATCTGCTATCCACATGCCTCCCTCTGCTCTGAGTTCTGGGAAGACTAACCAGCTCCCTTGCCCTCTGACTCCTGATTGGGTTGGCCCCTGGGAGATGCCAGCAAGATCAGAGGGCACAGTGGAGAAACAGGCATCCAGGGTCCCCCTAGGACTGTGTTCCTCCCATGCAGGTTGCAGCTTCTGCAGGCAGCCCTCCCCTCCAGCTGCAGCCTCACGGGTCCTGCCCACTCTGTGTCCCGCAGGCCAGTAGCGTGTTCTCAGTCACTGGCCCGGGGGTGCTTCACCTTCCCTGTTGGTCTCCATCGGCCCTGTCCCCACCTTTGTAAATAGTGCTGTGTGATATTATCTGCAAATCATTCCTTTTGAGTGTGTCATCTGTTTCCAACAGGTATGTATTCATAGTATGGAAAAGATAAAAGAAGAGAGAACTCACATTGGTGCAGACAGACTGTGTTAGCACGGGCTGCTGTAGCAGGATGCCACCGACTGGGCTGCTTAAACAACAAACATTCATTTCTCAGGGTTCTGGAGGCTGAGAAATCCCAGATCAAGGTGCCAGCCAATTCAGTTCCTGATAAGGACTCTCTTCCTAGTTTGCAGATGGCCACCTTCTTGCCATGTCCTCACGTGGTGGAGAAAGAGGTCATCTCTCTCGTGTCTCTTCTTATAAGGGCACTAATCGCATTCTTGAGGGCTCCACCCTCATGTCCTCATCACCTCCCAAAGGCCCCACCCCCTAACACCATCACATTGTGGGTCAGGGCTTAAACTTGAATTTGGTGGGGGCAGTACACAAATACTCAGTCCTTAGGACAGACTTTGAAAACCCAGGGGAAGGTGTATCTTGAAAGTCATGACATCTCTGACTCTGACAGTCACGCATTTCAGTTCTCTCTTCTAAATAATTCTTGAATCTATTCTAGTCTTTTTATTTCCACTGCTCCTGCCACAGTTAAATCTAGGCTTGAACTGGTGGCCGTTTGACTGTCCTTTGCCTCCAGTGTCTTCCTGCCCCAACTCCAATCCATTCTTCATGTGCATGTCAAGTACTCCTTCTGTTGATAAAAACCAGCTCTGATCGTGTGCACACCCACTTTAAAAGTTTCCAACGGCTTTCCATTTTCAGTGGGATGGCACGAAAACTCTTTAGCGTGGTCTGACAAAGCCACTATGATCTGGCCCTCCCCACCTTTGCAGCAACCTTTTCTCCCTTCTCCACCTTGCCCTGTTCTGTCACGTGGGCCCAGCCCAGGCTGCTTGTCTGTCTGAAATACTCTTCCATTTCTTCATCTGATTAACTCTTACTTATCCTTCAGAACTCAGTTTAGTGTCTTGGCATTTCCTGTAATAAACACCAATCAGCCATGCAATGAAAAATAATGACAGAAGATGAAAGAAAAAGAAAACCCTGATCTCAGACATCTCAGGCGTTACCTGGTCCAGAAAGCCTTGGTGAAAACTCCCCTAGTAGTAAAGGGCCTAGTGCTATCCTCACTCCCTACTAACCTCTCCATCAGAGCTCCTGTCTTGTGGTGTGACAGCTGCCAGCTCACGTGTCTCTTCCCAATTTGGTAGCAGATTCCAAGTGCAGGAACTGTGGGTTGGTTTGGTTTCATTTTGTTTTTCCATCTCTGCAGTCTTAGTACCCAGTCCAGCACTGGATACACACTAGGTCTTCAAGGAAATACTGGAATGAACAAGCGAGAAGCCCTAAATAAGTGATAGGCCTTGTATAAAACTGGGGAGGAAGGGTGAGAGGGCAGACAGAGGAAATCAGGTAAGGAGGCGGAGGAGAGATGTCATTTCATAAAATACATCAGCTAAGGATTCTTTTATGTTTGATTTTTTTTCTTTAACTTACTGTGCTATCAGTTCCCCGTCACTTCCTCTGCCCAACTGTCCCTGCAATGACAGAATTATATTTTGAATATTATCAGGCTGTCCCGATCGCATGAGTAGGCTTCTCTAGATCACCTTCAGGTCTAGGTAGCCCTTTGGCATGTGTGCCTCATCAGCCCAGGTGGGGGGGATGCGAAACTTCCTTTTCATTCCAGATGCCCATTCATGCCAGCGTTGGGTACAGGCCTTCGAGGGGACGGGCCAGAAAAAGACCAGCTCACCACCGTTCGGATGTCTGCAGCCAAGTTCAGGGTTTTTAAAGAGGGAAAACATCCAAGTGTGCTGAGATGGTGGGCTCAGTAGGCTAATTTGAAATTGTCCATTATGCAGCTCCCTGAAAATGTGCTGTTAATCCTACCACGAGGAGTGTGAATGTTTGACCTGTGGACTTGTCGAGGTAGGACAAGGGGGACCAAGGGGGCTGCTCGTTTCCTGAGTCAGCGCTGGGACTCAGTGACCCACCCTGTGCCTCAGCTTCTCTCCATAAAATGGGACAGTGCCTGCCACTAGCCACTGCTTGTAGATTTTCACACTAGGCTTGTTCAAGAGTTTCTTTTTCTTTTTCTTTTGCGGTACGTGGGCCTCTCACTGTTGTGGCCTCTCCCATTACGGAGCACAGGCTCCGGACGCGCAGGCTCAGCGGCCATGGCTCACGGGCCCAGCCGCTCTGCGGCATGTGGGAATCTTCCCGGACCAGGGCACGAACCCCTGTCCCCTGCATCGGCAGGCGGACTCTCAACCACTGCGCCACCAGGGAAGCCCAAGAGTTTCTTTTTTTTAACATTCCTTTGACAGGAGATGACGAAAGGAACTGGGCAAAAATAGTCTTTTTTTTTTTTTTTCAAACAATGAGATCAGTTTACAAAATAACATTAAAAAAAATTAGTCTTGGCTCATTCATTGCCTCAAGTCTCCTTGTGTTCCTCTCGGAACCTGCAAACTCCTAAGCCACAATTAACGTGGTAATTTCATCTAAGTAGTAACTTAGGCCCTGGGAGAATCTAGCTCATTATTTAGCATTTATTAAGTATGCAGTGTCCTAAACACCACGTGAAGCATATTAAAGGCACAAGCTAATCTCACTGAGCTTTGCTTTTTATATACCTATATCCTGTCTTTAATTGGAGATTTCAAAGTGTTTTAGACAGTGGACTAGATTCCTGTTGTATTAATAACTCTTTTGAAATGGTGACCAAGATCTTACACAATCCAGAGGTGCGGTTCTCTTGCTTTTTCACAGGCTTTGATGTTCTTGGGTGAAACATGCTATATAAATACAAAGCATTATTAATGTCATAATTTGAATATTTGGCACAATAAAGCCCGGTCGTAAACAAGCCTGTAGGCTTCTTCACTGGGCGTGTTGTAATTTTCTCTCCAGTGATATTTGCACTTTGTCAGATTAGTACAAAAATTCCTTTATTGGGAGACTTAATCTTGGATTTGGATCTGCTGTATTGTGTCCTGCTGGCGTTATGAGAAACCTGAAGGTGATGTATCTCATTTACTTTCAGCCTTTCAGTGGGATCTACCTGAACAACAAGGAATCAGGAATGTATCACTGTGTGTGCTGTGACAGCCCGCTTTTCAGGTGAGATAAAGATCAAAAGGTACCGAAGGAGAGTAAGCCTCTAAATTCATACAGCTCTGCTTTCTGGGGCCATGATGTTTTTAATTGCCCTTCTCATTTGGCCTGGTTGCTATAAGGAGGGCTGTTCATTTAAGATTCTTGCCTATCTGATTATTTCTAGTGTTTAGAGCATTAACTTCTTAGCCTATATTCTTTCTTTCTGTATCCCCAAGAAACAGCTAAAAACAAAACAAACTTGGTGGGCACCTTACGATAAAGCTATTAGAGTTTTTTTCCTGGGAAAGTATTTAAATAAATCTAAACCATAATGGTATTTGCTTGGCCATGTGATTAAAACTGTATCTCTCCCAGGGAGAAATGGGTTTATAATTTAATTTAGGAAATGTAGAATTTTATGAGGATAGATTCCCCACAGTGCTTGACGGTAGTGAATACCATGCTCTCTTCTATGTAGCTAAAAGTAAATTTAATTGTCCCTTGATTTCAAAGCCTCTTTTAAGTCGATCAGGATCTGAAATCTCTCAACAAAGGCTTTTTTGTTTAGACATGCAGGAAACAGTCTAAAAAAAGTAGATTCGATGAAGAAGAAAGGAAAACATCTTTGAAGTCCTGTTTTTCAGAACTTCAAAGATGTTTTCCTTTCTTTTGCATCAACCCTAAATTGGTTTAGACTAAAATATAAATCAAGCCAGCTCTGTGAATCTTCCATCAGGCAGTGCTTCATTATGTGCCTTGGGCTTTGAGCAGACCTGGGCTTTCCTAGGCTGCTAATGTGGGCTGAATTTGGAAAGCCAGACCCCGCCTGCAAGGATGAGGAACAATTAGGATTGATTTTCCTTCACGCTTACGGAAGGGCAGACCTTTGTCCGGATTCATTCACTCTGTCGGTGGCTGGTGAGGAGATAGAGATGGCAGTCAGGGGAATTCCCTGGCAGTCCAGTGGTTAGGACTCCTTGCTCTCACTGCCAAGGGCCCGGGTTCAATCCCTGGTCGGGGAGCTAAGATCCCACAAGCCTTGCGGCACGGCAAATAAATAAATAAATAAATAATAAAATAAATCTTTAAAAAAAAAAGAAAGATGGCAGTCAGGCTGAGATGGCCTGGGGGAAGCTAGGAACAGTAAAATGGATGCATATTTCTGAACCATTAGTTATTCTTTGACCTTTGGTTCTATTAAAAGGGAGAAGTGGGACCTTGAGATGGCCACTCTGCTTTTAGCCAAAGAACCGTGTTGTAAAAGTATAAAGCACGGCCTTGTGACTGTGTAGTAAACAGCCAGATGTTCTGTTTCCATCTTTTGACTGTGAAGGCAAAAGATGTGAGGTCATCTTTCAAGAGCATGTTCCTTCCTACATCTGAGTCTTTGTTTTCAACTTCATTCATTCAACTTCACAGGCTCCGGACGCACAGACTCAGCAGCCATGGCTCACGGGCCCAGCCGCTCCGCGGCATGTGGGATCTTCCCAGACCGGGGCACGAACCCGCGTCCCCTGCATCGGCAGGCGGACTCTCAACCACTGCGCCACCAGGGAAGCCCTCCATTTTCATTTCTTAAGGACTTTTGAGTTTGTTCCATTTTTTTCCTCCCACTGCTGCTGCTGCTGCAGCTGAGACTGAAAAATAAGAATATATTCATAAGAATCTTTTACGTTCCAGAACGTACTCTTCTTAAAGATGCATTTATTTATAGGAGAGACAGTGTAGTACAGTGGTTAAGTCTGTAGATGTACATCCTGGCTTCACTGCTGTGTGACCTCAGGCAAGTTTCTTAACCTCTCTGTGCCTCAGTTTCCCCACCTGTAACATGAGCATGCTAGTAGTACTGAATTCATAAAGTTGTTGGGAGGATTAACTGAGTTATGAGTTAATACATGTGAAAGCACCAGAGCAATGCCTCACACATGCCAAGCACTGGATACATGTTAGCAATGAGACATTCTTAGAGACAGATCCTTCTTAGGGCCATATACATGAATGTGTCTCTGATAATGAGGAACTCTTGAGAATTTTTTCTAATTAATGAGAATCTATAAATGAAGACTATATTCCTGACAGCGCTTCCCATTCAGGAGGGTGGATAGCTGTAGGGATTCTTGTTTGACCTCTCATTTTCCCTCTCTCTCTGTCCCTAGTCTCCAGCCTCAGTAATAGACAGCAGGAGTAGAAAAGAAAGAAACATTCCTTCAAATGCTTGTACAGAGTCAAAACCAGGTGAAAAGTCAACCAAAACTAAACAGTTAAGGAATCAAGTGGATGAGGGATCACTGTCTCCTGGCTGCTGGGCTCCTTGCTGCCTGCACACTTCCCTTCAGGCCAAACCAGTATGGTGCACATTCTGGGGGAGATAACTCAGAGACATTTAGTCCAGGGTTTCCAAGTCAAGAGCGCTCTAGGGGTTTTATCACTCCCCTGGGGACTCCAGGCTGTTGCTTCCTTAACCTTGGAATTTTGTGACTTTGCCCCTCCCCTGCTTCCTCTATTCCCCTCCCTTCTCCTCCCCCTGCCCCCCCAACACTGATTCTGAAAGTGTTTATTAAAATCTACTGTGAGATCACATGTTTCATGGTCATAAATCTTAGAATAGAAGGAAACTGAGAGCCTGATGTTAGTTCCCTTTTTACAGAATATCCTGACATCCTAGGTGTTAATAGGAACTTAGTAACATTGTTAACCTTTTGTGATCTCCCATTCCTTCAAAGGAATGGAAATTCTCCTACCATGAGGGTTGTCAGTTATCACCAAGTGCCTCTGCTGCTGTTTGGGGGGCTGTGGAATTTCCAGAAACTAAGATAAAAACAAAGCAAATAAACATATAACAAAACTAAACAAAAGAAGCACCTCTAAGAGTACATGACTAAAGATGGTCCAGAATGGTTTTAGCTTCTCAAGGGAGGGCCTTACAGTCTGCTAATCATTTAAATATGTATGTTGGAATTTCTAATTCACCTTAATATTTAAGTTTTCACTCTTAAATGATACATGATGGGCCTCTCATATTACCTGGTAAAATCTCCCGATTCTGTTAATTGCATCAATAAAACTTTTATTGTTTCCCATCAAATGTTTTAAATGAGTTTTTATTAGTCTTAGATTCATTCATTAAAAAAAGTATTATATTCATAATTCTCCATCAAAATTCCTTTAATGATCACTAGTTTATATATAATGTTCAGTGTGGAAAAGCTATGATTAAAAGATACTTAAAGTGTTTTTCCCTGGACCAAAGTAGCTCGGATGAATATTTTTGAACCCTTGGAAAACAAAAAGGGTTGCAGAGAACCCAATCTGAATGTGCAGACACTTCTCATTGGACCCACAGCTGCTCAAATTTCATGGATACCTGTTACTACTACTAATAATGATATTTAAAAAATAATAGCTACTGACTTAAGTACCACGTGTCTGACACTATGCTAAAAACAGTAAAGTAGAAAGCATCTCGGTTAATCCTCTCAGTAACCCCAGGAAATAACAATGCCATCATGATTCTGAAGATCAGGACACAGAGGCTTTACAAGATTAAATAACTTGCCAAGGTTGCATAGACATAACAGACAGAGCCTGGCTTCACACCCGAGTCTCTCAGAAGTCAACCTCAGAGCTATACCTGAGTTCCTGGGATCATTTCAGGGCTCTTCGAGGTGCTCCCTTTTGCAACTGCGTATCCGCGAGACCACATCCTCTTCCTACACTTCAGTCGAAACAGCACTGCAGCAGACTGAATGCACGAGCATATATAGTCAATTGTCATTTTTTTTAAGCTAGACATTAAAGAGATTTACAAAGTTATAAAACAGTGCAACTCTTCCCACTAAATGTTTGTTTCAGTTTCGAAAATAGAATTATTGTTGTAAAAATAGGTTATGTTAGCATGTAATGAATTTATTATTTTTAAAAATAATTTAATGCATATATATTTTTTAAATTCTCACTTGTAATTTCTAATTTGTTAAGTATCGATAGACAAAACTCATGTAAACAAAAGTTCTCAGAGATCCTCAGTAATTCTGTAGTACAGAGGGGTCCCAAGACCAGAACGTTTGAGTCTCTGTCTTGCACTAGACTCTTTCTGCTGGGGTTCATGCTCTAAACTGAGCTTCCTTCTGTGCTCCTAGTCTAGGGATTTGATTATTTGCCACTTTTCCCCCCTCTTTACTCAGTTTTTGGTGTTTTGGGGGTTTTTTTTTGAAGAATTTACAATTCATTTCTTGTCTCTCCTCCTCAGATAGAGAGAGCCATTTCCCTGCCCTTTAAAATGTTTTCCTAGTGTGATTTAAGGAGTCGTCTTTCAAAGCACTTAGAGTGAGTCTCTGATGAGTAGATTTGCCTGTTGCCCTCCTCCTCTTGCCGGCTTCTCTGCCACCACCATCACCCACCCCCAGCATCATTCGTCCCTGTGGCGCTTCCCCGGGAAGGTCACTGCCCTGCGGTGATGACTCTGGGTGCCCAGGCTTATCTATCACCACTTGCCCCACAGCACAGCTCCTTAAACCCTCAGAGCATCTCTATAACGTAGATATGATTATCCGCATGTTACAGATGAGAAAACTAGGCTTGGAGAGAATAAGCAGCCTGTCCAATCTCACACAGCTAAGAAGCGACAGAGGCAGCTCCTGAACCCCTGAAGGCAGTCAGGCTTTGAATTTCGATAACCCGAAGTTCCGGTGGCTGAAGACGGCTGTTTCATCAGTTCTCATGCTTCTCTGATACACTAAACTCACAATGCCCTCCTTCGACCACTATTATTTCATTTCGATTTCCCCCTTTCCTACGTTTAGAACACAGGGATTTGATCTGTTTCCTAACGTGCAGCAGTTCACAAAGCTCCTCATGTTTTTAGTCCTTGAGAGGGATGCCTTCGACATCAAAGGAACAAGAAATCTTTGACCTGATGAGACGGCGTCTTTTTTTTTTTTTTTTTTTGTGGTACGCGGGCCTCTCACTGCTGTGGCCTCTCCCGTTGGGGAGCACAGGCTCTGGACACGCAGGCTGAGCGGCCATGGCTCACGGGCCCAGCCGCTCCGCGGTATGTGGGATCCTCCCAGACCGGGGCACGAACCCATGTCCCCTGCATTGGCAGGCGGACTCTCAACCACTGCGCCACCAGGGAAGCCCGAGATGGCGTCTTTAATAGTGGAGATGCAGTGGGCAGATTCCTGTGGAACCAGTGGTTCACAGAACTGGCCTTGGGGTCTGGCAGAGGAGAAGGGAATCGAATCGTGCTTGGAAGAAAAATGATTCGGGGCATAAAATGCTCTTTGTATGGTAATAGCCTTCACAGCTGTAATGTCATGATGTCTAACACAGCTCTGAGAAAAAGTACTGCTCGGGCACTGGATGGCCTTCGTTTTCTGAGGCTCAGGGGACGTCTGGCTCTGATGAGAGTAACACAGGGATCCTGCGACGTGTGGACACCTCGTTGGGACCAGCTCGCACAGAGGTCATCTGCAAGCAGGTGGGTGTCTTTGTTTTCTCTGATTGGCTTTCCCCAATGCCGCCCCAAATGCCACAGAGAGCTCGCTTGTCCTTGCATATCTGGTGTTATGGCCAGGAGCACTTTTGTCATGGAAGCACCTTGGGTTTCTCCCGTGCTGCTGGTCCCTATCTCCCATCACTCTGGGCACTGCAGACCCAAGAAGGAGCCTTTCCTGGTTCAAGCCTTGCAGAGATGGGAGCAGAGCAAGGATCTGAAAGAGAGAGCTGGCCCTTTACATTCTGTTGCACAGAGACAATCAGCAGGAAGGCCAAGCATAGCTGGCGTCCCTATGCCCCCTCTCACTCTGCAGCGTGTCAGCAACTGGCGGAGCAGCGCTGCAGGTGACACCAGCGCGATATTTCTCCTGTGAGCTTGGTAGGAGACAGTGGCTTAAATCCAGACAGCATATTCACTTTGATATCCTTGGGTGCTCAAATGTTCTGGTTTCGTAAGCAGATAAATGTAGCTTAGTCTTGTCTTCAATAAAAAACAATAATAATACACTGGCTACAAGATTACCGAGTACTCACCCAGGAACTGTTAGCGCTTTAAATGTTTCGTATCAATGAATCATCACAACATCTCTATTACGTAGGTATAATTATCATCCCCATTTTATAGATGAGTAAATCAAGGCCAAAGTTAAATCACTTGCTCACATTCTCACTGATAAAGGAGAGAGACATTCACCACTACTGTGCTCTGCATCCTTTCATTTCTTAATCAAATTCTGGTATAATCGACTTTTTCCCCACACCAGTGTCAAAAACTCGAGTGGGGCGGCCATGTGGGATTCATGTGTCTGGTTTTACGTAAAGAGCCTTGTCCCAGTTGAGGAATGACAGAGGCTTCTCTCCTTGCAGTGCAAAGCTCACCTTGGCCATGTGTTTCCTGATGGACCTGGGCCTACTGGTCAGAGGTTTTGCATCAACAGTGTGGCACTCAAGTTCAAACCAAGCAAACACTGACTACCTCCAAGAGTCCCCTTCCCTCGCCACTCCCTCATTTCCAAACTCAATTTTCATAATTTATGTGAGTAGCTAGTTTTATTACCTACTAAACCAGGCTAAGTTTGCTGCTATCACCAAGCAACTCACACCTTCTCTAACTTACTACCTGGAGTCAGCCAACCCTGGCTCTGGCTTTGATTGGAATTTCACAAAATGACAGAGGGGCAACCATTTCCATTAAATCGACTTCAGTGGGCTTTGCTTGGACCAGAGGGCATGACTCTTTGGGGACATTTGGAGGCTGATGGACAAACCAAAGAATTCCTACAAAACCACCCTGAACGTTCCATTGCAGTTAAGTTCTTCATGGACATATATAGGTGAGAGATCAAGTGAAAAGAGGAAAGAAAATATGGGGTTAGACTAATTCACAGTCCCAGCATGGAAAGAAGCAACGAGGAGGAGGGTTGTGGATGAGCTGTGCTTTGGGGGATCCACGGGATGCACGATATTTTTTTCAAAACTTTAGACTGTCTTGAACTTTCCAGTTCCAGCTTCTCTACGGGCAACTTAAGTTTCGATGGGAGTTTGCTAGATTTCAGTGATGACGAATACAAGTGGCTACAAAGTTAAACTTTAATTTAGTTCAAATAAAATATTTACTAAAATCTGTTTGCTTTTTGTCTAAGTCTGTGAATTTGCTCTTTTATAAAAATGACTAAACCAAATGCCAAAAAATAATTAGGTCATGTGGTAGTAGGTGTTTGGTTACACCAATGCTGATAGCAACTCAAGTGTTTTTTTTACACATTGAGAGTCTTGAATAATTTGTTACTGAAAGTGTTTAAATCATTTTCTTTGAGACTTTATGGACAGAAAGGAGACTTAAGTATTCTATTTTTATTACTGAGTTATGCATTATGAACTCTTCTTCTAGTGCTTACCCTGGAAATCACAACATCCATCCTTAACTTATTACAGTCATACTAAAATTATTAATTTTTTCTACTTTTCCAAGAATGTTAACCTTAGAACACTTTAACTTCATTAACATTCTCCCATATTTTGTGTTACTATTGTCATGTATTTAATTTAATTTTATACACATATAAACCCCACAAATCATTGTTAGTGTATATGTTGATATTCATTTATCTTTACCTACATATTTGCTGTTTCTTTTGCTCTTCATTTCTTCCTGAAATCCCATGTTTCCTTGTGGGATTTTTTTTTCTTCTGCTTGAAGAACTCTTTTGCTTTTAGTGCATGATTTTTCATGGTGAATCTTCTCAGTTTCTATTGGTAAGAAAATGTATTTATTCGCCTTTCATTTTTTTTAAGCTTTATTGAGGTACAATTGATATATTTAAAAATTGCACATATTTAATGTATACCTTTGGGTCTCCTTTTATTTTTGAAGAATCCTTTTCCCTGGACGTAGAATTCTAATTTGGAGAAATTTTATTTGGACATTTTACAGTTTCATTCAATTGTCTTATGGCTTCTATAGTTTCTCCTGAGAAATCAGCTGTCAGTGCAATTGTTGCTCCTCTGAAGGTAATGTGTTCCCCTCCCCCACAACTGTTTTTATGATTTTCTCTTTTTATTTGATTTTCAGCAGTTTGTAATGTGCCCTGGTGTGGTTGTCTTTGTATTTATTGTGCTTGGGGTTCACAGAGCTCTTTGAATCTTAGGTTGATACTTTCATCAGTTTTGTTATTACCTCTTTCTTTTTCTCCCTAGACTCTCTCCTTTTGAATTACACAAATTTTAGACCATTAATTGCATCCCACGTATCTCTAAGGCTCTTTTCTGTATCTTCCCGTTCTTTTAAATATCTGTATTTCTATGTGGATATTTTCTGTCAACCTCTTCTCTAATTTACTAGCCTTATCCTTTTGCTTGTCTAGTCTGCTGTTAAACACATCTTATGCATTCTTAATTTTAAGTGTTGTACTTTTGTAGTCCTAAAATAACCATTTGATTCTTTTTTATGGATTCCAGTTCTCTGTTAAAGTTCTCCGTCTTCAACAGGCAAAAAGAAAATTCTATGAGGCCTTTCCTCCTGAAACAGTTTGAACTTTTAATCTCTGCTCACAAAACTGATGAAAAACAGTGCTCTGCATTTCAGAGGCTTTCCACTTAGGGTTTTAGCACCCTGACCTACACAGATCCCATATTCATCTAATGTGCTAAGATGAAAACTAGCCATTTACTTAGGGTCCCCAGTCTCTGTTATAAATGCTCTGCTCATTTCTGTGTCCCCTAGTAGATGCCCTTTGTGGGTGCAAAGCCTAAATTCTCAGGCTCTTGGCAGAGTTTAGAATTGGCAAATGATCCCAGGATAAAAGGAGCTCTGTGGGGTTCTTCCCTCTCTGGAGTTGTGGCAGACAGAATAATGGCTCCCCAGAGATGTCCATATCCTAATCCCCAGACCTGTAAATACATTACTTTCATGGTAAAAGGGTCTTTGCAGATGTGAATGAATTAAAGACCTTGATACAGGGAGATAGATTATCCTGGATTCTCTGGATGGGTCCATTCTAACCACATGAGTCTTTAGAAGTAAACCTTTCCTGGCTGGGGTCAGGGAGAGATGTGATGATGGAAGAAGGGTCGGAGAGATGCCACATTGCTGGCTTTGAAGATGCAAGTAGGTAGGACCATGAGCCCAAGAATGTGAATAGCTTCTAGGAGCTGGAAAAGGCAAGAAAATGGATTCTCCCCTAGAGCCTCAGAAAGGAACACAGCCCTGCCGACATCTTCTTTATCCCAGCGAGACTCTTCTCAGACTTCCATGTGACCGCAAGGTAATAAATGTTGTCTTAAGCCACCCAGATTGTGGTTGGTTGTTCACAGCAGCAATAGAAAACTAGTACAGGAACCTTAGCCCCTTTATTTCTTGTTACCTCAGAACCTTTCTGTTGTCTACAGAGATAATAATTTGTAATTACTTAATAATTTATAAATTAATAAATGTAACACATATTTATAAATTAATAAATAATTTCTGTATTTTGCCTAGCTCTCGTTGTCCTGGATGGGAGTGCTGGTATGCTGCTAGCTATCCATTGCTCCTGGATAATAGCTCACGGTTTTAGTATCCGAAGGCTTTTAACTTTGCCCTCACAAATGTCCCTGTGAGGAAGACAAAGACAGTATGTTTTTTTGCTATTTTGTATTTGGAGTGGAAGCTCAGGAAGGTTGAGTGAATTATTCCAAATCAGATAATGCTTAAGAAGCCAAGTCAAGCCTACAACACAGGTCTCTAGACAACACAGCCAGTCCTCCTTTCATTATTATAATGTCTGTGACCCACAATCAGAATCAAGAACTCCTATATTTTATATTATTTACATACAGTTACTTTAAGTGAAAAATTTGCTGAATGTTAATAATTTCAAACAATCATGTAACCTCTACCACAATCAAGATACAGAACAATTCCCTTACCCTAAAATGAATTAATCCCTCCCCCACCCTGACCCCAGCCAACTACTGGTATTTCTGTCACTAGAGCATTGCCTTGTCTAGCCTTCTATATAAATGGAAATATATAGCATGCAGCCGTTTGTATTTGAAGCGTTTCACTTGGCCTAACAGTTTTAAGATTCATCCATGTTATACTGTGATTTGTTCCTTTTTGTTGCTGAGCAGTATACCATAGTCTATCCATGGGTAAACAATTTATCTATTCACCAACTAACAGACATTTGGGTTGCTTCCACTTTTGGCTGTTACAAATAGTGCTGCTATGAACATTTACATACACACTGTTGTGTAGACTTACGTTTTGATTTCTCTGGGAGTGAAATATATATTTAACTTCATAAGGTACTGTGTATGTTTTCCAAAGTGGCTGTTCTATTTTGTATTCCCAACAGCAACAAATGAACATCCAGTTACTCCACATCCTTGTCAACACTTCCTCTTTTTTTCCCCTACAGATGGCCAGTTGCCCCAGCACCATTTGTTGGAGACTTTCTTGAACGTCCTTGACATTTTTACAAAAATTAATTTACCATATACGTGTGGGTCTATTTCTGGACCCTCTGTTCCATTGATATGTCTATCCTTATGGCATTATGTTGATTAATAATTGCTTTATAGCAAGTCGTAAAATCAGATCAATATGGGTTTCCAGCTTTGTTCTTCTTCAAAATTGTTTTGGCTATGCTGTTTCTTTTGCATTTCCATATAAATTTTTAAATTATCTTGAATTATATTAGATCAGTTAGGGGAGATTGACCTCATAATAATGTTTGGTCCCCCAATCCATGAGCCTGGTATATCCCTCCATTTATTTAAGTCTTCTTTAATTTTTCTTTAAATATTTTTTAGCTTTAAGTGTGTGATTCTTATTTTGTTAAATTTATCCCAAAGTATTTTAATTTTCTTAATGCTATTACAAATTGAGTTGTTTAAATTGTTTCTTGGTGTTATATAGAAATACAATTAGCTTTTGTGTTTTGACCTTGTATACTGCAACCTTGCTAAATTGACTTTCTTAGCTTTTCTCTGAATTCCCTAGAGTTTTCTGCATTCACAATCATATTGTCAACAAACAAGACAGTTTTACTTCTTCCTTTCCAATCTGCCTTTTATTTCTTTTTCCGGCTTTATTCACCACCTGGGCCTTACAGTACAAAGTTAAATCAACATAGTGAGAGTGGGTATCTTTGCTTTGCCTTGTTTCTAATTTTAGATAGAAAACATGAAATCTTTCACCATTGAATATAATGTTAGCTGTAGATTTTTCATAGATGACATTAATCAGATGAGGAAGACTCCTATTCCTAGTTGCTGAGAGATTTTATCATGAGTGTTGATTTTTATCAGATTTTTTTCTGCATCTATTGAAATAATTATGTGGTTCTCCTATATTTTATTAATGTGGTGAATTACATTGGTTGATTTTCTAATGTTAAACCAACCTTGCGTTCTGAGATGAACCTTACTTGAACATGATGTATAGTAGTATCCTTTTTGAATCCTGTTGGGTTTTATTTTCTAATATCTTGTTGAGAATTTTTGCATCTCTGTTCATGAGTGATATTGCTCCGCATTTCCCTTGTGATGTCTTTGATTTTGTAATCAAGGTAATGTTAGCATCATAAAATGAGCTGGGAAATGCTCCCTCTTCTATTTTCTGAAAAAGTCATTTTCAGACTGGTATTATTTCTTCCTTAAATGTTTGATGGAATTTACCAGTGAAGCCATCTGGATCTGAAGTTTTCTATGTGGGGAGGTTCTTAATTGTGGATTCAAGTTCCTTAATTTATATAGGTCTGTCAAGTTTTCTTAAGCCAGTTTTGGTAAATTGTTTCTTTTAAGGAATGTGTTTATTTCATCTAGATTGTCACACTTGTAGGCATTAGATTGTTCATAATAGTCTCTTATTATCCTTTTAGCATCTGAAGGGCATGTGGTGAGGCTCCTTCTTTCATTCCTAATACTGGGAATTTGTGTCTTCCATTTTCTTGATCACTCTAGCTAGAAGTTTTTTAATTTTCTTGGATTTATTTCAAAGGGTAGGTTTTGGGTTTACTGATTTTCTCTGTTATTTTCTGTTTTCAGTTTTATTGATTTCTACTCTTTATTCTTCCTTTTGTTTGCTTTGGGTATAATTTATTCTTTTTGTAGTTTCTTAAAGTAGAAGCTTAGATCATTGAGTTTTAGACCTTTTTTTCTTTTCCCACATAGGCATTTAAAATTCTAAATTTTCCTGTATACCCTATTTTGCCTACATCTCACAAATTTTGATATGTGTATTTTCATTATCACATTTATACGATATACTATCAACATATTTTCTAGTATTGCCATGACACCGCCCACCCCGACCCCGCCACCGCCCCTGAGTGCACCGCAGGCTTCTCTTAGCCCCAGGCTAAAATCTGGGCAGATGAGACCAGCTGCTGTGGCTCCCTTGTGCCTTCTTCAAGCAGAGCTGGCATTCTTCACTGGAGGTCATTTGCTTCTTTTTACTCTCCAGTACTTTCAGGTAGTTGCTGTGTGTATTATGTTCAGTTTTCTGGTTGTTTTCTGCAGAAGCACAGTCATCCGTGCTTTGTATTTGAAGCATTTCACATTTCAGATGTATATACTGGTCTTATAGAACACAGAAATATGTAACAGGTGGTCTTTAACAGAGGAATTTATATTGTGATTTCCTTGGTACCTAATAGCCTTTTTTAATTTTTTTCTCATAAATTCCTAGGGAATAAGTTCCAGCAGCTCAGACGCCTTTCTGCTGGTTCTCATAAAGTGGGCTTCTCTGGGTGGAGCAGGCTGGGCTTCAGTTGAATGCAGGTGCCTTTGTCTTTATCTTCCTTCTTTTTCTGGTCATTCTCCTTCACGTGTTTCGGAAAGCTGTCTCAGGTCTGGGAGTGCTTAATGTGCTCAGAATGTACATTGATTCTCTTGGCAAAAATCTTGCCCTTGTTGGTTTTCAACGACACCAAAGGCATGCCGATGGAAGCAGTGGTGGGCCGTGCGTTTTCAACCGTGCCCTTCCATCGACATCTGCAGTATCACCTTTCTGGCAAATTGGCATGTATGTGGCCAAAGTAACAACTCCAGGCTTTCTAAAGGCCTAGAGAACATATAACAGGTTCCTCTTCTCTTTCTCTTGTGCCTATAATTTTGGTGAAGTACTGGAAGAAGGAGGTTCCAGCCAAAGGCCTTTTACCTCCTCTTGTGGTATGTGATGAATCAAGATATTTTGTGCTGGATACTGGCTATGAATACAACTTATGGGCTGTATTCTGGCTCCTAAACTTTTGTGGGTTTTAAAATATATTCATTATATTACAGCCAGTTGAGATCATGTTGCAAAAATGTAAATCACCATTAACAGCTGGTTATTGTCATATTATAAAAAATATAAATCATTATTAAGGACCACAGATTCCATTTGCTGGATGTTATGGTGTGGGTTAAAAAATGAATCCCTGGTGCCAGTTTCATTAGCCTGTCAGTTGGGTTCTAATATTTTATTTTTTAATCCCTGTATAACAGTCTGAGGAATTGTATTTATTCTAGAAAAGAAAGAATTCCAGGAAGAATAGTTGTATATTTATATGGTGGCCATTTTTCCTTGATATCAGATGTTGATTTCCATTTTTGTTTTTCTATTTCAGAGGGCCTACTCTGCTTGTCTCTGCTCCTTTTCTTTTTCTTTGCACCTCTCACAGCTAAAGAAATTGAAGTTGCTCTAATTGTCAGCGACTATGATTCAGGCTCCTGGGTTCTCATAGCATCTCAGATATAATCTCCCACACTAAGAGGGTGGGAAAGACCCATTCAGAAAATAATGACTAATCAGACAGGATTCTTCACCCCATTCATTGCCTACCTTTGGAGCACTCTTTCTCAAGGTGATTTGCCTAATTTCAGGTGTGTTTGCCACATCTGTTACATTTCCACTCTGACCGTATTTTCTTTTAAGAAGGACCTTTCCTAAAAAACAGAAGCATTGATTGCTGCACTGGTCTACCCTGCTTTCTGGAGGCCTCTGCCACTCACTCCAACCAAGTACCGTGTGAGCGTTCTCACACTGAAGCACCGAGCAATGCATGCCGAGGAATAATTGCCATTTAATAGAAAACGGTTTTCATCTGCTCTCCAGGCATGTCTTTCTTTGGCCACAGGAGAGAACCTCAATCATTTTTTATTGAATTAACAACCTTATAGATTAACCTCATATCCAGGAACCTCATGCCTACCATCAAATCAGCACACATACACACAGTGTGAAAAATAAAGGAGATACAGTCAGAAAGAAGTTGAAACCGTGACTTGTTTGAATAACTACAGAGAGTTATGACTGATGAAGTGATCATGGATTATGTATGGGTGGATTGGAACACCTCTGCTTCTCTTTGTTCACAACAACAGCAAGCAAAAAACAAAACACCCCATAATTGCTTTGAATTATATCTTAAGATCTAGAAGGAATTTCAAATGACTATAGTAAAGAGATTGAATTATATACTTGTGTTAAAAAATAAAATATTAAATAACATATAGACTGCAGTGCTGCAGTGCAGTTCTGACACAAACCATCCAGAGTTGCACCCTCTCCACAGGTTTGGGGCACGATCCCCAGCAAGACTGCCCTCGTGTCAGATGCCAGGCACATTTTGAGGGTCCCTAGGCCACCTCTGACCAACTGGCTATAATCCAGGGGCGCTCTTACGCCCCCCTCAGCTTCAGTAATTCACTAGAATGACTCACAGAACTCAGGAAAGTGCTATGCTTATTATTACAGTTTTACTCTAAACGATACAAATCAAGACCAGTCAGTGAAGAGACACATAGGATGAGGTCCCAACACAGAGCTTTGGCGCCCTCTCCTTGTGGAGCCAGGATGCGCCACCGTCCCGGCACAGCCACCAGGAGGCTCACCCAAGCCTCAGCATTCAGAGTTTTTATTGGGGTTTCACTACCTAGCATGATTGATTGCATTGCTCACGCGATTGAACTCAATCTCTTATCCCCCTTCCCTACCTGGAGGTCAGGAGGTTGGGCTGGCTGATACCTCGTGGCTCAAAGCTGAAATCCTCTAGTCACATGGTTGGTCTTTCCAGCAAGAGCAGCTCCCACCTGAGTCACCTCCTCAGTATAAACTCAGGTATAGTCCAGTGTGCATTATGAATAACAAAGACTCAGACATCCCTCGGGAATTTCCAATGGTTTAGAGGCTCCATCCCAGGAACCCAGGACAAAGAGCAAACCAGTTCTTTATTATATGACTTTTAGGAAGTAACACTACATATAAAAAATTATAGGGTGTTTTTAATAGTATATTCATAGCCTTAAATGCTTTTTTTATTTATAAGAGAAAATAAAGGAAGTTAATGATTCATTTAAAGCAGTTAGAAAAAAAGACTAAGGTGATCTTAAGGAAAATAGAATAAAGAAATGACAAATTAAAAGGAGACATTAATGAATTAGGAGAGAAATATAGTAAGAGTAAAACATCAAAGAAATGGGTCTCTGAAAAACAACAGTATAAAACAAACTTCTAGTAGTTAATCTAGAAGAAAAGAATATCTGAACTAAACTTAGATAAGAAATGCAGAGTATAAAAACAGATACAGGAAATTTAAAAATTGTTAACACATGCTCTTATAGAGCTCAACTGAAAAAGATGGGAGAAGTGTATGATTTTTGCAGAAAATATTAAGTGATCAAAATTACTATAGTAAAATCTGTAATACCCAAATAGACTAATGTGCATAGAGGACTAGAAATTATTCATAGTTACCTGCAAAAATGACTCTGGGCCTGGAGAGTTTCATGAGCGAGTTCTTTCAAACCTCCAGTAATTCCTGTGCCATGACATAGTTCCTGGGTTGGTGGGATGAGGGAAGGGGGAGAGAAAGTCAATTTAATAGTTGGTAAAATAACGTAACAATGAACATCAAATCCCATCCAAGGTAGAGGATAACACAAAAGAAGGAGATCTATAAACCAGTTTCACCCAAGAAAATAGATGTGAAAACATTAAGCAAATTTCTAACAAAATAATTTCATTGGGATATTAAAAGAATCATTCGGGGCTTCCCTGGTGGCGCAGTGGTTGAGAGTCCGCCTGCCGATGCAGGGGACACGGGTTCGTGCCCCGATCCGGGACGATCCCCCATGCCGCGGAGCGGCTGGGCCCGTGAGCCATGGCTGCTGAGCCTGTGCGTCCGGAGCCTGTGCTCCGCAACGGGAGAGGCCACAGCAGTGAGAGGCCCGCGTACCACAAAAAAAAAAAAAAAAAAAATCATTCAGCTTTTACTCTGGTCAGTATGAAAAATTAAGATTCTTTGGAGGTCACTCCAGTTCAAGACAAAACAAAAATAGAACCTGCATGAAACACTCCTGTTTCCAATTACATTGCTTGGCCTGCAGGACCTAAGAGAAATGGTCAAGGCATGTTGTGGGCAGTGGAGGTGGGACTCTAATAGAAAGTGAGACAGGAAGCATTCAGAAAAGGCTGGGTCCCCTGGGGGTGGAGGGGGGTTAAGCCAACATCACTCATCCATTCAGTCATTTATTTAACAAATATTTAAGGGGTACCTGCCCTATGCTGGGCTCTTTCCTAGGTACCAGAGACCCAGCCGTCAACAGCACGATATCTCAGCCCTGTCCTCGTTTGGAGCATCCATTCTAGTAGGGGAGACTGGCAACAGAATCAATTAATAAATACAATAAAATTTCAGGTGGTGCTAAGTGCTATGGAGAAAAATTAAGCCTGGAAAGAGGACAGGACACGTTGGGTGGGTTACAGTTTTAGATAGGGTGATCAGGGATGCCTCACTAAGAAGGTACCATGGAAAGAATTGGAGATGAGGGAAGCTATTCCAGACAGCAGGAAATGCACACTGTAAAGGTTACGTGGAGGGGTGTTCTTTAGAAACTGAGGAGACCTGTGTGGCGGAAGAGGAACCAAAGAAGAATGACATAGGGTCTGAATATACAGTGGCTGTCTGTTCTTTCCAATATGGTGTGTTAAGTGGAGCTGAACTGGGGATGCCACCCCGTATCCTTTAAGTCTTTAAGGTGGTACTAATTCCCCTAATCTTTCCCCAAAGGGACACAGAGCCCTGTGCTGTAGTCACTGTACACTGGAGAGAAGAAAACCTCGAACTTTGAGGTCTGTTGGATACGGGATCTGAGCTGTCACTCATTCCAGGGACCCCAAAAGCACCGTGGTCACAGTGGGGATACACAGAGCACGTGGGCCTGGCCCAGATTCATTCACCAGGGGATCACTGAGCCCATAGGTCAGTTAGCCGGCCCCCGGGGACTTAGGACGCATATACCTCCCAGCCGGCAGGACCCCATCTGTGGAGCAAGGACAATCGTGATACAAAGGTTCAAGCAGAAGCCTCAAACTGTGCCCCCCAGTGCACCCCAACCAAGACAGTGAACCAGAAGCACGACTCCATCCCAGGGAAAATGGCAGAGGTTAGTTACATTTGGAAACAAGTAATGAGAATAAAAAACAAAACAGCAGCGAAGCGGAGGATGCAGGGCTGCTTTTTGTAGCTCCTCCTTGCTGCTCTCTGACTTTCTTCTTGGTTCGTGTATGTTCCTCTGAACCATGGTTTTCTTTGGAGCGATGGAAGGATCTTAATAGTTCCGTTGGCTAGAATTGGACTTAGGAAAGGGTGGAGCAGACAGGTCACATTGCCACCTGTGTACACATCTTGTTCTGAATCATGAAGTTAGGCTTGGCTAAAAAACTGAGTTTAAAATGTGACCCATAGGGCTTCCCTGGTGGCACAGTGGTTGAGAATCTGCCTGCCAATGCAGAGGACATGGGTTCGAGCCCTGTTCTGGGAAGATCCCACATGCCACGGAGCAACTGGGCCCGTGAGCCACAACTACTGAGCCTGCGTGTCTGCAGCCTGTGCTCCGCAACGAGAGGCCACGACAGTGAGAGGCCCGCCCACCGCAATGAAGAGTAGCCCCCGCTCGCCGCAACTAGAGAGAGCCCTCGCACAGAAACGAAGACCCAACACAGTCAAAAATATAAATAAATAAATAAAATTGAACTATCAATTCAAAAAAAATGTGACCCATGGGCACTCATGCCTTAAAAAGGTATAGACCTCAGTCTAAAGGCTGGTTGATGACTCTGGAGGGCTTCTTCCTGTATGTTGGAGCTCACCGTTGCTCTGAGGGGTTTAAGAAAGCCTGTCCTTAGGAATAGCCCAAGGATGTTTCTCAAGGGTTATCATGGCTTGATTCTGCCCTGGCATAGGCCGTAAAGAGCATTATCCATCCCCCATGATGCAAGGACAATCTGAACACATTATGTCACCAGTGACCTTGAGTTTCCCAGGTCTGTCAACCCACTGACATTGTAAGGTGCCCCGTGAGACACCACTGGAGCCTCAGGACTCCAGGAAAAGGCCATTTTCTCAATACACCAGCAAGAGAGGAATTCATCAAAGAACCGGTATCCTGCAGGCTTGCCGTCCACATCGGTCCAATTTCCTGTCCTCATACTTGCTGACCTTTCTCCCATATTAAAACTCACTCTAGAGGGGCCCCCGAGTCTAGTTCTGGGGAACAGGGATGGGAGACAAAGAGACTTCTGCTCATTTCATCTGAACAGGGGGCATCCTGCAAGGCTGCCTCCCTGCCTGGGTCAGGGAGGGACGTTTGTCTCAATGAAGTTACCCAAGCCTGGGTCCTGGGGTCACCCCTGAGAGTCATGAACAAAAGAGTAATTCCTGTTGCATTTAGATGCTGATTATGGGGGAGGGGTGGTAAGATGAGGGTGGAGTGTGATATTCTTAGTAATCCGAGTATTTGATTGGTAACTGTTTAGAGCTTGTTTCTTTCTAGCGCGTACCCCTTGAAATCATTTTCTTTGTAAATGTTAAAAGCCGGATGAAAAAAACAAAACTAACCTTGATTACCCTTCTTTGTACTTCAATCAGCAACGTGTCATCCTGTGAATAAACTGTAATTCCTTTACTGTGCCTGTGAGGAGAACATTTAGGCCACATTAAAAAAAAAAAGAAAAACCTTGGTAGGCGTCTCAAGAACAATTAGCAATTAAAGGCATCTATATTCTACACATCACTCCATAAGCACCGCTGCTAGACTGATTTCAGCCTCGGGCACTGCTTCGCTGGGGATCACCGTCTTCACCGATTGCCAGCTCTTGGAGTCGCTGGAGGCATCTCAAGTGTTGAGGAAGCTCTTGGTGTTCCTGAATCTCTTAGTGCGTCATTGACTTGAGAACTGGACTTGATGCCTATACCTGGTGTGCTTCTGGGGGTCACCAGCACTCCCCTCCCATCTCCATTGCCGGGGACTAATGATAAGAAACCAACTGCCGGGGCGAGTGCTGGCGGAGAGCCTGGGACACCTGTGCTCTCCCTGGACGCCGGCCACAGCCTTCAATGAGCTTTGCCTACAGATAACATCCTATTATCAGGACTGACTGTTCCCAGAGTAACAGACTCCAAACACCATAAAATGCCACAGAGATAAGAGAATGAAAAGGCGCTGGGTCCAACCCCTGTGCATTTTACCGTTAAACAGACTGAATCCCAGAGAGACTGAAGTAGCTCGTGCCGACAGTGACACCCGAGGTTCCTGAGTCCTCACGCCAGCCTCTTCCCCAGGCGGTCTTCACGGGTGGAAATTGGGTTAGGTAGCTTCTCTACGATGTTAAATTTGTACAACAGTTCAGGTACAATCCTGATTTCAGGCAGAGGAATGGACTTGAGGACTTTTCAAGGCCACAGTCAGGACCAGGAGTCTCTGAGAGCTGCAAAAACTGTGCTCCGTCTTCAGCAGCGTTCCACGTTAAGTGGGTGGCCATCCTGCATCGCCTCAGACCCACCCATCTCCCCGGAGCCCGAACACTGCGGATTGGGGCCGAGACCTGCAGCACGGCCAAGGCTGTACGAGGTGGGAGAGGGCCCACACTAGCCAGGAGACACTCACCCGCAGACCCCAAGAGGCAGCCGATGCTGAAATTTCACATCTAGGTGCCTCTCTGGCCTCATCCTTATGAGGGTGCCCTATGGGTGCCCTATGGGCACCTATGGGTGCCCCAAACAATGTAAGAAGAGGGGGACGAAAACGGCAAGGGGCAGGGTGACCTGCACAGGGGGTAGGCACTGAGGAGAGTCACCAAGATGAGGTGCAATGGAGAAGAAACATCCTCAGCGGGAGTGGAGCCTACCTCACCTGGGCCCGGGGTCTGAGCCAGGAGTGGAAGGATGAGCCCCTTTGAGAGGCCCTGGGGTGACCATTTCCACTGAGCCTAAGACACGTGTCATCCCCAGATCCTAGGCTAAAGCGAGGTTCCAGGATGGGAATGACTGCAGGGGCAGAGCTGCTCCCTGGGGTGTCCTTCCCGGGCCAGAGACCCTCGGGCAATCCACAAGCAGGTGGGATGGGCAAGGGCAGCCTGAGGGGCCCCTGTCACCATGACGCGTGGTGACATGGTGACCAAACCACCTCCAAAATGACTTCAGTGGATTCAGTGAAACCTAGACCATGGTTCAGTCTCAGTTCAGTGATGCTTCCAGAATGTCTGCACAAAAAGTCACATTGTTTTGCCACAGACAGGAAGCCACCAGGAACCCAGGGACCCCCTCAGTGGTCTGCACTTAACAAAAGTGGCTCTGACCTAAAACCAAATACATGATAGCTTAGGACGCCGAATAACCAATTGTAGAAGATGGAGCAGTAAAAATAGTAAAAGAAACAAAACCACCAGATTTCTCCAAGGACGTCGTTGTTGAGCTGTAAAGGAGAAGAACTACCATGGCTTCCAGTTCTTTGACAAAACCTCAGATGCGTGGCCTTCTGGCCAAGCGTCTGCGATTTCATATTGTTGGAGCATTCGTTGTCTCCTTGGGAGTTGCAGCTTTCTATAAGTTTGCTGGGGCTGAACCAAGAAAGAAGACATATGCAGACTTCTACAGAAATTATGATTCCGTAAAAGATTCTGAGGAGATGAGGAAGGCTGGTATCTTTCAGAGCGCAAAGTGATTTTGGAATATAAAGAATTTCTTTGGGTTGAGTTCCATGGAAGTTTGTCACTTACCTGTGTTCCTGAACTATGAACTACTAATATCTGGACTAAGGAATAGTTTCTCATGATAAATAAACGATTAACAACAACAACAAAAAAAAACAGCAGTAAATAGTAAATGCAAACAAAAAAAAATTCTAGCAACCCTTTATGAGCCTATAAGCATTTTTTTCACTTACCGTGATTTATTTCTGAAAAATGTAGGAGTGTTTGGTTGAGATTCATAATGTTTACGAGTCCTGTGAATTTCATGTATTTTTTAAGAAAATTGTTTCCCAAGTGCGGCATGTTTTTCCTAATTCTGCTTGCTTAACAGTGTTTTCCATGAATTTAAAATTTCCTCTCTTGTTCTAAGTAAATCTCCGAAAGAATATTGATCAAAATGAAACTTTTGAATTGCTAGTATTCTTTTTTTTTTTCGGTACGCGGGCCTCTCACTGTTGTGGCCTCTCCCGCTGCGGAGCACAGGCTCTGGACGCGCAGGCTCAGAGGCCATGGCTCACGGGCCCAGCTGCTCCGCGGCACGTGGGATCCTCGCGGACCGGGGCACGAACCCACGTCCCCTGCATCGGCAGGCGGACTCTCAACCACTGCACCACCAGGGAAGCCCTGAATCACTAGTATTCGTAATTGTTAATGTTGGTGCACTTCAGAGTGATCTGTATTTAAATGTACTTTCCAGTAATTTTGTCCACTTTGTCAGTTGTTTTGCCTTTTAAACTGATGTAAGTTGGTTTTCAATCAGGAATTCCTGCCTTCCTGTTATAAGCCAGAGCCACCTACTTGTGTATTCTGCCATGTGCTCGTGAGATGCGTGGAGGTGCCTGTGGGACAGGACGTTTGGGGCTGACCAGATGCTGTGAATGGAGATGATGCCCTAACCCATGTTTCCGTATCTGCTTGCGTCATCCATACGCACGTATGCGTTTGCGTTATCGAGTAGAGGAAGGCCTCTTGGATGGGGTTTGAAGCATCCAAGGAAGGATCCCTTTTCGTGAAAATCTCCATAAGATTCTGGACAAGAATCAGGGGCCAAAAGCAGACTGAGGTCTTCCGGAGATACTTTAGGAGAACAGTAGAAATTAGGGGAGGAGTCAGGAGATAGTCCAGCACAGTGTTGGGGGCAGCCCTTCCACCAGCCTCTTCCGGTGTCCTAGCACTGTCTCGTGGTCAGGCGGGGGTGGGGGAGGGGAAGTGGTCAGCACCGGTGTCCTCACGGCAGCCACCACTGATGCATCATCGCACCCCAGGACCCTGCACCCGCAGGAGCTGCATAGCAGGGGAGGGAGCAGGCCAGCAGCCAGCTTGGTGACTGCAGCAAAGAGGCTGGTTGGTGGCTGCCTTCAAGGTCCCCTTTGGAGACTCCCCAGAACAACTGGGAGACATAAGGATAGCTATGTCCCTTTTAAGCTATATTTAGGGAAACTCAAATTATTGTAATTTGGGCATTAAAAGTTAATGAGACTTAATATTGTAGCCACAGGCTAGTGAAGCCTGGATGTAGCCCTCGTACCTGTGATGACTGTAACGCTAAACTAAAGAGAATATTATCTAGACGAAACATTTCTTACCTCTTTATTCTAATTTCAGTGGTAAAAAAAAAATGACATTAGCAAATTAGCAACTTCACTGAGATAGTATTTCTCACCTCTGAGATTGGCAAAGTCCAAAAATGCAGTAACATACTCTGTCGGTGAGACTGTGGAGAAACAGTTGGGGAATACAAAACAGCACAACCCCATACGGGGCAATTTGGTGATATCTACCAGAAAACGTACATTATCCTTTGACCCAGCAATTTGACTTCTAGCAATTGACCCTAAGGCTGTATTGGCAAAAATAAGAAAAAGAGAACGTACAAGGATTTTCACTGCAGCGCCGTTTGTAAAAGCAAAAGACTGGAAACAATCTAAGTGCACATCAGTCAGGTGACGGTTGAATGAGCTATGATGCAGCCACACGACGAGTACTGTCCAATTAAACACAGGAATGAAGACCGTCTTCACTGCCAGCATGAAATGACCTCCAGGCTATATAACAGTGGGGAGGGCTGTGTGTAGCACGTTACTTTCATCTACCAAAGAGGGCAACTTCTCCAAATAAACTTTCCTTTGTAGATTTGTGTCAGAAACCATGAAAATTTTTCCATAACTATGAAACAAAATTAAATTAAAAAAATCAGTCCCCAAATAAGAATAAAGTGAAACAATGAACCTAAATCTCTATCATGTTAGTGGCATTGCCAAAGGGAGAGGAACACTTGTAAGTAATTTTAAAACATGGTAATCTGACTGTCTCTCCATAATGGGCTATTACCTAGGACAAAAAGAACTGCCGAAGAAACAAGTAAGCTATTTTCATATCATAGTGTTGGCAGATGAGCAGTTGCGTTAGTGTCATGGGGAACTGGGATTTTCGGTGTGGAAGAAAGGAGAAACCAATGGATGATAGATAAGGTGACATAAAAAGCCTGTAGTTTTCGATTTGAGTTGGAAATTCAAGTATGTAATCATATAAAACTCATTTTATCTTAAAAAAATAATAATTTCCTAACCCTGTCCATGAAGAGGCCTGAAAACAAGGAGCATTCCAATGATAGGAGGCAAGCAAGGCCCCAGCGTCCCTGGTCAGTTATGTACCCTGGATCAAACATCCCAGATTGATCTTCCAGTGAAGATCTTGGCAGTGAAACTACTGCCGCAGCAGAAATGTCAGAGCCAGCCCGGCAGAGGCAAGAAGGCTGTTTTCATCAGCACCAGATTTGCCCCCGTCTCCGTGATCATCCCGGCTGGGCCCCATCACTGTGATCCCAGCCAGATGCTGGATTCCTGGGCCACTTGAAAGATAAGACCCTAACACAGGAAGCAGCAACAGGGAGTTGGGGACATCAAAACCAGTCAGCTCGTAAAAAGTCGCAGAGGGGCCCTGACAGAACACAGCTGCTGGCCCACGGCCGGTGTGGGGACATCAGCAGCGCAAGTCACGGGACGCCCAGCCTCAAGGGGCTGGAGCAGAGGTCGTTCTGTCCCCCAGCGTCAGCGTCAGGAAGGGCTTCTCCCCCGCTCCCTGGCTGCCTTCGAACTCCCGGAGACCTCCCAAGACCACTTTAAGGAAGTATCAGGGGGCTTCCCTGGTGGCACAGTGGTTAAGAATCCTCCTGCCAATGCAGGGGACACGGGTTCGAACCCTGGTCCGGGAAGATCCCACATGCCGCGGAGCAACAACTACTGAGCCACAACTAGTGAGCCCGTGAGCCACAACTACTGAGCCCGTGAGCCACAACTACTGAAGCTCACGTGCCCGTGCTCTGCAACGAAGAGTAGCCCCCGCTCGCCGCAACTAGAGAAAGCCCACGTGCAGCGATGAAGACCCAACGCAGCCAAAAATAAATAAATAAATAAATTTATAAAAAGAAAGTGTCAGGCTGTGCGGTAAATCACAGGAGCCACAAGCCCTCTGCTCCTTCCCCCGTGGATGTGGCGGACGTGGCGGGGGCGAGGGCTCACCCTCCATTCCGGCTATCTGAGCCGCAGGGACACAGGGACTTAGTGGCAGAGGTGATGCCCAAAACGTGACTTGCAACTTGTAACTTCCTGCAGAAGCAGCTGGCAGATTTCTGCCTGGGTCTTGACCACTCGCTCCTGGGTCGGGGGAGGGGAGGGGAAGGGCGGCTGCCACGTCGACAGCCGCCCCCCCCCACCCCGCCAGCCCCAAGATTGCCAGGTGGGAAGAGGCCTCTCTGAGGAACCCAACGGTCCCAGCCTCACAGCTGTCCCAACGTGCACTAGCCATGAGGGGGAGCCCCCAGACCACGTCACGCCAACCCTCAGTGACCTTAGTCACCTCCCCACCTGCCCGAATTCATGGCCCACAAAACACATACGATAAAGCGGGCGGAAATCGTCTCAGCAGCCAAGGTCACCAGAACAGGTAGCGTCCACTACAGCTGAGCACACCCACCTCCTACCCCCTACCAGGTCCACTCCCGGTAAGTATCTAACCAAGTCGTCTCTGCCTGCACCGAGAGGCACATACAAGAAAGGCCACAGCAGTGCCATATTCATGACAGTGGCAAACTGGAATCAACGTAAGAAAGGCAAGACGAGAACTATCCATGGGCTGGATGGGACTGGGTGGAACCAGAAAGAATAAGGGAAAGGATGGCAGCAGAGAAGCCTGGATTGGCTGTTTGGGGCCTGATTGTGGGGAGGGGGGAGTCCCAGTTAGATGGTTGTACAGTGCTGAGTATGACACCCATTGTCACAGCTAAACACCCGTTGGAAGGGGAGGCACCACCTCCCACCTCCCACACCAGCATATGTGAGCTAGTCTTCCCATAACCAGCCCACTCTACTTGCATTTGCTCTGATCATTACAGTGTTCCTGGCCTTGTGTCTGGTGATGAGAAAGAAGGGAAGGGAGGGAGGGAGGGGAAAAGGAAGCACTAGGTCTCTTTCATTTAAGAAACAGGCATTTAGGAGCTTCCCTGGTGGTGCAGCGGTTGAGAGTCTGCCTGCTAATGCAGGGGACACGGGTTCGAGCCCTAGTCTGGGAGGATCCCACATGCCCCGGAGCAACTAGGCCCGTGAGCCACAACTACTGAGCCTGCGTGTCTGGAGCCTGTGCTCCGCAACAAGAGAGGCCGCGACAGTGAGAGGCCCGTGCACCGCGATGAAGAGTGGCCCCCGCTTGCCACAACTAGAGAAAGCCCTCGCACAGAAACGAAGACCCAACACAGCAAAAATAAATTAATTAATTAATAAACTCCTACCCCCAACATCCTCTTTAAAAAAAACAACAGGCATTTAAACAGATGATTTCAATACAACAAGACGGTGAGTGCCGTATTCCAGGTTTGCTTGTGTTAGTCACTAGATTTCTCCTTGAACACACCACCTGTCTTCTAGAAAGGAAACTCCGTGAGAGCAAGGACAGTGTTCTACTGACTTTTCAATTGCCACAGCATCCAGGCCCTCGTGCATGGTAGGTACGTCAAACCCATTTTTTTTTAACTCACTTTTAAAAAACTGAATGGCTGAATTAAGCCAGAGCTAGCTGCGTTTGTAAGGTCACCCACGAGGTTGCCTGGAGATGATGTGAACCCTCCTCCCCTGCAGTCAGGTGAGAGGAGATACGTGTGGGGCTGAGATGAGAACACTTAGCCTCCGGTTTGCTCTGGGTCAGTGGACTGAAGCCAAGCTCTGTGGACAGCTAGATGTAGCCAAGGACAAACACCCCTTCCCCAGCATCCCATGACACGGCCATCACAACGGGCTCCAGGCACAAGGGTCCCATCTAACAATATAACATCATAGAAAAGTGGGCAGGAAATGGCCCCTGGTTCTGGGGGCTGAGGAGGGAGTTCAGGGGACCCACAGGTGGAATGAAATACCCAGGTAGTGAGCAGTGTCTTACCTGACCTGCTTTTGTCCTACAGGGGTCAGGCTCTCTGGACCCCTGTGATCTATATCCCACTGACCGGCTGAAGTTCAGAAACCACACACGCACGCACACACGATGAACAGAACACAAATTGTGCATGAACTTCATTGATTTTTATCATTAAATATCTTTTATCAACCTATTTATAAAGGTACAACTAATATGGAGGGGGGGGTTCCCCTGGAACTCTAAAAGGCTCAGAAACAGCTCTGTGTAGGCACAGATTCTGATTTTTCCAAATGAAGAAAAAAAAAATCTCACATGTAGGACTTCTCTGAGCCAATAGAGGGCGTCACTCACCTTTACAAGTCCCTTGAACACTTTTTTTGGGGGGGAGAGGGTTGAGGGTGGCAAGACCCTGAGATGTACTGAATCTGAATGGGCTTTTTGCTGTAGACTAAGGCAGTAGGATGTGGGTGGGATTGGTAACTAGAAAACTGACATATGAATATTGCAAAAACGCCCTGTCTCTTTTGCATGGAATAGAGTTGAATCAATTTTCTCTCTTCCATTAAGCTCTTCCTCTTGCTAGATTGACCTAATGACATTAGCCAATTCTCCCACCCTTGGCATATAGCTGAGAGTTTCAGTTGGTAGACTGTTGCACTGCATCTTTCCATTGTCCAAACTAGTGTGTTTGTTGTGTGTAACCGGGTTATACGTGGGGGAATGAGTAATTCTGGAAAGGTCCACTAGAGGGAGCCAAATGACTGCTTTAGAACCATTCACTGTCCGTTGGGATTCCTCTTTGGGAAGCTGCTTCCGAATACCTCTTGGCCACCGTCCTTCCCCTTTAAAAATGAGAAGTCTATACACTACCAAACGTAAGGTAGATAGCTAGTGGGAAGCAGCCGCATAGCACAGGGAGGTCAGCTCGGTGCTTTGTGACCGCCAGGAGGGGTGGGATAGGGAGGGTGGGAGGGAGGGAGACGCAAGAGGGAAGAGATATGGGAACATATGTATATGTATAGCTGATTCACTTTGTTATAAAGCAGAAACTAACACACCATGGTAAAGCAATTATACCCCAATAAAGATGTTAAAAAAAATGAGAAGTAATCATAGCAGCAGAACTGTATATTCTGTATTTTCTTACTTAGCTACCCACAGACTAAACAAACAAGTAATGCCGCTGTGGTGACATATTCAACAATGTGAAGATTCTCTGCCTTCTTAATAGGGAGTAGAATAATTAGAGAAATCTTGCCTTAGGAAGACCATTAACTGGATGCACAGTGAGAAATAAATCCTCAGGTATATTGGGGGGCTAGGGGATGGGAGAATGGTTTATAAGTATAAACAATTACCAGGTTAAGCTGATCACTTTTCATATATTTTCAACTAATATTTTAAGCATCTGTTTTAAAGGGGACTTGACAGTGATTTTTTTTCTTCTTATGCTGTGATAGGGGTTGGCTCTGCATTAAGAATCACCTAGACAAATACTTCTTTCCTGCTTCTGTTCTGCTTGAGACCTAGGAGACTGTTCATCAAGGTCAACAGCATCCTCCCGTTGGCATTGGCCGTGGCTAGGCATTCTGTAGCCAGGAACTGCTGGGAAAATGGTGCCTCTGAATTTCAACCAGCTTCTTAAAATACTACCCCCCTTCCACTTCCCTGGTGGCGCAGTGGTTAAGAATTCGTCTGCCAATGCAGGGGACACAGGTTCAAGCCCTGGTCCAGGAGGATCCCACATGCTGCGGAGCAACTAAGCCACTGCAGTGAGAAGCCAGCGCACCGCAACAAAGAGCAGCCCCCGCTGGCCGCAACTAGAGAAAGCCTGCGCGCAGCAACGAAGACCCAAACGCAGCCAAAAAAAAATCACTCCCTCCTTCTTGGTACCCACCCTTAAACCTTTTTAACGCACAGCCAGGGGCTAGTGGGTCCTTCTGAGATCCCACACACTTTGTAACAAATTATAGCTCCAATTCCATTATATAATTATTTAAAATCTGAATTCCTTATTAAACTGTCAAAGCTTTGAGGAAAGAATTTTGTCTGGATTTTCTCGAGAAAATCTTAGCCCCAGAACCCAGCAGAGTGCAAGGCACACAGGAGTTCATCAATTTTTATGGAATAAATAATATCCTCGTGAACAAGGTGTAAAATAATGAAAGCTAGGAGCAAGCAATGACTTTCCCTGTGCCAGCCTCTCTCTGAGCACTAGATATGTGTGAGCTCATTTCATCCTCAGAAATGCCCCATGAAACAGGTAACAGGTACTACTACTACCTACATTTTAAAGTTGGGAAAAGTGACCTCAGGTTGACGAGGATTAAGTAACTTGCCCAAGGTCATGAGGGGTATAAGCCAAGACTGGGGTTTGAACCCCAGGACGGTGATGCCACCACCTGGACCCTCAGCCACATTACCATAAAGAACTAGGCCCGGGAATTAGAGGTGGTTATGCAGATGTGTACCTGCACACTGACTATACCCTACGGGTGCCAATTAATTCACAGTTAAGGAAAACTTGAATGGAGTAACATGCAATTTACCTCATGTCTTAGGTAGGTCTAAGCTGCTGTAACAAGAAGACTCCCCCCCCCGCCCCGCAATTCAATGACTTAAAGATCAAAATATTTATTTCTACCTCATATAATAGCCTGGAGTGAGTGCTCTGGGCCAGCGGGCAGCTCTCTTCATGTGGTCATCCAGGGACCCAGGCTCTTCCATCCCGGGGCCCAGCCATTCCCAAGGGCCTTGTGGTCCTCTGTGCAGTTGGGACTGGCCCTGTCTTTGGAGAGAACTTGGTCACAGAGACACATGTAACTGCTGGAAACTGCTGGGCAGCCATGTACACGGTGACAAATTCACTACCATGGAAAAAAGAAAACTTGATAGGAAATTAGCTGTGCCCACCACACTCAGTGCTCAGGCCTGTGCCAGTCAGCATTTTATTACTCACTTTCATAAGGACAGACGTTATCTGCTCGTGAAATTAGAGGATGACACCGGTACAGAAAAGAGAAAAAATATACTGGATGATAGATGAGGATTTATTTTTTAAACTCATAACCTTAGGAAATGACTTCTTAGATATGACACCAGAAACACAAGCTACAAAAGAAAGAATAGATAAACTGGACATCATCAAAATTTAAAACTGTTGTGTTTCCAAGGACACCATCAAGAAAGTGAACATGCACAGGAGAAAAATTTTGCAAATTATATATCTGATAAGGGACTTGTGTCTAGAATATATAACGAACTATTAGAGCTTGGTTATAAAAAGACAATTAACCCAATTTTTTTAATTGACAAACTATCTAAATAGTTTCTCCAAAGAAGATACATGAATGTCTAACAAGCACATGAAAAGTGCTCAACACCATTAGCCAGCAGGAAAATGCAAATCAAACCCATGAGACAGCACTCCACACCCACTAGGGTGGCTATAATCAAAAAGACAAATAATAACAAGCATTGGCGAGGGTGTGGAGAAACTGGAACCCTCACACGCTGCTGGTGGGAACGGAAAATGGTGCAGGCGCTTTGGAAAACAGTCTGGCAGTTCCTCAAAAGTTTAAAGTTACTTTATTCTGCTCCTAGGTGTACACCCAAGAGAAATAGAAACATACGTCCACACAAAAACTTGTACACAAATGTTCACAGCAGTATCATTCATAATAGCCAAACTGTGAAAACAACCCAAATGTCCATCAACTGATGTGATATAGTTGTATAATGGAGTATTATTTGAAAAAAAAAGGAATAATAATATTTTATCATAATTTTATATGGAGTATCATCTATGAAAATAGCAAATCATTACGTTGTAGAGCTGAAACTAATGTAATATTGTAATTCAATTTTTAAAAGTTAAAAATAAATTATATAACGTACTTCCGAATTTTTTAAAAAGGAGTAAAGTACTGATACG